>NC_086248.1:107875090-109175090 GCF_021018805.1 Prinia subflava | reverse complement strand
AGCTCACTGCAAAAGCAAATTGAGAACTTGAGCCATGCTGGGAGCTTCAAGATGGAAAATACTCCGAAATAAGAGAGCACACAATTGTTTCTTGCAGACCAGAACCCAGTGAGGCTGAAGAGCATGGGCAGCTGCAAGACTGAGAGGCGCAAAAATATAATAATATATGTCTAATGTAAATATGGCTGAAATGAAAATATGTATGAATGCAATTTCAAAAAGAAAAAGTAAATACACAGACTTTTACTTCTTCCTAAAGAAAGGAACAGAACTTCTTCCTAAAGAAAATGGAAAAGACTCCAAGAGAGGTCATGAGGCAACTGTGAACAGTCTACGCCTTTAAAGGGAAATTTTTAAGGACAGTCACTAAATGCCATTTAAATGAAGGACAGGACTTGTCCTCTAGTGTTTAGGGGAAATGCTGCGAGTTGTACCAGTCAGCAAGACCTTCAGAACAGATAAAATTCTAGATAGTCAAACTACATTACCCATAAAAAGCTAATTTCCACTGAAAAAGAGCTTATTAAGTCTCTTGTCTGGAATCAAGTTAGATCTTCTCCTTGCTAAATACATCACATGAATGTTAATTTTAGACTGCTGAGAGCTCATCAATTTACACTTCCCTGTAATAATTTTTTTAGTATTTAAATTATGGGAAGACACCAATTAGTATCACGGACACCACACTGTCTGAAATAAGAACACTGTTAAATAATGCATGTAACAAATTTTTATACAAGTAGTAATTAGATTTCTAGGATTACTTGAATATTATAATAGCAATTTCATAGCTGTTACCATTATTTTTAATAATAATCTATTTAACTGGTGATCAGACCCAAAAGAAGTGTCAAAGAATGAGTTCTCATATATCTTCATTTTTGCAAACACATTACATTATGCCAATTACGGAGCAAATAACAAAATGCAATTAACGCTCAATGAGTTACAAAAAAAGTCTTTTAAAACAACAGTGTCAAAAAAGTTGATGGGGTCTGAGTTGAGGGATGAGGAGCTGTTGACCAAGTTTAAAAATTAGCTAGAAATTAAAATCTTAATAGGAACTTTTCTTAATGTGGCCTACTGGACTGGGATTTTTTTATCACAAAGAATTTATATGATAATATCCATTTCCCTGGATAACCTCAACTGACATCACAATATCCAAATCCTGATGATCACATAAGCATCAGGCCTTTTTAATGGTGACAGGAACCCAAAGCACCAGACTGGAGATTAATACAAAACACTTACTACACATTTGTGTATAGTAGCTCTGAAAAATTTACAGCTAACTCCTTCCTTGGAAAGGTGACAGTGCAAGCCTTATTAGAATTGCTCATTAAAGAAACATCTATTCCAGAAATGAAATGCCAAGAGAAAAATGAGAAAAAAAAAAACAGATGAGAAAGATGGAAATAGATGGCCTCAACCTTTAACCCCGTGCCAGGAGTTTATTCTGCCTTTGGAAACATTTGGTTTAGTCTTCTGACTCGGAATTTCCGAGGGCTTTTATAATCCTTCGGCAGAACACCTGTTGGTTAATCCCCTGTTATAATCCACCTTGGATCACACCTCTAGGGAGAGGAGCTGATGGAAATGCTCCCAGCCCTCTGTGGCAGGAGGAATCACTCTCTGGACCCTGAGCAGGATAGACTGGGGCTCAGGAGAGCGATGACTAAACCTAGAGCAGACCAGAGGATCTGTGCTCCCTCCCTTGAGAACAGATTATATGCTTCTCTTTCCTATGCACACAAAACAGCTTAGTTTACTCTACTTTTTTTTTTTTTCTTTTGAGACTATTCAGCAAATAAAGCCATGCAATGCTTTGCCATGACCAGGCCAAAAGATAGAAGCAAGCCCCAGTGGCCTGATTCTGTGAGCAGCCAGATTTACTGCAATGGAATAATGATGTTTAAAACGTGGTGAAACTGTGCATTTCCACCGCCTAAATCACCACAGACATTCTGCACTTCTGTGGCGTTTGGTCTTTTTAAAATTAATGCAAATATAAATTCATAAGGAAACTAAGAGCTTCCTCAGTCTTTCTTCTCAGAAATGATAGAGGACATAATTTTCATGAAATCAAGCTAAGGAACAACACACAGCTACACTGACGTAGAGATATAAATACACACCAATGGGAGAATCCAGACTTTCATCTCTCTCCCTCTACTTTATTTCTTCTTTTTTTTTTTTCCCCTCTTGCTTAAGTTTAAAATAACATTTAAATACTGGTTTCTGTTGTCGAAGAGCAGCTTATGTTGCCAACATCTCAGAACAAAGCCAAACCCTGTATTACTGTAAAATACCAGTAAGGAGGTAACACACAGGTGTGCACAGACCACAATATCTTCAATTCCTTCCATATGGAGCCTATCCCACAATTATCTCTCCACGTATTTGTGACAAAGATGGAAAATTTCCCGTCTCCTTACATCCATCTGCAGAGCCCTGTTTTAATTTTGTGGCACCATATCCAACATCCTTGTTCATTTTGCAGGCTGTGAGTGCCACAATTTGTGGAGAGCTTCTTAATGAGGTGCTCTTGCAGAAAATCTACTAAAGAAAGTGTCAATTCCCTCTTCTGGAGGTACCTCAGACACTAATTAAGGGGAAACTGGGCATGTAAATGGTGACCCACTGGTGTAACATGAAGATCTGACACACTGCAGCCTAAAACAGCACTTTGTACCCTCTGAACTATAGATTTGTCTAGAGATATTTTCACCCCTTTTTATAGTTTTTTGGGTTTTTTTTTTCCAAACAGATAGTAAAATTGCTTTAGAAAGGAAAAAGAGCCAAAATGTAAGAAAAATCCTAAAAATTGAACTGGCCTGGCTTATGTTTGTGTGTTACTAAACAGCTGCTGAGGATGTGTGTAGCTTGATACTCCAACACCTCCCTAATGCCATGGGAGGGATGTAAATCCTCAGTCCTGCTCCCAAAACAGTTTTATTTGAGAAACTTCATGCTCTTGGTATAAACAAAAACATTTATTGCAGTGGAAGAGAGTAACCCAGGGATATAAACCATATATATCCACAGGGATATAAACCTTCACAATCTTTGCTTTCTTACTATTTTTATTCTTACTATTTTCCTTTATTATTATTACTATTATTAAGAACTGATTAGCAGTTCTTAAGCTTATGAAAGGTGACAGGGATCTCTTAGGAAAATAGATTGGAGATTTGGGATCTTGGAGGGAATTGTTTTTCCCAGAGTGCCTGGAGGCAGACTCTTGTTTTTTAGTCCTTACAAACTTTTAACACTGGTTGCTTTCTATGTCATTTTTCAAAGATGGAATCCCTCCTCTGAATCAAAGCACAGGAAAATCAAAGTTTTGACTGCTGGCACGGTGCAGCAGGCAAATGTCCTCCTCAAGGCTGAAACTTGTTCCAGCTGAAACATCCACAGCCTGCTGGGTGGAGATGGAGCAGCAGGGAAGTGTTTGGGGAGGAGGGCAGACTTTTCCTCTAACCAACACCCTTCCCACGAAAAGCAATCTGCCCTTTGCCAAGACCTCAGAAAAAGCTTTGCTTGCCTGTTCCTTCCTAGATATCCTTTTTTATGGGAGTAAAAGAGTGCTCTGCAGTGATGAAAACAAGAATGGACTGCTCCCATTGCAGAGAAGTGTGAACACTCTGTCCTAATGACACAAGGGAAGGTGAGCAATCTTTACATCTATGAGAGTCTGGAGCAGGACTGAATCCAGGTTCTCAAACTGGACAGACTCAGTTGATCCCTTGCAAATTTCTGTGCTTTAATTTGTAGGAGAAACTGCGTCCTCAGCCAGGGGATTCTGAAGGGAAGGAATTTGTTTGTGTGGATCCAAGATGAGGAAACAACAAATGTGTTCCTTCCATAATATTTGGGGTTTTTTGGACAGTCCAGTGTTACGTGCACAGCACAGATACCCTAAATCAGCTTGGCCACAAGACATGAGGCTCATCCACCTTTTCATCCAGACACTGCCTTTATCTAAAGGAATTTGCATGGATAATGGGGAAAACCCCAACAGAAACAAAAAGACTACAGCACAGTGGGTTTTTTTGTGTATTTTGGGGGTTTTTTGTGTATTCCTCATTGCAAACACATCACCACCCACAGTGTAATTTTAGCAATGCAACTGCTATCACACATCCTTGAAAACACTGGCACCTGCAGCCAGAGGCAGGGCTGCCTGTTTAATTACTACTCTCAGGCAGTGCCTCCAAGTCTGGAAAGAAGGGAAGTATTTTTTAAATTGAGGAATAGAAAGTATTTATTAAAACATAAACAGTACAATTAACTAGAGGTTGTATTCCCCCCAAAAAAACCCCAAAAAGCAGCCTCAGAAAACCAGAGCAACTTAGCACAAATACAACAGTGACAACAGCCAATAATTACAAGAAAAAAAGCGTCTGCCACAGTGTTTCAGTAATGCCACAGCTCCCTTGGAGAAAAGCATTGAAAACCTCACATAAACTCAAGATTCCTGTCAGAGATCCTCTCCAACTTTCTCTGCTGGCTTCAGGGAACCATATTTCTCACCTGCTGAGACTTTTCTCTTAACTAGGCCAATTCTAAAATAAAGTGAACTATTATTATCATTTGTACTTCCCACTTACAAGCAATTCCCATGTATTTACAGCATGTCTTGCTTGATTTTCTAAAACAATAACAAAAATGTATCTATATAAAAGATCAAGATTTAAGCCAATGAGTCAAGGACTGAATTGCAAAGATTGCCTCCAAGTTCAAAAGGGGAACCAAAACTGAGAAATGAAGCAGAGATTTGTCTGACATCAGATTTCTATTCAGCCAGTTCTAGTGCTCGTGGAAATGGCATCTACACGTTATTCTGCAACAATGGAAGTGTAGTTCAAGTAGAAGGGAATACAGCACCCAAACTGAATTAGATTTTACCTTCTGAAGCCTATTTGAGATTTACAATCATAAAAAAAAACATTAATAACACATCCTTGAAAAAGAAGGAAGAAGCCTAAATATTTCTGCCTTCCTTTCTCCCCTCCTGATTCTAAACTATCTAATTAGTCAAAGCCAAAATTATCTTATCTAAAAATTACTGTATGTTATGACTTATGGCATATTACATTGTTACATGATAATAGATTTCTTTTTAAAAATATTGTTGTTTTGCATAAAATCATTGAATTGTTTGGGTTGGAAGTGACCTTCAAGATCACCTGGTTCCAATCCCTCTTGAGACACCTTTCACTAGACCAAGTTGCTCAAAGTCCCATCCAACCTGGCCTTCAACAGCTCAAGGGATGGAGCATCCACATGTTTCTTTAAAACACCCTTATTTTAAAAAATTACATCATGTCGTTAATCAAACCTACTGTCATTTATTGGATCTAAATGGAAGGAAGATCAGCAGAGGTTACTGTTTAAGGAAAAAAAGCTCCCTCCCTTTGTAGTTTGCATGTTTCCTCAAATTTCTCTTTTCTAAATATTGAATTGCTTGTTTTTTCCTCCTTCAAATATCGTGCTCCTTTCTTCCACAATGCCAACCAAAAGCCAGCTGACTGCTAGTGATGGATTACCCCATGATTACAGCAAAGCAAGAGATGCACAAGAACTCTTTCCTTCAGGCCATGTAAATTTGCATGTAAATTAATAAACTAAAATGGTGGAAGCAACACGCAAGGGAACTAAGAAAATTTCCTGTTACTCGAGCAAGCTGGCTTTTTGTTTTGTTTTTGTGGGGTTTTTTCCCCCCGTCTTGGACATCGTGGCATCTTTCCTTCTTTCCCTCGGGATGGGAAATTTTGCCAGAGCCCTATTTTTCCCTGTTGACACAGCAGCAGCCTGTTTAAGAGCTCCTGCACGAGTGTAATCACAGTTGCAGGTCTTGGCTCACAGGCTCTAAGGGTTGTGCTGAGGGCTGCACAACAGGGTCCCACATCCCAGCATCCAGCCAAAGGCTTTGGGTCTCTTATTTAAACACAGCATAAATATATCGGTGAGACAAAATGACTGATGAGACATCTGATATGAAAAATCACTGCTTGAAAAACAAAGAGTAAGTGACATGGAAGGTGTTTCTTACCATAAATTCCAGTTGAAATACAGGGAAAGGCCTGTAAAAGAAATGAAAGGGAAAAAGAAGTCAGTGGGATTTCGGTTTGCCATACTTTTTATCAAAACCAAGAGTGTTTTTAAGTGCCTGTTTTTTAGCACCCAGAGATTATATATTGTAGCATTCACTGATACAGCAGTCAAATCCCAGGCATTCTCATGTCACTATATCAAACATATTCCATATGGTTTCCTTGCTGCCACATTAATAAAGCTGCATTCTTTTCCACATCTTGAGCTATAAGCAACATTTGAACACAGATTCACTCTTTAAACTGCCTTTTGAGCTAAAATTTAATGCTATAAGGTAAAAATGAACACCATAAGCTACTTCAGTACCTAAAAAAAAAAAGAAGAAGTCATATCATCTGGGTAGAGTTAGGCAATGTTTCTTCATCAGTAAAATAAGCTTGGCCAGCTTAGGTTATGTTATGCCTCTTTGCCATGGCCTCACTCACTATAATCTCCTTTTTTGAGTCAGTTCTTAACCTCAGTTCTTTCAGACCTGTGGTTTATTGTGTGACCCAACACAGCCTTACTGCCACAAGCCCAAGGTTTGCAAACTGGTGCAGGGGGAAGAACTGGAAGATGTTGGTGAAAAGAAAAAGTGCGTTTTTGGGACATCAAAGAATACACATCATGCAACAAAAAATATTACAGACACTGTGCCAGCAAGAGCAATAATTTACATTTCTGCTAAGCTGTCTGTGTTGTCTTGAGATTTGCATTTCTGTGAGTCAGTTTTCCACCAGGAAGCAAAACAAAGCTGTCGTTTCAGGAGAGAGGCAATTTTCTTCGTGTTCAGCTGATATGTGATATCACCTTTGCCTCCCACCTCCGGACTGACAGCAGACACAGCTCAAAGGTATGAGAGCACCTGGGACCAAAGGCTCAAATATCCACCCCGAGGCTCCCTCCAGATCCCCCAGCAATGAGTCATCATACAAAAGAAAGAAATTCTTCTTTGCTTAATCACACAGGAAAACATTATTCAAAGCTAATGCTTGCTTTATATTTAACCAGGGAATTAATTAGGGAATGGTGATTAAGAAAGGAGAGGTCTAATGGAAAGAATACATCCTCCCCTCCCCTCTGAAAATACTTAACTAAAATAAAGTGGAGGAGAATTATAGTCTCATGCCTTCTCATAGCCACTACAGCTTACATCCTGAAAAGTACTTAGCTTTGTAGTTTGTACCCAATAAATCACAAGAATCAGCTCTTTAAAGAAATGAAGAATAGAGTAGAAAAAAGAAAAAAACAACCACCATATGGTTACAGAGCTCAGGCTGGAGTGGCAACAGATACTTCAGCAACCAGAGAAAAGCATAAAGAACAATTCTGTCCAGTTTGGAAAGAGATCTTAAAATTTGCCACCGTTGCAGTTCCACATGTTAAGAGATAATTGCTCCAAACAAGTGTTTTGTTTTCTATTCTTTGCAGAATTTGAGTAACAGCATGGGACTTAGATATTCATTTGCCTCAGAAAACGAGTAATGGAGTATTTGTGGTTCCTTCCCTTACCGGCCCCATAGCCAGGTAGGGGAAACAGCCCTGCAGCACCTCCAAAACTCCATCAATCAAACTCCAATCAACTCCATCACCAAACAATCAAACCCCAGCCCACATGGGGACACAGCTCCACTACTAAAAAGAACTCTCTTTCATCAACTTTGTCCAACCTCGGGGGTATCTTCTGTTAAGGCTCACCAGTGACACGACACATCACACCATCTCATTGTGAGATGCACCACCTAGTGGGGAGGAGCCAACTGTTCCTACCCAGATAAAAACACCGACACAGGGACCCCAGACATCCTCTTTTCCACTGGATTCCTGGAGGAAGACCGGACCCATCTCGCCAGCACTGGACCCTTTTTTCCTACAGGGTCATCTCTACTCCACAGAACAACATCTGTCACTCGTGGAGGATTTATTTGGACTGCTTCCAACACCCTGACCACAGGGTGTCAGGTTGTGTCTCTGACTCTGTCAGGGTTTTTTCTAGGACTTTTATTTGTTTGCTTGGTTTTTTTTGTACTACTACATTTGTATTTTTAATATTCCTAGTAAATAACTGTTATTTCTATTCCTTTATTTTTGCCTGAAAACTCATAACTGCAAAATTGTAATAATTTGGAGGGAGGGGGTTTTACATTCTCCATTCCGAGGGAAACTCCAGTTTTCCCTGACAGATACCTGTCTTTCCAAACCGAGACAGCATCCCACTGACACGGCAGATCACACACCCCTAAGGCTGTAAAAGACCTCCAAGATCAGCGAGCCCAGCCATTAAATGAACCTAAGCAAAGCTCTTAAATGTCTCTCAGGGACATTTAAGGGATTTACAGGACTGGCTGCTGCACTGTGGGACGGGCTTGGGACACACTGCCAACATCTGGCACCACAGCTGAGTATTGGGGTGCTGGATCCAAGCACCCCAGGGCTCCAGGGGAGCAAGCTCCCCTCTCCTCTTTGCTCAGAGGGAGAAGATGAGAACTGCATTTTCAGCACTGCATGGCAGCCACTTGTCAAACCTGTTCATCTCCAGTCACAGAGTAACGTGCTCTGAGGCCGCTCAGCAAGCTCTGGCTGGAAATCTGTGTGTTGTGTGTGCTTCTGAACACTTCAAAAATCACTGGGTAGGCACAATCATTACCTTGCTTTCAGTTTCTGTCGTGCAGCTGAAACGTATCTGGAATGGAGCTACAGGACTGTATAAAATCCCATCAAGTTCCTTTGGAATGTGGGTCTGTGCCATAACTCAGCTGAGCTCTGCCCTCTCCCTCATTCAGAGATGATCACAGCACATGAGCAGCAGATGTAATTTTGTAAAATGTGACAGTGCTTTTATTCATTCAAGGAAGACCCGTGCCCGGGATCGCATATCAGCCGTGTTTCCTCCTGGCTCCTAGGGAGACAATTTAGTCTGGATGCCAGGTTGAAATTACTGGCAGAGCAGTAATGGGGAATTCACAGCATGGGTATCAACATACTACAATATTTGGCTTATGGACAAAAGATGTTAAGGTTTCTAACCTCTTCTGAGCATAATTAATAACAACTTAATTATATATCTGATTTCAATTAAAAAAAATCCATGTCACAGTAGGTAACATCCATTCGTATTTCCACAATAAAAACGTTTCTTGTCTTAATTTGCTGCTGGTAACCACTATTTATTTATGAACCTTTGATTTCTTTGCTACCAAAATAGCATGTTTGCTTTATTTGGGGACTAATAGGAAATGCTACCCTGACAGCACTCAAGATAGACACAACTCTGAAGTTAAACATAAGAAATAAAGGCATGAGCTTCCTAGTACTACTGTGCTTTTGCAATCATCCAGAGGAAGAGGCCAAATTAAATCAGTCCTGTGAATACTGCGAGACTGAAATTGATTTAATTCCTGTAGGAGAGGATGTGGGCGCTCAGCCTCTGGTTCTTTTTAATCCAATGTGTCTTTACCAAGGCTACAGCAGCGGTGCTAATTAGGATGAAATGTAATGCAGCTTTATGAGGAACATTTACAATAGTCACCATGTGGAGGCCAAGTTGGACTCTAAGACATTTCAGTAAGAAGGACCTGGGTATTTAAATGCTTGAGGGCTTATCTACATCAAGGGGTTCGAGCTCACACTGAGCTGCAATGTATTAACTGCTATACACGAGATGAATACAATTGCTAAGTCTACATGGCCAGCTGCCTCCTACTGCAGCCACAGCTCCTAATTGCTTACACAGAGCAAGGACTTGCCTCAAATTAAGTGCTCGGCACTCTCAAGTGGTCTCCCAGAGTCATTCCTGCCACAGCCAAGCCATATGTATGCAAGGTTAGCACTTTTCTTCCAGCACGTAACACAGCAGACAAAAATAAAATAACATCAAACACAAATCCTTCTCTGATTTCACTGCACCATCTTATGAAGAGGACTAATTCTCCTGCTTGAGAGCTGTTCCTCCATGCACCTTGCATTACTGATATTCCTGTTCATCAGCCAAAGCTCCTAAAAAGCTTGTGCACCTTGTATGCTTTCCTAAACAACATGCTATATAAAAACACTGAACTGCAAAAAATGCAATAAAAATATAAACTTCAGGGATTATTGTTTGTCTTTTGCTGCACAAACTATTCACCAGGTACCAATACACATATTTAGGATCAATAACATCAAACACTCAGAGAAGATTTGCTGCTGTTACTAGATCAAACTTATAAACCAAATGATTTTATAAACCACTAACTATAATACTACCCTTTTGCCTTTTTAAAATCCTTATGATGCTATCGGAAAGAAAAATAGATTAAAATCTTCACTATTTTCCAGCCTCTCTCCTCAAATTAATTCTCTTCTGGTCATAATTCTGAACTATAACTTAAACAACAGATTTTGGAAGTAACTATTACTCAAGGAAAATTCTCTATTCATAAATAGAGAATTCCAACATAATTTCCTACCCTGAAAGTGAAAAGAAAAAAAAAAAAAAAAAAGGAACAATTGAATATGACCAGCTCAGTCTTCATTACAGACAATACCGGCACATTTGTTCTGTCTTTAAAAAATAAAAAAAGCAATTATCACCTCAAAAATAATCCATGTCTTGAACACATGCAAGCCTTTAGGCATTTACACAAGCTCCCTCATCCAAACCCTGGAAGGTTCTCTTCACCAGAGGCAAACACTGGGCACCCAAGAGCCAAAAAAGTTGGAGGGATTTTTTTTAACAAACATAAAATGTTCAGCTGTTTCACAAGCCTAAAAGTTTCCATCCCAGCTCTGGGGAGGGTCTCAAAGGATGCTGACAGCAAACAAAGTGCTGGTCAAGCAGCTGCAGCTAAGCTCGGACTCAGACCCACAAAGGCTGAGGTCTTCAAGTTTGTTGTTTACACGGGAGAGCAGCCACTGAGAGAGGCCACTTGAGAGGTTAAAATGGCAAAAAGAGTATCCTTAAATTGTCCTGTTAACCCAACCAACCAGATCAGGTGGCTGCAGGGGAGGATCAGCCTTTGATGACCTCTTTGCAGCGTGGCAATATTCTCATTGTTAAATTATGTGTCTCAGTTTATACAATGAACGCCCTTGTTTTTTTCCCTTTACTGAAGTAATCAAAACCTTCAACCAAATGGCATTCATTCAACCATGAGTGTGGTGAAAAATATCGAGGAATGACTACTAGCAATTACAAATTCTTTTTAGCATCTGTGTATTCTAAATTTTACATGAGTTTAAGATGGACTTTTGAAGACATTGAAACCAGATGCTACAATGACCTAAACAAGACAGTAGAGCATTGTAATATTGAATTAAATTAAGATGATTCACTACTTGAGGAACCTCGCCAAATTTTTATTTTAAATTTTCCAAACTTAGAATCTTTCAGTAATTAAAAGTAATAGCTCAATGAACTGCCTGGATAAAGGTCTGGACTGAAATTGGGTCAAATAATTTGATTTCTCCACACATAAACTTGGTTGTACGGTGAGGTTTGCCTGTTTTTTTCCTTAAACTATATGAATACCTGTAGTTAAAGTGAAAAACTTATGGGGGAGCTACAAATTAACAGTCTGGCACATATTTTAAAAATCCTCATGCATTTATATTTAGAAATACTGAGCTATGAAACCCAAGTGCTCAAGGCAGGGCTGCCTAAAGCTGGTCACCCATGACCACGGCCAGGTAAAGGCTGGAATATCTCCAGGTATGGAGACCCTACAGTGTCTGTGGGCAACTTGTTCTTCTGTTTGTCCAACCAGAGAGTGAGTCAGTCCATTCCTGTGTTTGAACACGGCCCTCCCAGCTCTCTGCTGCCTGAAGACTCCCCAGGGTGCTTTGTTCCCCATCATCTGAGTCACTAATGAAGAGCTTTAATTGCCCTGGCCCACAGGCAGCCCCTGGGGTACAGGACTAGGGACTGGCTCCAGCTGCACCTCGTGCCATTGACCACCACACTGTAAATCCCAGCAGCTCAGCTGGTGTTTAGTCCACCTTCTGCCCAGTAAAAAAAAAAAAGGAAATACAATAATTAGGCTTATAAGACAGCATTTTCCTAGGATGTTTAAAAGGCATTGCAGATGAAATAGCAATTAAAGCAGCGAAAATGCAGATGATAAGGAAAGAATAAAATATCAAATGCAAATTTAGAACAGCTTTATTTATTTTTTCTTTCTATACCACCCTGTGCCAAAGCAGGCTTGAAATGAATGACAGACTGATTTTGAACCACGTCGGTGATGTGCTTTCAGCCCCAGTAGAGAACAGTTATGAGTTTCCTTCATGCTCAAGAGCAAGAAATTAAAAATCTTTCTTCCTCTTTCAAGAACAGAAAGGAACACTCAACTGTGTGCCCCACATTGCATCAGCCTCATGGTGCTACAGAGCAGTTTCTACGTTTGCCCCCAGAGTCCCTGAACTCTCAGTGTCTCATTACTTTGAGAAGAGCTTGAAGATGTGAATTCCTTCAAAGAACAAGGCAGATACAGCCCTTATTACTTCTTTTTTTTTTTTTTAATGAAGGTTATGGACTATTTTCTGAAGAGTGATAATACTGTTTAATAATTCTAACTTAAAAACACCAATTGTATGAAGGAATGGAATCCCACAGGAAGAGCAGACTCATCTCAGCACCACTGCACCCTTCTACAGGATCGTCTCTGCTCCAACAGAAGCACATCTGTCACTCCAGGAGGACTTATTTGGACTGTTCCCAACAATCAGACCAACAGGGTCGGATTCTAACTCTGTCAGTGTTTTTTTCTTTTTTGTTCGTTTGCTTTTTTGTACCACTACATTTTCAATATTCCTAGTAAAGAACTGTTATTCCTATTCCCATATCCTTGCCTGAAAGCCCCTTAATTTCAAAATTATAATAATTCGGAGGGAGGGGGTTGACATTCTCCATTCCAAGGGAAACCCCAGCTTTTCCCTGGCAGACACCTGTCTTCCCAAACTGAGACACTTCCCCGCTGGCTTATTTCTAATCACAGGATCCTGTGGTATCCACAGACCTCACCTTATGTGTGTATTGCTAAGAGGAAAGCTGGGATCCAGTTTCATCTCTTCCTGCCCATTTCCAGGCTGGACTTCTGGCCTGAGGTTTTCTGTGCAGTTAATAAAGAGGGTAATTCAGCTGTTTCAGGTCAAATGAATGGCTCTTGTGGGGAACTGCTGACTACAGAGCGGAGCTAGATACCCAAGCTAAATTTAGGTGAAACAAATCCTTCCCTCAGAACAGGAATTCACATGGACTCACCAGAAAGACTCAGGAACTCTCTCTCTCTCTCCTGAGTCCTCACCACAGGAATGTTATTCCATTGATTCAATACAAAATTACTTCTAATGAAAAATGTCGAGCCAGACCTCTCCAGCTTTGTGAGACAAGCAGGGACTTCCAAGGCCAGCAAATCCACTCTGCTCCTCCAAAGAGCGGAGAACAGAGAACATGGAACCCTCAGTTTTGTGCGCTGGCTGCAAGTCCAGGAGCACACAGCCGTGAGAAGCAGATCTGCTGGACTGAGTGCAGGCTCCTGGCAGCCCAGGGAGATTCCCACCCCAGGAAAAGCTAATGCTGAGCTGTACATGGTGCTCAGGAGACACAGGCATTGCAAGCCTGCCCCAGGCTCACATGGGTTGTAGGAGAGGACACACCTAATGGCAGCAGCAGCATCTCCAGCATCCAGGTCATTACGTGTTAGCAACTCCTTAATGAGCTTAATTTTAGTGTGAGATCCCTCATTCAAATCAGTATTATGCCACGTCTACAAATCAATAGTAGCTTTACATTTATACTATTTCCAAATGAAAAGAAAAAGAGAATAAGAAGCCACTAGACTATATATTGATATAAAAGCTTTAGAAAGGAGATATTCAGCAACAAAACTGACCACATCAACAATTACTTCATCCTTAACACTTGTTTAGCCTGTTTACTGCTTCGTCTAAACCAGCATACTCAGGGAAATATCACCGCACCTTTACTGGGGTTCAATTCAGATCTGAGCCAACCTTGCAAGAAAAAGTTATTAAATGACATTAATACAGTAGTGAGATCATACTCTGACAAACAAGAATAATGAGGTAAATTAAGGGCAGATGGATATTGAGGCTTTCCTCTAAATGTCCTGAATTTTGAAGGTTTTAGACTAAATACTGTCTTCTGAACCTCAGCGCAATTTTAGTTTTTTACTATTTGTGATATTTATAGCTTCCATTTATATAAGGTAATATGTAATTTTAATGCAGGTCTAATGGTTCCAACTGCCATTGACACAGGCTGTAAAATGAAAAAGAGAGAATACCGTGTTGAGTGAGATACCTATTTTATATCATTCCTGCCACCCTAACCGCTGCGATACAGTGGGTTAATGCCGTATTTGGATTCCAATCTTGTCAACACATCAAAGATCCTCCCAGGTGAAGAGGAGCAGGGCTATGCAATTGATCTCCCCTAACCTGCAACGTCTGTGTCACTGTGGTGCAGGGTGAGCGACTGCAATGCATGTTTCTCTTTGAGAGAGGCAGGAGAGATGCCTTGAAGAAGTACATGATGATGAAAGGTACGAGGCAGGCGTAGACCTTGGGAAATGTCAAGGGAGATCACAGTCAAAACTGCCTTCTTTATCCAGAATAAATAACGGCAGTTGTGGATTATGTGACTGTAATTCTGCGGAGGAGGTCTGGGAACATAAATCACTCTAAAGACAACTTGAGACTCTTTTTAAAGACCAAGGAGGTTATTCATATTTTTAGCTTATATTCTCCTGTCCCCAAGCACAAGCCCTACAGGTATTTCCATGGCTATCGTGAGTCCCCTCAGGGCAGTGTTTTTACCATCCCTATTTATTTTCTGCTCTTACCCCACACTATCAATTTTTCCTCTCCTTCCTTGCGCACACTCCTCCCTGATCACAGATTGCTGCCATCCACCCTGCTCCAAATTCGCTGCTTCCATTATCACTTCCCTTGCAGCTGGGGCACATCTGCTCTCAGATCCACTCTACAATTTTTCCTAAGGCTTTGCCTTGCTCTCAGCATTGCTGGAATGCCCGTGCAGGGAAAGCAGCAGCTACAGGAATCTCGCCACCATCTGCGGCTTGATTCAGAGCCATTGCAGGCAGCAAGAAACCCTCAAATCCTATCACCACTGGTTTTGCTCTTTCAAACTGCTGCTGAACGACACAAACAAGTTAAACTGCACCATTATTACCAACACCAGGTCAGCAGCTCTGGATACCTCATTTCTGGCACACTGGGTTTGGTTCAGAATACAACACAGCTTCTTGCTGCCTGAAAGAAGGCTCTGGAAAAATCAGTGGCAGTGTGTCCAACGGGGCACTCAGAAAATGAGGAGTCCTGAAGAGAGGCCAAGCCAGGTTTGCAGGTTCTGACACGTTTCCTCATTCTGAGTAACCCCAGCAGTGTTTCTTACCAAGCTGAATGAATCTGCATAACGCTTTCCTTGGCATCAGTTAATGTGTCAAGATTTGTCTCAATAAAACTTCAATGTCAATGAAAGAAAGGCCGTCACACATATGGGAAAAGTAGAAAGAAAAAAACCTCAAAATCTGAAAAAATATGTCTATTTTCTCTAAATCCCTTCAGCTTTCATTCTCTTACAGACATTTATTCCTCCTCTCGAGAGGTGTTGCTGCAAAAATACGAGGTTAACATTTTTAAATGGAACTGCAACTTTAATTTTCTATGTTCTCCTGTTTAATATATTGATCCAGACAGGGGTTTTTTTGGTTTTTTTTGAATTCAAGTAGCATAATGACTTGTCAAATTCTTTCTGTTTTCAAATGTTCTGTATAGAAATAACTGGTATGTATATTTTTAAAATGGCAAAACCAGCAGAAGTGAATAACAGGCATAAAGATTTCTCTCTCTTTTTAAATACATACTTCCCAAATGAAGAAAACTGCACAGAGCAAGGAAAATGAAAAACAAAAATATAGCTATCACGTCGATTTCCTTGTCTTTTCTGGTTGAGTTACCCCCAGATGCCTTTTTCATTAAAAAAAAAAAAAGTCATATTGAAATCTCTGCGCTGTTGCTTTTCTTTTAAGGAAAGACAGACATGAAAAGGTCTAAACCAGAGGCACATTATTATTCAAGAAGCATTATAAGGAATAACCACTTGCATTACTAATATTCATCATTCATGCAAACCATTTAGCATGAGAGACAAAAGCAGATTATATATTTACAGCTATGGGTATGCCAAGGAGATACCAGCTACGGAGAACAAATATAGCACACAGAAAAAGGGGAAAAACCAGCAAAAAACCAGCCAGTACCAGAAAATCCCAATGCAGAGAGGAAAATGAAAGAAATTAACAACTTGTACATAAGGATGGTAAAGGTTTGGCGTGGTTAGATGGTTTTACAGTTTCTTGTTTTCAAATACCCTGATGAGAATTGAGAATTAACCGAAAGGTTCCTAACCATGTGCCATGGTAAAGACTGTATAAAAGCAAAGGGAGAAATGTTGGTAGAGTATTAAAACCCCAGGGTTTTTTCTGTCTTTTCTCCAAGCACCCATTGATTTCAGTGACTGCTCTTCACATGTAGTGACTCCACAACAGGGCTCTAATTGCTTCTTTTCAGACTGATTTGAAGGCACTAAGATGCACAAATGTCCATTTGTGCTCATGGGATTTCTACAGCCAACACTTGTTATTCTTCCAGAGTCTGCTCCCTCTGGTTCTTCTGCTTTTAAGATCTACTCCAACAGAGCGCTTCTGTCTTGCTTTAAAATACAGTTATGAAATTCATAACTAAACAGTACTTTCAACCATATTGTTTAATCTATGACTTTTCCTCTGACAAGTGTGAAAACGTGTGCAATACGACAGAAGGTTTGCTAGAGTAATTGCATGTTGTGATCGAACGGGAGAGTAACAGCCACGGAAATAACTGTCTTGCTGAAATTGCTGCAGAAGGTAAGTTGCTCCTGTACAGTTTTAACTCATGCACCATCTGTTTTCACAGTCCTTTAAACGCTTCTTCAGCTAGTTAAGGGGTTTGATTGTTGTTCCTGTAGGCACTGCCACGTTTTTCTCTGACCTTTTTGCACATTGTACTTTGGAAAGCGTGTCTCTCCATCCCGTTCTGTCCTTCCTCCCCTCAAACCCCGCCCACTGGGACTCATTCATCCCCTGCCCACACCTGACAGACCTCCCACTCAAGTTTTCTAAATTCTTCCCACATGAGCTAGCAAAGAGGAGAACACATATGGACAAAATGTGTAGGTCCCTTTGTGTATCCAGTAGGTGGAGACACAGTGTTTATTTCCCCTAAAAGATGACATTAATAAATATCAGTTCAAGAATCAAGTAATATGCAAAAATTATTATTATTATAGTCAAGAATTACCTAGTTGTGAAAAAAGCAATATATCTGAATAATCACATCGTACAGTTGAATTACAATGCCAAATCATTTGCAATACAGCACTGAGTAACACTACATTAAACTCAACAGATTATCAAGACTAATTCTATATTAAAAAACCCCAAAAAGCTGAAGTAAAAATGAAAATGAACAACAGACAAAAATCTCTTCATCTAATGCATTGTGCCCTTTACACATCAGCAAAGCTCTACAAGGAAATAACCCACACAACAAAACTGTTATTGTAGCACAGCACACAGTGACATGATGTTACAACAGCAATGCTGTAGCTACAACAACCAAGGTTCCTTCAACTCAAACCTCCAGGTGAACAAAAAAAAAAGAGAAGCAGGGGATATCAGATGAAACCAACGTGATGCAAATTAAAAATGAATAAAAGGCGATTCTGCTTCACATAAAACAGTGGATGCCACAGAAATGAGAAAAGCTTGTGGGGGCTGAAAATCAATAATATGAATTCACCTAAGGAAAAAGCCAATGAGCAATTTAAAGCATGAAGACAAAAGGTGTGGACCAAGCAGTCCCTAAGTGATGAAAAACCAGGGCTAGGGAAGTGTTCTGACAGCTGCCATTCAATGTTTACCCCATCCCTACACTCCCCACTGCCCATCAGCTTTTGGCCAAAGCAAGGGCAGGGCACCAAGACACAAACTTGGGCTGACCCAGAGTGGCCCTTCATGTACTCCTCAGCAAACTTTCTGCATGGCTATTGAGAAAATTATCAGCAGACTGGCAAAAGGTGCCATTTTTTGGGGTTTCTGTAAGCTAAAATCTGTGAGAACAAAAGAACTGCATGAGAGCAGCAGTTGCCAAAACAGCAAATGAGCACAAGCCTCCTCTGGGCTGACCAAGACGGGGTTTTGGAGAGCAAGTCTTCCATCCCATTTGCTCGTGCAGATGTCCTTTTGAGGAAAGGTGTAAAGCAAGAGGAGAGTACTGCGTGATGTGCTCTGGCTCCTCTGTGGCACGAACAAGAAACGTGTATCACACCGGCCAGTGCTAATCCTCAAAGGGACTACAGACCCTCCTCGTCCCTGCTGGATTTGCTGCAGCCACCAGGCAGCGTTGTCACCTCCCTGTGAAGCCACTCTCCCGCTGGACTCCTTTGTTCCTTCCCAACGTGCTGCTCCAGGGGGCTTTAGGAAAGACTTCGTGACTGCACAATGAACACCTCTCTGAATCCAAAATGTAAAACACTGCATTGCCTTATCTTTATGACAAAAGAAGATGTTTTATGTTCACCTTTCTTAAAACATTGAATACAAACGTTTTAATAATGTTTAAAACTTTTGACACATCTCTACTTCTCCTATATGTTATTTTTTTTGGCAACTTTCGGTTCCATCTGAGAGCAGCATTCTCATTATAGAGCCCTCTAATAAACATATCATCCCCGGCAACATCTTAAGGGTTGAGCATTTGATTTGCCTTTTCCAGACAGAACTGTTCTCAAGAAGTCAGCCAAAATCACTTCCAGAAAATTTCTCCCCAAGGAGTTACAACTATTTAAGAGTCCACGCATGGGTTAGTCATTTACATGATTCCATTGTGGATTCTGCAATTTTTATCCAACGTGTTTGAAGTTTATATACAATGTCAGTCATTCTGAGTCATCAGCAAATTACAATCCTCTTTACTGTGCTGCTGGAACCACGGCTAAATATATGGAGCAAAACTGGTCCTGACACCGCCCCAACTAATTCTGCTGTTAACCTCTTCCATTGAGAGAACAGCTTTTTTATTCTTTGTGTTAAATTCTAATTTGCTAATTGATTTTTAATCCATCCAAAGGCTATCGATTTCTCCATCCCATGAATCCTTTTCGGTCTGTTATTTGGTCAATAAACAACGCTGCTTATTTCCCAAGAATACCCAGCAAGGAGGGAGGCTGCCACTGCAGCACAAGCCCTCCTGGTTTGGCTGGTGCCAGGAAAAGAAGTAGGAGGCTCTGTCTGGAGTGTCCAGACAAGACTTTGATCCTTAGCTCAGTTACGGGGGCACACGCTGCCCAGCACAGATGGGTAGAGCTGGGCAAAAACAGCAATTCTGAGGCAAGTAGAAGCAAACAGAGAGCAGGGAGGATACACGTGACATCTCAGCCAAGTCTTGAGCCATTCTAATAATAAACCAGAGAAACAACTGGAACATTACATGTCATTGAGCAGTGCACCCTGACCTTTCTTAGTCCACACAATGTCAACCCTTTGCCTTCCCTGGCACACGGAGCCCTGACAGCAGCTCTGGCTTCAGCCGCCCCTGGCCACAGGGCAAAGAGCACTGCTAAAGGTTTGGGTTCTTCTTCTCAAGAAGAAATGGTTTTATTTTACAGACTTTGTGACAGTAAGCACTCCTCATAAAAATACTGGCACACTGACTAATGATAAATCAAGATGCTGTGGTTTTAGCTGTACACAGAATATATTTGGGATGATTTGGCTGATGAGCAACATAGTACTACAAGTGTAGCACAAAGCTGTCTCATTTCTCTCCTTCAAACCCAGTATCTAAAGAACTTCACAAATTCTAAGTTGGTGTTTTGCTTTGTCAGATCCTGACAGCTAACACAACCTCTTCAGTGGGCTCCTGGTCCTTAAACAGCCATCTTAAATATACCAGCAATAAAAAAGCATCAGCTATGACTGATTTGATCTCTTCAGCTCCTGGGATCAGTCCAGACAACCCACAAATTCTTTATGAACTAAAAAGCAGAAAATTAAAATACGCAGATTAAGCTAAAGCACTAATACACTTCAGGATTTTGGCTACCACTTTAATTAACATTGGCACTAATATGTTTTACCACATTAGAAGCAGTATGGCCATAAGTCTAGCATTATGGTACGGAACAAAAAGTGGCCAACCCCATGATGTGACTCAGAGAAAAATCCATGCGTGATCTGGCAAAAATGGCATTCCTTTCTCAAGCCCTGAGAGCTCCCAGGACGTGGCTATGCCATCGCTCAGGATAGTGAAGGACACCTGGAATGGATTTCCACCTACAGAAAAGCCTCATCTGAGACGTGAAAGGAAAACCATGGGATGATGGAGGGTAGGAGGGGAAAGGCAATGAGGATACGAGTTTTACTCCAAGAGCACCCGTAAGATCAAAGAGTTTCAGAGAGCATTTGGCTGTAACTGCAGACACTGTAAATCATAAATTTATCAGTATAAGGATTTTGATGCAGAAACTCCAAGGACAAACAAGTAGCAAACCTACTTCATAAAATACTAATGCTTCCTGCTCACGAAACAACTTTCCTCACTAAGTGTAGCTGTGTGGATAAATAACAGCAGGAGAGAAAAAAGAAAATTATGAGGGTGCTGAGGCCCTGGCACAGGTTGCCCAGAGAAGCTGTGGATGCCCCACCCCTGGAAATGTTCCAAGGCCAGAGTGGATGGAGCTTGGAGCAACCTGGGATAAGGTAAGGTGACCATGCCCACAGCAGGGGGCTTGGAATAAAAGGATTTTTAAGGTCTCTTCCAACCCAAACCATTCTGTAATTCTATTATTTTCTTGATGGTTTTACTTTAGTTCTCAGGAAGTGAACTAAATCAAAGAAGCAATGGCCCAAACCAGCAGTTTCATTATGTTTCCTTATCATCAGGAATTGAATACCCCCAAAAGAGACAGAGTTAATAGATGGCTGTATACAAAACTGAATTTAATTAAAAAAATTTTTTCTCCAGTATTATTGCTAATTTCCAAATGCACTTTAAGAATGAAACAATTCAAGCTAGAGCGCAATATCAATGTTTTTCTATTGCACAGTAATTCACTTCATAAAGGGCTGGAAGGTCGGTTCTTTTCTATTTCATGCCAAAAAAAATCACATTTACCTACGCTGTTCCTAATTACTAGATACAAAAGGAAACCAGCAAATAAATAAATATTTGTTCCACAAAAAAAAAAAGGAAAAAAAAAGTTAAAAAAAGAAAAAAGCAGCTGTTAGGCAATACCCTTTGCCACATCCTAGATCCTATGTTTCACAATGAAATCCACACTGTCTTAATCCTGAGTCTAGGCTATTAATTATTATGAGAAACAGCATAAATTGATCAAGCTTTGTCATCAGAAATTAGGATAAGGCAACTCTTTGCCTTTAAAAATAATGGAAACAACAACCAACTCCTACTGTGCTAGTCAGGAAGGGAAAGTGCCCACATGTGATGGAGACTGGCGGTGTATTTTACACAGCCTGTGCTCGGAGTGCAGTGCTGAAAGGCAATACAGCACTCACAGGGGGTCCCACATCCTTCTAAAATGGAAAAGACTGCAGGATCAGCAACAAAATGCCTGGGGATGCAGAGGGATGGCATTCCCAATATTTGCCTCTGCTGACATCGAGCGTGCTGTCGGAGCCTTGTGTTCAAGTTTTGCAATATTGGCTTTGGATGGTAGAAAGAGCGA
Source organism: Prinia subflava (assembly GCF_021018805.1). Lineage (NCBI taxonomy): Eukaryota > Metazoa > Chordata > Aves > Passeriformes > Cisticolidae > Prinia > Prinia subflava. The sequence goes on along the minus strand of NC_086248.1, from coordinate 109,153,183 downwards.
TCTCCTCAAATAAAACAATAGCAGTGCATCCTGTTCTCTAGAATTGTCCCTGTTGTGGGGGTGACGCCAATCCAGCCACACCACGGACTGTCAGTGGCCGCATCTAATGTGGGCTGCTCACTTTCTGATACCACTGGAACCTTTTACTGGAGCTGCCTTTCCGTCAATGCCTTCCTTCCATATAAAAATGATTTTCAGTCTCACCAGTATGTTCGGTTCTCTCCCAAGAGAGCAAAATCGAGGAGGAAACAAAGTTAAAGGTGGGTTATGCACACGATGTGAGCACCAGCTTTGTGTAAGCTGTGTTCCACAGTCCTCTTCTGATTCCTTCCCCCAGCCCACTGCTGAGGGAGCCTCTCTGTGAGTTTCAGCTGCTGGGTGACAACTTGCAAGGACTGAAGTTATTTTATATATTACAGAGATGCCACTGAAATCAACCCACCTGCAGCACACCACGGTGAGAGATTTCACTGGCCCTGTAAAACCCGTGAGCCCCAGGAAGGCTGATGCATTTGACTAAGCTGATTTCTCTGTCAAGGAATTGTTTACTCATTAACAGGCTTGGCTATAAAAGCATGCCGTGACATTAAATATGAGGGAGGAGTGGGAGAAAAGTGTTGTCAAGAGCACTTCCAAACAAAAGTGGTTTTGAACTTCCCAAGGTATTTACTGCCTTCAGCAAACAAAACAATTTTTGTTCAGCCATCTCCATCTCCTGTACCTTTCCAGAAAGATTCACTCTCTGAGCTACCTATTACATCATTTACTTCCTGGGACCTACTGTAATAATACTCTGCAGACAAAAAATGAGTTTAAAAGTGGTTTTTTTAGGGCTGCAAATGCATTTAGAAGTCACAAAACTCTAGAATGAAGATTGTTGCACAGTTCTTCGTGTATCTACTCTGCCTCAGATATATTTCTTTCAGTTTTGTGCATTTCCTTCTGCTGAGCCCTAACTCATCCAGTCCATAAAAGCACAATTCATGTTGTTACCATGAGCTAGGTAATTCTAAGCATGTTCTGTCTGAAGGGAGTGCCTTGAGCTTCCTGGGCCTTCCCCACTCTCCAAAGTATTCCTAAAACCACAAAACACACTCCAGAAAAGGATTTGTGAATATCTGGATACACCAATGGCATAAAAATGACCGTGGCTCTGGACTGCGTTTCTGCTGAAGGAGACAGAGCCCCACACACAAAGTTTCTGCTGGCTTTGAGCTGGCTGTACTACAGCAAATTTTAATCCTGAAAAAAATTTAGTGAGGTGCAGATATGTTACACCTAATATGACAAGGTTTTAGAATTGAATTGGTGTAATGATTTTATGCCACACCAGTACTGCTTAGCACATGGCTGTGGCAGCCTTTCTTGCAGTATCAAGAGGCCCAAAACAGATTTACTGTATCATCAAACCACAGTTGAAAATAAAACAACTTCACTGCCCAGTGTAATCACAAAAAAAATATAAATAAATGAAAAAAAACAGTGCAATGAAAAGAAATTCAAGTTTCATAGTTGGAAACGTAGCTGCCTGATGCACTGAGGTTGTTTTTCTGTTTGTTTGGGTTTTTTACTAGAAATCTGCAGCTGGGGTGCAAATCTGGGCATTTCTTTCGATTGCTGATGAATTCCTCTTATACCCAGCTTTTTAAAGTTAGATCAGCAGAAGAAATTGTGGAAACAGCACACACCCTGAGCTTGTCTGATCTACAACACGAGCCTGCAGCACGTCATGGGACTGCACTGCTCCATCCCAGTCCAGACAACTCCTCTGCCCCAGCAGTGATGAAACGGAGTCTGAGCTTGTGCATCAACAGCAGCAATGCAGAGGGAACCTGCTTCTTGCCAAACCCCAGGTTTTATTTTCAGACTCACCGTGTGAGCACTGCCCCAGCACCACGTGGGGATGTCAAAGCTGGACGTGCCCCACAGACAGAGGTGCCCAGGCAGCCTTCAAACCACAGCAACGCCACTCTAAGCATCCCTCATACAGCTGCCTCCCAACAGCAGACAGTTTCCCCACTTTCAACTACTGAAATAAATTATTTCTTCAAAATTTCAATAAGCTGACTTCAAAACTGTAGTCAAAAGAGCCTAACATTCACAGCAAACATGAATTCATGGGGCACAAGGAGCTGAGAAACAAAAAGCACAGGAAACAAGTCACTCCTGAAGTTCTGTTAAAAGCAATAGATGGAACAAGAATTCCAGCTCCATACACACATCTGCTTTACTCACATTACCACCTCAAGGATTTCTTCTCCAGAGGCGTGAAGCCTCACTTTGAGATGTCCCACTGCCATCTTGAGCAGCAGCCTGAGCAACATGGACTGGACTTCTGCTGTTTCTGGAGACTTCAGACATCAGTGATCTAGCTGATCAGACACCTCTTTCACAATGTCTGCAAAGCTCCGTAATTTTCCTGGGATATTTAAGAGTGAAGTGGTGTCCATCAGCTGCTCCTTATTAAACCCTGGCTATATTATCAGCCCTCCTACAATAACAGGGCAATACAAGCAACCCTCAGAGTGAGAGGCGCTTTTGGACAGACAATGTCTGGCTGCAAAGCATCGAAGAAAACACTCAGCCACCTAAAAAACCAAACCAACCAAACAACAGGCAAACATCTTTTCACCTTACCAGCATACAGAGATGAGAAACTTTAGAATTCGTTTACATTTTGGTGCACTCCTAAATTCCAGATGAACTTGCTTTTGTTACCCTGATCTTTATTAAATATTCCATTTTCCTTCTCGAAGCGATGACATCCTGCTGTAAATCAACCTTTGGCTGGAGACAAATAAAACCAGAAGTCATCCTACTGGGATCTAATTACCCCAGCTGGATTATGTTTTATCAAACAGATGCTTGCAGATTTTCTCCTTCGCTGTTTCTTTCTGGAAAAGACCTCTAATATCTTTCTGTAAGTTTCCCACGCTAGCTGCACTTTGCTAATCAAACTTTTGTGCAGAAATAGCCTTGCATGCTCCACCTGTGAGAGCTTTCTGAATTTATATATTTTGGAAATTTACAAAAGCTCTCTGAGCAGCTTTTCCAGTCAGTCCTTGCTCTCTGCAGTCTGCCCTCACAGCACAGCTCAAGGCTGCACAGAGTCGTTTTCATGATGCAATAAATTACCAACGTGAATCAGGTACATCATTAACATAATCGTGTTAGCTTACAGAAAACCCCACACATTAAAACCCTGTTTCCCTAACAAAGCAGAAACGCAGGGCCTCAGGCAGCTCCTCAGCCCCTTGCCTGCTGGAAGGTTGAGCTGGTGACTGGCTCTCACCCCAGAGCTCCTGCCCTAGGGAAATCATGGATTTCCTGGGAGTTCGACCAAGGACTAAAATGTGACATGGCACCAGAGCACGATGACTTCTGCTGGAGAGATGACAACCAGAAGTTCTAAGAGTCAACCCCAACGCTGCTCTGAGAAAGCCTATGGCCAAAACTGCCCATTTCTAGTTTTGGTCACATCCACAAGTTGGGCTTTTTTCCAGCTCTCCTCACTAAGTACATCTGAGTTACCATAGTGCATCCCCTCTTGCCTTTGCCCGTGGCATTTTAGCAACACGGGATAAATACCAGGTTTCAGGAAAATGTCTCAGCAGGCTGAAGCTTACCTGCAAAATCCTCTTTTGCCTCTCTGGTTCTGAAGCCTCGTGTGCTGTAAAGTTTTCCCTCTCTACCCTGGAAGGCATTAAGCAATTCTTCCAGGCTTCTCTGGATCCTGTCTGCAACACTGAATATAATCAGTGCTAGAGAGACACCAAACTCCAGTTACTCCTTCTCCTCCTCCTCTCAGAGGCTGTGGCCAATAAAAAGACCAAAAAGGAGCTTTCTTCCAGGAGATGTGTCCTTCAGTTTGGGATGTGGGATCAGTACACGGCCACATCATGGCCAGCATTCCCCTTGCAAGGCAGGTGCACCACAGCTAGTTGATACACCAAACCTGACTGCTCCACAGCAAAAACCAGAAGATCCCAGGAAAAACAAGCCGAGAAAAAGTTGGCAGAATGATTATTTATCTCCCACTGGTCTCCTGTCTTTGAGTTTGGCCAGGTTGGGCTGCCTAAGGCTTGAGAGTACTGCATTTTCCTCACCTGATCTATTATTCATGAGTTCAGCTATAAAGACAGGCATAAAGATCACTTATCTTACATCAGCAGCTGAAGTTTACAGGCTCCATATCCATCAACAGCCTCCAGCTTCAACCATTAAAGCAAAATACCTCAGAAAAACTAACAATGAACAGGGTAAAATGGGAACAGCTCCAAAATGTTGACATTCCTCCCCAAAATATTTTCCCACTGCTTTGAGCTACAGATACAGTAAGTTTCACCAGAGCCATCTTTGCAATCTGACTGCTGTATGGCAGAACTTCACTTCCGAATACATGCATTTAAAAATTACAATAGTAATCAGAAAATCCTGCCGTTTTAATTGTGCAGTTATAGATATTATTATTATCTATATGGAGTTACCATGCCAAAAGGGATGTGCTTTGTGCTGGGGAGTGAAAAGGGGCCGGGGATTGACGTCAGCTGCCCTACAACTCTCTGCACTCCTGAATTATCATTTTTTAACCTTGGGGAAAAATTGAATTCCGCTACTGAATAAATTTAGCACAGAGTCAACTTAATGATCACATTAGTCCCTGTCTGTTCTCCCAATGCCCATTCACTATTTAATTAACCTATTTCTGTAGGTTACTTCCTGGAGCTATTTTTAGGTGGTTTAATCTGAGTCCTCCCCTCTCTGAGGATGGTTACACGAGTTACCTTTCTTCTACCAGCTGTGTCATTGCCATTCGGGTGTTAGCAGGACCATGGCTATGCCAAAGCCTGCTCTGACTCAATTTGTCAGTATATCACTGCCCAAAGCAATCGAGGGGTTTTTTTTTCTGGGCAATCCCTAGGACAACAAAAAATCATTCCTGCCACTTTAGCAACTTGCTAGAAGATGGATTTTCTTCAGTCAGACCAATAATTCAATCACGATCACAGGCTGATTTAATTACGGGGTGGGGGGGGTGGAAAAAGAACCTATATACATCATTTTCCTGGAAGCAAGACCCCCACAGCAGAGATCTTATGACAAAGCCCTGGCGTGCCAGCCCACACAGACCGCAGCTGGAGCAGCCAGAGGGGCGTCTGGCGGTGAAGGCGCTGACAGAAAAACCTCATTATCCCAACCGGGGAAGTGACGTGCGCGCTCCCTTTGTCTGCAGAGCGGGCAGGATGGACATGACTAACAGCCAGAGAGCTGCTATTGTGGATGGTTTGCCTCAGTGCACGGTTCACTGCAAAGCTAAAAAACAGGCAGCTAAAAAAAAAACCAAAAAGCAAAATAACTGCTAGGGCAGGAGCCCAGACAAAGCTTTAAAATGTATAGAATTGCCATTTGCAGCCTGGGATTTTCCTTAACTGTTTGGAAAGGGAACCTGAAACACGAGACCCTACTTCCCCAGCTGATCCACAGAGAGACTGGGCATCTTTTGGCAGGAATTTGTAACTACCAGGGTAACATTTTGAGTGACTGTGATACTCAAAGATCTCATGTCTTTACCTGTAGCAGGCTGCTGTAGACTCGTCTTTCCCTTTGCTGCACATATGTCTGAGATTTTATCTGATTAAAAGAAACCCTGTTTTGTTCTGTATGCTTATTGCAAATCAGCCTTTCCAGCCTCCTTCTCTGCCTACACATCAAACAATTCCGTCTAATGGGTAAGAGATAATGGCTGAGGCTTTCAAGTTCCTTTTCCAAAATACTCCACCTAAGTTTTAGTGAAAAAGAAAGTTCTTGGGACTTGGAGGAAGGGGGAGGGGCTGGCAGTAGATCTTAGCTGTCTCTATTATTTTAATAAAGTCAGCTGAAGTCCCTCAGAAGTTAAGACGGAAATAAAATGTACCCTGTGTAGTGAATCCAACACTACAATCTCTGTGCAAACAATGTAGTTTGAAGTAAGAAGCAGAAGAGAAAGGACTGTCTTCAAAGAGTTAAGACTTTAAAATGGTCCACAGGTTAGAGTCAGAAGCATGATTGAGAAACGTGAGAAAAATAACAGAGAAGGACAACAATAATAAAAAGACTCAGTAATGGAAGAGATTACTAATGAATACAAAGCCAGACCTGTAACTAGATGCCTTCCAATTAACTCAGCACACACAAACATTGCCTTTTCTAGCCTTCATCTTGCAAAAATATAGTTCTGTTCTTCTCTTCTGAAACCTTCCTTTATAATATATGATTGTTAATAGAATAATTGGGGTTTCGTGTTTTATGCATTGATTATATATCATTAATAATATAATATCTAATTTTTCTTTCATATGAATGTTACATATCACACGAGCAAAAAACCGGTTTCAGTCAACCTTGCTGTGACTAAATTTATCACTATGCCACAGCCCATTATTAGGGAAATATTTATTATATTAAAATGATTTTTATATTATATTAAAATAATATATAATACACATTTTCTAAAATAGTGTGTATAAAACTATGCTTATCATATAGCAGTATTTTAATCCTATGTGTATTTTTAACACTGGAGATCTCTAAGACAGAATTTCACAACAAGCATCATAGTATGGATACCAGATATTAGGTTTTCTTTAAGTATGTGCAATGTTTTGGTCAAGACTAACAAAAACTTAAATATTAGGTAAAGGTAGTATAAATAATTAAAATGCTCAGCCAGTCAGGCTGGGCCATTTAGAGGAGCAAAACAAGGGTGTGCATACCATCAGCATCCTTTTTTTTGGACCAACTTTAACTACCAATATTCTGCCAGAGCTTTTCAGATGCCACTCTAATTCATCTTAGGAGACAACATATTTATTATTATCTACAATGGATACAGGATTTTTTAATGCTATTAATATACTTAGCAACCATAAAAAGCAAAAAATGTAAAAAAAAGGGGGAGTTTTTGCTGGATAACTCCTTTTTTACAAGTGTGTAGTGGAACATGTGGGTGGCTGTGACTTTTTGGGTGTCTGGCTGCACCAGGAATGCTCTGAAGCAGAAATTGCCCTTATTAATGCAAGATCTGCCAGGAGATATGATCGCAGTCACTTTTTCTGCTGCATCTAGGAATAAAATCAGGTGTTCAAAAAGGATGCCTGTAAGTCGGAAGGAAAGTGGATGCAAAGTAAAAGCCGAAACCAAGAGCAAAAAACGAAAGGAAATTCTCAACTTTGCAGTCTTAAGTTTCATGTTACCTTACCAAGAGTATTGTCTCTAAGCATCACCACCTCCCCTCTCCAAAAATTTTCCTATTGAATTTGATAAAGACAATATTCTGTTTTTTCTTCAAATCCTGCAAGTCTGTGAGACTCATTAAAGAAAATTAAATAGCACCTAGTTCAGGAGCACAGTAGTTTTCCAATTTTTGTTCTGAATACCTTTCTCTTTTACACATATATTTCTTCCTGATAACAGCCTTAAAATACTGTAAATATCTTGTAAAATCCCCGTTGAGCTGTAAGATTACCTTTCAGCTCTGCTGCAAGTTGATATGCTAACAACCAGCAAGCAGTAAGCTTTCCTGACCTTGAAGGGACAAGCTGCTGCAATGAAGTGAAAGACCGTATTTCAACAGAACTACAAAAACAACTCCAAATCTTCACTTTTCCTGTCCTCAGCCCAGATCTGAGGTGTTGTCTCAATGAAATTTGGAAATTACATGTCAAAAGAACTCTGCTAAGTCTGACGTAAAGACAAATTTCTCTTTTGTAGGAGCTGACAGAGAAAAGATACAGAGTCTGCAGCATCCACACGGGTACTGCAATCAGCATCCTGAAAATCCCCTCGCAGCTACTTGTTGCACATATGTTCCAACCTCTGCTAAAGGGGCTTTTCTTGGAAGCAGATCTTTAGAAAGAGGGCTGGGGAATCCTGAACACCTGGTTGGAGCTCCAGCTGAGAACTGCAGTGAACAAAGAAACCTGCCACTGCCCATTAACGTTGATCAAAATGCTCCCAATTCAGTCAGACTGGTGACTGTGACTGCTTGTCATCCAGCCATCAATCCAGCCTGTGTAGGAGGATGGGCTCAGTGCTGGATTTGCCATGCCAAGCCTGCTCCTGGAGGTGCTGGCAGAGCTGTGGCCCTGCCAGGTGCTAGCAGCCAGTTTAAGGGGGTTAATGCTGGTTGACTGCAAATGCTGATTTTTGTCTATGGGGCACAAACTGGCAGACACATCATCATCTGGTCCTCACTCAAACTGCACTAAGTTCTCACTGTGCTCCCACTGCTGCCATCTCCTTTCTTGTCCAGGCTATGGAGAAAGGGTACAGGGACAAGGGAAGCCTGCACATCCTTACCTGACACCACGAGTCTCTCTGCCATGCACAGGTAATGCCGCTTTTCCTTCCTCTTTGCAACATCCAGGGCTCTGTTTTATTTTGTTTACTGCTCACTGCAAAACCCCTGCACGTACCTGACCTGATCATTATTCTTTGTTTTATGAAATGAAGCAAAACACCACGTTGAGGAGCTGGATTAGCTGGATCACAACTCTGCACAGCACCCTGACAAAAAAGGACCAGGCTCTCCTACAACCCCCGAGGCTCCTCTGTGACACCACAGCTCAGCACGCACGTGGAATGCCAAGATACTTAGATACTTTGGGCACTGATCCATAGAGCAGCCCCAGCACAAACTGGAAAGTTTTAAAGAGAAACCCATAGCTGCTGAAGTAACCACACGTTTGAATTTCTTCCTTTTTACGTGCCCTCAAGGCAAATTGCATTTATAAAGTTTACAGCAGTCCAAACCCAGAAATAACCACTGGAATAATGTATTCTGACCATACTGCAACACATTCATAGTGCTTTGGTGAGGAATATTTATTACATAGTATATAACTGAAGTTTACCAGAAGATGTTTCTGGAAAGATATTGCATTTTACTTTAAAAACTTCACTGGACAGACCTTAGAGAAATCCAAAACTTTATTTCAAAGCAAAAGCCACATTTGGCAGGAAACCATCCAAGTTCATTTTATACTATTTCTCCCCCTGCTTTCCATTTCCATGTCCCAGGCTCCTCTCCTTACCCACCAGCCTGTAGTTTCCAGTTATTCTAACAATTAAAGTGGCAGAGGTCTGGCATAAAAGCCCACAACTGGATGGCTGAACAGGCATCAACTTCATCCCACAGGTTCTCTTGGTTTCAGGTTTGTTTTTAAAGAAGTTGAGGGCAGCATCGAGTTTTTTCCCTCCTGCTGCCTCCTCTAGTGATTCTGACTCCTGTAGTGAATGCGGGCTTAGTGTGAATGCGGGCTTAGTTTACAAAACTTCTCAAAACAATTTGCAATCTCTGTGTTAACCAATTTGCCCTATTGTCTAAAGGAATCAGCACACAGATTAGGATAATTTTGTGCCTTTATGACTAGAGTTTTGCTGCTAACTTTAAGATGGACAGATTACACCTCCTGTTCTCATTTTTGCCCAGCTTCCCCAAGGGGAAACTCAAAGTCTGTAAAATTTCAGACAACTGGCTTATGTAGACAGCTAAAAGAGAGACAGGGGGAACACAGATGTTACACAGAAAACCAAATTCAGCCTTAGTTACGCAGATGCAAACAGCCTTCACAGGTAGGTGAAATGTGAGGATTTTCAGTACTCTCTGTCAAGTTGAAAACTTTAAAACCCGCTCTAGTTACATAAAAATCATGAAAAACAAAGTCTGTCCACAGGATGCAACCACAACCCCTGAATCACGAGGATCATTCACTGCAGAACAAAACAAACTTACAGTGCCTTTTATTCTGTTTGAATGAGACTTTACTCCACCCATAGTTCTTCCAATGTCCAAAAGAGGGAGAGGGATGAAATCAGCACCCCAAACAGCATGTAAAGCATTGAATTTCCAGTCTGAATAGCTCTCAACATACATTGTCCATTCTTTAGGATAATTGCCACAGGATTTCTCCACAAGAAGCCTTTAGAAAGCTTACCAACTTTGACCAATACATTAGCTACTGTTTCAATTACCCTGTTAATGTGAAACCTTCTGCATGCAGCTCCACAGAAACCAGTTAGCAATACCATTACCTTCACACTTAGTGGGTGAAGAATTGACAAAGAATAACATTCAAGCCGAGAAGCGCTTAGCTGACATATGCAGGTAATAATCATGAGCACATAATGATGCCAAATGGAAAAGAAAGGGAAAAACACACTCACAACAATAATGAAAATGCTGAATCTTAAAGGCAAACCTATAATGACTACTACGGCACAAGATACACTATTTGTAAGCAATACTGGCATACAAATTAAACACACTGAAAGTAAACTACCCAATAGAGAGTGCAACTGGGAATGCTGGTAAAGTGCACTCCATAAATTCATGCAAACAAAAGAAACCATGAAATATAACTTTTTTCACCAAAATCAACATACAACAAACAGCTGCGTTAGCCAGCAAGGCAGTGAGAAAAATAACATGGTACTCACTGCAACCCAAGTCCCACCGTTCTCCGAAAAGTGAATGTTCCTTTACAATATATCTTATTTGCTCTCCATATTTGAAACGCAAATGCTTTTTACCAGCTACATTAGTCTCGTAACAAGTCTTTTGAAAGGGCTGTATTTACTGTAGCGACTGAATAACTGTGAATTCTAACAGAAGTTTCTGTTGCTATTTTTCTTCCTTTGTGGAGAAACAACACGAGCTCTGATTGTGAAAAAAACTTAAATTCCTACACTACGGCCCACCCCAAACAAAGCATTAAGGTTCTTACCTGTTTTGCTAAACCACAGTGAAGTGTTGCAGCAGCCCTCTTGTTAGAGGGTAGAAATGAGCTGAGACAGACTCCTTGTTCATCACAGCATGAAAAGGGTCCTGGTTTATTCCCCTTCACAGCTCAGCCATCCTGACCCCAACCATTCCCTGACTCTGACTGCAGCAGCTCCTGCTGCAGGTTTCCCTTGCAGCCTCTGACTGCTGCTTATTCCCTGCTGAACTCTGACTGCAGGGATCAGTGTGCAGCTGTGACTGCAGCTTTTACCCAGCCAGACTGTGACTGCAGGGATCAGTGTGCAGCTGTGAGTGCAGCTTTTACCCAGCCAGACTGTGACTGCAGGGATCAGTGTGCAGCTGTGAGTGCAGCTTTTACCCAGCCAGACTGTGACTGCAGGGATCAGTGTGCAGCTGTGACTGCAGCTTTTACCCAGCTAGACTGTGACTGCAGGGATCAGTGTGCAGCTGTGACTGCAGCTTTTACCCAGCTAGACTGTGACTGCAGGGATCAGTGTGCAGCTGTGACTGCAGCTTTTACCCACCCAGACTGTGAGTGCAGGTTCCAACAACAGGCCCTGACTGCACACCCACACTGACCTCACACCCACACGGACCTCACAGCAGTGATTTCTCTCCTCAGGATCCTTCTTCATGATCCTTCCTGTTCCTTCTTCCTCAGGGTTCCTCCTCCCTCACGATTCCCCTCACAGCTGACCGCTCCCCTTTATCACATTATCTTTATTGGATACAGCTGTGACTCATCAGGGTGAGGCTGTATAGGTAATTAACACAGTTGTTACTAATCAGGGGCCAGGCTCCTGTACTCCCTTCTCCTGCAGTTAAGCACACTCAAACACTTTGCAGAGTCTGAATACAGCCGTTTGCTAAGCCCAACTGCCCAGGATTGTATACGCTGCCAAGCTTGTACGAGCTGGCCTAAAAAACTTTGTTCACATGCCAGGTTTGCCACAGCACGAGCCTTAGACATTTATTTGGAAAACTTCATGTACCAAAGACCAGGTCTTGCTGGCTGCAGAAGGCCTTTGCTCTGTCCAAAGTAAACAGGGACAGAAGAAGTTTGAAAAGAAGCTGGTCCCAGCAGCTTGCTCGTACTGAGTCACACGGGCAGAAGAACCTCTTCAAGGGAGATGTTACCCCAGAAACCCAGAGTCCCACCAGTTCAGGAGACCTTCACTCCATTCACCACTCTGCCTGGACAAGTCACCTGTCTGGGCTGCCATCACTCGGTCTCTAGGTGGGACATGTCCCTTGAGCTACTGCTTTAATGTAAGGGATGAACAACTAAATGTAAGACATCACTAGGGTTTCTTACTGCAAAGAATCAACTGCTAAAATCTGCCAGGAAACACCTCCTTCTCTCAAGAGTGTTTTGGACTCATGACACCACCAGAAGAAAACATCTGACATCTAAAGATGATAGAATATAAGGGAGGACTGAATTCCCTTCACCACAAAAGCCAAAGCCTTCCAGTCCTTGGCTTCCTGGGATGCCTCAGCTTCAAGAGTGACCTGCCTTCTGCAGAACACACTGCCTGGCTGATGCCACACATCTGCCATTTCCTGTTGTTACTTATCTCTCTACAGCCACATCCTTTTTACTCCAATTTCTTAGCTCACCTGTCTGCAAAAATGAACAGTTCACCTACAATTCAATCTACTCTCTTGCTAATTATTACAAGTCTGAACTGCACCATCTCAGTAAACACAAGCTGCATGTGCTGTGCCCGGTCAGCTGGGGGACAGACAGACTTCACAGGGAAGAGGGCCACCCACCAAACCATCCAACCCACTCTTCACGGGCCTGCAGGCACACAGATTTGTTTCTTGGAGAGCTTCCACCAAGGTCTCCTCAGCTCAGATCACTTAAATCACTGCTTTGCACCCCACTGCAGGCCATACACTGCGTAGGGAAGTACTGTGCATTCCTAGGAGGCAGAAATCAAACAGAATTGTATTCCCTTGAAAAAAGAGAATCTTTCCCTGTCAGAGAAACAGTTTGGAAGTGTCTTCAATGCTCTCCTTCTCCTGTCTCCAGCTCTTTTTTTTTTTTTTTTTTGAATTGGACTTTCCAGATAATTTGGATGCCAGCACAAATTACTTGGCAAAGGCTGGACTACTGGCAGGTGGGCTGCTATGCTGGCAATTTCGAGTTGGACAAAAAAAAAAAAATAAAAAATCAATCTACAAAACACGAAATGGCCAAACAGATTACTCATTGGCTGGTAAGCCACGTCCCCTTGAGGCTGTTGATCAGGCTCTATCCCTGGCTGCCAGCCTGCTGGAGTACAGATGGAAGAACTGGCTGTGGAAACGCTTCTCTCGCCCACAGCTCAGCAGGAGAAGGGATCCCAAGCGCTGTTGGAGAGTATTTCCTTGGTAACTTATCTTCTACTTATCAGTGCCTTTCCACTGCGGAAGCAGAATTTCTTTTCCTTCAGTAAGATCTAAAGGAAATGATGAGCAATTTTCAGTATTTCTAGCAAATCAGTTACTCCTCACAGAACACTGAGCAAAGTTAATGGAAATTATTTTCTTGCTCAGAGATTTTGTTTTCACTGCAACACAACTGGAGACATTAAAGATAAAAACTTTGCAGCTGTTATTTTGTGGGCTTGACTTCTTCATTTCCAAATACCATGTCATTCTCTTTCCATAGTTTTGACAAGGTCCTACCTGTGTTTATACTGAATTTGCAGTGTTTATATTTTACACATTACCTGCATATTTCTGCAATAAACAATACAAACTAAATCTGGTCTACATTACATCATAAGGAATCAATGGATTCAAATGTAACTTTCCTCCTTAACTCAGTGAGGGTAGTTTGAAAACGTGGTGGGTTTGTTTCCATCACAAAGCTTTGTACACAGCAGTATTGGTATCATATTGTGTGCACCCTGCAGACACCTGGGAATGGAGCAAATCCAATCCCTTGTTGTGATCTGCCCCTGATGTTATGATTTGGATGTGACTATGGTGTGTCAACACAGAGATTAATCAATTCCAATTTTCAGAAAGTCTGCAAATTTAAGCAATAAGTGAAAAAGAAAGTTTGGAATGGTCACAATTAATGCAAATAAAAACACATTCATACATGCCAAAACCCAAATACCCCAAGTGCTAAAAGCAAAATCTCTCTGATTTCAAGAATTACATGTTATGATGTTTTTTTTCACTTGATTTGTATTAACAGAATTACAAAATGGTTTGGGTTGGAAGGGATATCAAAGATCATCTTGTTCCAACCCCTTGCTGTGGGCATGGACTCCTTACACTAGACCAGGGTGCTCCAAGCCCCATCCAGCCTGGCCTTGAACACTTCTAGGGATGGGGCATCCACAGCTTCTCTGGGAAACCTGTGCCAGCGCCTCACAATAAAGAATTTCTTCCCAATAGCTGATCTAACCATGTTCTCCATCATTTTATAGCCATCATTTTATTTCTTCTTGTTCTTCACCACATACTCTTGTCCAAAAAAAAAGTCCTTCTCCAGCTTTCTTGGAGCCCCTTTATGCACTGGAAGGTGCTAAACCTTCCCTGGAGCCCTCTCTTCTCTAGGTTGAACAAGGTTATATTGTTCCACTCCTTTCTCAGCACACGGTACACAAACAAGCATTTGTTTTTAATTTTCCAGTTTAGTGAGTTCTCCTAACAACCTCCTGCTCTCTCCCACCTCCCCCAGCTTGTCTCTCATCTGCTCTCTGACAGTGTCCCATGAATTGAGTGATCAGCACAGGGGGAGCGTTATGCAGGTCCAAATTCCCTCTCCCAGCCCCTCTTGTTCCAGTTAGCTGTCACGCCTCATCTCTGAGCAGAGCCAAGGGTGTTCTATTAATCAGCTGTCGGTGTATCTCCTGCTTCCTCCATTCTGCCCTCTGCTTTACCCAGACCTGCTCTGAGCTGGCAGTTTGATCAGATGGCAGCTGGGGGTCCCTCACAAGCAATGAGACTCCGCAAGCTGCTCAGCCTGTGGTCTGACACGCCAGGATACAGCCAGCAAAGCAGCGGGACACGCTCCAGAGCCTGGGAGGGACTTGCCAGTTCCTGGGCTGGCAGCAACACCGGGGTAAGGACGGCTGGCAACTTGTATTTTCCATCTCCTACCAGCCATTTAACTCCTTCTGTAATCAAATCAACTCATTTGGTCTTCACTCACAAATCCTGGACGGCAGAAAGGGGACAGGTGGGGAGACCTTGGAGTTGCCACGGCTCTTATTACTAAGGGACAAAGGGGCAGAGCCCGTGGTGCCACCAACTCCACATATGCTGTGTGGCTCTCCAGAGCCCCAGGAACAGCCCAGGAGCTGCCAGGTTCAAGTCTGATGGGACCAAGTGCCAAGTGAGTGAAGAGCAGCATCCCTACGCAGATATCAGGCTGGTCCCCTCTGGCAAAGAGCTGGGAAAGGATGTTTGGAGGTCCAGAAAGCCACGTTTGGGAGGAGTCTGTCCTTGCCAGGAGTTACGAAGTAGAAGGACAGTCGCTAGCAAAAGGGGAAGCACTTTGATCTCTTGGTTAGCACTGGCATGGCAGAAGAATACAAGCAAACATATGAGAAATTACTGGGGCAGTGATATTAAAATACCTAATAGTCCATCTTTTCAAAGTAGAAGGGAGAGAGAAAACAGGGGACTCTCATAACCACAAATGTGAGGGACAACATAAAACTCCCAGGAAAGCTGTTTCTATACTGCAGCCAAAACTAAGCCCAGGCTGTAACAAATCTTTGGGGAAGGTGCCCAGAAAAAAAAATTAAAAGCACTTTTCCAATTATTTTCATTAGGAAAGGACATCAGGACTGGATAAGGGTATTTCTAGTATTATTTCTGCCAAACAGAATCAATTCTAAGTTGTAGAGGGGAGGCAATATAAGAAGGGAAAAATTAAAATTCCTTAAAAATGTTAAGGGAGTGACAACAAGAGACCAAATGATCAGCATGGGAAAACCTGGAGATCACGCTGAAGCAGAAAGTCAAGAGACCAAACCATTAATCCCCTGCTTAATATTGTTAAAGGCTCAAACCCACCATAAAGAGAGGGTCCATACTTTGACCCTTTCTAAGTGGCAGCTTCACACTGAACTCCCAAACTGGTTCTCTCACCCCTTGGTATTTTCCTCCAGCACCCACATCTGACTCGAGTCATTGCAGCAAGTACATGGCAAGCTGTGGGAAGTGTTTTTGGCGCATAATGGAAATCGTAGGTACTTGGCAGGCACAGCAGCCAGTGGCACTGGTTGCCTCTGTCACTTGGGCAAGTCAGAGACAGATTCGGCCGAGCTGCCACATCCTTCTAATGCTGCACGCGGCTCGCGCAGCGTCCGTCCGTTCTTAAAAACAGCACATTCAAAACCAACGTGTGAGACACCAATTTGCAGGCAACACCGAGCTGGGAGCGTGTGTGGATCTGTTGGAAGGTGGGAGGGCTCTGCAGCGAGACCTGAAAGGGTTGGATGGATGGGCAGAGTCCAATAGGATGAAGTTTAGTAAGTCCAAGTGCCGAGTCCTGCATTTTGGCCACATTAATCCCCTGCAGTGTTATAGGCTGGGGATGGTGTGGCTGGACAGAAAGGCAGAAAGGGACCTGGGGGCACTGGTGACAGCAGCTGGACACGAGCCAGCAGTGTGCCCTGGTGGCCAAGAAGGCCAAGGCATCCTGGTCTGTATCAGGAATGGTGTGGCCAGCAGGAGCAGGGAGGTCACTCTTCCCTTGTACACAGCACTGGTGAGGTCACACCTCGAGTGCTGTGTCCAGCTCTGGGCCCTCAGTTCAGGAAGGACATTGAGTGCTGTGTCCAGCTGTGTCCCCTCAGTTTAGGAAGGACATTGAGTGCTGTGTCCAGCTCTGGGCCCTCAGTTTAGAAAGGACATTGAGTGCTGTGTCCAGCTGTGCCCCCTCAGTTCAGGAAGGACATTGAGACGTTTGAGCACATCCCACGGAGGCAACAAGGCTGGTGAAGGGCTTGGAAAACAAACCCTGTAAGGAACAGCTGAGGGAGCTGGGTGTGTTTAGCCTGGAGAAGAGGAGACTCAGGGGTGACCTCACCACTCTCCACAACTCCCTGAAAGGTGGCTGTATCACTTGGGGATTGGTCTCTTTCTTCAGGCAGCACTGACAGAACAAGAGGACACAGCCTTGAGCTGCAGCAAGGGAAATAGAGGCTGGATATTAGGAAGACATTTTTTACAGAAAGGGTAATAAAGTATTGGAATGGTCTGCCCGGGGAGGTGGTGGAGTCACCATCTCTGGATGTGTTTAATGAAAGACTGGATGTGGCACTCGGTGCCACAGTTTGGTTGAGGCTAGGGTTGGATTGGACGTGATGATCCTGGAGGTCTCTCCCAGCCCAGTGATTCTGTGAATCTGTGACAAACAGTGTCACCCTGGATCTGCCTACACACACTGTGCTTTCCCTGCTGACCAAGAGCACTCCACCACAGACCAGCAGCGAGGGGTAATTCTCAGTGTGCAACACAATCGAAACACTGGGGCTGGAAATGCAGCGGTGGAGGAAAGGCAGTTGGAGAAAAGACAGGAGTGAAACTATGAAGCTGTTTTAAAATAACTTGCATAGCATAAATAATGAAGAGCCAAGCTGGTTTAGCAGCAGCACGCCCTTACTGCTGATTAGGAAGCTGGAAATGTGTCTGTTGAGTCTGCCCTTTTCTGCTCCAGATGCCAAAGGTTTTCCCTCTCCTACTATTTTTAAAGCTTTTAAGTTTTCCAGGTTACCCTTCACCTTTACTGCATCACTGCTCAAATGCACTACAGGCAGGACAAACGGTTGTAAAAAATGAACCCCAAACCCCACCAAACTGTTCCATATGCATTTCCATATATCATTTCCTCTCATTTTATAGGGATTAAAAGGGCCAGGGAAGGATTACACCATCAAGTGCTGAGATACACCCAGGGCAGTGGAGCTCAAGAATAGGGTCTTTCATCATTTTAACACCTATAATGAGAACAAAACATAGCTGGCCACCATGGACTTGACTCTTGGAAAACACATGCAAAGGATATTGTAGAATTTAATACTGGCAAGTTGGGGTAAGCAAAAATGTCAAATCCAAAAAGAAAATAAAGGATTTATGCTAGTACTAATGCATAGCAGCATTCCAAGAGGGCTCAGTATGTACCATAAATCAAACTGAGCTGTAAGAAAATCACAGCAAAGCTAGACAGGATTGGTGCTTTATAGTATGAAGTAATTTTAGCAAGTGACCAACTGTACTTTTGTAACAGCAACAGAAATTCTACACACTCTTCAACCTCCCTTTATTTTCTCTTGCCGATAGTAATCATTTTATAATACACTGCTGAAAAGAAAGATACCACTTGAAAGAAAAATCCACACATCAGGCCGACCATTTATTCTATAACTAGAAAACACATGTGATGTTGTTGCTCCACGTCAATTAATGGCAATTAGTACTATGCAGGAGGAGTTTGTATGTTTTGCACCTCCAGAGCAGCAAACAAACCGTCACGCAGGGAACAGGCAGAATGGTGAGTTCTGACTGCGGTGAATGAAGCACGAGCATGCCCTTGCCTTAGAGAGCTGCCTGCAAGTGGCTCCTGCTGTTGTTTTTGACTCGCATGCATGACATAAGCTGCATGCCAGACCAGGAATCCCTTTCCCTCTCCAACCTGGCATGACCCCTGTGTGACGGCGATCGCGCCGGACAGCGCAGCAGGCACCCGGAGGGAGGACGGCACGCAAACCTCAGGACGATGCCAGAGTGAACCGCGCGAGAAACACCGACTAGGAGTTTCCAGTCCCTCTCAGAGATCACAGTGAAAGAAATGAAAAATAGTTGAAAACGCAGGAGCATTTTCAAATGGGTGCTTGCTTGGTTTTTACATAGCAAATGAACAGTATGCAGAAATATCAGCTAATAAATTTGAACGCATTATAAGCATTCCACAAGAGATGTATTCTTGCATGAGGGTTGAAGCTAGACCTACTAAAAAGTAGGTCGGGGCAAGATATCCCTCAACTGTGTGCCACAGGCTTCTTAACTTGCTCTTGTGAAGCAGCTGTTGGACAGCAAACCTGGTGTTGGATGGAGTCCCCCTCTGATCTGCCCAGCCCCAGGCACAGTGCCAGCAGCTGGGAGCGACCTCTTTGTCGAGCCTTGCTTGCTCCATCTTAAGGACACCCATTATTTCAGTTCTAAATTCTAACCCAGTTCTAAATTCAGCTCAAATCTAAAACTGCTCTCAAATCAGGCAAGCACAAGTGTCAAACGAGGTGGTGGTTCTGCAACATCGACAAATGCAGCTTAAGGCTGACGTTGCCAAATTAATCTTCTCTTCTGATCAAAAGATTTGCTTTCTTGTAGGGAAAGACTAACAACTAACCTAAAGTTTCTGGAAAACCTGGCAGCAATATGTATCAATTGGCAGCCTGATCCCCTCTCTCTCCCCGAGGATCAAAATTAGGATAAATTGCTAATGGCAGCAAACTAACAAAATCATTACATGCAACAATTCTAAACGTAAAGCAGAAACCTGAACTAGGTTATTTCTGTGCATTGCACAAGTCTCACTGCAATTCTACAGAAATATATAAGACAAACCTATTAATACATAAAAATCCATATATATATGTGGATTTACAGCTCCACAGTAACTGGAAAGCCTTGGAATGATGCAAATGAGGAATGCAGGAGTTATTTTCATTATGTGCACTTCTCCGTCTGGTTTCAACAGATTAAGCCTTATTAAAAAAAAAGTGAAATTCTTTAACCAGCACAGAAAAAAGTCTCTTCTGCCTACCAAAAAAAGAGAAAAGCTATTAAACCTCTTTTTCTAATTCAATCAAAAATTTCAGCTCTGACAATGCTATGAACAGCACACTTCAGATCTTTTCCAGTTTCCTAAGCTATCACAATCAATTTTTTTAAGACCTGGAACTTATCCTAATTAAGATCTTTGCTTTGATATGCTGAGAATGACCTCAAGGATTCATTGTAACAAACAGAAATGAATCCTGGTAGCCTTCAGTTCTCACAGGCTTTGCAGCAAAAATCAGTTAACTCGTTCCATGACAGAATAACTTCTTGTGGATCCTTCCATCCAAAACAGTATCTGTGACACACTGACACGGGCTTGAAAAGGAAGATGTGGGCTGCTCAAATGAAATGAAATTTCCCAGGGAGAACTCATTCGATGTTTTCTCGTTTCAGTGCAACTTGGACAAATAAAATGAATCAGCTCCTCAGCTGAGAAGAAAAAAATCCACATTTGGAATTAAATGACACCTTTCTGAAGCATGTTGTCCTGATTAATGCCCTCAAAAGTCTACAGTGACACAGTTACCTTCACAAGCTCAAATCTTCTCATCTTACCCAAGTGCCCACCAAAGCTGACAGTGGGATTGTCACTGATTTCATCTGGAGGTACCCTACAGTAAATCATTACAGTGGAGATGTTACTCAGCTCTGAAGAGTTACTGATAAACTCCTTTCTTTTTTGTTCAATAAATCTGTGTCATCTGCCCACCTTAAATTGACACTTGCAAAAAATGCAAACCCTGCATAAAAACCCTCGCTGGTTACCTGCCATAACAACACTTACTGAGAAGCTGGCCAAACACCAACCCAATTTGGCCAGCAAGGTCACGGGGTGCCCATCTTTCAAGATATTCACACCCCAAAGGCCCATTATGCTTAGCAACCTGCTACCAAGGGCCATGCTTTGAGTAGTGAAAGCACAAAAATATAAATCTGCAGATCTCCAGAGGCCCTGCCCAGACTCAGGACTTCTGGGATTACGTGAAAAATACTCATGAATTATAGAGAACACTGCAGTCTACAAAAGATCACATCAATTTTAGTCTGCATGTGGCTCATTAATAACTAATTATAATTCAAAATACAGGCAGATTTCATAGAGAAAACATCCATGGTCACAGAAACATCTTCACCCTCCCCACCAAACAATTCTTCATATCAAGAAGTTACTCCATGCAGATAAAACTTTAGTTTGCTTTTCATACATGCAGGAAAAAAGTCAACACTGAACAAGGCTTTGTCAAATATGTTTTATATGCCACTGGAAAGGATAAGGTCATATTATTAAATAATAAATCTTATCTGCTTTTGCAGGTTCCCGTATATTACTGAGAATTGATATGAAAATGGGAGTGCTTTGAGCTTCTGTTAATGAACCATGCTGCTGTGCTGGGTCAGCATCACTCCGCTTTAGTGAGGTGATTTTTTCCCCTTCCCTTTAAAAAATAAAACTCAAACATCTTTTCTTTTAGCAAAGAAAGACAGGACAGCACTAAGGGATCAGGTTTTATGTAATCCCCAACTTCCAGATTACCACCGGGGAGCACACAAATGTGCTAATGTGAAAAATCACCTCAATTTTCTGCTGCCTCACAGAGAAAAGCAATTTTATTCTGAATACTCACTCAACTCCTGGACATGTTCAGGTGCACAAAGGGACAGGAGCATATTCATTGATTGAGCAGAAGTGCCAGAACTGCTTCTAGATGATACCATGAATCTTATGGTTATAATTTATTGGGGCGAGAGGGGAATGCAAGGCTTTACTCACTATTGCTTCTTTCTCATGTCTATCTCAACAACAAACAGTCTTTTCTTCAGCTTTGTGTTCAGTCACCCAATTCCCTTTTATAATCATCCAATTTCATCACTGGCAGTTACATAAACATTTTAAAAATAACTAACTTCACTGTCCCTTGGAGAAATAGATCTTTCAAATAACCCTGCAGATACTTTCTCAAAAGTTCAAGCCGTTGACCTCAATAATGATCTGCAGAAAATCTGTTATAAAGTGGAGAAATAATTCCAGTTTTGCAATGACTCGTAGCATAAGCCTCTAATGAACACAGAACCCCACCAGTTCTATGGAAATGTCTGAGGCCCTTTATCCACTGGTCAGGGTTGGGATCTTCGAGCTCATTTAGCATGGTAATTCACAGTAAGACACAAACTTATCATTGAGATGTGGGCCCGTACCAGCCCATCCATATTTGTGTCAATTCACTTACTACAGCTTCACCACGTTCCTGCAGGTGAGCCTGACAACAGGAACGGAAGCAGCAGCAGTCCTTAGGTAATAAAAAGCTCAAACCACCAGCCAAGTCAAAAATGAAGTATAGATTTCCTTCCCACACGCCAGCAGATTGAAATTGAGATTGGCTGAAATCCATTTTGAGATTTCAGCAAAATCCATTTCTCTCTGTTAGGCATCCTGCTGTCTTCCCATCATGATTCCTCCACGGCCCAAAGTTAGGGTGAGGAAAGGGAAGACTTCTTTAGATCTCCCCACAACAGAGCTCTGTAGAGCCCCACTGCAGAACTGAGTGTCCAACATGGAAGAGGGAATTGCTTCAGCCAGTTGGGAAATTCTGAAAAAACACCACATTCCCCAGGGACCATAAAAACATTAAGAGAAGGATCCCTCAGTAAATTCTGAGCACCACTCAATCCATTTGTTGTGAAGTCAGGGTAGAACTGCTCTTGACTTCAGTGAATTTAACACACTTGGAAACCTTCTGCCAGATCCCTTACTGAAATTATTACTGATATAAATTAATACTGATCTAAGGTAACTTAACTTCCTCTAGCAGTAGATATTCATGCATGCACATACAATAATGCTCATGCGTGTTTTTCCCCCATTCTGGGTATATTTTGTGGTTTTAAGCTGCTTTCTCTGCATCTGTAGTGTCTACAACAGTTTGACTAAAACAATTATACAAAAGTTAACTAATTTTGCTTACATCAAGCACAGTAAAAGTATTTAGGGATGGACACATGCCAAGCACAAAGTGCAAATGCAATTTATTCTCACTATTACAGCCACAGCTAAATCTAATGGAAAACAAGGACACGGTGCTATGACATCTGTGAAGTGAAACTTTTATTACCCCATTTCCATAAACACTTCTCTCACAAACAGATGTACATAGATCTACTGATCTAATTTCAAAGGAAAGGGCAGTGTTCGTAAAAATACCTGTATTTTTACTTCCACCACCACAAACAGTCAAACAAATAGTCCTGGACTAAACTGCAGGACAGCAAAGGCAACTCTCCAAGGAAAATGCTTCCTGTCTGTAAGACATGGCTTAGATATTAATGGGAGTTTGACATTTCTGAAACTCTGGAGGACAGCCTACTGAGAAAGCTACTGCCAAAATTAGAGAGGAAGTATGCTGCCTGTGTCTGGGACTGCCACAACTGCGGGGAGATGATGTGTGTGTATTTCTACCAGCCATTCCAAAAGGAGTTTTGTAACACAAATGGGCTGGGATTTCCCCATCCCTAGAAGCATTCAGAGACAGGTTGCTTTCAGCAACTTGATCTGCTGGCAGATGTCCCTGCTGATTGCAAGGGGGTTGGAATTAAATGATCTCTAAGGGCCCTCCCAACCCAAACCATCCTGTGGTTCTTTTGTCATAACATAGTGATGAGAGAGCTTAGAATCCTTATGGAGCATTGTGTTAAAAGATATTCTTTTTAAGTAATAGTATTTTAATACTTCAGCAGTTACCTTTCATTTTTCAGAATGGCACATTAGTAAAACACTGGTTTAAAAAAAATCAATTACTGCCAGGAGAGCAAAGAAGTTTCTGGTGTTCTTCCCTTAACAGGTCCTGGGGTGAAACTGGAATCCTTTTCCTTATGTAGAAAACATCTCCCCGGTCGTGAGGGGTGCAGTGCCACAATGTCTCAGCTCTAAAATGTTCCACAATGAAAGACAATGAAGTTTTGCCTCCAATGCTGAGACCCTCAAAGTGGCCATTTCCTCCAGAGGGTTTGTGAATTGCCATCTTGGGTGCCTGTTACACGAATTACACCAAAAATCAAGGGGATTCATGGACTTGCTTTAGCTTCTTCTCAACTTCAGCATTCTGAGTTTGAACCGTAACACTTCAGCCTAACAAAATCTTGGTTCCAAAACAAAGGTTCAATGACTCAAATGAAGGTCATAACTATTTGCCTGACTCCAGCCTAGATTCAATATTTTCTCCATGTGATTTGAAAAGATCAGAACAAAGGTTCTAGGGTATGTCATAAAAAAGGCACCAGATATCTCTAAGACATCTGCCCTTTACCAAAGCCTATCTAATCTTCACTGTGTACAATAATAACTTAGGGAATTAACAGTCTGTGATAACCAGAACAGAATCCTACCTTAATTTTTTGACAATAATCTGAAAATATTTGCATGAAACTAAAAGCAAATGAAAGAATAAACGCAAATTGGATTCGCTCTTTCCCTGAAGAAAAGGGTTTTTAAATGTCATCAAAACTGCTTACTGCAGTCAAGATAAAACACCAGCTCCTCCCAAATTATTAAAACAATCAAGCATCACATAATTTCAAGTAATTAGACTCATTAACATTCCTTAGAGACTGATTTGATTCATTACATGGAACACACTCTTTCTTCTTGCAAACCTTGTTTTTTCAGCCCAAAGGAAAACCCTAAGCAAGTACCAGAGATAAGTGATAAGTGAACACTGCTTTCCAGCATCTTGAATCTAACTTCCAGCGAGAGGGCAAAACAGTGCCATTGCTATGCAACAGTCCTCAATTAAACCCAGATTAAAGAGCAACTCAACAGCCAGCAAAAAACCTTACACATACTTGATTGACACCGCATTGAACTCAGCAGAGGAGAGAAAGAGGGGCTGTTGTGGAGCAGGCAATCATACTACATCAAACTTTCCTGAAGAAATGGGCTTTTTTCCTAGCCACAGGCACAGCTTTAAGGGCAGAACACGGCAGATCAATAAGGAGCTTGCCTGAAACAGACTGATTTCAGAGGTGACCTATTTGACATCTCTTTCCAACCCATACGTGTTTCTTCCTCTTCTGTCACACACAAAATAAACCTTTCTGCCATGACTGATAGACGCTTCAGATGCACAAATCAACTAACACAAGGGAAGGGTTCTCTAAAACCCGGTGAGAACCCACGGCTATTTCTCACCCTGTCCCTTTGTGAACGTTCCTTCAGTACGACAGAAGAGCACGTATGGTAGAAGATGATGAACACAGTTAAATTCCCTTTTCCTCGTCTCTCAAGAGCACTTCCCTGCCTAACTCATTGAGGATATCAAAAGGTGGGGAGAAGGATTGTAGGCTCCTGGAGCTAAACATAAACACTCCAGAGTGAAAACCTCTCCTGCACTTTAGAAGAAACCAAACAAACTCCCCACCCAAAAAAACCCCACCAAAAAGCCCCAAAAACATTAACCAACCAACCAAAACCGACCAACCAAAAAGGAGTCTTTTTCTAGTGATTGAAGGGATGTAGGGTGCAAAATTTACCTGCAACAATGGAATTCCAACCTTAGATATGGAGGATCCCTTCATGCTGCCAAAGCCACTCACTGCAGGAGACATACTAGAGACAGCAAAAACCCATTAGCCACCAAAATGGGTGTAACAATCAGAAAATTTGAACAAATGGAATTTGTATGAGCCACAGAACCGCTGTACCAAAGAGACACTGGCGGTTTCATCCCAGGCTGCAACTGGCAGAAAGGGGAAAGGGAAAAACCCATTAAAATTTTGAGTTTAAAAGTTTACTCTGTATCACCTACCTCCCTTGCTCATTTTTAACCATTTAAGTTAAAAGAGCTCCTTTTACTTCATATTTGAATCCGTGATTCAGCAAGTTATACGAGTTAATACAATGTCTTCACTGACCTATGCTCTTGCTAAATTGAACTTTACGGATTCATATTACACAAATTCTCTCAGATTTTTATTGTAGATGGAGCATGCAGAGCAGCAGCTTTAAGATTGTCTAAAATCACAGCACTTCTATTTGAGACTATTTCAGTTTCAATATAGTTTCAAATTTCCATCTCTCAGGCTATGTCCTAAGCTGAATTTTTTAGGTACTTTGAAGAAATTGATTCAGCCTCCTTGGCATGAACAGTCAAAACACATTTTTCCTAAAAAAACATGATTAAAAATCTTTATGTTCAACTTCTTCAATACTGAAACAGCTGGGAGTTGAAAAATTATATTTCTCTGCAAAGTACCCTTCAGTGATAAGTAATTAAGTTTTCCAGTGAACAGTATTTTGATTCAGTATTTTGAAACTATTCACAGAGGATGTAAAAAAGTCTTAAGAACAAAAGTGACAAATTAAATAACGTGTCTTATCTCAGGGAAACAATGGCATACTGCACAGGCAGGTATGATGCGATAACCTAAGTGAGTTCATGCTACCTTGCACCTCCAAGCTCATTTTCTTACTCCTAATATGCAGGGAAGAAGTCACTGACTTAAGACAGGAAAAACATCTCACCAGGAACACGGAGGGAAAAAATAATTCAAATCTGCATTTTACCTTGGTCCCACCCATGTGTTTTTATAGTTTCACATTCAAATCTGGTTGTGAGGTGGGTATTTTGGCTGTTCCTCTGCTTGTTTGGAGTTCTTTTGGGAAGGATTTTGATTATTTTTTTACCCTTAGAGAGAAGGAACTTCCACAGTGCAGACATCGATGTTTTCTAGGTGGGTAGTGAGTAATATTTAATGTTATGCTTCTAATCACCTAATTTTGCTTACTATGTTGGTATTTACACACAAATAGGAAGCTGCTTTCTCTCCTCTTCCTTGCCTCCATCCAAAAGAACGAGGAGAAAAGAATCTACCAGCCCACCCAGAATTTATCCATAGCATGTCCAGATGCACCGGGTTTGCTGGAAAGCAGACACACGGCTGTGACAGGGCTCTGTTCATGCCCACACGTGTCACTGTGGAAACAGTTACCATTAAACCTCCAGCAAAGCACCGTGAATCCCAGCTGTTAGTTCTGAATTAAGGGTATAAAATGTTAGAGGGAGCTTCCCCGGGAGTGTAAGTCATTTCTCACCTCCTAAAGTACTGCAAACTTTTAAGCACTTCATTTGGTTCAAGCAAGACTCTGAGCAAAGGTTTGGGGCACAGGAGACATACAAGTACCTCACCCTCAGGTTCATGATATTCCTGCCCCATTCATTTCTGACACCAGAGCACAAGACATGACCCAGATCCTGCAGTATCTATAAAGAAGGTTTTTCTCTGGCCTCACTGCTTTTCTCCTGCAGATTACCAAGGGCATTTGCCACCGTGAAAACCTGAATTAGAGCTGGGAGATAACAAAGGCCTCAGGATCACTAACCTCCGTGGTCAGCTTAACAGGAATCAGCTGCTCAGAGGAGACGAGAAATTGAAGCAGGCTCAAAAAGGGGTTGGAGAAAGAAAGGAGAAAAGATGTAACACAGATGGAACCTCTGGTGGCTTGGCCCACTCCCAGGAAGCCTCTCCTCTGCAATTCCTCTAAATTGCCTTGGCTTCTTCGGAAGTCCTGTGATATCACAGTGACCAGTCACGCTGTCCTGCTCTGTCACCCCAGCTGTGTAACCAGGTGACCCCTCCCTTCCACGGGGCACCATCAATAACAACATGCCAGCACAACTCCTGTGTTTATCTTGGGTTGTTAAGTGGCCACAAATCATCGTTAGAAGGGTAATTCTTCCCAATTATCTCACAGCTTCAAAAGAAACAATCCTTCAAACCTATGTATCGACATTTTACGCTGCTGTTTCACGTTTTTTAATGGTTCTGAATAGAAAAACCCATAAAGTGCTCGTTCATGGAATATGCCTTGCAGCATTTTAAATAACCTCATTTCCCTCATTTACAAAGTATTTAGAACGCTGAAAGAACTCTGACACAAATATTCTCCGTGGTGCCATAAAAAAGGCTGTCTGATAATTTAACTGTAGCATCATAAACCCTGAAACAACATGATATTTTCGGACTAACAGTCAACATATTGCAATGCCTACATGCAAACGATGTAAATATGTGAAACATCTACTTGGTTACTCTTGCTGTATTTTTTCCTGAGTCCAAAACACGACCATTGCATTTTAAGTACATTTAAATATAGAACTAAAGAGAAAATCCATGTGTGCTATGATTTTTAAAAGACAAGGGAGCTCAACAATGCATGCAACCATCATAAAAACCAAGTGGGATGGTGTTTTTGAAACAGTTTTGCTTTGGCAGTTCTGTGCTCACTTAGATCATAGTTTCACCTCTTCCTCACTGGGGAAGCTTCCATTCGAGAAATATCGCAAACTGTGACAAGGGCTTCTGCTGTTTTTCAAATGTCTCTAACTTACAAAAATTCTAGTCTGAAAAAAGTCTTTTCCTTTGTTTCCAGTCCTCCCTTGCAGATTTTCGTGTGAGTGCACACTGAACTCAAGACATAGAAGAGCATTGGCTTTTCAGAACAAATCCTTGGACACAGCAGAATAGGAAAGCAACAACATTTAACCTCAAGGAAAGGGGGAGAAAATAGAGGAACAAACCATCTAGGAATGTTTGACCACATTAAGCATTCCATTAACGTTTATGGACTGACATAAATAAAATCAAGTTAACCCAGAGCTGAAGATAACAAACATTTCATAGCAGTGGCTATGGATTTTGGTATTGCAAAGGTGGAACCACTGCCATCAGGAAAGTTCTGGAAACAGCCAGGCACGCAACAGAGAGTGTCAGCACAGATGGCTTCCGAGGTTATGAGCACACCAAGTACCACCAAAAGCATTTTGTAGAATCAGAGAGAGTTCAAAGAACTGCTGAACTGCCCAGAAAGCCCCTCATGGAAGGAAAGAGCGGGATCATTTACTCTGGGCTGTACCTACAGCACCCAGGGTTAGGTGCAATGAGGCAGAGCAGGCCCAGCGGTGCTGCTGCTCCGCCTGGGCTGTCCCAGCTGGCTCCTTCCACACCACTAAAACATCCCTGCCCCGCACGGGGGGAAGGAAGGTGCACAGCAAGGAGGAGACTGAAGCACAGAGAGGGGTGGCTAACACAGAGCAAAACAAATTATGACTTTCTTTTCCCTTTTTTCATGTTGCCACCAACACTCTCACCAATAGCAAGATTGAGCTGCAGAATTCCCTGCCACAGGGCAATTCAAAAATAAATTTACGTGACTTAGCCTTCTTGCCAAAGGTTTCAGTAAAGCTTGAATTTTCTTAATAGTGAGTAAGAATATTAAATTCTTAATATTTACATCAGTTCAAAGTTCAGATGGGAGTTCTGAGAATGAATCAGGGGTAGGGTAGGGTCTCTGGTGGAGGCTAAAAATTGAACATCTTCAATGATGCAATTGCAATTTCTGCCTGAACACAGCAAGGAATAATAAACCCAACGACATTTCTGAACAGAAATGGGAGAGAGTGCTGACTGCTTCTCTTCCACATTTGAACGAGGCAAGCACACCCACATGGACTTTCTCATTATTAGTAAAGATTATTTTTTCTGTGATATTTATTCATGAAATTGCACCCTTATGTCTTTCTTACTCTGCTTGGCAATCACTTTCATTCTCTATATTTTTTCACTAAGACACCTCAATGGACTTGTGTGATGTTTTCAATTATCTTTTTTTTTTTCCTTCCAAAAACTGAATTAGAACTCAAAATCATTGATTAAAAAAAAAAATAATAAGGAGGCTTACAAAAACCTATCCCCTCCCAAATCTTTCCAAACAGAATTGCAAATCTATCCATCACTGGAATCGCCATGCAGTTACAACTCCCAAAGCTTTCAGCTGGATCAAAACATTAACAGTTAACAGCAGCTCCAGTGAACTGGGAACCTGCAGTGCTGAAACTGCACGGCACGTCTGGCTACCCTGCTTCCAGTGGGTAAAGCAGCAGTAAAATGTGATTAACAGGGCAGTTAAACCCCTGCATCTTTCTGTGGTCATCCAAAAATCATTCAGAAGTAAAGAGAAGATGCCTGTGAGATCAGATTTGGGATTTTAATGGATCTTCAAAAATCCAATATTCCTGCCAGCTGCTTTGTCACAACCTGTTTCTTCTATCACTTTCCAACAGTAAGCAAGGATTTATATGCATTTTAGAAAGCTGCCCAAACACGGGTTTTGCAAGATTTCTAAGGTTCAGATTTAAAACACTGTGTCCTCGACTATGAACATTACACCAACCTCCCAGTTGTCTCACATCATTCGGGAACAAATTAAAAGTGGTAAGATTATGAAATTTCATTATCAAGAAATGGAACTGCTACTGATTAAAAAAATCTTTGTTAGAAGTTCCCAGTAACATGAATAAAGCCAGAGAAATTATTGAAACTATTATTAAAACTATTATTTAAAAGCTGACATTTTAATTGTGTTCTGTGGCAAAAGATGAATCATCAAAAAATATTAAGTGTAATAATTATTGAGAAAATAAGGTGTCCCATGGTGGTCTCTTAAGTGACTAAAGCATTCATTAAGTTTTTTTCTTTCAAATAAATCCCCCGTGACACCTTTCTTTGTACTTCTTTATCAACTTTTGAATATAAAAATGTCACACAACACCTTGGCAGTGTTTTGAAGCATCACTTAGCCAGGGCAGACTGAGGACAGGGCTTTGTTTTTTATTTAAACTAATTGTTTAAGAGCAAGATATCATCAGTTAGACACAGTCCCATGATTCAGTCACATCCTTTCTTACTGGTGTGTATTTTATGTCCTATCAGCATCAATGAGCTTTTCTAACTCCCCCTATACATTACTCCTTTAGGAGAAAGTTTATTTGGAAAGCACATAATAAAATAATTAAAAGCAGAAACACTCCTCACAATCCTCATCAAACTAACAGAATTTTCTCTAAGGAGGCAGGAAAGTGTTGCTTCTTCCCAAGCACACATTGATCAAAAAAGAGACATATCTGGGCAGAAGATTTACACATCTATACCATCTAATGCAACATATATTAAATTAATTAAAAAACCCAAACCAGCCAAGCTAAAAATCACAACAGTAAGCAGCCACAACCCCACAAAATGCACCCAATCCAAATTAATGATGGGCAGTTCCATTTTTCCCCCCAAGAATACACCACCACAAATGTGTGGCATTTCTTCTGGGGAGACAAACCATCTTTTGACAAGTAAATTACAAGGAAGCGAATGTTAAGCAAAACTCCCTTATTATTTCCCACCAGCACTCATTTGTTGACTTGCACTCCCCACTGGGAGCCAAACATCCCAATGCCTCTCATCAGTAGCTATCCAAAAAAGCTGGCAGCAGCTCAGTTCAGCTCCTGCTACCAAAATTCACAGCCTGGCTGCTGTAAGCAGCTCACCACCGATGCCCTAGCCAGCACCATGGTAAAAGGATGTGCTGAGGAACTTCTTGGGCAATTCTGAGAGAAAGGATGGATTATGAAAAAAGCATGGACAACAGGAACAGCACTGCTCAGTGATATGGGCAGCAGAGGCAGTCTGGTCATTCAGAGCCTCCAGCAGCACAACCAGGAGCATCATTTTCTGCAAGAAGTGGTAAATTATAGAATCTGTCAGATTTGGACCTGGCAAAAAGGGGTGTCTTGTGTCAGAAGCCTCAGCCACACCCAAACACCCTGGACACCATGCAGGTGTATTTTTTCTGACTGTAAACATATTTTCTATAAAAGTGAGATGAGACTGAGGCAGGTGCCCATTCAGAGGGGCACGTCAAGTGACAAGGACTTTGAAGAGTCAGTGTGCCATGTCTAACACCGTGAGGAAGCTTCAATGATCCACTTCAAAAACTTAAGCCAAGAACTGAAGGCAAGGAAAGGAAGCTTGACAAAAGCTGGAGAGCGTTTCTAACACTGACACATACAGTTCAGCTCTCACAGAAACATTCTAAAGAGCCACAGGACTTTGAATTCATGTATTGGGACAGCCAGAGCGCTGTCACCTTTCCCCTGAGGCTCCACAGACTGCCATGGAGAGAGCACCCATGCACCCACCACCAACCCTGCCCTGGGGTGGGCGCCTGTGCCTGGGCAAGGCTGGGGGAGGCAGCTCCCAAAGGAATCCCCCTGCAAGCAGCGGAGCGGCGGAGGCCGCAGGAATTGACTGCCTGGGTGATGAAATGGCAGACGAAACGCTGTGTTGACAAACGCCAATTAACATGCACTGCAAAAACATTCCTGGCTTTACTTTACACAATGATAAGCTGTAATTTAGCTATTAGGACTCGGAAACAAGAGCTTGGAGTTGTGTGTAAATGGGAAAAAAACATCAGCTCAGTGCTTAGCGGAGATTAAGGAAAGCAAACAAAAAGGAAAAAAAAAAATCATATTGCTGCATGCTACTCCTCTGCTCATTCTTTCCTCCAAATATTTGTTCTTTGCCACTCCTCGAGAGCAGACACAGGAATTAGTGAGATCTGTGGTCTGACTCAGTAAAACCTTTCTAGCTCTCCTGCTACAAGAACAGCACAATTCGATAAAGGCACTGTGAATTAAAACATGATTAAGTTTACAAGAATTTCAAATTAACAGTAACAGCACTAGATAAGCTATAAATACTTTTCTAATAGTTACATATTTTATTTACAGGATGAGCCAGATGGCTCAACAAAAACAGATACAAATTTGGAAAGGTTTATTATTGTATATTCCCAGCAGAGGCCTAAGGGAAGCAGATTAGGTCTTAAGGTGCCTCAACACCATCTATAACACTGTGCTTCTAAATGGTGAGCAAAATACAGAACATATGATGAGGAGAGTTACAGAGCTCTTCAGAAGAACTTTTAGCTCAATATGGACTGAAATCAAATCCTACTGAGGGTGACAGAGCAGAGAAACTCTTCTACCTGAAAAAAACCCTGAAAAAATCCAAAATCATTATAGAGGATAACTAACTAAAACTGCAGCAAGACTGTAGTAAAAGATGCAGCAGCTGGGGGCAAGGTTCAGTGCTGGACTTGGCAGAGCTGGTTTGGACTCAACAACCTTAAAGGGCTTTTTTCATCTAAATGATTGTGTGACTCTAAAATAACTCCCTCATCAGTGTGTGAGTGACAACAGCGTGCCACCACCAGGCTGATGGCTTCAATCCTGACACCAGCTACTCAAGACAACTGCAATGAGACTGTGCATGCTTCTTTACAAATGCTACCAGCTCTTAGAGAAAACAGTTACACACCAAATACGCTGCAAAACTGATTTTTCTCCTACTGAAGCCACTCTGCTGTAAACCTTGAGTCACTTCTGTGAATTCTAGACCTCAGATACACTGAGGGGCCAAAAGAGAAATGAAGTAAAATAATAACAATGTATGTAAGACATAATTTAATAAAATTAAAAGATATCCAAGAAAAATACAGATAAACCATTGAGAACCCCATTTAAATTCCTTGGTTTTGAAGAAAAGAGCCAAGTCCAAATCCTCTGAAAATGTTTTTGATTGTCACCTTTTGCTAGAAATAATGCTGCAGGTGAATTCTAAAAAAGAAGCACTGTCTTCACAAGAAAATTTGATCAAAGCTTTCTTTTCAGAAAACATCCACTCAGAATAGATAATATTATTTTGATTTTGCAAAAAAAAATTAGAACAATTCTTTAACTTAATTGTAGTAATTACTGAATTTTACTTACATTTACCAGTCCTGCAAATATTTTCCATCAGGTTACACAAGAAAATGAATATGAATCAAAGAAGTCCTCTTAGAAACCTTCTCAACTGATCTGATAAAAATAGTCTCCTAGGAATAGAGGTTTTGATGGATCTCTAAAAAATCAGCATTTTTAAGATACCAGGGGAAACAGATTGCAGTCATGTTGCTACAGGTGCTGTATTATTTGCTTGCTCAAGGAATTCTTTTCTGGTTTCCAATTCTACGGAACACAAATTTCAAATTACAAATCTGAGATTCAACTTCCCAATGTAACATGAAGAAAGACCCTGCAGCTCCACATGGATGCTTTGCCTGGGTGGGATTATTTTCCTTCACTGCATCAAAACTGTGGTAGAGAACAATAACTAAAGCACATTTGGAGCTACAACTGTCAAGACTGAATGAAATCATGAAAGGCAAGTTTAGTCCTGCAGTGTTGTCCAGGGGGAAAGCAAGTAAAAAACAAATCAAGGAAATCCTCTCACATTCTTTAACAGCAGAGTTGTTCTGAAAAGCTATTAGTTCAGATAATCTTCCATGAAACCACACAACTGCAATTTTTGTAGCATATGTAGAATCAAGCAGACTTGCTAGGCAGAAGTTAGTCATTCAGAGAGTGTGACTAAGCTTGATTAACTTTTTTGCTGAAGTCACTTCAAAATGCCTTTTTTTTTTTTTTTTGTAAGCAATGCTGCCAATGGATTACTAAAACTGATGGCAAGCTTTGTTGCTATTTATAAGCTCAGGAATGCCATTACAGCCTCCACTAAACATGGAGTTGGTCTAAATACTCAAGCTAATTTCAAAGAAAAATTATACAAATCTATGGGTTAGAGCGATTTTTAAAACTTAAAACTTTTAAAGCTTTTGAATTTAAAAGAAATTCCAAATTCTTCCTTAAAAGAAGAGTTATATACCAGCTGCCCAGTGACAGGTAGATTTAGACATTTTGATTGTCAGGCAGTCACAGTCAGTTTGAATGTCTTTATTCAAATTTCATACACCAGAAAATAGGAAGGAGCCTGGAAGAAGCCCAGAAGGTTCCCTAGCCAGTCTCACAGAGAGAAAATGTGAATTTGTGGATAGGGCACTTGGTGACTAAGTGATTTTAGGTTAATGGCTGAACTCAACAATCCTAGAGGTCCTTTCCATTCCAAATGATGACACGAATCTGTGGTGCTAGGATTTCCTAGCATGGCTGTTGATGCTCTAAGAGCCATCTGGGGTGGTCCATTTTGTACTGCAAGGGCCTCTTTGCAGCCTTCCTCAGTTTCATTGCCTTGCCCAGAGACATCTGCAAAGCTAATTGCCCTTCCCCGATGCAGAACTAAGCCAGGCAGCCAGGCAAGGCTGCAGGCATCAAAAGGGGGATTTTCTAGCAGGGTTGTCAGTTTTGCTCTGGACAAAAGAATCAGAGCTGGGGTAACATAATACGCTGGCAGCTTGAGCAGACACCCCGTCTCCCGGATTCGGATTTACAACTAGACTTGACTGGAACCATCCCTTGCTGAGTGCAGAAAACAGAGCTCCTGAAATAGCTGATCTGGCAAGCGCTTCTCATCCAGGCTCATCTGGCAGCAATAGCATCTGCAAAATCACTGGGAGTTAATAACGCATTCATCGGCACTGCAAACGACTGAGAATTCCCTTCTCACTTATTCTCCTACCTCTGTAACCCGCTTTAAAAGGACCTGTAATTACCACGCTGCGCTGCTGTGAGGAAGGAGGAGATCAAAGCTGCTCTAAAGCAGCCGCAGTGTCCCAGCCCTCTTTTGCTCTTTGCTAAACAACAAACGTGAGCCTCGAAGCCATTGCTCCGCAGCGAGAAGCGGCTCCCGGGAAGGAACTGCAGCGACCCTGTGGTGTTTGCTGGGGAACTCATCAGAGCCTGTGCTTGGAGAGGGCAAGGGATATGTGATGTAAGCAAACTCAAAGAGTTGTATCTACAACAAACAACGCCGCCACCTTCTAAAATGCCTGTGGCAGCCTGGCAGATGAAATCCCGACTCCCAAATTTTATTGTGTTCAGAGGGATGCGTGTTTGATAGGGTTCACACCTCATCACAGAACCGGCAAACCCTTTCCTAAGAGAAATGTTAATGTTAAGCCTGCTTTGAATTTTCAAATAAAATAAAATAAATGTGATGGAAATACCCAAATTTTCCCCCTCCAGTTTTGTGCCACGAAGACTTCAAATAAACTTTAAATAAAGTGGGTAACACATGGAAATGAAAACACACCAACAAAAGGTTCTGCCACTGGAAGGGTTTCAGAAACGCTGAGTGTGTCACCTATTTGCAAAAAAATAAACAAAGCTGTTGATGGTAAATAGCTGTAAATATAAAAAAAGGTAATGGGGCATGAAGAGCTCCAAACAAAACCAGAAACATTGCCTGACTGAATTAGTAACTACAGCTAAATGTGGTTTTGATTCACTGGTAATTTATGGGTCTTTTAACTTTATGGATATAATAACTAAAAGGAGCCAGAAAAAAAAAAAGATGACAAACGCTAAATATATACTACTATATAATAATGGTAAATTTTCAGTGTGCCAAAAATACTTTAAAAGTCTTGGAGCATTTAAAAACACCACCACCACCAATTCCTCCTTTTCTTGAAACCACATCTAACCTTCGGAGTGAATTAGGGCAAGACTAAATCACAGCTCCCTTGCTGAGAAAAGATAGGACAAACAAACTTCTGAGGAATGAATGCTTTAGGTAATTCAGCTATTAAAAATAGAATATGGTATTATTACACAGTTAATAGCAGTGAAAGTATCAATAAGGAAATTATATATGCAGCAATTTTTTAATTATCTCTCATGCCAGAGGATAAAGGGGCAAAATGAATCCCTGCTTAATAACAACACCACTTAATAATAAACGAGCACAGAACAAGCATCACAAAGGTAAGTAACTTATGTGCTGTCTGTTATCCTTTAGTGGCCTGTTTGGTCTGCTGCTTAGATCAAATCCCCTGATGTGAAACACAGATTCCTGTTACATATGATTATACCAAAGTCAGCCCAACGTGGACAATCAGAGCAGGCCAGAAGTGGAAGGATGGCGATTTGGGAGCCAGTTAGTAATTAATGGCTGCTGATCACTGATTTGGTGATCCCTAACTAGCCTTTTCCCAAAGATGAAATAGCTAAGAGAATTACTGTGTACTACATTTCCTATACAACACGGCTGCATTAAAACCCAGTTGATTGCCTATGAGATAGAGCATTAGTCCCTTAACCTCAGTTCTCTTCACCTAGGATATATTCAGAAGTGTGGCTTCACCAAAAAGCACATGGCTTAGAAGCTGTGTTTTCCTGGAGGGATAAATTAGTGCCAGCATCTCCACATCTGCTTCATAATTCTCTTCCATCCTGCCCTGGCTTACTCAGAATCACAAACAAACGAGACTCAGCGCTACTTTCCCCAAAGTATTCGGCTGTCAAAGATACTGATCTAGAACATGCATAGTTATTTAACCTTTCGAAACTTTCTCCAGCTGTCCTTCCCCCTGAAAGCAAGGCTTTCTTTCCCAGTGTGAGCCTCCCAACACTAGGAATGTAAAATGTAACCAGGCTTTGTGTTTTGAGTGGCAGCTGCTCTGCAGTGGCATGGGACAGGAGGCAACCACAACTCCCGGCACAAGGTGATGCCTTGAGTTTTGGCTTTCGTGTTTTTCAGACTCTGTGCTGCCCAGGGGTGCAGTTCTGAGCCCCATATTAAATGCCAGTAAGCTCTCTTCAGAGTGGGTGCACAAAACCAATCCTTTTCCTGCTGCACACCAAGGACAACTTTCAGCCTAACAGCAAAACGAGGGTGGGCTGAAGGGAGGGAAAAAAAAAGGATGGGATCTCACAACCTGGAGCTGTAATTGGACAATTAAATCCCAATATGCAAATGGACCAAAAGACAAAAATGTAAGATCTCGTGACTGCTCAGCCAAAAAATGGCTATTTTTGCAGCCATTCTTGGTCCACCTTGGGTGTAGCCCTGGCCAGGCCCTGTCCTGCCCAAGGTGTATCTCTAGAGGCCTTTCAATAAATCCCTGCTTTATTCTCCAGCTCTGCCCAGTCTCTGTTCCAAGTCAGCCTTCCCAAGGCATCAAAGGAAACAAAACCTCACCCTGCAGAGAGGGCAGCAACCACCACCCACACCAGAACCCAGATCAGCACCTCACAAAATCACGTCCTCTAAGTGCTTCTGGTCTGCCATCTCTGCTGAAAACACAACCTCCAGTATTTAAAAATAGAGGGACTAAAACCCCACTTCATACCCAAATGGTCAGCAGTTGGACAGCATTGCACCATCATTCAATACAGTAAAGCTTTTTGCATCCTAAGAAACATGAGATACACTAAAAAAATCCATGGGTGGGTTCATTTTAGCCCCCCTTGTGAGAGCATAAGAAAAGTTAGATTTTGTTCTCTATGAAATGACAATAAAAACATGAAGATTTTATTACATTTATATATACATATATATACACATATATCCCTCTATATAAAGTACCCATTATAATTATTTAAAGGCTTGTGGAAGAGGGAAGTGCTTCACAAAGAATTAGTCCAAAAATAGAAAACTTTCAACAGTGCATTTAAAAGCACTAACATTCAAGTGGCAATTTCTAATTCCCCCCTCCTCCCCACTATTTAGATATTCTGTTGAAACTTTTTACTTCTTTAACACAAAAACTGCTTTTAAAAAGCAAAAAAACATTAAAGAGCAGCAACAGAAGACCCTAATGGTTAGTGCTTTCATTGAGAGAGAAATAAAAACCATTTCAGGGGCTAGGCATTATCAGCTTTTTCCCTTTCCCTTATATCTCTTTTGTTATCCTCTGCTGAAATCAGAACGTGAAAGGAAATATCCCTCACCATCACACATGAGGAGACATCAGCTGATTTTGTGAGGAAACGCATCAGTCAATAGTTATTGCGAGCTCTAATATTCAGATGTCAAGCAACGAAATTCTGTATTTGCAGCCGCACAACTGCTTTTAGAACAACTCGTTTTTTAAAAAAAATATTGGCAATTTAAGCCTTAAAGGAAATTGTCTCATACATTCTCAAACCACCCTGCAGAAAATAGCAGCTACAGACATTTGTAAGGATTTCAGTCTTTGCAGTGACTGGAACCCATGAAATGGATGGCATACGGAATGAAATGGTTTTGCTTGATGAAGGCTGCACATTCTCTGAACAGGGAACCAACTGGGATTAAATATTCTAATTCTCAGTCTTAGAAAACACCGTGATGGACAGCTTTGTCAAGCTCATTAATACTAAAGCAACTGCTGATAATTGCTCCAGGTTCCAACCTCTAATTAAAGCTAAGTGGCTCGATTTGCATATAGTAAACAATAGAAGTTTCTTGTGATCACACTCCCAGAGGCCTTATCAGCTTCACAAATACAGTATCATTAAAACTTGAATGCTAATTGCAGTTAATTTCTCAATGCAAATAGGAGTAATTCAGCGGACATTTAGGTCTTTCTTGCTCAGACTTAGCACTGCAGTTTATCTAAATGCACCCCAGACACTTACCAAAAATAACACACCAGGAAGAACAAAACATTCCACAACTCTCCCTTCTCTATCACGTTTAACAAAATGATGTCAAATGTTATCAAAAGCATTGTCATAAACTGAGCAAGGTAAATCAATTAGCCTTTCTCCATTTGTTCCGTTTATCTGGGTAACAATGCAGAAAAAAACAAAGCACTGCTAATTAAAAGTAATTCAGGCTAAGCTATGGGGCTCACATGACCAACTTCAGTAGTATTATAAAAAGCCTTTCCAAAACAATCCTTATCTTAAACACTGCCTGTGTAACGAAAACAACCCAACAATGTAGAAATCTGCATCTGTTGGGAAAACATGTAAGATGCAGTACAGTGTCTAACAACAACACACTTCTAATGTATTTGTAATCTCTCCTGCAGCCTCCTGTGGCAACCAAAGGTGAAGAGGAAGCAGAATTAGAAGCAGGAACTGTTTTGCCCACATGAAACAGCAGCCAGCACTCTGGCAGCCTCAAGCCCAGGTTAGGGAAGGAGATTTGGTGCTCTGCACACCCCTGCAGAGAGTGGGGATGTGCACAGAGCACCACGAGCAGCACCAAGAGCTGAGGTGAATCACTCACACCCAGCCAGCCCCTCTGCTCAGCAGCACCCGCAGCAGTCGGTGCTTGGGATGTGCCAGCCCTTTACCCCAGGCTGTTCTTATTAATCTGCTTCAGAGAAGGCTCAGATCCTCTCCCATCTGCTGTATTTCAGAATTCCGTGTGGCCTCCAGCAAAGTCTGTGTAATGCAGTGACAAGTCACCGAGGAACAGCTCATCCATAGGTGCTACAAAAAGCCTAGAGCAGTGCTGACAGTGTCACTGGCTAATTACTGACTCCATATGGACCAGGGAAAACTCTTCTTCTCCAAAGAAGCTGCTTTAATGAGTGGGGTTATGATTTCCATTGACAGTCCCTGGTATTTTTACACACCTCCACACTCCTTCAGTCAAGGAACAGGTGGAAAGTGAGTCATTAGGGTTCAGAGATACCTGCCCCACAACAGCTGCACATGCAGAGAGAAGTAAACTTCATTTCCCATGTAAATATTTACAGATGCACAAGGCCTCCATGGGGTGGCCAAGGCACTCCCGCCTTGCTTTGAATGGAACCACCTTCTGCTCCAGCCTGCCCCTGTCCACACCAGCCCATATCCTTTTCCAAGGGAAAAAACCCCAAACCTCCAAGTTGTACAATGAAAATATGTACTTGGTAAATACCTCATTGCCTTTCCTCCTTCCCTTTCAGACAGCCTCAGTTTTAACCCTTTTTTCCCTACCCTCTCATCCTGCCATTTTTTATAGAGGATGCAACCCCTGAGTCACCTCCCAAAACATCCGAGATTTTCTTTTATCTTGACCCAGAATTCCTTTTAAAAATAAAAATAATAAAAATCCAACACTATCTATTCTGCCTCCTTCCATTTCTGAGGTACCTGAAACCACGTTCTGCAACCAGATGATTTTTAAAATTGTATTATTCTTCACTCTTTCTGTCAGAGATCCTATAATCAGTCCTCCTCTAGACTGAATTTCCTAATCACTTAAGCATGTCTTTTTCTATGCTGGACGTTACTACAGGAATGTCTCCAAAGTGTGCCAAGGTTTTCAGTCAATCCAAGAAAATCAGAATCCTTCCTGCACGAAGCTCTTAAACTCACACCTGTCACCCAAACACAAACCTTTGCCTTACCTCACTAGGAAAAAATGTCAAAAACCGAGGAAAGGAAAACAAATCAAATGTAAGAACAGCCTCGGTTCTCCATGCACAGTTTGGATTCATAAATTGGCTGCAGTTTATGAATCCAAAACCTACCAACATGAATCAGCTCCCAGTGGATGTCCAGCTATTCACAACTACTCCACTGCTGGGGCTTTGCCCATCACTGCTCCTTATGGCAAATGCCACCTATTAGTTTACAAAGTATACCAGCATTTTGGTCTTCTAAACTATGACTTTCCACAAGCCTTTAAAATTTTTTATTCCATTTAAGTGATTGGAAAGCAGGGACCATAATCTGTGATAAGCACATTTAAATTGCCTGCAGCAAAAGCTGAGGCACTTCTGAAGTGAAACCCCAAGTACACAATGATTAAAGTCATAATAAAAAGAAAATTCATGTGAAATTGCGTGAAAGCCTGTTTGCAAAAAGTTACATTTTTGACACAGTTCTGCTCTAGAATGCTACCTCACTTTGATCACTTCCATTGGTGCTGTTTCCTGACATCAACATGGCAATGAGTGATTTACCAGAATTACGTACAGAGCCTTCCCTTTGCCCAAGATTTGATTATCACTTCTTGATGGCAGTTTTTATGCCAGCTGAAGACATTTGGAACGCTGAGAATTTATGAGATTTGCCTCAGATATCCAGCATGGGAGCCTGACACCAACAGCTTCAGCTGAGTCCAAACTTTTCATCCTCAGTGGCTGCGAGAAAGCACTTAATGATCATAATTTAAAGACAAATGTTTTAATTTCTTTTGGGGCTGGGGAGGGGTTGCTGTATTTCAAAATTCAGGTTTTGGTGGGCTACTTGTTTTTTTTTACTAAAACCAAGCATTTCTTAATGTGTACACACAATCAATACCATTGTGGTCAAGAGCTCTTCAAAGATTTTATTTCTCCTGATAACAACTGAGATGAGGACAGAGGTGTAGCTGCAAGCTTACTGTTCACCATTAAGAGAGCCTACTGCATTAAAGGTTTTATTTATTCTTCAGCCTAAAATGTCACAATGTATTCTGGGGGAGCTTAATGAATATACAAAACAAAACTTTGGGGAAACAGGAAAGTGATCCACTGTATGTAAAGCCTTTTTTTAGAGATTTCATGGCTCCCAAAATTTTACAAATAACACTATTTCATCCTAAGTGAGCCATCATTTGACATGAACTTAGCTCACTGACTAAATCTTTCAGAGTAGTGCTTCCCTTGACATCCACAGAACCCACCAGATTTACCAAAAAACTGAAAAAACCCAAAAAACCCCCCAAAACAAAAACAAAAAACCACCCCAAAAACTTAAGAGTATAGAAGCACAGAAGGCTTCCTGAGACTTTTCTGATAAAGTTTTTTATTAATATGAATCAGTTCTTCCTAGTGAACGAGAAATCTCTGCACTATTACGAGTGCCACTGTTGCTTACCAGTTTTTAAAAGAGCACCTCCCTTTGATCAGCTGCATTTCTCTAATGAAATGCAAGCTCTTTTGCATACCAGAAGACACACGGAGGAGACAGGCAATCATCTCAGCAAAAACTTCCCTGCTGACACTGGTGCTGCCACACTCTCAGCACACACTGAGGTGAAAAACGGATCAGGAACAACCAGGAAAGCATCGAGTCTCTCTCTCTCTAGGAATAATTTAATTAAACAACACCACTTGTACATTGATCACTTCACAAGATCTGCAAGAACTGCAAAGGTTATGTGTCTGATTTGTATTTTTTATATATATATATGCTTTGAGGAAGACTTTGACTTGAAGCACCTGACCTTCCTAACACCTGTCCCCATTCCTGCTGGAACTCCAAAGGACTACACGTGCTTCTCAGTAGCCTCTCCACAAGGGTTCATCCCATTTGGAACTCTGCCTTGGGAAGGATTTTTCAAGTGCTGCATTAATGCCTGGGTATTCCTGCCTACTTGCTATTCTCCTGTTCAGATTTAACTGCTGAAATAGGCACTGCTCACAAGCCAGAATTACAAGGGAATTGTTACCTTTAACTAACAAAAGCTTTCACAACTCAGTCCAAACTACGTAACATTTTGTTTGGCTGAAAATGCTTTCATTAAGTCCAGACTGTAATTTAGGTACTAGTGAGAATTTAACTTCGCATTTTCTACTCCAAGGCATTTTCTGGAGCCTGTCATTTAACCAGAATCTCCCTGGCTCTTTTGTAGCATTCCATTTATTTTCCCCTAACTACCTCATAAAGACTTGCAAGGTGCATGCATTTGTTTTATAAACCAGCTCAGCTCTCCCTTCTCTGCCGGGACTAAGCACAAAGGGATTCGGGAGAAAGTCATTTTGTGAGGTGATACTTTGCATATTTATTCAGAGAAGCCCTTCACTTGGGGAAAATGCAAGGGCTGGTTTTCTTAACAAGAAGATAATAAAGAAAAATGATTTCCTTTATTCAAAGTGCATTTGCACTTCAAAGGGAAGGGATGATGATGAATTGTGCTCACACATCCAAGCCACCCAGTTCAGAGACCACAGACGGCGTGACTGTGATGGAGCTCCTCGTGGCCAAGACTCGTGAGCGTTTAGTCAGAACAGGAGAAGTTCTCTCGGTCATCTCTGCTTCCTGCAGAAACTCTTCAGATGATGGTGGCAACACTGGGTTAGGCCTTCCAAAAAATAAGCCTGACTAAGGCCAAATACATGACAGCAGCAAAATACCTCCATCCCCAACTACAAATGAGGGCAACAGATGTACCACCGGAATGATGCGCGATAAATGGTGATTAACAACATCAGCAGCTCCTGCTTTTAAAAACATCGATCACGAGCAATTTTAATTAAAGTGAACGGTGAAGGAGGTGATTTGGCTCAGCATCCATGAATTTATCAAGTGGGATGTTGCTAAGGCCTGATTACAAGCTGCAGTCACTGCTACCATCAGGCCTGAGCAGAATTAGCCGTCATTAACGTCATTAGCTTCCGGGGGTGAAATATGATGAATATACATCATCTCAGATGGCAGCGTGCTCAACTGAACCAGTGCAGGCAGCACTGCCACCTCACAGTCCTCCAGCAGCCTGCTTCCTGGAGCACCAAATGGCTGGTGGTCTAATGAAACCATATTTTTCTTTTAAGAACACCAACACTCTTAATTTTGCTATTTTATTTCCAATATGGTGCTATGGGCTTGCCTGCTTTCCTGAGAAAACAGAGAACTGAACTGGTGAATGATGAGTATTCAGATATTAATACTGCAGCAAAAACTGATATTATCTGTCACGTTCTTCCAGGGCAATGGAGAAGAGATGTGTTAGGGAGAGATAACCAAATGACAATCTTTACACATCTGCTGTTTCAGCTGGGCCTGGATACAACTTTACTTCTATTTAATGCAACTCAGCAGCTTTGATAGCCACAGCCCCTTAAAAATTTGACAGATTATCCAAAAGGGTTGGAATAATGAAGACACACGAGAATGAAGAACCAAAGGGTGATGAGGAAAGATCAGAAAAATGATTAAATAAATATCCTACGGAATTTGAACACGATGAAGCACACTTTCAGGGATCAAAAAAGGGATGTACATAAACAGTGAGGAAGAAGAAAGAAAGAAAGCTGCAGACAACAACATAACGATTCAAGACTGCAGTAAATAATAATACCATGTTTAGAACAACAT
Organism: Prinia subflava; assembly: GCF_021018805.1. Taxonomy (NCBI): domain Eukaryota; kingdom Metazoa; phylum Chordata; class Aves; order Passeriformes; family Cisticolidae; genus Prinia; species Prinia subflava. The sequence goes on along the minus strand of NC_086248.1, from coordinate 109,108,993 downwards.
GTTTCTCGGTTAAAGAAAGAAAATACGGCACCAGAGTACACAAACAGGGAAATTAGAATGCAAGGGAGACACGAATTTAGCAGAAGGAAAGTGAAAGTGACGGTTTGATGACTTCGATTTGTCTTGAGCTTGTCCTTGCCACCAAACTTAGCCTTGTATTTGGAAATGGAAGAATAAACTGGCGTGTAACAGAAGTGTGAGAAATGCTTTGAACCATTTGTATTTTGCTTAAAAAAAAAAAAAAAAAAAAGAAGAAGACCCAGCTGGAAAACACGCTCACACAAGAACTTGAGACATAAATGAGAACTGAGTAGGAGATGGAGATTTGAGATCAGTATCAGACACATTTCAGTGATCCAGACTCACTAATGGCAGCATTTCCTCCCTCTGCAGGGGGTAGGCAGGGACAAACTTTTCTGCATTGCACAAACGCTCTGCTGTCGAATCTCAGGGACAGGACAATGGTCGGGGGAGGAGGGGAGGGCAGGAACATTTTGGTTTCAACATGCCAAAACACCAAGAAGCAGGTTTGCAAAGACAGGCATGGACACATCCAGGACATGCCAAAGTCATGAACACAGAGAAATCACACTGAAACATCACCTGCTTGCAAACCAGGGGGATCCATCCCAGCACTGCCATGCCAGAGAAACTCCCTGCAAAAAGCCTGACTCTGTGCTTGGCTGAGGGATGGATGCATTCCACAGTAAGGAAAACCAACAGGTAATGAATATAAAAAATTGCTGGGCGTGTGCTCTCCCGCCTTCCTTGTGGGTTCGGATGTGCTTCCAGTCTTCCCTTTTCACACAAGGAGGGGAAAAATTGCCCTCTGGGTATGGAAGTGTGGACTCAGCTGTCCAAGGAGGATGTGTCAGTGGATAACTCTGCCCAAACACTGAGCTCATCACCCAAGGTTTCTGCCCAAACTACATCAAGCAGTAGGAACAAAAACCACTGTCTTGTGTGGATTCCACCTCTCTGGAAGTGCACGGTTCTGTGGCTAAGATTTAATTCATAAAGGTTTAAAACAGCCAGTATATGTCAAAGCAAGTTCAGAAATCTATGGAAACTCAAAAACCCCCATCAATACACAGATTTATCTCCTCAGAAAAAGATTCACAATGTGATATGTCAATGAGAATAGAATAAATAATCATTTTTACTAAGATCCCTAGTAAACTAAATGTGCCACAGCTAATTATAATCTGCAGAAATGTGTGTTCTTGGCTCACAACTTTTGCTCATGCAGTCATCTTTTAGGAAAGACATAACAAAAGCAAACAAAAAAGTCATTTACCTATAATTGACCCAATCAAAATTATTCTTTCCCCTGGCAGTGATCCTCTTCTATGAGAAGCCACAGGAAGTCATACTACAGCACCACATCTTTTATATCATATTTTCTGTTACCAGAGCAACTAACTGTATTTGTTATATTTGTTTTCATCTCTGCAATGAACCAAACTCTAAATCCTGACTGACAGGCATCACTAGGAGTTGATATGGGAGTCGGCTCTGAAAAATCAGGCTGCCTAACTGTTTATTTGAATGTGGACTGCATGGAGTTTTTTATTTGGTGAGAACAGTTTTTCCCAGATGACAGAAATTAATATTTCATCAGAATAAATACTGAAGTACCAGTCATATTACTTATATTATATTACTCCAATTTCAATGGTTTTATACTTTAGAGACCTTAAAAGATAACGTGACATCATCCCACACAAATAATATTAAAAACCCTCTCAGGTAAGGGTATAAATTTTGTAACTGACTACTGAACATGGCTGTTCCTTTATATGTGTAACTACAATTTAATATATCCTTTCTGCATAATGTAAATGGCTCCAAGCAACTACCAGCAATTCAGGAAAATCATATTTAATGAGTTGTCAAATAAGGCTCACAAAAGCATGCCCCTTCCGATTACTCCTCAGAATTACTTTCCAATATATCTGCTCTGATCCTAAATAGAGATTATGCTCTCATGATTTATTTTTCTTAACCTACATAAGTATTATGATGCCCATCTGATACACAGAATAATTTATGCTTTTAATTGCTCATTTCCTTGCTTCATATTAGCTATATAAATATAAAAAAAATGTTCAAAATAACTGATTTTTTAAATTTTCTATTTGAAAAAATGACTGATTTCAAATTTAAAAAAAAAAAACCAAGTAAAAATTGCATGGTATTGTTTGTTCTTTGCATAGATAATGTTTAAAAAATGCAAATGGGATGTACAGAAGTGTCTCAAAATTATGAGATAAAAAAAGCCAAGTGACAAGGATGTTGGGAGAACAGTGCAGTGCTAAATTGCAGCATCACACGCTCTCTTCCTCAACATCAAATTGCAAGGGGACAAAAAAGAAATCTGGTACTGATAAGTCACTATCTGCCAGAACGCCCTCTTTACATTTTCAGGCATCACAGAAGGTACCTCCAGGAGAAAAAATCTTGTGAATAAGCAATTTCTAATTTCAGCAAAATTTGACTCCTCTTCTGGTGGCGGAAAGAATCACAGCAGTCAGTGCCAAAAAAAAACCAACAAACAACCCACCCCAAACAAACCAAGCCTGTTGGAACTTTTATTTTGCACTGCTGCTGCTGCTGGGAATCCCGTGAGCCTTCACAGGGATTGCAGTACCAGGGACTGCCCTTCCAGAGCGGCCACGAGCCCTCCTGAAGAGGCTGCAAACTGCACCAAGGTGACAGGGAGCAGGCCGGTGACAGGAAGCCAGGCACAAGGACAACAAGAGCTCTGCACAGAGCCTGATGGCCACAGCTCAGCAGCTCTCCGGGATTTGACAGGAATTTGTACCTGCTTAACTTTCACTATGAATTTCCATTACAACAAGGTGCTATTCAAATGAGGAGCTTCTTAAACACTTGACTCTGCACAGCTGAGATGTGCATGCAAATAAGGATCCCTCTAGCCCACTTTTATTACTTTTTAAATTCTCTTTCAATCCAAATAAAGCACAATTTCCTCTGCAAAGAAACATCAAGCGTTCTCTTCCTCTACATTTTATGATGTAGACTTTGCAGCAATCCCTGGGTTTTATGAGCTGTCTCATATAATGAACATTGTGGTCCACTGTCTGACAGATCTGTACTTTATCCTTCCCTAATGAGACAGTTCCCCAATTATTGAGCCAACACGCAGCGTTTCTCTAGGAAGTTTCACCCTTTTAAGCACAGAATTCCCACAGGGTGATTGGCAAATTACCACACATTAAACCCATGACATACACAAACATGTAGAATTTACTCCTGAACTTGTAATTTCCTTTCTTTCCCCACCAGTTTGGGGTAGTTTTTTTTCCAAACTGCTCAGTCAGTGCTTCATTAACCCCCGCCCAAAATAACTCACCTTCCTCCCTCTTCTCATCACAAAGATCACCATGTTACAGGACAGCTACAACGGGAGAACAAAATGGAGAACTGAGTCTGACTGGCTGTGGGAATTCCTGGCTCTTTCCTGCTCCAAGGTCAGGGCGAGTAAAACTCAGGAGACGTTTTTGAAGTCTCGCTCAAATTTATTATCCTTATCCATTACAAACTCATGAGATGTGAGCTCTCTCTAACAGGTCGAGAAAGTGAGCTAAGATGGTGTCTATTCCAGGTTATTTAAGCCTTAATTATCAATAACAAGATGACATCTATATTATTTGTTTCTAGCCCAATAATGATCACCCAAAACCCGCAGTGTGGACTTCTTTCACACAGTTACAGAAAACCACCCAAATTTGTGAAGAAGAAGGAAAAAGAAGGTGCAAAAATACAACTAATTCACTAATCCCAAAGCTCTCATCTTGGCTCCCATGGATCACCATACACTAAAATATCCCAAATCTAAGTTTTTCACCCTGTGAGATCACACGATGCCATCCAAAGGACACACACACACACAAATTCTGTGCTATCACTCAATTTCAAAGCTTGTTCCAAGCCTTCAGAGGTCAAATGAAATGCTTGCTTGAGGGTCAGCACCCCTAGGCTAAGGTGTTCATCCCTAAGGGGGGTGTGGATATTCCTGTTCAGGAAGCAACCCATGAATACTCAACTAAATACTTTTAAAAAAGGAAGTCACAGCAGGTTACGGCATCATCACTGCTACAACAAATCCTTTCTGTGTGGTGCCTTTATAAAACACATTCCCAGCTGATCACTGTACGCCTCTGAGCTGCTTCTGCCACTCCGAGCCACGGGAAGCAAACACTGTAATACATTTCAAGCACCAAATCAAACAAATCCTCTTCCTCCTAGGAAATGTGTACTGCATATATAACCAGAGGGGGGCAGAATCAAAATTTAAATGCTAGTTGTGGCCCACCTACACATACTGGTGGAGCCACAACTTTCCTAAGCAATTTTCCCAGTGTTTTACCAACCTCCCAGTTAGGAAATCACTCATGATCTCAAACCTAAATGTCCAATCCTGTAATTTCAGTCTGTTCTTGTCCTGTCCCCAGCCCAGACAACAATTTACTTTTACTCCTCAATAGCATTTTATGGATTAGGGTTTTTTTATCTTCCTCTCCTCATCTTTAATCTCTGTTCTGGGTTTAAAATCCTTTCTCTTTCACTCTACTTTTGGTGTGTTTCTAACTCCACTTCTGAGACATGGTGTTCTCACTGGACACAGTAGCACAACACATAACTCCACAATTTTTCCTGTTTGATTGTCATTCTACAGCTGCTCCTTTCTTGCTTTTTCCCATCATTTTTCCCATAACAGTGTAAGGTTGTCAACACACCTCCAGGGCATGATCCACTACAAACTTGAGCTTACTCTCTGAGGACTCTCTGTCCAGTGCTTCAACCATTCCCCAGCCTGTTTCAATTGAATGAGCATCTCTGTTTAGGTGCAGCAATTTACACTTCATCTCGCTGAATACATCTCATTTCATGAAACCCAGATTGAAGAAGCAGGGTTCAAATTCAATCTACCAAGATCATCTCGGAAGAAACAGTTGGGAGCACATCCAAAACAAAGCAGCAGAGTCACCTTTGATCAAGAAAAGTATGGCCAACTACAATAATTTCTGGAACCAGAGGGAAAGATCACAACCTCCTCCTTTGATGCCAACATGATGATTAAGCAAACTGAAAAAGTAGGAGATTAATTTTTAGGGGTATTAGCTGGAAAATATCTAAAAGAAGGAAGCTAGAAAGGAAAAAAATACAGGAAGGCTAAGCTGGAGAGAAAACTGAGTCTGAAAACAGAACATCAGTCAAATCATAGCTTACAAGTTAAACAAGTGTTTCAAAGAAACAAATTAAGTGGATTTATGACACTGCGGAAATTTCCTTCCAAAGCAACTCTTCTGATTGATGGATATGAATCTGTATCAGAAAACATGACAATAAAGCCAATCTTTAAGAATTTCAGACTTACAACTCATTGCTATGGCAACATTCTCAGCAAGACATAAGTTTTGTTAGGAAAAAAATAATTTAAAAAAATCACTTTTCTCTAAAACATAACTCTACAGCATAAGAGAACAAGACAGGTAAAGGCAAGAGTGTAAACCAAACTGTTAGACCAATACATAACAGTGCACCTCTTTAAGCATCTTCCTACAATTCAAAGAAAATTCCTCTTTCATGAATTTTATCATTTACAACAGGAGGAGCTGAAAACATGCTGGGTTTGAAATAGATATTGCAAATTGCAGCCTGTGAGTTATAATTGAAGATTCAGGCATCACAGAGGCTAAACGTGTCTCCACTCCAAGGAAGTTCAATGAAACTGTGCAGCTGAGAAGAAGCACAGCCTCCTTTTGAAAGTGGAGACAAGTACCAAGAACACTGGTGCATACCTATTTTTAAAATCCCTAATTACAAATATTTTAGACAATGAAAAAAAATTTGGTTGTTTCTCAAGTTCTTCAAACATCTAAGTGGCATGTACCTCTCCTGAGGGATTTTTGTATGCTGCTCTGAGTATTTATTAAGTTGGGTTTCTGTACAACAAGGTTTTACTTGTATTTCCATGAACTCTCCCAATCACAGACAAAATATAATTAAATGACCTTTGTTTACGAAAAAACAGCTAAAAAAGGGATAAGAGTTGAAATTCCCTGTGGATTAACTTCATTATAAATGAAAGGACTATCTACCAAAGCCTCAAATAACACTCCGATTTTAAAGCCCTGCAAATGCACAGCCCGTGCCATGCACTGTGCAGTGCCAGAAGAGCCCAGGCAGGGAGGCAGAGCAGGGATTTCAAAAGCACGTCCTGATCCTGTTTCACGTCCTTTTGTAAAGCAGCTCCCCCAGTGCAGCCCCAGCTGTGTGCACAGGAGGGACACCCCTGCTCTCCGGGAGTATCCCATCATTCCAGGTCACTGGCCACCCCAGCACTGGGCAATGGCTTTTCCACTCGACCTGACGATGAGCAAGGCACCCTTGAACAGGCTCTCTCTGCCATTTCCACATGCCCTTTTGCCTTTTCATGGACTTCAGACAGCAGGAGCAGCGTGGCTCCTCTGAGAAGTCCAGCTAAGAGGTTTTCCCTGGAGCAGGACAACTTTCTGCATTCACAGCACAAACACCCAGGCAGAAAGAGACAGATCTTTTCGGTGTGGGGATTTTTTAATGCCACACCAAACTAATCTAGTAAGTCTTTGGGACAGCATGAACTCTTCCCTACCTGACTCCAACAGACCAACAGGAAAAAAAAAAAAAAGTATTTTGTATATAATATCGTTAGTATTAGCTGGTGATACGCAGAGCTCTTTTTGCAACTCAAAAAGCCACATTCTTAGAGGATTTCCTGCTGCCCTCTCTGGCCCCCTATAATTCTCCCTCGAGGTGGAGGTCAGAGGGTGCAGGCTAAAGAAATGCTTCTTGTTAGAGCTTCACAATTCACCCCCTGCCAACATGAAGCCTTCCTGAAGCCTGCAGCTCCAGACACGGTGCTGGACAACAGCAGAGCTGTGCTCCCAGACAGACCTCCTCCATTTCCTTACCCACTGTGGGGAACCCTGCCTCCTCTGCAAACACACTGCAGCTCTTCTGGCCTGCATCCCACCCACAGCAACACACAGAATCTTGTTTTCATTTTCTGTGCAGTTCACAAAGTCTAACTGCAATCCGGGCTCTGACTGACAGCAGTTGATTGAATTTTTTTTTTTAACCACAAGCTAAGTCTGAATGAAATAGGTGGCAGGGAAGTGTTTGATGTTCAGAAAGCTTCCAGGGTATCAGATGGCTTCAAAGAAGTGCACGCAAAGAAAAGCAGGATGAGAGGTCCCATGAAAAACTTAGAGCACCACAGAGTAAATAATTTCAAAGGCTGTGTAAACAGGGGACCAATTTAAAATCTGAAAACAGTGATTACAACTCCCCCAGTCTGCCTGCTAACTTTACAATTAATTGGCCTGTAAGACTCTTATTTAGAAAACCAGTACAGAAAAACAGGGGGGAAAAAAGCACTTATTAGACTGGTTTTTATTGTATCTCCTTTCAGTAAAGATTTAGTGCCTATAAGGTATTTCCAGTATTAAGGCAGCAGAGACTTAATTGATGTATGATAGCAATCCCTAGTACTGTGCAAAAGAGACCAACATCAAAATACAATTTTTTTACCATTAAGAGATTCTTCTGAACATTTTAAGAAAATTAATTTGCTCAAACACCAACTATTTACTCTCTTCACACTGCCTGAAATATTTTTTCTCCCATTCAGCTGCACCAACTGAAGTGGAGATGAACAGAAACCTGTCTCAAGTATCCCCTTTCACCAGACAGAGGATTACATAAATAAGACTCATCCAGCACAAAAGGTTCCCCCTGACCACACAAACAGTCAGACAGCAGCACAAGTGTCCTAGAGGGAGCACAGCTACGAGTGCAGAGGAAAAAGCAAGGCGTGGATTTAGGAATGCAGGGTAACAAGGACACACTAACACAAACCGTGGTAACCTGGAAGGCAGATGGAGCAGATGACCTGAGAGGGGCTAACTCTGTACAAAATAGCTGATGTGGCATTTAAAACCTCACCTTGAATATAAAACCTTTCAGAAAACAGGCTCAGGAGACAAATGTCAGGGGCTGAGGATGATCAAATTTGTTCCTGAGGCTTTTCTTCCTGCCTTAATGGCTATGCAGATCCTCACCCACAGCTGGGCTGCTGGTGGATTATGAGCCTTGGCAATCACTCTGATGGGCATTTCATTACATTCCCTCATCTCATTTTCAGTTGTACCCAGCTTTCCTTATTTATTTTTTAGATACCAAGATAATAACACGTTCAGATGAGATATCAGTGCTCCCTCAGGAGTTAGCCAGAGTTGTTCTCATCCATGCCTGGACACCTTGGATGTGAATGCAACCCAAATTACTGTCAGCTCCACCATGTAATTACCCCGTTGTCACACAGACAGGGACATTGTTCTCTCCTCCCCTCCATAAAGCTGCATCTCAGAATTTACACAGTATTTCAAGGCTACTGCTTCCCCTCCTGTGTGTGGAACAACTACATGCACACACACATAAGAGAGTTGGGTGCATTTTGAATCCCATTCCTCTTCTCCCTAGTCCACTTTGAACTGAAATACAATCTCTATGGCATCCATCATTTCTCCAGAGGCAGATCAACAACAGTGATAGTGAAACAAGTAACTGCTTTAAGTACATCTAATCTGAGACTTATGATTTGAGACCATTTCCTTACTGTGCTGGTTTTCTGACTCTGACTGTGAGCTGGGTTATTTTACCCCTCCATATGCTACTCCATCATTTCCTGTGCTGAGTTCTGCTGTAGCTGTCAGCTACATTTTTGACCTCTCTTCCTTTGTAACAAAGGCAGAAACTCCCCTCTGGTGCTGGAGTGGATGCTGATGAGGTTATATTCACAGGCTCTGATCAACTGTTATCATACATCTCTGTCCTTTTCTAGTGGTTGCAACACTGCCTATGTAGTATCATTTGTAAATGTAATTAATGAGGTGTTTATGTACTCTTCAAAAATCATTAAGAAGTGAAATTGAACTGCATTTAGTGGTGCACCCTGAGTCACCCTGCATGCTTTGGTCCAGCTCCATACGGTGCCATTCATCATCACTCTCCATTCATAAAGCCTCCAGCAATTCTAACTCCTTTGACACATTTCATGCTCAAAATATTTTCAGTTGTGGTGGGGCTTTTTTCCTCTTTTTGCAATCATTTCTAGAGTTGCCTTCTCTGTTTTGAAGGTAACAGATCCGTGCTGTTACAATCTAATGTCTTCCTGCTTCCTTCTCAGTTATTACAATGCTAGTGCACCGATGCTGTCTGGTTTAGGTAATTCTTGTAGCATACTGCAACCTGCTGTCACCAGTACCTGTTTATTTATGTGTCATTAACATATGGCTTTCCCTCCTTTTCCTCATTATCTACTTTAAAATTCATTGCTTTTCTCTTTCATGTACTTATTTCATCTTCTTAACGAGGCAATCAAAATAGGCCATCTATCGGCACAGCTGATTTTCTCTTATTTCACACAGGTAACCTTTTTGTCCCCCTCAGTTTTTATCTGTCTTCTTCCTACTGCAAATATTTCTGTTGCCATGAGCCAGCACTCAAATGTTGTCTATTTGAGTCAATTTTAATCCTTTGTTCCCTCTAGCTGGGTCTCTGCAAGCCTCAGAAACCTGTATATATTTTACTTCACTTCCTTTCCCTTCCCTCTACACCTACAGTGCTTGTGAGACCCACTTACACTCTGCACTCTTTTCCTTCAGCCTCACAGTAATCTACTGCTCCCTAATTGAATGAATTACACATTTTACTTTTCTCCAGGCTTCATTTGTTCATTAGGACAGACACTCGAGCAGCCTTCACTTCCCTGAGGCACCGCTGAAATGGCTGCACTTTGGGCTTTTCCGAACGGCCCGTGATCTGTCATGTGGACTTGAAAATCCATATTGCTTGCTAAGCTTCTAACTGCTGCCATGAATGAATGGCTCCTGGCTCCTGCTCAGTTTGTGCAGCTGTGTTCTGCAAGTCTGGGTGCTGAGCATCTTTTATCTCAAACAGGTGCACAGTCAACAGCTCTTAACCAGCGAGGAAATAACCTGTGCATGATTTCTCCTGTGGTTAGCTTTCCTCATTAAAGTAACAGGCCAGTCACCATGAAATATCAGGCCAGTTTCCATGAGTACAACCCCTTTCCATCATTCCATGTCAAACACCATGCCACCACCTAGAATGTCCCAAAAATTTCAGACTCCCGACAGATACAGGCATTATCTGCACTGACCAACGCCTGCTAAAGTTTTTCCTTTGTTATTTCAATACTCTTTTTTTACACCCTTTCATTATTATTATTCTATTGTCTTTTTACCAAATGACATTAAGAATTTTATTCACACTTACCTGAATGCTCCAAAAGCCTGTAACTGCCCAGAGCAGGCAGAAACAAGGATGGATGTAGGAGCAACTGCACAAGGCTCTTACTGGCTCCAGTGAGAATCACAGCAGACACCAACAACCTTCAGTGTTTAAAGAACACCACGGAGGGGCTCAAAACATCCCCACCAACCCAAGGGTGTTTTCAGCTCTAATTTTTATGCCTAGAATTAAAAAAACCCCAAACCCACCAAAGAAAACAAACCCCACAATGGTTTGTGTAATGGCAAAATGAGGGATTGCTGGTCAATTTTGAGAAGCAGAGAGAGGATGTCGTGAGCACACAAAGTGCTGAAGAGCAGAGCTCTCACCAAAAAGAAAGGAATGAGTGATATTCATCAGGTCTGACTCTGAAGGGCACAATCTACATTCAGTTCCAAGCCCTACAAACTGTCCTGATGCTTGAAAAGCTTTATTTTCCATTTGTGATATTTCAGTGTTAATAGCGTGCCCTCACTGAATATTCCATCCCCATGTAACCCCACTGGTTCAGCTAACACTCTCAAGATTGCATGTTTGCACTCCCAGTTGCCAAACACATGTGCTATCACATAAGCAGCCAAAATGACCCCAAAAGTGTCAAGTCAGGCCCACAACACAAATTCTTTCTCAAACCCACAAGGAACTAACCTGTGCATATGTGAAGACTTAAGCTGCAACTGCGTGACCTACGGAATTAAAGCTCTGGAGCTGGAGAGGGAAACGCTCCTTTTCTCTGTGGCCTTTGAGGTACAAAACTGCACCACATATTTCAAGTTCAATGAACTTCATAGTTCAATGAAATATCACAGAATAGGCTATTTTATGATCAATTTTGGTGAGAGGGTGCTAAAACCAATGACCAATTGACCGATACCCTTATTTTTAGGAAGAAATATTAATGGGTAGAATAAGCAACAAATGAATCACTTCTCAGCTATTTAGGAGCCTATACTGCAAACAGTTATCCTCCTGACCAGTGGCTTCTTAGGGTTTTTTAATAAATAATACAGTATAAGAATAAGCCATAGGATCAGCTTCCTCCCTTCCTTAGTGAGACAGCTGTTTGTACTCCTACTACCAGGCATGCTTCCCCTAATTCCTAAAATAAGATCAGCCCTTTCATCTAGCAATTGTTTTGGCCAAATCGTGTTTAATTTGGGGGGAGTTTCATATCACAAAGGGTAAGAAATGTATCTGGAAGCTTACAATCATAATTATTCTACATCAAGGACAGTAAGATCCAAACCAGAAAAAACTAGATCCAAAAACAAGATCCAAAGCCTAGATCCAAACTAGAAAAAAATGTGTTCGTCCACAATACTCACGATTGATCTGATGTTGTTTTCTTTTGCCAGTTTCAGAGAGGACTTATAGCAACTTGCTAGGTTTTCTTTATGAGTGTCAGTGAGATGGCCTCTTGCAATTGGCCCCACAGTATGGATCACATCTGCAGTGAATAAAAAAAAAAGATAAAGAAACATTAAAGATGCTGCTGTGTCACTCATCAATCCGATCTGGGATGGTAGCTACACACAAAGGTAGGTAAAACAATGCAAACAAATGTATTTAACTGTAAAACACATCATAATCTACACGTGCAGTAATTAAACCTGAATCAGTAAAGGTTAAATTTTAAAGAATTTGGACTAAAGGAGGAAATGAGAAAGATGCAGTGAATGCTTGTTACATGTCTACTGCAATGCACACACGGGAGAGATGAAATGTTTGCACAAATCCCGTAAATCTACAACTCCACAGCTGTAAACACTGCAGAACTTTGCAACTCCTGTTCCCACTGCTCCAAGTCCACTCACTGGGCAAGTTCACTCCACAGAACCCCATCACTGCTGGCGATGCACAGGTCATCTCTGCTCTCCCTCAGCAACCATTTGAAAAGAAGAAAAGCTAGCAATGTGTTGGCTAGTCAAAAAAACATGCTTTCCTCTCACATCAGAGCAGATGGAGATGCCATGCAATAAAACAAAATATTCTGTTTGAAGAAATTGGTGACGAGCAAACAGAGAAAGCACAGTCATCTTAGGAGTGATGCCTTTGGACTCATCAAAATCAGATGCTGCAATCAATCAAAGTCTCTAAAGTTCTCTAAGAAAAATTAATTTAAGAGCCTGGAGTAAAAAAAAAAAACAAACAAAAAAACAAAAAACTTTGACAAGAAATCTACAAATTAAAAGGTACCATGATTTTTTTTTAAATCTCCCTCCTTTCCCCAATTATTATGAAGCACATTTACTTTTTACATATCATTCTTCTATAGCATATATGAGCATAATAAAATGACTTATGGTGGCAGATGTACATTTTAATTTGCCTTTCTTTATAATTTCCTACAATGCAGAGCAGAAATAAGCAGTGGCACTATTTATTTCTTTTCCATGTTGCACAAACTGGGATTATCCCAACACTTTCAACTGCAGTCCTACTGGTCCCCTGTTAGGTTGTGTTTCTGTCCCACGTGGGGCAGGGTTCCAAGAAACATCTGCTGTTGCTACACTCCAGAATATTTGAATTTACTCACAAATCCTGCAGAATTAACACCATTATTCTTGGTCCAAGCTGGTTTTGATGATTTCCATCCAACATATGCCAAAGCATAAGAGAAAATGGACAAACTAATATTAAAATGTAGACTGTCTATTTATTTTAAACTCAGACATCATCTGTCAAGTCCTAAATGTCAAGCTACCTAAAATGTGGTTTTTATGCTGAGCCACGATGTTCTGAAAAATTCCAAACATTTTCTAGACATTAGCCACAAAGTACTGACAAATCAGGAAATAAAAGCACGTCTGATCCCCAGTGCCCAGAATCACTGAGGAATCCGCTGCGATGGAAACTGAAACCTGCAAGAGCTAAACTTCCCAACTGCTACAGAAACCTCCCCTCCTGGGAAGTAAATCAAAGGCTGAGGACTCTTCTCTCCATTCTGATCACAGTAATTCTCTCCAGTTGTGGGAGCAAGATGGAGAGATCGGGTAATTTCTGTCGAATGTCACAGCTGCCAGGCAGAGCCCTCCCTGCAACGGAGCCATCGGGCAGGTGTGGAGCCTTCATCCACTGCCGAGCAGGGTGACAGCAGGACACCAGCACAACCCGTGAGTTCAGGACACAGTTACACCCTTACACGTGTTTTAGCTGCCATCATGAACGGAGAACTATCAAGAAAGGACTTGAAAAAAGGAAAGAGCTGGTTTAAAATTTGCTTCTGTGTGCGGAGATAAGGTTTGGGAGTGCTTCCATTACCCAAGACTGTAATTTCTGTTCGTGACTATAGCAGTTTCCTGGAGGTTGAAACTTTCCAAGGAACATTTTTGTTTGGAAGTGCTGACAACTTCACAGAGAGGGGAAAAAAGCCCCCAACTTCTCGACTTTTTTCCCCTTGTTTTTTTATTTTACAACAGGTGAATTCTAATTACTGAGCCAGAGACATGATTTAGGAGCGGACTTGGCAGCCTGGGTCACCGGATGGACCCCATGACCTTAGAGGTCTTTTCCCACCTAAATGATTCCATGATTCTACAGGGAAAGAGATATACTCATGAATCTCATCTCAGTCAAGTCCCCTCTACATTTACAGACACAAAGATCGGAGTTACCATGATGAATTTCAAATCCACAGTACCCAGCAGCCAACAAGCAAATGAAGGAACAACTATAAAACCAACTTAAAAAGAATGTGTAAAGGATGAGTAAGAAAATAAAAAAACCATAAACATTTCCTTCTTTTGGCTAAGGCTGAGTTGCTTGCATTTCAACTTGCAGCTCCTTGAAAGCTGAAGTATCATGGCTTAAATTATTCATTGATTACTTAAAGGCAAGAAGGAGTTTTGGGGAACAGATCAAGTACCAATTCTTGCCAGAGTCTTTCTGTATCAAACTCCCACAGTCTAATTTCTAGATGCATTTCACTTACTAAATCCTTAGTTCCATTGCTTTAGTCTTTCATTACTAAACATTAGCTTTAAGCCTCTTCTAAATAAATGCAAAATGTTTTTGTCATTTTTTTTTCAGAATTCCCAATTTTAGCATTTTCACAGCAACTTGTCAGCAATCCTGTATTGCTGCACCAGACACTTTATGTAAATAGTTAACCTTTAATGCAGTCATTAGCTTTTATGTTTAAATTTTCCCAAGTCCATCACAGGTGGACAGGACACAAAAGATGGTTATGAACTGAAGAGGCCCTGACCAACCCAATCTATCACGAGACATTTTACGGCAAGGGCTTTGGAATTAGATGATGGTTAAAGTCACTTCCAACCCAAAGCATTCTGATTCTATGAACTGGTTTATAAAGTATCACAACTATTGTAGTTGTTTACAGCATATTATTGGCAAAGAAATCCTTTTCCTCGGCACATTATTATTCTGAAACACATTATAAAGATTTTATTAGCAGAGCAGCATTACTAATAAGCCAGTGCTTCATGGTTGGCAAACAAACAGGGAAGTAATAATTTCATCGTTGTGCATTGTCAATAAAATCAGTGTATACGTACATTTCCTAAACTACATGTTATTCTGCTCAAGCTATTCCAAAATACCTTAAAGTTTGCAGGTGGGCGAACCCCTTTGAGATTATACAGGAATAAAGGCAACAAACCAAAAAACCCAACAGCTCTTCCCCCTCCTTCAACCCATGCAGTCACTACCTGAGAACCAGACTTCACAGGCTGAAGCAGCATCATTTATTTTTAATATACCAACAAAGACTGTCAAACTTGAAGCTTGTCTGCCACAATAAAGTTTCCTTTCTGCTCACATATTATCCCCTGCAGAGAGATGGAGGGTGGAGGAGTGTGTGCCATAGGGGAGGTCTAGAAACATTTGGCCACAATGGGAATTCAGGGCAGAACTGCTGTCCCGCTGCTCTGGCCACCCACTACAGCTGCCAGCCTCTATTGTGAGCTTCCAGCACTGCTGGCAAGGACAAGCACGGATGTGCAGCCCCAGCTGGCAGCTTCCACACCCAGCCAGAGCAAGGATCCACCCTGGGGAAGAGCATGGGCTTTCCAGGAAAAGACTGCCACAGGACAGATAACGCAGGCATGAGTTTCACCAAAGAAGGCAAACCGGCTGCAGCAGCAAGGCAGTGGGGAGGGGCGTGACCATGGCCTGAAGGCACACTGTGGACACTAGGGCCTGAAACAGAAGTGAAACATCATCTAGAGACTTTTAAATTGGGGAAAATGTAGAGAAACTCAAAGAAGATTCAGCTTGGCTGGAAAAGCTGGCTCCTGTTCGCTCTTGTAGCACCTGCACCCTTTGGGGTCTGAGCACTTCTCAGTGAGGTCAAACAGGAGAGATGCAAACACTTCCCAGGAACCAAACCACATTTTTTTGATCTTCAGAACCAAGTAAACAGGTCAAAAAAGGGAACAGCCACCACCCAGAGAATGCCACACTAACCACCTGTGGTATTTTAACTTTGATGTCAAAAGAAGCTGCCAGCACTGCTGTGGAGTTGCTGATTTACCGTGGTCAGTCTTCCAGCCAAGCGCACGGATAGGAAACTTCATTAAGAAGAGAGCTGCAGTCCATGGGTACATAAATCACTTTGTGTACACAGAGCAGAGATGTTTGCTTACATTTTTAATAGTACATTGAGGTGGAGAGCCCCCAAGGAAGGCACATCCTTATCTGGGATTCAGGCCACAACAATGGATCAAACTGCTTTTAATGCTAATGAAGCTGCTGGTTTAAAACATTGTTTATGAGGAAAGGAGACATTTCAGAAGTGAAACTACAACTTCAGGAATGTGAGCAGCCTATTACTTTGGTATACAAATTGCTCAACTTTTTCATTTTCTATTTCTAGCTACATGTACTTGCACATAAAAAGTGCATTTTCAGATAATTTTAAGTTCAGCCGAAACGAATCCCACAGGATCGCAGTCTAACTGTGTGTCTCCAAAAGTAGATTAGCAGAGCTGAATATTATAAATATAAGACATCTTTTATAAATCACTGACTGCTGTGTGTGACTACATACAATACAACTCCTAAGTTCAAATGCAGTTCTCTGCTTTGTCTAGGTATACACTGCGTTTATGAGCAGTTAGAGTCAGTCTCAGGTTTTCAGGCTTGGGGCAAGCAGCACTGCTCCATCTGAACTTTGTACCTTTTGTAGCTGCCTTCAGTGATTAATTAGCTGTTTTGGGCTAACACAAAAAAAATGTTTCATTAGCTGCAAAAGCTACGATATCTAGAAGTCATTTGTGTAAAATATTTAAGCCGTTTTTCACTTCAATGGCATTGTCTGCCGAGGAAAGGTAAAGAATGTATTTACTGTAAATTATTAACCAGCATCCCTCATTGCGGGTTAGACGTGTATCGTAACTACAAGACAGCACAGTCAGAAAACAATATTCCCCAAGGGAGAGGCGAGGGATTTGCAGAGTGTGAGAGACCCCTCGGGGAGCGGCAGAAGTTTGCCCTCAATAGCCGGCATTTAGCAGGGAGCTCAGCGTCTGGGGGGAGCTGACAAACACAGAGAGCTTGTTCGGCTCCGCCATGGCCTCGACAGCCGGCCAGGGAACTCAGCCACACAAGGCACAGCCCAACCTTTCTGGCACTCGTGCCTGTCACTAAATACAAGTCCCGAGTATGTCTGCGCTAGCCCAGAGCGCTCCCCTCCCACCGGTGAGCCCCCAGCGTCGCCCTGCCGCCAGGGCCGTGCCACCGATGGCGGGGACAAAAGCAGGCTCTGCTGGGGCGGGAGAGCGAGCGGTGCAATTGGGAGACACAGGACTGCATCCCAAAGCGAGAGGTTTTACAAAGCAGTTTGGGGCCGTGATGACAGATGTCAAAGCAGCGGCCAGACGGACGGCCCCACAGCTCCCACGGAAATAATTGTCTGCGTGTGAAGCTGGAAGGGAACAGCTCTGCCTGGGATAGGCACAGCTGTGATACAGGTGAACGGGAAATGAACACGACAGGACTGAACACGAAGCTGTGACATGCACATCTTGTTACTCCTGGTTTCTTTTTTAAGCTCCCCTGGAAGAATTTGCAGCAGAAGGGCTTAAGTGTTATCCTCATTCCCCACCTTCCTACCCAAATAAAGACCTTAATCTACCTAAGAAAACCAGAAAAGATGGAATTGTGCTGCCCCAAGCAGATTTTGTCCTCCACACATCAGAGGAAACCTCACTTTGCTGTGGCAGCAGAGCTCAGCCAAGCACCCTCCTCATCGAGTGGCTTGTGAAAACACACACCAAGTGACCCCCTTGACCCCAGCAGTGCTCTCCACCTTTCACCATTGTTCTTCACAAGTGGACAGGGCTAGAGACAAAAATGTCCTGATCTGTCTTTTTGTTCATGTTTGCTACACATAGGAAAGCATGCACCACAGAGATTCTCTGTTTTTACTACACTGAATATCAAAAGATCTTTGTGAGCCGGTTTGGGTTTAAATCGTTTGTTCAGGCTTTTCAACACTCAAAAATAAACTTGCTTACCCTAAACTGAGAGTATTTATTCTTCAGACACTTAGACAGAGTCTCAGTCTACCATTCCACAAAAGTTTTACACCAAAATCTACAACCTGGTGAAGGATATGCTACCAGCCATGTAAATTCAAGGAATATTTAATCCCACTTGATTCTTGATTCAGTTGACAATCTTGCAACTATTACCCCCAAAAACACGCAACACAAATCAAGTCATAAAAATGCAAATGAAGATTAAGTTAACTTCAGTTCTGGTTGTGGAATTGGATTAATTACAGAGGCACAGAAATCAGAAATGAGCTAATTTATGTTCTTAGCTTCTCAAAGCATGGACTCCTTATCACACTTCATCTGTTCTCAGAACCCAGCCCGGTTCTGTTGAAGTGAATTTAGTTACCTCTGCTGGAGTACTGCACAATAAGCATAAATATACCCTTTAGGATGTGAGGAAAATAAAACAGCAAAACAAACCAAAAATCCCAAAACAGAACAGAAATAAACCAAGAAAACCAACCATCCACAAAAAAGTCCACAAAAAATCTCACTCAGCCTCACTACAAAACATAGTACCAGATTCCTTTTATCCAGAAAAGATTAATACTCAAACTAAATTTGTTATGCTTTCCTCTGAACAGTGTACAGAGTGCTCTGATAATTTAACAACAAGCAATGGCAAAAGCTCTTTATTTTCTATTTTAAGGATTTTTTTCTCTAAAAATTCTATTTTGATAACTTCCAGCATTTCTTATTAAAATGCTCTTTATTATCCAGTGAAGCTCATTGTATGGGTGTTGAAACAAAGGAAGACATCCCAAGAAACAAAGAAAACAATCCAACGTGGTTATGTTTACCATGGCCATGGGACATCTTAAACACCAGCAGATCCCCAGATACTGTGCCAATACTCCACGGCTTTCTTTCCCTTATTCAATTTTTTCCATTTTTAACCCAAATTATATGTCCTTCATGTAGAATTTAGGAGTATTAGCATAAAAGCTTACAAAACACTGACCTTCACTTGGAAAGGACCAGTGATTATAGCAGAAAGTTTTCACAAGACCAAACTAAACAACCCTTAATCACAAATTAGCAGCAGAATAAGCTCAGGTGAAGTGAGAGGAAACCACACTGGTTTTATCTACCCATTTGAAGGGATACAAATTTTTAAATCAGATAACTTCAGGTAAAAAAGTTTTTAAAAAGACTGAAAGAATTGCTTCCTTCAGAGGAAGTTTTATCAGCTTCTTCAAGAGGCAAAGTATGACTTAAGAATTTCAAAGGCAAATTTATTACATTCATAGCTGCAGTTGTGCATCCATTCCTTAAGGGTAGTACATTTTTTCATTTACTATGACTATATGTTTTCTTGGGGATAAACAAACTTCTTTCACCTCAGAAATTGGAGCACATCTATTTTGTTTGACACTTCTCTAATCTACATATCCCTCAGAGCAGAAATTAGATGCTCTGCTAAGGATTTTGCATGTCTTCCTTAAGAAAAACAGAGAAAGATGAAAAATTACAGGTTCTCCATGTATCTTCTAAAGAAACCAGTGGCAGCTGAATCAGCCTCATTAACTTTCAAGTTTGAACACTGGGAACCGTGGAAGGAAAGTTCAGTATTTCCCTTGCCACAAACAATACAACACAGCTCCTGCAATACAGATAGAGCCTTGTGCAGCCTCTGGGTATCATTTATCACCTCTCAAATCCAGGTGGATGCAGACGGAGGAGAAGGTTAGAAACTAGAAGACTGAAATCATTAAGTACTTTTAAAAATGCAACAAATTTCAGTTTAAAGAGAGAGCTGAGGATTCATTTGAACTACAGGACTCCGTTCTACACAGAGAACACTGAATTCTCCTCTTAGCAATAAACACAGTGATTATAGCTCCAAACTGGCAAACTGCTTCTAAGCTTAGAGAAATCTCACAGAAACTGGGGAGACTACTGCTTAAAGGTAACAAGGCTCCAAACACCAGCAAAGCAAATGAGAGCACACCTCCAGGATGAAGGAATGCACACCATTTCATCTTCCAGAGGGCATCACCGAAAAGTCTCACTCTTACTACCTTTTGACTTTCACAAGAAATACACATAGTCTTTAATTTACTTGACCTTAAGTATTTATCTTCTGTACTTTTAGCAAGCTGCATTTAACAGATCTTTGTCTACAATCTGTTCCTTAAGAGATGGTTGCCCCACTAAACCTAAGAGCCCATCACAAAAAAAAAAACCAAAAAGTGGAAAAAATTAAATTTACTATTGAGACTTTTCTCCCAAACTCAAACAGAGTCAATGGAAAGAGGGACATATGATGCAGCACCCGAAAGCAAGCCCAACTCATTTTTAAAAGCTGACTAGGTTTCCAGTTGGCAGTGCCACTTTAATTGCCTTATATAAGTGTGATAAGTGAAATAACTGGACAGCTCCTTGAACCACAGGATGAGACTTCCTGCATAAAAGAAGAATATCACTTTCTATCATCAACTGTATTTTAATTTCGGGTGGCTGAAAGCACAGTAAAGCATCCTCCTGATATCAACATATTCCAGACGCCGAGTTGTGAGTGTGCTGAACATGCCAGGATAAATTCCTTGGACCGTTCTCCCCCACCTCTTCCCAGAGAAGCTCTCTAGTTTGAAAGATAGTTTAGTTTCATCAGCTGGCAATGAGACAAATATTAGCACTTGGAATCCCGTGCTCTGCAATCCATCCTAAGAGAAAACCCAGCAGATGATGGAGGCAGGGCACAAGCAAGCCCGGTCCTAGAGGGAGGAGGGAAATGGAAAGACATGTGTCTGCACAGACCACAGACAGATTATCTGTGCTGTAGATATGGAACAGAGAAAAGAGTAACAGATTTACAGAAGAACTTCTGGGCTTCAACCCTGCTACCTGCATGCTTTGTAATAAGCAGCTATCACTCCTCTGAGTACTTCGAACTAAAAAAAAGGCTAATTTGTACTGTTAATAAATCCAACTACTGCTTTAGCAGAACTAAGTAAATAAAGCTCTTGAATCAAGACTGAGAGCAGCCATTTACCCCGGGAGAGCAGGGGTACAGAGGAGGTAGAATTGCCCTAACACTGCTTGCTCAGCAGACCAGAGCCTTTGCCCAGTGCAAACAGAACACACCCCACAACTTATTACACCTTGCTTGTTCTCAGGACTCCTTAAATTTGAGCCCAAGTTGACAATTTTCCCTTCAGCTCACACCTCTGCTGACAGGGCAGCAGGATGTGACTCAGGGCAGCTGAGGGGACAAAGAAATGAATCTGTCTGGCCATGGTGCTCTGCCCCTTAGTGCTTTTATCAGTTTTCTTTCACAACTGAGCTTCCACAGATACCACAAGCATCACATGGGAATCATCTGATCCCTTCAGCCTTCCAGCTCAGAAAGACACCAAAAGGAGAGAACAGAAGACGACAAGAAGAGGCCACTCCATCTTTACTCCATTCACTCTCTGGATTGTGCCTGTGAGCAGTATTTCTTATTGAGCATTTCTTATTGAGTCCATGAGTCCTCTCATGGACTGTGGGCAGCTCAGCTGCCTGCTCACAACACAGAGCCGCTCACCAACACCACAGGTGAGCACCACCGAGGTGGAAAGGAGCTAAAAGGCTCCGGCAAACGCGTTCAGAATTGCTGGCAGACAAAAAAAAAAAAAAAGCTAAGTACAAACATGAAATGCATCCAACGAGGGTATTTAGCAAAAATTGTGGTACGATATTTCACACAATATGTAATGCTCCTGTGGTTCCAAGGGAAAAACAAGCTTTGACAAACATCTTGAAAGTGTTTTGCATCAGTGTAAGTTGTAAACAGTTGAATTTTCAGCACGAGAAAACATACCAAAATAAGAAACAGGGAAAGTGTGTTTTTTTAAAGATAAAAACTGTATTGCTAAGTGAACTGTTAGCAACTTGCTGAGGCTTACTGCACTGCTAATGTTCTCCATGTCAATGTCACTAGGAAGAGCCCTTGGAGAAACACTGGTGTCACCTCTTGTTCAGCTCAATTGAGAAAAATGTACTTAAACAACCTTCTGGAAAGTCACGTAATGAGCTAAAAGAGCTGCTGAAGGACACTCATGAGCTTCGACTTTTTATAAAGCAAACACAGATGTAAATAAAGTCAACTTAATGTGCTCAGTAATATTACAGCATGCCTTTAGCCTGTCACAAGCATTTCACAGTAATCACCAGTGGAGAATTTCTAACTCAAGCCACTCAAAAAGGGATACTGGGGTTTAGGAACTGGGAACCAGAAAGACTGGGGCTAGAAATAGCAGCAAATTGAAAAAAAACCTAATGGGGAGATGGCAAAACTTGCGAGGGTGACAAGTGTCAGAACCACATGCCACTTCCAAATCCAAGGCTGACCCTGTTGAAGGGAACTGCTTCATTTCTGGGAAACCACATTGAGAAAAATGTTTGTCAATTTTATTGCACTTGTTATGCAGGCAAAATGCTTATTTTGCCACCTGCAGTGTCCACAAGTTCAATGCATTGTTTCCCCAGGAAAAGAAGAAATGTCTGTAAAATCATGTTACCGCTTGAACCCCAGCCTGAGGATTAGAGGGACTTCTTAGGAGTCCAAAGTTGTACTTTGGGGCTTTTCAAAAAGCACTGTTTCCCCTTGTGTGGGCTGTCAGAGAGACAAACTGGAATTTCCATGGTGAAAGCAATGGCTTCAAGAATAATGTCAGCTCTTACTGCCCACAAAGCGCTGGAAATGGGAGCGCGTGGAGCAGCAAAGCACTTGGCTGACCTCACCAGCCAAGCAAGCAAAACCAGGCTGGGCAAGATGGCAGAAGAGGAAATCAAACACAGACGTGCACTTTCACACGTTCTGCTGACACCACTGCACCTTTTCTTTTCAGAGCCAGCCAGACGCAGTCGTGGCGAACGCCCCGGCCTCGCGCACGTGAACGTTTTCAACGCGGGTCCTGGGCCTGAAAGCAACACTCCAAAAAAGGGGATCCAATGGCTTCAGCAGTGCCAGTCACACAGCCCAGGGCTAACACCCACCTGGGCTGCTGCAGGACTTGGAAAATCACCTGGCAGCACTGGCTGCTGTTTGAGAAGGTTGAAACACCCCATGAAACCAATCCTCCTTCCCTAATTCCCACAGAATGAGATTGTAATATAACCAAGTGCTCCTCTCCCCCTGCTTCTCAACCAACAGAAGTTTTGTTGGGAACTTTACCTCATTAGAGTCTTCATCATTTAAATAACGTTCAGTAATAACAAAGGATCCTGTCATAAAGCTTTTGATAGATGTTTCACAGCCAACACATTATGGTCAGGATTTATGGGAATGATTTAGAAAGAAAAAAAAAAAGGACTGACTATCATTTAGCAGAGAAATTATAAATGCAAATTCAGAGGTAGACAGTATCCCTTTCGTCATGGAGACAAATTTTGAAGTAGTTTCTGGAAAGGAGGACCACATAATAAACTTCTAATTTCACAAGTAACATTAGGAAAGGAAGGAAGATTACAATAGGCCAGGTACCATGTCATCCTTGATATACTACTACACTTCTTTATGAGCACATTACAATTCAGAGAGCTAATAATAAAAAGTGATGCTAAGATGATGAATTGATGCTATGCAATTAGACCTATTAGAATTCACAAGAGTCGACAGGCAATAATCAAACCACTTTCATGCTGCCCATTGCAATTATCTTTGCACTTAAGAATCAACAAAGCACATAATGACTTGCTCTCAATTAAGGAATTCATGAGAAATGGAATTTTAATTAGTGTGTAGAAAATTTGGTCCATTTATTACTTTACAGGACAACAGATTGTAAAAACTAGTTGAGCAGCTCTTAGTGTTTAGCAAGGGTTCAGGTCCAAGAAGAACACACTGATGCTTCGAAAAAGGAGTCCCTGATAACACCCCCTGAAATGGAATTGCTGAGGCAAATGCACATTCACTTCTGCTAAATTCTGGAGGGAAAACAAAACAAAACAAACTACAACAACACCAACAAAAAAACCAAAAATCCACAAACAAAACTGTTGGAACTTGTGACTAAAACGGAAACTACTGCTGATGTTCTCAACTACCAGCTGTTGAACAAGTTGGGTAGAGTTACATTTATTTGTGGTACAAACCACAGATGCCAGAAGGTGTAATTCTACATTCTCATCACAACATGAGTAGGACAAGACAAGGGAAGTGCACCATCACTTAAAAAAAACCCAGAGTCTGAATAGCAACTTGAATGCTGATTTCAGTTTTCTTTCAATAGTGCTTGACTAGGAAGACTACTCAGATTCAAATAAAATTATTATCATAGTTTGCTGATCTTAGTACAAAACAATTTACCAATAATTTGAACAAAAGCTGTTAATCAGTTAAGTTCTAGAAGTGGAGCTCCTTGATAATATAAAATAGAGGTTGATTGGGAAGTTGAAAGATTATGCTGAACGCCAACATTTAAAAATGCTCATTTTTTAAAAATGCAGAAGAAATCCACACTTCAAGTGTAAATACTGGCAGTACAGAGATGGGTGTAATGTTATGTGCTAACATAACCTTAGTGAATCGGTAAGATATTAAATATTAATATTATATTAATATAATTATATTAAACATATATTATATGTAACATATATTTAATTATATTAAACATATCAATTTGCTAAAAACATATTTCCAGCACAGGGGTCAGCCATGTGCACTGGCAGCCCAGAAACCATCTGTGCAGAAAGCACCCAAGGGCAGCAGGTGAGGGAGGGGATTCCGCCCCTCTGCTCTGCTCTGACCCCACCTGCAGATCTGGAGCCCCAGCAGAAGAAGCTGGACACGCTGAGGTGAGTGCAGAGGAGGGCCAGGAAGATGCTCAGAGGGCTGGAGCATCTCCTCTTTGAAGAGAGGCTGAGAGGTTCAGCCTGGGGAGAAGATTCCAGGGAGCCCTTAGTGCCTCTTCTGCTGCCTTAAGTTCCAGCTTTCATGTTTTTCAGACTCTCTGCTGCCCAGGGGTGCAGTTCTGAGCCTCACATTCAGTGTCACTCAGCTCTCCTCAGTGGGTACACAAAACCAATCCTTTCCCTGCTGCACACCAAGGACAACTTTCAGGCCCAAAAGCACAAACAAGGGTGGGCTGAAGGGAGGAACAAGAAGGATGGGACCTCACAACCTGAAGCTGGAATTGGACAATTAACCCCAATATACAAATGGAATAAAACTTATAAAAGTGCGAGACCTTGTGAGCATTTGTCCATTTTGTGACCATTCTTGGTTCACCTTGGTTGCAGCCCTGGCCAGGCCCTGTCC
Organism: Prinia subflava; assembly: GCF_021018805.1. Taxonomy (NCBI): domain Eukaryota; kingdom Metazoa; phylum Chordata; class Aves; order Passeriformes; family Cisticolidae; genus Prinia; species Prinia subflava. Next base: position 109,083,844 of record NC_086248.1, on the reverse strand, counting down.
TGCCCAAGGTGTATCCTGGAGGCCTTTCAATAAATCCCTGCTTTATTCTCTAGCTCTGTCCAGTCTTTGTTTCAGGCCAGCCTTCCCAAGGCATCACTTCCGGTGCCTAAAGGGGGCTACAAGAGGGCACATAGGACTGATGGGAGAAGGGGGAATGGCTACAAACTCAAGGGAGAAGTTTAGATTAGAAATTAGGAAAAACTCCTTCCCTATGAGGGTGGTGGGGGCCTGGCACAGGTTCCCCAGAACTGAAGTGGCTGCCCCATCCCTGGAAGTGTTCGAGGCCAGGTTAGATGGGGCTCTGAGTGACCTGGTTTACGGGAAGGTGCCCCTGCCCATGGAAAGAGGGTTGGAACTAGATGGGCTTTAAGGTCCCTTCCAACCCAAAACTTCTTTGATTCTACTCAGTATTTTTTAAAAATACTACTAGAAGTCTATAATAGTTTAAAACCTCTGTTAAATACTGGGCTACTTGAATTATGAAATAATAAAAATTTAGTTTAATGAATGATTATTACCTGGAAAAGTGTACCCCACGCTTTGTGCTTTATCAATCTCCTATTTTGCTGTGGATAAACAGCTGTATATTTAGTGCTTAAAATCTGTCAGAAAGGCGCTCCATTTCCACTGTCAGGGAACTATTTCAACATTTCTCATTCTCGATTCCATGGGGGAGCCCTGTCTTTACAACATCCCCATTAAAAAAACATTCACAGCGACCTGAATGGCTTCTTGTAAGCGATAATACTTCAAAAGAAGGGGGAGAAAAAAAACCAACCAAACCCTTTCAACACAGGGATTCATTCTTAAATTCCCCTACGTGCTCTGCTTAGCGAGGGCTCTGGGAAACAGCAGGGAAAGCAGCAGGCACTGCTGCCCCAGGGCCATGACTCCCAGAAAGGGAACATTTTCACACTGCTGCAGAGCCACCATCCTCACCTCACACAGCATCTTCAGGGAGGGGATCTTGCAGACGTGTCCTTCTGGAGCTGCCCCTGGGGAGCGGGGAGAGCTCCGTGCAGGCCGCAGCAGCTCCGCCAGCCGCCGTCACTCGGGATCAGCGACAGGCCAGCTCGGATGGAGGACACAGAACCGCCAGGATGCCTCACTCCCCACCTCCTGCTTCTGTGTGGAGTGCAGCACGTTTCAACCAGCACAGGGCATCAACCAGGCCGCCCTTTCCTGCCCAGCACAGCCCTGAAGCTGCGGGAGGAGGAGATGGGGAAATGGCGTAACCCGGTTACTTTGCTGCAGCGGCCTCTGCAGAAATGGAACCTCCCCTGGCCCAGGTACTGCGGCAAAGACGCCTCTGGGAAGGATTTGAGTCTCCTTGGAGGCACGGGGTGAATAGTTCAGGCACACCAGACATTCTGATCAGAAGGCAAGGAGCAGTTATGCTTTACAAACTCAACACAATTAATTCAGAATATGCTTACAAGGTAAAAGAACAAAGTCGCTCCAGAAGGGGTTCCTAGATTAACATCTAAATCTGTTAAACAGTCATAAAACACATCCTGCTGCTGAGGATTGTTATGACTGAACCTGAACTAAGTGATTCTCTGTGCCGCCGAATTTACAAGATCATGGCTCAGTACCTCATTAAAATTAGGGTTCTGTTAATTAAAGCCTTCTTTCAAGTGATAGATGGCTACTGTGGACGTAAGCTATACATACTGTTAAAACTCCATATTAAGAATAGATAGCACACATGAAACATACAGCCCTGGGTAGAAATAAAGTTGCTTGCTATGGAAGCAAAGATTCCTTGAACTGCAATACAGAGAGAGACAGGTGGAAGGTTCTTAAAAATTCATGAAAGCCTTGTTGGCACCCACCTTTATTTCAAAGTCTCTGAACGGCATCCTTTTCACTAGTTTCCAGTCTTGCTAAAGGCCACAGACAGCTTTTTCAAAAAGATTCAAGAGCCTTAAGAGTGAACTTGCTTGCACCGCTGCCCAAATCCTTTCATCTGAGATTTTAAACCCCACATATTTCATTAAAGGGCACAAGTATAAAAAAACCCCAACAAAACAAAACAAACAACGGATAGAAGTGTGTTCAATACAGTTAGGGAGACAGAGCACAATTTATTTAATCCTGAAAACTTGTTAACCAAGAACTCCTTGACTTCTAGGAACACCTAACACTATGTCTTGGTGCTGCAAAGGGCGTCTGAGAGAGGAGGGATATCTACATCAGAGAATGAACCCAAAAACCCTTAGAAAGAGAAAGTCTTAGAATTCTTAAACATTCATCAGGGATGACATGGAAAGTCCACTGACTGCAAGAAAGTCAGTGAGGCATCTCTAAGGATGCTTATGATGAGAAAACAGGCAACACACTTTAAAAAACACACCTTTTAACCAATAAGCTATAAAATTGCCAAGTATATCTTCTCACTAAAAGAGGCACTTTTTTTTCCCCAATTTGGTAACTTTAGGAAGAGCATTCTCTGCTGTTTGGATATTCAAGTCCAGTTTTTATGCAGCTGACCCTTCCAAACGCTGTGTTTGATTCTTTAATGGCTTCATGGTTCAGTGAGTTTGAATTCCTTCCTTATTTCCATGACTAAAAGGAAAATTCAAAACCAGAAGCTTTGGACCACTTAGAAATTAGGCGTGTGTTAGAGTTTAAGATGTGCTGCAAGAAAATAGAGAAATTACAGATGCCAGAATGTCCTTTTTTGGTCTCCCATATCAGAAACAGAAAAGAATGAGCCCTTAACCATGTTGATAGTCATTTACAGCTCTGAATCAGGATAAACCTGTGCACCTTCCACAAATGTTGTAAGCTAAATAGAGTTTCTAGAATTATCTACGACTGATGAGACAAAACCATGGGTCTGACTCCAAGTTTTGACCCAGTAAATTCAAAAGGAGGAAGATGCTGCAGACCTACATCCCGTGTGGGCTCAATTTTAAACATAAAATTTAAACATTTATTTTCTGAACTGAAGCTTATCTTTGGAATTTACTTGTTTTTTACCCCTAAAAGTGTCAGCACTGGCCTGTGGAGCAACGAACACAGCCAACAAAATAATTAGCACAGCAAAGTATTGCAAATGGGCTGATAAATCGGTATTATAGGAATCCCTGGCTGTAACAGAGGGAGCTGGACTTCCCAGGTGGGATTCCTGGAAGTTTCTGAACTTCACCTGGTATCATTTTGATGAGAAGCTGTTCCTGCCCTGCCTTCCCTCCCGGGAAAGCATCCTGGCTCTGGGGAGCTAATTCCCTTCCACAGCTCAGGGCTGTGCAGAGGCTCAGCAATTATGCACAGCTCCAGGAGCCTTTTCAAAGGGCCGATGCTTTCACCGAAGTAAAGAGGCAATTGGGCCGTGCTGACCAGAATCCAGGACATCAAAACCCTGGAGAATTCGTACTGATTGGCTTTTTATTTTTATTGCAAGGAAACGAAATGAATGAAACGCAGCCAAACACGTTCTGATCACAAAATAAATTCATTTAAACACAAAATTTCTACCTTGTATTTATCTGTTGTCTCCTTTTTTACTCTGCCCCTACCCTTCTTCACTTAGGTATTTATGTATGATAATGATTTCCTGAAATACAGAATGAAATCAAACCATATTGTAATAAAACTAAATGGAGCAGAAGACAAATAAATCAACATCAAGTATCATTTTTTTACAGCTTTCCCAGAAATAAAACAATTAGCACATTAGCAGTGAAAGCAATAATAAAATTAGCCAATTAGGATATTTAAATGATTACCACATTGAATTGAAAGAGTAAGTGCCATGCATATGGGCAAGTTCTGCTGAGGTAGGGAAGAACCTGCTCTGTCCTCCCCTGTGTCAAATGGAGAGCTTATGCAACACAGTGGATTTACTGCCACACCCCAATCCTGATCTGATGTTACCCCTGCTTCTCTGGGGTCTGAAAGAGGCACCTTAAAAGCAAATGAGAAGACAGCTGTGCTCATGTTAATTGCTGCTGGAATGCTATTTGCAGCATCCTTTCACACCTAAATTGACTACAAGAACGAATCAGTTCTTTAGGAATGCTACCAATTAAAAAAAGAGGTCTATAAAGAATAAAATCTAAAAGGTTTACATACTAATTGCACTTCACTGTTCCTCTCCCAGATGGTACCACAGCTGACTGCTGTTCCCTCTTATAACACAGCCCTGTTTATCCTCTGAATGTCCCTAGTATAAAACCATTTTAATCCTTTGTTGCTGTTGTAAAACTTGATCTACTGTCGGACAACGTAAAAGCGTCAACTTTTGGATACATGGTACAAAAAGGAGATAGGATAATGCAGCCTGTGCATCAGCAGCAATGCAGCTCGTGGCTCAGAGACACTGGGACTGCAGATTATTGGCTGAAAGGTGCAGTGTTCCACCCTCACAGCTCTGGACTGGCGCATTTTGGGCACGTTTCCTCGCTGCTCCCTGTTCCATTAGGCAGATCACAGCTCTGCAGTGCTCAGGCTGTGTGGCTGTGCTGTGCAGTCAGCTGGAAGCAAACAGCACTTCTACTGCGAGTGCCTGACGAGCTGTTAGCTCTTGTAGAAATTACGGAGCTGCTACGAAATCCAATACATGGCGAAGGGAGAGATTAGCAGAGGAATGGGATTTTGATTCAGCATCTTAAGGAAGATGAATGAAGGAAGAGTGAGTAATTAGAGCAGATGATCTTGTGCAGGGTAAGAACATCCACACAAATCTGGACATCCACCTATTCCTGCAAACAGGCCCACAGGGTGTGCCTAAGGAGCACCATCAACAAGCCTTTATTTGCTGACTGTTTGCTATCCCTACAATAAAGAGTGGGAAATAGTCATAAACTGCCCAAGGAAATATTTGAGCATCTACTACATGTCTATTACTAGACTATTATAGTTGCACACTTTTATAACTAAGTTACAATAAAAGTGAGGGGAAAAGGAGGGTGGAAGATTAAGGAGAAGTAGAAAAATTGGAAACAAACGTCAGTAGACAATAACATATTTACTGAAGCAAGCTTTTGCATACTTAAAGCAAACAATTCAGAAACTAGGCAGCAGGCTGGAAAGGTAACCTGCCATCAGAACAGACATCACCTATCACCATAGAATGGTTTAGGTTGGAAGGCACCTTAAAGATCATCCACTTCCAACTCCCCTGCCACGGGCAGGGACACCTTCCACTAGCCCACGTTGTTCCAAGCCCCATCCAGCCTGGCCTTGAGCACTTCCAGGGACGGGAAACCAACAGTGCCTCTGGGCAACCTGTGCCAGTGCCTCATCACCCTCACAGTGAAGAACCTTTTCCTGTTATCTAATCTAAACCTGCCCTCTGTGACTTTGAACACATCCTCCCTTGTTCTATCACTTCATGCCCTTGTAAAAAGCTCTCTTGCAGCCCCAGAGGCATTTTTCTCCCCTTTCAGGTGAACCTCTGCTCTCAGGGCACAGCAGTGTCCTGAGAAGTGATGCAGCAGGACTGCATCACACTCGGGCTCTGCCATGTAAGTTCCTGGAAGGACAGAAGGGTTTGCTTCACTGGCACATAACCTCCACCTACAGCAGTTAACCTAAAATGTTTCCTTTACTGCACACAAATATGCATCTGTCGAGAGATGCTGCACTGTGTTATTTAAACACAGACTTTATGAATATTTTTATAGCCCTGCTATTCCCCCTGCTGTATATTTATTTCCATTTTAGCTTGGCAGTTTTCTCAACCCAGTCTCCTCGATGCAGGTCTGTGTGAGAACACCACCTGAAAAGACTCTAAATCAACCTGCTTGTTAGTGGAAGCATACCACACTATTAACCAGTGACTTGATATTCCTTCCAAAGAGCAAGAGGTCAATTCTCAGGGTTGAATTAATATCTCCACAGAATAATTTCCTGGCTGGTGAGTCAAGAGAAAAATGACCTCACTCTGTGGCTCAGCCAGGGCCACTAGGACTCAGAGGGACCCTGGGCACGACCAACTTTGGCAGCCACCACCATAGCCAGATCTGGGTCCGATGTCCCATCTCATTGCACCTGCTCATCATTACCCACCTTAGCCAAAAAAACTCTTGCACACAAAACAAAGTTATGCTAGGCTAAAAGCAGGGCAGTGTACTAAGGAACCAGGCAAGATAGTCTTTCACTTGATGCTTTGAAGCCAGCAGGGTTAGGCATCCTAAAGCACTATTTCTTTGCATAGATCTGCTAGTCAAACAATAAAGCAAATTACTTTAAGCATTATCTTTATACAAGAACAACCAAAGAGAAAAGTATTTTAGTTTTTTCCTCTTGTGTATGTATAAAAAAACCCTAAAATTAGACACAGAATAAGAGGGCAACCAGTCAGTTCCAGATTTCATCCCCATACTGAAATAGATGCTCAGCTGTCAATACTCTGCATATCCAGCAGAGCATATAACCACATGTTTATATTTCAATTGTACCACAATCAAACAGATTCAAGTACAAGAATTTGACAGTGGCATTGTTCAGTACTGAGCTGAGTTTTAAGCTTAATGTTGAATTTAACACTGTTTTCCCATAATTCAGAAATAAAACCAACTGTACCCCACACCCTTTTGAGGAAGCATTGTACCAGATTTTGAGTAGCACAACAGCAGCAAAATAAGAGTGAGTCATTCAAACCCATCTAGTGATTTTATACCCTCCCTTGGACCACTGTGTTTTGAAATAGGAAGTTTCACATCAAAAATGTGTCACACTAAACATAAATCAGAGAAGCTTGACATGATTAACAATGCTGGGCCAGTCACCCTGAGAGAATATGAACTGCTGTTAACTCAGTGATGAAGGACAGTACTCCTATTCTCAGGCACTAGTTACCATAAGAGCATTCCCACCACTTACCAAGAATCAGACTCTCAATTTTCACCTGAATAAACCAAAATCAATGCACTGTCCACCATCTGATTTAGTAGACTAGATTTACTGATTTATAAAAAAACTCTTTAGCAACTTCAAAACAATACTGCAGTGTTGTGCAAAATTACATTGCAAATCAGTGAGAAACAACACTATACAGTTAGAAAAATGAGATTTAAAGCTAAAACATTTGGAGCACATGAAAAAGAATGCCAGCCTAGACACAATGATGTGTCATGGTTAGAGTGTTGGCAGATGCTTAATGATAGGGTTCAGACACCAGGGACTGACCATGTAACACGTGAGATGTTGCCAGTTCAGTACACACATTAAAAATGTGTTTGCAAAAAGAGACTCCTTTCCAGCCTTCAGTACAAGTATTTGTGCTATGATGTCTCTGAAGATGTAAATTCTTTTCCCACATCATTTGACCATCCCTGTGAAAGAACCTGATTAGTATTTTGGGAAAAGAAACCGTAACTCCCACCACAGAAATACTCCAAACAAGATAGTCCTTCAGTGCAAGACTAGCAGTTATTGACTGGTTTCTGTTATTTTTGTTAGCTGCACCAGAAGCACCAATTTTAGCAGAATCATTTAGAAACATCCACATGCCCCATTCAGCCGCATCTACAGAGTCCAGGACTTTGCAAGCCATCACCAAGAATACCCTCACCAGCTGTCAGGAGCAGACTTTGTGTTTTCATTTCAAAACTCAAAGCACTGAATGAAAAGGCAAATTCCGAGGACCAGCTGCCTTGGTGCAAATGCAAAGCTTGTTGTTCTGTCCATGCTGGAGGAAGTTCTGTGGCCATTTCCAACACAGATGGATTGAAACTAAGATGATTTATTTTGCGAGTAAGTGGAACAAAAAGCAAGTATAGCAAGCACTGCCATGAGTCAGATGCAAGGCTCTGTGATGGCTCAGAAATACAGATTATTTGTGTCCTGCAATGCACTTGTGCTCAGCACAGAGCCCTGCTCAGTGCCAAAATTACAAGGTGACAGATGTTAAGATTACCAAGATTCCCAAAACCCTGTCAGTGAAGGTAGAGGGATGATCATGATCTTTGACTGTAACGCTGTTTTACGCTGAAAGATCTCAGCACAAAGAGAAGAGGGCTGGCCCATGCTTCAAAATGGCAAAAGCCTTCTTGAGAAACTTGGCCAGTTACTCTCTGTCCTGAAGCACTGAATCAGCTGAAACCCCAGGAAGAGTTGACAAACACAACCCCACTGATGCATTAACACAGACAAAAATGCTGGATCACTAAAGCCTGGGAGACCCACTGCAGTCCAGACATCACGTCAAAGCCTTTCTGCATTCACTGCCTGATGGCATTCTGGCAGCAGCATAGCTTCAGTGAAAGTGCCATAAATTCCAAGGCAATTAAAACCCAAACAACACTGCTGTATTTATGGGCCTGCACTACCCAACCCCATCCCAGCCTGCTCCTACAAACTCTGGGCCACACGACAGCAGGCGGGAAAACATCGTGTTAGGAACAGTCTAGATCCAAAATCAGTATTTAACAGTCAAAGAAAGAGCATCTAAGCAAATTTACAGCCAGTGTAAATTGCTGTGCTATTCTAATCTGCAATTATTTGACGTTTAGTTTTTATTTTTAAATGGAATACTGAAGTGTTGCATGGGACTGTTGCCTGTAAATATGTCTCTTACTTCAGATTTCAAGAACTCTATCTACATTATCAGCAAAAAGCATAATTTGCAGGCACTAAGTCAATACATTAGACAAAATCTTTTCCACAGAAAGGAATGTGAATGACAGTTACAATGCTTAAGGCAAACTATATGTTTTTGAATAGCTAATGACATGTTTATTCACTTTCTCAGCAGCTAGTATTTTCATAACAAGTTGTTTTAACTTTTTTTTTTAAAGCCAATCTTTTGTACATTGAATAAAGGATTTTATTTTTATTTCAAGCGTAAGGAGCCATATGTTCAAGACCTCTTCTGTTACACTACCAAATGCAAGGCAGAGAATTGAAATACTAAGTTCACTTGCCACGTGCCTTTTAACAGACACTTTATTAGCACTTAGAGTATATTAGGATGTGCTAGTTTAATAACACAAAACCAAAAAAGTTAATTGTCACACAGATTTCAAATTCTGCACACAATAACTGCTTTTTAGTGAAAAAGCCCCTTAAGTATTTTGCATAAGTCCTAGTACAACAAGGCACAAGAAATTGTGTGTGTTTTCCACAGAATGGCAGCCCTTCTTCCTCCTCACAAACTGCATTCAGAGTTAAAACAGAGGTGCAAAAAAGAAAAAAAAATCATTAGGGATCACTGCAGAACACAATCCACATCAAACTTATCAACACATATTTTTAAAAAGTAATTTTTCACACTGGCATACCCTAGAGGAATCCCTCACAATAAAGAATTTGCAATTTCTGTGATGATTAAAGATTTTAGGGCAGAATCAGAGACTGAGCTGCAGGGCGAAAGGAAGAGATGGAAGAGAAAAGCCTTATCACTTAAAAAAAAATCAACAATCACCAAGGAAATGAACTGGTCACTCCTTTGAGGAATTAGGCTTTGAGGAGTCCCAACAAGGCCAGGTGACACCTGATGGAAGCAGCAGCAGTGCAAAGTGTCCAGAGCAATTCAGACGGGCATTCACACAGTTGGAGGGGAAACAAGGGAGCAGAAGCAATGCTCCACCAACCTCCTCCATGGCACCATGTTATTCCTTTAATTTGTTCTACCTGTCTGCTCAGATTACCTAATATGAATCTCAAGCTGCACGTACACTGCTGGCCAAGCCGCCGGATAAATTACTTTTGACGGAATTATGGAAATGGTGCTTTAATTGGGTGATCAACAGGAGACTTTGCCTGATCACCAGGAGACACTGCCTGATCACCATGCTGAGCTGCGAAGGAGGCTGCAGGACTGCCGGATTTTCCAGCCAAGAACAGAAAATGTCTACAGCTCCCGGGAGCTAGAAGAAAAATTCCTTCCTCACTAATGCGTTTAAAAACACTTCCTAGAAAACAGACCCAGCACCGCCTGCAAAATTGGGGATCTTTGCCAATGGCTTCAGTGGGGGAAAAGAGTGTAGAGTAAAGATTGTTCCAATTTAAAACTACATACCCACAGACAGCACAGAAGGCAAATGCAACCCCTAGCCCAGGGGTACCCAGGAGACAGAAGCAGAAAGGGTTGCAAGGCCTCAAGCATTGTAAGTTATTTGAATCCTACCACTGCTTTTCCTACTAAGAGTCACACAACATCCTGAGTTAGAAGGAATCCATAAGGATCATCAAGTCCAGCTCCTGGTCTCGAACAGGACAACGCCAAGAATTGATGCCTTAAGTTTCAGCTTTCATGTTTTCACACTCTGTGCTGCCTGGGGGTGCAGTTCTGAGCCTCATATGAAGTGTTATTCAGCTCTCTTCAGAATGGGTACACAAAACCAATCCTTTCCCTGCTGCACACCAAGGACAACTTTCAGGCCCAAAAGCACAAACAAGGGTGGGCTGAAGGGAGGAACAAGGAGGATGGGATCTCACAACCTGAAGCTGTAATTGGACAATTAAATCCCAATATGCAAATGGAACAAAACTGATAAAAGTGTGAGACCTCATGAGCGGTCAGCCATTTTGTGACCAGTCATCCATTTTGTGACCATTCTCAGTCCAGCTTGGGTGCAGCCCTGGTCAGGCCCTCTCCTGCCCCAGGTGGATCCTGGAGGCCTTTCAATAAATCCCTGCTTTATTCTCTTACCTCCGTCCAGTCTCTGTTTCAGGTCAGCCTTCCACGACATCAGAATCACCCCGTGTCCCTGAAGAGAGCTGCCCAAACACTTCTGGAAATGCAGTGCCCGCTTTCCTGGGGAGCCTGTCCCAGTGCCCACCCACCCTGTGGGGGAGGAACCCTCTCCTACCATACAGCAAACGACAGGAATCCAGGCCATTCCCCAGGTGCCATCACTGTTCCCCCCCGGCAGAAGAGACGGGTGCCTGTCCCTGAGGAGAGGAATCTGCTGCGAGGTGTCCCCTCAGGCTCCTCTGCCAGGCTGCTGGACAGACAGAGTGACCTCGGCCATGGCTCCCCTCAGGGCCCCTCACCATCCTCACAGCTCCCCTGTGGATGCTGACAGCGTCAAAGCCTTTGTGTCTTGTGGTGCCTAACAGCAACTGAGTCCATCCATGAAACTGCCAGCAGTGACTATTTCTGTAGGTATTCACTGCTCAAATCTCCCAGCAATGTACTGCCCCAGACAGTCCACCTAGCGAGCCATAGTGAGCCAGGACAGAGCTTGGGCCACGTTTTCCTTATAGAACAGTATTGGGAGACAGCTCAGAAATTAGATATGCACACTGTTTGTAACACTCTGTGTGACCCATCGGCAGTCATAATTATTCTTTCCAGTTAGTTTGGCATTCGAGGGAGAGGCGAGGGCAAAACTCTACACAATTTCAAGTGCACAGAGCCTGCAAGTGGACTCCTGAGCTTTTTCAGGTGATTTGTAGCTGATGGCCTGAAAGAACAGAAACTAATGAGTAAAACAAAGTCTCTTTAATCTGCCTTTGCCTGCAAATTCTTTCCTATAATCCCCGTCTTTGTTCCCTCCTGGTAGACTGTTCACCAGATTTACATTTCAGAGTCCTCCCAAATATTCCTTTCAGGCTGTTAGTGACACAATGTATAATCACCCTACCTGAGCCTACTACTAATAAACAAACAAGAGGATTGCCAGCTTTCTTGTGTGCCTTTGAAAAATCTAATTGATTAAATATTGAGAACATTCAAATATTTAACTACTCAGTCAGCACACAGAAAACCTAGAAATTTACTTTTCCTTCAGGGAATGTCACCTGTTTAAAGTGACTAGGATGACAAAGTGCCACAGGTGGATTTTCATAGCTTAAATTACATTTACAGAGTAAAGAGCAAGAAGTAGGAGGTGACAAAAACACATTAATTACCATTAAAGCATTAAAAAGTAGAGGGAATAATCAGATCCGCCCTGAGCAGACACAGTAAGATCGGCCTGAAAAGAAAGGTGAATCAAAGGTGAATGTAAACTCAACAATTATAACCTTGCATCATTTCTAAAATTCTATGTTTGTTATGTAGCAAAATCAAATAACACAATGCAATAGCCCTGTGGTAGACACTGAGGACCAAAGGAAGTGAGATGTTTTGATACTGAAGCATTATAGCTGTCATCACTTGTGCTAAATGTTGCTACTAATTTCTATCACCTTATCTCATAAATTAAAGAGCTAATAGATCACAGAAAAGAGTTATGAGTCAGTTAACTTATTTTCATGACTATAGATACATGAAGAAAAATTAACCCCTCTAGTTCAATCCCAGCTCTTAAAAAAGGAGCAAAGTGTTCAGTGTGCTGGGATTCTCACTGGGACAGATCATGGAACACATCTATCCCCCAAGGGCTGACTGAAAACACACAGACCAGAAAAAATATCCCCCAAATCCTGACACTCAGCTAACAGCTTGCATCCTTTTGTCTTGCCTTTGCTTCAGCATCACCCTTTAAAAACAGGAGATGGAGAAAAGTTGTGTTTCCCTGAATAGCAATAGTATTGTAGAGCTGCATTCGAATTCTTCCTGAGATCCCCAGAAGATTGAAGGGGCTGGAAAAGGTCACCAAGATAAACCTCGGATAACCATTCCAAATGCAAGGCCAAGCAAAAGCCGTGGATGGGTTTCAAAATCTGACCCTTGCTGGAAAAAGAAACTTTCCACTCTCTAAGACTGCATTAATTTTCTAAATTGAATATTTAGGACTTTCACCTCCTCCTGGGAGTCAGGTACCAGTTAGGGGCAGAAGGAAGAATTTTCCAAAAACAAACTTTACAGACACAGTACGAGTTATTTCACTTTTTGTGACTTACAATTCAACTATACTGACACCTTTTCTCAGCATCTAACTCTCTGTACAAGAGTCACTGACAGAAAGAATTCCTGATTAAAAGAGTGTCTTTACAAAAGAGATACCTTATTAATGGGAACTGTTAATTTTAAGAAGGAAGAAAACCAGATTTTTAAGGAACACTTGTTATTTTAAAAATGCTGTTTTGAAGGGTGTGTTTAACATAGACTTCTTTTTGTTGGGCAGCAGGGGAAATCATCACTGTGGAATAAACATCAGGCGTGTTTACCAAGATGAATATGTAGATTCAGTAAGAGCACTGAGGGCTGCTGGGGTTGTGCCATAGCCCCATGTTCAACCTATTAAATCTTTGTAACAACTGGCATCAGCAGAAGCATTTCATTAACAGCCTAATGAATACACTGGTACTCTCTGGTACTCTGGTTTTAATCACTGAAAGGTAGCTCTTATCCCAATTCCCAAATTTGGGGATATTTCTGTGTTTGAAAATAAGTGCTGCTGATCACAGCAATATCAAACTAAGTCAGACAGCACCACAATCTTACAGGGGGAACACAGAATAATAATGAGGATTTACGTCAGTATTTCTCACAACAGTTTCAATTAAAAATATGCAACAGTGATACCATCAAACTAGAAATTGGTTCTGCATGACTGAAACAAAGGCCTACTGCTCTGACTGTATTTATACTCAGTTATTGAGCAGAGGCCCTTGACTTTCTGAGGAGGCAGGCAGCCAAAAAGTTGCATTAAAACATAGCTTGAAATCCAGCCAGTTTCTAAAATTCTCCTGAAAGAGAATGAACTCTGTGTTGTGCAGAATTAGATTAATTTAACAATGGTCTTTTCACCCACACTCAGTAAATGTAGCCCTTCTTTTCTACTGGAAAATCATTTTCTGAGTTGCCAGGTCTAGTAAGGTACTGCCTTTCATGTAATATATAAAGAAAATAATAATAATTAAAAAATCAGAAATCACCCCATCCCACTTCTTCACAACATTTTGCCCCCTTCTCCCACCTCAGACTTGTGGGATTTTTCCATCTGACTCTCAGTGTATTTTCCATTGTGCAGGTTACTCTTGGCTTTAAAAAAAGCCACATGTACAGAATCCGTTTTTATCACTACCCAGGTGTAATTCAGGAATTAATATCCAGGTTCCTGGCAAAGCCAGAGTCCAACAAAAATTTAAGGCAGAAAGCATAAACCCCATTTGTGATCATCATCCTGACAATTCCTACCCACACTGGGACTTGATCTGAGACATAATTAATGTGAATGGTTTCCTAGGTTTATAGTTTAAACCTAGGTATAAACTATATAAAATTTAAACTATAAATTTGTATTCTAACAGCTAAAAACTACAAACCTTTTAATAGGCTTATAGTTTTTAGCTCTTAGAATGTTAATTAAATTAGTACCAACCACTAAAAATGTCTTTGACTAAGGAAATGCACACAAGTTGCATATCTGTCAAAGCAGAATAATAGCATTTTTTATTATTAGTATTATTCACATTTAACACTGCCACTAAAAAGAAATTTGGTCGCGTTTTCCAAAGCATCCTATAGATCTACTATAGAAAACTAAATTATACTTCTACTATACTGTACTTCTACTGTACTCTACTATTACAGTTCTGTAACTGCCAAAGAAACAGTATTTCCATAAAGCAAATACATCTTCTAATATTTTAAGAGAAAAGCCACCAAAAATCTATGCTTGCATTAAAAAAAAGGCTAGAAAGCACTGGAGACCAGTGGAAATGTGGTCATTCTGTTGCTTTTAGAGAAAATAGGAGCTTAAACAACATCAGAATGAAACACTTCTGTGCCATATTCATATTTAATTCTCACAATGAACATGGGTACTGAATGTTTGCGTTTCATTAGAAATTGCTGACTGAAGTTGGTGGGAGCACTGGGAAAAATGAATACCTTTTTTAACACCAGAAGGTTCTTAAATTTACTTCTTAACCCCTTACTTTTTTTTTGTAAAGAAATAGCCACATATCTTCAGAAAACTGCCATGAAAATAGTCGAGGCACATAAAATCCTCGTAGACACAACTACTTAAGCATCATTTGAAAGCATACTTCAGTGGCCACATTTATAAATATGATTGGAACGTTAGCAAAAAGGAAGTATTTAGTCCAGAACTGTGTAAGTATCCCTACCAAACAGATAACCATGATATCAGAACATAAAAGAAAGTACATGTGTGCATATACACACGTGTGTGTGTGGCTGATTGTTTGCCTCAAGGTGTGTTTTCCTCCTTCATCACACACACAAACACGCAGTTATTATGAAGACACAAAAACATTTTCTCCCCCAGAGCCTTGCTGAGTACGACTGAGCAAACAAAATGCAAGAAGCTGACACGAAATGTTTGCCATTAAAGTTCTGCAGAAATGCTGATGAAACTGCCAAAATGTCTGGGTGACCTGAGCAGCCCAGGGCGCAGGAAGGGTTTAAGCACTGTGGGTGAAAACTGTGCCTTGGCAGGCCTGGGTTTCAAGTAGTTTTTATGGGATAAATCACCTAAAAAGTTTGTGATGGAAAGTACAAGTGTCTCATGATGGAGAGCTAGACTAGGGTGCTTCAAGTCCCGTGCAGCCTGACCTTGGACACTGCCAGGAACATGACATTACATATCACCTACCCAGAAAAAAACCCCAGAATTTGTTCACAGAAACTACCTGACACTGGTTATTTCACTGGTTGTGAAACCCTGATCTTCTGAGCTCCTTCAAATTGTATTTAAAGCTGCGAGAATACCCAGGGCTTTACAAGTGAGACCCAAAGGATCTTTCTCAAATGAATGTGCAAATTATTCAAACCTGAATCACGACCACACTGGCAGTTCATTGCTTTGAGTCACTCCAGGGCTGTGCTTGGCCTGGCAACAGAAGAGAGCAGGACTGTAGCTGCCTTCTTCTCAATCAACTCGTGCAGCTGAAGATGCAGCTCAACAGCAGCTTGATCTTGTGATACTGAAAGGATTAGAAACACTTTTCTCTCTCTCTGTCCCAAACCTGAGACCGTTCTTGCCAAAATAAGGCCAGCAAAGCTTTCACAGCAGCACCTGTAGCTCCCCCAGGCTGGGCACATCACAGTTTTGATAGGGCTGGCACAGGGCACTCGGGCAAAGCGACTCCAGCTTTGAGCCCCACTGGGGATGGGTTAAAACTCTCACCCAGTCAACTTTAAAATGGAAACACCCACTTAAATGATGCTACTGGCAGCGCTATAATATTTTTCGTATATTTCAAAACAGATCCGTTTATCCTATTACTGCTGATCCAGCTTTTTATTTTTTTTTTCAGCGTGTGTCAGCAAACATAAATCTTTTTCTGCTAACGTGGTACAAAGGCAATAATAGAACAATTACAGCTGCATTATTGCTAATGAACACAAATCTTATTACACCTCTTTTTTTAATCGTACATGATGTTATTCAAAGAAATATGCAGGTTGAGAAATACCTCAACAGCAGACAGAGCTATTGCTGTTAACCTTGCACCTTAACTGTTCTCTGCTTTATATCCTCTTCCCCATCTGCTTTTTGTTTCTGTGAAATGAAGCAGATGACTCTGGCAAAGTTTAAATCGCCTTAGCCAAAACACAGAAACCAATCAAGTCTGGTCCTTTCTCCCTCCTTGCCTCTCCACCCCAGTCCCCTGATGGTAATAGCTGCAGATGAAGCCCACGGATATAAAACACCAGATGCTAGTCCAAATTACTTGTGGTTATCCGACTGCAACTGAGTGCACATTCTTCTCCAACACGAAGAACGTGCCCCCTTCCCCTTGGCACGCTTTATTTGGACAATTTATTCCAATATTTGTTTGTGAAAAGGGGATGGAAAAACTGCAGACGTCTTTGGGCACTTCCAGTCCGAGCTTTGAAGGCACTTGTTCGGATCTTCTGTTATTGCTATACCTTGTTACACTTGCCACATCTTGTTCAATAAGGTCAGACTGTGCTCAGCAAGGAGGAAAAGCAGTGTGCTGCTAAGTGACATGGCTGTGCTCAAAACAAAACAAGACAGATTTGGCAAAATTTAGCTCAAACTGAACATAGAGACCACAACAGAGTTTTCCTGTGATGTATGCTTGTGTGTGATCCCTCTCAGTATCACAGGACAAATCAAAAGTTGTTGTCAAAAATCATCCATCTACTGAGGGCTATACCTTCCTTCCACATCAAGTTTCTAAATTGTCTTGTAAAGTTTACCAATGATTTCAGACACGCTTAAAATATGCAGGGAAAAAAATCACATACCATAGGATCCAAAAGGCTAAATCTAAACATTTCACTTCTAAACTGCCTGTGCAAAATCAAAAAAACATGTAATACCTCAGAGACAAATTAAGGAACCAAAAGTATTGTAACTGCACATTTGACCAGGCGTGTCAGCTAAAACTATTCTCTGACTTGCCCTGTCATGTAAATCACCATGTAACATCCTTTGGACCACCAATAAATTGTAATTTCATCCAGCAAGCATGCAAATCGAATAGCCTCCAGACCTTCTCAGTGTTAATGAAAAAGCATTTGTTTCCAGGCATACCAAGTATTAACTTCTTAGCATTAACAGTGAAACATACAAGTGACAGTGGATTCCAGGGAAAGCTTACATCTCTAAAACCTCTTGACTTTCTTTAGGAGCTTTAAAGCAAACCCCTGTGCTCTGTGGCAACATTGATAAGGAAAAGCTTTTCCTGGGGAGCTAAGCTCTCCATGGGCAGCAAACAGCAGTGACTGGCAGACTCAAAATGCTGAGGAGCCCAGACAGAGCCTCCTTCTTCTTTTCAACCTGTCTTGGAGTTAAGTTTATGTGTCTTACGTATTACTAGAGCCTGGGCAATGCTGAATTGAAGTGCCAGGCGTGTGAACCAAGATTTCAGTTTCAGGTACAGGCACAAACACAGTGGTTCACCATCAGAAAAGGGGGTTATCTGCAGGATGACCATGTCACCCCACAGGAGAGCTGACTCATGCTGCAAGCTGAAACCATCCTTCCTGCTATGGGTCCAGAGAGTTCAGATCCCAGGTGTTTTCTCAGCATCAGGAAAGCAACTCAAAACCCACAAATAAACCAAACCCAAAATCTAGCAACCACCTCCTGCAAACACTCTACAGAACCCACAAGCCTACGCACTTAGGTGGAGTCCAACAATCACATATCATTGTTAATTTATTGTGGAGCATCCCACACACTGGGAGCAAGAAGGTTCAATCTCAGACTTTCTGTCCTTGACCTCGGGCTCTGTTTCCTGCAGGGCCGCGGGAGCTGCACACACAGATCTGATCCCATCTGTGGCACAGCCTGGTAAGCCATGTCCAGTGATCCCAGCCAGAGAGCTTGCCCAGGCAGCGAGGGCAACACTTGCCCTTCCCTCCTTTACTGCCTCTCTCCGTGACCCTCAGCATCTTTATTCACAGGGCACACTGCAACTGAAAGACCTTTCCCTGCCTGCCCCAGCAGGCCTCTCTCGTTTGAATTCACAACAAAACACCTCCCCCTGTCCCTGGAGAAGATTGTCGTGGTTAATTCTCCACTTTCAGAGCAGCATTAGTTCTTCAGTGCAACAGCAAAACTTCTTCCAGCCTGAACCATGATGGCATTGTTTCATTTCCTGTTTGCTCAAAGCTGATTTTCAGATGACCTAATAGAAAATTTTAATAAAAATATCACATTGAATTGGAGCTGGAATATTTCAGAGATGCACTTTTTCTTTCTCAAACTAGCTTTCAGGGATAGACCTGAAGTATTTGAGTCAAGAGGTGAGTTGCTAAGAAGATGGGGCAGACTGGGCTCAATCCTACACATTGTCTAATTCTGCAACTCTTGATGAAAAAGCTTGCCCTGCTTGACACAGATCAGGGACTTAAATTTTTATCCCCGGCTCAGTAATGCGACTGTCAGTCCACAGGGCTTATGCATCTCCTGCACACAAAGAGGCTTTTGTGGCTCACCAGGGAATGAAAACCAATTGTGAATGCTGGAGAGGTGCTGTAAGGAATCCTCCTCTCGCTCTGGGTCCTGTGAAGCATCCTGGACTGCAGGTGGATTGCTTTCCAGACAGGAGAGCTGTGTCACCTTCTCGGGTGACCTGCACGGTGCAGGCCACAGTACTCCTCCCTGCCAAGCCACTCTGTCTAGCCCAACTACTTGTGATGGCAGTAGAGTGTAAGATACCATTTAAATGCTTGCAGTGACAGGCAGCTTCACCACATCCACCAGTGCGCTGTCCAAGGACTAATTACCCTCTCTTAAAAATACGCCTTGCCTTTCCCGTTTGATCTTTGCTGACTTCAACTCTCAGCCCTGGATCCTGTGGCTCTGCCTGCTAGCTAAAGAGTCCTCTGCTCCAGACATCTTATCCCTCAGTGGGTACTTACAGACCATGATTAAATAGCCACTTAACCTTCTCTCCAGTAAGGTGAGTCCTGGGAGAGCAGATGGTGCTGAGCACCTCTAAAAACCAGCACTGCAGCTATTCCTATTGGTAAATTGCCAGCTGATTGTTTCGCCAGGACGTTGTGGAGAGCTGCTGGCACCACTGACAGACACAGGAGGTGCTCACAATTTGTTTTTCATCCCCCACTTCCTAAGGCCAAGGACGTCCTCTCCTGTGTTCACCAGCCCGAAGGCAGAACCAACCTCTGCCACAGGAGATGCACGTTAAAGAGGACCCAGCACCTCAGGACTGAGACAGCTTTACCTCCACGATTTCTGCAGTGCTGGTGCCCAAAACCAAACCCTAAAGCAGGGAACTGAAGCTGCTCTGCCTTGAGAGAAAAAAAACCCAGTCCTGCCACAGCACAGGCAGCAGCCCTTGAGTGACTGGCTGGATTAAAGCACAGCAATAGCACCAGCCCTCTCCTCGCCAGAAACATCCCCAGCTGCCATGGGAAGGTGTCACTGTCAGGAATTGCTCTGCAGCTTTCAAACATTTTGCGTCTTTTGGGTCTCTCCTGCCCAAGCAGCTGTGCTTTGGAGAGCAGCCTAGAGAGGCTCCCTCACCTGAAGGGGCTGCCCAGCACAGGGTCATCCCCACTGCCCCTGCATTCCCAGAAAGGACGGCTGTATCACAGCCAGGACATCGTTTTCTTGGTACACTGAGCAGAGAGACAATTACCTGCATCTTCTGCCCAGGCACTTCAGGTGCAAGATTCAACTGTTCTAATTCCCCCATAAATAATGGTGTTAAAGAGATAAAAGTGTTGTTTTTAATTATTCCTCCAATCCCTTTGCTATTGGTGCTGGCCCAAACGCATCTTGCAGCTGCAAGACTCCAAAACACCCAACAGAGGAATATTTAGATGGCTCTGAAAAAAAAAAAAAAAAAAAAGCCTCTTCCTTCATGCAATGCTACAAAGACACCCATCTTACTAGGTAAATCATGATTTACACAGGGATAGGACTTGGGAAGATTCTTGAGGTACCAGAGCCTCTAGCTTAGGACCAGATGGAACATGCAACTTCCCAGTCATGGCAAACTTCAGCTGTGAAATACTTTAATCAATAAACAAACCCAAACCCATCACACTGAGCCCCAGTCATGCTAATTTTAGCTCCTTGTGGGAAATAAGCCCAGTGCTAGCAGTTTTCCAAACAGTGCCTTAAAAACACTCTGGCATTTGAGAGGAGAGGACTCCAACATCTCCTAATTTAAATAAGGAACCACCCCACTGACCCAGGTAACCAAAGGCACAGAAAGTACATGGAATGTAAGAAGAGGGCCATATGGTTTTCATAATTAATAATGAATTCCAGTGAACTGAATCCAGTTCTAATTGGAATGAAAAAAAACTTCTTACGTCCAGTGAGAGGAGAAAGAGGGTTGCCAACTTTTTTAAACCCACCCCTCCAAGTGAACACACACACAAGTGTGCACAGAGGAAAGGGACAAACAGGACCAGAGGACAGAGAAGAGACACAAAAATGTAAATAAGGAGGAGGCAGGCTACAGACCTCTGAAACACTTTCCAGATTTCCTGCCAGTAAACATCAATTGAATACGAAGCTACTGAAGCATAATTACCTCCTTGTCAATCCTTACATTAACATTTTCCTAACTCTTCAATGACAATCACTTCTTTCAACACTCTTTAATAACAATCACTTACTTATCCTTTCACGGATGTGTGGACTGTCAATAACTTCTCATCCTTAAAGCAAAACTGGAAAGCTGTGGATCAGAGACGGCTACTGAAACTGAAACAGGTTTCTGAACAGCCAGAATTTTTCAGAATGGGCTTCCCACTTTCAAAAGCTGGAAGATTATTTTTTACAAGGTTCCTTTATTCATTCTTTTCTCTTTCATTAATAAAAACTTGAAAAATTAGTATTCAAAAGGCAAATATTATTATGGATAAACAAGCCTGTAAGACCCCTCCTCCCTGCATTTCCTTTTAAGCAGCTTACGAAGTACTTCTCACAAATATATGCAATAAAGAACACAAGACAATCCAGTTATTGTTCAAACCTTCAGCACAGACAGGTTGCATGTCTTGGGCGAGTCACTTAGCATACACCTGCTGACTTTCCCCAGTAAATGAAACACTGGAATGGCATTCACCTCCTCCAAAACAACAGCAAGAGTACAGAGAGAAAAAAGAGAGCATCAACTCCTACTTATGGGGTCACAGCAGGACTAGGATATAACTTGTTCATGTTTTCCCTCTGAGTAACAGCAAATGTGATTGAAGCAAACTGTTTTGAGTAGCAAATACTAGCATCACATTATTTAGCACAGCACAGTCCTGGGACTTGCCTTCCCCCCTCCCATTTATTTTTTGTTAAAATCAAGTCCTAGTCCTTCTGACAAATGAACAAACCAAATGAACAGACTGCACGGGGCAAGGGCACTGACTCTCACCTAGTCTTTCTCCAGAGTTATCCTTAAAAACTGCAGAAGCTCCTGAGCCAAGCTCCACCAAAAGGTGTTTAATCACAGAAGATGGTTGCTCACTGAGGAGCTGCCCCAACTGGATGTGAAGGCAATAGACAGAACGAGCTAAGCAACCATATGATACAAAAGTGAAGCAAGACGCAGAGAAGATTGTGTATTCTTCTTTTGTTGTGATAACCACAAACTCAGAAAGGAAGTCTGTATGCAGCCAAGTGAAGACAGACCATGAATTTCACCTAAAAAAGCCCATATTGTGTGATATGAACTGTGATATAGTGTGATTTGCACTGTGCACCTCAGTCAGAGGAGCAGTCGTGCACAGCCCCAGCCCCTGACCAGCAGGGTGAGGGCCCTGCTTTCCTCGTGATCCCACTGGAACCATCCTGCTCTCAGTTCCACCCCATCTCAGGTGGCACAGCTAGACCCTTCACGTGTAAGTGCCAGCACAGCTAGAGAAATATTTATACCCCTAATCAGCTCTCAGCTCCTCTCACAATCGATCAGATCTCCGCCAGGGGTTTATAAGGGGAAAAAAAAAGTATTTTTGGTTCTTGCTCCCAAACAGGTGCCTGCAGGAGAATTCCCATGTTAACTGGTAAAGACGTTTCCCCAGGACTATAGAGACAAATCTCTGGAAGTCAGCCTGTCCTCATAAAGCAAAAAAACCCTTTAAAACCCTTGTCAGAAAACAATTTCTGGTCTCGATGCACTTCTCCAGTGTCTTACCTCTGATTGATCTGGGTGCTTGTTTGCCACAGCGATGGACTTGATTATCAGGAATACTAAATGACCATCGTCATCTTTATAATACTCATATTATATATATATAACATAAATACTCATCATCTTTAAAATCACAACTAATACTATGCTGTTGGGACAAAAGCTTTCACTAAATCTTCTCTCTTCATCCTTCATTTGTTACACCTAAAATACTAATGCCAATTAACAAAATCCTTACAAGAGGAGCTGAGTAATGTTCAACATTAGTTTTGCAATGAACTCCTCCAGGGAGGAACTTTCTTTTCTGTGCGGATGTCAGAGAGAGAAACCTAAATAGTTAAATATTGCCTCAAAGAAATAAAACTTGACAGGCGTTTTCATTTCAAGACCCGCAGCCAGCTCTCACCTCAGACTTGTGCTCTTGTTGAAGTCAACAGCAGAACTGCCATTGACTCCAGCAAGAACAAGGTCATGGTCCTCCTGTGCTGCTGACTGGGTGAGAGCACAGCCACAGCTCCTGAATTTAAAGAAGAGAGAAATCAATACACAGCCCACAGCTGTCTGGTTACATCTCCCCAGCTACCTATAGACCCACACTGGGGGCTCCAATTAATTTTCACTCTCTGGGCTTTCTGGACAAAAGGTTTATGTGAAAGCGTACGACACATCAGGCTTCGTCTGGATTCTCAGAGGGGCTGTAGCCAAAAAGACGACCGAGATCAACGCGACTGCCAGCGCCTGGGGTCCTGCTGAGGAGGCTGCTCCGTGTGCGTTATGTGCAACCCACTGGGAACACACAGGCAAATATAAAGCTCTCTTTGGTGGAGCAGCTCATGTCAACAGTGGTGCCTGCACCACGGGACTGGAGACGTCAGGGGAATCCAGGGCAAACACTTCCTGTGTTGCACAGAAGAGGCGTAAAAAAATCAGACCACATGACTACGACCGTTTGGGTATCTGCTTCCAGTCATGTAAAACTAAGCACAAAGCTTGCCCTCCACATGATCAAATACAAAAGTAACTTCTATTTTGAAAAAAAAACCCCAAAACACCAAAAAACAACCAACAAAACACCTCACCCACAACAACCCCCAAACAAACAAAAGGAAATAAATGCTTATCTCTATGAGCATTTGTAGAAAAAAAAGTTGATCCTCTCTTGATAAAGATACATTCACACATACACAAAAATGCATTTATGTAAGGGGATCTTCACCTACTGCTTTACAGAAAATTGTTTTTAATTTACAGGAATTTCTGTTGCTTTCAAACGCTTTTTAAAATGCCTTGTCAGATGTAGTGTTTCCTTTGCTTGGCATCAGAATATTATAAAACCAATAAAATCAACTCCAATCCAGAGATACAAATGAATCTTTTATACTGCCAGCATCAACTATCCTTTGCCTAAAAACCCAACTGCTTAACAAATGAGCATTTAAATAAGCTTTTACTAAACTTCAGCAGAAACTGTTAAGCGTGCATTTGGTAACCTTTGCACTGGGATTTTAATTAAAGCCACCAGCCGTTTAAACTGCATTGTTTCTGCTTCTCTTTTCCCCTCCATACATCAGCTTCCTCTCTACCCAGCCTAAGTGAAGAGGCAGATTTGTCTGAAGCTCTGGCCAAAGCCAAGAGCGAAAGCCAGCTCCATCTCCTGGGATGGCTGCGAGCGCAGTTTACAGCAAGGAAATGCTCCCGCGCGCGTTTCGGGCACCTTGGGAGCACCAGCTCCTTGGCAGCTGAGAGCTGGAGCATCAAAACCCCTCCTGGACACGGGAGCACACGCAGTGCTGGCACAGGGACAGCCAGCAAGGCACTCAGCAAGGGCAGGTTCAGGGAGGAACAAACAAAAGCTCACGCTTGCTGTCAAAAGCAGCCAGCTCTCTCTCGTTCAGCCTCGGAAATTGGCAAAAGCAATGGAGGATTTCCTTGCTTATCGTTTTGCTTTGCTGGTGAAACTTTCCCCATCAATCCTGCAGGTATATAATACAAATACCTCCCTCTCTCTCTCTCTCTCTACATATATAATACAAATATATATAAAACATACATCTATAACTGCTATATAATCCATGACAGCTCGTTGAGGGCAGTTTCGCTGAAACGTGCTGGCTTATCTGGAGGACTCTTGCCAAAAAAGTGTGTCTTTTTAATCTAATCATAGCAATTCTTGTTGTGTTCAAATAAGACAATACTACATCAGTGCTTACAAGGCATTATTCACCAGATAATTCACGGCAGAGTAACAGAGAGGAGAAACTTCAGTGAACTTTGAATATACTGACTGCCAAAGCTATCCACGTGAAGGCAACATCCAGAATTTTAAACAAGCAGCTACACAGGCAACTTGGGAAAAATCTATCATGTTGGGATGCACCATATACACAATCCTTTAACTAATTAAAACCAAGACATTTGCTTCTTTTGCAAATGTTAATCATCCCTTTTTGAAATGTTAATCATCCAAGCAGCAAACTGTTTACATTTTTTTGTCAAAAATTGAAATGTATTGCCCCAAACTTTAGAAATTCCGGATTAGCTATACCCATCAAAAGACTTGAACTTTCCATCAAACACTGTCTGCAAAGGACCGATGAGGTAAATTAGGCAACGGTAATTTAACGATCAATCCTTGTAATTTCAAAATGACAGAACGATTTAGAACAAAGAGAAAGGAAAATAGATTACAGAGCTAAAATAAAGATGCTTTGTTCACCTGAATAAAACATTTGTAACTCTGGTCTGAGAGGTTACTTTCATTTGCAGCCGGTTTGATTTGCCACTCATCTTCCTTTGGGAATCATTCTGTTTCGAGTGCAGTAAGAGATTATTTATTTGCATAAGCCAACAGAGGGTTATTCTTTCCCCAAAAAACAGAGAATGACATCGCTATTACAAATGAAAGAAAATGTTAACAACTCCTGAAAGTTCTCACAGGTGATTAAAGGCATCATGCCACACAGCACTAAGTGATTAGCACTGATGTGGCATATATTACATTTTAAGCATAGTTGAGCTTTTGCACTGATTCTCCAGGTACTAATAAACTCCTTCTTCAACACACGTGAGAAATGTTTGATCTTCAGAAGAATGTTTTAGACCAAGAGCAGAAATCGCTACCCTTTATTGAGATAACTTTTATAAATGATCAGGAAATAAGCAGCATCCCCACACACTTATTCAGAAATTAATCTTGCAGGAGAAGAAAGTGAAATTGAGGCTGGCCTTGGATATTCTCACGCTGTTCCCTGTTTCTGGGGCAGAGCTGAATCACAGCACTGAGGTAGCTGTCCCCAATCTATTGTTGTCTTCCATCTGGGGACGTCCCTACTGCCCTGGTAATTACAAATATCAAGGGTTTCTCCTTCAGAGGAGGTGACTCCCACGGAGTCTCTCTGAAGTCTCCAGGGAGATCTGGTTTGCTGGAGCAGACGTGGACACTCCCAACCCACACCTGCAGCAGCGGCAGTGTGAGCCCACAGTGCAGACGTCGGGTACTCGCTTTGTACCAAACAGGCTCTGCAAGCCAATCTAACAAAAAATGTCAGCCCAGAGCCTTCTGCTCCTCTTCTTCTGACCTCCCTGCAACATTCCTTCTTACAGACCTTTCCAGGAGCTTCAGCTCCATGTATTTCACCCTTTCAGTTTACAATCATATCGGTAACTGCCCAGCTGGAGCTGAATTTGGCCATTAACTTTATCATTATGCCATCCGTGCCCTTCCTCCTATCCCAAACACCTCAAAATAACCTCACCTGGCCAAACAAACCCTCGCCAGCCTCAGAGGAAGGCAGCCTTTCAAGCACACCCAGAAAGACCACACAGGGAATCTGCTCCAAAGCCAAAAGCCTTGGCAGAGCCCTGCATTACAGAACCCTCACACTCAGAACAAAGCCCAAAACAGAGCCCCAACCTCCTCCAGCTGACATGCTGCTGCTGAAGAAGAAATTTTAAAGGTAATGGCTTTCTAACAGATCACACAAAAGTTGCAGCACTGCTTGTTCAAAGCTGAGACCAGCTCCTTCCTTCCACTGAGAAGCCTGTGCATGGCAGAACGCAACACTGCAGGACAGTACTACTGAGATAATATTCCAGAGAGAACTAAACCTCTTCCATTTCCAAAGGTGCTAGCAATTCTTTTTCATTTCATTCCATATCTGTAGACTGTTGTTCCTCTCCTGATAAGTCCCAGGAATTGAGCTCCTCCTTTCAAGTAAGGATTTTTCATATAGTAAATCTCTGAGTAATATTTCTCTACTTTTAGGTTCCTGGCTGAAGATGCATCACTGCTGTTCTTTAGGCTTTAGAATAAAAAAGTATGTCTTTAACTCACTAATTTCTCTAGGTATGTTTGCCGTACCAGAGAAAATAAAACTTAGAGTTGATATTGTTTCCTCTCTCTCACCAGGTCACATTAAAATCTAAAAAAACTGGAAGACAGTAGAGTATGAGGCTAGATTAAAAAAATTTAAAAGCTCATTTTCTTTGCAAGTAGTAAGAAAAAAAGATAGGGAAAGAAAAAGAGGCAGGAGGGTGAGAATATTAAAAGTCATGGTTGCCACCTCCCAACTCACCCAGGGCATAAGCCAAAACAATTATGGAGAGACATATGTCGATGGCAATAAAACAATTACTTGCACTCTGTGCCTATTTTAAATATTAAGTGTTAGCAGCATGTTACTTAGAAAATTAAAAGCCTCCAAATTTTAGTTTCAGGATGTATAAATAAAGGAGGAAAGTCAAAGCCAAACACTTCTTTGTTTGCATACTGAATACCTATAATATCATAGAATCAAAATCTTACAGTTTAGAATGGGTCTAATACTGTAACTGATGAGTAAAATTTGGCTTTGAGGATGACCATGGACATGCCAAGTCTGATTGTACACTAAAATAAGCAGATGCCTAACAGCTTATCTTTTAAATATCATATACTACACACATAAATGCAAGTGCTGGATCTCATTTAACAAGATTTGTGGTTATGAACACATGGACACCACAAATCCGGCATGAATGGTAAGTTACGCTCCAATGCAGTTCCAGCTGGCTAGGATATAAACATTTCTTTCCCAAACTGCAGTTGCTAGTAAAATCAGAACAGAAAATTTCATTATACCTACAGCAAAGGCTTGTTTGACATTTCACTCTTTTCTAAAGCAATGCAGCTCTCCCCTCAAAAACAGGGAACAAGACAATAATACTCAGGACCAGCCCCAGCTTCACCTTCTCCTCTTTCAAGATGGACGAAAAATACCTGGGCATGCCACTTATTTCCTAATCTTAAATTAAAAAAGATTTAAATGAGGGATAGAAACATCTACTCTTAGCCTGGAATGTGCTTCTGAAGTTCAAATATTTCTGTTGTGTCTTCAAAAAAAACACTGGGCTGACCCAGAAGATGTCTGGAGGGCAGGGCTGCGACTGAATCTGATCTCACCTTTATTTTTTAGCACAGCAAATATGCATGCAAAAGAGAGAGCTGGAAAAGTGGTAACTCATGTGAGCGAAGGCAAAAACGAAAGGAGCACCAATTACTCCTGTATGCAACAGGCATAACTTTGTCTTAACCATCCTAATGGAATGAATAATCATTAATTTGCACATGGGGGTCCATGCTGAAGCTAAATCCAAAGCATTACCAAAGACATGTTGCCCTGCAAAATCGATGTCATGTCAATTTTTGGTTGAGCATCTTTTTAGGAAAAGCAGAAACTTCCCAGTTTACTGTAAGCATTTCTCACTTTGTTGATTACACTACACCTGTAAACTGTAGCACATTGAACATTAATTTAATCACATCAGCACCAGCCAAGTGACACTGGCTGATCTTTGGTATTAACCTCTGGCTGTTCCAACACGTGTTTAAAAAAACTTCACCACCTTATTTCAGAAGGATTATGGTGCTGCTGCAAGCCACCCATATTGGCAAAAGCACCAAAACCTCAAGGATTTGGTACCTACAAAACAAATCAATTTGTGTTTCGTGCTTACATAAGAGACCCTTGTGAAATATTGCCCAACCCAAATTTAAGAAAGAAACGTTAAATATTTATAAACAAGGCACACTGGAAGCCCAGGAAATCCTTACGGAAGACGTACTCCAACGTGATTGACTATTCATATACAGAGTATGACATAGGATGGAAATGAATAAAAAAATAAACAACATCCTCCATGACTCCCAACATCTGCAAAGCCTATTTTAAACTCCCTAAATTACACAGACGTCACAGCACGGAGCTCTTAAGC
This sequence comes from Prinia subflava, assembly GCF_021018805.1. Classification (NCBI taxonomy): domain Eukaryota; kingdom Metazoa; phylum Chordata; class Aves; order Passeriformes; family Cisticolidae; genus Prinia; species Prinia subflava. Next base: position 109,055,197 of record NC_086248.1, on the reverse strand, counting down.
CTCGAGTGCATTTTGATGAGATGGCATTTGTGTTCGTGGGATCCTGAAGTGAACAATTCAAGAACATCCCTTGCTGTATGGCAGATGAACAAACCCAGAATTCTAGTGTTTCTGTTTGTGGACATGTCTGACATGTATATCTGTGAGACAAATTAGCAGCTTGCCAGCAGTTCACCAAGATATCTGTCCTACCTCTATTTTAAAAAAAAATAATTAATTTTAAACAAAATGAAGCAGCTTGTGGCTGAGAGGTTACAAAAAATTATTTACAATTAATGAATTCTTTAAAATATACTTGAACGTGGGGATAAGAGAAATTCAGACAAGCAGCAAGAAACAGCAAAATCAAAACAAATTGTGCTAACTTCAGAGGTGACTTATTCACATCTGGAAAAAAAGAACAAAGCAGTTTTTACCATCTCATTTTAACCCCCAGGTTTCTCTCTCACCAGAGCATCTTCTGTACCACCCTGCCCACAGCCCTCCAAGACCAAATGTGACATTTCTGCCCAAACACCGCAGCATGGAACAGGAAGAGGAGTGGATGAGCTCTGTCAACTCTAAAAGGATCATTCTGGCACACGTAAAAAAGTGAACCCTGCAGCTAAAACCGAGGCAGACCTTTATCAAAAGTCATCAATCAAGCAAGAGCACACAAACATACTACATGCATCTCCCAGCTGAGGCCATTAAAATCTGAGCACTTCAGAAAAATGCTGTTATCACAAACACTACTGTAGAGAACTGATAATTCTATTACCTTTTTTAAAAAGCATTTGGCCCTTACAATGTACAAATAAGAGTTTTTCTCCATCACCCCTTTCTCTTTTGCAATTCTCCTGATGTGAAGTCCAAAAAAAAGAAAAAAGAAAAAAGAAAAAAGAAAAAAGAAAAAAAAAAAAAGAAAAAAGAAAAAAGAAAAAGAAAAAAAAGGGAAAAAAAAAAAAAAAAGAAAGGTAGTGAGGGGGTGAAATGAATGCATATCAATATGAAAAAGGAAGAAACACTGCCAACTTAAGTGTTCCTTCATAACAGAGTCCAGAGGCGTGAACTGCACGCTCTGTCCTGCTAGGAATAGAGGTGATGGAAGGCACTGCCTGGAAGGAGGAGAGAAAATTCTCTGTGGAAAGCAGTTTTTGGAAAGCCCAGGGTTCAAGACCGTGCAGCAGGATCACTGAGGTCAGATGTGTCTGGATGTCTCGATGAAACAAAGGCCAAAATTCCCCACCTGCCCAATTCCACCAAGAGGCCACACGAAGGCCATCACAAATGAGTGATATTGTGCATTACAGAAAAGGCAGAGCAACAGTTTCGTAACAGTTTTAGAACTGAGCTCCTGTGACGCCTTTGCTTGGCAACACAACTGAATCTGCATTTTCTAAATCTAAATAATCCCTTTGCCATTACAGTCATTGATCCAGCTCAGTGTTGCTCCAAAGACAGGCCATAATAAAAAGATGGCACTTTTGCTTATTAAGTACTTACCTCCGTAAGTCTTTTCACTTGCAAGGAAACAACTCCCCCCAAGACAATCCTCTTTTCCTGTAACAGTCAGACTAAAACTAAATGTCTACATTCCGTAAGAAAATTCAGTATTTTCTTCATCTTAAAGAAGCAAGACTGGAAATTAAAGCTATTTATCAAAAATCACTACAATTCTTTATTACAAAGCACATTGAGGGATTGAAACTAGGTGACCTTTACGGTCCCTTCCAACCCAAGCCATTATATGATACTTTAGCACTACAGAGGATTTAGTGCCCATAGAACACTACAGGACTCAGCAATCAAAGTCCAGCTCAGTAAAAACATCAAACACCCTTTGAAACCACAGAAAATTTCAGTGAAGCATTGTTGTTCCGTGTGCTGCATGTCTCCAAAATGTCATGCTACTATGATGTCATTGTAAGCATCAGAGCTCTGAAAGCCTGACAGAAATACTGGTTTCAATTTCACTCTGGATTATTATTTGGAAAACATTTAGGAAAATATAATGAGCCCAACAGGAGGCTCAAAATCTAAGAGATCCTGTTGTCTGCCTTTGTGAGAAACCACAAAATCTTTAGCTCGAAGCTACTTGCATTACACTTTCCACTCTTTTTTTGGAATGGTTTCTCATTTTCCATACCCCATTTCTATTGATAGATTTTTCCATTCAGTAAACAAGGAAGCTGCTGCTTATTTAGAAAGTGCCCTTCAAGGCTGACAAGAAAATCTACAGCTAACAGACACAAAAAAACCCACAATCCAAAACCAAGCGTAGGCAAAGGAATTTTTTTCCTAAGAGACACCCCCAAATTGTAAATATCAGCCACAGTTGTGACAAGGTTTAACAGAAGCCAACCTGCAGGCTGACAAACCACTCAAGAAAATCCATCACTGTATTATTCCTGCTCTACAAACCCTATGTCCGTGAAGAGGACTCCAGAAGAGCCAGCCCTGTGGGGAGAGGGACATCTGCATCACCATCAGGTTCACGTTTTACCCTTAAAGCAGGTCAGAAGTGTTCAAGGCCAGGTGGGCTGGGATTTGGAGCAGCCTGCTCTGCTGGAATTCCTGACCAAGAGTAGGGGTTAAACGAGGAGATCTTCAGGGTTCTTTCTAAGCCAAGCCATTCTATGATTCCATGAATTAGAGGGAAGGTGACTGTGTTGAAAGCGGGCAAAGGTCAGGAACCAAGGACAACATGGAAAGAAAGCATCTCTGAAGTGTTCTCAAGTGAGAAACACGATCAGGGAATGCAACAGCACTCCAGTTTTTTGTTCTCACATCTATTTCACACAAATTTATCTCAGCATTTGCTGGGTGACCTGATACCACGTTGTTTCAATGCACGTGTGAAGGCAGCAGGATCCTCCTGCTTCACCAGCTCAGCGTGCCCACGTGCTCCTGAACAGCCCTGTGCTCTGACACGTGTGAGAACAGGGCTGGTCCTATTTCCAAGGTCTGTACCAAGCTGATGAACAGCAAATTCACTTGTGAGAAAGGGCAAATGAAAAGGCAAGAGGAATGATTCAATGCACAGAATCAACAGTGCTCAGAGAGCGTTGTTAGTCCTGTAGCGTTACTGTCATAGGAAATGGCTAAACGAAAAAACACAAATGGACTCACTAAATTAAAAGGACTCAAAATTCCTGGCTGGAGTGCGGGGAGAGGCAAAGTTTTATTTGTCCTCTTTCTATTTATTTTACAAATTTGCTTACATGAGAGGGAGCCTATAATTGAAATTGCTTCTGTGGGCAAATTAAACAATAACATTTTCTTCTACAAATCAAGCATCGCACATTAATGTGGAAATTATTTTTTTATACTTTAAAACAATCTGTACTACAAAAAAAAAATCACCTCGCAAGAAATTCTGGGGCCACACAGCCAGTGCTGCTGTAAGGTCTGTCAGTCTTCAGCACTTAATTCTATCTGTATATATTGCTTTAAAAATCCCAAACCTAAAGCGTTTAACAGAAAATATCCAATGGAAGTATCTGCCAGGAACAGCAAAAAGAAATTAGTTTAAAAGGCGTAGCTGAGGCTGGGAGTTAAAATATCTTAAAATACAAATGTGGATGATAATGTCCTGAGGTGACAGAAGGGAATGTATTATTATGGATTCCCAGAGGGACACATGTAAGACCGGACATTTAAGTAGACTTTCAGAGATGTAATTACAGGATTTTCACCCATAACAAGACAAGCAGTATCCCTTCCAAAAACCAGCTTTGACACACTGCAGCCAGCTTCCTAAAAAAGCAAACAAAATCCCACAGCGGTTCCAGGGTTTGTTACAGGCACATTTCTGCTCCCTTGTAAACACCAATGAAGACACCTCCAAAACGTCAAAGTGCCACCGACGTGGTTGGGTTTGGGGGAGCTCCAGGGGCTCTCCAGGCTGGTGAGATCATCCCAGGGCTGATCCACCTGGGGAGGCGTGGGATCCACCCACCATTGGATCCACCACCACGGGATCCACCACCACGGATGCTCTCACCTCGCATCACTCCCTTTCCTGCCGCACCGTGACACAAGTGCAACACCACGTCCATTTACAACGCGTCTGTCACAAAACCAAGCCCAAAATGCAAGCAGCAGCAACTTTATTATAGCGCTCGCTGATCCCAGGGGTGACAAACACGTTTGTTTACTGCTGCACGAGCAAGGCCGGCAGCAAAAGGGAAACCGATCAGACTGTTAAGCGGCTGAAACTCCCATTAAAAGTCAAATGATAACATAATCCCAGGAAATTGCCAGGATATAGAGATCGAAAGTGCTGCAGTAGCCAGGGCCACGCTGGCACCTTGCCAACAGCCTGAGGGTCAAAGCTATTATTCTGCACGTATATCTACATAAATTTACATCTATTTTGCATAACAAGTAAGCGCAGCATTAAATACACTTTACCCAGGGACCCTCCCGGACTATTTTACCCACTCCTGCAAGAGCACAAGGCCAGTGATTGCCTTTAACTTCCTGTATAATAACTGATTTGGTTTTGCACTGCAATCTTCTGGGAAGACTCAGGGTAACAGCACAGGAATGTTACTGCTCAGCTTCCAGGATGTGTGCAAGAGCACAAGTGCAGCCAGCTGGGACAGACTACTGATTTATTTTACCTGGAGCGCAGATTCCTGTCTCCTATGTGCGGCATGACCAAAATTCCTAACTGCTTTTCTGCTTTACTCCTATGCCTCATCCCAAATCCAAGTTTGGATTTGTGTTTTCCATCTTTTTGTACCAACTAATTGTATCAATATTCAGAAAAAACCAACTAGCAAAGCTTTTTATCTATCCTCCTGTGGACAGAAATATAATCGTAACTATGGTTTACATGGTTATATACAGTCATACAATCACATGCAGATGTGCTGGAGAGCCAGAAAGCATTCCCACAGTAAGAGATGAAAAATGTAATCACATAGTTTCCTGGAATAAAAATATGGATGTACCCTCACATTATAACACATTAGCACAAGCAATTCTTCTGCAGCAAAAATTTGAGCAATTGCTTTCAACTGGGTCTGTGGGATGTTTTACTTTTTGAAACCATCGGAGTCCAAATATACCAAACTGCAAACTATGCAAAAATCTGAGCTCTCTTATGTTTGCAGAATGTTGTACAATTTCAGAAAGCAACTAAACCTGAGATGTGCATAATATTTTCTCTTAAAAAATATTACCCTGTCCCACATTTCTCAACTTCCCTCTCAATTCATCTCTTACACTCCTCAGCCAGAAATTCAGGATTGGATGCTTTGTAAAGCTGTCCAACACACTCAGAAATTTCCAATATCAAAAAAATCCAATGCTTTCTTATATTATTGCAAAATAAGAACTAATTATCTGGAATGAAAGACCGAAGACTTGCACAAACAGCAGGAAACAGCAGGGGAGCTCTAGTCAAGGTGTTTCAGACTACACACATGAGAAATCTGAATTTAAACTATTATCCCTTCCTAGTTTACATGTTTGAGGAACACCTCCAAATTCTAGGATATCAAACTTCTGTTTAGGATTTAAAAATGCAGTCCTGAAGAAGGATCAGACTGCCTTTAAAGTCTAGGTCTGCCCTGCCTGAATCCATCCTGCAAAAACCGACACCAAATGCCAAACATGCATGACACCCTCCAGAACATTAAGCCTAGGCTATCATTTTCTCCTTCTTTCTTCTTTTTATGCTGCAAGTCCATCGGATTTTGTTTAGAGACTCTTTTGTAAAGCTCATGTTTTCGCACTGCCTTTTGCTTTACAGAACAGCCAAGTGACAAAGTCAAATCTCTTCAGAAATCCTACAATAATAAACTGTGGATACAGAAAAGAGGTTGGGAAACTTCATGGAGTGACAGATGTCACACTGAAGCTTCCAGTTAATTAGACAGAGGCAATCAGAATATTTTTTTCTGAATTTTTAAAGACAGTTTCAGACACTATGTGTAATAAGGTAATTACACTTCTCTAAACACACTGCTGTTGGGAAATGAAACTGATGCATCTCTGTACAAAACCACACACTTGGCCATTCTGCCATATATTTCCTTCATCCCTCCAGTCATTTTCTTATCTGTCCAGTTTCATGTCTCATCAGCATCCACTGCCAACGTGTACCGCCACAAACTCGTATTTGTGTTACCTCAGCAAAGTGTATGAATTCCATGTGCTTCTTTATGCCCTCTGCAAAGAATTAAAACGACATTTGTCTGGAGAGCCATCACATTTACCATGTTAGCACAGCTCTGCTCAAGCAGCCTGTTCATCTTCTCACTTCCAGGCCCGTATTTTAAACCGGAGGAGATGCCTTGGTGCAACTGCAGAGGCTCACAAACACAGCAGCAGTAAAGGGTTTCTTTTCCTTAATGTCAACCTATTGTAAATAATACATAATCTGGGTTCTTACTTTTCTTCTGATGGCTGCCACGGGATGCAGTGCAAGGAAGGGAAGGGGCGGCTGGGGGGAGATAAACCCTTAAGGCTGCTGGTTGGTGATTTCTCCTGCTACTTGTATGTACACGGTAGGAGACACAAAAGGCAAGCTCGCTGGAGTTTAATCTTATTACAGTCCATTTCCAGCCGACCTTCATCCCTGTGGATGCAGAGCTGACACTGATCCCAGCCCTGTCAGCCCCCTGCAGCCCAGATGCTGCAAATCATCGGGCAGTGGGCACCAACAGCGGCGGGGACAGCGCTGCCCGCTCCGACACCACGGGGACTCTCTGTCCTCCCCTAACCCCGGTGCTAAAGCGCTCACATCCTTCTGGAGTGCTTCTGTCACTGTCTGGGGAGCTACCAGAGAACTGGGGCTGTGTTTGAGAATGGGACGTGGCACAGTCTCATTGGCACAGAAGCCCAACAGACTGTGAGGGAAGAGTCTGTTCTTCTAATGCTGACGCTGCATCATTTGGTTTTGGCAACTCAACACCACCACCAACTACCACCTTCTTTAAGTTGTCTTGAAAGGTCTAATAACTCTCTCTGTTTGGAATATCTTTTAGAAGGAAAAGAAAACAGATACATTATTTGTAAAGCAGCATATATCTGATGACTTTGATCTGTGCTGAGGCAATACCCTTCAGGGATAAAAGCAGAGCTGTTAAACAGGAGGAGCCATCAGATGAGTATACACTATCTAGCAGCTTTTTGAAAACATATTTCTACTCAATTAGCACTTACAGTGATAGCTAATTTTAGATATTAAAGCACTGAACTTTCTGTTGTCGTGCTTTCATGCTGCAAAACCCTCTTCAATTAAAGCAGAACCTATCCAAAATGTTTCCCTAACACATTTTACGTATTTTTCTCTGCTTAAAGCTGTCAGCTTGCCTACATTAATACACGAGGCAGAGGCTGAAACACAGGTTACTTATTCAGCTGTTAAAACTCCTGCAGAAAAATGAAATTGCAGAATGGCATGGGTTAATGTATATTGTAGAGCTGTAACACAATAGGGGACATACTGCTCTTGATTAGGATGTCTTGCTCCAGGTTGTGTGATTCAGTCTCAGGCATAGGAAGCGCTGTTTCAGGATTCGTGACAACATTTTATCTATGTCAGCTTTGAACCGCTCATTATCATATTTAAACTGTTTTAAATTGGGACGGAAGGGATTGGTTTTGGAGGGGTTCTAACCACACACTCCTGCAGAGGACACAACCCAGCCACACGTGTGCTCAGCACACAAAGTCTGTGTGACACTGACCCCTCATCTGGGTCACGCTCTGTCATTCATTTTGATCATCGCTGACTGTTTATATGAAAGCTGAAAAGTGTATTTAAAAATAAACCCTGACACGTTTCTCCTCTATCTGCGGCTGTGCAGTTTATGTGCGCTACAGACGAAGCTCACTATGAATACGCCTGAGATCAAGAAGTGCCTATGAGAAACATAAGCAGAGCAACCCTTAAAGAAAAACAGCCTGAGAAATTGGGGGCTTTTGTGGTCATCAGAAGATTGGGAAACTGAAACACTTCAGAACAATTATTTCTTTCTGAAATGCAATGAAGTTTGCCCCTTAAAATTAGAACTTCAGTCATAAATCAACTTAAAAACCTGTGTAACAGTCTAAATCCAAATCCCAAATACCACAGGCTTTCCGGACAATGCTGGCTGGATGTGACCTGCAAACAAGATGCAGACTCTCTAAACGATTCACAAAAGAATTGATTTATATCACATCCCTTTTCCATGCAGGGTGCATTTATGCAATTTCATGAGTCTGTGTAACATTAGCCTTTTGGCAACCATGTACAGATACATCAGTATATTTATTTTGGGTAAAGTGTTTTTTTGTTGTCGATAACTCCAGGTATCATCTTCCCTATCTCTTTTTATCCCCCTAGTTGTTACCTGCAATATTGAAGTCAGAAAATTCAGTAGTCTTATGGGAGACCAGCTATGTTGTATGATCGATTTGAGAGAAAATGAATACATCACTTTTTGAATTTTTATGCTGACAATAATGATGTAGAAAATGAAACTGCTCCTCTGACTCTTCCCTGTGCTTGGCCGCTTTTGTTCTAAAAGACTTCTTGATGTGTCCTGTGTGGCACCTCTCAGAGGATGGACATCTGCCCTGATCACCTTCAATCTGTGCTCCCAGGATCACCGTCTCATGGCTCCTGATTGTTCACTTGTGTTTGTGGGGAAGCAACCCCACCCTTTATGGTGACACTCCAAACTCACAAGGACATCTCTGGGAAAGAATGGGATTCACTCACCGAGCCTGAAACTGGGAGCTGCCATGTCAGATTTCCCTACATCTCACTCCAGGAAAGTCAATGCTATTTTTGAAGGACATCCTTCCCACGGCTGAATTCTTTACATCGTGTGAGCCACATGTTCACGGGTGCATAACAAGGAACAGAAATTTGCATCCTTTCTGCAGCTGCCTGTCAGCTATTTTCAAAATGTCTTTGGAGTTGACATTGTTTTACTGCACCCAGTGATAAACCATAATGGACTAGGGTTGCACTTCCCTTTCAATACACATTATGATCAAGTAGCATGTTCACAATATTCTCTTAAAAACGCTGTGGAAGTTTCGACTTCCAGTCATTACATCCTCAAGAGCAGGGTTTGCAGAGGAATCTCAGGCATTCCACTCCTGCCTCCACAGACATCACAGAATACTCAGTTTATTTGACTAACCACCAACACTTCTCCCATATGAAACCATGTCTTATGTATACTCGAGGAGTGACAATACTGGCAGTACTTTTTTTCCCTTCATTCTGGTGTCTTCTGCACTGTTTGCATTAGCATTTCTTTCACATGAACGTTCACAGCCAGCCAGTTCATTTGAATTAGTTGTGCAGCTTGTCTTTCTGTGCTCTGCTACTTTTTCCATCAGCTTTTCCACTGAACTTTCATTTCAAGATCAATAGACTTCGTTTACTGCAATGCAAGATTTTTCCTGCTGCTGCCCCTGTCATCTTAAGTCACCTTCAGTGGCTTACAAATTCAGCCTCATTTGGTGAAACTCAAATGGCTTAAAAGATGAGATAGGAATGCAAAGTGTTATTTTCTTTTTAACAATATATTATGAATACAAGCCTTTTAAAAGGGGCAGAGTAGCTGTAGTAGCTGTGCCTTACAGTAGAAAAATGGATTTGAGTGATACATTCCATTATGCTTCACAGCCCCAACGGAGTAGCCTTGAGTTTGACTAAACCTGATCAGGACTGATGCTACTACCAGAAAAGCAGTAAAATTCAAATATAGAATTTGAAACCATTCTTCCTCTTTTATGCTTTATACAGGTGTATATGCTGTGCATCACTGCAATGATACAGCAGGAATTTCCATGAAGCCCATTTGACAACAGCATAAACTTCCCCAGAAACCCAAACCTAATAGTGAAAAACAATGGCATAGGCAAAAATCAAGGTGCTAGAAAAGATGTGTGTACCAAAGGCATAATGGGAAAAAGTCTTACTCGTTTTGACCAGAAGAAGACTTTCTGCCTTTTTCTACCCCCAGCCCTTGTGTAGAACAGAGTCAGTAACAAAACATGCTTGGTAAATGAGTGACAGTGAAAGCCTAACACCACCTCCCTCCCAAGAAAAGAGCACCTGACGTGCTCAAATGCCCACTGAAAATCGACTGCCTGGAAACTACCCGGGATCCTTTTCATCACTGGAAGGGTTTTGCACTGACTTCTTCCCTCATCATCCTTGTATGGTAGCATGTTAGCAAAACTGAAGACAGCGCTGCGTACCCAGAATTGATAGCTTCTTTGTTATCTAGAAAACCTGATTTATTTTTTTTTAAGCCACACCCGACTGAACCCCCGGCTCTGCTATGGGTAAGTTTGGGGGCTGTGTTTGTTTTAAGGCTGTATTAATGTGAAAAAGCAATCCACGCACACCAAAGGCAGCCCTGCCTTCTTTCACAAGGCTTTCCCCAAAGCTGCTGTTTGCTGGCCCAGAATCCCAGCCCCGTGACTGCTGGGCAGTGTGATTTATTCAATTTGCTGGCTGTGGCACTCATGCCTGACCGACCAGCTGCCCCCAGCCCCAGCCTGAGCCCGCACGGAGGGGGGCTCCCCCTGCACTTGCAAGGTCAGTGGCCAACAATCCCCTGCTGTCCCCCTCGGCCACAGCAGCAGTAATTGCACAGGTATGTTGAGCAGTTTAACTCACTGCAGTGTCACAACTCCAACCTTTTTTGACACGCACCACATTTGGCCTGCGTTGCACAGGCTTGACATTTCCGTGCTCCCCCCAGAAACTCTCCTTCAATAAAGATCCAGCAATAGAGTCAGGAACTAGGGGAAATAAAAACCAAACAGCCTTAGAGCAGTTTGGTGCTGAGGCTCACCTTCAACTCATGAGCATAAAGACAAGGGTGATATATTTAATCAAAAGGGAAAAAAAATATTCCAAACCATGAAATAAATAAATTGTTCAATGAACCACATTTTTATGAAAACTTTCCTACTTCAAAAAAAGGCAGGAAAAAGCTGGCTCAACAGAGCTGGCCTATCCACCTTAAATTTCTAAAGAAAATAGAAGCATGAAAAAGGAGGGAAGAAAGACAAGCCATCAGCTTGAAACTATTATAATCTTAGGATGCAAAATTACTTTATTCCTGTCACCCTAAAAGGGACTCCTGGCTGAAAAATATGATGGGAACCATGACTGAACAAGACATGCTGAGCAGTTAAGCAATCACAAATCACACTGAATTTTGATTTTAGTGGGATGTCATGGAAATAGAAATAAAACATCTACAGCTCTGGAGAGCTTACAGCAAGATTTCAATTCAAATAATGTGTGCAGCTAAAGAAAGCAATAATGACAAGTGTCATTTCACAGAAAAATGTATCTCAAAGTTTGCAAGTTTTAAGCAACTTCATATCGCTCAACATATTTTATAAATCTTCCATGTTTGTTATAAATAAACAAACAAAAGCCTTTAAATCAAAAGAGACGCTGGATTTTCTGTCCACACAGTATTTGAGTCAGAAAGAAATTACACATCTTGATAGCAGGTAATTGTGAAATTAATTATGTGCCTTAATTTGGAATTAAGATAGGGGAACTATTTGTAGTAGGGCTAGGGAGAAGAAGGATGAAGGGAAGCTGAACCTGAAGCCATCTTTCCCTGCTCCTGCAGCAGCTGCAAGCATTGTCTGTTCTTCTGACCACCTCCCACTCGGTGACATCTGAACATCTTTGCACACTTTCTACAGAACGTAGCTTAATCTGAGCAAAAGTTTATTTTAAACTTAGTACAAAAGTGTGTTCACCCCTTGAAATCCTATTGGAGTTAGCACTGCTAGATACGGGGAAGATAAAAATTGTAGAGCTGCAAAATTGTATTTTATCTACACTGTGGATAAAGAGCTGGCAGCTTCAAAACCCCTTTCCCATTCTGCCATGGTTCTCAGAGCAGATCTATTGCTCGAGGTGGTGACTCAGGCATACAGAGTGACAGGAAAACAGCAGCTTCTATATCCAGAATGTCCCTTCTGGATTCACACAGCAGCTGCAAAAACACGTGCTGGCCAACCCCACTGGACAGCCTGCGTTTGGCAGACAATCAGGAGTGAGGGGGAATAGGGAATAGCCAATGGAGATGAAACAGAAAGAGGAAAAAATCCCAAAAAAAGAAAGGAACAATGGAAGAGAAAGGAAATGGAAAAGGGCAACGGGGAAGATGAGAAGGTCGCTGCAAAACAAAGAGAGAAAACAGCAAGAGAGTCTGGGAAAGTGGTGAGATAAGTGAAGCACATGAAGAAACAGGCTGTGAGGAAGATCTCCCACCCTCAGCACATAACACAGGGCTCCTGCTGGAGGATAGTTGGGAACAAATGACCAGCAAAAACAAAAACAATTCTGCAAGATACAAAGAGAAGCAACCAAAACGGCTTTTCAGCACACAGATACTTCTGTGATGACAACTGAGAAAGCAACACACAAAGGTTTGGACACTGTCACTGGCTGAGTAAGTAGGTTAGACTTGAAGAGAGATCACACACACTGAATGCAAAACAGAGAACATTAAACATTTATCAACAGCGCAAACAAAGTTAGGCTAAGCTTCCAAACACACTGAGCACTACCAAATGCAAGTCAAGTCCTGAGATGGAGAGAGCACCAATTGAGCCTCGACAGCTTTTAGCTCACCAGCTTTTCCTTCGGGTGTTTCATGGAGCAGAATGAGTGCCTCAGTTCCTGCTGACTGCTTGCTGTGGTGACTCCAGATATGCACAATGGCTGTGAGCCTGGGGAAGGGCCTCAGAACAGACACCCCACCAATCCTGAGGGATGGGGAGCAGGGAAACACAGTGCTGGCTCCCAGTCACACAGGACAGCATTTACATCCACGTGTTGCTGTTTCCCAAGAGGCAAATAAATGAAAACTTTGCTCTCTTTCACTAACAGACACCCCTCTATCTGCTTCAAGCTAAACAGGGCAAATAAAGAAACGAGGAGAAGCCAGAGGAGTGAGGCACTGCTTTTTCCTGCTGGAAAGGGAAATGAAGTAGTTTATATATGGTGAGGAAAAAAACAGGTACGAAAGGACTCTTGTGTAAGTTGTGTTCACTCACTGTTCATACTACACTCCCTTCCACATTTACAGCAACCTGGAGTGACAAAGGGTGACCTCACACTGGAGATTTCCTGGGCGCTGGGAACCAGAGAGCAGCTGTTCCTCAGCCCCCACAGTGCAGCACTGCTGCTGCTCCAAGATACACAGCACCCACAGGCACACAAATCCCATCTGGCTGGGAGGTAGAACTGCATCTTGAACTGCTGATGGGTTTTTTTCCAATGTTTTCCACCCAAAAATGGTTTTGTCTTTGTCTCTGGGATAGCAGATGTGGTTGCATTTTACTAGCCCAGCTCTCCTGACAGCACTGACCCCTCCCAGCACAGGAAAATCCATTTGCACAGGTCTGGAACGGGGACATGCATGTCACCACACTTTGTTAGTGAGCAGATACACCTTTCTTTTTTTTGTTTGTTTTTGGTAACATATACAAGGCTTCATCGCTAAAGCAAAAGCAACATGCTTGCAACCCTGAATTTATTATTCTTTTAATTTGCGAGAAAGGATTTTCTTCTACACAACTTTTTAAACTGTGTGATTTAAGCTTCCTTACAGTTAATCCATTTTTCTAATTACATTGTTTCTCTCACTATAGATCAGCAGTTGATTAATCAGACTCCTCAGCGAAGCAGCGAGGTGTCTGACCTTCTTACTTTCTGTATTTGTAATGAACTTCATCTCATACTCTTCAATGAAATTAAAAAAAAAACCAACACAAGCTATTTCAAGCTACCTGACTCCAGGGAGCCCATCAGGAGCTCACCTATGGGCAAGGCTATCAACCTGATTCTCTGTCAGCTTCCTGACAAGTCCTGCATCATACTACGTACACACTCTTGGTGTGAATGAAGAAATATTTCAAAAGCCAGTTTTTCACATCTTAATCTGCATTCTCATGTGCTAATTTTGTAGCTCCCCCTGCTACAAAATTCCCTGCAGCACAGGGGCTTCCTACAAAGCTGCAAAAGACCTCCTTTAGTCATGGAAAAAGCTGTCAACACTTACAAGATATGTAAGCACTTGCATTTCTTCTGTGTTAAATGGTTGGACTCCACGATCTTAGAAGTCTTTTCCAACCTGAACGATTCTAAGCAGCAAAGTGACTAAATACATAAAACCCCAGCAAATCTAAACCCAGTCATCCTCTCCCAGGCATCTGCCAGTGCAGCAGCCCCTTTCACATAAAATAGGGACAGAATTCTCTGTTGGACAGCAGGGTTGTCAGGCATTTTGGGAAGTTATTTCCCACCTTTAAAATAAAATCAACTAAATAAAGTGTTCTTCCAACTGTCCTAAAAGATTTTCAAAAATGAGACCTCCATCACCTTCCCATGTTGTTTTATTCCATTCCTATTTTAATAAACAGACAGCTTTTCTGAGGCTTTAACTATCTTTTATCTTGTGTCTGCTCCTCTTATGCTTCACAAAGATGATTCCTTTTTTTAAAATGTAAAACTACACGTTTAAAAAAATTCTTTATTCTTTTCCTCAATCTAAATCTCTCCTCCTATTCCTACCTCGTGGAGTCACATTTTCTGTATCTCCAATCATTCTCCATTGGATTTTCTTTTAGTTGTTATTTTTTTTCCAAACGGGCACACGCCCCGTTCCATCACCCATTACAGGAAATTCCCCTCGGGTTTATGCCTGGTGATAGCCCTGACACTTGCCAGTTCATTAAATCCAACCACGTTACAGATTTCACCACAGGAACAGAAGCTGGGGTGTCAGAACCAACACCTTTTCAAGTTTACACCACGTAGCCCCACAAAACAATCCAGAAATAAGATATTGGTTCAGTATCTACCCCAAAGATGTACATGGAGACATGTGGAATTCAAAACCCTCTTCCTCAGTCTTAAAAACACTTCAGAAGTAGTAAATATCAACCCTAGTAGGGACAAGTTCTTGTAAACTTCCCCAGTTTCAGCTGATAGCTGAGCCTTTGAGTAAGTCAAAAATGCAACAGTTGGAGAGAAATCTATTAGAAAAAAGGTATGTTAAAATAGCTCTTTTGTTTTGGCAGACCTATTTCCAAACACAGTAAAGGAGTACTAACTGCATAAATAATTTTTGTATAAAAACACAGAAGAATTGAGGTCTGAAGAGGGCAGGGAGGGTTCTCCCCCAAAGAAGACAACGTACATGTAAGGAACAAGCAGGCTGAAACAGAAACAGACTGGGCTAGCCCTCACCTGCAGCTTCATTTGTAAAAGCTGCTGAGCTTCAAAGCCCTGCTCTTCCCAGGGCTCTGCACTGACATTTGGCTAACTGACTCGCTGAATGTTCCCTTTAAACTTACATGGTGTCAATTAATGGATTATTGAAGGCATTGATTTGCCTTTAAAGCACTTTATGATCTCCAGTCCTCTGAGAAGTGAGCGGGTACCTGTGAAGTGACAGCTCACATCTTCATCAGTCCACAGCAAAGGCTCCCTTTGCAGCCACTGAGCGAGGACTAAGTGGGACATGCAAAACACAATGAGAGAGTCAAATACTTGAGTTTCAGCAAAGGTTAGAAGACCCCTGGCCATAGTTTATTTGCTTAGAAAGGCCACAGACAGCGTTGCTGAGGGATGTGGAATAAAACGGAATCGTCACTTCTTTCGACTCAAAATCATGAAAGTTTAAGGATGTGGCACAGTCAGCAAATAAACTAAACCATCTGCAAATGGAACATTTAGGGGACCATTCCTAAACCGGGCCCAGGTTCAAACCAAAGGCTCCCTCAGACGTGAGGGTACTGAGGATACTCCGGTATGATCCCACTGCTTCCCAGTCCCACCTGGCTGTGGGGTGACCAGGTGTCCTTGGCCTGGATCTCACCATCCACAGACCCCCATGTGAGCTCCACAACTAACAGCAGACACTCTGCTTGCTGCACAGAGAACAAAGCCTTGGTGCCCTTGGCCAGAGTAATTACCAGGACAAAGTAATGGCTGGAAATCGGCAATGGCCATTTGGATGTGGGAGCAATTTGAATGCTAAAATGCAAAATAATTAGGTGAGATTCCAAAGGATGCTCCTTATTGCTCTTGTTCACTTCCTAGGCACCTGTGCAATCTGCATATTGGCCTTCACCCAACCTCACAACTTCAGCTCCTTGAGCCAGGCTTGGCAGCGGCAAACAAAGCGCAAGTTTGCACCAAACCCAACCAAGACACAAAGCAATGCATCTTAATATTCACTCGCTAATTATGCTGCTTAAGTAACTGCTCCAGTCCACATGCCACGGCTTCTTCCGTAACAGTGAGCATTCCCTAATTGGAGACTCCTGATAAAGTTAAAAAATACCATGTTTATTAATAGGAATTAATATTTTCAGAAGCTTTGTTCTTTAACAGTGAGTTAGAAAACTCAATAAAGCACCTAAAGGGGTGCTATGGAAGGGAAAGCACCATTACACCATCAGCACACCAGCTGAAGGAACCTACTACCCTGAGTGTTATTAAAACCACTAAATTATTTTTTAAATTCTTGAAAGATACAGAAAGGGTGGTTATCCTTTCCTTCAAAACCCCATCTGCCTTGAATTCTTACAGTTTCAAAATACACTTACAGTTCTGATTAATTTTAATGATCCATGCTGAATTACTTAACATCTAAACAAAACTATTTAATTTCTTAGCGGGTTTGAATTTCGTTGTTTCATCTTGACTAATTTATAAATGTTTTTTCACAAAGAGAAGCCACAGCTCACCTTGGAGGAGGTACTTTAAGTGTGATACATGGCTGCACAGACCTGCTGTGTTTAGGTCTCCTGAGAGGGCTATGCTGGATCCCAATCCATACATGGAATTTAAACACAGATCACTCAGGGCTCCCTTCTGGAGGATGTTCCCAATCGAATGCAGATCTCAAAGTCAGAGCACAGTCAAAGGAACCAACCCACATTTAAGGGAACTGAGGGGCAAGGAAGGAGAAAATCACTATTTAACAAACTGGTACACGTCTCAGTTAATTTAATGATGTATCATTAAGGAAAGCTTGCAAGTAACATGTTACATAAGGGTTTTGTTTTAAGATAGACTGCATTCAGCAGACCAGTCTTCTATGGTTGTAGAGGGATACAAGGAAAAAAAATAATTCTGACTTCAGATTCCATATTAATTTTTCCATTTAACTCAATGGGACCAAGGGTTACTCCCCGGAGTATGCCTGGGAAAACAAAGAAGCAGCCCAGGAACTTTAATGAGTTCCAGGTATATCTCTGACCTTAAATAACATATATACTGCTAACCTCAATAGTTTCTCTCTGCTCAAGCTAATATTCTGAATATTATATGCAGAATTTCAGTGGCATTATCACTAACAAACCACTGTCCCATCAGCCTGGGCAAACATTGAATTTTGACCTAAACCTCCCCCCCTAGAACAGCTCTTCAGAGACCTGTCGGGTCTGAGTTGAGAAAAGGTACACAAGGAGCTCACAAACCAACATTTTATTTTTGCCTACCATGTATCACTCCCTTCCTTCTTCTCAACACCCTCTTTTGCATCTGCACTAGAAACATCTCACAGTGCATAACTCAATCCCATGAGTTGAAATCTATGCCAAAATACTATCAAACAATGCCCTTCCCTCCTCTACTCCTTTTCAACTCAAGGTTCACTCTGAAACAGCTATCATACTCTGCTTTGTGTTCTTTATTAAAATCTTGTTTCTCTTGCAGTCTTACAAGTTTGCAGCAGTGACAACTGGCATTTAATAATTAGCTTCCCAATTTCCACTAAAGCACTCTGATTTCACAAAATATGACCTGTGGGTAGTCTGCACACAGACCCTTTACCCTCACTGATGTTTTCTGGAAAAGAAATGCCTCGTTTAATATAAATTACAAAGCAAATTAAGC
Source organism: Prinia subflava (assembly GCF_021018805.1). Taxonomy (NCBI): domain Eukaryota; kingdom Metazoa; phylum Chordata; class Aves; order Passeriformes; family Cisticolidae; genus Prinia; species Prinia subflava. Next base: position 109,037,301 of record NC_086248.1, on the reverse strand, counting down.
TCTTTTAAACAACTGTATAAATTATTTAAAGAAAAAAATCCCAAGCAAAGCCCAAGATACTCTTCTCACGAGTCTCTATGTTTTGCTGCAATGGATATACTACAGTGAAGCCTAATGTGCTACAAGTCCATCATGATTTTGCTTGCCCTGAAATCTCAATGGCTGCGAGCACTGCTGGAAGTTAAACTCCTCCTGTCTTCCCCTGAGTGAAATCATTGAGCTTGCACAAATATTTCTTCTCCCAAAATCACCTTCACTGCTTGGTCCATCCACACAAGAAAATGGAGGCACTCCTTCACTGAAACCCTAACACAGTTACATAACACATTTCTCACTCCACCACGTTTTGCTTGCACGCTGCAAAGGGAGCAATCATCTACATACTAAATTAAGACCATCAGGATACTGAGGGATTCCTCTGCTTTCAAAATCTTCCCTATTAATAATACATTATTCTCTCAATAATATATTAATGACCATCCTTCCCCCCTCTCAGGGAAGCGTCAGTCGCTGAAGACAAAAGCAGGAATGTGGCAGGAGCCAGCAATGTGTTTTCCATGACTTCAGTGTAAATGTGGGTGATCTCTTATTCATAAGAGTTATTTTTCAGCACATTGCAGGGGAAAAGAGATTTGTTACAATTTGTTTGTTATCTGAACAACATCCTCTCAGCCACACAGATGGGATTTATCCTACCCCAAATCAGCTAAAACACTCAACATTTGTAGACAGCTGATTTAAGCTGTTAGTAGAAGAAAAATGGATTATTTCTCTGCAGCTCATTTGATAAGACCATCATTATTCATCTTCTCCTTTGCAGGTGCAAAGCTACATGGACTTGATGAGAAAGATTCTGCACTTGACACTCAAGCATTGCAGAGTAAGTCCAGGAAGGGCCTCCATTTCCTGTTTTCCAGAGAATTATGAAGTAGCTCTGAAAACAGATTCCGGACCAACAAATGAAAATCTGAGAAGAACCTCATGCTGTATTCAATGAACTCAAATCACAAAGTGTGTGCCCATCACAGAATTGAATGGTTTGCATATTGCTTCCTTCCTTATGTTGTCTCTTTTTGGTAGAGGGTTTTATGTTAATTTTTTTAGTTGGCTTCCCCCCCCCCCTTTTTTTTTACTTTTGAAAAGGCTTTCTCAAGCTGGAACCTTGATCAATTGACTACGATTTCTCTGGTGACTTGTGCTGCTCAATTATGACATTTCATCTCAACCTTCCTCTCCCAACACCTTGCATTAATCCACCCAAATAACTACTGGCGACGTTTTGGAGATGATTGATTTTTCACATCTGAAAGACATTTGTTCTGGTATGCTAACAGTAATAAATGAGAGAGGGGCCTTCAAGAGTACAGAATGAACCTGAATGCCAAGATAAATGTTACATTTCAAAGTATAATGACTGAAAAAATTTCAGATAAACATCTTTTGGAGTGCTTTTTTGGAAAAAGACTTCTTGTTTTCTTCCACAATGCATGTATCTGTTTGTTTGTCATCAACAATTTGAACATGACATTATCAGCATAATTAGAATCACAAATTGATCTATTTGTCACATCAACAGCAGCTCTAGCTGCAGGACCAAATATCCAAATTTGCCCCTGCTCATCAGAGAAACCTCAAGAAAGCAAACTAATATTCCAAGGACCTTACAGGGAATACATGACAAATTACACATCCAAAACAATTACAACATCCCAAGGGGAAAATGCACTCCTCTTGCAAATTACTCCTAGACTTTTACATACATTTTAAAACACATTTCAAGAGAGTGATACTACCATAATTTATAAAAGATCACGTTTCCAGGATCAAAGGGTTCGTGTTTTGAAGACCTGAAATAAATCCCCAGCCCAGGACATACTTGAAAGTCAGATCAGGACCTTTTACCCTGCAAGGTCGTTCACCTTCCCAGGAAGAACACGCATAGTGGGTTCTTCCACAGGGTATTTTTAAGGCAAGCACCATTCCCACTTCTTTAAAATAAATCCAGAATAGAGAAACCCAAAATAAAATGTTTTGTGTTTAAAACAATCCAATAGGTTTAATAGCTGTATGTACACGGAACTACAAACTGTTTTCTCTTATTCAAGCTACAAAATCTGTAGTCTGAACCCAAATCAGAAATACAAAACATGAACAAATTTTCAGTCAATCACTTCCCTAGCTTTATACTACTTTTTACTTCAATATAGAAAAGGAAAAAAAAAATCTTCTGGCAATGCCAGAGGCACCTTTGAATCCAAAGATAATTAGATTTGAAAACATCTTTTTCTACAAATCAAGAAAGAAAACCTAAAGCAAATCCTCTGTAAATCCCACTGGCAAAATACTAAAAGCCAGGAGTAGTCTGAGGTCCATTAGCTGGGAGCAGAAATGCACCAGAAGACAAAAGGCAGCAGCAGCTCCTGTATGTTCTTCTGTTAAGAGACTTTAGACACGTGTGGTGGTGCCAGCTTGGAAAGTGCAGCGAGACTGAATTTTGGGGAGCCATAAAAACCAAGCAGGTAAAGCAAGGAAAACATCCCCACATCTGTCAAGCTTTTTAATACAAAGGGATCCGATGACTGCCAGGGGGAAAAGAAAGCAATATAAGTAACTAAAAAAGCCACGCCGATTTTTCCATTTACTCCGTGGCTGTTATGTTCATCTCTCTCTCCATTCCCTTCAATGACTTTGTGTTTTCAAAGAAAACACTTTTCGCAGAAGGATCAAGTATGAGCACAATACTCACCCAAAATAGCAGTTTTATGAGTACATTATTTCAGTGTCTTGACTATATATGTGTGATTTATGAAGGCCTGAGAAGCTTCTGCATAGCTTGAGCACAATTACAAAATCTTTAAGGAAATCAGAATTGATACCAACACATCCCAGGAGGCAAATTCAGCAGGGCAGTATTCAATTAACATTTTGCTTGTTTTCAGAAAGGACGACTCACAGAACGGCCACACAGCTCAGACCACAGCACTGCCAGCAAAACAAAGAAAAACCCTCCCAAGCCCAGGCAGATTTAAGCAGGAATTTAGGAAAGCCTCCCATTGAACCACAGGTCATTTTGCCAAAAGGGAGGAGGCAGGCATTGCAACCTGAATAAGTGTCAAAATGCATTTTAGTATTTTTAAATTAAAAAAAAAAAAAAAGACAAAAACCAAAAAACAAAACAAACAAACAAAAAAACACCAAAAAACCACACACATAAGAAAAAAAAACCCCAAACACAAAAAACCCCTAAAAAATTCACAGTAAATATTCACATCTACATTCATATCTACATCTACATTCATATCTCCATTCTACCCTTTCAAATTCTGAAACTGAACTTCAGCAGACTTCCAATGCTCTCAGCACAGAAGTATTTCCCAACTGCTCTTGAGCTCCAGCTACCCATTCTTGCAGCTTATATTGTCCTAAAAACCCTACAGACCTGTTAAATTTACATTAGAAAGTCATCCAAGTGAATATTGTGTGTAAGGCTGAAAAAGTCAAGTGTGTCAACTCCAGCACAGTTCCATCTGCTATTCATAGCTCAAAGCAAGGTTCTTGTATTTCTTTTATACAGGCCCAATTTCGTTCACTCAAGCACATTTGGAAAAACAGCATCCGAGAGCATTCATGCAAGAAAAGGCTGGCCACATATTTAAATTGCCTTTTTTCTTCCAAGCTGAAGGCTGCTCCTACGCACAGGCATCACTTCATTTAAACAGACTGAAGTATGTGAGGATGGCAGCACTGAATCTGATGGGCACAGCAGAAATTTTATGGTTTTGGTCATTAAACACTCAGGCCATCAGCAGCAAAGCGCTGCCTGATGGAGACAGCAGAGAGGCACTCGGAGTTGTGGCTGTACTTCACATTTCTATCCTCACTTTGGCTCTATTAACAAATTACATCCGAAAACAATACTTAGACACTCCCCAACCCTTCTTCAAGCCTGGGTCTCCTCATTTTTTTCTAGATGGTGATAAAATTGAGACAAAAGAGCCAGAACTTGTAACAGAGCAAACTGCTGCCCTGCTTCTGAGCTTATCAACTTCCTAATACTACTACAAATACTGCTTTGTTTGTCATGATGTGTATTCCTACCACACAGTGCAGTCAGCCTGGAGGGGGAAAAAAAAATATCAGCAGTGAACATCATCTATTCTGTTTGTGGGAGAGTTTTTTTGCAGCCTCTGAGGGCATATACGTGGCTTAATTCCCATCAGCATTAGTGCAGCTTAATGCAGAATTTATGGAGAAAAATGAAGGGTTTGTATCAGCCCGAGTAAATGGGTTGCTCTGTCTTTTGGTGCCTCTTAATGAAAAATAGCACCTCCTTCTAAAGCATGCTTTGTAGTTAGACCAGTCTTTGTTGCTGCAGAGAAATGTGAATTTATGGGAGTAACAAAACAAATTGATTAGTGACACGGAAACCACTTAATTCCTGCTTCCCAGATGGGAGACTGTTAAGCAACCATTTAACCTATTTGTATTTTGGAAGGGAAATGCGAGCCTTCAGCTGAGATGCTGAAAACTCAAAATTATCACCTTTAACTTTTACCTGCCTGCAGAACTCCAGCCCTAGGTGGGGTGAGCCATCAGCTCTGTTCTTACAGCACAAGTGGGCTGGGCTGCTAAGAAGAAAAGAAGGCCAACACCCTAATTTAAAACAGCCACTAATTGGTGTTTTACATTATCCAGCCAACTAAAGGTAGAAAAAACTATTTTTTTTTTTTGAGTACAGTCTATGCAAATCCAAATACCTAGGGGTGCAAAAAGCAGCCCCCATGAATGTATGAAACCAAATTATCCTTGCCTGTGGAATTACACAGCTGTGTGCAGTATGTGCACAATTCCCTGGTCTGGATTTTTACATACTGGACACACACCCTGAATGGCACAGCCACATCACTCTGAGCATCCTGCACTGATCAAAAAGGCTTAATTCATATTAAACACCTCTGCCAACACATCCCAGAGTGATAAAAAGTGCAACAGCCACTCTGCCTCCCCAATTTTGCAGTTTCATAGAAGCAGACAGAATCCACGGGCATTTTAGAGCAGAATGCAGAATTACAATTTACAGATCATTTCACAAAATGCCAATATGAAACTGTCCCTTCCTGACCAAACTGCCACACATTTATCATTTTTATCATTCCCCCTACAAAAAGCTCAGTATTTTAAAACTGAAATACAATAGCCAAATATTGAATTGACACTTATGATAAAACACATTTGATTAAGACTTAATAACGTAGTCTGTATAATACCAGTGAATAATGCATCATAAGATAAAGGTGGACATAAAGCAAATAAGGGTGTCAAATCTAATTCTAATGTGCATTTTTCAGCCACATTACTTATTTTATTACTGCATTTTGAAATGCACACTGAAATTCAATAAGTGTGGGTTTTTTTAAGCAAATAGCAATAAATTCCTTGAAGAAATTTACCTGATTTAGTCATGTTGCTAAGTTAAAATCAATGTAAAAATTCCCAGAAAACTTGTTATGATCCTTGTGTGAATTCATACTCTGAACAGCATGGCTTGGAAACAGAACATTTCAAGAAAACTTTCAGAAATAAAGGTAAAGTGTTTTTGAGGTTTTTTCTGTCCTGTGCATTGGGAAAAAGTGAAATACAAGAACGAGCATCAACACATGCCATTCATTAAATATTTTAGATAGAATAAGTTTTCCAAAATTCTGTTGTTATTATTATTAAACATGAGCCTTCCCAAAACAACAAGCCATAAACTATTTGTGTTGATAAATGATAATGCACACATGCAAACACAGAATATGTAAATACACATTTTTCCATATTGGTAGCGGGCTGGCCTTAACTGAACCACAGCAGTAAAGCCAAAAACCACCTTCCCCTTAATTAAAGATATTTGCAAGGGCAAATATTTGTATTCAAAGTCCATCACACATTGCTTGGGAAATATATTTTATATTCAAGTTGGAAGTTCCAGAGGTGAGGTGCCCAGAGTATCTCAAATTTCACCGAGTCTCCTAAACAATTCCCAACTAAAATCTTCACTAGAACCGTAACATAAAGTTTACAATAGCATGGAGAAAAAAACCCTATTAAATTAGAAGATTACTGACACTGCAGACTTATCCTACAAGGAGGGTGGGCTCAGAACCCCCTGCCAGGGCAGCAAGGCAGCCCTGCAGCACTCAGGAGCTGGAAATGGACCTGGCCCAAACACTGCCCTGCTGCTTCCGTGGGCTTCCAAACTCTGCAGGAAGAAATCCCACACTTGCCACCACTGAAACCCCATCCCTGCCTTTCATCTTCCTTTCCATTTGGAAAGTTTTACTCCTCCCCTCCCACACACGCAGAATGCAGACAGTGACCATAAATGACTCTGGGGTTGTATTGAAGCTCCTTCTTTCCCCCTGTGTTTATCTCCCTTACTCCAGAGAACCATGCACATCATTACCCTCCTGAAACCACATTCAAACAAAAACAGCAGATTTCAAAATTTAGATTTCAAAAATGTCACAAAGTTCCAGGATAAGCCACTAGGCCTATCTATACTGCTGCTGAACTCAGTGACTCTTCTCACTTATTTTAAAACTTTAATAATTGCATTTGATATCGTGTTAGAAGAAGTTCTGATGCACAGCAGTGTGTCATTTTAGAAACCTTCCTTGTAATAATTTGAAGAGCTTTGGAAGTGCAACATTTTAAATGCTGAAGTTTTGTTCAGTAGGTTATGCTGCCTCCAGAAAGGTTAATTTCCTTTTTCCTCTGATAAAATCCCAGAATATCAAAGGCAGATAACTGGAAAAAAAATTGCCCATGTCTCCACTGCCTGCTTGCTTGTTATTTTAGGCATTCTCTAATATGTTTCTTGTCTTGGTAAATGAAACCCTGTCCCATTCCTAGAATGGTACTGAGGAGGAGAACACTGGAACACATTTTTGCTGGGAACCTGAGGCTCGCAGGGAATGGCCCTCTTGGCCTAAATGAAGCCACTCCATACCCCTGAGCCCTCTGCATGCCACGTATTTCCAGCTTGCATTTGGCCTCAGGTACACCTGCAGAACAAGCCCCAATACAACAGTTTTGCCCCACAGTGTGTAGAAATGGAGCCTTTAGTGATGAGCAATGATTGTTCGTTTTAGTAATTAAAAAATCTCTGTTGCTTCTCCTTAATCGATGCAACAGAGGGTTAAGAACAACCCAGAAGTATTGTTTATTAACTTTTGGTCCTGTAAAACTCCAAAGGAGTTTTAAAGCACTGTTGTTTGAGGTTATTAGGCCTGAAATAAATACAGGTAGGTTTGTTTCTGACTGTTTGCAAGGAGTGGAGCACTGCACACAGCTCCAGCCATGAGTCACTGAGCCACATCCTGGGAAGTCCTGCTGAAGTGGATATTGCCTGATTTTAATGCAAATTTAAATTTATTGGTTGAAAACCAGATCAAAAAAAAACCCCTGCTTTTCAGCAATCTCCTACAGAAGTGAGATTTACTGCAAGGGAAGACTAGAGTATCAAAGCACTGCATGAGAAGCTGCATATATAAACTAAACTTAATTAATTACAGAATGGCTTGGGTTGGAAAGGGCCTTAAAGGCCATTTACCTCCAACTGCTCTGCCACAGGCAGGGACACCTTCCCCTAGATCCTGAATCCTCCTCCCACTATTTTCCCCAAGTACATGAACTTGTGTTGAAGTGCAGTAATGTGTTTTTGATCACCAAGCCCAGCCTTTAAACGCGATCTGCGTGAGCAGCTTTCTTCCCATCACCTCGAGAGAGCTCACAGCAGCCCAGGAGAGCAGCAGGGTGTAGCCTGAGGCTTCTCTTCCATTTCTGTGCACTGCCTCCATCTCCAAGGCAAAAAAAATTACAACAGGCTCACAGATTGCAGATTGTAGCGCCTGCAGCTTAGAATGAATTTCAGTGCGTTTTCTCAAGGACCTACCACCAGAAGTAACTACTAATGCACATTTCGAGTAGCTCTCCTGGCAAAAGAGAGGGGAAAAAAAATCACCAGAGGGTCAGGAAGATTTGGAGCTGGAGGACATTATGCAGTCTCGAGCTTTCTGTGGAAATACATTTCCATTATAGCTTCTACAGAAATACATTTGCATATCTACAAGGCTGCTTTAGATCAACAGATAAGTATATACAAAGTCTCTTCCATAAAGGAAATTCCATTAAAAAACATTTTAAGTCTGTGACTTAGAAGAAGGATTTTGGACATCCAAGGAGAACCATCTTCGCTTCAAATGGAATCAATTGCTTCTTGAGCTCTTCCCACAAGACGCAGAAAATTAATGATTGCTATATTTTTTAACCGAAACTTTTAATATGAAAGGCCTACACTGTCTTTTTTTTCTTTCTTTTTTTATTTTTTAAATGCAGATGATTGCTACACTTTCTCCTCTTAATTCATTATTTCTACACCTCCTACAAAGTCTCTCTGCTTCTCTGGAATAGGCAGCTTAGCTGTGAGCGAGCAGCCTCAGCACTGAATCAGAACTGCAGCTCCACACCCCAAACTCAGGCGTGCCTTTCCTAGCTCCAAGCTCACTTGGGCACTTTTCCCCTCTTCATCATGCTGAGGACACTGTGGTCAGCAAAACAGAACTCCAAAAACGCTGTTGATTTTAGAAGCCTCTCTCACTCCCTCCCTGGCGATGGGCAGCCTTCATGCCACAGCAGCTAGCTGAGAGCTCACTGGACACTTGTGCACTTCACATCTTTGTTGGATTTGTCCTCACAGCAGCTGCTGGGCAGTTCTGCAGCTCAGTCAAAATGACTTCTAGATAAATTTTACTTGATATTTACAAAAAATTCACAAGGGGACCACACTTCGTTCCCACTGGAAATTCCTTCAATCTAGGAATTTTATTCCCAAAAGCAAACTTGGCCTCACCACTCAAGATGACAAATACCCGCTGCCACTTGGGTGGCTCACTCACCTTGGAAAGCCAATGAGGAAAAGTTATTGTAATAAAAATAGATATGTATTTTAACTCTAGAAAAAAAGAGATTGTACTAGTTGGTTCACTTAAAACTAAAGTACTTTCCAATAGCCAACTAATTAATTTGCTTAGCAGAAAAATAACAGGAAATTATATACCATTATCCCTCCAGTCTTACACACAAACATGAAAAAATAAATCTGGTGCTTCTAGCCTAACCCAACTTTGATAAAATAAAGGAGTAATTTTTTAGATAAAGGTCACTAACCTTTTTAAGCAAAAAAATTCAGTACTATTCCAGGAGTTGTGCTGCAGAGCTGCTTCAAGTCCCAGTACTTCAAATGGAGCTGGATCTGGCCGGGTGTGTGGAGACCCCCAGGTTCTTCCTCTGTGCTAGTTTTTAACTAAAAACTAAGCTGTATTAACCCATAACACTCTTCTTGCAGGGCCATTGATTTAAATTCTTGTATTACAATTTACAGTTAATATTTCAAACCTCCACTAAGACCATCAGATAAACAGAATATTTAATTAATCCCATTCCTAACACAATCTCTTCCGAGTTGTCAGGAACAACCAGCAAATGACAAGTTCTACATCATTAGTCTTTCTTGTGACTGTTTTCAAAACAACTAAATTGTGATCACCGGAGGCCTGGAACACTGCTGCTCTTATTGATTATTGCTGTGCAAAGACATTTTTCTTTCCTGTGTTCCCTTCCCAGGGCTGCACACGGAGATAATTAACCAGCAGGACAGGGCAGTGCTGAGGATGCACATCCCCAGCTGGGCAGCGAGGCGCCCGGGTGAAGCCCAGCACCTTTGGCACCTACAAGGGTGAACTCTGACTGCACCAGCTCCTTCTGCATCCAAACAGCTCAAACCCGTGCCACAAGGAAAAACAAAACCCAAACAGATGAAATTACTTCTACTGGAAGCAGCATTTTACACCTGCAAAGTGCTTTATGAGCATCAATCTGTCAGGTTCTCTATTAGGTTTTTTAATTTTTTTTTTCCCCAAACAAACCTTGTTTAAAATGGCAATTATTGAATTGGGCATGAATATTCTGAGAACTTGCAGTTTTGCTCCATGAAATGTAGCTTCTGGCTAGGCACAGCCACATTCTTACTCCTTTGACTGATAGCTAAAAAAAAATGTTGATTAACTTCACAGAAACGTCATTGAGATGTTCCTTAAGCACCAAAAATAAAAGACTTACAGTGCAACAAACCAACAAGCCCCAAGATGAAAGAATGGCTTTTTGTACAAAGCATTTTGGTGGTTTGTTTGGTATTTTTCTGATGACCTGGGGCTACATTCTCTTCTGTTTTCCATTGCAAATCCATGTGGTTAGTGCTTAACGCTGCTGCAGCCCACGGCATGGAGAGGGAGATTCCCCCTCAGCACTATTCCCATGGGAGTGGCACCAGGCTCAGCCACAGGGGTCCTTGTGAAGGGCAAGCAGCTGCTTCTCTCCAAAATCAGAAAGAAAATTAGAAGGAACACCAGCAAGACGAGCAAGAAGGGTTCTGGTTTCAAATATGGCATCAGACAAAACACTCATAGGTTTTGTGCCTTGTGTGAACCGCACCAAAGGAAAAAAAAAAAAAGGCAAAAAAAAGGGGGAAAAATTTTTAAATAAGCTTTAAACAATTTCCCTCATCTTTGCAAACACAGACCCAAACCAGATGGGAAATCTCCAATTCACCCTGGATCAGGGAATCTTCACAGTTCACAGATCTGCTGTGGGGTATGGGAGGCGTTTCTGTTGTCTACATGACAAAACCTCTGCATCTAGACATTTTAACTAGCAGTTAATCTAAAATGCATTTCTGCTGGCAGTACTAATTCTCTCTAGAATCTGTGTGCATAAGCTATTAAAAGTTTAGATAATTTACAAAAAATATTCTCCTGTGCATTTAACAAGCAAATAATGTGGCTGAACAGGGAATAAATGTGATTAAATGTAAAACTGGAAAAAAACCCCTAGCTACTTAGCAGACCTGATCTGCAATTTTCTAACCTCCACAACTAAACAGATTTCTGTACAACATCAACTCTGTTTTATTTAAATTTCATACCAGCTTTAATAAGTTATGAGCATAATTGTATGCACAAATGTTCTTCAGTATGGCACCATCAGAAAAAATTCTGCCTCTTTCAGGTTGTTGTAAACATCATTAAATTGCATCTTCCTATAATGTTTTATGAAGTAACATGCAAATTTCACTCGTGGTACTCAAAGTTTCATGTGATATACAAAACAGTGAAAGGATGTGTCTTTACCTGTTAAGGTCAGCAACCTGTTAGTCTGTCATGACACAGCATTAAATAAATGTATATTTTGCAAGACTTACTCATCTATATAATAAATTTGATATACTAAAAATATACGGAAATATGTTCTGAGTGTTTCAGAACAAGACCTTTGACAGAAATATTATTTACAATATTTCAATTCACGACAAAGCCATGGACACTTCCCACCTAATGCTTTTGTCTAAACATGATCAGCAATTTCAGGGAACACACAAGAAAACTGACAAGTCCAAGAGAAACTCAGGGCAAAGCATTAAGCAACCACTCAAATTAAATGTGCACTAGACCTCTTACATTGTTCCACGTGCTTTTTTGTCACTGACCATCAAGTCCAAACCAGAACATGTACATCCCCTATTACATGGAAATATGCCAGTGCAACGTGACCATTCCTGTTGTGCAAAGGATGACCAAGGTAATTCCCATTTTTTTCATGCATGTTCTGCAGCAGGACAAGTGCAAGAGCCTCCTCCACTTAAATCAGAGGCAACAGTGAAAAATCCCAGCTCAGTGACAGATGTGAAGGGAATACATGCAAGAGATCGAATGCTTATTAGATAAATCTCTGCTCAAATGGCCAGGACTCTCTGCAACAAGATAATACCCTGCTTAGGAGATGATACAAAGGATTGAGCACATTCCCTGCCTCCTTTTTAGCTATTTATTTTCTGCCTTGGCTCAATACCATCTCCACAAGAAAGGGCTGGAATAGACACAATTAAGGCAATAGGCACACAACCCTTGAGGGAAACAGTGCTCAGCAATGTGCTGCACAGCACACCTCCCCTTGCAGCACAGAGCCAGGCACTCCTGGAGCTGTTTTCATCACGTAGAAATAGCTACATGGACACTGCTCATCTTCTCTTAACACGTATGATCACGTATGACCAAAGGTCTTGCAACACCGTTCTTAAAAAAACCCGAATTAGCAAAGTAAAAGGATGAAGAAATGGGAAACTACGCCTTGATGTAAAAAAGGAAACAAGATCATCCATTAAAAGGCAGACCTCCATATGAAGGCACGAAAAATAAATGCTGAGAAGGAAAAGTGGAAAACGAGTCAGTGAAGGAGGAAACAGAATTCTCTTGGGTTACAGAACATCCACGGCACCAGCTAAAGGAACACTTCGTACAACGTTGGTGTTATCCTCCACAACATGTACATTGGGACTCGTTAAGAAAAACCCAATAAACCAACAAACTGACAGGAAAGCCAAGAAAAACCCTCAGAGAATTCCACCTTGAACTACGTCTGAGTGAGAAACAACTCACCAAGATGGACAACATTAGCGACAGAAAGTTACATAGCAATTTCTGTACGATTCTATTTCAAACATTTGCGGCATTTTTCAGAGCCTTAAATTAGGTTGGAGTATTTTATGCCTGGAACAGGATCTTGTAAGGCACCAAAATGTAATCTACATTTGCTCAGTTGCTTTCAAACCTTTCCTGAAAGCAGCTGTACAACAATTGACATACAACCAAGTCAAGGGCCACGTGCAGCCTGGATCACGTCGTCACTGACTGGCAGTGTGGCACTCATGTGCTGTACACTTCAATTATTATGCCTGCCCAGAAAAGCTCAACTAAGAGGCAAAAAGAAGGAAGAAGCAGTGAAGGGAAGAAAAGGAATAAAATTAATTTGTTTTCTGTCAATAAGCCTGTAAACCCAGCAGCCTCGTTAGCTTCTCTTTAAAAGTGCAGCAGAGCTGCTATCACCTGTTAATTTTCACTCCTTATGCAAGCAACTGAAACAAGTTCTTTTTAAACAAAGAATATAAAAGACATTGCTACAAATAAAAGTTAATAACTCCATTTAATTTTCCTATGATAAAAAGCACCGAGATATGAGAAACAAAACACTTGAGACATGACAAAATAACAACCAGCAACTTGAAGCTCCTTACTTCAAGGTTAATGTGAATGGAATTTGCTCAAGTTGAACATCACACCAATTACAAAGGCAAAAAAAAAACCAAACCCACTAAGCTCTGATTTCTAACAATAGAGGTAGACACGCTGTTTCCAGAATGCTCATTATATACAGATTTAGGTTGCCCCAGGGACTGATTAAGGCTAGAGATATTCTATCAATACCATTAAGCTCACCGAGATGCAGTTCTCCCCTCAACACATTTATACCGTCAAAAATGAGCACACAGCCACAAATGTTGTAAAGTATCACAAAATGTCACGATTGCTCTTTGGTCTTAAATTGTAAGGTAAACCATTTTAAGCATCAACTACAACAGACACAAAGTGATCTCACGTAGATAAAAACCAGCAACACACAGAAGGAAGTCCTTTGCAAATCCCTGATGTAGCTGGTCCATTATTTTAAGAGTTTGGACAGAAGCTGAGAAAAATGTATAGAACTGTACAGTATCTGAAAATGGCATCTTCAACAAGGCTGTGCTCTTTGAGAATGTTACTCAGCCAAAGCTGTTTTTTAAATTATTATTTCCTTCTATGCTGATAAGGTGACTTTTACACCCAGATCGACTGTGACAAGATTAGCCTATGAAGAGGCACTTCAGATTAAAAAGAAAACCTTTACAAGCACGACCTTATGCAACCCAAGATTAATTCCTCTTCATATGCAATGCTTTTATCACTTCTTTGCAATGAAAAATTGTTCTACAAGATTGTCTTTCTGAGAGATAACCATAATCAAGTTGAAGACCACGATCATTTTGCTGGTGACAAAAAGTATTCACCTTTAGAAATACAAATCCAGAACACACAACTTTGACTCCACAGTGACATTTGCAAGTCAAGGTATCATCCCAGCAACCTTCCCAGCCAGATGCTGTATTGAAAAACTGGGTTTAAACCTCCTTGCCAGAAACTATTGTATTCATTCTAGAGAAAGTGCTGGGTTTTTTAAAAAATAGAGTCACTTATATGCCTGTGAACAAAACTTTATTAAAAATATACTAGTCTTTTCCCATTGGTGACTATTCAAAAGAACCTACAGACGTATATACGAAAGATTCAAAAGTCATCTTTGTTCAAGTTACTTTCTGTATTTAAACGAATGTATTATTATTAGAATTGCTGAATTTGGACCTAGTTCTTAGCATTTCAATGAAAAGATCAGGCTACCATTTTAGGAGTGTTTGTGTCCATCACCTTTGGGACATGACCTCCCCAGAGCATTTGCCTCATTTGTCTCCAGGTGCCAGCACGGGCAATAGTAACAAGCTGAGTGTTTATTTGTTAATCAACCACAAACTGTTACCCACCAACACGAAGGAGGTGGGTGCTTCACCTACATGAAGCAGCCACCCTGAGTCAGCCAGCACTAGGTAAGGATTTTTAGCCTGCACAGCTGCAAACATCTGTTGCTCTGAGCTGATGCGTGCACTGCCAGAAGCCAACAGTTTCCAGCGATGGGTCAAGCAACCAGAAACAGCCAAAGGAGAACAGACCACGGTCGGAAATCTCTGGAATTTCTAGGAGGATGACACATCTCTCCCTTCAACTGGACTGTTTAGGCAAATGCACTCTCATCTTGTAGAGCAGGATCATCCCAGTGCCAAATAACCTGAGAGCCACGAGCCTGCCAGCCTCCTCCTGCCCAAGCACTACAGGACTTTCCTGCTCATAGCTCTGTCTCAAGCAGAAATCAGGCCAAAGCAAACTCCACTCCCCACAGAAGCTGAAGCTCCCTCACCACCAGAACCATGACCTGTCCACAGTCTGGAAACACACGCAGCACGAGTCCAAATGTCTCACTGCATAATAATGACATGAGGATTCCACAACATTATTTGCCACAGGTCTGAAAAATACATTCAGTGTTCATGCTCATTCTGACTCAAGAAAGCACTGCTGGTAGTTTTATTAGGGATATTTACCCTTGCTGAGTACAGGCAATTGGGTTTCTTTTATTTAGAGTATATATTATTTATTTAGAGTATCATTTCCCTGTTATTCTTCCGAACAATAAGGCCATTAAAATATTTTAGGCCTGGAGAATGGTGCAGTTACAACCTCCAGTTTAAGCAAATTGTGCCAATTCACAGAGAAAACAGGAGCTATCTCTGATGAGCTGCTTCCCATTAGCCTTGAGAGAGGTAAAATAGGATCACCCTTCAGCTCACACTATTACTGCTATCTTCTTGGGAATGTTTAGCTTCTTTAGTGAAATCAGATGTCTCCTCAGACCCCAAATCACTTTAAAGACATACACATGGTCTAAATGCCTGCTTTCCTTTTCATCTTTCTGTCAGCTAAGAAATGTCAGCCCTGTGATGGCCAGACCATAATTAATAGTGTCAAGCACTTAATTCCCCTGCACTTAGAGAATCTTTCCTGGCTACCAGTTTTTCCTACCTTTTTGTAGAGCCATAGGGTTTAGATGATCATTTGTTAAATGATCTGTTCACAAATCATGGACAGGTGGGCAGTGGGGAGAAAGAGCAGTACTCTAACATCAAACAGGTTTGTGGCTACCTTTAGGGAAATAAAAAAGGTAATCCAAAAATCTTCTGTCACCAGCTCCTCCCTTACTTCAGACTGTCAGGTTTCCATAACGTGAGGTGGGGTAGTTAGCAAATGGCAGCTATTAATCTATTTAAATAAAATGAAAATGAGATGAATTTTAATGTAGATGCAGTAAATGAACTCATTTTCCTCGAGTTATGCACTTTACAAATTAGCAGATGACCTTCCAGCACATCAGGAGGGGCCGTTCCCATTAAGAATAAAAACAGCTGGTCCATTAACCACTCACGTAAACAACCAACACAGAATTCCTAAAAAGCATGGAAAAAAAACCTAAAGGGAGATGTGAATTCTGAGCAGTACTCAGTGCCACAGACAGCACAAACACACGGGCCAGAAGGTTTTGTACTCCCACACAGAATTTTACCCACCAAAAGAGGAAAGATTATTCTTCTGCAAAGAGATTCTCATTAACTCACATGAAAACTACTGCAAAGTGCTGATGCAGTCAAAGAAAATTACACAATAATTATTTTCTTATTAAGAAACAAATACATTCCTTTTGGCCTCTTACCAAGACCACTAATTAATGCGGATGCTGCGTTCCAGGATGAAAACTGGAGAGGCGGCTCAGTCTTGCAGGGGTTTTAAAGGCTGCTCGGGTGGGGTGAACAGAGGAATTTACTGTTTCTGGGTGTTTGCTGCTCCTCACCTCTTCAGCATCTGCTGCCTAACACGAAGGAATCCATCAGTCATCCACCTGCCAGACCACACAACACGCTAAACGAATACACACTAGGCATTTACACGAAGATTTAACAAATCAGTGGATGTACTCCTGCATTTTTAAACAGGGGAAATGTCTCTTTTACATTCTCAATTAGCCAAAATCACTCACTTCTCCTGACTTACACATGATCAAGGCAACTATTCAGAGCACTGAAACTGCAAAAGAGCAGGCAATGATGCATACCTAAAAATGCACAGCCTACAGTATTTCATCCTGCATTTGTTTAAAATCCGAGTGTAAAACCAGGCACACACATGCACCCACTGAAACTCTTCTCCATTTCCATGGCCTTGAGGGAAGGGGCACGGAAAAATATCCTGATGATTTCATCTCCCATTTACCATATGATAATTGCAGTCTTACTGAAGTCAGATGCAGCTGACAAAGATTTCAAGCAAGCATGTTAAATCTAATACATATTATGTAGAATTCAGCATTTTATTACCATATAAAAGTGAAACATACACTAAAAAAAATCTGTTTTCACATTTGAATAGCAGTGCATGCCATTAGCCACAAACAGATTTTGCTTTAAGGTGAGAGAGAGTGTGCTAAGATTAGTTGTTAGGAAGAAATTCCGTACTGTGAGGGTGCTGAGTGAGGGGAACACAGAGGTTCTCAACACCCAATCCCTGAAATGTTCAAAGCCAGACTGGATGGGCCCTGAGCAACCTGGTCTAGAAAGTGGCAACTTTTAGGGATTGGAACTAGATAATCTTTAAGGTCCATTCCAGCACAAACCATTCTATGATTACACATTTTGCCAATTTGGGGAGCTTCCACAAAGGTATCCTGAAAATATTCTCTTGCTCGTTAAATATCTCCATACCTTGAAATATTTAGAAGAAGAATGTAGAATGTTTATGAGACATTTTATGAGATTCATTACTTTATACGAATTACAGGTATCACAAACTGAATAAAAAAGGATTGGGGAAAAATCAGAAAAAAAGTTGTAGCCAAAAGCTCCTAATTACAAAGACATTCAGATTCAGCTGTTCATCTTAAGAAATTGTGAGCAGACTGGGACCACAGGGCTTGTTTCCATTAGCTTAGGATAGGAAAAGAAGTCTAAGCCTGAAAGAGCTCTCCTTTCTACCTTGGTATTTTTATTAAGGCAACCACACGTAAAGCTGAAACCTAAACACGCTCCCACAGAATAGGCATGCACTCTCTAAGGTACTCAGAAACAGAACTGCTTCATCTGCTACTAAACTAGAAGGAGAATTTCAATGTCAAAAAAGAGTGAAAATATTCTGACTGAAGTACTCAACCCTACCTTCTGGCACATCTTTGCACAGCAGAGAACCAGGGACCTCAGTACCAAGCCTCTACCATTACTTGTCTTCACAAATATCTAGAAGTTTTAATATATTGCAAGGCACAGACAAAGATTAAATAATTCAGACACGTCCTCATCTTAACCGAGGGGCAATTTTGACTGCAGGAATGTTCCAAAGCCCTATAAATTCAATGCAATGAAGAAGAAAAAAAGCTAGAAATCATCACCAGCTTCCACTGGACCTCATATTATGTCATTATTAGAAGCATTAGTACAGGATATCATCAAGTCAGATGTTGCTTGTAAATTAAATACTACTTAGATTTTCAAGAAGTTCAGAATATTTTAAAAACACACTGGCTAAAAAGCACAACCAAGACAGAGATTCTGTTTGAAACTGAACTGATAATGCAAAAAACAGAGCGGCAAAATATAATGCATAATGCAAAAATATATAAAACATAATGCAAAATGCTTTGCCCCAATAATTTTTTAAGCCACAGGGCTCTCGAACCAAAAACCAGCTTATATTCAGCTTCAGGAGAACATTTTTCCATAGATCCTCCTGAGTACCTCCATTCCACTTTTAATTTAACTTATTGTAAAGAGGAGAATGTCAAACAGCAGCAGCATCCTATGGACAATACCCTTGGTGTTCTGAAAATACACACTTGAAAATCAGGAACTGAAAATTTTATACTTATACAGAATTTTTCCCAAGAACAGCATAGGAAAGTAGCATCAGGGCACAGTTTGTTTGCAAATAACATTCACTGCTAACACAAGACATAGACTTTTCACAGAGAAATGAGCAGCATAATAAAGAAAGGCTTTCTTGATCCTATATACTTGAAAGCCACTACATAAACTTGGAATAATTAAAGATATAATAACCTCTGACAGCTGTGCTGCTATTTAGAAGAAGAGAGACAGAACAATGCCTGGATTTTGTCTCTGCTTCCCCTCTGCCCGCCTCACCTGATATATAAGCTTTCTTTCATAGAATTACTGAACGGTTTGGGTTGAAAAAGACCACGAAGATGATCCAGTTCCAAGCCCTGTGCCATGGACAGGGACACTCTCCACTACCCCAGGCTGCTCAGAGCTCCACCTTGTTGAGCACTTCCAGGGATGGGGCAGCCACAGCCCCTCTGGGCAGCCTGTGCCAGTGACTCAGAACCCTCACAGGAAGAATTTCCCAACATCTGATCAAAACCTTCTCTTGGTCACTGTGAATCCCTTCTCCCTTGTCTTATAACTAACTGCTCAGCTGAGAAATCTCTCTCAAACCATCTTTTAGGCTACTCTTATGGAAATTTCCCATTCTAACCATTCACAAGGCTCTCTGGCAGTCACACTCGGCACCCTGGGCTGCTCAAGGCGGCCCCAGTGGGTGCCCACAGGACTCCCTGCACAGCCCACACTCACAGTCAGAGCAGGTTTCCTCACGGTTCAGTCCCAGGTTTCCCATGGCACAGTCTCAGATGCCTCACTCCCTAAAGCAATTTATTCACAGCTCAGCAAAGGAGCAACAACTCGAGCTGCTGCCCCTGAGGAGGGACCCCAGCAAAGGAACCTCTGGGCTTTTATCGCCTCACAGTCCATCCCCACTCAACCTCGCTCTTCCTGCTGCATCCACGATTCCTGCTGTGTCTCTCCATGTCCATTCACCTGCCTGGCACTACCAATCTTCCTGTGACAGAGGAGGTATGACTGAAACGCAAGCATCAGCCAGTGAGCAACCCCTCAGTGCCCTGACTTTTCCTCTGTGCCTTCCCATGGGCAGCTCCACACGGCACAGACTCCTTCCTTCCCTGCACCCTTTCCCAAGTTTTCCCTCTGCAGGACCAGCGAGCTCCTTCCTGCCCCTCACAGCCCTGTTTGTCCCTCGTGTGGCAGCTCACCTTGTGTGTCCCTCCTCATGGCACGGCCAGCACACCCCAAGGGACCCTCGCCCGCCCACCCCGCTCCTTTATAACTCCCGTTCCCCTCAGCCCAGCCTGTGGCCTCAGTAAGGGCGAGGCTGTTCCACTCTTTGGCAATCAGTGCAGCTGCAGTGCATCGGGGCAGATCGCCCTCAGCACTGCCCCTGCTCTCTCACAATCCTCCCCAATTCCCGCCCTTTGTTATGCAAAGGATCAGAGGCCTCATGGCCGCTCGTGTCGGGCTCCCAGTCACAGCTCTACCTGCTCCAGACGTATTCCTCCACGCTGCCTCCAGGTCACCCCAAAGCCACCTCTTTTCCAGGCTGACAAACCCCATTCTCTCAGCTTCCCAACCCCACTTCTCTCAGGACTTAGAAGTGGGTTTGTAGGGTTTTCACTGTGGAGAAGCGCCTCAAGGAGGAGCAGACTCACCCTTGGGTGGGTGACCCGGGCCAGGGACACGCACGGAGGAGCCGCTGGAGTGTCCCCAGGCACGGCCAACACTCACCCCGTGCTGAGCCCGCTGTAATAAACACTCACTCAAAAATCATCCATCAAGCTTAAACCCTGCCTCCTCCCTGGCCCCACGGAAGCTCAGAGCGCTGAGCCAGGTGAAAGCCCTGCAGCAGGGCAGCGGTGTCGCTGTGCCACCGAGCAGGGGTGGCACTGGCACAGCTCTGCCTGCCAGCAACAGCCAAAGGAACTAATCTAACATTTCTGTTAGTGCAAAAATGTCGATTTGTTTTTTCTTCTCAAAACAGAAGCTCAAGACTTTTTTTCTTTTCCCTATTTTTCTTTAACTGTGGGAGTTAGCCTGATTCCCCCCCAGCTGTTATCACAAGAAAAAGGCTAATTTTTCATGGGAGCCCCCCTCCACTGCAGGAACAAAGCTGAGGTATCTTGGTTTAGATCCTAACAGATCATGAGAGCTGTACTTTCTTAGCTCTCTCCCCTCTGTTTATCCTCCATCTCTTCCCATATGCCAAAGAAGATCCTTGTGATCCCAACTGACTAAATCACTTACCCTGATATTCCCCTTATCCTGAGACATTTGCTGAATGGAGATGGTGAAAATTAAGAGGTGAAAGTAAAAAGAAAAGACCCAAGACATCAATATGCCACCTTTCCTCCAAGCCAGGTAATTCAGACTGCATCAGAGCTTCTCTGCCAGTACTGAGCTGTAATGGGACTTGGCCTGAAGTGGCCAACAAGGCAACAACACTGGAAATAAGCTTAACATCTTCAAATTTCAAAAATAAAATGATTTTCTTTTGATTTCCAAATATCAGTAAACCTCAGGTATCACTCAGGATCCATTCCACTGCCATGAGGATGGCCATAATTACTGAGCAATAATTGACTGTCATTAGTCAGATGGAGATATTAGTCAGAAAGTAGTATCTTCAACCAAGTATATTAAATATATTTTTGATAGCTATAATAGATGGTGATTTAGCTTCTAAGTGACATTTCTAGTGTATTTATTGTTATTACCATCACTGTACAAGGTAATACAGAAGTGAGTGGGGGGAAATGGAAGATTTAAAAAACACTGTGGAAGGTAGATATCAGTTTTTCTATGCAGAAATCTGCCCAAAAGCTCAGTAAAGCACTTCCCACAGTCTGGCAAGGCCTCTGCATTTTTAATCAGGCCTCCTATTAGTTATTAGAGGACATGGAAGTTGAATATTCTGTAAGCCAGCAGTCTCATGTTTTAATGAAACACTGCTATGTTCAGCAGCTTGCATTGGTAAACTTACTTCAAAGAATTCTCATGAACTGTGATTTCAAAAGTGAGGTGAAAGTAATAAAAAGCCAAATTCATTTGTGACTTAAACCCAGCAAGCTCCAAAACCATAAATAAGGAAGGATACCCTGACCCAAAGCCTGAGTTCTTTGGCACTCCTAATACAGACCTGCTGGAAAAAGCTGGAAGCTGCTTCCTCACAGAGTAGGCAACACTTCATCTGCCTTATCACCCTCACAAAAAGTCATTTCTGTATGGATCTATTCTCTTTAAAGAACTGCAAAATTAGCCATTTATAGTTCCCAGCCACCATGCAGAGTATCCATCTACTCATGTGACACGATATTACACAGTAACGCAATTATTGGAAATTAATTATACGAAATGGCTCCCCTGAGAATTACGCCACACATAACACAATTATGAATATTTTTGTAGTGCCACTAAATATGGAAGATACTCTGTGTAGTTGATGTATTTTATATAATAATCCCTTGCCACAACCCATTTATTTCTAAAAATCTCTTTATAAAAGACAGCTCTGCACTTAGAGTGTTTCAGCTCACTTCCATTACACCACATAATGATTGCCAAATAATACAAATGATTGCATGCAGAAAGTCAAATACAGAATTAAGGGCATAACAACACACTTAACTCTGCTGGAGTGGTTGTTGCATTTTGGGTTTTCTTTTTTAAATCAAGACTTGTTATATTTCATGATTTGATGAGAATTGTTGGTACTGTATGAGAAGCAAATGAATCTGAATAACTGCATTGAACTAGATTACAGATAATTTACTTCCACCACTATATCCAAAAACAATAATCAGTACACTAGGAAAATAAACAAATGACCATTTGTCATTTTCAGTATAAATTCTTCACCTTATCATTTGCTCTCTAAATTCAACCCATCCCACTACAGCACGCAAAGCAATTCAAGCTTGAGTTTCCTCAGCAAAAATAACAGCAGAAAAAACACACCTGAGGAACACATTAATGGAATTCTTTGCAGTATATAAAAAAGGTCTATAAAAAAAAAAATTCCTGAATTCCTTGAAAACCACTTTTCCCTTAACAGGGTACCTGGTAGTAGTAAGTACTAATATCCAGCTAGGACATGGAACATAAAGAGTGGCCACTAAAAACATGCCAGTTCAAGGACAACATGACATAAATCCTCTCATAACCATTCCAAGTTCATCTCCACCCTCTCCCCAGCTCCCCAGGCAGCCCCAGAACCCACATTTTGGAGACCCCAAAGAGAGCCAGCTCATGCCATTGCCAATTAATATTTCTCTCCCACCTGACATCCACCCCTCCTGTTCTGAGAGATGCTTCTGTCTGCTCCAACAATCCAAGAACTCTTCAGCTGTCCCACAGAGATCAGAATCTTACAGGATTGCAGGAGCTCCCCCTCCCTCTGTATCCCAGGAAAATCCACCACATCAATGAATGGCTAAAGGGCACACCAGGAGAGATGGAAAGGAGTTATGAGAAGTAACAGAATAAAATATTTTATCCCTGATTATTTTTTTTATATTCATGAAAAAAACTATGATAAAAGCCCTCAGTATTCTCTGATTTCTACAAGATCCTCTACACCACTTTTTAAATCATGGCACATAAGGGGAAAAACCTATTGCTGAATTTTTTTAAGGTCTATTTCTAAGGAAACACTGAAAATGAGCCTATTCAATGACCTTCATTATCAAAGCCTTAAAATCCTTCACAACTGCTCTTCCCTTGTAAGGATGGCAGAGACTGCATTAACACTCATGCAATGGAGAAATGAAACTTTCTCTACATGCCAGTAGTTAAACCCTTTCCCCTTAATTAGTCCAAGTGAAAAACTCACAAACTCAAAAAGGAATGACTTTTATCATCGTAAATATAATGTGACGAACTATGGTGTGTTTCTAGTTTCAGAACAACACCTCAAACCCAATGGCAATACTGAGATCTCATTTTGACAAAACTGTCATCCACATAAGATTTTATTTTCAATCTACTCAGGATTTGTGCCAGAGCCGGAGTATTTTGTGCAATATGCAATACCACCAGATGTGTGTTGGAATTTGAAGCACTGATGTTTGCACTGTCTTCAGGTGAACATCACCACTGCCCAGACTGAAAACTCCCTGCACCAGGAACAAACCAGCTGCTTCCTGCTAGAAGCAGTAACTAACAGAAATCTGTATTTCTATTTTAGATAACATTTTCCATACAAGAGCTTCTATTGCTACTGGTGACCTTTTGTAACAGTTTCTCACTAGTAGAGCAAAACAGGCACAAAAGATGTCCAAAATTTCCTGTGTATCGAGAGTTTGATAGATGAGGAAGCCTGTTTAAATCTAACAGAAAATGGATTTTCAAACTAAAAAATCATTCAAGTTGGAAGCCTCTTTTTTGAAGGTGGGGGGAGGCAGGACATGGAGACCACTGTGGAGAATCTCCTTCTACTAAACAGAAATGATAAGAACTGTGAAACACTTGTGGAAGATGAAGTGCTGCTGCTTGAGCAGAGGTTAAAAGCAGCATTGGTGGGGAACATGCACACAATTTGAAAATTTGAAGAAGCCATGATGAAGCCTAAGGAAGTCAGGCTGGGTGTAAGCATGAAGACCTACCATGAAGGGTGATTCTCCAGATTCTGTAGGCTATGAATCGGTTGGGTAGAAAAGCTGGAGAGTTTAAAGAATCTTTTTATTTATTATTTGCATTATTTCCTTTGTATTTATTTGCAGGAAACATTCTGTCATTTTCTGATCACAGGCTTCAAGCCTGTGCTGTTGGTTACCAGGTAATGCTGCGGTTTTAATGGCTTGAGTCAGCTGGAATCTTTAGGAGCACAAAATGAAAATACAGCAACAACAGGCTCCTTGTTTCACTGTAACATTTCATCTGGTGGGCACAGAAAGCCTATGTTCACTGCACCAAACAATGGAATACACACAGGGTTTATGCTGCATGCCTCCTGAAATTAATACATCTCTACAGGGAGGTCACTTTTGAAAAGACTGGAAAAGAGAAGTTCAATCCATTTCTTTGCTTCCCTCCAAAAGCCTTTGTGGAAATTTGGTCAGGAGTGTTACACAGAGGACCATCAGCTGGGATAAGCTGACTTCAGTTCAAGACCTGGTCATATTAATTGGGAGAAAGCATTTAAAGTTAAAAAGCCAAAGTCACTGAAATTTTAAAAGGGCCAGCAGCTGTTAGGTGTCAAATAGGGTCAAACACAATAGAGAGGACTCAACCATCACTGTGTAATGGAGGCCTCTTCAAAAGCTCCTTTTAAATTCATTTTCATTCAGCATTTTGTACTTATAGAACAGACTAGAACCAGGGAGTGCACAGGGAAAAAGCCACTTTGCAAACAACCCCCTCACCCCCTGGGAAGGAACACCCTGAAACACTCCAGGGATTTCCATGAGCAAGGCACTGTGGGTCTAGGACTGAAAATAAACACACAAAGTTCTGGGAATCCCTGATGAGCAGGGAGGGGCAGGGAGGCCCATGGCCCACTGTGGTTTTGGGGTGGCTGCTGCAGATCTCACTGAAGCATTCAAAGCACCTTTCCTAAGGAGTGAAAACCTTTGTTAGGCTGTGTAAGCCCGTGCCAGGCTCCTGAAAACCACCTTTTCTCACTAGGATTTTACAAAGGGCTTTCCTGCTCTCTTGCTCTGGGGCTGTCAGCTCCCTGCCTGATGTCAGGGAGGTTCCTGCATCCTCTGAACTCTCCCAACACCCCTCCAGCAGTGCTGTTCATCCCAGATCAGGCAACTCAGGAGCATTTATGGAGCAACTGCAGGTATTTTCTCTCCACTATTTACACTCTGCTCCAGGCAAATCATGGCAACAGAGCACCATGTTCGCAGGGAGGAACCTCAAAGGGAAGAACATAACAAATTATCACTTAAAAATCCTGTGTCATGAGCAGTCTCTCCTTTTATCTTTGCTTCTCCATCCAGAATACAAGAAGATTGAAAACTGTTTAGCTATTTTTAATGATGCTTTAACAAATTATGTATTATAGTTGTTATTTAATTGTTACTAGAGGTAAGAACAGGCCGTGAGAGACAAAAGAGCACAGCTGGAGATGTGGAGACCAGACTAATTCCTTTGAAAAAGAACCATTTAGACCATGTGGTTTAAAGCTGGCAGAGCAGAATCACCAGAGAAGGCTGAGCAAACAAAAAACAAAAGTATTTGGACAAGAAGCAAAAGACAACAGACAGAAGAGTAGCACCAGGACAGAAGCTTTTACTTTTCAAAGCAGCAAAAACATGGAGAATCGGAAAGACAGGGGAAAAATTAAGAAGTAAAATAGGCAGGAAGAAAACAAACACAAAGTAATGGACAAAATGTATTAGAGAATAGGGGGAAAATAAATGAGAGGAAAATAAAACTAAGCTAATGTTTGCTGCAAACAGAATTCAGAGTAAATGTGCTTCCATTTGCTGAACTTCCTAGGTACAGAAACCCAGGGGTTTTTTTCCTGAAATCTGGCTTTCGGTAATACAGGCTGCAGTGAAATTCTCCAGCCTGAATGATGCTGTCTATGTATATGAGGATAGAAGCTTTTGCTGCATCTTAGACTTAGACTAGGACTTGGCTTTACATCCAAGCTGAAGTTAAAAGCAGGAAAAGTGAATCAGATCTTCCAATTTTGACATTTTTCTAACACACACCTCTTTCAGGTCAGTTAACAGGCTGATAATGTCTCAGTGGAATCTCTTTCACTAAAATTTGGAGCAAAATTCTAAGCAATCAGAAGATGAGAACTTGGTACTGGGACAGGAAAGGGCCAGGATGTCCTGGCCATTCCCGCATCCTTCTCTTACAAGAAAATCCTAGCGCAGATTTCTGCTCTAGGTTCTTTGACAAACAACAGCCATCTATTCCAAAATTATCTTCGAGTAGCTATATAAGCAAGGAGAAAATGTGGCCTTGAACTTTATTTTATTCACCTTTATTAGACTGAAATTCTAAAGGAGACTGACGGCAACTCGGACTGCAGAGCGCAATCGGTGTCACATGAGTCAGGCAGCCGTGCAGGGGATTTGGAACAGACCTGAATTTTGGCACCTTTGGGTTGGCTGGCTTCAGGGGAGCAGTGGCACACTTGAACCCCTGGATCCTGGCTTACACTGGATGCTTACACGGCTCTCCTGTGCAGCCAACATTCAGTTCTGTATATTTCCACTGATAACACGCTTTGGTGTATAAAGAAGCCAACTGCAGCAGGATTTGCAGCTATCTGTCGCAAGACATGTAGGTCACAGAAACTCTGTGTCAGATAAAAGGAGCTAAACCTGATCTCTCTTTTGTCTCACAGATTACAAGCTAGCCCAGAGTCTAAAAGAAGATGTGTAAATCCTGATTATTCAGGACTGCCAGGAGTATCGGTTTCTGGCACAAAGAAACACCTGGCACAAAATAAAAAGTCGGATGTGAATATTTTTTTAGAGGACTTCCTGAGCAATGTCTTCCCCATCTGTTCTTCCAGAGTGATGGCAAGCTTTGAATCACACTTAAATTATTATTTAATTGAGATGATAGACCAAAGAAACTGCCTCCAGAGAGCTTCTCTCCAAATTGCACATGGCAAAAACCTGATCCTTTACTCAGAGACAAGGTGCTGTTGATGGTGATTCCGACATGGACCACGTGGATTCTCCTGCCACACAGAGGCACACCTAGAACTGATACAGAGCTGCAGGCTTGTGCAAAATGTGGCTGCTCACAAACCCTCAAGCAGCCTTTGTGCCCCTAGAGAGGAATGACTTGTTCCACATTCCCTCATGGATATTATCTTATGCTCCTGGCGGATCCCAGCCCGCATTTATCCAAGCTGAAAATCCCAATCCCGATCTCCAGGGCTGTCCAACAGAACGAGTCCCTCCTCTATCAACCCAGGGCTGCACTCCCTGGGGACTGCACTCTGTAAAGCCCTTTGGTGGCTGCAGGTACCGTTCCTGTTTGGAAGGATTTGTCAAAGGTATTTGTCGAGTCTGATCTCCTGCACAGCTTCCCCAGCCAAAAGTACACTCTCACAATACGTGGCACGTACAAAATTACTGTTCTCCAACCTTGGATTTCCTTACCTAAGGGGCAGACCAAACTCAAATGCTAATAGCACCTGAGAGGATGTAATTTCCTTAAGTAATATTTAAATAGCGTTTTGCAAGAATACAATAAATTGCAGTATTTCAAGTTGGATGAAAATAATCAACCTATTTACACATTTAGTTTACAGAAAAAGTTTTTAACTTCTGGTGGTCTATTTCATGTGTCTGGATGTAGAAATCTAAATGACCTTGACATAAAAAGAGAAATTTCAACTAAACGTAATTTACCAAACAATAAAAGCTGCTAAATTCAAAGGGAACATCAACCACACAATTGGCTTAAATACACTGTGCAATTTCCCTTCCTCAGTTTTGGCCTGAATACCATTTGACATATTTCCAGCGAAAGGCAACAGAATTAATTCTCTACTTATGCCCTGCACGAGCTATGTGATTTACTCAGAGGGAATAAAAGTTTTCTCAAAGTGTTTGATAATGGACCACGTCCATCAATCACCGTGGCATTCTCCTCCCGTGACTTCCCGGGAAGGCTCTGAATGATCCCACTTCTCCTGCATCCAAAAGGCAACACGAGTTTTGTTTAACCTCCCCAGCCATAAACCACAGCTCTCCTGTTCATCTGTCATCCTCTAATCAAGACTCCATCCGGAAGGGCCCTGAATATCCATTAGCAGCTGGAATGCTGCACTCAAATCCTGGTTCCGAGCAGCAAAATAACAGGTTTTGTAACTATTGCTGCTCCAGGATCATTCTTCCTCCACAAATGCAGGTGCTTGTGCAATTTTTAACAGTTGTAGTGTAAAATACAGCATAAATCCCAGAAGTGCTAATGTAGAACCATCTCATGCATTGCTCCGATGGTAAAAAATTCTAACCCACAATCTCTAATAAAGCCAAGAGTTTTCAAGGAGTGCAAAGGGTATTTATCAATATGTCCCTGACATACCAGCTGAAAATATGGTACATTCTAGCTATGGACACGATGAAAATGCGGCTTTGAAAATGAAAACCAGCTTGTTTTGTGATGGTTACAGATAAAATATTGGAGGAAGCATGCTGCTGTGCCTATGTGAAATGACGGATAAACCTTAGGATGACAAATTACAGTTCAGCAGGTAAACAAGATTTATCCATATTTTTTAGATGAAAGTGATGCTTCTTAGGGTGGTTCAGCAACTACTATTATTTTTCAAAATCTCCATGTATTTCAGAGTTTTCTGAAAGATGGCATGGACTAATATATCTTATATAACCTTTATTACCAGTATCTTATTTATAAGGTAGTAATTTTGCTCCATCCTGACATACAACATGCAAATTAGGGACCAGTTTCCCTCAATTCATATTTTCCTAAATTTTTTCATTTGTCAAGTGAATTCAGAACTTCTCTGCTCTCAGCATTTTAAAGAGAGGAAATTAAATTTTGCATAGACTTCAATATCAAATATTCTGTGCTTTCTACATGTTTTAAACACATTTTTTCACAGCATTCTTTTTCAAACCTGTTTCCCAAAGTTATCCTAACAGTTTGTGCAACTCCACAGTGGAGAAGCAGTTGGGAACAGTTCTTTTACTGCCTTACATAAGTGACCATTAAATGATGTCATATACTACAATGACATGAATATGTTAAATGTTCTTTCATTTCAAAAAGGTAAAAAAATCCACCCAACCCTTTCCCTCCCCTCCTTCTCCCAAATGCTTTCAATTTCACCAGCAAGCTGAAGCACAGAACATACAACAAAGTGCATGTAGCAACTACATTTCAGGAATTTTACCAATACAGAGATTTATGGCTGCCACTTTACGCTGAAATTCTGCAACATCAAAGAGTGGTGTTAAAGCATGAGTGACAGCCAAGGCAACAGCTGTATGGATAAAATATGGTTGTTTTAACACCTTCCCTCTTGATGTAAAGAAGGTCAAGGGATGTTGCTTTCATCCCCCTGTGGTGCTCTGGGTGAGTGTAAGTTCATCAGTGAAGCTGCAGGAAGGGAGTTTCTGAACAGTCTGTGCAGAATGGGGTGATGGGGAGAAAAAAAATAAAATCTGAGCTTCCCTTCATTGCCACTGTGAAGATTAAAGATGGGGAAAAGCTGCTGTCAGAGGTTCCTGCTCATTGGGATTCCACATATCAAAACCAGGAGCTTTCTGGAACTCTGGAAACTCACTCCCAAATTCACAGACAAGCACACAGTGCTGCAGATGAAAGACTGCTGACTGCTGTGCAGTTAAACCCTCTAATTTACTTAGCATATTCTCTTTCTGAGATCTCCTTGCAGCTGTTCTTTGCAAGTGATCCAAGGCAACATTCCGTGCTTGAGACAAGCGTAGCAAATTTGAACCAAGGAGACACTTTTAGGAAGAGGTGAAAAGCATCTGAACTCAAGAGAAAAAGATTAACACCTCCTACTTCTGAAGCATTCAAAAATGTATGCACTGATTTTGTAGTTTCTACAAAAGATAAAAAGCATGTGCATGAAACTTGAAATTAGTAAGATTAAAGAGTGAAGAATTCATGCATTTCTTTCAGAAACGAGGGCAAATGTCAGCCAGTGAATTTATGCCTGTTATTTTGTCCTTGCTGCATTTGCATTACACTATTACACTGAGTTCAAATTTACTTTAGGAAATAGCATTAAATATAGGTGAGTGCCACTATGAAGTTGGTGAACATTTACTGAATGCAGTCTAGAGGAACTGGATTAACAGCATCCTTATAAAAAGGCCAAATTAAAGGAAAATGAGAGTGGAAGGAGTGGGGAAGTCACCTGGGAGCATACTCTTGGTTTTTGGCAGTTCCTGGTCTTGGAGATATCCCGATCTCTGAGACCAGCCAGGATGCAGAGAGCTCAGTAACCCCACAGACCCAGCTGGGACCAGGGAACTCCCTTGAGAAATGGGACTGAGAGGGTGTCAAGTCACCAGGGCAGGACTTGGTAAGCTCCAGGTGGGATCTGCAGGCTTCCCTGACCTGCAGTGGGTTGAAGGATGCTGTGTCCTGGCACCTCCTGACCTCCGCACGTTCTGTTTGGATTGATCAAGTCTGGCAACAGTTTTGCTCCGTTCTGCTTTTGTGAGCTACAATTCAGAGACTCAAGAAGCAGAGTAACTAATAACTAAGATTTTAAAGCTGGAATTCCCTTTGAGTTTTGGTCGTGTCATCCTGTAAAATTTACCTTTCCTCAAAACCAGCTTGTGCCTCTAATTCTGTCTGTTAACAGGAATGAAACATGAAATTAAATACGCCGTGTTGAATATTAGAGTCTGAGAACCTGCTTCAAGTAGCAGTTGATACCGATCGTTTGATTTCCATCTAATTCCTGGAAGCCTTGAGAAGGGAGAGCTGCTATTTTCAGTGGCACCTCACAAGGTGTGTGTGCACCACATGTGCGTGTGTGCTCACGGTGAGGGCTCGCTGACACGAAGGCACCGATGCAGTCAGCCGTGCAGCTCTTTGGGCAGTGTTTCTGCTTTTCCCCAGTCTCCACTGTTGTTCCAGCCTGTCAGGAACAGTGTCAGCTGCAGTTCTCACGTTGTAACTAGACGTGGTGTGTACCCAGGTGCTCCCAAGTCTCCTGTGGTACCAGCTCAGTCTTCTGGCGAGCCTCACCGGGGTAATCCCCAGCTTCCCCAGTCCTTCACACCACCTCTCAAAAAAAATTAACAACCTCAGAGCTCAGATCGGCTCATTCCTCACAGCTCCCTCCCTCTGGGGAGCCTGGAGTACGCTGTGTCACTGTTGCAGTGGCCAGGGCTGGATGACACAGCTTTGTGAAGAGGTCCTATGAACCTCTGCTTTGGACACACCAAGAGATAGAAGGGTCTAAAAAAAAAAAAATTAAATTAACAGCCCTCCATCCCAAAGCCTGGCTTTCTTCACTCCTGGATGGCTTTGGAATTTAGCAGAACCTTCTAGTGATGTCCTTTGGCACACCATTTTCTGTCTAGGCAACAATGTCCCTCTGTCCTCCAACCCCATTGCTCCAGCTCCCCAAATACTTCAGAACTATTTTGATTCTACCACTAATCCTGGTTCCTTTGCTTTGTTTTTATTAAATTCCCTTTCTTCTTAAGACTCCCACCTCTGCAGGGGAAGAGGACACAGGAATCTCAGCCCATGGGTTATTTTGTTCTAAGTGAATTATTACCATCAATTGAGAAGACACCTGTGAGCAGTAAACAGCTCCGAGGCTGACAGCTCAGACCTGCTCTCTGAACCAGCAGCTACCACAAAACTCAATTTAAAAGCAGTCACTCAGCCCAAATTAATTATATACAAGGCCAGGAGCAGAGAGCAGAATGATCTACTGGGATCTCCTGAAGGCAACCCGGCTGAACTGAAAAGCAACACTGGTAAATTTTGCCCTGCCCTCGCCCTTCCCTTCGGACCACGCCGTAATTGCCAATGACGCAGTACAATTTAACACCCAGCACCTGATGAGAGCCACTGAAAAGGACTGAGGGAG
Source organism: Prinia subflava (assembly GCF_021018805.1). Classification (NCBI taxonomy): domain Eukaryota; kingdom Metazoa; phylum Chordata; class Aves; order Passeriformes; family Cisticolidae; genus Prinia; species Prinia subflava. The sequence continues at coordinate 109,005,280 of NC_086248.1, read as the reverse complement.
AGGGAAAACACAGCCTTGTAATCCTTGCCCACACATCTTACCCTCTCTGTCAAAAGTAATCCTATAAAAAACAAAATTCCAACCTTTTTGACACCATTTTTTCAAAAAACATCTATGAAGAACAAACGTGTCATCAGAAATGCCCAAGGAAAAACTGTAATTGATTCCCTCAGGGTTTTATGATACTCTGCCATTGGTCCTAAACAAGATTTTGTCCAAATGTGCACAAAGCCAACTCTGTGGGGCAGTTCCACACGCAGCAGATGTCCTGAGATACATGAGACTTATTCTCATGTTGTTTTTCAGGCCCAACATTTAAAAACAATCTTCTCAAATCTCACAAATCCCACGGAGATATCAGGCCATTACAGAGTGAGTCAGCTGCCTATTGCAGCCATGACTCAGGGTGTGGAGTAAACCCCTGCTCTGTTATAAAATTCACAAAAAGGAGAAAAGGAGGTAGAGCTCCCAGCACCATAAGGCACAACCCCTTGGCTCTGTGCCTGTCAGGTAGGCTGGGAAGTGACTGGAAGAAGTTCTGAGTTCACCTCTTGCACAGCCCCGTGCCAGTTTTAGGCACACATCTAAAACTGTCCCATCATTGGCACTCATTTATTGACAGCACAGAGCTCACTGCAGATGTCACATCTCAGTCCATCACCCGGCCTGGGGGAGAACACTCAGAGAGAGACCCATCACTCTCCAACCTGGAACAGCAGCTGCAGCAGCTGCCAATGAGAGCTGCTTCTGGTGATCCACAAGTGCCTTGTTTTGTTTGTGTTTTCCTGTGCTAACTGCTCTTCTGCTTGGCAGATCATCTTTACTTCCCCCTCATTCAGCTCGGTTCCGTTGTGTATTAATGTCTCCCTTTTCACTATCACATCTCCTTCCAGCTATCTTGCATCTTCATGATCAATGATTTTTCTTCTCCCTTTCCTCTTCTTTCTCCTCTAGTCCAACTGGGACTAGTCCAGTGTTTGCTGACATCAACGCTGTGGGTTTTAACTTGAACTCCTACCAATACCACTCACCCCTGGCTACCACAGGAGAACACAAACCCATCTCCGTTATGTTTCTGCACTGGTAATAAAAGCTGTTTTCTAGGCATTTCCAAAATAAACAGTATTAGCAACAATTCACAGGATCACCAGGTTGGAAGAGACCTTCAAGATCACCAAGTCTTCGATCTGCTGGATTCAAATCCTCTGATGTATGGTTATACCATAGAGCTGCTTAAATGACACATGCAAAAGAGCATGGAGAATTTCATTAATTTTACTGGTTTAAAACCTCACACTTTTTAAAATGCCATTGAGGGAAAATGCCCGTGAGGAAAAATCCCACAAACGCATTCTGAGGCTAAATATTGCAGCTGAAAGTAAACCAGGCTTAAAATAAAAAGTTGGCATTTTAAAGGCCTGCAAATAGGATTAGATCCACCAAGACTGTATAAACATTAATAAAGTGGAGCTCCATTCAGAGCTAACGTATCAGTGAGCCACGTGAGGACCAGCATGAACTCCTTCTGATTTGCAACCAGAAGGTCTGGAGGTTGAAAGAGGTAAAACAACCCCGCAGAAAGGTTCACCAGGACACAGATTAGGATCTCACATTTCCAAACGCCTGTTTCTGCTGGCTGCGGCTCTGTCTGATCGCTGCTGCGCTTGACTGCTCGCCCACTTCACATCCTCAGCACTCCAGAGACGTAGAAAAGCAGAGTTCTTTATTCAGGCTGGTCCTCAGCCTGGCACATCCCCAGCAGCATTTCTGGGCTTGCACGTTCCTCCCGCCCCCAGCGGTGCTGGAGAATGACACGAATTAAATAAAGCAGTGAATTAAACAAACAGCCTTGCAAAACTGTTGCCGTGTTTCAGAACTAGAGACTATTTCTTTCTGTTATGCTGGGCCAATGTTTTCTACAATTCCCCGCTCTCTGGAATGTTATCCTGCTTGTTTGAGGAGCTCCTCTGTGTGAGCCACTGGCACCGGAGGTCACCGGGTGCTGGAGGAAAGCCACTCCTGCTGGAGAGCTCTGTCTTCCCTGCCTCCGTGGAGGACACTGCACAGCAGAGGCATCTGAGATACTTCTCTTGCTCCTCAGCACAACAAAAACTGACAGAGAGAAAAATCAGGGACAAAAAAATGTTTCTTTTGAATCTCGGGTTTGTTTGTCTGGGGCTTTGGCTTTGCTCATGACAACCAATGAGGAAACCTGCAGTAAAGGTCAAAATCCCATTTGTGGTTTCAGTAAGGATTCATCCTCAGGAAAAAAAGAGCAGAAGTTTAGGACTTGAAAAATTTGGTGGAAGTTTTGAAAAGGAAAGGCTAAGTGCAGCCTGAAATGTGATGTGAAAAATGGGGAAAATGACAACGGGATGGTGGCAATACAGCATGAAATCCCTTGCCAAAGTAAACGAAAAAGTCACCCAGGCAGATAACATCTGGATATGTGCAACCTCAATTTAGTCAAAATCCTAATGTAAACAAGTCCACTGATAGCAGAAGGGTAGTTAAACATTCCACTGCCTTCAGATAATCGAAACCATCTTCCCTTCCTACAAAAAAATAACAGACCTTTCAATTATCAAACTCGAAGGAAGAAACTGACAGCTATTGGAAGGATTCCATTAAAATGTCTTTTTTTTTTCCTTGCTAACATCTCTGCAAATGATTTTTTGCTTGTACAGGAACTACAAGAGCTCTCAAAGGACGTACTGCTTGTAAATAATGGTAATATATGGTACACTGATTATATATAATATAAACACTGTATTTTGATCTGGTTTATTAGACTGATGCGAAGCTACACATTCTGCTAACTTTATAATGATGTTGTTAGTTTCAGTGATATCAATATTGAAATAAAAATTGAAAGAAAAGGTATTTTCAGCTCTGTGACATGGAGTTTCTATAAAATATGCATACCCTCTTCAAGAATCCTAGAAAAAATAGGTACTAGTCACTCTGGGAATGGCAAGAGCACAGCAAGGGATTTCAGTCTCTAACAGATTTTATAGAAAGGCTGTGGAGGATCAGTGCATACATATCTTATTACACCAACCCAATTATATATTGCAATAGTCATCCAGTCAGCCTCTCTGTCAACTTATTGCATTAATATATTATCTCTGATAATGAAGTTGTGACAGTAATCTGAGACATCTGCAACAAGTACCATCAAAGTCTTGAGTACAGAATAGCATTAACAAAATACCTTTTTTTTTTTTTTTTTTCCCCAGAGCTAACAACTTAAAATAGTTCTGGGGTAAATGTCACATCAGAAATAATTGTAATCATATATGGATCACCTTTCATGCCTCTTGCTGGAATGCCTATGAAATGGAATAATCTATATATTTCAGCAGAATCCAAGCAATTTTTGTGTGGCAAAGCTGAAGCTGATGCAGCAGGTCAAAATCAAAGGCTGAAGAACACTAACAAGGTTAGGAAGCACCAAGGAGTTACGAGAAGAAAAGAATTCCACTAAGTTCCATTGCAAATGATCACAATTCAAAGGAAAATATCATTCATGTGTGCACCAGCAAATCCTAATGGCAACTAATTAAATAATAAATTCTAAAAATTCTAAAATTCCGTTCTCCTGTAGCTAACAAAGCTAAAAAGCTCATTTTTAAAAATAGGTCAAGTCTCTCATCTCCATGCAACAGTGACAGAAATATTAAACTGGCTGATTTAAAAAGAAAGGGATTATCAGAACCCTTATTCGCACATGGTTATGCGGAAAAAATCACCTCAAATGAAATTCAACAGAACCATATTAGGCTGGAAACACAAGTAAACGTGATAAACAACGCAGATAACGTGAAAATAGGCTAGCAAGTTTCTAAAACAGAAATAAATCAAAGGGGAAGCTGGGTATTTAAAGAATTGGAACATGCAGAAGTGAAAAGCTTGCTCACCAACAGCTGCCGAGTTTATACGAAAATAGAAATGGTACATGGTGCATGTGATGTTCATTGATAACTTCATTTTCAGATGTACCTCACTCTGAGTGAGAGATCAAGGGAGCTCAGCTCCCATGTACTGCAGAAGGTAAAACAAATATGAACTAGCTTCAGGATTAGGGCTGCAGATGGAATTTCCAAACACGGAACCCCCGAAACAATTTGCACAGCCCAAATCACATTCCAGTGCCATTTAATAATGAAGGAATCTGGAAGAGATTTACCTGCCTTTCCTCGAACACACCATGCCCAAATATATGCACAACATTTCCATAAGTGCAAAGACAGGGGGATTTAATTTTCAAGGTAGTCACACCAAGACAGCCTCAAAATCAATCATTTCAAAGGTGTTCTTGTATTGCTTTGCAGTTAGTTTACACCCAGCCAGGACATTCTGTATCACTTACACGTGAGGATGTGAACAGTGCTGCATTACACCAACAATGGCATGCCATCAATCAGAGTCTTTGTGCTTACATCCCATTTTATTCTCTCTTTCTCAAATGTAGGGATGCTTAAATATTCTCATCCTGCCAAGCAGATGCCCGGGAAAAGAACTCAAAATGGATGTTTCAATCCTTCATAGTCCTGCTACATTTTGGGAAGGAAGGACTCATCACCTGTGGCTGTACTGGGACTTTCCTTCTACTGAAGAAAATAAAATTCATTCTGAAGTTATTTGATTGTTCGTGATGATACTGACCGTTTAGAAAGGAACTGCTTATTTCTGCTGGAATGTAAGTTTCTGAGTAGAAAACCCAAAACAGAAACCAGCAGCTCAGAGGTAGCTCCTTGGCTCACCTGCTGATCTCCCTGAGCCGGGTTTTGAGAAAGAGAACATGTGCAGAACCCGTGCTTTTTTCAAATATTACAATTCAGATCTTTAAATTACACTGATGTGTGGATTCATCCTTTGCTAGGTGCTGATGTTAGACTGTGCATCCTGCCCTAATTCAGCTCAGTGTCCTCTTTTCAGCGTCCATTGGGAGAAAAATACTTCCTAACTTCACCCAAACTAAACGCTTCCAGCTTAGAGATTCAACACTGCACAAGTGGAACTTGAATTGTCACCAGTGGACACTCCTCCCCTCCCTCCCCAAAATTTTTCAGGGAAAAAAAAAACAACAAAATTTTTCTACCACAGAGCTCATTAACATCTTTAGGATAGTGTCTGCTAGTTGCAGTATTCCATTTCAGGAATCATATATCTGCAAAGTATTTATACTGTGTTAAACTTAAGCCCCCTGAGCCATGCTGAAGGTAATCACAGGTACATCTGTTTCTGTCGTATTTAAATTCATGGCCTAATTCAATTGCAAATAATTAGCTATTTATCACCATGAAGTTCACATTACAAAATCAGAAAGGGTCAATATGATCCTAACCATTTAACACAAGACAGAGGCCTTAAAAGGAGGAAAGGGGAGAAAAACAAAATAAACCCTAGTAATGAATCCCACAGTAAATCAAATACAATCAGTTCTGCTTGCCCATCATAGCCCTGGACAACCCAATCCCTTTGTTTTTTCTTTACGGACTTACAGAATTTATTGCCATGCATATCATTGAAGTCCATCTTTCACTTTTATAGCCTGAAGAGGAGAATGATTTAGTCAAAACAACATGAGCACACAGCTCTTGTAATACTGTTGTGACCTCGGATTTTAACACCTACGCTGGAACATAACTATAAGTCACAAAGTTTTTTCACTTGCAAGGACACCTTAATTATCCCACCCATGACATGAGTGTTTTTGGAAGATAAAGTCAGTAATTAACTTGTTGCCAAACAATATGTTTACTGTCCCTGAAGGTCAGTTCTAGTATAAAGACATAAGGACACTTAACGTTGGGAGAGGCGCATTGTAACTCCCATCAAACATTAACCAAGGGGTCATCCATTACCTACAGTAGCTGGAAAATATCCTGAGCACCATAAAATGACTGTGCTGAAATAAATCTCTGCTGCAGCACGGAAGGCTTGCAGCACCTAAGTGCAACCAGAGATACGGAGCTTGACCCATTGTAACCAGACTTGTCAGAAATTCCACTTAACCTCAGGAGTCAGCCAGTGGTGGGAGAATTTGCTCAAGTAAGTTGATCAAGATTGCTCCTGTGCTATGGAAATCTGTCTTTGCTGGTTGTCCTTGCTGGGAGAATTTAGGTTTTGAAACTGTTTTTAAAGATTACACCCAAACAACTGTTAAGAACTCCTTGCCTTGTTTGGTTCTGAGTTTAAACTGGAGATTTGCACAGCCCAGTCTGAGTAAGGAGTCCGTGATCTGAAAAGGGCAGGCTGAGGATGGGTGAGTATATGTGTAACAGGGGGTTTCATTAGCCCTGCACAAAGCCATGAAGGGCAGCTCAGCACTCCTGGTACAATTCCTACACCAAAGCAGTCCCCTATTCCAGGGAGATGGGAAATAACCATCTTGGGTTAAAGATCTCCTGTAATACCTCAATTAGCTGTGTACATGAGCTAGGAGAGGTACTAACAGAGGAAAAAAAAGGACAAACAATGGAATAAAATTAAGGAAAATTATAATAAAGAAATATATGTAAAGCACTTCTATGCTGTTATGCCCAGCCTCTAGCTCACGTCCATCATCATCATCATTCTGTATTTCAACAGGAAACCTCCCAGACACTTGGCCCTTCCTGTGCTTTACACTCTGCTGACAGTCAGAGACAGATGGAAGGAATGGAAGGCAGAGAAAAGCAGCTAAGAGAATCACGGAGGAATAAAATCATCTCTGCCCAGGCAGGCCCACTCCTCCATCCCACGCTCACAGCATGCTCTCCTTCATGTGGAGGATAGGTAACAACTGAGAACTTGTGTTTTCCTCAGAGTATTGGGCAATATGGGAACAACTTGTGAAGAAGTGGCATATGGAAGAACCTAAACACGGCAAACAGGCAAGAGTGGAAAAAGTAAACAGGAAGAAGAAATTTGGATGAGAAAATAGGAAAGACAAAAATGTTGTCTGTTCAGATAAAGGAAGGAAGGATTCAGCTACAGAAGGAAAAATATTATGAATTTAGATAGGAAAAGAAACAAGAAATACGGCATGCCAGAATCAATGAATGTAAGACCTGGAGGAGGAAGGGGAGTCTGGAGACATTCACATCCAGGTGTGACCATTAACACTGCACTGAATTAATAAACAAAGAAGTTCTTCAGCATATAGCAGACTACTAAAGAAGATACTTTGAATTTGTACCTTTGATGCAAAACTGGTTGATTCAAGTCTGTGTTGTTTGAAAAACTCCTGTATGTCAGCACTTAGATACTGGGATAGCTTGTGTTGAAACATGGACTATTTGCTGGTTTTCCATTAGGAATAGATTGGATTTCTAATCCCCCCACTTAGTTACCAGAAGCCTTTCCATCAGCTGGAAACACTTTTCAATCCATCCCGCCAGCTTTTGACCTGTGCTAGTTACTTTTGGAAGGTGAAACCCATCAGGATCAGGCATGGATAAGCAATTCTCCACTGAGAGCATGTCAAATAGACACGCAGCCTCCCTGAGCCAGAATGCAGCAAATGTGCATTTCCCAAAAAGGGACACTTAGAGCTGCTCATGTGGAAGCAAATAACAAGAGCTGATGTCAGTCTGCACTTCTCTTGTAGCTCGGTGTAGGCATCACACATGTTATCCATTTTCTGAGACAATACTGGAGGGTGCTGTTTGTGTGCTGCCTGTAGACCATCTAATTAAAGAGCACAGCACATTAAAGCACTTGGAAAAAAGAGGATTGTCTCTGCAGCACAGAGCGAAGAGTCTGACTGCTAGGCAAAATAAGTGACACACTGTTACGTGTTTGCCTGAATATGATGGTGTAACAAGGCATTACATGGTAAGAGAAGGCTTCAGCTCATTTCAGGCCAGGAATTTCCATCATCTTCCTTTGCTGTGCCAGTGGTCCCCCTGAAGTGTCAGGCAGCTCCAAGCTGAGTTTTGGCTGAGCTCTCCCCTTTGAAATGGAGGATCTGAGTCTGTGGATGGCTGGGAGCCCGTGGCACCTGATGCCACAGCAGTATTGTTCTACAAAACTGCAGATGCAAGCACATCCAAATCCTTCCTCACGTTCTTCCCATCACTACCCTTCAACACCCACCCATAATTTTTTATTTATTTTTTTTTGAACAAGTCACCGCAAGTCCAGCCCTGATGATGTCTCTTTAATTTCCCAGCTGACTTCCTGACTTGTTGCTTGCAGGAAGGAAAGCCTCCTGCAGGCTGCTTGCACCCAGCAGAGAATACAGATGCCTCGTTGCAGCAGGAGGGAGAAGATCAGAGCAGAAGTCATTATCCCCTTCACCACCACCCCTCTCCACCCTCTGTGCAAACCCTCTGACAGCATTCCCCTCTCATCTTCTTCAGCAGTGTCAAGCAAAATGAAAAGGTTAGGCTGGAAGGCTTTTATGTGGCCTTTAGATTAGACAACCCATTAAAAAAAACAACCAAACAAAAAAACCCCAACGGAACAAAACAAACCCTACACAGTGCAAAATACTTCTAAAATCACAGAAACACAAAGGTTCGAGGACTAAATTTGCTACCTTAGCTGAATTACGTGTGCTTCCACGTAAGAAATACTTCATATCATGCTTCCCAAAGTGACTGTGGAAGCCAACCACAGGACCAACATTTTGCCACAGTATCCACCAACAACGTACTGCAGATGCAAATCCCCACACTTTAGAACACCATGGCTCCCTTATGTTGTTCTTCATACAAAAAGGGATGCTAAAAACGAAAGATGCAACTTCTCAGCTTCAGTCTGGTCAGGGTTTTCCCTTTATTTTCTGTATTTAGCACCTCCCCGTTCTGTTGTCTTTCCCTCTTTCACATGCCCACATTTCCTTTTCTTGTTTGGTGGACAAGGGCACAGTAAGAAGTGCAGACAGTTCTGTGACACCCTCTGAAAAGCTTAGTGTGAATCAGACTCACAGGGATCACGGGCTACCACTCAGCTTCCCTCACAGCAAGAGCCAGAGGTGAAGCTACCCATGGAAAAAAAGAAAAGAAAAGAAAGAAAGAAGAAAAAAAAAAAAAAAAAAAAAAAAAAGGCGCATTACTAAATATTCAGGCTCCAGTGCTATGTGCCAGGACATGCCCACTGGATGATGGACTGCCCTCCACATGGATCAGCAGTGGTTTGTCAGCTCAGGCTTTCGCCAGTCTAATGCAGGAACTTCTAGAGCAGTTCAGGAGTCTTTGCACAATATCAGCTCTTAGGCTTTCAGTCTCCTAAAGACAATTCAGAGGTCTGTAGTAAAAATGTATGGTGCCTTCGTTTTGCATCAACACCATACGTGATCAAAACAACTCGTTGTCTAAGATTCATCTGTTTGTCTAGAAAATAAATGTCAGTACCGTCAGGAAAGGGAAGAGTTTATGGTTAAACTGCAGCTACATCATCTCTCATAATACTGGCTTGGAGACAGCACAGATTCAGCACTTGGTTTTTCATTCACCTCTTGGAAACAGTATTGCAGACAAGCCATACAAAAGAACACTTAGTAGAAATACCTTTACAGTCAATGTTGTTATGAAAAAAAATAATTTTGAAATTAGTTTACTTTTGGGGAAGAGAAGTAATTCAACAGAATACGACACAAGATGACTGGAGTAAGCACAGAAAGCAATTTTGTTTAAACACACGTAGACATCAAGGCAATGATCTGCAACAGCCCAATGGAAAGGCAGCGTGCACTTCTGTGTTGTCCTGATGGACTGCTCTAAACATGAAAGAAATTCATGCACTGCTTCTGCAGGAGATCTCCCCTTGAAGAGGAGCAAGGAAACCACCCAGATTTCCAGCATGTGCAGGGTAATGAAGCAACTCTAATCATGACCCCCCTCCCATCAGTCCAACCCATCAATGATCACTGAGGGCAGCCCAAGCTGAGAGTCACTGTGAAATACAAAGTTATGTTTCGTGTCAGGGAAATGAAGAAAATCTGTGTAATCATAGTGATGGAACACAGCCATGGGACAGTTATAAAGATGAGTTCTAATAAACAGCTGAGGAAAGCATGGAAGGAAGTTTTTGAATAAATCTTTTGCTTGCAATTATCTATTATAAGTCTCAAGCTATTCTGCAATTAGTGTTCTTTAATTATAACTTTAGAAGCTTGCTTTGTATTAAAGAATTTTAAACTGTAGTTTTAGAGTGCAAAAAGATTTTCTTTTAGACAAAAGAAGGAAAAAGGAGGGGGCTCAAGCCTCACACAAGGTGAGAAAACATCCTGGACATGAAGATATGACTTCAGCTCACTGATTTATGACTCCAGGAGAGGGAAACTGGACATCAGCCTTGGAGATTGATGGACTTGAAAATAGAGATGGGACCCCCACATCTGGAAGCCAGATCCCACCACCTGGAAAAACATATCCTGGAAGTACATCCTGGAGTATTGAAATATCAGAATAGATCACAATGGTCCATAGAATTATACAGGACAATCTATAGATTTATGGCTGTTAGGTATTGAATTGTGACGTTAAAACTAGAAATGGAAACTGCTGAGAAAGCTTATGAATATGTATAAAATACCATCAAAACCAGCAATGGGGGTGCAGTTGGAAGGGAAAACCCCTGCCACTGTACCCAGCGCTGCCTCTTTGCTCACACTTTACCATGTTAATTAATTAATTATTAAATTGCTGCTTGATATATTGGCCGTGTCAAGCGTCTTATTTTTAACATCACTGTGGGATGCTTGAACCACATGATATTCATATTCAATTGTTCCAGGCAGATAAAGTAACAAACCTGTAAGGGCACAGCGCAGAGACCACATCCCTGTCTCGTGAGTGAAGCTCTCACGTGAGGAAAGAGCTGCTGCCCTGTTGCAATCCAAGTTCAGAGCACCAATAATAAAACCCTATACCGCTGAGCATTTTGAACATGGAATTAAGTTATTTATTCAAAGTATCACATAGCAGCATTAAAAGCAAAAGGCACTTCACTTTTTTCACGTACGAGTGAGTCTTGCATGAAGACAGCCAGTGTCTTGCCATGTCATGACTGCAGAACGACAGCAGATACTTATCCACTCAGCCTTAATTAATTTACTCCCAAACGAATACTGCATTTAGAAGGAAATGTAATTTTATCCTGGAAAACCACTTCACACAAGTGGGACAAACTGTTACCTCATCTGATTTGTATCTATTTTCTAATCACACAGAGACTTACTATAAAAGAATTCAAAATTATTCTAAAAATATGCAGCTGCTTTTGCACATAAATATGCCATTTTCCTCTCTGGATAAAATCTTTCTGAGGAAAATAGGAGATTTTAAGCTATTTTAATTTAATTTAAGCAATTTTAAGCAAATTGCTTAAGGCTTGTTTTTCTTACATCTCACATGGACATGCCTAAAACACTCGTATCACTTTTCCATCAAACTTGACATCACCTGTGTGGAAAGATCTACAAGTTCAACAATGTTCTGCTGCTCGTGTTCTGCTATTTTGGTGTTTTAATTATGTTATTCGTATGGCAGAATGAAGTTTGACATTAGTATTGAAGCTCATAAATCATCACTTTAAGAAAATGCGTTCCCTTGAGGAGAGGTAATACAGGTCAGATGGGAGTCCCTGTTTTAGCTTCAAACCTTGTTAAACAATCTTAGCTGTTTTCAGAAAGTCAGTGGTAATTTTTTTGTAATTTTTTTTTCTATTTGTGGTGGAAGTTTTTAAAAGATAACATTAGGAGTCAAAAATAAAATATGAAATTAAATGTGAATTCATTAATTCATTCGTTAATTCAACAGTGCTGGCTCTGGAAGAAAGGCATGGTAACAGAGTGTCTCAGGTGTACAGTCAACATAGTGCTAGAGATGTAGAGTCCCTCACATTTCCTTCTCCTTTTTCATTTTTCTTCATCCTTTAAAACATTTTACCGAGGAAATGGCTGATGATATATCACAAAAACCAGTGTACCTCGCATAAATATGAAAAAACCACAGTTTTACAATGATATTTGTGATTCAAGATGTCAGAAGCTTACACAGACTTTACAAATAACAAAGCTAATCATGTTGCAATAAATTTCACTAGAATTATTTTCTTAGAATGCTAATTGTTGCTTTTGTAATGGTGAAATCACGATCCCATGCTACCACTCTCCAAAGGGAACCAACCAATCTGGTCTACCTGTTCATTTACTGACGAAAGCCAAGTTTTAAGATGGGGCAGCAGAAATTTTGCACTTGCATGGCACAGTGTCACCCTGGTCATTGTTTATAGTACAAACTGTGAGAAAGAAAAAATTCTGACTCCAATATGAAGAACATTGCAGAAGGCTTAGAAAAGTCTTCAAAACAGGGTGACAGCACAGCTTCCACAGCCATGTGAGGTGATGTTTGAATCCAACAGGGATGCACACAGGGATTGATATCAAACACCGTGGCAGCAGCAAACACACTGGGGTTATTTGCAAAGGCTCAGGTGTTTCTCCGTTTCTCCTGGAGAGAGCTGCAGAAAGGAGGAGGTGGAAGTGTGCAATTCTTTGAAAGGAGGAGGTGGCAGTGTGCAATTCTTTAAGGAAATCTGTGCCACTCTTCCTGTTGCTCTTGCCAATTCTTTCATTTTGTGCCTTTAGGATGTGCTAAGGAGCTCTTCTCCCAGGATGCCCCCAGTCAGCTGAGGAGTGGCAACAGCAGGGGATGCTCAGTTTTGTAAATTAACACATTGCACTGCCTTTTCCATGGTTTCAGGCTACTGACTGAACCACCGGGGTTTAAGGCACAGAACCACTCAGAAGGGGGTGGGAAAAAAGACAAATTGATACCACTGCTTTTTGGCTGAAAATGAGGAATCTGGGTTCTCCTGCTCTAGGGAAGTGGCACCTGAATCCCCCTCTGCTCTGTTGTAGGAGATGCTCTCCAAAAGAGCCAGCAAGAGCTGGGGGTGATGAAGCCACTCCTCGAATGCTGGCCCCTGTCACAGGTTTAAGTGGCCTGTGGGGGTCCTGAGCTGGCCTCACCTCACCTGGGTGCACACAACACACACTAAATTAATTTTCTCGGAGAGAGGAAAGAGAGAATCAATATTTACTCCGGGATCAAAATGCTTCTCGTTTAAGGAACTCGGCGGTCCAGGAAAACGAGGAGCAATCATTTCGCTCGCACGACAAACAAAAGCTTCCTCGCCAGCAGACACTGGATATTGACAATAACCTGGGAGCATCCTAGCATGCATAGTAATGAGGTGGCATTTTGCTGCAGCGGAATTCTGCCTTGCAGACTTCTGGGTTTGGATCTAAGCAGAAATATTAAAGGATCAAAATACAGTATTTTCCATTCAAGGGTAGCGTTACAATAATTACAGTCAACAAACACTTCCACATCCCCCACGTAAGCTTTATTTAACGTGTCCTAACTGAAACACTGAGGCTATAAATAATGACTAGTAGATCACTCAGTGATTCAAAACGCAAGGAAAATGTGAAGTTTAGGAGCTTTTTTGAAACTATTATTTTATTCTACTGCAATTAAGTTGGTAATGCACCAAGCCACCACCAAAAATGTCACACCAAATTAACTTCCTTTTTATTAACCATGGCAGGTCAAATAATTTAAAGAAGTGAAGGTGTCTTGGTAATGAGACTTAACTCAAGGACACTAATTTACAATGACACGGGTTCCTCCACTCTGTATTACCTCACGTACTTAATAAAACATCCTTGAAGGGCCAAATTCTTATATCATCTAAGAATGATTTTGATCACTCTCTGTCTGAACTGCATTCATCTCCCGTGGACTGAGCCGCTGTTCAAGCAGTCAGAAACATTCCACGGAACACCAGCTCTCCATAGCTTTTGGCCTTCTTATATATTCTAAACACTTGTGTTTAAAAATTCAGTGTTTCCTCAAAGATATCGATTGTATCCTGTTTCTTTCCAATGCTCCTTAATCAAACCAAATCAAATGCGAAGTTGTGTTTCCTATCTGTTGGACTCTGCAGTTATTTCTGATTGCTATTTATCTCATTTTTCAGAAAAACACCACCTGTGAGAGTGGCCAGTGAAAATAAACAGGACCAGTGATGCAAGAACTGCCTCTTCAGCAAGGACAGTGTAGGGTCACTGTACCCTGTAGGTACAAGGCAACCCCCAGTCCTGAGAATGATAATCTCATTTTATAACACTGAACATTACAAAATAGATATTAATACAGACTCCAAAGGCAGCAAAAACAAGAGTAAAATAATATCAGAAGTGTTATTTCATTTCATTTTATCTTATTTTCTTTTACATGGGGTTTTATGGAGGCTCGGGAACTCCCTGAGCTGAAAATTGGTGGGAATTAAGAGAACACCGTGGAGAGGCATAATCTATGTTTGCTCTGTTCCTGCTCTTCCCTTTGCACTCTTTTATGGTCATTAAGGGACTTGTTGCCTTTTTTTTTCTTTTTTCTTCTCACACCATTCCAGAAACACGGCAATAGGCGGCTTCACGCATGGAGAGGATGGCGTAAGCTCCTAGTACATTTCCCAGTCCCCAAACTCATTTAATATAAAATCCTCCAGTTGAGGACATAACAGATATTAAACTGATAAAAACATATGCTGCACTTGATCTCTGCCAAAAGGTCAAGAGGCAAACACGAGGCAGAAGCCTCGACGGTTCCTCGCTCTGACTCGGTGCACACGCTGAGACTGAATCATCCCAAGATTTTAACGACAATTAATGCAGCTTTATCTCCCAGATTTATTTCAAAAAGCTGCAGACACATCACAGACCCCAAATAACTCACTCCAGGGTCTCAGTGAGCTCATGATTATGCACACACAGGAACTGTTTCAGGAACTTGGGGAAGTTGATGATGCCATGTCTAGCCTCCCAAAATATTTCAGTCTTGATCTGATTATTTCTTCTTCTATGGTAAACTAAATAAAAAGAGAAAACACCTAGGCCTTCCCTCTGATCTCCAAGCTCCTGCTGCTTCAGTGCCCCCAGTCCCAAATAGTTAAGGAATCTTCTGTTTTCTGAATCAAAATAGGTTGGGTTTTTTTTTTAAAAAAAATCTTCCCTACAGAAACGATTTCACAAAATTCTAAAAAGTTGAGAGAATTTTTAATAAACGACTTATTAAAAACAGAACTACTGCTGTGCATTTTCTTAATCCTTGCATTAGCGCACGTTGCACACTAATTCAAAGACTCAGTATCAGTCTTGCTAAAGCACAATTAGTACCAAACTCCACCATAAATTAGCAGAGAAATTGTCCACACATGAAGAGCACTAAGTCAATACTGCTAAAGCACCAAAAAAATCATCCCTGTGCATGGAAACAAAAAATGTCATTTGAAGTTAATGAGTAATAACAAAAGATATTTTAGTAACTTGGAAAAGGACAACTATTTTTTCAAAATTATTTTCGTTTTCAAGAACATTTTGTAAACAAACTTGGAAACCTTTTCATTACCAATGATGTTTTCAATCACTCATCAGAATCACTAATTATTTGTAAGGATAAGTAAAAGTGTTTGTCACAGCAATACCCATCCAATGTCCTGATGTTGGTGCTCCAAGCAGCACAAGACAGGCAGGCAGTTATAATGCAATTATTTAACTTTCACTACCGAGTTTTCAGTGAATCAGTATCAGCAAATCCACTGGATTTTAATGAGTTAAAATATTTTAATAGCACAGCTTTGTTATTTTGTTTAATCACCTTTCCCTAAGGCTCTGAACAACATTTAAGCACGTGCTTAATTTGCTATTGAAGTCAAAGGAATGAACAGTGAATGGTGAAGTTAAGCATGTGCCTAATGAGATTTACTGAGTCAGAATGCATAAAACCCAATGTGAGCAGAATCAAAGCCCCGAGGTATTAGCCAAGTCCACCCCCAAAGTTTCCCTAAAGATACAGGGCCTCCAAAAGGAGAATGAAAACTTTATGTTATATTATGACATGTCTGTTGCACACCCATATGTCTGAAATAGTTATGCAGCAAAACACAGGCCAGACTTTGTAGGTCTTTAAAGCAACAAGAGAAAAAAAACTTTGGGTTTAACCTAAAACACTGACTGGAAGATTTTGTGGATTTTTTTTGGTGTCAGTAGCTCAGCAATAGCCTTTGACATGAAACAACTGCTGATTTGTCTCATGTTTCCTCCAAAAAATGAAACTGTAGTATAATTTTGGTGTTTGATTTGGGGCAGGAGGGAATGGAGGAATGGAGCTCACATATATATTCCAGTTATCTGTTCCTCTGTGAAAAAGAAGGAACTTAATCCAATATTACTATCTCCCTTCCTCAGTCACACGGGGTAATCCTCTCACACCTGCACATGAAATCTGCATTGTACCAGTTGATACTTTTTCTCAGACTGCATTAAATTAAATCACCACTTCTTCCTAGAGCAGGTGAGTTCAGTTTAACAAACAGCAACCCAACCAGCTTTGAATGCAGCACGTAAAACATAAAACTGTACTTTTCTATTTTCTGTGACACTTAAATGGCCTAAGTGAACGTTTAATTTAATTGCAACTAATAAATGTTTTCTTGAGAGTAAATATTCAAAAAAAAAGGGGGGTTGATTCCAGGGGAAAAATTCTTAAGATTCCATACTCACTATAAATGTTCAAATCTGACTTAACAAGGTTTTAATTCTTTCTCTTTTAGCTTACATCAAGGATCAGGTTCTGGCATCAAATGTCAGTGAGACTGTTTGGGGTTTCTTTTGCCCTGCCCAGAAAAAGAAGAGCGATTTGGAGAAATACTTAGCAATTTCTCTTAAAAACATACCGTCACCAATCCCTTCTCTAATATGCTGTCAAAATCAGCAAATCTGTTAAAGAAAAAAAAAAATTAATATTTAAATGTGGAACATAATTGTTACTTCAAAATGGCAGCCATCAGCAGGGAAGGAGTTAAACTTCCCCACTCTTTTTCTAAGAGTAAAAAAGGCAAGGAACAGCTGTCACTCAGGTGATGAATACAAGCTGCCAGCCTTTTAAACAGCAGGTACAGCGTTTGAGCTCTGAATTAATTAGCATTCAGAAAGCCTAAACACGGCTTGATAACTCCGCAAGATGATTTTTGTCCCTTCCTGCAAATTAATACTGCTATTAAGATGAGCAAGGGCACAATGCAGATCGTAATTGTACCCATTAAACAAAGTTTCACCAGTAATGAATCGGAGGCTCTTGCCAAGAATGCATCAAGTCAAATAAAGCTTTGCTGCAAACAACACAGGAATCCATCCCCGCCTTCTCATGGCGTTCAACAGAACCACAACGTGGATTCCTGTGAAAATGCGTGAAATGTTTTCTGCATTTGAGCACAGGCTCTCAAAAGTTCGTGTTTTCAAAGGTTTAAATAGTGGCTTTGTCTCAGAAGAATTTGAGCTGCTTCCATCCAAGGCCCGCTTCTAACATACACGTGCACACTGAAAGGGAGTTAAGGCCTCCTGAAAAACTCTTAAAAAACAAGGCCTCCCTCCATCCCTGGCTGCTGCAGCACTGCATCAAAGTCTACATAACCCACGTGGAAAACCCTCCTCCTATATTTATCATCTCCTTTGAACGATGAGCATATTTTATAAAGCACAAGAATGATTGATACCAGAATTTAATGATGTTTAATAAGTGGCCATCTGTCAACAGTCAAGGAGTAAAAAAGAAGCACATTATTATTTCCCAAAAGACTGGAAATATTGGTGCTAATTAAAAGGCACATTATCATTATCTCCAAGCAATGTCTAAACACTGATCAGACTCCACGCCCAGGGCAGGAGGACGAGGGGGAGCTACGGATGTGAGTGCTCCCCAAACGGGTCACTGGGGTTGGGGGTCTCCAAACTGGATTTAGGACAGCACGAGGATTGGAACTCAGCAAGTAGCTGGCATCTCCTGGCTGGGGGGCAAGCAAGCAAACCCTGATCTGGCGTAGGAAAGATCACCCACTTTAAACTCAACTCTTTAGGAGAAACCTTTGGTACATTTTTACAGAGAATTGTAGGAGAAAAGAACTGTGCTAAACATGGCACTTCAATTTATTACTGCTGATTTTGCATCCACCTTGTTTCACAACAGAATAAAACTTGTGGTGCCCAAACACACGGTCGATTGCACCATACTGGACTGCAAGGAGCTCGGTGCTTTTGGCTGAGAAAGGGCTCAGTGTCACACGTACACACAGGACTTTGGTGGTCAGACAGACAGAAGCCTACACAAAAAGGGACAAACCCTATGAACAGGATGTCTGAAGCACTCTTGACTCCTGGGGCCTCTAGAAGACCCTGTAGGGTTCAGGATGTTTCAGCTTCTCCTGCTGGGTGCTATGGAGGAGGAAGGCACATAAAGGTAGGTGGTTCAGTCTGCTGCTCGTGTTTGCCTGGAGCTCTGCCTTAAATGTTAATAGTCATTTTATTACCTTTTAAGACGTAGGATTTATTGCCATTTTCATAATTCATCTTGATCAGAACCTCTTTCAAGCAAGCAAACCTCTCCTAACCCCAAAATCCGTGCCTCATGTTCTAGCTGAGGCCACCAGCAGCCCATACCATACTTTTTGCCTCAGTGTTTAAAAGCTGACAAGACTCTTGGCATTTATTGCTTGCAGACAGGCACAGTTACAGGCCACTGGCAAATGTTTTCCTGCCCTTGAGACATGAGAGATGTGTGAGCAAGATATGACCGATCCCACCTCCCACATGGTGGAAACTGCATGTGCAGTCCCAGGTTCAGCAGTGCTGACTCTGGGCCAGGCCCAGCAGTTCACCAACTTTATGAGGTTTTGTGTTGTTGGAAGAAGAATACAGGTGAGTGGTGTAGAATATTCCTGTGCTGGAGGTAAGCAAAGCACAGACACAAAGCAAAAGGCATACCGGGAACAGGTGGGATGAAAAGAGGGATGGGAGAATCCCACTGAAAGCATGGAAAATGGCCAGCTGAAGTATCCCAGGCTGGGGAAAAGCACAGCTGCCCTGGCAGCCGAGGCCCATGTACCATTATGTACCATACCTAATTGAGAGCAGGCATTTTCCCCACCGTGTTTTTCCCAGCTAACTTTTTCCCCTGTAGTTGCCACTATCAAATTACCATCTCCACAGTGCAAAGCCACCCCTAGTCTTCCTCCTCAGGTCAAGGAACTCATTCATCACTGTCAAATGGAGCATATTTCTATTTTACTTGTCATTTTCAAACCATCACTTCACGCAGGTGCGACCTCTGATCCTGCCTTTCCTTCCAACACTCCCTTGCTATACTCTGATAGTCCCCCATTATCTCCTCCCTGAGAAATATTAAAAAATGTAAAGGAGATGTCCCTGGTTTTGATTACCCTATTCCAATATAACTCCTTGATCTTCAGCATAAACACTTCAATCATTCTGGCATTTTCATTGACTCAAATTAAATGCAGAGCCAGTAATTATTTCACAATCCCCTTGCCCTTTCATACACAAGTCTTCTGCCTCACACAATGACAAAGTATTACCTCCCAGACTCTTAAATGGTTCAGATACTTCAGGTACATTTTGGATATGAACCTGGCACGAGGGGACTCGTAAGTGAGGCTTACCCAGCACTAACTGTTGGCAATTACGGTGCTTTTCTCATGTTGAGCTCCAATGCTCAAACACGATGTGAGCTGTATAACCATACAATAATTCCACTGATTAACAGGTTCCTTGGGGTGACCATCAAGTTCAAGATCCCCTGCATTTTGCAGCCTCTAAATGTAAATCCAGCAAAGTTGAAGCAGAAAGGGAAATTGGAGACTGGACATTTAGACAGACAGGCAGAAATGAAAAAAACACCATTGGTATCCAGTTTTACTTATGCTATTTACTTCCATATTCACCACGTTTGTTTTAAACTGGCACCAAATTCTTCACTCTTGGTGCCTCCCAGATTTGCCTTCTGACTGTGCAATTGTTGTATGGCTGTCAGAGCAGGAGTGGAATGTATGAAAAGCTGGATAATTGTAACTTGGGGCATATGGTACTGCAGAGAATGTAGGGGTTAGCAGGAAGAAGGGGGTTTTGTTTTGATTTTTTTCAAGAGTCTGCGTATGACTAATGCTTTTGCCAGTGGGCAAAGAAAATATCCCTTGTTTACCCATTTCTCCAAAATTTGAAAAGTTGCTTGCTTTTTTTTCCTCCCCCTCTTTCTTTGGGGGGTGGGATGGGGAGAGAAGGACGGAAGTTATGTTAAACATTAATTCTTATTTACATGAGAAATAACAGATCTTCCTCCTGGTTTGTTTCTTGTGTCCTAAGATACATTCTCAAACAGCACACAGGACACTGAGATTTTCACCAAAAAAAGCACTGAAATGAGCTAGCTGCTGTGCAAACATGTCAGCCTCCATGCCTCACAGACATTGAAACGACCAGCACAGCTCGCTCCTCTCAAAGGTATTGCTTCAAGCTGATTGCTGACTCAAGACAAGAACACAACCCTGGGCACAGTGAGTTTGGGAGTATTTTCTCCGCAGCTGCAGGGTATAGAGGGTTTTCTGTTTGTTTTGCCTTTTCCCCCCTCTTTCATATGAAACCTCAGATTCTGGAGTACAGTTTGGCAGCGCCGGGCTGAAATCGCTGCCAGTTTCCGAGGGTACAGAATCTCTAACAACACAAAGCCCCGACTATCTCCTCGCCCAATAAATAACCAAAATTTTGTACCACGGCTGTCCTTAAAATATATGACTTCTTGTTCTCCTCTCCTGGCTGCAGCTAATCCTTTCTGCCAACACGCTTTCATCTGCAATGAGCCTGCCTGTGGCACGTGAGGTCCCAGCGCGTCCCAACAAATCCAAAGTGCGCGGGTCGCAAAAGGGAGGGCAGAGACAGAGCCTCCCTCCTCTAATGGGATCAGAAAGGCTCCAGTTTCCCCTGGAAGGTGCTCATCAGGGGCAAGGCCAGGAGAGGCAGTGCTGTCAGGGAAGGCCTGGCTCACACATTGCGTTTCTGGTGCGTAAAGCAGAACAGAGTGTTGGTGGTATTTATATTCCTGAAGGGCTTCTCTGTCGGGGTTGGATTACTGGTCACGTGTTTATCACTGTCATGCTGGAAAAGCTGATCCAGGTGATGTCTGCTTCACACTCAGCAGTTTTGAACAGCATTTTTCTAGCTTTAAGGGCTGGCATTGTATGACTCACTCTTTAGGATTGCTCTTCCCTTTTTCCCCTCCCTTCTTCTGCCCCTGCTTCAATTGTACGCTTCTTCACTTTGCCCGAGTGATCAAAACCATTCAAACAGATCAAAAGAAAATAAACTGGACGTATCATTTTCAGTGGGAATGAACTCCATAAGAGCTATTTGTTCTCCCTACTTACCCCATTGAGGCCTGCCCCTTCACCCACAGCAGCCGTGGAGGGTGGCAGACACCAGCCTGCTCTCCTGCTTCCTGGGAGAGAGGACATCACCTCTCCTGCAAAATTCCATTACATGGCGTGGCTGCTTTCTCCCACACTCTCAGGGGAAGAGCTCTGTTTTCATCTCACGGGCAAGGAAATGAAAAGCGCCCTCAAATTCACATTTGACACCTTGGGAGTTGTTCCTCCATCTTACCTGGGATTTTAAACCAGTCCCCAGAGTTCACTGAGCTTCTCTGAAATCTGCTGTCAAGCCAAGAGCTTCAGTTCAAAATTCAACCCAAAAATTCCCTCAGTGGCCCAAAGTGCTGCTAAAGCTGGTCTTGGATGAGTGTCAGACTGCTAATAACTGAGATACCACACCAGCCATCAAATCCAAAATTGCAGAGGCTCTAGTTTGGTCTTCTGAGGTGTCTGAGAAACAGTGTGCTCTGTCTGCACATACACATTCTCCAGCAGAAAGACAGAAAACGCTTAACTGAGAGTACCTTGAGAAGGATGTAGTCTGCTATTCAAAATTCATTCTGTTCTTGGAGTGATCGGGTGGAGCAGCAGAATGACAGAGCTCATGTCAGCTGACACACTACACTTAATTAATTCTGTACTCTTTCAGATTTAGCATCTCAGATCACCTCAACAAATCCTAATCACAACAACTATTTACCTGCCCTTAGTAATTTCTCAAACAATCCTGTAATTTACCTTTTACAGTACTATTTATGACGTCTGATGTAGTTGGTTGATGTTACAGCCAGCTGAAACGCCTGACCTATAATGTATAAATTTCACCCTGGGCACTCTGCTGAAGCGCTGGCATTGCCAAATCTCTATGGGGTCTCCACTTAAGTAAATACTATTACAGGCACTTTAGACAAATTTTCACACCCCAGCCTATTAATGTTATTTCCTACATACAAAACTCCCAAATGAACCACAGGCATTCATTAATAATGTGCATTAATGGGCAGGAATTTCTTCACATGGACTCTATAAATCTTCACACACTTACAAGATAAATAGTTTGCTTTTGTGCGGTAAGAAAAGACAAAATTTTGTGCTTGATGAAACACTTGGACCTGATTTTTTTTAGGAGTATATCAGCACTCATACCAAGCACAGATGGGAATAAGTATGAATATATTTTATGCTCCCTTTGCTATGTTCACAGGAATATAAATTTGCGTTTATTGTATTATTGTAACTAAATTTTAGAACCATTCATCTGGGAAAAAACAATGCAAGGAAGACCCACGTTTCTGAATGGACGTTAATTAGCTAGGTAAAAACAATTAGGCCACAGCCACCCTACCTACTTTATAATGAGGTGAGATACTAAGAAGAGAAAGAAAAATAAGGGGGGGAAAAAAAAAGGTAAGAAAAGGAAAAATAGGGCCAAAATGGAAAAAAGGGCCATCTGAACAGATTTTGCCCCCTGCTTTCAGCATGCAGTCAACTAAACAACTCTGAGATTAAACTGGAAAAAGTTAACTCAGATTATTTACTAATTGTTCAAAAAGAGCACAGAAGTTTCACAGAAGTGAAACCACACAGCTCTTCCTCTCATCCAAGCAGAGAAGGCAGCATATGCTGTTTTTTCAGGGGTATCTTTTCTGCCTGAAAAATAACCCTGGCTCACCTAATAATTGGGTTTATGTGTTTATAGGCAGTAACTGCAGCTGAATTCAGGCACAAGTTTAACTTTTTCCAGCTAAATACAAAAGTGAAAAGAGCTGCTTAAAGCCACCTTATTAGCGAATCAGATCTGCTGGAGGAAAAACAATAGCACAAACAACAAACAAACAAAAATGCACAAATTCCTTGTGACAGTCCAAAACTTTGGCTTTTCAAGGCATGTGGTCATCTGAGCAAGTCCCACTGGGACCACATGGCACGTCAACAAATTGGCATTTTGTTTAAACGTCAATCAGC
Source organism: Prinia subflava (assembly GCF_021018805.1). Lineage (NCBI taxonomy): Eukaryota > Metazoa > Chordata > Aves > Passeriformes > Cisticolidae > Prinia > Prinia subflava. Next base: position 108,982,036 of record NC_086248.1, on the reverse strand, counting down.
CAGACCTTTCCATTCAAACCCGGGTCAGCTGCACGGGCAGCTGTTGGAGTGCTGACACTCCTTGCTTACACAGATGCCTGGGAGTCGGGGGAAACACCACTCTACTTTCCCAAATGTCTTCCTAGAAACTTACAGTTTAAGCTTTTCAAAATCTATACCAGAAAAATATCACAGTAAAATTTCTGGGGACAATCTCAGTTGTTCCCTCCATTCTCTTCTAGTTCAGACTGTTGGAGGTTAAAACCCCAAACAGCAACCACTGCATCACACATTACTCTGAACTACTCCTCATCATTCCTGTAAAGTATTTCAGTTTTACAGGTAGTGACATCACGGAAACTCTTCAAGAAAAAAGGAAAAACACTGGCTTACAACGCTGATTACCACATCGGGGAAGCTTGCAAAGAATTCTGTTGGATTACTCTCTTAAGCTGCTGGAATTTGCAGAAAGGTAGGATCCCAGGATGCAGGCAGGTAACACCGTGTGATTCCAACAGAACACCAAGGGCCATCAGAATGAACCACCAGAAACCTTTGTTGAAGGTGCCACATGCACACACAGGCTGGAACACGTTTGGGAGGCACATGGGGAAAGGTGGAGGGGTGAAATGAGAAAGGAAAGAAAGCCACAAAGCCAGGTAAACACGTTTCTTGGTCTTAACTTTAAACATTTGTCAAAATTTTTGGTCGTTTCAGTTTCTTTCAGTACGAATAAGCAACACTGAACTTTGCCAAAAACAGTCTCCATTTGTTATGAACTGCAAAGAGCTCACACACACAGACACTCCTGTTCTTCCTCTCTGCCATGTAAATACACATGATCGAGTTGCAGGTGATAAGCAGTAAAGAATAACAAAATCTGGTCTACTTCACTGTGAGTGAACAAGTTATGCACATAATCCCCTTCCTAGATATTCTTCAGCACAATGTACAAGAATTTAAAAATGTGTTACCCATGATGGTTCTCTTAATACCTTTAATTAAAACACTAGCAGAAGTTATAATGAAAAAGGATTGCTTCTTTTTTTTAATACACTAAGCCCTCAAGCTCCTGTTATTTTACATTCTGATAAAAAGGAAATGAATAATGAAGCCACATTTTGAGATTTAACATAATTGTAAGATTCCCAGTTAAAGGGCAGGAAAGAGGTTTCATTTTTGGATTTCCTTTTAACAGATACAAGCTTTATGTTCCTTTATTATTACAAACATGCTAATTTAAAATGTCACCCTTTCAAGCTCCAAACACTGGTTAACAAGCTGCATCTTTCCTCTGCCCCACTGCAAATGACAAACACAGGGGCTCCCTGAATGAAAAGAAACTAGTTAATAATTGGCCTTATTGTGATTTCTGCCTGCCTCGTACCACCCTTCTGGATTTCACTCTGAATGCAAAGTGCTTAATATCATCAAGTTTTCCTGGTGATCAGCATGCTAACTTACAACAAAGCTATTTACTGTTTGCAAACTCTCCCACTCCCTTCTGACAAAAGCATTTCCTCATTTCCTGGATAAAAGCTGGGACTGGGGGGGCACAGCAAGACAAAGGTCAATTGACTGGGAGATTGCTGTGGCAGGGCGGCAGGTCCACCCACCAGGGGCATGCAGCACCCGTCAGCATTTCCTGGGGCCCAGAGCATCTCCCTGCTGGTTTCAGCTCTGGGATCCGTGGTGGCCCCCAGCTCTTTGCTCTGGGATTGGGAATGTCAGCTGGTGCTGCCTGCCCGGGGTGAGGGAGCCAGGGCCTCCACCAAGGAGGGGACAGTGGCCACGCAGTCAAACGGGAGCAGTTTTGATCTCTTCCCACCTCGTGATTCCAGCAAATAGACCGGACACTGAGCTCCTTCACGCCACAAACCTGATCCCTAGAGACATTCCCTCTTCTGCCATCAAAAAATCTTTTGAGCTCTCTGAACACATCATCAAAAACTAAATGATCACAATCACATGCAAAGGCGGAGACTTAGGCAAAACTGCAATTATTTGCAACTCTCTGAGCTTCTTTTGATGCATAGCCTCTGTATGCAATTTCTGCAAAAATTTGGAATTGGTTTTGTTTGGATTATTATTTTTGGATGCAAGCTGGTTGTTTGGATCCTTGCTTTGTTTCTGTCAGCTGAAAAGCCAGACTGATACCCCACGATGAAAGAGCACATTGATGCCGACATCACCCATATCAAGATCCCCTTATCAAAAATCTGGTAGCTAAACAATTGAAGTGAAAGACAGAGCTAGCAGATTATCTCCTGTGATAGCATACATATCTGCTGCTTGTTTCATAAAGTACTTGCTAACAGCAGGGAAAAGTCCCGAGTTCAGTTCCGGATTCCTGATAAAGGTGCACCTATTCCAGGTCTGTCCCATCCAGTTCCCTTCGTCCTGCAGAGCAGCACAGCTCTGCTGAGCGTGAGCACACAGGGGTTCCCAGAGCCTCACTGCAGCTTTGAACAGCTTAGGCAGGTGCTTAACAAGAAAAAACAGAACCATAGCCCCTTAAGAGTTTTAAGACCCTTGCTCAAAGCATGAGGTGTGCTTCCTAACAAAAACAGCAACAACATCAACGAGAAGCCACCAGCAGCTCTGGGATAACAAAGTCACTGTTCTAAAAGGATTTAAAGAACGTGGGCCTTAAAAATCACACCTTGATAATACTGCAGTGCAACTCCAGAGAGAGCTGGAGTGGAACTGTGCCACATGGAGACCCAGGTCTCACTTGGAGAAACAAAACCCGATTTAAGATTTAGCAGATCAGAATAAATTTGGGGTCTAACTACAGTTACGATGCAAGACAGAACAGAAATCCATTGCCACTGCCCATATGTTTTGCCCAATCGCTCTGCCAGGTCACATGGACCTGGCAAAAGGAATCTGCGTGTGTGTGCACATCTGAGTGCATTACACACGCACCTCTCGGACAAGGAACAGCCAGGCAGGATTGATGGCTACGGACAGTATTTCTAATGGCCTCTTTAATTGGCACTATGGTGATTAATTGAGGCCTTCACAGAACTCTGGGAGTGCTCATTACCACACAGCATGGTGTCCCAGCACACTGTGAGGGGACACTTATTACCAAACAGCCATCACAACACCAGACACTGAGAAGATAAATTTTACACAAATCTATGAACCCCAGAAATTGAAGCCTACTACCGAGGCAGCTGGAAAATTCTGCTCCTTCCTTAATGTATTATTTTAGCAGTGCCCATATGCTCCCAGAGAGCAGAAAAGGACTTGAGCAAGGTATTGAAAGCAGGCTAGGTGTGCAGTAAGGATTGAATCCCTCACGCAGTATTTCTGGCCTGTGCAGAAATTTACATTTGCTCACGGCTACATACAGGATGCTGCAATTACAGCCTCACCCCGAGCCCTGTGTGTGTGCAGTTTGAATCACTGCAGTGAAAAAAGACATTGGGATATTAGAAAGCATCCAAAGGAGGGCCACAAGGATGGGGAAAGGCCTTGGAGGGAAGACTTTACTGCAATCTTCCTCTGATGGGAGGAAGAGGAGGGCCAGACTCTGAGCTCTCCTCTGTGGTGACCAAGGAACTGAAGCTGTCAGCACCAAGCCTGACAGAGTTCCAGAAATGTCTGGACGATGCTCTCAGACACAAAGTAGGATCCTTGGGGCTGTCCTGTGCAGGGCTGAGAGCTGGACTCAGTGATCCCTGTGGGTCCCTTCCAACTCAGAATATTCTGTGATTTCTTCCCCTCTGCCCTTCCCAGCACAGTGTCAGGCTCCATGCCCACACAGCCCTCTCCTCCTGGAATCCGACAGGAATTACCCATCCCCTTCGTCCTTAGAGGGGTGTTTGCTGCCTCAGGGCTTCCAGAGCCCACGGATGTCTCCCACACACACCACAGAAGCACTTACCCACTTATAAATATTCTGTAAATAATCTTGGATAACACTAACACCATCTTTCATTCTGTGAACGACTCGGGATTTTGTTGCGCGCCGACAAAGAACTCATTCTCATTAGAATTCTGCAAAATCTTCTTACACAAATCTCCTGTCAGCTTCAATCCATGAAAGATAATAAAGGTATGCTCAAAAAGTGGGGACCAAAGCAAATTTTGTTTAGACTTAACAGATCCCATTTCCTGCGATGTTAATCAGACAGCAATGACTGTTCTCCAGCTGATTTGCACCAAAGAATACACTGCAAGAATTTATTCTTACACTGCATTTTGTGAGCTAAGAACAGGCAATATCAATTAAAAAAAAAAAAACAAACCCAAGCCCACCAAACAGTTGCCAGGAATCTGGGCTTTTTCAGAGGTGACAAAAATGCTGGAGTAAACTGGCTTTGGAAGATTTCTGAGCTTTGTAGTTTTGAGTGAGGATTTTATGAACCAGTTCTAAATGTGTTTGGATCACTAGGAATTAGTTTAAGTTGTAGTTCCCTAGAAAAGAAACTGGTGTAAATCAATCTTATTTTAAATACACATGAACAGCTTAAAATTGCATCGTATGCCATTGCTAACATGTAATAGCTTCCAGCTCCAAAGGAGATTTAAGTGTTGCTGCAGAGCTGGAGATATCATTTGGAAACAGATGTTAAAGTGTCATGAAAAGCAATTATCTTACTGAATAAATGAACTTCTTTGTAGCACTTTAAAAAAATTAGACAGGCTAAATAATAGATGCCCTATTCAACATTTTTAGATGGTGTAAATAGCCACCTTTATGAATCACAAATCATAACAAATTGCCATGTTTCTGGAAATGGATATTAATCTCCTTGAAAACTTGTACTCATGACGCACAGCCAGCACGTCCAATAAAAACTCATGCAAAAAAAAAGGAAAAAAACCACAAAAACTGACACACATGTCACATTTGTAAGAACAACTGAACTGGTGAATCACCAGTCCCAGCCTTCCTCCTAAGAGCACTGCTTCTACAGAAGAAAAAATAAAAACAAAGGAAAAAAAACCACCATCAAAATATGTCTGTGTTTTGAAGTGCTTTAGATTTTTCTACACTCTTTTTAAACTTGAAGATTCATCTCTTCTGCCATTCTGAAGAAATAAGGGTAATAACACTCCAACTGTGGTTAAACCAATCTTTAATTCAAGTTTGATTCAATGAGGAGTTTGTTAAAATACTGTGACACAAATAAACTCAGTGTGTTCTCCTCCTTGGCCTCCAGTAGACAGAAAGTGGTATTTTTCAAAACCCATTGACGTGCCTCAAATTGTTTTGCCTCTAGAATTTTTATGGATTCAGACACATCTGACACACCATTTTTGCTGCCCTCTTGTTAACTCTCTCAAATCATTAGCAGAATCTCAGTGTGCGGAGGAGAACGCTAAATTAAAGAGTCGATTTCAGTTTTTAAGCCCCGGGGCAGGAAAGGTTGAGCACATCACAGAGAAAATGTATTTTACTTCCAACTTGGATTGCCTGTGCTCTCATTACACCACCTCAGCACCCCTTCAGCTGCTGTGTGAAGCAGAGGTCTATTAAGCTCTGAAGGGAGCTCATTCTTCTGTCCTGTAAGCTAAAGAAAGACATTTCTGGAGTGATGAGGACTGCTCGAGCAGGATGGAGAAGATACTCGAAAACTCCTCGTGGGGTTGCCAAAGCACAAAAAGCACTGAACGGGGGGTGTGGCACAGCAGATATTTATAATGCTGGTGGAGAGAGCTTTTATTGCCTTCAGAAGCACCCAGATGAAAGGGGAAAGCAGCCCTGCATTGAGGGGGGATGCACACAATGGGGGTTTTATGTGTCACCCAGCCGGGCTGCTGCCGCCGTGGGACTTTTCTCTGAGAGGACAATTCTGCGACACAGCCGCAGCAGAGCAGGCGCCTTGGTTCATGCACACCTTGACCAAGGGCTCTCTGGAAACCCTGAGCATTCACGTGTCAGCCACAGGGATCACGAGTGAAGCCTGGCAGAACAGAGAGAGGAAATCACGGCGGGGCAACAGAGGGAGAGGGAGGGTTCCTTACACACCCTGGAATAACAAGGGGATTCGCAAGGAGGGCACCAAGGTGCAACTGTGCCGCTCGCCAGAGGTGTTGAGGAGCATTTGGCAGAGAAAGCAGAAATCAACAGGAAAATTAAAGTTTTAATTATATATAATTTAATATATAGTTTCTTTTCCCATTGTTTCCAAAGCTACAGATTCTGCTCCAAGAAAAAACAAACAAACCCAACTAGAACAAACCACATGTACCAAACCAACTTCCTTCCCACTCCCATCTCTCTTTCCCTTTTCCAAAACCAGCCACTCTAGAATGAATGTAAAAAACCCATCAGTTCAGTTACATGAAGAAGCTTTGGACATGATTAAACAAAAATAATAATCACCACCCTCATCATCATCATCAACTCATTCTTTAATGGCTGAAGACGCACTACATAATTTCTTTGGGGATTGATACATCACAAGAGGGGCAGTGAAAGAAAGCTGCCCAAAAGATTTCAAAATCATTTCAAAAGATCCACTCAATACACCCTGCTTTTCAAAATCCTGGCTTTTCATGAAGCATTTTCCAGTCTAACTCCTCTGAAGAAATAAATTGAATTTAAGAGGGAAGAAAGCCACAATTTTCTCTAACTGGAAAAGGCAAATCAATACTTTTTAAGTATGGTATGCGTTAAGATAATTAATTTTCCACAATATGCTCCAATCTCAGCAGTGAAAACAGTATAAAACCAAATTAATGACTAAATATTCTACATATTTGGAGCACAAAAACACTCTTTCATTCTTGTTAAATAGATTAAATGGGAACAGTTTCTATGGCTGTCAAAATGCTGCAAGTGCGAGCACCTTGAATTCTGAACCCTATGGATAGTACCACAATTGTCTTTTCTTAACCGTTTGTTAGAAGCTTCATATTGTACCAAAAACCTTTTTGAAGGGAAAGACAACCTTTAAAGGTCTCATTCATTTGGGCTGTGCCTCATTTCTATTATTCCCAAAGCTCATGTAGATTTTATTCGTCTCATTCTTTGCAAGGTCATATTTTATTCTGTCATTTTAGTCGTTACATCCCGAGCTTCGATATCAGCAAACACAGCCTTAAATGCACTTCACCCTCACTCCGAAATGAAAAAAAAAAAAAAGAAAAAAGAAAAAAAATCCCTTAGAAAAGGCGATTTTGACATTGGCTGCCTGCAGTTTGACTCCCTACAGCTTCGCAGTGAGATCAAGAATAATACTCCACTTTATAATGCTCACCTCGAGATTGCATCCCTAATGAAACACTCCAAGCAGGGATCAGTTAGAAACAGCAAATGGCTTTAACATTTCCAGGGAGCAGAGGAATTGAAACATACCACACTTCACGTCTGCAGAACAAAGAGGGGACTAAAAACCACAGAAATAAAATCAACAACGACAAAACCCTTCCTGGTGGAAGGTCTTGAAAGAGTCCATGTGCATGGCTGGAGGAGCTGCTGTGCTTCATAAGGCACTAAGGTTTTGTTAAGCACAGCTTAAAATCTATACTAAGTGCTAAAATCTAAACTAAAATAAATTCTCTCATGCTTTCTCTTGAGTATTTCAGCCAATCTCCACATGTTCATAAAGGCCAAGACAGGACCAAAAAGCCTTCCTGAAGGAAAGCATCGCACTGCAATGATTTCTTGAAGATTATTTGTCAATTTATTCCTAAATTTCTAACACGGTACGCAGGCAGACACAGGGACTTCAAAAATATGTATGGAGCCAATGCACAAGCAGAAACAATAAAATAAAATCCAGCCATAAAATCTGCCCCCCTCTGAGTGGAATTTTCACAGGATCTGAACAGGAGGAAAGAAGGCAATAAAAGAGGATCTGTGGGTGTTCTCACTGTTTGCAGGCATATCTGTTTGATATTCAAGTTATTTCACTGGGAATTTCACATCTTCTGACATGTCACCCTCACAGAATAAGAATCTGATCGAAATTCGATGGCTTCTGATAAAGTATTTTTAGATAGCAATGCAGGGACAGAACCCAATGCCAGCCTTGCACCACTGCAGAGCAGGGAGAAATTGTTACCTGCACCTTTCCTGAGGCCACCTTCTCCCTGATGGACTCGGGACTTCTACCCTTGGTTGAATCAAAGCAGGACCAGCAATCTGATCCTCAGTTTTTCAAATTTTCTGTGTGCAATTTTATCCTGAAGGGTGACAGGTTGAAGACAGCTCCTCCTATCTTGAGATCTCCTCCAGAATTTATCTGAGGCCAGAGAAGGACATGAAATTTGGCTCGTCAGAAAGGACAAAGCCCAACTCTGTCATTCCTGGAAGAATAGCCAGCCACAGACCATGTAGTCTGTAAAATAAAATAAAAAGTATTTTTATTTGTGCACATGACATTGAACCTGAGTCACTGAGACAGATGAAATGCAAAAGCTCCACTTCCACGATGACATCCCCTACATTCACTTCATAATGATTTAATGCAGATAAATTTTCTCTCTTTCCTATCTCCCTGTTTTGTCGTTACAGCAGATATTTTGCCAAATTGCTGATTTTCAGACAACACTGGATATATACTAGCAGGAGGGAAAGTTTTCCATTAAAGAACATATCTGCAAAATCTAGGAAAAATGCTTTTAGAAAATCCACAACGATTTTAGTTCAAGGCTCTCTTATTATACTAATAAATGTATTCATGGCCACTCAGTGTATGGAGCAACGTTATTTATTGCTTACCTCCTTCCAGAGGAGCACTTGAATATTCGCAGAGAAGTACAATACATCATAAATTTTCTTGCAACTGACGTTGAAAATGGAAACAACTGCTTTGTATTAAAGAAATACCCACTGCCAACCAATGAATGTGAAAGAAAAACATCGAAATCATTTAAAATGGATCTTGACTGATACCCTTCAGCTGAATTTTGTCCTGGGGTTAATTTCCACCGTCTCTAGATTATTTAGGAGTGATGAAAAGGTACATTTCCATTCCCATCATTGTACACAACCAACAAAAATTTCTCAGTCTGTTGAATAGAGTATGCCAGGCTCCCAGATGACTGGTTTGGGGCAGGTGAAATCAAAACTCTGTTCAAGGAATTTAAATTTCTTCACAGGCATCTTGGGAGTTTGATTTCCAGAACAAAAGTGAACTTTAGCGTAACAAAATCTACCAGTCCATATCCTGAGACACGGCTGGATCACACTGGCGTCATTTCAGAGTTAAAACTCAGCTTCCTGCAACTCAGGAAGCTTCATGATACAATGTGGTACAATTTCAGAAGAAGGAGTAAGTAGAGAAAGTCAGAAGGAATAAGTAGAGAAAGCTCAGAATTGTACAAAAGAATGATTACAACTAATGAAAGTAACAGAAACATCTTAAAAAAAGACTGAACTGTGTGTTACAGCCTGCAAATCTGAAACATCACCTGACAAAAGTGAGGAGCACTTCTCACAGAGCCCCCAGCTCGTGAGATTGTTTGTGCTGCTGTGCACACCAGACAACAGGACGGGATAAAAGGCAGCCCTGGAGAGCAGAGCTGGATGTCAGCTCCCAGGGACCCCAGTCTTCCCAAAAAACGTCTGGGTGCCAGTGGAGTATTCCCATCACACCAGAAGGTCTTCTGGGGAGGTTTGGGAGGGACACACGTGCTGTGTGAGGAGATTTTGGGGCTGAGCAGGAGCCCTGATCCCCAGGGAAGCAGTCTGAGCTGACTGACCCAGCTGGGAAGTGTAAAGGGACATAAGAGGGACAGCTCGAGCAGCAGGGGCCTGAACTGAGACTGCCCAGTGTGCAAATGAAAGTCAGGAGCTGCAGCAAGGGGTTCTCCAGAAAGCAGATGAAGAACAGCCACAGCCCTCGGCCAACCTCTGTGGGCAGAGCCCAATAAATTGTACCGTGATCCAGGGGGGGTTGTGAAAGTTGTGTTATTATTGGGAAAAGTGTAAATGTAATTTCCTCGAAGGGCTCTGTCTGCTCTCTGGGATTATTTTACCACTCAAAACAGCCCTCATTCATAGAATTAATTCCTGATTTTTAAGAGGGTCAGGTACTTGAGTAGGGAAGGTTATCTCTGGGGTGGGAAGCAACAAGCAGGGATCACTTAACCAGGCTTCAGAGACTCCTACACAGCAGAGGGATCAGCCCACTGCCAAATGCATGCTGAAGGATAATACAACTGGAAATATTTACTGATAAGCACTGGGGAGCCTTGATTTTTCAGATTCTAAAATGAAGACTTTTGGACAGTTGAAGTTCTTGCTCAACAAACCACCTTTTACCCTGATTTTCAGGAAGACAAATTATAAACAAAGTTTCCGAAGAACTTTCAGAATTCAGCGAGTCACTGGAAGGAATCTTTTTAAGAATAATTAAAAAAAAAAAAAATAAAAAGCATGAAACTTGAACTGAGAATGTGGGCTGCAGTTACCCTCTTGAAACTCAATTCCACTGGCACCCCACCTCAAAGACGAGCGAATCACAACCCGAGTCTGTGACTGAAACCCGTCTGCTGTCAATCCACAAAATGCCTCATTCCTCACTTGGACCTGCTCATCTTGTCAAGCAAAGAAAAATCTCATCATCACTTCCAGCGCCCCAGAGCCCTTCCAATTCTCAAAGTAATATTCCAAACAGCTCAAGTAGAGCACAGGAACAGAGAACTCGGCAGCCAACCCACTGCAACGCTATGAAAGAGCAGAGTTTTGGATGATAGAGGCCATAAATTTATAAAATCCTTTTGAGGCCATCCATGCCACAATATGAAACTCAAATGACTACATCTCCCACCTGTTTCTTACAGATCTGGTTGTTTTTGGGTTTTTTTTTCCCCAGGAAGAGCTGGGAAGAAACAAAAGGACAGGCAGTTGCGCCACACCTTAAATTTGTATGTTAAAAAATATATATTGTGTACTCTAAAATACATATATATTGTTTAGTCTACACAACATCCTAGAGTATGGGCTGGAACCCAATACAACCAGCTCTCAAATCCTGCTTTAGCTGTGTGCAGACATGGACAGAAGTACAAAAGTGTCCTTGGAGGGGAGATACAACTGATTTCCTACTAACCAGTCCCAAGAACAGCAGCAGAAAAAGGAAACCATTTCCTATAATTATGCTGTGCAAGCCATATATTTCCATTGTTTAAGGGAAAATCTTCTGGGTAATAAATGCTGACTGATTGGAATCTGATATACCTATTACTAAATATACATATTTCTAATACCTCATAATAATTAATAATTACTCATATACTTTTAATACAGTCTGTAAATTAAATTGGCACCAAATACATGCAAAAAAAACCTTTGCCCACAGGTTTGGGAGAACCTGCACCTAGGAAAACTGCAAAGTACCTGCTTTAGATGCTTCTGATACTTATTAAATCAGCCTATACAACATTTTTTAAATTGAAGTTCAAAAGCATTATTATGGCAGAAGTCCTAAAGGCACCTGTTTGTTGAAGTGTAGGGGCAGAGCCAAAGGTTAAGTTTAAATTGTGAGGGAACCGTTCATCTTGAGTATAAATACAATCATTTAAAGTTAGTTTGCTGGGACAGCTCCTGATGATGTTCAAGAATCCATAAATCATGTCCTAGAGGAGGAGATGGAGCACAAAGGAGAAAGAACTGAAACTCTGCAGGATGCAAGGGAAGCAGCGCCGTTTTATCCTGTTATCGTCCACATCTGGAATCCAGCATTGGGAGCCTCAGGAGCAGATTAGGAATTCATGATTCTAGATCAGTATTTCAGTGTAACAAGCTACATCATCTGGCTAAAGAATGCCTCATTTAGGAAAAGCTTAAACAGCTGCTGCCAGCAATAATTTCTGCACATATCCTGTATTGCCCCACCAAACTTTCGTCTAAAAGGAAGTTTAGTGCCAAACACTTTCGATATTTTTCTAGAAAATAAAGCTAGCAGCTCTCAAGCAGAGGGAGATAAAGGCTTGGAAGTTTGGATTTTGTGAAGGGTTTTTCCTTTTTCTTATAAAGCCACAAAGAGTGTCAAACTGTGTGCACATGACGAATACTCTGGCCTTCATGTCTAACTTGGGTTCCTCTGTGGCTCAGCCCTTCCAGCTCCATATGCTGCAGGGAGAAATGGATTTTCCAGGTCCATTTCTCTGGACTTACGTGAGCTTTGCACACGAAGGGAACTCTCTGGAGTGGTGGTTGATGCCCTTCCCAAAGCCTTTGCCGTGTGTGAAGCCCAAGTGTGCTGCACATTGGGGTCTGGTAACACACTGGAGTGTAAATCAAGTGCAGAGTGGGGTGGAAACAGTGCAAAAGGAGATTCACCACTCAGAATTTTACAGCTACAAAATGTGTGCAATGGAGGAAACGAATTGAAAGACAGCAGAAAAGGGGAGAAGGAGCAAAATGGAGACTAAAAATCACAAGAAGTGAGAGAAAGGAGAAAAGAAAGTTGCAGAATTCAATTTCTTGACAACATACCATTAATAAGATGTAAAAGCATTTTCAAATATTAAGTTGCCCATGTGCAAGCATCCTAGTCTCCTAGAAATCTGCATTTCATTTTTATTAAGATCCAGTAAATCTGGCTCAGAGATTTACACAAAGTCTGGAAAAGGAGGTGAGGGAGACACAGTGGGGAAATGAAAGCTGAACCTACCTATGGTCCTCACAGGAAGTCACAGCATGTTCCCATTGACTAACACTGAAACCCTGGGTTACCTTTATCCAGATAATTCAGCACGTGCTTAGTCCTTAACACAGAGGGCCATTTCAATGCCATTTGGTAAATAATTACACTTCACCTTTATTAGCAGTGCCAAACTCTCGATTACAGTCTACAATCTCAGTTGCCCGCAATCGAGGCTCTTGCAAGCAAACGAATTTGAATCACATCCTCTAAACCAATTCCCACCACTAACTTTTCTCTTAGCAAAATCAAAGATGAGGACTCAGTTCAAATACCTGGAAGGCAACATTTCAACTTACTCTCGTGGTTCAAATTAAAAGCATGCATCATGTTTTTATGACAGGATGCTAAATTTAAGTCTGTCCACAACAAAACAAGAATGACTCCAATATTACAGAGCCGTGGTATCTCCCCAAAGGATTACTGTTTACATATTAAATTAGTTGTCTGAACTTCTTAAGAGAAGAACTCTTTGGCATTATTTCAGAGCTATGAAAGGAACCATACCAAACCTTGCAGGTACTCATAATTCTGTTTCTAAATGTGTGTGCACAAGACCCTCCAGCCCAGTTTACTGTGAAGCCTCACCTACATAATCACATCAACCAGCAATGCCAATGTGTCCTGAATGGAAACAAGCCCTCATTAGAGTATGCTGCACCATGAATTCCTCACAGGTCCTAATGAAACACTTGCCATGTAGCAGAGCAAGGCTGCAGCACGGGGAAGGGTTTAACTGCATGCACTCCAAGCGAGCTGATGGGAATCCAAAGCCATAGGAGAAGAAATGAAGTCTCTCTGGACTGTGCATCTAATTCCTCGTGGATGGAAGCCAGTGCAGTCCAAAGCACACACATCAAAGCAGGAAACTTGACGCTGTGCCTGCGTGCGTGTGACTGTAACTTTTTTAACCCATACAAAATTCCCATCCCAAGGTTGCATGTAGTGCCTTTAAGGCAGGTCACAAGCGTGTGTTTTCCCAGCTGTTACCCTTCAGCTCTCCTGTTTGCATATGCAAATGCAGAAAGGGCTGATGTGATGAAATTCTGCACCCAAATAAACAAACCCTGGCTGAGCCCTGCTCGGCTGGGGAGGTTCTCACTGCCATCGGCTGCACACTGGCTCATGGCAGGGGATGCTCTTGGTCTCTGGCAGGAAACAGGCTCGGGATGCCTTCCCATCCTGGCCTTCCTGCACAGGAGGTTTGTGCTGCCACACTGGAGCTTCGATGTGGAACTTTCCTAGCAGCCCACATAACTTGCTCCCACCTCCCAAAGTGATACGGGCCTCCAATCCTGTGAGCTCCAATCACCTCGTCCTTTGAAATATTTGAACTTTTTTTTTTGTCAGAAAAGAAGAACCTTCTCATTTTCAAGTCATTTGATGGCTTGGAAACTTCAGAGTTTATTGATTTCACCAACAAACTTCCTCCTAGCTCAGCAAAACATCAGAGCATCTGCAGTTTTATGAAACCTTACAGCACATGTTTCCCAAATGATGGCTCAGCTCCTGTAGGTGCTGCATGCCAGCAGCCAGGCTCTGAGTTTGTTTTCCCTAAAATGTAGAGCCAGACTTGGCCCTTGATATGTGCAAATCCTAGACAGCAGTAAAGGAAACCGCTCTTTGTGAAATGACAGCTTGGGAGGGATGTTTTAAAAATAAATAAAAGACTGGAGGCCTGAAGAGGCGCTGTGGTTTTGGAGGCTTTTATCCTCTTCCCTTTGGATAATGACAGGCTGGAAAACCTGCCTCACCTGCCTGTCCTGCTGCATCTCCAGCTGGGGTGAGCCCAAGGGTTTTCAAGCACTGGCTGCAGTGAAACACCTGGACAGGATCCGTGGCAGTGTCCCCAAAGGACACGTGGACAGACACCCAGGCAGCCCTGCTGGGCTAAACCCGCAGTGCCTGGGCTCCTCCAGCTGCTCTAATGGCCGAGTTACCACCAGGAGCAAGGTTTAGGTGGGGCTCTGCTCATTTTTAAGAGAAAATAAAGCGTGCTGAAACAATGAGCCTCCCAAGAAAACTGGTCCAGGCCGGACAGACACTCCAGTGCAGCCTCTGATGTGCCAGTGAAGGGGGCTGCAGCTGCGAGTACTGCACTGAAGTGAAAATGCATGGACTGCACACAGGAGCTGCCTGATCCTTCTGCAGAACCCAGCAGGGCATTGGTGGTGTCTGGAATCCTGGTGTGCAGCCCTTCCCTCGTGCTCGGCAGAGATGTCTGAATCGCTGCCAGGCATGTCACACAGCTGTTTCCAGCTGACTCCTCCAATTCTGGAGATTTTTAAAAATGTCTTTACAACAATATTCAGTTACTCCAGACATTAACAACTATCAAGAGTTTTAGGGACGTGCCTACAGACATCCTATCCCCCTTGCAGGGGGATATTTACAATGCAGTATATACAGTACTACATCCAATGTGGAGATCGTTCTACTGTGACATTACTTTTCCCAAAGTGTCCCTTTTTCTTTTCAATCTGCAAGTGTCTGCCCATAAATTAAAACTGTCAATACTATGGAAAAAATTACATATTTTAGGGCTATCACTGTGTTGATGTTAAAAATATAACTCTATATAGGATGCAATGTCAATAATATAAATGATGTTTGTGTGTGTAGAAAGATAAACACAAATATGGAATATATATTTTTTTAAAAGCCACCATAATAATGTTATAAGTCCTAGAAACTAGAATAGAATTTTGCAAATGTTTAGCTAACAGTAACCAACCAGTCTTGACATATGTGTAAGAGAATAAGAAGCCAACAGCACAAAAGTTCAGGGGAACCTACGGCTGGCAGCTCGAGCTCTGGAATCCAAAGGGATCTCCAGCTCACCCTGCCAGGATGGCAGCAAACACTGAGAGAGGCCCCACATAAAATCACGTCCTTCAAGTCGCATAACATTCTAGAATACACATTCTTATAGCCATAAATATTGTCATTGAAGCAGAGAAGAGCATTAAAATAAATAGCATTCTTGAAGAGAACTACCTCATCAGAATGTTACCTAAATCCTGCTACTATCAAGTTCTGATACATATAATTAAGCTGAAACCATAAAAAGAATCCAGTTAAACCCCACAACGTTTAAGTCATGTTAAAACGTATCTGTACTTTTTATTGAAACTCTACTTTAATCATCCAAATTCTCTTCCAGAGAAAGTGAAGCTGTCCATACAAAAAAATTAGTTTCATAATAAAAACCTATTTTGTTGAAGCACAATTTTATGAAGCAGAGCATTAACTCTTAGAAAATTACAACCCAGCCTTGTTGCTATTGCATTAAAATGTGATTCATTAATATGTGGGAAATGATGTTTATATTGCTAAGTGATTATTTGACAGTTAAATGCAAAATCAGCATTTGGGTCAGATTTCACTACTGCTTTTTGATTTCAAAAACTGTGTATTTGTAAGACCAAAAACTACATCTGTAACCTACAACCTCTACATTTTTGTGACACAGTTACCTTTCAGTAATATTATGCTCCAATTCCTAGAGCAGTAGATAAAAATGTGCATGAGGAGCTTCAAATCTGAAGAAATAAGGAATAATTACATTATCATAAGGAAGTGACAGTTTTGAAAGCATCTTTGTCAAGTTATTTTGATAAGTGTCACTTCCAGCTCACCGTCAAGAGAGGGAGCATAAATGCCAAAGAGGGAGAACGAGGGAACGCAAAATTTTTAAATCTATCAGAAGATCTTAGACCTCCTGCCTGTTTGCTAAAAATCTGCACCTCAGAGAACCTGCTATTGGTCACAATCTAACAGCAATATTGTTTTGGCAAGTAATTAGGAATCCATTCAGGACATTATTAAATAGAGTGCAGTTAAGATTTAGCTGTCACTTTGCACGTTGAAGCACGAGCATAACTCTTCCAGAAGACAGAGATACCTAAATTATCAGCATGTGATTTGACTGAGGTATAAATCTGCCATTCTCTGGGGTTTTCTCTAAGTATACAAAAGAACTTCTTTAACCCCACTGCCTTTGCTTCACCATCAAACTGTCAGCTTTAGTCATTTTGTTACAAAGAACAACAATTTTCTGATTTAAACAGGAATTGAAGACAAGCATGTTTTAGGAATCCAGAACAGTGTCATGCCAGTCCTTTGTTTAAAGGGACATCAAAATAATAAATAAATAAATAAGCAAACTAATAAAAATCCATAATCATCACAGTATACATATATATTTTATGTCCTCTAGCAGCCAGGTCACAGAAAGATCAAAACAAAATCGTATTTTCCCTCTGTTCTCAGTTCCTGTTGACAGGGTTAGGTAAATGATTGGTACTGAAACTTGCAGTAAATTACTCTGTGAGTACTTTGAATGCTGCAGCAGCAGCAAAGAGAGATACAAGCAACCAAGCAGATCTGCCAGCATCTTCCTGGGTCAATTAACACCACGGAGGAAAAGCAAATCATTTTTTCACCTAACCAATCTATTTGCTATTTATGGTAACTCATGCAATATTTCTTTCTCCCCTTCCTCCGTGATGTTGCTGGTACACTCAAACAGGACACTTTGTCATGAAAAAGGACTTTTTTCCTTTTTTTTTTCCTTTTTTTCCACCTCAGCCTGCCTCTCCCAAGCGTTTCTGTATGCTTTTAGCACTGAGGCTCTTCCCCTCTCTGAATTCCCTCCCTTCTGACAGGGCTGCAGTGCAGGGATTATTTGATCAGTCACAGCCACGGGAGTTATTTGATGTGCCACGGGTGTCGAAGCAAACGCAGCCCCTTTGCTTTGTCCTGGAAAATGTATGTGTCAGAAACAACAGCAAGGGGGGGATTCCATATTTCCTATATTTCCTGTAGCCTCCCACAGGGCACAGCCAAAATCCCTGAATCCCACTCTGATGGATGGGTTCCTAGCTGAAGCACCCCAGTAAGAAAAGTAATGACTTGTAATTCCCCCTGACAATTCAGATGATTGGAAAAAACAAAACCCAAAACTGAAGTATATTAATTGCAAACTACTTTATTGCTTAATTGGATGCATTTCCTCATTCTCTGTATTTTCTCAGAAAACAAAACTAAACTAAACTAAAAAAACTATGAAAACCAAATTATAAAAAGCCAGCAGCTTCCCATCTGGAAGCCCAACCCAGCCTCTCTCAGATCTGTAACTGGGGCAAGGAGGCATCACACAGTCCAAAGGAAAAGTCAGTACAACTCCAGAGACAACCAAATCCTGTACAAAACACCAATGAGCTTTTCAAAGTCTTTTGGGGCCTACCTAAACCAGAAATCATTTCAGATTATGAATGTGTTATTTTTTCTCCTTCCTGGGAAGATTCAGCAAGTCAAACACAGGAAAATTTTAAATAAAACTCCATGTGAAAGCACTGCTACTATATAGTACAGCAAAACTACAGGCAGGAATCACAGGCAAAGACAGGAAAATATACACAGCAGAAAAAAAGTATGTTTAACCACTCTTTGGCTAAAATGAAACTTGTTTTTGTCTAAGGGTGATACTGATGCTACAAGTCCATCTGCTTCATGAAGGACTTGCATGTCAACCCAAAATTAAAAAAAAAAAAAACAACCTAACTTTGTGAAACTGGTCCCTATTCTGCCTTGAAAATTCCTGGGCTAACCCAAAACCAGCACTTGTGCATTCAGATGTTTTTCAGCCCAGTTTCATATTTTTTTTTAAACTAATTTTTGGTGTTCATTTGAACAATGTATAGGAACAGTGTATGTATCTACGTTTATGTATCAGAAATGGCAAAGTATTAAAATATTTTCCCAGTTTTAGTAAGCCTGCGGTAACTACAGTAAATAAAATCTTATTACTTGTGAAATGGAAGGTCAGCAGCTCTGGTCTTAAACAGTTGCTCTCCATTTTCAGGCAAGTTTAATGAAAGTGAACATGTCAGTTCCTAAAATATGAACGGCCACCAAGAGACCACATCCACAGAAAATACGTAGGGCTTCACACGGGGCAGATTTTGCTTTTAAACAGAGCTCTGCCGAGTTGGCTCCTACCATACACAACTTGTTGGATGTGTTTGAACCAAACCACCTGGGTCCATCTTGATTAATCATCATTTGTACCACAGAACAATTAGAGACACAACTTTCCCCTGGGCTGGCATCTTGACGTTTTTATGCACATACACCTTTTATGTTCAGGAGATCAGGTTGCTGAAGCACTCTCCCTCACTGCTGGTAGCACTTGCTGACCATGACCATTGTCATGGTTTTCTTTGGCTCTTCATCCAGCCTAACCTCTGAGCCCTGCTGTTTCATTCTTTTGCACGTAACGTTCGCTAAACCATTTCCCAAAATCTCCTGATACTGTTTCTTTAGAAAAAAATAATGCAGATTTATACAATTACTACTGCTCAGCAGTCAATTTCTCCATTCTCCATTTCTCCAAGGCTCTTCCTCGCAACTGGAGCAGTTTATTCTCCTGACAGAGGTCGCTGGAGGGCCCAGCCTGCAGCAGAACCATCCCGAACGGATCTCCCAGGCACGGGACCGATAACGCCCTGCCGAGCCCCGAGCTGCAGCAGCCCTGCTCCACACGCAGAGCTGGAGGCAAAGGCCTCAGCTCCCAGTGCTGGGAGGGAGGTGTTTGCAATGGAAGCAGCCTGGGAGAACTCGGTCCTGCATTAATTCCACACGTGGGCTCTCCTGTGAGCCTGGCTCCCCCTAAAATAAACGAGGCCTGGGCAGTTTCCTCCCCTCTAGCTGCCTCGCCTTCCTTCTCTGTGGGAATTGTCTCCAAACGCGTTTGGAAGCCGTAAGTCATCCTCAGACAGACCCGGAGGAGCAGTGGGAAATGGTGGGCAATAATTCCCATTTGGTTTGGGGAATGCCCAGGTGGGCAGAGGGGAGCCCCTCGGCTGGAGAGCGAGCTGGTCCCGCAGTGCCGGCCCTGCTGGGCTCACCCCAGAGCTGCTCCCACTGCTCCTCCCTTCCAGGGAACTGCAACACCCAAGGGCTTCAGCCACCAACAACAGAAAATTTGAGAAAACCCTGGGATTTGGGGTTTTTTGCTATTTGTATTTTTTTGGTTTTTTGACTCTCTCTTTTCCAACAGCTGTCACGATTAAGGATGCTTTCTGAAGCTGGAGGGTATGGATCATACTGAGCACCAGCAAGCACTCCATCTCCCCATGCCCACCATTCATCACAGCCCTTCCAGCGAGGGCTGGGTGCCCTCCTGTGTGAGACACGCCAATCCATCCCCAGGTATTTCACCAGCTCACTTTGTGTCTTCCCTTATCATTTATATAACGAACAAAGCAGGTTGTCAGGGGAAAAAACACCTTGTTCCTCACAGCACATCCTATTTGCAGTATCCGGACAAGGGGTGTTTTTACCAACAGTTTAACAACATGAGAAAAGGTGAATAATTAAAACTGTAAGAAATTTTTCATGAAATGTGGTGAGTTAGTGGCTTGTTGCCTTTATATAAATTGGAAAAAAAAATCCATTCTCATTTGGCACCCACTGCTTTGGGTTGGATTCCAGGTTTTAAAGTTAAGTAACTCTGTTACTTAACACATGTGTGCATTGTGGAAAACAACAGCTGTATATCTAAAGAGATAATAACAGCAGATAACAGATTCATACTAAAAGGCAAAAGACAAATAAAATATTAGAAAACATGTTGGGTAATGAATAAAATTATTAAAAGTACCATTTGACAGTTTTCTAACACATTCTTCACAACATTAAAGCACTTTGGCTGTCAAAAATACAAAATCCAAGCCTTTACATATTGTATGCCTTTTTCAGTGAAAACTTCAGCCTTTGCTAGCAGGCACAGAATCAGTTTGGTTTTGCAGCTCAGAACACAAAAGTTCTTTAAGAGGCCTCTAGCTGTATTTGAGTGATATGGATGCAGCCCTTACAATAAACAGCAAATCTCTGTAATGTCACAGTCAAATGTGTTGCAATATATTGTTAGCTACTGCCTCCAGATAGAAGATGCTGAAGAACCATTTGTATTTTTTCCCTTTTAATTAGATTATGCTGTGGCACGAGCTTATAACAAACAAATAAATAAATAAACAACTCTTTAAAATTTCATAGTATTTTGTAAAAAAAACCAAAACACAAAAACTTACCCAAAGCATTCATGCTGCAGCAAACAAACGTATCACATCCCACAGGCTTCCCAACAACTTCACTGCCATTAGCTTGGTTTGAATAATTACTGTTATTTTAGTAAACACTTCACATTCCAACTACTTAATACGCTATTCACTGCAAATGGTCCCTTCCTGCTCTTGTCAAGTCAATATCAAAACTCAGCAACTACTTGGAATTCAGATTTACTTGCAGAATATTTTTTGTATTGTTTTTTCTATATACTAATACTAATATACTATATACTAATTTTTCTGTCTGTCCTCTTCTCTACAATATTTTTGTATGAAAAAGAGTAAGTGCCAATTTGGGGGCTTCTCATAAATTCATTTGCACAGTTCTCAGAATTTCAAAAGAGAGATTTGTAACCCCAGACCCCAGTGATTCCCAAATTAGGGCTGCATTTCAAGTGTGGTAAAATGTGTTATAACTTGGGGTTAGCAAATGACAGAAGGTTCACCTTTCCATAGGCTTGAGATAGGCTTTTTTCTCCCCTTGATCTGATTCCAAGTTATCCCACCTGTATCCTCCAGGGAAAGCAAAGCATCCCATTATTCTTTGCAAAGCTCAGAGGGCATTTGGATCAATACCTCAGCACATTAGACAGCTTTCCAGCACCAGCTTTTATCCTTCAACATGTTTCCTTTTAAATTCTTCTTTTATTTCTCCCTTCACGCTGTTTTGTTTCCTCCAAACTCACATTCTTAGCCAGTGCCTGCCTCCACTCTGCCACACCTTCAGCCTTTATAATATATATATTTTATGGCCTGGTTGCACACATCTCAGGATTGGGCAGTTCTGAAGAGAAGTTCTCTTTCCATGGATTTGTGAATGCGAAGGTAGGATTATTTTAATTCTTCCATTTTCTGTTTGCCACCTCCAGCTGTTCACACTGAATTGCAGTAGTGAATGCTATTTGATGTTTGATCTTTTTAACTTCTTTCCTTCTCCACTTAAAAATGCAGATTCTTCTTGTCTGGCAGTGTTTCCAGCTTTGTGTGGAAGGGAGAGCATGGGATGAAGAGAGGGGGAGGCTTTGGGCACTCCCAGGTGTCTGCCTGGCCCCAGGAGAGCAAACATGAACTCCTCCCTTACAAACCCCTGCCTCCCCGGCCATGGATCTGTGTGTGTGGAAAAAGATTGAGCCTTGGTTCAGAAAGGCTAACTTCCAATAGTGCTGGACATTTTGGAAACCTTGTACGTGTTAGGAAATACTTCAAGAGCCCTGTGTAAACACACGGGATGGGGATATTTGGAAGAAGTGTGGAATGATCCCAAGTGGAAAACTTGACACCTTTCCCAAGCTCTGCTGGAGGCTGCCTGCTCAACAAGGTTATTCCCTGCAACTCAGATCACAACACCTTTGCATACATTCAAAAAAATACTTACTGACCTTCTTTGACTTCCAGAACATGAACTTTTTAAAATATCAAAAACCAGATACTGAAGCATACCTACCTATTTCAATATTCTCTTCTTGCACACCAGTGGAGATCAAAACATCTAAGTATCTAAGATCCTAGACTGGCAGTACACTTTCAGGGAACTGTTTTGATATTCCAGACATGGACTTTTTTTTGTGGGGACTTATTTTTGGTGGGGCTTTTTTCTTGGCTTGGGTAGATAATAAGTAAAGAAACATGGGAGCCATCTGTTTGTGGATGTAAGTCTCTGCAGGCCTATCTCTAGGAAGATAAATTCATTTTATTTTAATTGAAAACTTAATTTCCTAAAAAATTGATGAATTGGATCCCACTTCCTACCATGCCCTTCCAGATACAATTCCACATTCCTCAGTAGCAAACTGATTTTCCAGTGCTGACATTAGTCCAGATGCAAGTCCAACTGAAAATTGCATCTAAATGAGTCACACTAATTGGGGGAGTTCATTTTGCTTACCAAAATCTTTTCTTAGCATGAATATGCTATCCCTCGTTAGCCTGGCCAAAATATTCCAGCACTCCTGGAACTTCAGCACCACGCTCCCATGCTTTCTTTCCCCTTTGCTCTAACTACTGCTTTCATTTAGCAGATTCCTGTCCGGCTCTGCCCAGGAAACTCTCAAGGTATATAAAGCATTTCAGATCCCTTTGTGGTGTTATGGTCAGAACAACATCTGTCTTCTCATCCCCACCAGTCACAGGCCTGCAAAGGTCCCAGTCCCTGAGGTCTTGGGCCAAACTCTCCTGCAGTGTCAGATACAGGGGGTGTAACAGTGGGAATTTATGGGAACTGTTTGACTTTCCTTGGTCTTTAGACCTGGAAGCAAAGCAACGCTCCCAGGAGGACAGCTAACATAAATCAAATTAGTCCTGTTTCCGAATATTTAACTTTCTTAAATTTCACCTTCATCAAACAATGTGAGCACAATTTTGAGTATGCTTTAAGTTAAGAATGAAGGAAGAAGAGAAGGAAAAGTAATTGGAAACTTGAAGTGATGGGAAAAAAGGATTGTTTCTGCACCATTACTGAAAAAGGGCACTGCACTTTACTTGTTACCAGAGAAACAGTATCTGTTTTTCTTTATTCATTCAAGATTTATATAAAATAGGCTGCACAATGAAACCATTTCTCAAGGTAAATTCTGATAAACTGGCTAAGCCATTGCTCTCTCAAGCCTAAATTAAAATTTGCCATATTTACATATTTTCCTTTCTTGTTTCCCCTTCGTACATATAAGAAGTCATTGGGAATCAAGTTCTGAACACCTAATAAGACTGCAGACTCTGAATATCTTGAGTGCCTCTCAACGTGTCAGACTCCACGCTGATCATCTCAGTTCACCACTGGCTCCAAGGGAAGCCAGGAAAGCTTCCCAGCTCTGGCTCTTAGCAACACTATCGTGTCCTTATAGCATATTTCTGACTGAATTCATTTTTAATTGCTGAAATAAATTACTGCAACAACCTAAAAAAAAAAGTGAAGTTGATTTTTAACTTTATCAGAATAAGCCACGCTAGCACTCCTGCTGCTCTTCTCTGGTTACATTGCACTGGGTCTGGCTTGTGACAGGGAAAAGGATCCGATTAGGAAGCGACCTAATCCAATCATACAAATAGCCACAGGCTTGACAGAGGGGCTGGCCCTGCATCAGCCAGCCTCTATCAGGAGTCCTGTGTGACTGCTTCAAGTGACACAAGGCATTCAAAGAGCCACAGACTCTCACAGCAGTTCAGCTATCAGTTTCTTCACAATCAATAATCGCTTTTTGGTTTCTCAGCCCCTCTTGGAAGGCTGTCCAGGCTACCTGAAAGGACAGGAGGGAGCAGAGGCTCCATCCCTGCTCCTTCCTGGGCAGCCCTCTCATCCCAGCCTCATGCCCTGAGCCAGCTCATCCTCCCTCGGCTCTTCCAGCTGTTCCACCTGAGCATGGCAGGCAGGGCAGCCCCATTTTCCACGGAACAAATGAATTCAATTGTCAGCTCAGGAAATGACCAGAATTTTGGCAGTAAATCCGTACCACAGTGGCTGGCAGAGCTGCATAAAGACAGAGCTTGCTGCCTGCGTTCCTCGAAAACTTTCCCAAGGAAGCTGCTGGAGGCAGCAGCAGAGGATGAACAGAGGTTGAACCGGGTGGCTGTGCAGTGCATCCTCTTGTGCCGTGCCAGGGAAGGCACTGTGAGCAATATGCTCACATATGAGATGGCCTCTGTCTCTGGAGCTGGGATCTCAATGCCTGCCTTGGAGGACAGGCAGAGCCAGCAGGTCATCCTGCAGAAGGGACAGGAAAAAACCAGGCAGCCTGGCAAGTTCCTACATCACTTCCAGGAGTGTCTGGGGCCAGGCAGGCGTTTTTAAGCAACACAGAGGCAGTTCATACCCTTACCCTTTCTTTACGATCAAACCCCAGACTGCTCCTAGGCATAAAGAAATTAAACCACCATTCCCTCCACTGGTACCAGAGCAGTGCAGGCTGTGTGGGTGCACACATCCTGGCCCTCCTCCAGAACACTCAGGAGTCCTTCCCTCCCAGCACCTCCCGTTTCAGGAGCCGTGACCCAACACCACTCCAGCAGACAGGCTGGTGATCCTGGAGCTGCAGAGCACATAACAAATCCATGAAACAGCTCTGCTGTCAAAACTGTGGGAGCAAGAGGGATGCGAGGCAGCAGGGCACCCTTGAGGCAATGAAGACACAACCCTGTCCTAGAGCACAGCAGGCCAAGGGTGGGATTCCTGTGCTCTGTTCAGCACCTTATGTCACTCCTGGAATGACCGGCTGGTTTTGGTGCCCTCAGCTCTTCAAGCGAGACAATGAAAAATTGGATGGGGTCCAGTGAAGGGCAACCAGGATGATGAGAGGATTGGAGAACTTCTCATATGAAGAAAAGTTTTAGGAACTGGGCTGGAGAAGAAAAGGCTCAGAAGATCTAATTATAACTTCCACTACCTAAAAAAAATATACATATAGAGAAAGCAGAGGTACTCTTCCCATCAGGATGCATTTTTACAAACCAGAGCTAATGGGCACAAGTTGCTGCGGAGAAAATTACAGATAAATATAGGGGGGAAATATTCAGTGAGAACAACTGAACTTTGGAAAAGATTGCTCAGAGAAGTGGTGGAAACTTCTTGCTGGAAAAAATTGAGGCTCAGCTTGGTCATGTCCTGAATAATCAAATCTAAGTCCTGCAACAGAATGAGAGACCAAACGACCTCCACAAGTCCCTTCCAAACCGTGCTTTGCTGTGGTTCCAATTCAAGTCCTAAAGTGAAGGGGGGGGGAAAAAAAGCAACACTTTTCTTGAAATGAAGGTATTTCCTTCACTCAATTCATCTAGCAACAGTACTTTTTAAATAACTTATCTCCCTCTCCTCTCAAATCCAACAAAAAGGGACAGGACAGCAAAAGTCATCAGTATAACTTGCCATACACTGCTGTGTTGTAAAACAGATTCCTGGAGCCACATTTCTTTTTAAAAGGGTTAAGATCCCGCACAAAAGCAAAAGCAAAGAGCTTAAGTAACCATCAGTAGTGCAAATCATGGGTTTATCCTAAATGTCAAATTTCGGTGACTCTGTTACTGAGAAAGGAGGGCAGTACATGACTTCCCTGCAGCACTGGAGGGGGAATCAGGGAATCCCAGCCTTGGCCTGGCTGCTCAGTGGTAACCTACAACCAGCTAAGGTGGCAGAAGGCTGCGAAACCGCTTACAACAGACTTTAGTTGAAACACCTCACCAAAATCAACACACACCAAAGGAAGGAGATTGCCAAAATGATTTATTAACAAAGACAAGACTCCAGGACCATCTCAGTGATGGGAAGTGCTGTACATTATTTCTACATTCCTTTTTGGAGAAAAAAAAAATGCTGTGTAGAATCTTAGAAGCAGCAATGCTGAGTTAGGTTAGGTGGTTACAAAGTGGGATCACAGCCCCATGCTGCAAACCACTAGCAGGACAGCATAAAGACCCCAAAATTACAGCAGATGAAAGCATCCCTAACTCAGAGCTTCTCCAGGGACATTCAGGAGTTGCAGTTTGTCCTCTGAGCCACCTAATCCAGCAGAAGATGTCTCCTGCAGGGGGCTGGGCTACGTGACCTTTAAAGGCCCCTTCCAACCCCAATTGTTCTACGGATCTATGGTTCTATTCCAAGGCTTTTAAATGTCCAACTCCAGCTCTGCAATCTGAGTGCTTATCACAAGGTGCATGTACCATTTAAACACAGCCCCTGAAAACTCAGTTTGCTGTTGCCTTGAGCAGTCAGGAGAAGTGATCTGGCCAGCAGAGCGATGCTCAGCTGGAATCAGAACCGGACAGGGACTTATGCTCACCAACTGACAGCTCTCACAATGTCACTCTCGCTTCTCCTCTAAAATCAAAGCAGCACAAGGAGCATTTCCTTCTCTGAAGTCTCTCCAATGAGAACAACAAAAGGGTAGCAGATAGCTCCTCACAGGTGCCTGGCAGGGAAGGTCAGTTGTTGGGTCTCCCAGTGGGAAACGGCAGAGGAAAAGGAGACTAAAAAACACACACTGAGCAAAAGCAAGATTTGGGAGATGAGGAAGGGAATAAATTATTTAAAAAACGACATCAAGGATAAGAGGGAACGAGAGGGGTCTTTGGCAATTAAAAAGACAACAAAAATATCCAGGAACAAACCTGACTGACACACAGGAAGGAGAAGCCACTTGTTTGCTCAAGGTGTTTTTCCAACATCTCCCTTGCAGGACCCGGGGAAGGAAGGCAGAGGGGAGCCCAGGACATCACCAGTGGGGAATTCTCTGCCTGGCTGGCGTGCTCAGTGGGAGGCACTGCAAGCAGCCCGCATTCCCCAGGTCTGATCTCTGAGAAACAGCACTAAAGTAAATATATGCTCCCGTGGAAGCTCAGCAATGCCCCTGGAGCTCATTCATTCTGTAACCTTTTCCCAGCTGCTGGCCTGCAGTGGTATCAGTTCACACCGAGGCAGACTGGATTTCAAAGGAGAGGTCCCGGAGGTGAGGAGCAGCTCATTAATTCACTGTGGTGCTCCAGTGCTGGAGGAAGTGCTGCAAACGCACAATCTGAAACTATTTAGAGCCACCAAATAATTATATCACGAGAAGCCACCGCACACTTCACATTCACTGATGCTGAAATCTGGCTATGTAATCTGCTGAGAGAATTAATGAAGAAAAAAGGAGGAGACTGGCAATTTATTAAGAAATGCTAATCAACCTGTTTTTGAAGAGTCCCTCATTTGCATTACAAACATTATTATGAAAATTCAGCATTATGCCTCTCTGTGCTGCATTGTACTGCTCTGCTGAACATCAAAAATATTCACTTCCTTAGAGCAGGGGAAAAAAAGGAATGAAAAATCATGATCAAAGATAACTTCAATTACTTGTTAATTTCACCTTAATTCCACTCCTGGGATAATAAGCCTGCCTCATAAGTTCCCTTCCCTGTAACAAATTCTGATATATGCTTATAGGCCCCTAAATATATTCCCACAAGAAGCACATGAATAAATATGCATCGGTGTAATTTACATAGCCTTCACCACAAGCATGGAAGGCCCGTTCGTAAAAAAACCCACTACAGTTTACTGTGTGAAAAACTCATTAGGCTCCCCTTTGAATACAGGAATGAAAGTTATTTTTTAATTTATTAGACCCGCTGTCATTGGTCTTCTACCCGAAAGCATTATGAGGGATGCTCAGAGACACTTTTAATCTCTAGTAAAAATAACATAACAGCACAGAAAAAAACAGAAGTGGATCATTTTCATCACGTATCAAAACTTCACACACTCATTCCTGAATAAACTACTTGTTTTTCCAGTCGCATAGATAAGTTGATATGAAGAAAAGCAAAGTAATTCCTAAGTTGGTTTATCTATCAAGAAATTTTCCAGAATTTATCACTGAATATGCTTTCTTCCCTTTTTTAGATTTTAACTGCAAAGACTCAGGGAAACACACCTATTTAATACTCACCAATCAATACCATAAATATGTAGAAAATGAAGAAATTATTAAACCTTTAAAAAGCAGGCAACAGAATGACAACATCTCAATTACTAATTACAAGTCCATCAGCTGCATATGAAATAAATTTCTTGAAAATGAAGAAGAACTGGTGACCTCTGAAGAGAAAAACAACTGATACTGGAAAATTCTTGACCAGCTCTGCCTAAAATCACAGACTTACAAAACAGAATTTTCAGTGAGGCTAGACAAACTCAGACTGAAGGAATTTTTTAAAAAATACTTGACTAATAATACAATACATCTTCTCTGGCTATGACTCTGAAATGTCATTGATCAGATGGGATGACAAAACATCTGAAAGCCAGCAAACACACACAACTGCATTTAAACCCACAAATCTTTTGAAAGGAAAAGTGATCTCACCTAAACTCCTGAATAGAAAAAACACTGTTAATTTTTCTTTTTTGGGGTATTTATGCTTGTTTAGAAAGGAGAACCTGAAGACCAAAGGTTGCAACAGGCTATTCAGAAATGAAAGCCACCAAATTTTGGATATCACAACGGGAACCAAATCCCCCTTTTACAGACACATTAGATAATGGGAACAAGCTCTCTCAGGAAAAAGACCAACTGTGCCTTCCCTTCCTAATGTCTACTGTTAGTCACGTATTTTCCTTCTTTCTTTGGACAGAAGGTTAAGGAAAAGAAACCTGTGTTTGATTCCATTTCACCTGTTTGGGAGAATATGACTGTAGGGCACTGGGAGCACCCTTCAGTGATGGTGCTGTAATTTGTACAAAAAAAGCATATATTTACAGTAAAATAGCATCTCACATGGGCCCTTCCCAGGAGCAGGACTGAGCTGCAAGACTGTGAACTGCATTTTGGAGATCTGGCTGGTGGTTTGAGCATGACTAAACCATTGGGTGTGCAAGGATGCAGAACTCCTCCCTCCCCTCCTCTCTTTGTCCCCAACTACTTTCCCCACCCTGTTAATTCCACCACCTTATGAAAAGCCAGACTACAAGGCCTTCTGCTGTTACAGATGTTTTCTCTGCACCCTGAGAGTCTCCAAAGTTTTCTCCCTGCCCGAAGAGCAGGCCAGGAATTCTGCAACAAACAATACGCACATTACTCTGCTTTCCATCTGGAATGGAGTCTGAGGTGTCCTTCAAATTTCCTTTTATTCTACTAATCTGGATGGCTGAAATGTCAGCCACCTTAAGGGGTATATAAAAGATTATTTGCTCCATTTAGTTTCTAAATTATTATAGAAATTTAGTTTCTAAACTACAAGTACTGGTCTGTCCAATCGACGTGGCCTGAAACGCAGCAGGCGTGCCCAACGTTGTTCTGTGCTGTTTCCTGGATTAACGTTGATTTTTGAGTTGTTTTCTCTGCTGCACCATCCTCCCAAGGCTATAAAACCCCAGGTGTTATAAGCATGCGATTTGTTGAACAGCCTGCACGCATCTAATTCAGCAGTTTTCATGGGCAGTGTTTAGACATGGCAGACCTCAGGGAGCTGTTGGAGAAGTTACTCCACTCTGCTTCCCCCCTTCCCTTTAAACATGCATTGTTGAGGACAGTGATTTAGGAAGGACAGGAATACAGCAGACACTTGGAACCATTCTGATTTTCCCTCCTAGGCCGCCAGGTTTTAAGTGACAATATTGGTTCTCCCAGTGGGCACATCCTCTTTTATTGGGGTGCTTGACAATCTTCTATGCTGCTACAGTATATTGTCTTCCAAGGTTCAGCAGCTGCAGCAGCCCTTAATTAAATCTCTTCTCATCATGTTTTTTACTGCATAGCAATCTAATAAATACTAGGAAAACAAAATATATTAAAGGGCAGAGTTATTAGGGGGGAAAAAAAAAAAAGAGGAGAAAACCAAGCACAGGTAGGTACAGACACAATCACTGCTTAGATGCTTTTTAAATAAGCACCTGGAACCAGCTTTGTCAAATCAAAGGAACAAATTACATTTGTGGATGTAATCTTCTGGGAGCTGCTTTTTTGTGTTTGTTTTTTTCTTTTTGCTAATTCACCACATTTGCTGTATCAATTATCTTGGCCTTCAATTCAGATTGAGTTTCTCTTTTAATCAATACTTTAAACCAAGAGCTTGATCCTAAGCCAACAGGGACCAGTGAAAAGTTTCTTTGACTTCAGTAGAGTGCAAGCACCAAAATTCCATTAAGAAACTAATCTTCACTGTAGATGCACTATGATGTGAAACAAAGCATAAAATATTTGAAATTACAGCTTTTTAATAATGCTTCAAATACCACTTTAATCACACAGACATTTGCTCTGGGACTCTGGCTTCATATACCAAAATTCAGACAGAAGCTCTCATTTTTGTCTCATTTACCCATCAGTGCAAACAGAAAAACATACATTACAGCAACTATATTAAAACTATTCTGCAGCACTCCAAAAGACAAGTCTCAATTGAAACCTCCATTGCTTATAGTCTGGGTTTCAATCAGGATACCTGGAGCTAATAATTAAACTCCGCAGAAATTGCAGAAAGGAAACACTGGGGGAAAAAAATCAATAAAGAAACCTTTTAGAAGAATATACTTCTGGAACAAATGGTTGCAGTATTCATTCCATTAAATGGTACCTGAAGGAGGGAAGACCTTAAGGCAGTCCTTAGCACAGCGCTGCAGATGCTACAGAACAGCTCCCTATCTCTTGGCAGATGCAATTTCATTGTGGGGGACTCTGCTGCCTTTTAAATGACAAAAAGAATAGCCAGACAAAGCTCCAGTTCACTGAAAACTGTGGCATTAACTCTAATTCCCAACCCTGCACTGCAGCAAGCACCAGTGATGGATGCTCAAGTTGAAACAAGATGACTTTCCTGTCCTGTGTGCCCAGGAAAGTCCCCTTACGTTGTCATTCAGGGATCTAACACACGGCAAGCACTGCCTCATTTCATTCTGGTTTTTCATTCTAAAAATAACTCTTCAAATGATAATTTCAGGGTGGTACCTCGAAGTTGCATGAAGCTGCATGGAGCTAGGATAGCTATTCACCCCATTTATCATCCCTTTGTTTCTTGCCTGACAGGGATGATAGCCTAATTTTTCCTCTGCATTAATAGAACATTCACGTCACATCAAATTCTGCAGTCATTCATTAGTATAGTCACCAAATCTACATTAATAAAGCAACAACTTGATCACTGGCTTTTAAAGTGCCAATTCAAAATAGGAGGAGAAGGGGAAAAAAAACACCCAGGTGCTGTTCCAACAGCATCATCATTATTCTAATTGATACCTTGGAGTTAACACTCCAGAAGGGGACTGACTCTGAGCACTGAACTCCCACACACACTTTAGTTCCAGCAAGTGTCTCTCACTCAGCGTTTAAGGCACGAGAGTTTGAGGCATGGGAGCAAGAACTGCTCCCACTAATGCAATCCTCCTGAATGTGAGCTATTGATTTAGCTTCCAAATGCCAAACTGCCCGGCTGCCTCGCCGTGGGAGACTCACAGAGCAACGGGAACTCCAGCCACAGACGGCATCATTAAAAGAACCACCTCTGAACAGGCCTGTTGCTAAAAATAAAAGCACCTACCATGGTTCTCCGTAGGTCTGAAGCTGCTCTGTGAGATTCAAAACCCTTTGAGAATGTGAGGTATGTCAGACTAAATCCCAGAGCCTCTGAGGCAGAGAGATGGAGAGAACTGGGGTTAAGAGGCTCCACCACACGCCCTGGAAGTTGAGGGATTGCAGAAAATGTCTAAATCTTGAGAGCTTAAATCACCTTCCTAGTAATCTCTCATGGGGTCTTTTTGATTAAGCCTGCAACTCCTGACAGGCTCTGGATTTGAAGTAAACATTTCTCCAAGTTCTGTCAGGGACAGTATGGAGTGCAGATCAAAAAAGAAATGAAGTCTGGAGTTTTCTAGCAGTGGGGAGAGGTGAAAAAACCCCAAAGGCAGACAGCATATTTCACAGTAACAGCGTGGCTGTACATGCTGCCTGCTCAGTGACCAGGGACAAGACTGTTCTCACAATCCTGACTGGGATCATTGATACATTTTAAATAGGCATAGCCTCATTAAAAGGTTATTATTATATTAATCTCCTTAAAATTTACAATATTTCAAATATTTCATCAGTCCAAAAATTAATACAGAGGAGAGACCCAGATTCACTTAAAAACATCTTTGAAAGATGGCAGTTGACGTCCCAAAGAAATTGAACAAAAGAAGCCCAAACTCTATGGGTTTGTTGTTTCAAAAATCCATCATGCAAAATAAACGTGCAAACAAAAAGAACAACAGTGCTCAACTTTCAAGAGTATTCCTCCTCACACAATTGTTCTTCCATCTGTCTTTTACATAATCCCTGGGACAGGCGCTCGTGGTGGAACATAAAATATGTGTTCACTGATGCTACAACTGCACAAACAGTGGTATTGAAGCAGCTCAGGTGCTCGGGCACTTCTGCTCTGCCTCAAAACTTAAAAGGTCTCGCTTTGTGTAAAAATACAGGTGTATTTGTGAGGAGGTAATTACTACTGAACAACTCACTGTTCCCTAACAGAGAATATAGTGCAATCTCCCAGAGATGCTTCTTAAACCAATAAAGAAAGGTTAAGTGAAAGAAAAAAGCACAAGTAGAATATATGAAAGGGCACTGTGGCTTTGAACCTTTATATGAGAACTTAACTGAAAACTAACAAAGCAGAAACACATTACAAAGCCACAGTTTTGCAAAGTTTGGGCATAAAAAAACAACAAAGAATTGCAGCACAATAAAAGATTCAACAAGAGTTTCCAAGATAAGGGTTTCAGGATGAGCCATACAGTAACAGATCACAAGCCAGAGAATGTAACTGGTACAAAATGGGGACTGGCCTCGGAGGGAGAAAAAAGACACCAAAGTTTGCAAGGAAGCAAAATCACCACAAAGACAAAAGACACATAACTAGCCAGAGAAATAGGTGAAAGAGCCTGCAAGGATTTTAACTTTACAGTGCCTCTGAGGTCAGTAAATATTACCTCTTTTTGCTTCATAATTGAGGCAATAAGGGTAAATGATTTATCAAGGTCACGTGGGAAGCCTGAG
The DNA here is from genome assembly GCF_021018805.1 of Prinia subflava. NCBI lineage: Eukaryota > Metazoa > Chordata > Aves > Passeriformes > Cisticolidae > Prinia > Prinia subflava. Next base: position 108,948,808 of record NC_086248.1, on the reverse strand, counting down.
CCAGAGCCAGGAACCCAGATTTATTACCTAACCACTACACCATGCTGACTCCCACAAATGATGGAGACAAACTGCAGGGATGCAGAAAGGAAAAAACCCAAACACTGTGGGCTGGCAAGGCCAAGCTACAAAATGAGGCTTAAAAAAAATAAAACAACAGCGGGGTTGGCTCAGGTTTGCCATGACAGAATGATCACGCTCGTAACTGCACACCAAAGCTAGCTCAGAATTAGGGATTAGAATGAAGGAAAAGCAGCACAAGACCCTGCAGAAACAGAATTCTGGTCCCTGCACCTTTCTCCCACTGGTGGAGGAGGTAGGGAGCAAACAAGAGCGTCAGGAATCAGTCCCACTGCTCAGTTCTGTGCCTGTTGAAATGCTGGACATTTCTGACATGCTTTGGTGTGGCATAGGACCCTTACAGAACAGTGCATCTTGAATAAATTCCATCCATTCCTCGGCTAAGGAATGATGAAGCATTCCTAGGGCTTAACCATTTCCATGCTGTAAAGGCTGTATCAATGGAAAGGACAAGATAAGATATTGAGGTTTATCATTTGGTAGAATGGATTCAACAAAGAATTGTAAAAATTCTGTCTAATAAGAATTAACTAATCACCTAGAGATGGAAGCACTACTCACCTATCTACTGAGGGAAAACCTACACATACTGGAGAGCAAACTTGTCCTGGTAATAGCACAACCATCTATTCCAGCTTTAAAATGTGTATTTGTTGGGAAATGGATCATTGGACCGTGACAGGGGACCCGGTTTGACTTATCCAGAAGCTGAAATTCAACAGCCCCATAAATTCCAGTCCAAATGTGAGATTTTTAAGAGGTTGGGTGAGCACTACAGAGAAGTGAAAACTCCTGCTGAAGCAGTGCCCTTCACTCGAGCAGGCCTGTCAACACATGAAAGATTTGAACATCAAACAACTTTAAGGTCAATTTTGGCTGTAACCTTTTAACTATTCCTTCAGCTTTAACCTACATAACTGAGATCACAGAACTGACACCTATCCTCCAGGCCTGCCAGCAAAATTGATGAAAACGAGCCTAAGTTTAGCAAAATACCCTGAAGAGTTCTGTTCCTGGGGTACCACTTCTAAGGAGCAATTTTGCCTATTTATTTTTAATTAAAACAACATTTAACACAATGCAAAGCTGAAATGAGAAAATATGATTGGCACAGCCTCAGAGACAGGGCAGCTCTTGCTGGTCAAGCAGGATGAAAGAGGTCATGCACCTTCTCTAGTTTATGGTTCATATCCTCAGGTTCTGTTTTAGTTACCTGGTTTTGAAAGAGGTCCAAGGCAGGACCTTTTCTCTCCTAGCTGATAAGGGATATGGTACACCTACATATTTTTTCAGCTGAGGCCCACTTCTGTAGCCACAGGCTCTCAGCAAGATAAAATTTCCTTGCCTTTGAAGGCCTTCTCAGGATTGGGAACCCCTGTCAGGATTCTCCCTTGCATATTCAGATTCCTTTCACCACCAGCAGCAGCCCCGTGGAGGCTTTCAGTTTCCATCCAGGCAGATCAGGATGTTGCTGGCTAAACTAAATCAATTAGCAAGCGGCAGATGTCCAGGCCAAGCAGCTTTTCCATGAAGTCTGGTTCCCTGAAATCAGCTGAAAGGTGAAGACAACACAAGTTAAGGCCTCTGGCTGGGCTCTGATGCCTGCCACAGGGATGAGACGGAGCCCGGGCAGAAATCAGATCAGGAAGGGAGAGCAGATGAAGGCAGCCCTATGTAAATTGTCAGCTACAAACAGGAACCTGCAGCCCAGTCCAACTTTCTGCCAGATACGTCTCTAAACAAATTAGTTTATCAAAGCTGACATCTAATTAAATCTTCTCTTTAGTGTCTGTCATTCTTCTTGCGAGTCCACGCAAAAGGGCTCATAGGAAAGTTTTTGATGGCATTAAACATTAATTGCCAACTGTATTCTTATATACTCATTCCAATTTACTGGCTTCTAAATTGAAATTTAGGCCATGCACAGGAAAATCCTGTACAGAACATGTGATCACATCAGGATCTTGTATCACAAGCAAATCTAAAATAAAATCTATAAAGATCAAGCGCCTATTGGGAAAAGCAATATTTAAAATTAAGCGGAAAGGATCAAGACCTATTCTCCTGTTGAGTAATGTATGGGGGCTGAGGGAATTTGAAACCATTCTGTGTTATGCTCCATACATGCTGCTGACAGCCAAAACTCCTAAGGAAACCTGTCCCAGTGCTGCCTGATGACTGACAATGTCCATGTGGCAGTATTTTCATGGGTGGCAAAGGAACATAAAAAGGACAGACAAGACAACTTTAAATTTCCATTGATCTGTCAGACTAAGTTAGAATCCTCAAACTATCAAGTAGACTTTTTTAAAAGCTGAACAAGGAGCAAAAAGGAGACCTCAAACTTCACAGGACCTAAATCCATTCACAGTAGGAAAACTTTAACAAATTATTCTTGACATCACACAATGAAGTCACGATATGGTGGGAAATTGACACCTTAATGTGTCATTATACACATCTCTGTATATTTATCTTTTAATCTCTAAGCCTCGTTACAATTTTTTAAAATGTATTTTAAAAGGAACTGGAAACACAAGGCTGTGAAGATGAGCACTCAGCTAGAATTTCTTCAGGTCAGCTGAGGGTAGAGGACTCATTTTTGCAGCGGTTTATTTTGACAGTACAAGTCTATTCTTCCACAGAAATCACGTCCATAAAAAAGCAACAACAAAAAAAAATATCTGAGCAAATGGGACCTCTACAGTGTTTGTAATTGCAGAAGTGACTGCCTGGCATACACATCTGAGGGCAGCTGGGTATTTGATGTGTCCCTATTGCTGCTGCATCTTCCATTTACAATCACTCACTGGTCCAAACCCACTGTGAACCACCTTAACTGCATGAAGATTATCTTCTCAGTAGGCTGCCACTACCGTGTCCTGTGACAGCTTTATGTTTTGTAGTGTTTATGGCTTCCAAACATCACTACAAAAAAGACCATGGGATTTCTCATCATTGCACAGCCAGGCACGCAGCCTGCCGCGTCTGTGGTGTTGGCTCCGGATGGGCTCCGTGCTCAAGCAACCACAGGAATGTTGCACCTATCTGAACTTTTCCCAGGCTTGGGAATGTTTAAGTACTGGACAATAGAAAGTTTATTTATTTAAGGAAGATTCACAGAAACCTTAAAACCTCAGCAGTTTCTATGTTCTTAAAACATATGCAAAAGTTAAGGTCAGTGACTTCCCTGATGTTTGATGCGTCACTGCAGATCTACTCTACGTCAGTGTGGCACAATTTGAACTTCATCTGTTTTCCAAAATACCACTCAAAGACACACAAAAAAATCAGAATCTCCTTTAGCACCAAATACTTTCTAATACAAAACACAAAATGCCCCATTCCAAAGTGCACAATAGAGAATGGTTGTCCTGAAAACACCATCTCTGGACGTGGGCAGCTCTCTGAGCAGCCTGTTGGTAGCAGTGTCTGATCTGCTCCCCATGCTAAACTAACTGACAATCTCTTGCCCTGCCTTGCTCTTTCCACATGGCACCAAGAAACAAACAATTCACTATTTCTTTGGGTTGTTTTCATAAAACTAAGAGGGTTGTTGGTCCCCTTTGTCCTTTGGAGGAAGTCAGAAGCCACCTTGCCTGGCCGCTGCATTCAGGTCGGATCAACACGGAGTGTTTAATAAGATGTGGCAGCAGACAGTCTCTCTTTATTGCTGTTTTCTAAGCTATTAGCACTAGGGAAATCAAAACAAAACCAGCAAGACCAGGTTCACAGCACTGAAAATGTTTTCTGCTATTTCTTCTCTCCACAGACTAACACAGGAGGTTCTCATTGCTTCAGCAAGTCGGTTTCCACATTAATGGAAGTAGACCAAAGAAACTGTAAATAATTCCTAGCTGGATTTTCTTTCTTTTGTTTAAATCACTTTTCCTCTTTTGCTGCTTCACTTTCCTGACAATTATCCTTTTGCTTTTATTGCTCAATTTATTTTCTTCCCTTTACAAATGTCCCCGACAGAAATGTGAAATGCTAGTGCAGCTTGTAAAAAAGGGGTTTGGCTGAGATAATTAGAAGGATTCCTGTGACTCATGAATTTGGCCAGAAGTAACTGAGTCCTGGGTGAATGTCAGAAGATACGAAACCAGAGTATCTCAAATTAGGCAAATTCAGGTGAAGACTCCAAGTCAGCATGTCAAAAGTTCACTCTTCACTCTGCAAAAAGCAAGAAGCAGAAGTTTTCCTGGCTGCTTCCCGCTTGTTATAGCACCTCCAATTTAAAATGTTATAGTCTTGGGGGGATTTTTTTCTTTTTTTAATTTCCTACTTACTACCTTAGTGACACAAGTCACATTTTAAACTGCTGCTGCTGATGGAAATAATCACGGCTCTAGATGATACACTTTTTATTTTCACTGCTCTGATTGTAAAATTGATTAATGAGCCCTGAATTTAGAAGCTTCTATAGTAACAATCTTGGTTTTAAAGAGTCTCACCTCCCTCAGCTAGAACAGAATACGTTGTTACTTCCTGACAGTGAAAGGTGTGTACATGAAATATGTAGGGGATATCTCTGTCTTAGTAGATATCTTTATTTTAGCAGATGGAGATTTCAGGTCTACAAGTACATCTTGTTTAAAAAGAACAATGTAACCTCCTGTCACACAGTAAAGGTGTTGGTCTGCAGACACCCTGACTGTTTAATGCACACACCATCCAGAAAACCTCTACCAATGGCTAAGCCCAAGGGCAACAGTAAGTGTTGGATACTCAAAATTTGGAAAGTACAGAGAAGTTTACGTTCTAGTTCAGGAGATGCCAGTCTTACTCATGTAAGAACATTTATGCTGGCTCCAGCCACTAACACAGGATGGATTACCAGCAAAAAACATGTTCCTTTTTTTCTACATTACCCAAAAGCCAACAGGTACCAAAAAATACGACAAATCTCAGCTGAAATAAAGGTGGCAGAGCTCAAATATATCAACATATTCCACATTTCTTCAGCAGCTTGACTCCTTTTACAGCTGAAGATCAAACAATCACTGAATTTACATGCGGATGTAATGGTCTGCACATGCAAAGTAAACTCATTAGTTTTCAATCCACTCCTACCAGCACTCAAGCAGCAGCTCTTGAGGCAGAAGTCCGACACTAGGGAATGAACTGCAGGAAGCTGTGAACTCTCAGGTATTTGGCTGCTCAGCCATGAGCTCTGGCACCTCTCAGCACTAATGAGGAAAGAAAAATCCATCGTGGGGAGATGGAGTGCTCACTGCAGAACTCACATCAGAAAATTAAGTGCTTTGATAGGTATTAGTCATAATTAACATGATCAATAAATAAAAAACAAGATGAGGCAAGAGCAGCTTCTCCCAGAGCAGCAAGACTCTAGAAGTCATGTCCAAAAAAAAAAAAAAAGTGTGTTTCTGATTGAAAAAACGCATTGACACCTCAAGACCGAGATATACCGCAATGCAGTGTTCTCAGAAAAGAACCAGGAGTCACCCCGGCAGCTTGGGAAGTCACTCACGAGGCAGCACAGATGAAACTGGAAATTCAGTATCTTGTTTTGCCCATAACCGAGGGCTGAGAAAGGAGGAGCTCTTCCTTTTGCAAGAGGCAAGCAGTTACAGGGAGAGCTGACCCTTCACCTCTACTCAAGTCTGTGGGAACGGGAATCTTTAAGCCCTGGACATGATTTATTAAAAGGGCAGGATCAATTAAAAACTCATATTTCTAGCAGAAAACTTTATTACCAATAAGTCTTAAGATATTATCATTACCAAAGGGTAATAAAAACTTCTCCTGATGTGTTTTTTTCCTCCAGTTCTCTGACTGTGTGCAGATGCCAGTCTGGACAGGTAGCTCAAAATTGTTCATGAGTATTGCATATTTCAGAATTATAAAAACAAGTCACAACCACGTGGTTTTACCGCTAGCATTTTTAAGGAAGATATCAGCAGTGAAATACCAGGAACTACTCCATCTCCTTTCTCTAGCAAATTTGAAATATATAGCCTGTGTTTAAAGAGAGTAAATATACAGGCAATCTAAATGCTACCTAATTACAGAGATTACCTACAGTATAATATACTGCATGGACATACCAAGTTACTTATCCAAGTTTTAAGAACTGCAGGTTTCTTTTTAAATATCAGCATCTTCTTTAAGTCTCTTTCAGGTTGTGTGTTTTCCACATATCTCTCCCATCTACTGCACTACTTCCAACACAGCAAACCCCTGCCGTGAGGAGCTCCTTTAACAAATAAGTCAAAGTTTTGCTGCCTCTCTTGACAGCTCAGAAGATGATGCAGGAGAACATTTCGGAGGCAGTTCTCAGAAGGCACCATGGCATTTCTTCAGCACACACTTGGAAGTGGTGTGACAAAGAGTGAAAACTCTCTCGAGAACCTGGTACACGGACCAAGCTGAGTGTTAGCTGAAGTGCTGATACAGAAAAGGTGCCAGCACCAGAACGGTGAGTCCTGAATCTCAGGGTTGGGACTTCTGTATTTGCACAGCCTGGCCCAAGCTGGTGATGCCTTGAGTTTTATCTTTCGTGTTTTTCAGGCTCTGCGCTGCCCAGGGGTGCAGTTCTGAGCCTCACATTAAGTTGCCAGTAAGCTCTCTTCACAGAGCAGGGACACAAAACCAATCCTTTCCCTGCTGCACACCAAGGACAGCTTTCAGGCCCAAAAGCACAAACAGGGGTGGGCTGAAGGGAGGAACAAGAAGGATGGGACCTCACAACCTGAAGCTGGAATTGGACAATTAAACCCCAAAATGGAACAAAACTTATAGAAATATAAGATCTCATGACTGGTCAGCCAAAAAATGGCTATTTTTGTGACCATTCTTGGTCCACCTTGGGTGCAGCCCTGGCCAGGCCCTGTCCTGCCCAAGGTGTATCCTAAAGGCTTTTCAATAAATCCCTGCTTTATTCTCCAGCTCTGTCCAGTCTCTATTCCAGGCCAGCCTTCCCAAGGCATCACTGGAACCAACAGAGAACCAACAGCTGCACCTTCATCTTTTGTCTAGCCTACACCTGCCCCTCTCAGAACAAGAGGAGAATGGTAAAAACAGTCTTTACTCATTAATATTTTCAGTCAATGCAAGTTAATGCCAGAAACAGGCCTCAGCTCCTGAGCACACAGGGCAGTGCAAGCACCACCAGCTGCAGAGTGGCACACACAGCTTGATGAAGATCAAACATGTGCAAATAGGTGGTAATAACACAGAAGCTGGGACTAGTCGTAGCATTTAACTGATTTATAGTCATTTAACCTCTTTTTTTTCTTTTTTGGTGCCTTATTCTCAGTCCCAAAAACAAAACAAAAACCCACTTGAGTCAGGACAGAGGTCAGCAATCACCATTTCAACTTAAAATATCACCATTTAAATGCAAATACTAGCCTTTCTTCCTGACCTTTAAATGTTCATTTCATAGAAATGGAATAGAAAGTGTAAAATTTGTGTCTTTGTATCTCTAAGCAGCTCCTGTGTCATTTAGTTGCAGTTTTTGACACATAAATCCTTCTTATTAAATGTATTCCTTCTGATTAAATATGTCATTGTATCAGCATGCTCTAGCTCCTCAGAGACAAAACCCAGTAATTTTGCATGATTTTTCATAGCACAGAGTACATAGATTAAAATAGAGATTATCATTGCTTCTTACTCTCTATTTATTGAGACAGAGCCAGGTTTATGTGATACCAACAAAAATGCTACAATATTCTTTCTGGGGCTTGCTCATAACAATTTTAAACAATACTGATACCTGCAGCAAGATCTCCTCAAACACGTTTATCTAACTCCAAACCTCCCTTGTGCAACTACAGCCACACATTTCTTGGCAATTAGCAGATGATTTATGCATGAAAACAACAAAATTAATGAACTTGTATTTATTTTCACACAAGAAGAGATTCCTCCCTGCTCTTAGGAAGAGCCATCCTGTGCTCCTCCTCCTCCAGGTACTCTGCACAGCAAGGCAGGGAAGGCCCAGTTCCTCGAAAGAATGATTTTCTGCCTGTTTAAAAAGCTTGACACTGCCATTTAAAAGAGCAGTATTTTGTAAGGTGTCAGATTTTTGGCCCAAAGGGCAAAAAGGTGCCAGTTCCTGGGTGGAACAGAGTCACGTCACCACCCCTCCAGATCAAAGGTGCGCTGTTAGCGGTGCCATCATTGCACATGTCACGGGCTCCCCGCCCTGTTTCACCCAAGAAAACCATGTTAACAGGTACAGCTGTCCTCACGAGCAGGCAAGCAGGATCCTCTGTGCCTGCACAGGCAGGAACATTCCTGCTGCTGCTGCTGCTTTCACCAGCTCAGTCATTAGTTTCATAAATTACAGCCCATCCCCTTCCATATATTTTATTTCACGATTCAAATCAGGACAGGCTCAGTTTTAGTGTCAATGAATTACGTATGCAAATCACATCCATGCTCTGGCAAACATGACTCTAAGTTTGATTAAAAAAACATAATTATGCTTTATTACTCCATTTATTGGGGGATGGGGAGAAAAGTTTTAAAGACTGATTTTTCATGATGGCATTTGTTCCTCTATCAATCTGGTTAATGGCAGTAGCAAGCGTAAGGAATTGTCAGTCTCATCTCTCAAATCAAAAGAAAATGAAGAAAAACCAAGTGTGAAAACTGGTGTTTTGTACAGATCATCACAGTAATTTCTTGAAAACATTTCAGAATGAAATGTTTATATTCTGTTTATATTCTTTTATTGTACAAAGGGTTTCTCTACTGATCCTGCATTTCAGAGGTTGGATATGAAAGAAATTAACTCCATAACACACACTATGGAGTTGAGAAAGATTTATGCGTGCAAAGGGCACAGCATCACATCAGACTATACCAGCCACAGCAGCTAGAGAATCACAGCACAGTCAATTCAATTTTCAGCGATGCCTCTTTAAGCTCTAACGAACCATGGGGCCCTAATGAGAGGTTTCACTGAATCCTGGCCAATCAAGCAGAAATTTTATGGAGAAAAGGTAAAAGCTAAGAAGCAAAACCACTCAATAACTATATTTTACAGCAATGTATTCAGCCATGGATTAATAGTTACACTTTAGATCTGTAAAAACCTAATCATGATAGAATTGTAGCTTTGCAGTGCAGGATTGGCTTCCTTGTTCTCACTCTGCTTCCCCCCAAAAGTGGGAGACAGTGAGCTATAAGGGGAGAAGAAATAAATGCTGAAAACCAGTGAAAGAATCCTGATACCTTGGTTTGTACCTGGCAGTATCTTAGGCTGCCCTCAACAGCTTGAACCACTTTGATTTATTGGGCCATTAAAGTTCCAGTAATAATTCCAGTGCAGTTGCACAACTAATGGGTACTGACAGGAAGGGTTTCTGTCCTTCCACTTAAAAGATGCAATCCTGACCTCGCCAAAGTCAACAGCAAAACTTCCACTCGGTTCTGACTGGTGGCGTTTTGTACAGACATCTTCCAACCTGTAAAATGTTTCCTAAAGGAGTAATTAAAGCATGGCAAGCGAGTGCTGTCAGCTGGCAAACTCTGTGCCAAAATGAAAACTCTGATCAGACGCATGGGCAGTCTTTCACAGTGCAGAGGACAAAAATGGGTTATCTGCTAAGTGTTTGTCTTACAAAAAACTCTTGGACTCAAGCAGGCTGCATGGTAAGATATGTTCCCACAGAAAGCAGCAGAATCTGCTGAGGAAACATGAACCTTAGCAACAGATTTTTCTGGCTAGAGCATATCAGAGGAAAAAGAAAGGAAGAAAAGTAATCGATACCTCTGAATGCTTTCTTGTTGAAAGGGAAGAATTTGGATGCTGATGACTGAGCAAAAGTTGTTCTTCTTAGAACAGTCCAAGCTGGGATGGAGGAATAATTCTTCATGAACTTCAAGACCACTGGAGCTTTCTCTTCAGAGGATGATGATGAGGAACAATAAAGAAAAAGAGATCTTTCCTTCCTGGTTTAAGAACTACAGTGAAGATTACTATGCCACAGATCTCTCCCTTCCCCCTGAAGGAGCGGAAGTGGGACATGGCACACGTATTCAAGGTGAAGAGCAAATTAATGGATTTGGGTCCTTATTCTTGAAAGACTCCTAGAAAAACCCTGTGCTGTGGGGGAAAATAACTTCTCCAAAGCACTGAGGTTTCATGGCTACACTGGCACAGGAGGTTTTCTGAGGAGAGGATCAAAGACACTGATCTCGTTTGCCTGGCACTGGAATAAATAAAGTCATGTAGTGGTCACTGACACGCTGCATTTCACCTCTGTGTTGGGTCCTGGAGGATGAACCTGCTTTCCATTCTTCAGCTGTACAATGGAAATGATGTCAACAGAGTAAAATCATGGAATAAGTCAGTGAACAAAAACATCACACTGTCAAGGAACTTCTGATCCTCTAAGTTCAACCTCTCACACAAGGATGGTGGATCCTTTCTGGATACAAACACATCCCTTCAGTCTTAAGGCACGTTTCACTTTGAAACTACAATAACTCTGTTTATAAGCAGAGAGTGTCACATGGCTGTGATGCCTCTAAACCACATAACCTCACAGTTTAGACTATGCAAAAAAAGATTCTAGTGCTAACTAGAGACAAATGTGTGAACCAGAGGAGCAAAACTTTGCTGTTTCTGCTGCTTTTATATGAGGAGCTAATGAAAATTTAACCAAAAAAACATTGTTTCATAAAGATCCTGAAAATTAGCTGTATCAATGAATTTTAACAGACAAATGTAATGACACAATCTGTATGCTTGGAATCATTAAAATGAAGTCCCAAATCAAGAGCTGCTTTATTGGTTTTTGTGTCAGAAAGACATCTACCAGATCCTTCAATCCTTCCCTTTCCAATGCTGTGTTTAAAGTTTCCCAGTTTTTAACTTTTAGAACTGTTGCTCAAAACCCTCCACATGGGTAGTTTTAATAAGTCAACGCTTTTCCCTCCAAAGTTGGGTGGTTTGTTGGACACCAAAGTCCACCTGAAGAAAAGACAGAATTTAACAACACTTCACTTTAGTACAGTCTAGACAGTCTAAAGGACTGACATCAAAAGACAGAATTTTTCACTGCTATACCTTCATCACTCTGACCTGAGCTCATAATTACCTTCATGTCAGTGAATCAATTCAGCTGGTGCTGCTAGAATGCAAAAGTACTGACCTTTGATAAATGTGAAACCAGATGGCTTTGTTGGAGCACTGGAAATCTGGCACATATCACACACCACAGAAACTGTGCTGGTCTGTCAGCAACTCCTTTAGCTCTCCCCTTTTTTTATGGAGTAGAGAGCTGGATCAGCACAGAACATATGCTACACTCAGAAGTCAGGGACACTTCCAGTTTGCTCTTCAGGCACGTTTAAGAAGAAAGGTAGCAAGGTGGCACTTTCCTATCCCTTCACAAGCCACTCCAGCTCTCAAATGCAACAGAAGTTGGGCTTAAAATTCTGGAAGGAATAAAAAGTGTCTTAAATTATCAGCACATATAATAAAATTACTTAGTAAAAGTAGAATATTTGTATGCTGTATTAATCAGGGTAATGAGGACAGCCTGGTAGACTTAGCAGTCTCGGAATTGCCAGACAAGATCATGATTCAGCCTCTTCAGTATCATTTCACCAACTGTGGCCAATGCCAAATGTTTCCAAGGAAGTTATAAGCAATCCAGATGGACACAGTTAAAGGATAAAATTATGCTTAAAGATAAATGTCTTCTCCACTTTGTGAACGTAATCCAACTTCATCTTTTGCCCTGAAGCAGGGTTATTGAAATTACTTCCAAAAGCCAGTTTTACTCATCGAGCTCTAGTTTCACACAGCAAAAAGGCTTATGCGACTGCTCTGGCCGTGACAATTTCTCTTCCTCCACCACCAAAACGTGACTTTGGAACCTTTTGGCCAGCTTTGTCAAAGCTGAAAGGAAAGGGCATGAAAGTCTTGGAGACAATTCAAGTCCCAGAGTGTCAGGAACACTGCCTGCAGAGCTCCCCTCTGGCAGCGCTCGGACCATCCATCACATCACATCGGGCCCATCAGCCAAATCCCGCCTCACCACGCCAAAGCCCTCTGACCCAGCAGAGGGAAGGGTCTCCTGTGCAGGGCAGGGAAAAGGACAGGAGCTGCCGGGGGTTCACTGGGGACATTCAGTGACAAGGGACACATCCCCAGAGGAAAGCGGCTTCGCTCATTTGACTGAACACCAAGAACATGAGAGGCTTTTCCTCTACTTTCTTGTAAGTACTGACCCACAAAGGTCTAATCCCAGCACCTCACCTTCCACCTTTTGCTTTTACTTCTTTTAAAGACCTGGCTAAATATTTCAGAGCTGTAAGTAATCAAGCATTACACACTTTTTATGCCAGGTGTTGATTTCCGTGGCTCGTTCAGTTCCATTAAACATCTCCCATTTTCCTCATGCACCACAAACAAACCAAGTTCTCCCCACTGTGTCATTGTCTATAACAACATTTGATGTTTTCTATGCCTTCCTCTACAGGGAAAACAATCTTTTGAGTCTTTCTGTAAAAAAAGACCAATTCTCTCTGTGCCCCTAAGTCATTTTCACCTCTTAAATATGGATTATTTTACGTTCCATGGCAGGTTTTCTCTTAGAAAACATGTCTAGAAGCATCTGGAGTGCAAACACTCAGCTAATACAGTCTCACATTCTCTTCTGCATGCTCACAGTCCAGCACACTGGGAATACAGACCTGTATGGGAGAAGGAATTCAGAGACATCATGAAGAAGATGCCTGAAACTCTGAGATTCATTTCATCTGCATTCCCTTGCAGGTGTTACAATGACAGACACAATACTGGAATATAATCTCAGTAATATATGCTATCTGTTAATAAGCACAATAAAAATATTTACTACAAATGGGACTGAACTTTCAAGGATGCTGCAATCAATGGAAACCTGTTTTATCATAGAGGAGATACACACAAGAAGTTTGCTCAGCAACAGGAAGCAAGAAAAAGTGATTTAAAGAGTATAACCAGAAGTGAACAATACCACAGTATTTTACTGTCACAGATTCCACTGAACAAAATTGCAAATAACGTGCCCACAGGCAGAAAAACATCTGGAACAGAAGGAAACAGTTCACCCACATCAGAACATCAGCTGAACTTATAACCTTACAACCTTCAACACGTAACCTTTAACATACAGCCTTCATGTCAAGGCAAGGGAATGAACTTCACACAGCACCTGGATGACACACAGCACCCTGACACACCCCAAAAATATGATCCATCACACAGAGGAAGGGCTACTGCACCTCCTGACAACACAACAGAGGACTAATGAACAAAGGTCCTAGAAAAAAGTAACTCTCGCCAGCCTTCGTTCAGCTTTGACATTAATTCATCCTTAAAAGGCTAAATAATGAGCATTGATGCCTTAATTTGTTCATTTGAACATTAGAGACTTCCAGATCTATTAATTTGATGCTCTGTTTAAGTAGTCTATTCAATCGCTAAACTTGACTACATTAAATTTGAATTTTAAGTGATTAATTTAAAACAACTTTTCTCCTGCAACAGCAATTGGTATTTAAGCTTTTCATCTGCTGTCAACATTTAAATTAGCTGTATATAAGTGTTCCAACCTGAAAGGGTAATAAATCAATTAGAATCCATTTACTATGCCATATCATGGGCACATGTCACAGATATAACCCGGTGGTCCCGGGGCAGTATTTTAATATTTTAAGAGGGAAAAGGTGTGGCTACAAAGCACAATGTGGTGGAAGCACATCAGCACAACTAGTAATATGCAGGTCAGTGACAATTAGTGACATAGAACACTTAGTGACCACTGCCTGTGAGTCTGTGCATAAGACTCAACAAGCTGTGCTTTATTATCACATTTAGTATTTTCTGTTAATGGACATATTAATTTGAAGCAGAGAATGATGCTACTGCAGCTTCAAGTCAGGCAAGGAAGCAGGGCTAGTAATTGTAGTGTGTCCAGCAGCAGGTTCTGGCAGTTTTTGTTCTGTTCCTGAAGTCCTGGTGACAGAAGCCGCTGATGGCTCAGGGACTGAGCAAGTGTCTGCAATCAGCTCCACTGTGGGGCTCTTTGCAATGGAAAATTGACATTAAACGCCTTAAAAAAACCCCTAAAAACCAAAAAATAGCAAAACCAACCACTGCTATCCCCAAAATTCAGCCAATGTGATTTGCTTCTGCTAGGAAATAATTGTGAGAGCCAAGGGCCAAAGCAGCCCTAAACCCCTCTTCTTGTGCCTGACATTTCTACAGGAAATTTATTTAGCAATATTAAAGGGAAACAAATGTTGTCCTGTAGTAAGAAAACCGTACAAAGAGCAACTGGGGTTGGAATGAGTGACACCATCAGATTTGGAGTGGCTGAACTGGCTCCTTCCAGGCAGCAAAGGTCACACAAGCAGCAAGTGGAATGGAAAATCTGATTTTCCTTAATCAAATTTTGTGCGTACAGGTACGTGTAATCTAATTCCAGGCTCCCAGATTAAGCTATTAACCCAATTATGTTCATTTTATCACCTTGTAAAAATGAGCCATCACTTCATTTAAATTTGTTCAACTGTTAAAGGCTAAGAGAGTAATATATTCCAATGTCAATACAGTGCCAAAATGCATTTCATATAGAAAGCATCTATTTATATGAATCCTAATCAGTCTAGACATGTGCAGAAGCATTTCTTAGAGCAGACCCAGAGGCACAGCAGACAGTAAATTGAGTGGGCATAGAGAAGACTTACATTAATGGAACTGAAAACTCATTTCTTAGGCCCATTCATAATGGGGAAATTATTGTCCCATTCCCTACAGACTTTCCATTATCCCATTACAGGGAAGGCAGAACTTCTCTCTGTGCTTCCAAGCCCATGCACATACTGCATCAAGAGAACCTAATTTGGCCGAGGGCCATAAATCCTCTGTGAAAGGCGGATGAAGATGCTCTCAGTGTGGTCACCAAGGCATGACAACCTGAACCCATGCAGGACACAGCCCAGGAGCCCTGCTGAGCACAGCCTGTCCCACCCAGGTGCTCAACCCCAGCCGTGCTCTCCCAACGCGCCTGCCCCAAAATCAGCAGAGTAAAGACACACACGGATCCTCAGGGCCCAGGGACCAGTGTTCAGGCTGTTCAACACAAGCAAACTGAGAAGGAAATTCGTGGCTCCGCAGCTCAGTGGCGCCGGTTTCTGCCAAACTGTGTCCTGTAAAACCAGCCTGAACAGCTATTCCAATCCTACCATGTTGTATTGAACATTGGTGCAAAACCCATGGCAATTGGCAGGGAGATAGGATACTAGAGAAGGGGAAAATGGATTTTCTTTTTATCAGACAACTTAAAGAACTTCTCTTATCAGCCATTTGTTCACCAGGCCTCTTCAGCCCATGCTTAAGTGCTTTGGTGAACCTGAGCCACAGCACCTTATCCATCATGAACACAATAAAAAAAAAACCCCACACAAAAACACAACCCCACAACCAAAGCAAAACCAAGAAATCCTTAAAAAATACATACTTTAAGTTTTTTAAAAATAGTTTATGTATGAAACAACGCACCATCTCCTTGTCAGCAGGCAACCTGTCATGAACAGAGAAGTATCACAGGATGAAGAAGACAGCTATTATAAGAACTGCTGAGGTCTGTTTTAATTAATTGTAAGCAAGTATTCCCTTTCCTCGGTGTGTTTGCACCCTGTCCCATTTTGCCTGCCGTTCTTCTCCAATAAACCATCATCAGCTGTGCCAGGATTTCCTGAAACCCACTCTTTTTTCACATCCAGTTGCTCGTTATCTATTCTTACAAACCCCACCAACAGGTGACTGAAGGTCACGCTCCAGAGAGGAATTCTGAGCTGATGGTGAGGTTTGTATCTGTGCTGTCCAAACACAGCAGGCAGGACAGGGAAGCAGGGTCAGGTCAGGAGGAGGCCACTCGTGGCACTGACCTCCCTGCTATCACTGCTGGATAATGTGCCCTTATATCACGGCAGGTTCTTGTGTGAGCCAGCCCATGTCAGCTAGGAAGGACAGCTTATCCTGTGAGGGAGGTTTTGGTGCGTCTCTGCCAGCCCTCAAGAGCTTCAGTATCCCAAAAGATAAGCCATAATTGCATGAGGAGGGACGCCTGCCTCTCACAACCAACACGTAAAGCAAATGCCATTAAGGCAGATGCAAAGCACAACAAGCACAATGCTAAACAGATGGAAATGAACCCAAGTGTGCTGCCCTTTGAAACATGAGCTATCTGACCATACACGCAGCAGCACTGCATTAGGGAAAAAAAAGGATGCTGGGATGTAAATGATGTTCCTCTGTCCTAGGAGCAGCACAGGTAAAGCTCACCCCGGAGAACTGAGCGCTGGCTGCTCCCCGGCTGCAACACCAACCACCAGAGCAGATAAAAGGTATTACCTTGCAGTGGTAAAAACAGACAAACCAAAACAAAGAAAATGCAGCTCTGCACGCCCCTGCAGCAATCATGTCATTGCCTGTGTTTACATGAACACATGGACACCACCCTCTTCCCTCAACAGAGAGCTGCTCTCCTCCAAACCCCGCAGAGGGCTCCGAGAACCCAGCACGCAGCCCTAACCAACACACAGCAGCCATTAAGCATTTAAACAAAGCCCACTCTCTTTCATTAACTAACATCAAATATTTTAAAACGCCAACTCTAACAATAATTACTTTGAAAAGTTATGATGAAGGATTAACTTGAGTGGCCTGGGGACGGTGATGAAGCAGCACAACCTCTCCATGTGCAAGAACTACGCTCACGTGTGACAGGCTGCAAGGAGGCTGAAGAAAACCCCAAACAGAAACAAGGTTCTCTAACAAACATGCAAGAAAAGAATGAAAGGAAGTGACAGAATACTCAAATGTGAAGCATTATGAGTTCAAAAGCAACAATAAACATTCAGGAAACTAAAATCAAATGAGTTTATTTTAAGGAAAATAACACTGCTGGTGGCCGAGGACGTCTCTCTTACAAATATGTGGAAAATGGGCTGACAATCTGAGATTTGGGAATATTCTCATTGGTGCCTGACAGGACACTGGGCTAAACACATCTTCAGTCTGATCCACTACAGCCAGCAGTATTTCTTTTTTCAAAACTGGTATGGTCTGTAATGGCTGTGGGGGATTCCAACCTTTAAACTTCTCTCCCAAACCCATGGCACGGGTACTTTGACACAAAGGGCTACAGAGCTCTCGACACTGCTGGCTTGTACCTGTCAGCTTCTCAGGCTCCTCCAAATTTAAAAGTTGGAGTTTTTAAGGAGCCTTCCAACAGACTGGATGTCCTCTATCAAACAGCCTAAAAACCAACTCAATTTTGTGGATTTTCAGTTTCATTCATTTAAGAAGTCAAAACACGCTTTTTTTTCCTTGTATACACACTGCAATTACTCATTTGAATGCACTTCTGTTTTATCAGAAGGCATAATATAAAGATCTCTTTAAGGCCAGCACCCCATATAATGTAATTTCCCTCCATTACGCAGTTTGCTTAAAACATTTGGCCTGGGAAGAGTCAGTAATAAAAAGCACTTCAATCGATCTCATCCTTGAGCTGTGCCATAATTTTCAATTCAGGGTGTCAGCACCACGCACAGAAAAGGCAAGCTGGAGTCTGTTATAAAAATATCAAGCGTATTTAAAAAGAAATGGTGAAAGGACTTAAGAGATCAGTGTTCCCTTCTTCAATCAGTCTGAATTTCAATGTGAACCCAACTTGAACAGATTAATATGTGAACTTATTATAACTCATCATTAAACCATCTCAGAAACTGTTAAAGGTACTCTTCCAAATGCACAAATCCAACTGACTTCCAACAAAACTCACGTTCTGACCCCAAAGAGAAGCTGGGAACGGGTGGGAATTCAACATCCGCCTTTTAACTTCAGGGTAAGAGTCTTTAAAAGTTTTCCTCTCCTCTTAGCTGCTCCAGCGTGGATCTGAACTATTTAACTAACAGAGTTACTTAGATTTCATACCACCACAAACAGCTTTATCCTGTAGAATCCTTGATATGTCAAAGAACATTTACCTTTCACTGTTTTCTGAGAAACCTAAATTTTCCCACAGGGAAACTATAGGTGTATATAGATGAGAGTTGGAGAGATGCACCCTTCTCGTGTTTAAAAATTGCTTTAGTAAGTAAAACAAAGAGATAAGGGCACTCCTGTGAACTGTTGAAAGTGCTGTACAGATCTGTGATGTACCTGTATGTTTGCAAAGCCTTTCTCACATTATGAGGCACTAAGCACAGAGGCAGTGGGCTCATCTGTGACCATCAGTTCCTGTGCACTGCTGCACAATAACATTGTAAAATAGCAGGTTTGCCCTCTTTTGTCACAGGAACGAGACTGAACTGATCAGATCCACCTCTGGTACACCCACAGCAGTCCCATCCTGCCCAAGAGGAACGTTTTGGAAACACCAGGTAGATTTCCTCATGAAATGCCTGAGGAAACTCAAGATTAAAAAATCCCTTCTTGTCAGTGCAGGGAGACTCACAGCATTCCTTGACCCTCAAAAAGTAAAACAGAATGGCTTCACTGGTGTCTGTTCAAAATAAAGGAGCTCAATGAGAAATTCTAAAAAGAAAAGTGTAAAAATAAAGAAAAGGTAAACAACAAAGTAAGGAAGAGCAAGGCAGGGAAAAAAGAGAGAAGGGCAGGTTTACTCATATTATACACGTCAAAAAGTCCCTTCTTGCCATCTCTACAAGAACCTCTCATAGGGGATAAAGTCACGCGAGTACACGAATGAAAATCCAAGCACAGGTTGGATTATTTTGGTGTATGGACCTAAATTCACCCAGAGACCATCCAATATTTTAAACAAACATTCTTTCAGAGCAGAGAGTCATAAAACCCACAAAACTGAAGTACTGTGTACCTCTGTGGCAGAAAGGCTTGATTCAACAAATGATGAAGAGGCACACCCGTGAAGGTTTACTTCAACAGATTATTCCATGTTCTTTAAATATTAAACTTGAAACGGTTTTTTAATCAGGCCACTATTTTACTCCAATTTATGAAAATCCACATTTTGTTTCTCTCTTTCCCACTTGTTTTCTTTTCCTGAGGTGAGAGCTCTTGCAATTAACCTAAAAATATATTTAAAACCAACTTGCAGGCTATAATATTCATGACTTGATACCTGTCAAGCCCCTTAACACAGCATCAACAGTAAAATCCATGGAAAGAGCTGGGTAACAAAAATTAATTTCCTAAGAAACATTTGACAGCCTGTGGAGAGCCACCCCAACCAGCAGAATAATTCTTGCAGATCTGCTAAGGTGTCATTAGCTACATGAAAGTGGATTATTCATTACTAAGTTGTTTACTCTCCTCCTCTCTCCTTCCCAAAGTCAATATGTCATATTTCACTCCAGAAGCCATTTTCTTTCCCTCTAATTCTTCCCGTGTCTCTAATAATTAATTCATTTTGCTTACGCTGCAGCAGCCTCCACACCATGGCCTGAGTTTCTCAGCAGCAGATCTCTGCCAAAGGCAGCGTGCCATGCCATAACCTCAATTACCACTTACACGGGAGAGGGCCCCATCGCTTGCTGGGGACTCACTCTTCTGTCTTAAACTAAATTCTCTCCGGGTTATTGGGTCTCAAAGATGTACAGCAAAAAAACCACAGCAGCTAATATTAAAAAAACATCAATCTCAGAGACAAGATGGAAGATCTGCGTCAGAAAACACAGACCAGAGAAGTACATTGCTATTAGCAGTTATCCTGTCACGTGCTTTCACAGCTACAAAACACAGCATCTACAGATATATTTGGAGAAATATATTCAATATATGAATATATTGAATATATATGAATTTTGTAGAAATATATGGAATCCCAGCACTCTGATCCACCCCACTGACTGAAACTCCCAGCAGCTGCCTCAGCTCTGGCTCCACACTCCCCTTTCTCCCTCTGATTAGCCCAGGATTTGTGTCCCTTTGGTGGCACAAACACTTCTGACAGACTTCTCGTGTGTCGTTCTTCCATTTACCCATCACTCAAAAAGGTCACCCCCTTTCCACGGAAGGGAAGGCAAGGATGTGGAGACTTGTGGCCACTATAATTGAAATAGGGGAGAATTAGCTGTGCAGCCTTCAGAGAAAGGCCTAAAAATCATTTATTGCCCTGACCCCTGAAGTAGAGCAAAAAAATATGGGTTCCCTGAGGTCTTTTTAGAGATCTGACATTCCAAGAGAAGTTCAAAGTCTTTCCACAATGTGAAAAATCAGATTGAAGACTTTGAAATGTGACTGAAGAAATGCTTTGTCAAATTAACCTCCAGCCTTAAAAGAAGACAAAGTCTGCTGGCTCAGGATCATAGGAGCCAAAATAAGTGAGAAAGGATCTTTTACAGGGGAATGGAGAAAACCTTTAAAATCTTGTAAAGAGTCAGAAATGAATTGGCATAAATACTATTTATGAACTCAGCAATGTAAAAATATTAAATTAATTCTTATTCCCTTGCAACGAATAACAGCAAGTTAATAATTTGTCTTAATAAACAGTATTTATTCACCTGAAAAGACAGAAAACTATTTTATTAGTTAAGTTTATGTAACTTCTGTTGGACATGCACAGCAAGAGATAACTCATGGATGTGAATATGGTACAAGCACTTCAAGTCTGTTTTCCCTGCTACAATTAAAGTAGGTAGAAGCTACACGATTTTATTCACAAGCTGTATGCAGCTTTCTGTTAAAAAAATTACGACTCAAAACACCAAAAGGACTAACATTCAGTTAGAAGACAACAAATGAAAAACAACAGCGAAGAAAATAAGAAAGCTGTTGTAAGAATTTGCAAGGGTTTTTAAATATGCAAAATTGTTTAACTGGGCTCGTGACAAATTTTGGTTTAGTGCAATGAAATAAGAAACCATATGATGAGGGTCAAACTGAAGGCAAGGTTTTCAACAGCAGTTTGAGTTTGCAATTTTAGTTCTTCCCTCTTAATTGTAATTGAGAACAGTCTAATGCTTTTCCCCAAAGTGTCTTCTGTTCTTAGCTTAACATGTGTGGCATGTCCCTTAAGCAGCATAGTCACAGTGCAGGAATAAAATGGTCAAGACACTCGTAATTTTAAAACTGGAGTGTTTAATCTATGGAAAGTAAAAGGAAATGGTGCAATTTGGAAAGAAACTGAAAAAAAGACCCCTGACAGCTGACAAAGACAATAGCAGAATTTTGCCCGATATTTTCCACAGCAGGGTGGCTCTGATCACTAATGCATCTTACTGGAATGAAGAGGAAAAAATAAATAGAAAAGTGAATTATTGTATGACCCAAAACAACTGGAGCAAAGGTGAAATGGACAGAGCCATCTCAGATAACATTAAACATGAGAGCAGCTCTTCTGCCCTTTGTTTGATCAAAACCTGCCTCTCTTGTGAATCAGTGCAATCAAGCAGCAGCAGCAAGTGGTGCTGTCGACAACTTCACCCCAGCTCCAGATCCACATCATCATCCTGGGGCTGCCAACACATCTGCACAGCTGCCAGAACGCACAGTGCCCGGGTATGGGCTGCTCTGGGTGTGTTACCCCTCCAGCAGCCTCCCTGTGCCCTCAGCACCCCCACGGCCACACACAGGAGGTGTTTTTAGCAGGATTACCCAAAGCGTACTCGTACCTCATCCAGCTCAGAGCACAGGTTTGGGAACAACGTCAGCAGTGAGGACTCTGACCCAGTTCAGGCTCAAAAACCCCAAAGGACAAGCTACTCTTTTAGAGTCCTCTTGGACTTTAGATAAACTCTACATATACATATGTGTAGCTTTAATTAATGCTTTATCATCTGCTTTTGTATATGCATTCTAATCTGAAGTCACAATCAGTTAATTTACTCCAGTTCTAAGCCAGTTTTAAAGTAATATGGAGACAAATGCAGGAAACATAATCTAGAAGCTGAATTGAGACTGTCAAGACTTTTGATTTTTAGCACAGTTATTTTAAAAATGTATTAAAAAGGGCTACTTTGGACCAAGAAACCTAAACTTCATGCATCAATTCAACTTCTCACATCCACACTGAATCTATGTTCCATGGCTAATAATTCAGTTCACACTTGTCCCAAACCCAATCCAATTTACAAAAGAAGTACTCAAGCCTAAAACATAGGAGGGGATTAGAAAAACCCCACAAAGACATCAGAATATAATGTCTTTAAATGTTCAGCCTGGACTCTCCTCTTATTCTTTCTGGCTGTTGGAGCCTCTGTTATCTTCCCTGATAGCTGTTACGTGGATAGTGGGTAGCTAGACAGATACCAAATGCAAGCTGGATGCCAAAAAGCAAATCTAAATCTTCTTGTGTAGGATCCTCTCCAATTTTCTGGTATCATGTCACCTTACTTCTCTGTCAGGGAGTGACTTTTTAATACCATGTATCATGGACTACCTTTATGTTTTGTATTTGTTTCTACGTTTCCAGAAGACTATCCAAACGCCAAAACTGAGGCTGTAAGAAGCATTAATATTTAAAAAAAGAATTTATGACACATGAAGCAGCTTCACAACAGTCCTGAAAGAAATCCTCCAAAGAACACGTTCTGTTTAAGGATGTTCTGTTTAAGGAACCATGTGTGTATCTTGAAGAAAGTTACACATTTTGGTTTTAATGTTTTCCACTATTTTGGGGGCATTTTTAAACACTCTGGGAAACTGTTTAGTTGGTCAGTCTATCAGTGACATGACCCTAACCTGAAATTTTCCTTTTATCTTTTCTCCGTGTTGTACCTTCCACACAGCCAATCCCAGAGAGAGCGAGTGCTCTTCTCCTGGAGCACAGGGAAGGATAAGAAGAGAGAGTACAAAGAGAAAGTCAGGCAATTAAGCAATCCAATCTCTGTGACCTTTACTCATCCAAGAGGAATTTGACCCGATGCTGCCAAAGTGGCCATATAATGGAGCGTGGCTCTCCACTGGCAGTTTGAGCAAGTTCAGTTCTGTTGGCCTCTCTATTTGCATCTAATCTCTTTATTTAGTCACAGAACACTGAGGTCACCTATTTAGAAACCACCTACAGAAAAAAGGGAGCAAGTGTTATGTTTCCCCGGGTTCCAGCGGAACGTTTCCAAGATAATGGCAAGTGGACACCATTCCTTCCATTAACACTTTGACCCTTCCACTTAATGGCCTTCTGGTTCACAGAGATACAGCTGACAGCCACAGGTAACCTCAGCAAGGATGGGCTCTGCAGGTCCTCGGAAAACATCCAGGACACGCTTCGCTGCCAGGACAGAGGTCCAGGAGCTGGCGCGTTGGTTTCATCATCTCATGCACCAGAGGATTCCAGAGGGAAGGGACGTGCTGAAACATCTTGGGTTTGTACGGTACAAAGCACAAACAGATCCTCAAAGCAGTGGTTCAAAAATGGAGCCAGCCCCTTTTCACCCAAAAGGAACACATGGCTCAGTACCTGCAGCACGCTTTTCAAAATGAAAAGCAACTCCTCTGTGACGGACAAGTATTTCTACCAATTACTACACAATCTTATGGGGTGATAGAAGCAATCACTTTCACTGGATTTCCTGCATTCTTATTGCTGCTTTGAATGGGAAACCTTTCTAACAGGGAGAATTCCTTACAGTGTGCTGAACAGCACCACTGGAAGACAAAGGTTCCCCAAGGCCAGTAATGTTTTTCATTCTTTGGTGCTTAACACTGACTTAAGGTATGCTGACATTGCTGCTACCACCTTCCCCAAGATGTAACTCATGACACTCAGACTGTGACTAAGTAAAATAATTTGGCTTCCAGTGTATTGTTTTGACATATTTTGCACAAGAATTATAAAGCACTGGTTTTTGTAACCCCAGAAGCTGGCATTCCTGTGATTGGGAATTAAACATAAAATTTAAAAAATGTATCTGTTCCCAATTTTAGAAAAATCTCTGGAGGTCTGTAAAATTTTGGCTTCTATAATGATTATACCAATAATAGGATCCTATTTTAAACACAGCTACATAAACCCATTAGACAAATACACAGCCAAACAGCACTGGAGAAAGGAGAGAGACCTTTCAAGTGCCACATTTAAGGACTACAGAAGAAGAAGGAGGAGAAAGTACAGATATTCCTGATTCCCTTTTTTCCCTTACACATATCCATCTTCCTACACTTTTCCAGCTCTTATTACATCATCACTGAACAGTTTCACTTTTTCCACACACAAGCGATGTGCAGAATTTGTGATCACGGTTGTGCCCATCTCTGCTGACCTGCTTCATCCATTTATTCCACTTATTTAACCCTTGGAGGCATCAGGATGTGACACAGGGACCTAATCCCACACTCTTACAACCTTAGGCTTACCTAATGGAAATGGAAAGTCCTCATGGAAGACAAACTTGAGAAAAACAGCACAGGGCTCCTAGTCAAGATGTTTTTCTGTGGCATAAAAGGAAATTAATTTTACCCCCAATCACTAATATTAAAAATCAGTAAAATAGGATGGATATCAGATATCCTAAGACTTTTAGGAGCTTAGGATCCGTTTCTGCATGAGGACTTTTAAAACAGGTGTCGAAGCCAAGTTTACACCCGAGAATGAATCAGAGCAGAATTCCTGCCTAAGTGGACAGAAGAACACATTAAAGCTCAATAGCATTTTGAACAATAAAGTTGACAACAGCGTTTATGTACGAGTCCATTTACATTTTAATTTACGCACAAATGGCCATTATTTGCAGACATTCCCATGGTGATTTTCAAAGCAGCATCAGGGCTCTGATCAGCGGCACGCTCTGAAATCCAGGTCCTTAGGACTGCCTTTTGAACAAACAGAGGCAGTGTGCTCATGAAGCCACGCTGCACTCAAAACCTGTTCACTTTTGCGGTGGAAAACTTCTCTGCTAATAGATGAGGCTAATTTGCCATTTGTTTCATGCCATTTTTTTGCCATTTGTTCTCAAGGTTTATACAGCAGAGGGTGTTTCACTGTCCGTAAGTACACCTGTGAAGCTGACACGTGTGGCACACGGAGCTGGGAGCAGCATCCCTTTGTCTGGGCACACAGGTGTGGGGTTCTTTCTGGCAGAACCTCTGCAGTGCTGCTGGAAAAGCTTTCCATTATCGCTTTCCCAAGGAGCAGCACTTGGAAACCTCCCACGTCTCCAACCCAGATCAGTTTGCTCTTATGGATTCCAGTTGTTTCAGGATCAGAACGCTCCCCAGAGCCACGCGGATCAAACACTGCACTTGAGACGGAGATGAGGCAGGCTAACAGCTGATTCACCTTATCCAGGGATACGGGTTACTTTTATCCTTTTTTTGTTTCATTTTGGCAACTGGGACTCATAAAATATCTGAGACAACCACAGCTACGTATTTTTTAAAAAGAAAGAAAGAAAACAAAGCACTTACGAAGAATCAGACCTTTAGGAGACAGGGAATTCCTCCTAGAGCCAGGAGAAAAGCAGACTGCCTCAGGCAAGATGTCATCTTCTTAGTTAACACACACTTCTTTCTCCCCATCCTTTCAAGTGAACTGCTGGAAACGTTTTAGATCTTGTCTAGAGATAAAAGTTAATTTTACATGCTGCATCAGAGACGCAGTATAAATTCATAAATGAAATAATATTTTTCCAGTAAGGCTCTGCTGGCGGTGCGAGACCCTGACTTCCCACTGAAACCTTCCTATAAATAAGATTCCTACATACAAAGATTTAAGTTACTTGTCTGTCAGCAGGATTCAATAAAAGAAGCTCACTTTTATTAACGTTTATAACCCTTTAATACCAAATGCTGTTTTCCTCCATTAAAAAGGCATTTAATTTAAAAAAAAAAAAAAATGCAGTTTTTGTGGTACTTTTTGAATGCATTATCAATTTGTCTGTTATAACTTCAGTACATATATATGTACATAACTTCAGTTTGTGTTATAACTTCAGTATATATATATATATATGTATATATACATATATATGTGTGTATATATATATAACTTTGGTCTGTGCTGTAACTTGAGTGAAGTTATACTTTTGGGTAACTCGTGAAGCTCCAGGAGATGATGGATGTGGCACCATCCACGCATGGAGCTCCTGTTTCACCAGTGAGAGTCACCAGTTGCTGTGCACTGGATGAGACACGCCTTCGTCAGCTGAAGAGGAAAACCACGAGAATAAAGCCCAAAAGCAGCTCTGGCGATGTATTTGTAAGGTGATAAGAGAGAATGCTAACGTGGCCCCAGGGATGAAACACAGATGTTGGATATGTAAGCACACAAGGTGAGTGCTCAGAAAGCCTGCTTATCTCAGTGGCTCTTCAGCTCGACAGCAAAACCTCCCCTCACGACCCGAGTGCTCTGGCAGATGACCAAATGATTCCTTCATACTCAGATGCACAGTTTGAATCCTCAGAGCCACCCTAGCCAATCCCCTGCCATGTATGATGAATGCAATAAAGTCTTACCCCACAGTACTGAAGTGATAACCTCTCACTGCGAGAAAAACCAGCTGAATACATCTAATAAACGTCCTCATCTGCCATTATTGAAAACTGAGGCAAACAACCTTCCCAAACAAGAGTCAGCATTTCTGCTCTCTGGATTTTCTTTTCGAGAATACACTGTGGACATGAAATCATTTCAAAGAACAGTACACAAATTAAATTATACTGGTCATTATGAACACAGAGCAATATGAGAGGGTGATGAACTCACCAGTATGACATAATAATGCCAGCAAATTAGGCATAGAAACATCATGACAGTAGTACTTAAGTATTTCCCCTGTGCCTGAGCAATTTGTGCATTAGCAGCCTATTGCCTCATCACTTACCACAAAACAATCTGTACTGGTAACTCTTTCTGACAACGACTGCCATTTATCATCCATTCCTACAGCGCCCAGCACAGCGGTGTTCAATTTATACCGGCAATAACCAAAAAGAAAACACCCAGCGTGCAGCAGGGAGCTGGTGTCCAGGAGATTGCAGTTTGCAGCCCATCTGCCACGGAGGATGTGCCCAAGAACCTTCCCTGGCAGTGCAGCGTCTCAGGGGCACAGCAAAGGGAAGCCTGGTGCCTTGGGGCACTGAAGATGACGGGCTTGCCTTCCCTGCTGGAGACCCTCTGTGATTCAACCCCTCGGCCCAAGGCTGGCAAGAAGCCAGGGACGGTCACAGCAGTGGGGCAGAGCAGGCAGGAGAGGTTTGCAGGACAGAGCAGGGAAACAAACAGTGCAAGGCTTTGGTTGTGCTCCAACTCGGCTCTCCTGGCCCTGAGCTCCAGCCAGGACAATGAAGGAGGAGGGCAGCACAGCCTGATCCGTGTGGCCAAGACATGAACATACATGTGGGCCTGACACCATCAGCACACAGTTTTCCCTCATCTCTCTCTTTTCTTTGCCTCTCTTCTGCTCATCTGTCATTACAAAACCACACCTGTAAGTTATTACAAAACAGCAGATACGACCTTCTTCCAAAAAGGATTTTAGACAGGGTGTCTTTCCAAATATATATTTTCTTTTTGAGAGCAGATTCCAGTTGATAACCAAGACAGATAAAATAACTTAGTTATAAATACCATAATTCTACCAAAGAACGGCAAGCTAACAAGAAGGCTGAGTAAGGCTGCTAACAGAATAAACACCTTACAAAAATACAAGAATATCCCACTCCTAAGGAAGTCTGAAGAACCATTCACACAAAACACAACCAAGCCAGTGTAGTGACAATAACTGGTTCTGCTCTGAAGCATCTCAAATTCCCGTTTAATTATGCCTAATGCACCGTTTTACTCTCTAACATAAGGGGTTAGCAGAAGCACCCCAGTGCTGGCAGTGACCTTTCTGTCCCAACCAGGCCATTCACAGCTATCTCATGACTCCCTCACGTGTTGCTGGACGTCCAGCCCCACGTCCTGCAGAAGGGCACTGAATTGGCCTTTTTGTCACCACAGGAGATGGCATTCATCTCCAAATGCCACGGCGGGCATAAGGAATGCGGCACAAGAATGGGAAGCATTGAAGAGAGCAAGGGGAGAAGGAACCCTTGAATAGCCTGCTCTTTGATTATCATTTACAGATCCACTTGTGCAATGAAAAATATCCAAGAGATTGTTTTCCCACTCGTGCAGGCCCTGGCTTTTGCACTTCAAAGGGGTGTTTCTTCACTGGCCAGCAATTAGGAGCCCAAGGTCACTCAAGGCAAAATTCATCTTCTCCACTTCTGCAATTTTCCCTCTTATCAAAATGTGTGTGTGTGCACAAAGCACGAGCTGCGATGGCTGTCAGAAAACAGCCTGAAAGCTTCACAAGCCAAGAGAAAGTGCACTGTGGCTGCTACGGCTCAAGCATTCCTGGAAATTTTACAGGAATCTACTTCTCTCTTTTCCGAGCTGTGAGTGTCAATGAGCGAGATATTCACAACAGAGATTATTTTTATTGTTTTGTTTGTTTCGGCCTGAATAAGGGCACATAAAAATGTATTTAAAATACTTGCAAGTAAAAAATGAAGACAATAAATACAAAGCCCCCCCCACCTGTAAGTTATTAAAAATATAGTTAATACTGTATCTAACCCAAAATTGTGATTACCAATGTATTTAGTTGTCCAGCTCAAGTGCTAAGGCTTCTTCACCCACTAAACCTCCTGTAGTCTCTCCCCCTAGTGCACTCTATTTCAAATCCACACCTCATCTCACAGCCTGAACTGTCAACTTCTAACTTTATCAAGAAAAACAAGTAATGAGTTACTTATTTCCTAATAATAGCAGCCATTTACAGCTGCAAATCTCTAAAGACAAATCTGCAGTTATTCAAATTCTTATCCAAGAGAGGAACTGCTCCAGGGTCGTGTTTTGCTCTGAGGAGTGTTAACCAAACTTGTTTCCATAGGCCTCTAGGTAAACACAATTAAAACCAAATAATTCAAATGTCTCTCTTACACTGAAAATTTCAAGCACCTCAGAAAATACCAAGAGAGTTACGCAAATGTAGCTGTATAATCTTTAAACACTTCTACTGAAGAGCTTTTACCAAATAAAGCTGCACAGGTCTCTTTCTACTCCAGTTACCACCAATAGCATGTGCTTTTTACAAACGCAAACTGAAGCATAAAACAAATGTGTGCTGTCTGCAAAATCAATTCTTATCCTTTCTGAAAAGCAAAAATACCCCAATATTTATATTACTTTCTTCTTTGTGTTAGACAAATAAACCCTTCATTTTTCAGGGCAAGAAGCTGTGCTACATTTTTAAGTGAAATTCTCTTTCCTGAGTACGTTTTTCAGCCCTGTATGTACAGAAAGCTGACAGTGGGAAGGGTGAGGGGGATTCTCTAGTTTTGGGTTTTTATTTTCTTAAGCGTTACAGACACTTAGGTTAGTCCCAAAGTCAAATGTACCTATGCTCCTGTTTCAGCTCATCAAGGAAAGGGGATGATTATTTAGTCTGGGGTATTTCAAGGCCCCAAAGTCTCTTTTTCAGCTTAACAGGACCTGTTACATCTCTGAAGTTTAGACGGAATGTCACAAGTATGACACTTACTGCACCATCAGAGTGACAGAGAAGAAATCAACAGGAAAAAACTCTATGTTCTCATTGTCCACTGAAAGAAAATATGGGATAAATAATTAGGGACAGCTCAGCAGAACTTATCCTCCTGCATATGCACAGCACAAAATAGACAATGAGCACCAGCTTACAGAAATCTGAGGAGTCCAGACAGAAATATTTCTTGGCTTTCTTATCCCTGTGCACTTGCCTGGCACGGACCCTGCTTAGTCTTTTGCTGCTCCTCTGCAAAACACTTGATGATGTTTCCAGCCCTCTCACCGAGGTTCAATTCAACTCCAGAATTGCCTATGCTGTTCCTAAAATGGAGGGGTGCTCTGCAAATCCAAACAGTTCCTTCAAAAAGCTGCATGAAGTGGTGGGACACCAAAAAGAGATGCTGGGAGCAGGCCTTTGCTGCGTGGCAGGCTCCAGGTCTGCTCAGGAACGAACCCGCTGGGTGCTGTGAGGATGCACCAGGCACTTTGTCAAGAACAGCCTCAACACTGCTGTCACATCAAAGCACAGGAGCACAGGGCACACCTCACACGATCATTAATATCGTAATAAACACTTCAAGCGGCTCACGTGCACTCATTCTGTGTCAGAGGGATGCTCCTGGCATTTTGGGATAGCTGCCTTTCAGATTTGACAGTTCATACTCTATTAATCAACACTGTAAATCCCAACAGCTCCTCATCACCCCCTGAAGGCCTAAAAAGTAATTTTTTACTGTTTTGTCAGAATGACTGGAGAAACTCAAGTCAGAAGAGAAGCGGAGGGCTGTCACTGAGAATTGCAATCTACTCTGTGTAATAAAATTGAGATTCTGCTTCAGAGCAGCTAAGCTTCTGCAAGTCCCTTTCCTCTTCCGAATCAATTATCTTTTGCTCTTTTGTTCTTCCAGCTCCACACTAATGTTGGTCTTCTGTTCTGGCCATTTTTACCCTTAAAGGGTCTTGATGCCTGGCTGGAAAGCACACACAGGGACAGTGCGAAAGCCCTTAGGATGGCTTGGGACCAGAGTCTATAAAACAATTCCTGACAAATGGAATAGGTTTGGCTTCTTTGAAGCCACCCATTCCCTGCTTACACTTCCTTTTAGTACCAGTCTTTCTGCTCCATCCTGGACTGTGATTAAAGCCCCTTCTCAAAGGCTTTGGCTATTGATTTTAGATCAGTCCTCTATTCCCAAACAGCCCCATAACCTTGGTTTATTTTCCTAAGTTAAAACCAGCACACTTTTCTCCGAGTTAATACATTTTCATTGTTTCCAGTGCACACTGCAAGCACCTAGCTCCTCCAGACTTGGGCTGTGCAGCAGGAAAAGCCTGCCTTGTGCAGCCCTGAGAAGGCTGCAAAAGGAAGCCCAGGCCAGAGACAGAAGCAGCCCTTTGTTCTGTCCAGCAGGTCACACAGCCTCGTGTCACCGAGCGTCCTCTCCCTCTGACAAAGGTCACACTGCTCTTTTCCAGGCGGGAGAGCTGAGCTCAGCCAGAGCTGGGAGAAACTTGGAGCAGCTCTTGGAGCATGACCAGTCAAGGATGGTCCCCTCAGCTCCAGCAGGGAAAAGCAGAGCAGGTATCACTGACAACTCTGAACCCCACAAACATCCCCGACTTATTCCTTACACCAAAGGCTACCAAAGCAATGAAAAGATGAAACTTCCCTTGCTTTTTTTTAATTTTAAAACACCTGAGTGTAGGGAACATATGTTCCTTGATATTCCCTGTGTCGTCTCAATTACTGGCCCACAAATCCTGGGTTTTAGATTCCCACTGCATTCCCCCTCTAGGAGACTTGCAATCTGGCACTCAGCAGGCACCACAGAAAATGACTGGTGTGGATAGGTATGCAGCAGAGCTCACAAGTGTGGATACAGCCTACCTGTCCATTCAGGAACCGTGTGTTTTCAACAACCGGGCATTCAAGCCTCACATCCATCACGTTCAGAGCAAGACAGAATACTTGCTTTTACGTGCACCCCACTCAGTGTACAGGGAATCTGTGCCTGCATCCATCACATTCAGTGGAACAGAGCCCATTTGCAAATGCTGAGCTTCCATTTCCCTGCGCTGACCTGAATTACAATGGGCTGCAGGTGAACGTGCTAGATTTCTGAATCGGCAGTGAAAAAATTCTGCTGGAGGCATTAAAGAATGTGGCTAATGTGGAGAAAGGCTCATTTCAGAACGTGGCTGTGCACCATAAAGGGTGCTGGAGAAAGCTCTTTTTCGGCAAGCAAATATAATGCACATGGCAGATGTCAGTGTGTGTAATACAGATAAAGATGGAGCATCTGCATTTATTTATTTACACCATGTAAAATGCTGCTATCCACAGTGCATCTACCCTGCCTCCAAGCCTTCAAAGGCAACACCGTGCATTTTCAAATTCATTCATCATGGCCATGCTGAACTCTTTCTTTGCCCACTGACAGCCCATCAGTGATGCCAAGTACCGATGATGAAAACCTGTTTTTGGAGGAAAAGTCTATATCATGTATAAACCAGTGAATGCCTGTCAGGCATTTGAAATAGTGTTATTGTTCTCAGGCACTGCTGGCCACAGGAAAAAGGAGGAGGGCTTCAAGTGAAGCTTGTTCTCAGTGCACCCTTGCCATAAGTTATGCAAATACAACTCAGGATGGGAGAAAAATGGAACTCCATATGAAGAATAATTCAATTCACAAGTCAGGATAATGCCCATAAGCCATCTGGGTATGTCAATGGTTCGTAACTGCAACCTTGAAGGGAGAGATTTTGCTTTCTGGGAAAGAAGAGGATTAATGGTTGAATACTGATTAGTTAGGTAAGAGCACGTTGGTCCCTCAGCAATGCACTGGTTTGTTTTCTTTTAAATCTCTTCTGCTATACCGTTGGGAAATAGGGTAGCTGCTGGTTTCAATGTCTGAAATTGGTTTTTAGAGGAAAGTAAAAACTCCTAATGTACAGACCATTAGAAACAGGTGAATCCATAAAGATGAGGATTTAATAATCTCTGGAAAATGGGTAGAGGGCTAGCAGAGACCCTGTTGAAAAAGAGATCCCATTCTTGCTGCCACGAGCACAGTACATGTGCTACTCCTGAACAAAGGTCAGAGGAAGGGTAATAGGAATTGACTAAGAAATTGGGAAATCTCTGTGATAGCCACCAAAACAAAACTCCCAACAAAACAACCAAAAACTTCCAAACAAATAAACAAGCAAAGAAAACAAACAAATAAAATTCCCTCCCACAGCCCGAACCAAACAAAATCCAACAAAACGAAGCCCAAACTCCAAACTGAGGACCAGAAGAGAGGATGACTAAAGTTGCAATTTGCTTATCCCTGTATCCTGCCCAGCTGGGGCCCCCACAAAGCTCCATCATCTTTCCCTGAACTCGTGATTTCTGCTGGAGCCACCCTGCACCTGAATAACCCTCAGTGGGCCTCAGGTGGGAAAGCAGAGATGCTGCTTCCTGCTGAATATTCCCTGCTGAGAAGGTGCCTGTCAGTCAGAGATGGGAACTGGCCCCATCCCACTGACAGGCTCTACCAACTCCCAGTGCACAAAGTTACAAACATTTTAAAGAATCACCTTTATTCTGCCTTGCTCCAGGCCAAAAACTACTTGGTTAAATAAAACATACATGCTATTACAGCGAAACTGCCTCATGCAAGACGTAACATGCTTCTCTAACTGCTAGAGACAGAAAGAAAAAAGGAAAAAAAGATAATTGTCCCTTTCCAGGATGGGCTAGGAATTGGATAAATTCAAATCTAGGCATCCTATAGATGAGTATAGATGCACCCATCCTTTACTGGGCTTAGCCTGAGAGCCCTCTTAACCATGAAATAATGAAGCTAAGACAGCACAGTGCTGCAATGGTATCAAATGGACTGTGGAATGAGCATTATACAAGAACGATTCTCTTATAATGGCAAATCTTACTTATTTTTATGGGACTCTAAATAATTTCTTTCTAGACTTTCTATGTGGCTTCTCAGCACTGCATAAATGAATCTCAAGCAGCTATTTAAGGTCTTTCCTATTTCTTTTCTACTTGCCTTTTGGCAACTAAACTTCTTTAATAGGAAAATATTTGATACTTATATCTGATGCAGCCTTTTGGTGATGTGAAAATCACTGAAATCCATATGTCTAACAAGAAAATGGAGTGTGAAACATGCACATTTCTAAAAAGACCTCTTTCAGATGTACAAGCTTTTCTCATTAAGTTTTTGTGTTTGAAAGAGCCATTATTGAGTACTGTGTTTTAGTGCACGAGCTACCAAATAAGAACATCATTTTTATATTCTCTGAACTCCCACTGGTGCCACTTAAATTAGTGTTCTTGTTAACCAGGATGGTTTTTATACTTGTGAGGTCTGAATAAATCACTTCCATATTTTTTCATACATTACCAGGACTGCTTTTATTATTATTTTTTAAAGAATGCAGCTGTCACAGGCTAGCATTAAAATGTCACCTGGAAAACTGCAGGAGAAATGGAGCACTTAATATCTGCTTCAGCAAATAACTATGCAGACAATAATTCCTGTGGTCCCCTGAAATCCATGACAAGTCCCAATTGTTTGTCAGTGGTTTATTATTACAATACTGACATTTCTGTCATAAGGACCAAAAGATTTCTCTCCTTCAAAGAAAAAAAAAAGAAGGGAGCATCCTTTCTGCTTTAGGTCTTCAAAATGAAGATGGAGTATTTCAAGATTTTCTCCAATTTATAACCACGCAGCTTTTAACTTGTATTTCTGAGATTGCATGCTTGGCCAAGCAAGTTATGCCATTCACAGCATCCATCTACAGGCCCTTTACTTTTTTCAGTGGTGCTCAATTTTTTACTTTGTCTCTTCGGTCTCTGTGGAATTCAGTTTTTATTTTAGTGTATCAGGTACTACAATTTGACAGATTCGTGCTCCTATGTTTTTATTCTTCAAAAACAGTTAAGGTTTCCATCTAGTGTTTGTTGAAGACACTTGGTGTTGTGACTGACAAACCTACGACTGCAGGTAGCCCACAGAAATTTGGGCATTTTCCATCAGAAACATTCTGTGTCTATTCCTTCCCTGTTTTCCCCTCCTCCTGCAGACCTGAACTGATTCCTCTCAGCCACGGCCATACCAAACTGATGGCTTTTGTTTTGGACACACTCCAAAATGAGCTGCTCTCTGCTACCCTCTGAATGTGCTGCAGCCTTTTAACCTTTCATTATTTTCACTTCTTAAGAAGAGGCTTATAGGGAAAACTGCTGGGCTCCTCTAAAGCACAAGAAGTTTTTCTGTTTGCTGGCAGAAGTCGATATTCTTCCACAGGCTCCACTACCCAGCCTGCCGTTTTAATCAATATTAGAACTACAGCACGGCCTTACCTGTTGGTGCATTCACTCTGCCATCCTCTCTCTCACATGATTTCCTCTTCCTGTTTTCCACTGAAAATGTGACCATTTCTAACCAAGCTTCTCTCCCTGCCTTTTGACCAGTGCTGCCTCGCTTCTCTGGGTCTCCACCTGACTCTGTCACTGCAGGTGAATTTTTAACTAAATATATCATATGAATACTTTTTCATCCCTGCATTTAGCTCTCTGTCAGTACGTTTATTTTATTCACTGTCTTCTACTGCACAGAATACAATACATATATTGTATTCTACACAATACATACAAACCAAGAACTTCATCCAGGCTTCTCTACACACCCAACACACATTTTTCTAGGGTTTTGGTCCTCGTTCCCTGGCAGTTTGACTTTTCCCACCCATGGCACAGGACAGCTCTGCCCCTCATTCCCACTGCACTGTGCTCAAGGGCGGGAGGTGTTCTTTAAGCCCTCAAGGGAAGGGCTTTTCCTCCACTGCTGGCAGCCAGCCATCTGTTTTCCTAAAAATCCCTCCCTGCTGCAACCACGGCCAGCAGCAGCGTTCAGTCACTGCTGCTCCCTCAGTTCCACTTCACCTGCCCACTCAAAAGAGAAAGCAAGTGGGGAAGAGCGCAGCTGAGAAAACGCCATTCAGAAAATCATTATTGCTGAAGGACCTGGGAGTTTGTTATGCCATAATACAAGAGGGAACGAGTATTTCCTCAAAGTTACTAGTTGTGACTGAGAGTTAAAATATTGATTTGAGGGACTAAGGAGAGTAAACCTAAGAGGCTCAATACACAGATTCAACAACTTACGACTCCTGAAACGACATTTCACTGCAAAATTTTGCATCATCCCTTTGTTATTTTGAGATGTTTTTAACTGATGTTCTTTCTTCCTTTCTTAAAGCATTCATAGCATATGTAAAACATGTTACAACCATATCCTTATTCTCTATTCTATTTAGAAGAGATACAAATCTAAACAGATAGGGTATTATGTAGATATTAAAATACAAATTCTTGGATCAGATATGAAAATCTGAGGAAGAAAGATCCTGCATTCAAAAGCAAATAAATGCTGGTTCCTTGCAACACAGAAAGAAATTCCAGGCTTTTCTGCAATAAAAGCCAACACTAAATGATCTAGAGTATAAGTATTAAGTTAAAAAATAATAAAGTTAACTTCAGTGGGTTACATGTATTGAAATTTTAATTTCTTCCTTCTCCAAGTATTATTCTGTATAAATGTGAATCTAATCTGAATTTCAGGTTCAAGGAGTATGTTGGGGCACATTAATTCCAAATCCATCTTTACCTTAATTAACATATAGCAAAAAAAGTACAAATGCAGAAAAACCCAATTCTTTACAAATCTTTAAAGCAGAGCATCTCCTTAATATCAAGGACATAAATTAATAAAAAGGAGAAGCTTGAAAGCTAAAAGAAGGTCACGTTGTGGGATGCAGCAGTGTAATTGGTGTGAGGACAGTGTGCCGCGTTTGAACGCTGCAGTGTGAAAACATTTATCCCTCCTCAGATGTCAAACAGCTTTTAAAATCACACACAATTAGACCTAATAACATCACACTTCTTTTTCAAGCTACTGCACTCTGACTGCAGAACACACATACTCCAATGCCAGGGAGGGATACTTTGTACTGCCATTGCACAGACAGACAAAATCATCAGGAACTAACATCTCTGAATGTTACAGATGGCTGGGAGATACTCCTAACTGTGAAAGTCATATTAATGAATTGCATTAATCCGAAATACAGAAACACTGCCATCCCTGAGAAGAATCCTGCTTTCATTTACATATTGTTGGTGCACTTTACCCTGCCGTGGATCCAAAGTTTTCGTTGGACCTCTGATAGTTTTTCACGCTCTCAGCTGAAACACATGGTGCGTTCATGTCGGGTTAGAGCAGTGTTTTCACTAGACACTCACTCTGCTTTATTCACAGGACACTAATGTATCTAATTTACACTGCAGAAAGCACTCAGCTCCTGCAAGGACACTTCTCTTTCTCTCTCTTCATTTCTGAAGAACACAGGGAGAGGTAAAATGAGACCCTCTCAAAAAAATCATTCCTATTTGCTTAAAATTGTTAACAAAACAAAGAATGCATTTTGTGTCAATGTTTAAAATCAATTCGCTTTCCTCTGTTCTTTAAGGTACTTTTAGAGATCAATAATTAATGATATCCCAGGGACTCAAGGAAATGGAACAAAATCCCTAATGGATGCATTTAGCATTAGTGTTCCTCCACGGCAAACAAATGGAAAGCAGGTGAACAGGTAAGTGCAGCTGGAATGCATTTCAGGGGGCGGCAGTGACTCACACGAGGCTGTGCTCTGACCCCTCGTTGCCAACTCAGTTCAAGGAGCACTGCAAAGAACAGCCAAGGTGTGGAGCTACGAGGAGAAGGGACACCACGGAATGGAGAGACTGAGGTGAAATTCCT
Organism: Prinia subflava; assembly: GCF_021018805.1. Classification (NCBI taxonomy): domain Eukaryota; kingdom Metazoa; phylum Chordata; class Aves; order Passeriformes; family Cisticolidae; genus Prinia; species Prinia subflava. The sequence continues at coordinate 108,911,391 of NC_086248.1, read as the reverse complement.
CATGGTAAAACCTGAAGTTGGTATCCCCTGAGTTTTGTCCAAGGGAGCTGTTGCCTCTTGCCAGTGCACATGGGCTGCTCCAGTGAACTGGGTTCGTGTGGACAGAACCTTCCTGGGACAAGCACTGCTGCCGTGCACTCGCTGCTTCCTGACTGACTAAGGAGAGGGTTGGATAAACAATATTTATAAATGACACCGAGCACAGCCTTGCAAGTCAGCAAAGGGTTGCTAAAATGCAGGTAAACTCATCCCCATCAGTGAAAAAAACAATGTACCTTGCTTTTAAAAGACCACGGTGTAGCGGCTTGTGCTCCTGATTTGGTTAACACCACCTACTCATAATATTTGTAGGTGAAGTTGTTTAATGCTTCTTCATAGGAAATATTTAACCATCACTTTGGTTTCACACTTCCAAACAGGTGACAGAATAAGAACCACGTTGCCAATGTAATGAGGCTGTGATTTTTTTTTTTCTTTTCCTACCAAAGCTGAGAAAGGGCCCCAAATGACAGGTACATTACAAAAAAAACCACAAAACACCGAGGGCTCCAAAAACAACAAAAAGTGAAGCCATCAAGGTTTTCTGTGGAACCATGGAAGGACACCCACTGGGTCTTCAACTTTATGGAACATTTTGAACTGAGCTGAGCTAGACATTCTAGAAAAATATGTAACCAAGAATTTAAGGATTTTCCAGTGGAAATCTTTTCAAAAAATGGAGTAAAATGCTAAAGAATTAAGCTCAGTTGACATGGTTTATTGCCATTAAAATCACCTAGTTATTTCCATTTAGGAAACTGGCAAAATGTTTCAAAGACAAAGTCCTCAGCTTTAGAGAGCCAAGTACTTACATGCCTGTGTACAGCCAAGGGTGTACTAGTGTAAGCATGCACGTTAATTACTTTGTGATTAAGTTAAGATTACAGACACAGGAGAAAAAGTCACCGCCTACCTTTGAAAACCTGATTTGAATCCTCATACTGCCCAGCAGGGGCCTGAGAGGACTGATGGGATGGAAAGATGGGAATAGCCACACTCCCTCCCCTCCCCATTCCCCCAGGTATCAGAGAGCCAGGAGAAAGGAGCACCAGAAAGGGCAGGAGGCTGGGACACCATGCCAGCTGACATGCAACCCAGCAAGTCACACGTGAAATTGAGGCATGAAGTTAAGAGCTGCCTGAGGCTGCTCACATCAGGACAACAGACAATTCTGGCACATATCTGTCTGTGCCGGAGACAACGTTGGCGGCTTGGGAAAGAAGATTTGTGTCACAGGAAAATGTCTTTTTTCCTAAGACAGAAATTGTAGGGGATGCCTGTGAGACTCCAAGGATCACTTTCTCAGGGAAGTCACTCAATGCAAGGAAGGAATGTAAGGACAGTTTACAGGTCTGGACTGAAGCTGCTATGGCGTAGACTAACTTTGTAAAGTAACGATACTTTAGTCTGAAAATAAGATTATTACTGAGCAACGTGCTACACATATACATTTGCTTTCCAGTCTGCTTCAGAAGAAGCTGTTAGCATTGGTTAGGTGTGGAAAGAAAAGAAGCGTGCACCAAAAAAGGACCTCAGGCCAAATATTTTAATGCCCAGGTCTCAGCCAACACTCGTTGGCCAACAACACAAGAGCGAACTAGACATTCATTCTGGGTGTGGGCAGGCAAACTGCACAGCAGATGATCTCAGATGGCGTCAGCCTGCTGGACCTGGGTCTGCCACCAGAAGTAGCTTTTGAACTAGAAAACGTGCAGCCCTTATTTTCTGATCTTTGGAGGCTCATTAGCACCTTTCAACAATCTGCCTGGGAAAATAAGACTGACTAGGGAGAAGAATGCTCAAGCTGAGAACGGAGATGCTTCCACAGTGCGGGCTTGCGAAACAGACGGGAACAAACCGTGTCAGTCACCTGCGTGCCCAAACCTGTCTGTTCCCAGAGCTGAGACAGCAGCACTGCTCACCAGCAGCTGGCAGCCAGGTAATGGCATGCAAACGCTGAGCACGGGAGATTTCTTCACAGGGCAAGGGAGTATTTATGGTATAACACACGCTGCCTTCGAGTCTCAGCCTATCACAGCCTCTGTGAAGCTGTGAAAAACCATCATTGAGGGCAAGTTTTATGGAAATGATGTTCATTCTCAGAGCTGATTACAGAGCTACCAAATTTATAGCAGTGCATCCAATTCATGGAAGATGAACTCATTTTCAGAAAACTCTCAATCCTCAGAAATTCTTTCTCCATTGGGAAAATGTCACTTTCTGATTCACACACTCATTTCACTTTGCAATATTTAATAATAACCAAGAAGCTTTATGTTTTAGTAGACAAGAGTTCTCTAAGCAGAGGATGACAAGAGGTTTTTTCCCAAAGCTCTGCAACATTTCATAAGACTTGATGCCTAACAAGCCAGGATAGCATAAATGTGTACACTACTTCACTGCTCAAAAAATATTATTACCCTAAAACAGAGAAATGAAGAAAAACACTGTCTGCTTTACAATAAGATTGCAATAATGTGTTCTGAATCTTGATACTCCTGCTCTTCTTGTGCCAGAGCTCCAGAGATTGGAGAAGTCCACACGTGGGAAGATCTTCTTCACTCTAATATATGCAAGCTGTATGTTGACACATACACAATATCTGCCTCTTTTAACGAGGAGTTGCACCATGTGATTACATAAACCACGTCTGGGAAATCTGGTGGCAGAACTTGGCCGTATCTGCCAAATAAGATAAAAGATTGCTTTTCAGAACATTCCTTTTTTTCATTTTGTTGAAGCAATAAAGCAGAAACGACAGGATTTCCCCACAGCTTTGATGAAACCTGAGCTGCACTTTGTCGAGTCGAAGACAGGTGGTGCAGGGTGTCCCTTTCTTTCAGAGACTTGGGCACGACTCTGCTGAGTTCCATTCCTTGCCCACAAGCCACACTCAAGAGATAAATACTTCAGAGGGGATCTCTTCAACCGAGCCAAGGTGTCACCCATCAAAGAGCCTTCCTGGAATTCTTTTTATGCAAAATTCTTTTGCATAAGTAGGTATGTACAGCTGGCAAAAAAAGAAAAAATCCCACATCATGCCTTTTAGTGATCATGCTTGGTAGTCTAAGTCAGTCAAGGTTGGCATGGCTTTGTTGTCTTGACCATACAGAAAATTGTCGTGTTTTCATCTGGGAAGACATGTGATGCAAAATTAACACAGGCAAGTTGTAGGTTTGGGGCTTTTTTACATGGAAGTCCTCACCCTTAATGACTTTAGACAGACAGATTACAAACTCATCTGCTCAGCAGCTCAATGGGTGTCTCCTCACTAAAGGATCTCATGATTGAATCTCAAAGCAAATGTGTGGGTAGTCTTCAAGGAAAGGAGTCCCAGGTGATATCCCTTCAATTAGAAGGGATCTGACTCTGCAGCTGAATTCCTCTGTAGTGCTATCTGATGTAGGTGATGCGAGGTGCCTGTAATTTCAGGGCCATCCCCATTCCACTGAAGCATAAGGACTATTTGTGGAACACGTCTCATTTGCCCTCTACCCCAAAAATACCTCAAGAGGGCATGTCACAGGGTAGGAATTAAACACTTGGTAGTATCTGTGCTTGGCAGAGTTGGAAAAAAAAGTAATAAGGCAAAGATAATCATACCCAGTGATAAGTCATACAAAGACTGCAACACCCTGAGGAAACCTGACAACTTCTGACCCAGTCTGAAAATAGGTAACACAGATCTGAAGAGGTCAGAATGGATGAGCTCTCCCTGGGAACAGCCCTCTGGACCCACTGGGACAGAGCAGCTCTGACCTATGAAAGGAGGATGTGATCCTCTGGACAAGACTGGGGCAGAATGTGTGGAGTAAGCGTGTATAAATGCAAGTGGAAGTTGGGGAAAAAGGTGTCACCCACTGGCTGTCCTCGTGCTGAGCCAGCTCCACCTCAGGGCTGAGGGGCCATCACAGTCTGCAGCCAGCAGAGCCCACAGCACAGCCTCAGGTATAGGTACTGTACAACTAGGGTTCGACTCATCTGTTGGATTAATGCTTGATTTTAGTTGTTGAAGTGATAGCATAGTAGTTTAGGATAAATAATGCTTCTTTGTGTTTGTGGAAATGTGCTGAAATACTCCCATCACGGCAGTCCCTGATTTCCTAATTGAAGCAGCTGCTACACTTCCTAAATCACCCATATCTGAGCCACCCATTTCCATACCAGCTCTAACAAATCACAGAACTTGAATTCGATGAATTCCGAAGTTGAGCCCAACGTACCACTTCAGAAACCCCCAATTGCTTGTTGCTGAAAATAAACGCAAAGCAATTCATTTACTTTGGAGACAGGCAGGATCAGCCGGCTAGCTCTGGCAAACCTGCCTGAATGGTGGGTACAGACTCTATCTACAAACCTGCTATCTCACCCGGGCAATCAGACAAACACATCCACCAAGAACACAAACATACCTGCTAGTCTGGATCGTACCAAAGGACAAGCTTTCCAAAGCTTGCATTCTCCCAGAGCAACTATGTGCACAGATAAAGACTATGGATCAATGCCCACGGGACCTCAGGAGTGTCAAGAATCCCTTTCATGTGGTATGTTCACCAAACCGAAGCAAGCACAGGAAAGCTTTCTATTTAATGCATGAATTAAACACCCAAGACACACAGGTCATTCCTGCTGAGGGCTGTGATTTCCAACTGCACAACACCCAGGCAGTAACATCTGCCTGGCTGCCTAATCAAGAGTTCCCTGCTACCTGCAACAGGGAGCGTAAACACCTCTCGTCTCCAGAGGCTGGAAGCAGCCCAAGGGACAGCAAGACAAAGAAGGCTGTATCACCAAGACATGGGTAAATGTACAGAATGCTTGGCTGTGCAGAAGCACAGAGGAAAAAAGCCTGTGGAGAGAACTGGGCTGTAAACATGATGCTATGTAAAAGGCAGCTAAACCCCAGATCCTGGTGTACTGCGAACACGGACGTACGTGACTGCTCTACACAGGTGGCACTGCATTTCTCTTTGTATTGACATTCCCAGAGGCAGTGCTGCAAGGCTGCAGAGGCTCCTCTCTTTCTATTCATACAACACATTAAAGGTGTAAAAAACAAACAAGAGAAGCGGAGACAAACTGTACAGGCTTGTGTTGCATCCCTCGCAGTAAAGACTAAGTGATGCAGTTGGTTGACTACAGAGGAGCAAGATGTTATGCAGCACATGTTCTTTGATAATGCCCTACTTTAGAACCAAAGAGCAGTCTGATTATGCTTTGAAAGCTACATGATCAAAGGAATTCAGAAAAAGCCTTTTGAATCATTTTCCTAGATGCTTCTATCAAACTGTATTAGGCCAAATCCGCCCTTTCAGTTGGAACAGTTTGAGCCGTAGCATTAGTCTTCTGCTCCTTAAATCTATTCATAAACAAAAAATAAAAACCTTCCCCAATGAAGTGACCACACTAACCCATTATCTTGTGTAACTGAGTGCAATCAAAGACCTTCATTTACTTTATGTAAATGTCCTCTCCCTTTCCCAGGCCCAAGGTTTTCCTACTCTCTGTTGTGTCACCTCATATCTAAGCTAGATACTGAGATCATCTGGGTGGAGATTCTGGGTAAAAAAGTCACTACTGACTAAAAAAACACAGCACCATGGTAACTCGAGATACTTTTGCAGACAGTACACTGGTTTCTCCTCTGTTTACAATATGTTAAAAAAAAAAAAGGCATGGATGTAACATATCCAGATATTTCCATATTAATCACATTCTATTTTCTGACAAGGAAAAGGTTACAATTCCTTAGGATGTAAAATCTTAGGATTGATTTCAAGGCTGAAAATCAAGATGTTTAAAGCAGACAGGCCCACAGGGTGATCTCATGAAATATGGAATTCCCTGATGCTTGCAGCATTTCCTCTGTTACTGTTCCTAACCCGGGCACAGGGTCAGAACTGTCTCCTCCAAGAGCACCGCTCGCTCTGCCGCTGCTGCCAGTGACGTGTCTGATTCCAAGGCTGGCTGCAGAGAGCCAGCAAAGGGCAGCTGCTCCATGGTCCCCAGGTCATGGCACAAAGGGGTTCAATGTGGGATGGCAGTGACAGGATTTTGGGGGGACATTAAAGCTCCCTGGAGCCCTGGCAGTTCGTTGCTGCAGTGGAACAGTCCTATGTTTTGTCCATGTTTACAACACTGCGAGGCATTAATTTGGGTGGGAATTCTTATTTCCACTCCACTTCCCTCCTGGAAACTGTGCTGTGTTGGCAAAACCAAAGGACAATGATATTTTGTGGACCAAATTCTCCTCAAACATTCAGACACTAACATTCACTAAATAAATGTGAAAGGAAGATTTGCCTTATATGCTTTGATGCAGTAGAGTTTGATGGAAGAGATTTTATCTCTGTTTTCCTTTGTTCTGTTTTCACTTAACAGGAAATCTTTATGCATTGGCAGTCAGATTTCACAGCTAAAACAAAATAATACCTGCCTTGAAAATCTGAGTCTTTCATCTATTTTCTTTTACTGCGTATCAGTGAGCGTTTCATCTGAGACACAACAGGATATACACTGAGCTCTTAAACACATTAAACCAACTGCATCAAGCCCTTTAAATGTGTTAACTTATGTCTGCCTTGCTCTTTCATTTTACATCATGATTTCCTTTTCGTTTATTACTGTAGTAAAGCAGAATAAACTAGAACTAATTTTTTTTCTCAGGCCATTTTTTATCCCCTTTTCCTTCATTCCCTTGCCACATTACATATTTCCAGGAAATCCTACCCTAAATAGGCAACTGGTATGTTAAAAATACAAACAGGAAAAATTCAGTCGCTCCTCTTTCTTGTGGTACTCCTTATGGTTCCAACTATCAGTGACACTGCCTCCACTCCACTATTGAATGAAATTCATACCTCTTGGTTTGCACACTCCTTTTTTCCTTCCCAATAGCCTCTTCTATAGTTTTTATTTATTTACCCACTGCAGAACGATAAGTAGCTATCTCTTCAACCCCTCAATGTTTCCCATTCAGGTCCTATGGATTTTTAATTAAGATTAAAGGATCCTCCTATCCTTGCGCTTCCAGGTACCCATGTTATCTTCACAATCCCTTTGATATACATCCAGAATATTGCTAGCCAAGGCATTTCACCTCTCCTGTCACTTTGGTTGTGTCCAGCTTATGCTTATTCATATTTAGCTATTAACCTTTATTTAAACAAAGTACAACTAATCGTTTCACTCATCCGTGTAATATTATATTAACCCATATTATCATTAGAGGTGAAAGACATTAATTGTGTCATCAGCATCACTGCAGTGTGCATGACTTGCACTGGAAGTTGATATTTTTATTAATAATGATGCTGTTGTTGCTGTTATTCAGCATTGGAAGAGGTCACAGAGCTGGCTTTCACAGTGAGCTAGGTCACACAATCTGTGATATCTTTACTTTGTAGATCTACACTAAACACAACCAAAATCACAAGGAAGAGGAGCCTCCCATGTGCCACAGCACACACAGGCATTTCAGCCACTCAGAATGGATGGTTTCAACAGCCAGGAGAACCAGCTGCAAGATTTCCAAAGTTATTTCAACAACTCTCTTTGGTGGCACCACAGCAGAGCTCAAACAGCCAGAGCAGTTTTATTTAAGTGTTTCCCATCAATGCTGGTGGACCTTTTCCACTCAAAAGCACTTGAAATAAGTAGAAGGAGGCAATTTCTTTACATGCATTGGTTTTATAATTTGGTCTGTTTGTTGAAAGAGAGGAGTTGATGACAGGGCCATAATTGCTGTGACATTTTACATATGTAACTCATCTCAGAAGCTCTTCATCTCTTAGGCTCCCTGCTATCTTCAAACATGCAAGCAAAAGAAATTGGAATGGGCAGAAATCTAACACCCCTAGAAACTAAAAAAGAATCCTAATGAAGGGCAGCAGTGAGAAAACACACACATGTATGGCCAACTTCAGACTTGACCACAACAGCCCTGCACTCCACTGTGGCTCATCTGTAGCAGAGGAATAAATCTGAATCTCAGATTTTAATAAATAATAATGATGTTTTAAATATTAATAACAATTTTGTTGATGCTATTATTATTCAACATTAGAAGAGGTCATAGAGCTGGCCTGTTAAAATGAAAATTTCTGATTGAATCATTAAATTCTATGCCACTGGAACAGAGGCTGCATGAGGCCAGAGGATGTAATGCCTATGCTTAATACTTTTTAAATATTATTTGCTTCTAGGAATGACTTGCATTAATTTTTGTTTCAGATCAGTATAAATAACATGGAAACAAGTTTGGGTTTTTTAAAACTAAACACACATTTTATTTGGATATTCACTTTTCCCTGCACTCAGTTCTTCAAGACTCCTCTGTTGGAGTCCTAGATGTGACTAGGGACAAATAGCTGGATTTTCCATTCCCATGGCCCATACACAAAATAAAGAGCTGAAAGGACAAGAAATCATTTAAATTTGTAACCTCTGTTTCTGTTTATTTAGCTTTCCTAGAAGAAATAGAAATAGAAACTCCCCAATACTTTTCCAAGCCAGTGCAATCTGTGGTAAACAGTAAGAAGCAAATCTGGGATTTTAAAAGCCATTCCTGGTCTGCCCCAAAGAAAGGCACAGCCATGGGCAGGTGTGGGTTGTGTAAATGACACTGTGTGTTACTCAAATAGGAACATGCTACAGGAATGCAAATTAAATATGGTGAAAAACAGGCAAAAAAACAGGGGAAGAAGGGCAAATCTCTGAAAGAGAAATATTTTATTAAAGGATGTATTTGTAATACATGCAAAGCTGTCGTTTTGACTAAGTTATTGACCAGGGAAAAAGGACTACAGGTCCCTGCTATTATAGTGCACTGCCAGCTTTCAGCTTTATATACTCACTTCTCCAGAGAGATTTGAATATCCTCATCCTTTGCCATTTCTACCCTCTCTCCCCAGCATTTGACTGAATTTTAAATGTCTAATACATTGAAATTCAGTGAATGAGATGGAATAAAACTGTGCAGTGAATAATCAGCAGTGAATAACATCCAGAAAGCACTTGTGTATTTCTTTCCTACTGAGAAAAACATCCTAAACAACATTTGATTTATCTACCCCAAAGTTCTCCTTCCAGGGACTGACATTGCTGTTGACTGGGCATTTATTTATGATCAGCTGGTACCAGGCTCTGTGGGTTTCATAGCAGGAAAAGTGAAATTCATTACTCTTGCCACACTACACCATCCATCTTTTATGTATTATACAGTGCACCGATTTACGGGAGCTGTAGACTCGAAAACCTAAAAAATGAATATTTAATGATTATAATATTATATATGCCTGCATTTTGTTGTAGGGAAAATGGAGGCGTGTATTTTGCTGCACATGTTTTTCTAGCAGGTCGGTGTTTGCAATGGTACTGCCCTGCTGTTGGTAGCAGACATTTATTTCTGCTTCACCTGGCATCACTTCTGCCAATCCTTTCAAGCAGAAGGGGTTCCACTAAAAACAGGAAGGCCAAGATGACATCTCACCAACGAGAAAAAATATTGGATCTGATGAAACAAAAGCCACTTCCCTTGAATCTGAATGAGTCTATTCTCGTACCTGGGCATGGGAACCAAGCTGTGGGCTCACCTTATCTAAGTGACCACTGGATTCAGAATATGAATTTAACAGGTGAGTTCTGGCAGAAATCTTGTTCAATAAGGAGCACTCAAACAGAAGGACTTCAAAAGTTTCTTACTAAGTTTCCCTTCACAATTAACCAATAATGCAATATTGTGGTTGCTGACCTCCAAGGCAATGAGCACATATTTCTATTTATAAGCTAAATAACTATGACACACAAATAAATGCTTCAGCTTATACTCTAAACCTTGGAAGTACATAGTTCATCCTGTTAAGGCTGCTTAATTCACTTGTGTGTTATCACACATTATTAAGATACATCAAACAGGAAGAAAAGTGAGCAGACTAACACTTCACATACCAGATTTGATGTCAAGCATATAATGGCACAGCCAACCTAGCATTCTTTAGCATTGCTAATCTATAGCAATGAAACGAAGCATAAAGGAAGGGGAAAAAAAGGGGGGAAAGGGGAAGAACACACAAAACCTCAAAAGAAAATAGCAATTCAGTCATAAGATTTTCTATGAAACCATGAATATTTATGAAAAAGCAAGGAGGGTTTTTTTTTTCCCACTTAGCTTCCAATATCTCCTTTAAAAACACTTCTGAAATATTAGACATATTAAAAAAATAAACCGTGCATATAAAAGAATGAAAGACATGCAGCTTTCAAGATAAGCATGCTTTCAGTGCAGGCATCTGCACTCAGAAGAGCATTTACACAAATTAACATATTTTATCCACTGTAAGGACCATAAAGCATTTCCAATTCAGCATACAATTTTTATTTCAATTGGCATGACAAAATCTTTAAGTGTAGCACTGGTAGAGATATAAGAAGCTGCAATGACCAAAGGCAATGGTGGATTTGCTTGCATAAAGGAATGAATAACAATCAAAAAAAGGTTTGGGTGTTTGGAGCAGAGAGAGGATGTTATTCTCAAATTCACAGAATTGGTTTCTCGTTACAATGATGTTTTGAAGCAAATATAATCCCTTTCTGAGTGAAGACAGAGAAGAAGATTACATGATACAGTACAATCCCTTTTCTAGAAACATGGCAATTTTGTCATCAACACACGGATGAGAGATGCCATTACGCTTGGAAAAGAATTAGAAAGCTCCTACACAGCTCTCCACCTGGCAAACAAGGTCACCCCGTATTCCAAGCTCCACACCATTTGGAGATTAAGGATTCAAACACTAGGGCTAGCTCCTCCATCTCCCAAAATTCAAATTGCAGTGCTTTGGTACATGCCTCAGACAGGGTTGCTATGGTACAGGACTCACAAAAGCAGTAACTGCTTCCAGCACTTTGCTTCATGGCTGCAAGGACTTGTCTGCCCTGATTAATTTGAAGTTAGTGATGAAAATACTAATAAGACTGAAACAGGAGAAGCAAATTTAGGGAGCTACGTTGGCTCTTGGACTGTGCTGTGATCTACTCCTGTGCAGTAAAGCTTTCAAGAGAGTCTGTTACTCCTCAGGTACACACGGGAAAAATACTAAACTGCCTTCTAAGGATACAGGACACACGTAATGTCCAACATGCACTGCCATCCTCCAAAAGCACTTTTCCAATAACCAAATGTCTCCTGCCCATGCTTAAGGGTGGCATTCATCCATGAGACACTTCAGAAACACGCCTGAGTTATCAGCTCAGCTGTCCTTGCTCAGGAGGGAGGCGGGGAGGTGGCTGTGCCTCCTCCACTCCCAGCTGCAGATCCCCCAGTTAAGCACCAAAGACAGGCAGCACCAGGCTGCTCCTCAGCGGGCCACAGCCTCCCCAGCAGGCTCCGTGTCCTCACCTGAGTGTTCTTGTGGAATCGAGATTTTGTCTGCCCAAGGCAGACTATGGCAGAGCTCTCTTTCACAACCCTGTTGCTCAAAGGGTTCTTAGTCACTCCAGACTTTTTTTAATAACACAAAGGCATGTAATATGGCGTATGTACAATAATCTGAAATCTACAGAAAATTATTCCAATGTATATTACTTTCAGTGTATTTCATTGCTTCATGAGCACTATCATCTTCCAGATTTAGAAATTGTTTTCATTTACAAGCTGAGAGTCAAGATCCAAGTCAATGTAAAATCTGACCCAAAATAGTGAAAAGACTGTGAAGAAGCTGCCATTATTAACAAATTTGAATCCAAAACTAGAATCTCTGTCTTGAACCTGAAGTCAGAAATTGGCAACCTGTACTAATGCATGAAATCATGGCAGCTGCACTGTCAAATAAAAATCTCACTGAGATGTGCCTGAAACGATAGCAGTAATTTGTTACCCTTGCTCAAACAATGTGTAGGAGAGAGAAGGCTCTGGTGACTCACCATGCAGGAGAACTGGCACTGTATTTACCTGTTGTCACTATCTGGAACTCCAGAGTAATAAATGGATGAAATGCAGCTCATAAAAATATTCATATGATGAAATTTATGGCTTACATTAAAGCATGTTTAACTTGAAAAATGACCGTGTAAAGCTCAACTGATCTGTTCCCTGTGTATATTCCCAGTCATATCTGTTTACTTTGGGACTGCACGTTTAAATTTATTTCCACTTGTGCATATCCTAAACAGCTGAAACTTTTTCTCTCCTTTGTTTTGAAGGGGTTTTTTTCCACTTCAAAACCTACAGGCAGGTACTTCATTCAGAACAGAGCCTGATACAATTCAAACCACAGACGTGGCCAGCTCCCGAGGTGGGAAGTGCAGAATTCCAGCCCTCTCCTCTCTGCAAAGCCCAGGCGGGACGGGTGGGTGGTGGAGGTAACCAGCCCATCTGCAAAGCCCATCTTGCCAAGGACTGCACCCGAGCACGGGGTCCCGTGTTTGTTTAACACATCCTTTAACACACACATTTACATTTTATCCTCACAGTTACCCTCTGCTCACAGCTCAGCTGTCTGCCACCGCGGAGGGAAGGTGTGGAACACCCAGCCCTCCCTGCCCACCTCAAATCTGCTGGGGCAGGAGCTTTGGCCACATGAATCGACTGCTTGGGCAACCCAGCCCCGAGCAGAAAGCTGCTCCACAGATGCAAGTGGAGATTGCACGGGTCTTCTTATTTATACCTCTATTACCATAACTAACGAGGAGTAAGCAAGATTCTGTTCCAGGAGCAAGCAGGATTCTCTTCCAGGCTATATGTGAAATAAGTATCTCCTCTAAGGCTTTTATACTGTAGATAAAGAGGGGGAAATCTTTTGCATGCTGGTAAGCTGCTCAGTTGTCCAGCAGCAACAAGACTTTCTGTTTTGGGGAACAGCAGAAATATAATACTCCTCAATACCTCTCAGTGTAGCGTCTCCTACATTCTTGTTGTGTGATCTTTTCTGTGTCATCTAAATTCATAGTATACCGAGGTAAAATAAATATGAAACTTCCTCAACAAAGCCTTCCTCACCTTCAAACAACACACCACAATCACAACACGGCAGACGACCATAAGAAGCCATCCCAAATTCCTTGCCAACAGACTTTTTAAAGCAACCAGAAGTGAAACACCTATGGACAATGTTACTCTTTGGATATACTGCAACGAATATGGGAAAATGAAAAACGATAATTTAAGAAATGCCAATGGGATAGAAACAGAACAAGATGGTTTGCAAATCAGACTGGTACTTGAAGGGACAGCACTGAACCCCAGTGTTTCCAGTACTGAATTATTTTCCCTTTGTTTCACTCACAAATACAGGTCACTCCTATGGAAGCAATCCTTCAAAGGCAGAAGTACAATTTCCAATACGCACACATCAATTCATGCCACAGTGCAGTTTGTGTTACTCTCGCAGCAGTTCATGTTTTTATATACAGAAATATATATCTCTAAACTTGAGTGCTTTCTCTTTTCCCTTTGTTTTGAGACAAAACTCACCAACAACCTGAAAACCAAACCAGCATGTGCAGAGGAGGACAGTCAGGGAGACTTGGGAGCAACCAGATGACTTCTCAGAAGTGGTGTGTTTGTGGAAGAGACTGTTTGCAGTTGAACTGCTATTGCTGGGCGTTTGGGGAATAGCACATACAACTGTTTCAAAATCAGCATCTATTCCTAATTCCACGGCATCCAGCTAGCTAAAGAGCAGTGCCAGCAAGCCACCATTTACAGAATGAGCATTCCTCAGAGACAGACACATTTAATAGGGGGTGGTGAAAGACATAACTCAGATGAGACATGTGGACTGAGAACCAACCTCTCCTTAAATCTTTTCCGAACCGTCTTTTATTGCTCAGTTGAAAGGAATTTGCAGCGCAAAACGATGAGAAATACAAACCACCTTCTTAATCCATATGCCAAAACATTTACTTTTCTTTTTAATGCCACTTTAATTCCTGGTAAAATTCCAAACCAAGGGTTTATATATCATGATATTGTCAACTTTGCATAAAACTACTGGTACTACTCATGACTTATACAGCCTCAGGGAGACTATTGATTTTTTTCCCCTTCATAAATCTGAAAATGCGCTGTCTCTTCCCCATGGACCCATTATATTTATTGGTATCTATCCCAAAACAACTGCTCAAGGTTATAGCTATAAAAATATTCGAGGTTCTAATTCACTATACAGAGGCTGGAGAAGCCCACAGGTTTGGGCTCAGAACCCAAATTTTGCCCTGATTACAAAAGGTTGTTGGGTTCTTTTGTGTCAGGACCACAAGAGAAACTTGGACAGAGCTTACACCCTCATTGATGGAATACTAAGCAAATTTTAAAGGAATTTAATAATTGACACATGACCTTCTTTATGCAGCAAAGATCGGACAATAGCATTTAACAATAAATATCGGTATAAATATTTATTGCATAAATATTTCCCCTAGAACTCAAACTTCCTTAGGGACTAGCTAAAATAAAGACATCCTTGCTCCCAGGAGCAGATGCCCAATTTTTGAAAACCATTTGAATGTCTGACATCTCAGATGGAAACAAAATATGGGGAGACGTGGTCAAAGATGAAAAAGAAGCTTTAGCTCTTCATGTCATTAAAATAAAGTATGTTATAATGACTGATTATGTTGCTATTGCTTTAATTGGCAGCTGAACCTTCAAAGATAACTTTGCATCGACTTTTAAGCTAGTTCAGGAAGGAAGAAGGCATCGTGCAATAATTCTCTGCTAACTATACCTGTACTGAGTCCAAATGGAAGATTTGCATGTGAATTTTTTTAAACTGCACGAAGCCACATATCCCATGCTGTAATGATCTTCCAAGAGAGTCTGTGCCTGTGGCATGTTCCTCCCAGCACAAGAAAACTGCTGCCAACACAGATGAAGGCACTTTAAACCCAGCCATGGGACTACTCCAGGACTCATCCGTGGCCACCCGTGGCAGCAGGCGTTAGAAACACACGGAAGAGCATCAGAGGAAGGATTCTGATTTCCCTGATTTATCTCCCTGCTATTAGGACAGACCTGAAAAGTGGGAGTCCCACCAACCCTACCACATTCCCTGTCCCACAGAGCACGCTGCAAGGAAAAGAACATCGCCTCTGAAATCAGCAGGAACAGCAAAGCCGTTTCAAGACATGCAAAAATAGAGTCATCACAATAAAAACTGCAGCCTTTGCCAATGGATTTCACTAAGTGGTATCCGAGACACCATAATTTTGATTACATTTAGAACAAAAGCATATGCCTGGTGTGCAGTTAAAGGACACAAATGCTGACTATATATTGCTTTTCGCTGTACTTTAATAAATTAAACACAGAAATTGCAGTATGTTATCCATATTCTACATGAAAATACCTACAGTGTAATTTATACCTGGCAGCTGACCAGCTGGCAAGGCAGGCCTAGGCTTCACATATCACACCAATACGTAGTCTTTCATTTGTAATCCAGCTTGCATAAAATGAGCAGTAGCCAATTCTCAAGTCTGTAAATTCTGTGCTGAACCAACCCACGCCACTGTAAAATCTGGTGTCCTGAGAGCATGACCTGCTCCAGAAACAATGTTTTATTTTAGATCATTTTACAGTGTCAGCCTTCATAAACATATTTAGTAAATACATATCAAGGCACACACTTCTGTGGTGATATAAGCCTTTGATAGAAGAACATTTCCAACGACAATCCAAAAATGAAGGATATTTCCAACAACCAAGAGTGCCAAATGTTAATACCATGGATTTACATGTTTTCATGAGCTGGTAGTTTCTGTAATGGTGGTATTTCATAACACTGCTCTTTTCCTTTATTCTTCCTACTACTAAAGTTATTATCACTCAATTACTGTAGCATGAAAATTGTAAAAAATCTTTCCTGCTTTGCTCAAGTAATATTTAACAAATTCAAAATGAGAGTAAGTGTTCCATGTGTGTGTTCCAGTAACTGTTCATGGAGTTTGTCACAGACACACAAAAATGACAGAAACTGTAGCTTTCAGAAACTAATTGCTAATACATTATCATTAAAATAGGTTGCATTTACAACTTAAAAATTCACAGTCACGGCAAGAAAAATTCTTAGCCTATAATCACAGAACACGTGAACTTTTTAAAATTTATACTCTGTATTTTGATCTAAAAAGATATATTTTGGGAGTTAATTTTTCTGTGACAATCTATGATGAGAAAATGTGGAATGCTGATTTACAGATAATTAAAATATCTTGATATTTAACAATAAAAATGTCAACATAAATTACCGAGGCTGCGAGGAGGGAGGAAACACAAAGAGAATCGGGGCACGTTTCAGGATTCGACTGGCTTCAAAGTAAATAAAAACACCTCTGACAAGCACAAAACATGATAAAATGCACCTTTTTTCTCTTCTAACAGAACTCATTATTAAATAAAACCTTCTGTCTCCGGGGAGAAGTGACAGTGGAGCACAGCAAAGAAGGAAAGCAGCACGTGTGGGCTGAGAGCCACACACTCTGTGCTTTTGCTTGGCCAGCAGCAGCAATGACAGAGTTACTCAAACACTGAGCTGCTGGGATGGCCCAGGCACGTTCCAGTGCCAGCCCTTCACATCCTCTTGAGGGACAACAGGGTGTGATTTGGAACCTCCCCTGGCTGGCCAAGAAACCACCACACAAACAGAAAGAGTGACAAGGTAAGGAGTGATGGCCTGTACTTGGGGTTATCTCGGTTATCTCAAGGTGCCGGTGAATGTGGCGTGGTTCCCTTGGTCCTCACAGCCCAGCTCATCCCAGTGCAGCTCCCTTGCTGCCTCCCCTTTCTCTTCTGAGCACAAAGAGAAAAAGGATGTCTGTAATTTTCCATGATTTACCATGTTTCCCAGCCTGTGCTCCACCGGCCCCAAAAGAAAATGGGAATTCTACAGAACTCCACATTAAATTCTCTACATATACCTGTACAGCAAAATGAACATTTGATTCAGCATTTTCAAGACTTAATTCAAAGTATTGGGTAAGTTGTGCTATTCTTTCCTTTTGTCTGCCAAGCAATGAAACAAATGAGCAGTGGGGCTAACCAAGAATCCAGCTTTTGAAATCACACTCACTGAAAGAAATACGACACTCCCAGTTAGAAATAGCTGAAATTTCCAATAAAATTCTCTACAGAAGTTGTATTTTCTTGATATATCCTAAGTTTTCTTTTCAACTGCAGAGACAGAGACTCTCTCTCCACTCTGTAAGGATAGCTACAGCTCTGAGCAACAACCACCACTACACTCAGCCCTTTTTCCAGGGAATAGGAGCCCGTGTAACACTGCTGGGGAAAAGATTCTGCTACATCGTGTTTGGATCACTAAGAAATTGTCACTGTTGTAAGAAAGTACCCCAAGAGGCCAGGAAGTGAGCCATGACACTGATTTTGCATTGATTTTATAGAGAGGATGTCTGAACACTGCAACAGTGAGTGGTGTGTTCATTTCCTCGGGCCCCCAAGACAAAAAAGAAATGGATTACTTATTGAAAGCAATTAACTGTAAAAGATAACGTGAAAATGGGATTTACAAGCAAGATGTGCGAGGAGAAACAGAAGATTTTTTTGCAAAGACAGCAATTATTATGAAGCACTTGAATGGCACATAGGAAGTTCTCTGACTTTCACCTACACAGAGGTTGCCTTTCCAGAGGTATTTATTTCACCAAATTACATTTCCTACTCTCCTGCCTCTGTTTACTGCAGTTTCAAAAGAATGCATATGAGTACCATATGAACAGCAGCAGGAAATAAAACCTGGTTTTAATAGGAACCACTTAAATAAAGTTTAAAAATAAAGCACTTCTTTTCAAAACGAGATTGCTTAATTTTTTAAGGGCTTTGGCTCTGCAGTGTACAAGGGTGCTCTAAGATGCAGATACCCAAACCCCCGATTCACTTTAAAAATTAGTGCTCTCTCAGAAGTATAAATTGCTCCATCTGGAAGTGATTAGGGTTCCAAGGATGTGCAGCATTAAGTAATTTAACTTGCTGAAGTGCTTCTTTTTTAATAACCTCTTCAGTTTAAAAATAAGAATAGTTTAAAAAACCCCCACCTTCTTCCTAGTACAGCTGTTTGAATCACATGAACCACTTCATTCATTTAATATCCTGAAAAAGGTGGGGAAGGCATTCCTTAAGGCCAACAGTAACAACTGTATTAGCAACAAACTGGAGGTACAAACGTAGAGGAAAAAAAGGTGAAATACCTGAAACTCAAATGTTTGTGATAGCCACCAGGTTATCCCTTTGCACAGCTCCCACCATCATTTATCTCCTGGTAGGAGCTTTTCTTTATCTGTCTTCAAAATTTTTTGCTGAAAATTTTTTAGGATGTTTTCACAGCATTTACCAGAAGGGAAGTTAAAAGTTGGCATTTGACAATGGTAACTTCAGCATTTTTCAGGTTAAAATCCCTATGTAATTTCGAAGGGTTGAAAAGTTAAAGTGAGAAATGCTAATTGCTCTGGGGAACATGAAAATTAAAATATATTTATAACTTGAATGAACTGACATGCATCATCAGTTGTATTTTCAATTAAGGTTCTGCAATGTTGATTAATTCACTCATTTGAAAACAATTTACATACAAGATGGTCAGGGAAGTGGAATGTTGCCCTGGGGGAACTCAAGAGAAAAGTCAGGGATCAAAGTCTGAAAGCAAATTGACATATTTGGGGAGCTTTCAATAGCACTTTGACAGTAGTGGTTGAAGATCAGAGCAGGGAGACGAATGCTTTTGCTTAGATGATGATTACTGCCATCACTGGAAATTTAAGGCTTCACATTTCTCATAAACACACAGCCGTATACTTCACATTATTAAGAAAATTCCAGCCATCAGTCTAAGGAAATATCTGAATACTGGAATGGAAATTAGCTTTGAAATTTGCATTTGCATTTAGGAATGTGTAAGCATGTGGACAGGCTTTTATGTTAAGAAACTATTTCCTTGTTACAACCTTTGCCAGCAGACTCCAGAAAAGCCCTGACTTTCCCTCTTTACCCGGCTGCTCAGATTAACCAGGAATATGCATGGGAAATTGACCTATTTATAAAGTCATTTAGAGAGAAATATTACCAATAGCTGCTACTGCATTTCAATGGGATGCCCCAAGTTAGATTTCAATTTGCTGTGTTTAAATTGCAGAAACAATTCCAATTGCAATCAGCTGTGTGGTCTCTTTGAACTGCATAGAAAAATTGGAGATGCAGCATCTGAGGAAATTATTGTAGGTAACATTTTATAAGCAATTCAGCCCATTATAAAATTTACTCACAATGCTGACACACCATAGCAAGACTGTTGGTTTCACACTTCCCACGTAAGGAAATGTTCAGTAAAGTAAAAAGCACATATTACATATAAGGTAAAAATATGTCAAGTAGAAACCAAAAATTCAGTAAAAACCATTTGGAACTTGGAGGCAAAGTAGGAAATATGAAACTCCGTGCTTTTTTAAAATCCATTCCATAATGAACAGTCAGAAGTGCCTTTTGCCAGCTGTTGCTGGAAAGCTGTCAGTTCATTTTTAAATAGAGATGTCAAAGGTCTGCAAACCTGTTATTGAACAAGGCTGAAAAGCATATGCCAATGAACAATTGAAAATGACTGGGGTGATGGGGTTAGGTGCAGGGACACATGATTTTAGTCAACCTTTTGGCTTGCCATATTCTTTGAAACTCAGCTCTCTGGGGCTTTTAAGGCTCTGCTGTTACCCAAGAGAGAGATAAATTCAGGACCACAAAGCATACCTCAGCCTCTCTGCTCTAGAGGCTCCTAATGAGTTAAAAGTGAGAATGTCAGCACAGATGAACTTTCACAAGTGAAAACTTATGCTGTACAGCTCTGGAGGTAAAAAAGCAGATCTCACTCTAAGCTCAAATGCAACACAGTTCTGCTCTAATAGCACATGCTGCAAACAGGAAGAATCCCTGTAAAATACCATCCCTTCAGTGCCAGAGCCAGAAAAAGATGTTTAAAACTCTTAGCCTTTATGGTGAAAAACACAACTCTTCATTGTTTTAATGAAGATTTTTCCTACGATGGCATGCAGATACATGTTGTTATTAAAGTAGTTGTGTAACCAACTCTGATGCAGACATTCTAAGCAGGAAGAACTGAACTTCCACCTCTGTCAATGTGAAAAAACTTTTCCATTTGGGTCAGACTTCTAACGCCACAAAAAAGACCGGCCTTGGACAAAACTCAGTCTGGACAACATATAAAAGTATATCAGCAGGTCCTCTCTACATGAGAAATCAACAGTGCTGCATGCAATCACTAACAGACATCAAGGAAAAGTTGCCCCCACCTGCTGCACTTAGCAATGGCACCAAAGGCTCATTAATGCCAACAGTGAGAAACACGTGCTCCTTTTCAGAAGGGAAATAAAAAAGGAAGAAAATGACAAATGTAAATAAAAGGGCAAAACAAGTGGCAGGTATAAACCCTAACTAAGGCAATGAAACACAGCTACATTATCCATTTTGATAATCCTATTGTCAGGTTGTTTATTCTCAGGGAACAAGTTAAAGCCCATTTAACTAACCCCAATAAAGAGTTAAAGCCTATTTAACAAAAAGCCTGTGTAACTGGATGACTAAGGATCCTCGTGTTAAAGTATCAGAAACATCCAACAACTTGAAGAGCGTACACACGACAAAAGTCTTATTAGGCAATGAAAAGAATATGTCCTTTTCCCTTCAGCAGGCCTATTTATATGCCTAAAATTAAACACATGCCTAATAATTAAGCATGATTAGGTTCCAATTACTTCGTTTGTGCTTCTTTGGTACTTTTTTCATTTCATTCTAGCTGCATCAAAATGTGAAAACCGGAGATGTGAATGGCTGAGATTGACTGCCATCCATTCCAGCCCACCCTGGGAAATGTAAGCTTTCTGTCACAAGCTGTCAGTAAAACTCATGCTTTCCAAACAAAGGTTCTGAGAACCCAGCTTACACGGCACCTTTGGATTTTACATTTCGTTTGACATCCACCATTTGTGAGAAACGGCATTTTATAACCGCTTTCCATCCTGCCTGTCCCCATCACCACCACCCCCACCACACATAATTGCTTTGACTATAAATATCTGACAGAGCTACTGAAAGTAATAGAGTGAGATTTAGAAAACCCTTGTTGACTGCCTGATAGATTTCTCAGAGTCGCAGAACGGTTCGGGTTGGAAGGGACCTGACAAATCGTCTTGTTCCAGCCTCCTGCCACGGGGGTTTCACTACGCCAGGCTGCTCAGAGCTCCATCCAGCCTGGCCTTGGACACTTCCAGGGATGAGGCATGCACAGCTCCTCTGGGCAACCTGCTCAATCACCCTCACAGAGAAGGATTTCTTCCTAATATCCAAGCTAACCCTGCCCTCTGTCAGTCTAAAGACATTTCCTTCTTGTCATATAAGTGCAAATCTTCTAGTGTGTTAAGTAGTTTCTTTTGTACCAAATCAAATTTTTTAAAAAAGGAAAGAATAAATCATTTTTTACAAGTGGAGAGCATAGCCTGGCCAGGAAAAAAAACAATTCTTGTACTTACAGCACACTTGAAAAGTCAGCTTATTACATCAGGCAGCATGCTACATGCCTGAAGTTTCATCTCAGAGATTCAATATTAATGTCCTTTTTTATTGGTTCCTTACTTGAACATATCCTAAATTTTGTGGGTACAGTACATTTCCTAAGCAAAGGAAAAAGAATCAGGTTTGCCCAGGTAAAGCTCATTAATTTCTGACCCAAATAGACGTTAAAGCAGGAAATAACTGAGCTGACGCACTGTATTAGCAGCTGTGGAAAACAACTGTCAATGGATGTTCTGTTTAGTGAGTGGACATTAAAAGGGCTCCAAAACCTGCCAATAATGACAACGGAGTGGCAAGTCTTGACAGCAGAACAGCAAAGCAATCGATCTAAAATGGCAGACACAGAAAGCAATCCAGTATTACAAAGGAACTTGAGCAAATCCAATAGAATTGATTTAAAAGATAAAGATGATTCCAACACCAGTGATAATTTACAGGTATAATTCAGATTACATGTGTTATATTCAAAGCATCGAAGACCTTCCAAATTAAAACTGCAGGACTGTCTCAGTACAGAAATCATTCTGGTCGAATTTAAAGAGAAGATGAGGATTTAAGTAATTTTTTTGCACTACTCTTACCACTCAAGTAGATCTGTAAACTGAGAACACATCTAGGGAAGAGCTATTATGAAGACACAACCTCGGAGAGCAAACCAAAAGGCTTTCTCAGAAGTGTTATTTGTGTATTTCAGCATGGAGCAAAAGGCCCAGGTTTCACAAAATGCCAAAGGGTGGCTGTTCACAAACAGCCAAAACTTGCTTGTTTGTTCTTTTGCAAAATTTCACCTATGTAGAATGTATTTTGCTAAAGCCAGTGAAGAAAGGATCCCAGCCAGGAGGTCCCACCTCATCCCCAGCATCCTGGGAAATCGTCAAGTCCTGAAGCAGCACTAGGACTGATGCATATCTGTGATTTCTCACAGGATTACGCAAAGAGCGTGAAGAGGAGGAAACCCAATTTCAGAAACCGTGTCAGAGTTCAGGAGCGGCTCACAGCGAGCACAGCCCGGGGGAAAAAAAACCAGCGCCCTTCCAGCAGCACCCCCGAGTGGAAGTGACCCCTTCCCCCAGGCTACCCCGTCCCAGCCCAGCCCTCGCTCCCTGCCTCGGGGCACACCCTGCCCCAGCAGCATCCCGGACAGGCTGCTGTGCTCCCAGACCATCCCAGTAAGGACTGACAGCAGGAACCGGCCCAGACGTGACAGTAACCTGCCCCTGAAGCACCAGGGACAGCCTGTACCTCTCAGAGCTGCCATTTCCTAACAGCGAGCAGTAATTAATCTGAGCTGACTTCCATCATGGCGCGAACAGCTTGCCAACAGTTACCACATAATATTATGTTAGAAATTATACATGTTCACTGCACTGGAGATGTGCCTAAGGCATTAACTGTAAATGGGATTTTTCAGCAGGGATGTGTATGTGGGCATGCACGCTGGAGAAAGAAAAGCCCTGACAGTCATGGATTGCACAACAGGTTTTCATAAACAGAATTTTCTCTTGAGAGCTTTTCCCCCTGCTGTACTAAAGTTTTCCATGTTTGGCCTCGGAAAAAAGCAAAATTGCTCTCAATACTTCAGAGCTGAAAGAACTGCTCCCATCTCAAATCCATCACCAGGGAGAGAAGCAGGAATCTGATTTCACTGCGTTTGTTCTCATCCCAGATTTACTTCAACACATGGTACTTCCTCCATTTTCATCTTAAATTTCTGATTCCTCCATTCCAAAAATATGAACTGAGGTAAGGTTTATGCAGCTGGATCAATGTATCTGAGCAGCGGGAAGCCCTGTCAGTTCTTGGAATCAGCTGGCACATCTGGGGATGGAGGGCCCATCAACTGAACCTCACAAAGTGCAGGCATGTTAGGAAAGGTTTGTGTCCTGCCTTTTGTATTTGGAAGCCTAGAAAGGCACTGAAAACCTGTAGCAGGCATTAAACTTCACATTATGTAGATGTGCTCGGGAGAATAGAAGAGCAGCAGCAAAATTCATAAGTATGTAAAGATCATGGTAATCAGTCTAAAGCATTATTAGGTAAATTTAGTGCACTGGGTGAAATTCATTCACGGAACCAATTCCTGCCCTCCCTACTGCCTGGGCTGGTATTTCCTCAGGTAGTGCATAAACGCTGTGATGGCATTTTAAGCAGCGTGATTTCACACCGAGGCACTTCCCCAAGTCCTGTGAGGTATGAAGATCTATTGGGCTGTTTCAGTTCGTTATGTTCAGGAGGCTTTCTCCAGAAAAAGCTCACGACATCGGGGAGATAAGCCCCAAGCAAGGGGAAGTATCAGTCACACACACAGAATAAAGTTTTCCCTTTACAATCTGACATTATCTGCTTAGGATGAAATACAATCTATGCTGTAATCTGTTTTAAGCATTAGGAAAAGAAAAGCCCAAGCACACACATTAAATTGCTATCAAGAGGAAAATCCATATTATACAGGTGGCAGGTTTTTCTAACAAAGCATTTAAAAGAGCAAAGTATGGAAAACACCACTGCCTGCCTCCAAATACTTGCAAAAAAGGTTAAGGAATATAATAGGCAGAAGAGGAAGAAATATTAGCACACAACAGCATAAGCTAAGGTGCAAAGCATGTTAATTAGTGTATTATAATGACTTCTGACAGTTTCACATAATGCCTTTTCATCAGCATACTGTTTCAATTACGCATTCTCCACTTCCCACATTAAACCAGCTTCAATATGATTTTTCACCTGCTGCTTCGGTATTAGGTTTAAGCCCCATGTCTTCCAAGAATATAATTTTCTTTTCCTGAAGTTACTCACTGATTCCTTCAAGAAACACAAGGGAGAACATTCCTCTGCTTTGTGAGAGCATACAAGGAAAAGGCAGGGAAATGCTATAACGTAGTCTACTTTCTTATCTCCAACACCACGATCCTCCATGCTGCACAAAGCCCTTGGTTAGAAGCAAATCAGGCAGCTCAGAGATGAAGCACACTGCAGCACACACTTTAAATCTGGACTAACTTTCCCCAAATGCTGAATAAATTACCACAGAACGACAGGTACGCTGAGTTGGAAGAAGGCACCCAGAAGGATCACGGGGTCCAATTCTTGGCCCTGCACAGGATCAAGAAACAGCCCTATTTTTTTTCCCCACCATCCATTAAACATGGAACCAAACATTAAGACAAATGCCTGCAAGTCTGATCTACTAAAAAGTACAAGATTGTTTGATATTTCATTACTAGTGACCAGATTGGGTAACATGTACCTCCTGATTTATTTTCATAAACCAGTGCCTTGACGAACACAAACAAGAAAACCCAAAACGAATGCACAGCTAGGCCTGAATCCTTTCCCAGCTTTAAAATGCTGCCTTCCTTCATTACTGCCACGGAAATGAGGCACAAGGAAGATGGATCTGCCTTGCCCCAGCTCTGCCCACAAGCCCAAGCAGGGCACCGTGACGTGGAGCTGCGCTCTGCAGGCAGAGCGCGAACGGGTGAGAGGAGCACAACGCCGAGGCAGATCCCTGCAGCCACACACGGGAGCAGGCTCTGACAGCAGAGCTGGGCTGTGATGAATGGACTCCTCCTACACACGCCTCTGAGCTCACTCTGGGGAGAGGCAGCCGCGGGAGGACGAGGATTGCCTCCAGGAAACAATCTTTCCCATCCCAAGCTGCACAGGACACACCCTAGCTCCAGCCTTGGTATGGCTGGAAGAATTTTTTCCGTGCGCTCATAGATCACTGTGTTTGAACAAGTCTGGCACATTCCTCCTCCATCTACTGCTGAAAGGTGCCAGGAAACCTGTAAAGCGAGTTGGGGTTTTCAGCAGTGGCTCTGGAGGTGCCCAGACCCTGCCAGGGTTTGGTGTTCGGGGCACAGGAGAAACAATCTCGGTCATTTAATAATAGTTTACTGTAGCCGCCGTCCATACACCCACATTTTCAACCACCACTCCACTCATTTTATCAAACAGTCACAAGGTAAGAAAGCTCTTGACGCTGAGCCGCAAAACAAACTCCTCCTTGAAATTTTCATGCAGCAACTCATCACCCAATTATTCCCCTTCCTTTTACATTTCACTGAATTTCAACGAGGAAAATAGCAGGGAGCTAAGAGGCAACGCTTGGGCCTAAATTCTGTATTTGTTCAAAGTTCTAAATTCCTCTTCTCCTCTGCTCCCTGTCCCCCCAATAACATAATACTTTAGGCCCTTAATTCAAGTTTCTCCAGCCAGGGTGACACTCCCAGGCAATGCAAATGCATGCTTGGGGGTTTGACAGCAGCGTCTTCCATCCAGC
Organism: Prinia subflava; assembly: GCF_021018805.1. Lineage (NCBI taxonomy): Eukaryota > Metazoa > Chordata > Aves > Passeriformes > Cisticolidae > Prinia > Prinia subflava. Next base: position 108,885,478 of record NC_086248.1, on the reverse strand, counting down.
AACGCACCCCATGAAGCAGCTGCAACCTTTTCTTAAGGCACTGGGATGCTTGCAGCAATCGCAGACTGCCAGAAGGAATTTTCAACCCCAGGCACACTTTAAGCAAGAGTCTTCAGGCTCCCCAGTGCCTTTTGGCACTTTTTTTTCATCTGAAGAATTATTTAATGGACAGAGTTTCCCACGTGCCTAGTGCCCATGCGGTCCTGCAATCTCTCTGAAAAGGCTCCTAGTAAGATCTTAAATCAGCACTGGAGTGCTCAGAATTAGTATGTATTAACAGATTTAGGCAATGAAATTTTAAGCTACTGAAGCTTATTATTTTCATCCTCAAAATCTATTCATGTAAGTGCAGTCACCTTTTAATTCAGAGCAGAAGATTTGAGATTTAAATGTAGGTTCACTTTAAGTGAGTTTAGCACACAAAAAGTGACAGGAGTTGGAACACAGCTCTTTTGTGAACTGAAGGAAAAGAAATGAAAGAATAGAAGCAGCAAACAAATTACAAGACCTGTCAACCTTATTAGATATTATGTTGAGAGCAGTAGGGATGAATGGGGACTTCCCACTTCTATGCCTATCACAAACAAAATGAAAATATATGCACGGGTTTGAATAAGGTATTTAGGAAGTGACAGATAAGTCTTAGGAAGGCACATTTGCTCTCCCTGCTGAGAAAATAACATATCTCAATAACACCACTTCCTTTCAAATTCCTCGGGACAACGAATCACAGAGGGCAATTTTAATTTATTTTGACTGTTTACTCTGTGTTGACAATTTGAATTGGTAGCTTCTGTATTCTGCTGCAGGAAGCAGTCTGAGACATGACAGCTCAGGCTGCAAAGCATTAATACCTTCAAAATTATACATCTCTTAACCAACTGTCTTTTTTTCCCAGCTATTCCAGTCTTCATTTCAGCATTCCAGCTTTGCGTTACTTTCATGCAAAAGGACATCCCAGAATGTTGCTCTTTCCATTGTTTTGAAATTACACACGTGCATTAAACGTGCCTGGGAAAGCCCAGGAAAAAAATGAGAGGAAAAAAAATTGTACAATTATTTGACTGTCAGGAAATTGCTGTCCTTCAGAAAGATCTGTGCTCGTTGATGTATTGGGGAAGTTCCTCCTTTTTAGAGTTCCCTTGTTTGAAGAACACGACCATATGCTACAGTGCTATCCACAATATGGAAACAGATTTACACAGACACACATTTAACTCTACAGCAACCATTTTAACAGAAAGGGCACAAGCCAAGGTAAGAAAACCAATCTCTGATGCACAAGTATGTACTGTGACACTGCCACAACCTAACCAATGTTGTTAAATGTCACAGGAAAACTTGCAAGCTACATTAAGCTCCCCAAAAGGCTTTACAAGCAAAAATTCTCTGCCACCACGTTGTTCATGTTGCTGAAACTTCAACAGAGGGCAAACTGAACTTTTTCTCATAGAAAGTCTCCAACAACAAGCACCGTTCTGCCTCTCAAACAAGAAACTATTTTTTTAATTGTTCCATTCCTTTCTCTAAGAAGAAAAAGTACACCCTACCATTAGCTTGCTATTGTCAAGTAATTTGAAACGTGTAGGGATGTAAAATTAAAGCTCTCACAAAACTGACATAAGCTTCAAAAATCATTCCACATCACTTGACGATTCCTGCTTCACTAAGTTTTATTGTTCTCCGGTCTAGTTAATCTTCTGATATGTAATGATTATTGTTCCATGTATTCTGAAGGCTTACACTTAAGCAGCAATGTGGGAACAGTTGTGTAGCTTACTCCAAAATCAATCCCATTAAGGTAAAAAAGGAAAGATTGGTGCCAAAACTCCTCTCTTACAGAGATAAAATGTAAATGCTCTGGAGAAGGCGAAAACAGCTCCTCGGGGAATTGTTAGGAAGTGGGTGAAAGAGCAAGGCAAACGTTTGGTTGGTCAAGTAGGAACTTGAAGGAGGAGAAGTGGAGTGAGAACAGCACAGCTCCGCCAGCACAGACACCACTGACCTTGCATGCGCATGGAACGCCAATAAAGTAAAAGGAAACAGATAAAAATCTCTGCGTATAAAGTATATGCCATTTTTATTCCTTAAAGGATTTAATAAATTCCACAAGTCTCCAGGAACATAAAGATAAGCTGGCTGCTCATGAAGGGCAAAGCGCTATCAGTTTGCAAACCAACTCCACTGAGTTTAGGAAGGACTTCAGGGAGAAATGGCGTTTAATAACATCTCTGGCTGCTCCTAAAACACAGAGCTGCTGCCTAAATGGGAGCCATCATTTAACCTTCTTGGCTGCACAACATTGTTCTCAAGAAAACATTTCAAAATGAAGAAGGAAAACCAATTTACTTGTCTCTTTCTCTGCTTGTTTGTTAGGACCGAATCCTCCGTACGCTACAATTACATTCTGAATGCATTAGGTATGATTGATACTCAGGAGAAAACTGGCAGTTTATATTAATGATCCACCTTAATGTCTTTGATTTTCAAAATTTTTAATGTAAGAAAATATGAAAATGTGAAGGGTGTTCAGCTGGAAGAGGAAATGAGAAAGATAAATATAACACAGCCTCTTTAATCCAAACATTTTCTTTAAAATAAATTCCACTTTCAAGCTTCATTTACAATCTCATTTGCACAGAGTTGCCAATCCTGATTAGCCCGAATGAACTCCCCAAACATGAAGGTGAAATCTCCCAGACAGTGATATAGCAGGAGATTAGAACACCTGCAGATACCCAGTGTGCTACAAGAGACTCTCTCTTTACTTGGAATTACCCTCAAATGAATATCTTCAAACATAAATGTACAAAAGAAGGGATCTCACAATCTGTGGTTAAACAGAAATTTCACATTTTAAAGCTCAAGAAACGCATTCCGTTTGAGACCAAAAGCTCTGAGACAAAGAACTCTCTTCTCTAGCTTTCAAAAACAGTGATTCTTTTAAAAGGGAGAAAAGCATGATGTTTATCCAAGTCTCAAGACTCTTTTAATAGGAACTAGTCATGAGTGATGTTACAGTAGGCAAGACAAAAAAAGAAAATTGGCTCAGCCCATCTCAGTGGGACATGTAATTCCCCATGAAGACCCAAAACACAACCCTCCAGAAAGCCACAATTTCGTTAAAAAACCCCAAACAACTGACAGTTTTAAAAATACTATGTATATTGTGAGACTGCAAATGAAAACGCAGGTCAACAAAGTAAGAAATAAAGGAGGTAAGAAAGAAAGAAAGAATCATTTTCACACCCAGCAAATCATCACATGCCATCTACTCCAGTTGATTATGGCATTTATTTGGTCAAGTATTCACAAGTTAAAACTCCATGTGTTTAATCATAGTCTGGCCTGTTATAAAGCATTATGTCTTAAGACTTTATTTGATCAGAAGGCAAGCTTAGACTAGTTCTTGCAACTTTGAGAAATTGCAGTCAACCATTTCTCAATATCTGATAGGCAGGAAGAAGAAGAAATGAATTTTAAAATGGGTATGGTTGGATCATTGATACACAAGCCATATTTCAAGAGCTGTGATGGGTAAAAATGAGGGAGGATTCCCTGAATGTATGGGAGAGAGTATGGCACATAGCACACCTCATGACAGAAAAAAAGAAATGTCTATTATCTTCTTAACAAGGTACATAACAGATGAATAAAATAGCCATTAAAATCATTATAATACTAAGAAATCACCACTTGAAGTGACTGCACAAGAAAGCGCTGGAAAGATGAAGGAAATCTTGAAGAAGTAGCAAAAGGCAGAGGTAGAAGGATGACACACTTGCCAGGAACAGCAGCACGTAAAGAAGAAACTGCAGTTAATTGTACACTGTTAATTGCATGCCTGCCATTTTACCAGTTTGGAGGCTAAAGGTGCAACACATAATGGATGCTGGGCTCAGGGCCAAATCTCAGCTCCTGATGTTCAACATCCAGACACCGTAAGCCAGCAGAGGAGCTTTTATGATTTAAAACACTGGCAGGTAAAGGTAAAGACATTTTTATCCAAACATCAACAGCACATCCCCACTACGGTTTCTCCAATAGAACCCACAACAATTCAAATGAGCATTGTCCCTGGCTTGCATTGAGGAGGGCCTGAAGGTGACAGCTGAAAGCAAAGCCCTGTTTTAAAGAAACACCTGGAATTCCTCTGCCATAGGCTGGGACACACGTTGGACTGGTTAGAGAATATGGAAAAGCGAGGAAAGTGTGGGAATGAAACAAATGTGTTTTGTACAGGAGGCTAAAAGGGGCACTACCCAAGAGGTGCCCACCTTGGAGCCATTTATTTCAGAGCAGGGCTCAGTGCCTGAAGTAACCAGCCCTGCCTAAAGCTCTCCCAGGTTTGAAGGTGCAGAATTCAGCCCCTAAAAATTGGGCAGATTAGGAAACCATTCATTCACCCCACAGGGGTACATCAAATCTCAGACTGCTGAAAAAACACAAGACAGGGACTTACCACACCTGCATCTAAAATGAATCACCATTTATTTAGTAAAACAGGATTCTTACAAGGAAGCAGATTAGATAATGGGTTAGAGAGCAATTGCTTATCCAGTTCTGATTCAACTCCAGCACTGAACAGCAGTGACAGAAAATTATGACCAAATTATGCCAGCTCAATGGATTACTCAAACTGCTCTAATAACCCTCAGTTTCTCCTCACTGGGTATGACTTCCACACAAAAGTCGCTTCCACAGTTGGAATTAACTCAAAGAATACTTTGAAAGCACAGAATATTCCAAAAACTGAATGTTCCTTTCTCATTAAAAACAGCCTAAGTCAGGTTTGGAAGCTTTCTCCTTCCCATTGTTGTCACGCCAGTCCATGTGTCTCGTGTGGGTTACACACACACACAGAGGAATTGTTTAATTTTAAACAAGCACCTAAATTCTGCATCCCTGCAGGCATGAGGGTGACTCTGAGCTGTTTGGGAGGAGCAGAGCAAGGAGCTCTGAAGCTACAATTTCTTCATGTGCTACAGCCAAACACAACACACCAGGCAGCACCACAACATGTGAAAAGGCCAGAGCCCCTCAGCTACTTTGTGTACGAGGGGAGGGTTTGTTCCCCCTTGGAGGATTTCCCTTCAGAAATGCTCTGCCTGCCACACAGGGGATTTGCTCATTCGTGTTTACTCATTTCTGATTCATGGTCTTTGGGCCTCTAAAATATTGTTACTAAAAAAAAAGACCAAAGAAGTCCTTTCTCATTTCCAGCCTCACCCTCTGTGTACGATCACAAGGGAATCTCTGACCCATGAACTAACTGCTCCTTTTGACACAACCAGCTGGTAGGAAAGCTAAATAAAGCATTGTCTCAAATCAACAACAAAGAGGAAAGGAAAAACAACCAAAAAGAAATCTTAGTGTGGTTTTAGAGATCTTAAAGTGTTACAAGTTACGTTAACTGGACAAAAAATATCTGGGGAACGTAGAAGAACCCCAGGTACTCCAGCTGAAAAATCAAAGTTCCATACAGAAAGAGGACTCGTGGATGTGTAGGTGCAAAAGGACATCCAGGTATCTGAAAGACTCCAAGACCTCCATCAGGGATCTTCTGCCTCTTCTCTGATGCCTCTGAATTCCCCACAGTGGGAAACCTGGATAATACAAGTTTTTTAGGCTTCTACCCTAATTATTCCCAAGCTAACATAGTGGTAGTCCCTAAGCAAGACAGGTACTAAATATTCTTCAGCAATAAATCACAACAAGAGGAGTTTTTATGTCCTGTAAGAAACAAGCACGCAGCAGGGATCTGGCAGTTCTGGAGCCAGGGATACCCTTCCTTCGGCTGGGGCCAAACATTCAAAGGCAAAACTCACCTCAGAAACTGCCTTTCTTTGTCAAGCATAAGGTTATGATTTACAGTGACTGTTTTTGCTTATTTGTTTTGTTCAGCTCTCTAAAGTGAAGGAAATCCAACAACATTCATGGCTTCCCAGTCAATTTTGCATTAACTTCACTTTCAGCTTCTAATGAATAGGGCTGTATTGCAACAAACTTATTTTAAATTAAGTCTTCCCTGAGACCATTTCTACTTCATTTTGTGGGGAAAAAAGTTGTTTTAAACGAGATTACACCTCTGACAGGATTACACCTGACAAAAATGCAATCTTTCACTTGAGTGAACTGTGATTTTCCAAACTGCAGGCTTTCAGAGTGTATTATTACATGACATAATTTTGTGTCCATGACACCTCTCACAATCTCAGGGGTTTTCTCTCCCGTGTGGAGCTTCCTCAATTCTGCTGGAGGACTGAAATTGAATAATGCAGCTGTTAAAACAAAAATGCTTCAATAGAAACTGTTGTGTTCATGGGTATTTAAAACAGTTTGCAGTCTTGTCCTGATGACCTGCTGTTTACTGTCCATTTAAACAATATTCTTATTGTATTCTTACTTTCTCAAAACCAACCCACGTGTTTTAATTCTGATGAAAACACTGTCTAAAATTATACTGGAAGTGTTGTGAGAAAGTTGCAAAAAACACCAAGTGATCCAGACAGACATAGATATAATCAGATATCAAAGGGGTTATTTTTAGTGTTGCAAAGCATTTCACATTTATGTGTTTATTTATTTATAAGCCTTGGAAAGCTACCAGCTATTTTTATTGAAAAACTAAATAGGAAGCATTCTTAGAAGAGTGCAGTGATGCTCCAACACATTGTCATGTTGAAATATTAAGATGGTCAGACATTTCTCTGTCTCTCTGATGTATCACTAGGAAATACAAGAACTCAGACCACTGTGTTAAAGGAAATTCAGTATAACTCACTTTCCCAAGAAGCCAGAAGAGAGATTCATATCATGACAAATAGCTAATCAAAAGTATGCAAGAAGAGGTAATTCCAAGTTGGTGACAGCTGTTTAATTAATAGTTTCTTCTAGCTTCTTACTGTATGAATTATACTACACAAATTATACTCACCTACAAACCAAAACACAGGAAGAAACAGCCATAAAAATTTATGCTGAGGGTATTAGATCTTTCATGATTGCAGTTTCCTCCTAAACCTGGTCCTAGAACTATTATCAGTCCCGTGGAGTACTGCTGAGTCTTTTAAGTCACGGTTTGAGTTTTCTGTTCCCATTTAGAGACCTCCAGAAAGGCCTCAGACCCAGATCAAAGTGACTGCTGTGCCCTGAGATGATGGATTTCAAAGCTCCTCTGCATTCCCAGCACTGCAACCTCAGTCCAGCACGCTGAGAACCCTGTGCTGCAGCCATTAAAAACTTCTCCAAGGAGTCCATAAATGGCCAAAAATGAACCATGCACAGAATCTATCTTCTCTTATCAGCTACTAATCTAAAAGATACTGCCACCTATTCAGGAGACTAAATGGTGCAACAACTGCAATGGTGTAAATCATCTGCAACCCTGACTAGCATTCACAGAGCTACAGATACACAGCAATGCAAATGTGTCCCCTCCATCACCTGCTTTGGCTTTTTTTATGTTTGAAAAAAGTAAAAACTCACTGATGACAACTCAAGAAGCTTCATAAACATCATCAACAACTCACAAATGCCAAAAAAAGGACAAAAATAATGTGAGAGTTTAAGAAATTTAAAAAAAAATCTCCAGTGTATGGTCTTCAACTTGCATGACGAGTCAAGCAAAACTTTAAGAAAAAAAAAAAATCTGTGTGAAGGCAGTATTAAGAAAAGGGGGATGCAAAATTTAAAATAAAGGGGGAGCTAATTTCTAGTGCTGAACAGCAACAACCACAAAACTCCACGTGAATTTGATCCCCATACTTGAAGGCAAAACATCCGGGATGATGTTCTCTTTTCACCAGGAGTGAAACATCATCTTCAACATCTAAAATAACACCAATTTTACTTATTTTTACTATCTGATTAATCACTATTTAGATTCCTTCCTACAACAATTAAAACATTATTTATACCCATAGTCTCACACCTGCTGTTTCCTTGCTAAAGAGGAATGTTTCAAATGTTTGACCTTATTAAAAAAATATATAAATCCTAAGTACATAGATCAAAACATTGTGACGTGGAACAGCCTCAAAATTCCTCTGCTGGGTGAACAAAGATCTTTTTAAAACCATTTTACATAACCTTCTCATCCTTAAGCCTGGTCTAAAGCAATTACATTGCAGATAAAGAACTCACAAAATGGTCCTGCTTTTTGTCGGTATTATTCCTTCAAAACAATCAGAGAAAAACCCAGAACCAAATTAGAACCTTTAAACCTCATCTGCGAGGTTTGTGAGCGAGTAAAGGAGGACTCCAAAAAAGAATCACAGCACCTTTCAGATTCATACTACTCCTTCTGCTTTATTTCAAAATAGTAGAAGGAAAATCCTTATTTATTACTTATGATCTGATCGCTTCCATTTGCAAATAATTTGTCATATTTTTGGCTGCAAAATGTGCAGTTTCAGCACAAAAAGGAACCCTATTCTTTGCTTTCAAGAAAGAAAATTAGCCTGGACTGTTTTTAAAACATTCCAGCTACAATCATATAATTATTATTAATCTGAAGAAGTGATATGAAGGTAGTGACCTCTGAGGGGCTCCAATTTTAAACCTTTTTCGCTACCCCAGGGAAATGGGAGGATCAGCAGTTAGTGCTCCAATTCCAGCCCCAAGCCTGTGCCAACACACTTCATAAGCTAAATCCAGGTTTGGGAGACAGGCTGCGCATTTTTCAGAGACTAAACCAGCATAAATCACAAAGTGCCAACACGCTACGAGGTTAATGTTGTGTTTTACTACAGTAAGCAATTTCTATCACCATTTAAAATGAGACAAGCAAAATTCAGGCAGACAAAATCTCATGCATCAAAGATTAATTCTCAAGTACTGAGCATTGGCTTTGGCTACTGGGGGAACATATTAGAGTGGGAGCAGCAACCACTGCACTTAGAGGAGTATAAATATCTCCATTCTTACCCATTCTCCCTGTCAGCTGACCATAGTGATGGGAATTTTGTTTATTTTCTGCCACGCATTAGACTTTTTCTTCTTTTTATTATTATCTGAGTAAAAAGGACCAACTATATCCAAGTATGGAGGAAATAAAATCTATTAGCCTTAAGGGGCACAACGCCCTGCTCCTGTACCAGCATACCTGAGGAATGACTACACCACCAGTGTGGAGAGGCATATCCCAGCAAATTATTTTGCACCTAATTAGGAGACATTTTAAATAGTACCTTGCCCATAAATGAAGCATTAGGGAAGTGTTTACACCTTGTAACTCACTCCCTGTTCCATCGAGGGGGTTTCCAGGGTGCTGGATGCTGATGCCAAACAACTGTGATGAACAGCACGGGCTGCTGCCCCCAGCAAAGCCCCCTGGAAACTCAGTTCTGAGACTCTGCTTGTGGTAACACTGAGAATCAAATCTCTCTGCAGAAAATGTAGGTGTGCAGACTTAGAGACAAGCGAGGGAGGGAAATTCATGGCGTCAGGCTTCTACTGCAGCACATTAACACACACATTGTATGCCAATGGTGGGCACAGTTATGGGGCAAATGGCTCAGGGCTCCTCTGAATTTCTCAGTGCCCAGTTCTGTGCTGGAGCTCAGCATGCAGTGACCAGATTGTAACAAGTGATGCCCAGAAGAGGAGCACAGATTCAGCAGTGAGGATCGATGGTAAAACATTTCCTTTAGCCGCAACGTGTGCATTTGTAACCAAACAATTAGATGTGAAAGAACAGCTTCCAGCAGAGCCTGCCATGAGTTACCACAGCATGACACTGCAGAGAGCACTGAAACACATGCTTGGGTCCATTCACAAATTAAATTTTAAAGAATCTACCCATTTAAAAAAATGTCTGTGAGCTAGGCTCAAATCCAAGGACAAAGACCATCCACTCTTGTGATGGAAGATTCTTGCTGATTCATAGCCTCTGCTACCTGCAGCACTTGTCCCTCTTCTTCCCAGACTGATGACAGACCCTGCACAGACTTGGAAGAGAAGGGGAAGTTTGAACTTGTTTAGGTGAAGTTGATAAATGCATTCCCCATCATCCCCAGGAGTCCTGACTTCTCCCTTTTGTATGTGTGTGGGGACGTACACAAGGAAGAGACACAAGCCATAAAAAGCTCTGCAATAAAGGCCTCTCTAAAACCTGAGGAGGTTTTAGGACCAAAGCAGTAATCATTAATACTGCCCTTCCCACCATACAGGCATGTGTGTGAGTGTTCATGGTGAATACAGCAGGTCATTAAGATGACTGGAGCCAATTAGACCAAATTAAAACACAATAAGGACACAACTGCACTTACTGCAAAATGGTCATAAAATATGTAATATGATCTTAATAAAAAAACCTTTGAAACCCAGAAACCACTCAGAAGGAAAACACATAAATATGTGGTAAGTGGTTTTGTTAACTATAAAGAAAACATGTCCCAAAGGAATCTGAAAATGAAAAACACCTCTCAAGAAAAAGGGGTCTTGGACCTTTGTTTAGTATTAACTTGCTTTGTTTAATTTTCAAATTAGTTTTTTAATGTATCAGCAATGATAATGATTTGAAGGGATGGCAAAGAGCTGCTGCAGCTCAGTGCTGCTTCAGGAACTCCCTGAGTTTTTCCAGCTAGGTGTGACTTTCCCAGGAGGTGTCATGACAATAATGTGAGGCTACGCAACTAAGGCAGAGTAGAAATACATCCCTCCTGGAAAACTATCCTAACTTTGAGTTTATATGCTATTAACGATTGTGTCACCTCAGGCTGTACCTTTTTAACTGAAATTTCATCAAGCTTCAGCCAATTATGAGAGAAGATCAAGGATCTTGACCAACTGAGAGTTAGTAGCCAGGTCAGTCTTCTCTAAGCAATCTTGTCTTGAACATATTCACTTTTACACCTTCCTTTCCAATTTCCAGACTATTTTTCAATTCCCTGACTTAGCTTTTACCAGAATAAATAGGGAGGTGGCAAACTGAGAAACCATCAGAAGCATGCAGAGGAAAGCAACTCTTCAACTCTCACATATCAGAAATTTAGAATAATTTGAAACAAAACTTATGTATTATTTTATAAACAAGGTAATAAAAAAGAGTAAATAGATTTTTTTTGCAGAATCCTGGAAGTCTGAAAAATATCCTGGAACATTCTGCCCCCCTTTTCCAGCTGGTCAGTTTAGTAGTGCAGTAGAGTTTTGGAGTCCTATTTCTGCATAAATCAACCTTTCAATTAGCTCTGCAACTGATCTCCAAGAAAATGAGGAGAGATTTAAAAATCAGTACCATTACAGCCTTACTTTAAAATAATACCCTGCAAATACTCATCTTTTAAAGACTGGAAATTATGTCTATATAACAGAAGCACACTTTTTAATCTCTACTTTTTAATCTCCACTTTTTAATCTGATTAAACAAATTTAAAAGCTGATTCCTCCTACTGCGTTTAATACCAGCACTTCTGCTAACTACTTATTTCACAGCAGGAACTGTCTCTGAGAGCACATTCACATTATTCCTCCAGGCTGATCTTGGGCCAGAAGACTTGCTATATATGCTATTTACTCAGGGAGAGTGCTTAAAGTACTAAAAATGTCAAGCAAACAGAAAAAAAATTATTCTAAATATTACAGATTTATTAGGAACATAAACCATTGTATTAGAAACTGTCTAGCAAGGTGCCTCCACCACGGGTCCAGCTTCCAGATTTACTGACAGTTGGTTCTATCCCATATTAGAGGCTGTAAGGTTTTATTCTCCTAGGTTTAGGGGTTTTATCATCAGACATTTTTCAGAAAAAGAGAGAAATTGTTACTAGACTGGGTAACAATAGAAAAGAAGTTAGTTTGGGCTCCTTTCCTGCCCAGGTTGGGGTAGCACACATCCGTGCTGGTTTCCAGTTGTCTTTAGGCCTGTTAAATACCAGGCAGAATGGGACTCTATTTTCTAATGTGTCCTGACAGGGTTTTTTTATAGTGAACCTCTGCAAGCAGATAACAATCCACAAAGCTGTTATGGACCCCTCGCTCCAGCCATAAACACAATTTACATCCAGACCATTTTCTGCCAGTAGAGCCAACTGAGACTATTAATCAAATGGGAAAGAAAACAAGCATTTGTGGAGCTTTAAACAGATACTGTTCATCTGTTATTTAAAGCGTGTCAGCATCAGAGTACTGCTCAGTGTTTGAAGATCAGCTGTACAATATTTAGAATGAACTGTTCTTTAAAAGGAACAACAATATGAAGTACATAAGTTAAATAATTGATGATCAGTCTGGGACAGCATTCAAGGAAACTATCTCAGAGCAAAAGGCACTGTCTTTTTCAGCCCTCCAGAGCACTGTGGAAACTGGGGTTTCTGCATAGGTGTTTGCTGAAAAACAACAATAGATGACATCAACCAAATTATGTATTCAGCAAATAACTTGGTTGGCATTTGGGGGGACTTCGTGTAGGCTTCTGCAGCACAGGAGGCAGATGGTGATTACACTGGTTTCTGTAAAACTGAACTGAATGTTACATTAGCTGGTAATTAGAAAACTCCATTTGACTTGCCTTCTATTTTCAAACAGAATAGTTTTTGGCATAAAAGAGTGTATATCTTGAAAAGTTCACAGAAAACAAGTCCAGGTCACAGACACGTTAATCTTGGTCTGTCCACATTGTCCCAACAAAGAGCTGAGGAAAATCATGAACTACTTTATGTATTCTCTCCCTGAACATTTGCTGTTCCTTGTGTATTTCACAAACTGATTTCTGACTCAGCTGCACTAAGAACAAATCACAGAAAGCCAGCCTATACCCTAAATCTTTGCATTTTTCAGTCAGTTATTATTTTTTTCAATTTTTCCACTGTGAAGAAGCTGTTTGTCAGACCTGTTTTTATTTAACCTAAGTAAATACAGCAAAGTACTGAATAAAAATACAACAGATCATAAAGGAGATGGCCACAGTGGTTTTTATTTACCAACTACTACCTTCCTAACAAAGCATACCTTTCCTTCAGTGCCAAACTTAATCCCAGCTTCCTCCAAGTGGTTTATATAACAAAGCAATCTGCTGCATCATCTTTGAAAAGTCAACCTTTTTGAATATAGAGTCCTTGCTGCAGCCCCAGTCCTGCATCACACAGCACACACAGGCTGCTGCTGTCCCAGAGCAGCTTTGCTCAATTCAGAAAACTGCTCCCAAGCAAAGCATTTCAGGATCAAGAACTTGAAATGGGAAAATCCCAGGGGTAGGAAATAAAACTGCAACATTTTAGAATTCTGTTAAACAACAAAAAAACCCCACCACAAACCAACAATTTATCATGCTATGAAATGCATTTTACATTTACTATAATTTTGTTTGTCCAACTACAGTCACAAGAAGGACAGAGACAACAGAATGAATAGTTCACCACTCATAAAAAGTGTTAATTGACTATGGTAGCTGGTCTTCTATACACAAACAGATCAATGAAAAGCTAACTGCTTGTGAAAGTTGGAAAATTGCTGGCACACAGCCTTGCCTCACAGCAGATCTGGCTGGGACAGTCTGGACCTCCTGTCACAGAGCTGCTTTCCTCACAAAAGTCAAAGGCAAAAAAGTTCCCCCAGTTAAACTGTCTTCCTATTAAGACAAAGTGACAGAGTGACAAAAGATATCCAGTAGCTTTATAGCTCTCTAAAATATGAAACCAGTCTTGACTGCTTGTTCACTGTCAGATGAATGGTTTAAATGGTACAATAATTCAATGAGCCTACAACCTAACGCTAGTAAAGGCAAAAGTAAAAGACAACAACAGTTAGTGAGAGCACAAATACATTTTAAGGGAAAAAAGCTAAGAAATCAAGAGTGTTTAATTCTCAGTCTCTGCATGTAAATGGTATGTTTGCCTCCCTGTGCCTGTTGCTGTTCAAGGTATCCTTTCCTCCTCTCATGTTGATGCACAATCAAATACAAACAGACATGGCTTTGACACAATTTCAATTCCTAAGAATACTCATTAAGAAGAACACTGGCTTTTCCCCGTGCCTGGTTACAGGTTTTATTTCCAACTTCAAGTGATAATGGGTTCTCTCATTGTTTTGGTTATTATTCCCACATGAAGAACTAAGGTTTTCCTACAGCCTTCAAACAGGATCTGATTTTTCAAACCTAACTTAAGCAATCCCTGGAACTGCTTCAGGATTTAAAGGGAGGTCACACCCCAGAAATGACCATTCCTCTTTCCAACGCACAGCAATTGCCTGGACACTTTGTATTTATTTCTATCAATAAGATACACGGGAAGAATTATGCATCTACTGATGAGCAGCTTTTCTGTCCCTCCAGAGAAACGTTTTGGCTAAAGGGGAAGAGTTAAACACCAACCACCCCCAGCAGAGTAAATTATGATGTGCCACCCAACAGCCCTACCTATCCCTTAATGGGAAACTGGTCAAGATTTGAGCCATATACAAACCCAACCTAACAACCACATGGAATCTTCCTCAACAAATTCCCTGACCTCCAGTCAAATTAGCCTTTGATAAACGACCATTACCAGGTGGTAAAAACACAGCAAAGTTTTCCTGCACACAGAAATCACCACTGTCAAGGAAACAGTTGGAAGCTCTTCTCATCATCATAGGAAGAGAAAAAAAAAAAAAATCACTGGGGAAAACAATTCTCATATCTACCTAAGACATTAAGGGCAACAGGAGCCTGGAGAGATACCTGCTGCTGCAGCCGGCTTTTGATTTTACATGATAGTTAAGAGAGATGTAAATATTTTTGAATGAGCCATGTTCCTGCTGCAGCCAGCATACCCCACCCCCAAGAAAAAGAAGAGAGGAGGAGAAAAAAAGAAGAGAGGAGGAGAAAAAAAGAAGAAGAGAGGAGGAGAAAAAAGAAGAAGAGAGGAGGAGAAAAAAGAAGAAGAGAGGAGGAGAAAAAAGAAGAAGAGAGGAGGAGAAAAAAGAAGAAGAGAGGAGGAGAAAAAAGAAGAAGAGAGGAGGAGAAAAAAGAAGAAGAGAGGAGGAGAAAAAAGAAGAAGAGAGGAGGAGAAAAAAAGAAGAAGAGAGGAGGAGAAAAAAAGAAGAAGAGAGGAGGAGAAAAAAAGAAGAAGAGAGGAGGTGAAAAAAAGAAGAGAGGAAGAGAAAAAAGACAGCTTGAATTCTAGTTATATAAAGAGTTTGCGATGCTTTCTTGGTATTTGTATCTTCATGTTCTAATAAACTATTCAGTAAGATCCTAATTTGCAAAGATTTCCTATCTTATATTCTCCCATAATAGACTGGCCAACCAATGTGCTGTCAACACGTTAGTGTTTCCTAAGATGAACTCAACATCTACACAACACAGTCAAATATCAATCTTCCTCTTTGAAACAGAAGGAAAAATTTTGACAATTCCACCTTCAAAGTGCAAAAACATTGCAGCACTGAGCTAAACTCTGTGGAAAGCTGAGGTGTGACAGATGCCTTCACAGTTAATGCCAATCAGACACCACGTAGCAGCTGAAAACACAATACATCACTTTGATCTCCTGGGCCCTCAAAGTATTCACCATCAAGCAATCTGCATGAAGAACATGAAAAATATGCAGCGTTTCCAAAAACTGTCTCCGTGGAAGTTAAATATGATAATGTATATTTTGTTCATATTTCATAAAGCATTTCCAATCCTTTATTATGCATATGAAAGGATAGGTTTTAGCTTGCAAAAAAATAAACATGAAAGATGCTTTATATTTTAGAGACATGCAAGTTTTCATCGGATAACACAGGTGAAATAATCCTTTAGAAACGCCTGAATCGCTTTGAGGGGAAGACATTATTACAGAACATGCTTAATTAAGTCCCACTGCTAATTTTGTCAAATGAATCCCCTGTTGGATTAGACTCCAGGGAAATGAACCGTGCACACCAGTAACACGTGCTGGAAACAAAAGCTCCGAGGAAAGGCTTGACTCACATTTGGCAGGCAGGTCGTAGCCACAGGTGATTTTGGCCTGGCCGGTCTCGCAGCCGCTCAGGTTGCGGCACTCGGCCACCAAGCAGGGCCCGGCAGCTCGGTGTATGCAGCCATCCACTGCAAAACAAACCACAATAGGGAATCATTAAAAAACACTTTTTGATGGTGCCTTTGATGCCTTGGGAAGGCTGACCTGGAACAGAGACTGGAGAATAAAGTGGGGATTTATTGAAAGGCCTCCAGGATACACCTTGGGCAGCACAAGAGCCTGACCCAAGGTGGACCCAAATGGTCACAAAATGGATGACCGGTCATGAGGGCTCACACTTTAATAAGTTTTGGTCCATTTGCATATTGGGGTTAATTGTCCAATTACAGCTGCAGGTTATGAAGTCCCATCCTCTTGTTTTGTCTCTTCAGCCCACCCTTGTTTGTGTGTTTGGGCTGAAACACTTGGAACCATTGGCCTTGTCCCCAGCAGGAAAGGATTTGTTTTGTCTGCCGACTCTGAAGAGAGCTGAGTGACATGAACATGAGGCTCAGATCTGCACCCCTAGGCAGCAGAGAGCCTGGAAAACACGAAAGCTAAAACTGAAGCCATCACCTTCGCTCACAATCAAACATTTACTGCCCATTTTTACACCCACAGCCCAGACCAGCTGATCTCTAAACTGATCTCTAAATATACACAATTATTTCTTCTGACAGAACTGCTCAATGAGTTTTGCAAAAACAATGCTTAGCCAACTTCTGCTAATTGAAAAGCAAGCATCTAGAAAGTGTAAAGCAGACTAAAAGTTTCAGTATTATAAAAGGATCTTACTGAAGGCTCTAAGAAATTCTCACTACAAATCATGAAAAATTTGATCCCCATCTAAATGCTAAACTCTCTTTTACAACATACCTCTGATACTTCTACAACTGTGCAGGTCATTTAATGTCACCATGCTACTAATGCCTTATATAAAAATTCCAAAAAATAATGCTTATTGACTTGAAATACAAAAAATACCTAGTTCTGAACTTTTTAAATTTTTCCATTTAAAAAAACTGCATTATTCATACAATATTTTGGAGTTAATTAAAAAATAATTACTAAAGGATGCAATTGCAGCTAAGTATGCAAGAAAATTAGTAGAGTGCATAGATCTTATTACCCTCAGGAGCCAGCAAAAGAATAAAACAAGGCTGCTGGCACAGCAATTCTGCCCTCTCAACATGCAATCCAAGAAATCATTTACTGTAATTATAGCAAAAAGTTTGGGAAAAAAGGATAGAAAATAATAAAGGAAGTGGTGTATGCAGAAACATGTTAACTAGAGTGAAGCCCTAATTCAGCGGCAGCTGTGGAGTTCAACTGGAAGAAATCATCTTCACATAAACTACCACATCAACTCAGAAGGTAAAATAAACCCAAGTATAAAGGCTAAACAAACACTTATGGGGATAAGAAAGGAAGAGTCTATATGAACATCATCTAACATTTATTTCAGATTTTATTTTAGATTCAACTGGTTCCAACTCATAGCTGTGCCCTGCAGCGTGTGTGAAGCAATTACAGCAGGACAGGGTTGGAAAGCCAAGGAGGGATGGGTTTTGGAGAGATTCACATCTCCTGCACACAGCAGGAGCTGTGGAGCTCTCCACAGGCTCACTTTTGGACAACCCAGGGCACTCAGCGTTCCCAGTGACCAGAAGAGCCCACTCCTCCCTCACCCCAGATGCTGCTGGAAGCCACAGCACAAACAGCAGCAGTCCTCTCTACCCCAAGGCCATCACTGGTTTTATCAGGTGTTGAGCACCTCCTGAAGGTCAGGCATCTCCAGGTGGATGTCTTCAAATGGACACAACTGTCTCCTGCTAAGGGTTTTTTAAAAGCCTGATTGCCCTTTCTGAGGAGCTCTATACCCCAGCTCATATTCAGGTGACACAGGAAAATTGGGTCAGCAGCTCCTTCCAACACTCCATGCCCATCCAGGACACACTGTCACTGATTTTCAAAATGGCTTTTTGTAGTACTTTATATTAGACAAAGACAACTACAGAATCACGTGATACTGCACTTTCAATGGAATTTTCTAAAATTTTTTATTGAAAAGACCATGGACACCAAGCCACCAGCTGTAAGCACACTGCACATTCTCTGTGCCAGGACACCAAGGCTTCTCACTCTGTCTCAGAACTTTAGTTTTTAATTTACCCAAAATCTCCGCTCAACAGATTCCAAGATGTTAATGCAAAAATAATATTTGGAAATGTTGAGGGGAAAAAGAATGTTTGAAATCCATCCTGTGCTCATAATGCCCAATTTAATGGTTTTAACCTAATTATTAAATACCTTTGCAAACCAAGCAGGATAAGTAAACCAGTACATGTTGAAACCTCAAGTGTATTTTTATAAGCAGCACCACCACAATCTTTACCAACCTTAGTACTTCCTTGCACACCAACATAAAAACTGCACAGGTGTTCAGGTCTAACACTTTTCCATGGTTCTTTACAGAGGAAGAAGAGCTTAGGAATGGTGGACAGGGACTCAAACCCATGCAGGGATTTGCTTGGTGGCTGACGAATCATTTCCACCCCCGAGATGCTTCCTGCCCTCCCCACCAGTTCAGCACTCCCCTTTGGGCAGTGTCTGTGCAAGGCTCACACAAGTGCTCTCTCAGCTGCATAAATAAACCTCTTCTTCCTCAGACTCCATGCACTTCAGCACAAGCCCACACAGCACAGCCAACAGAGGAAACCATCGCCTCTGCCAGCAAAGTGGAAACACAGATCAGCCACTTCTAAACCTGTGCTGGATTGGGACACCCAATATCAGCATTCCATGCATCAGAGCAGCTGGGATCACACAGGAGGGGCCAGCTCCCCTCCAGAACCCCTCTCACGTTGGAAGGGTGCTCACAGCAAATGCAAATATAGCTGGGATATAATATATCCCAAATATAGCTGGGATATAATGCAAATACAGCTGGGATAAAGGTGGTCTGTCCGTAGTTTCCCAGAGCTGATTCCACACGTCTGTGTCCAGCCTTTATAAGCAAAGGAGCTCCAGAAGGAGGAAAGGGTAATTGAAAAAAATTGAATTCTTAACGGAGAAAAATCAATTCTATCACAACCAATCCTGACACATGACAGGGAAAATGGAAGACATCTGCCAGAAGGGAACAAGGAGACGTGTATGCTTCCCTTATAGAGGTGGCACAAGAGAAAGTGATTGAATACTCCAGACAGGCTTAGATGGAAAAGCAGAAATTAGCATTTGATACACTTCAGTGACTGATGACATGGAAAAATTACAGGGGAGTGAAGGATGGGGGAGAACACCACCAAAGAAATCAAAACCCAAAACCCAAACCACCCAAAAATTTCAAAATAACCTCTTTTTCCTACCATACTTTATTAAATGCATGAAATGAGATGACCTCTGGTCTATGCATGCATTTTTTATTTCATAACTCAATAACCCATGCTAGAAATACTCTGTTTCCAATAATACATACACTTCAGAACTTAAGTTTGATAATTCTCAAAGTAAACCCCAAGCACTGAAATATATTGCCAAATATGAGCACTCTGCATGACACAAAGTAAAATAATTGCAAAGGTAGAATAGATTAACAAACCTAAATCTGATTCTTCAGCCTCTGCTAAAACATGTCTTAGCCGCATTAATTAAGAAAAAAAAAATGGAACAGGCATGCACAAAATATTTACATGGGATATTCTGATTTCTGGAAGTGTGCACCAACTAGTAATGCCAGTGTACAGAGAGGCAAGCAGTATTAACAGGAAAACTTAGTGGAAATCACAGATAGCAACAACCTCAGAAGGGAAAAGTTATGGTCAAAGACATTTTGTTATTCTGTAGTGAGGAGGAAGAAATTCACATGATCATAATAGCATGCTGCCAAATTAACAGGAAAGTGAAGAATCCTTGATATATTGATTTCAGATGTTTCACCTGTATTTTCAATTTTCGCTTTGCTATACAGATGCTCATCTGCATTATTCCAAACAGACCTGGAAAACACTTAGACCACATCCCACCGTTCACAGTGCAACTGGCTGAAAAACCCAAACTCCATCTGGCATCACATGACAGCAATAAGAAATTGTGCTTTATCACATAAGTATAATCACAATACAAAACGTGATTTCACTTCGAAGCCCTCGCCCTGCCTCACAGAGAGCCTTTTTTCTACAGGCTGCCTTGCTGTTCAGCTTTATGGCAATCACACAGATATGCTTTGGGATATTTCCACACACGAGTGACCTGCCATTTAAGAGCTGGGGGAAAGAAGTGGGAAAACCCCACAGCCAAACCTGCCAATCGTAACAAAGAAATCCCATCTCCCATCTGATCAATTCACAACACCTGCAGGCACTGAAGAGAGGGCTCCTAACTACCCCTGTTGGTCCTGTGCTTCCTGAAGTGAGTTTCAGGCTTGGAAAGCAAGCTCCTTTGAAGGATTTTGAGTGCACTGAGTCCTGCCCAGGGCCACCAGGGAGGCAGCAAACACCCACGGGGTGGTGAAGAACACCCCCCTTCTCTCCTGCCTCCCATCCCCACAAACTGGTACCCCACCCATCAATGCCCTGAAACAGCACACAACACCTTGGCTTTTGAAGGACTGCAAAGACCTCACGCAGCTCGACCTGTCTTTTGAAAAGTGATCCTGTTACCCAGTGCTTGCAGGTGTGGAGAGCCCAGAAAAAACAGGTTTCTGTATTTATTGTTTCACCATGCCTCGGTGGACAAGCACATGGAAGGGGCTCCTCAATTTTGAAGACCTACAAACATGAACTATATTTTGAGGGCTGAAAAACATCCCAAGAAACTTCAGATTCAAATCATCTCTATGTTCAAGTTGCTCATGCTTGTGTAAAGCTATTAAAAGTAGTACTCTAATTTTTTTTTCATGAAAAATAATAGCTATTTCATTGCATGCTTCCATAAGTTTCAGGAGCCACTAGGGACAGCACTTTGTTCTCCCAACAATTCACCAGAAGCCATTAATGAAGAAAAACTATTTTCAAAGCTATTGCAGTCAATGGCATTGGTTGCACAAAGAAGTCAGCTGAAAATAATTGCTTAAAAGACACAAAGTCAGGTTTTTATCAAAATAAAAATCCTATGCAAAGGACAACATATTAATAACAACATGTTAAACAAAAATATATAATCATTGACACCATCTTTCTCCTTGTACACTGAAGGATGCTAAAAGGTAAAATCCTTTCTTAACTAATTTATTGTAAAATAATTGTGTTTGTGCTCCAGAATTGAAGGGTTAAAGTTATATAGTAAAAAACCAAGTTAATTTACTGGTGTACAATATAGAGCAAACCTATTTCTTCGAGAAAATCTCTTAAAATTGCAAATGAAGCAAAAGCACAGGAAACACAGAATTAAGGGTATCATGGGATGCTGCTTAAAAAAAAATAACCTCAGCAAAACTAGCCTTGCAGTGCAGATGGTAATAAAAAGGGTAAGGTAACCTAACACCACAGCAAAAAATACAAACTCCTCCAGGAATAATAAGGCCCAAATTTCTTTTGTGACCTTGTGTGCAAGGCTGAACAAAGTGAAGCCATGATGTAAACAACATATGCAGATTTATTGTGTTACATTTCAAGAATCCACATAGTCTTTTTTTCCACAGTAATTCCTGTTCTCTGGTGCTTTTCCAGATTTTCGTTTCTTGTTTTCAGTAGGAAATTCATGAGGCTTGCTTATTTAAGCAAGTCACCTGTGCTTGATGTATCTCTGAAGTGGTACTGCTCTTCCACATGGCACATGCCATGAGGACATAAAGTCAGGATAATGTCATTGCAGGAGATGTGCTGCTGGGGACAGGGGAGGAAATGCTTTGTGCACTGCAGAACCTCTGCTAGACACATCCTCCCTTCTCTGGGACCCTCCAAAAACACCCATGGCAAGGATGTGTGTGACAACCAGAAGGGAAAATGAACAAACAGAAAGAGAAAAAAACCACCACTCTCCAAAAAGCCATCGCTGAACCCCCAGGTACTGATGAAAGACCCAACCCACCACCAAATCCAGCCCCACTCTGCTGAGCTGGTGAAGCACCTCTGCACAGCCATCGGCATCACCAAAGCTGTGACTGCACCTCTGAGAGCAATGCAGGAGGAAATAAACCCTGCCCAGCACACACAACAGGTGCTGGTCCAGCGAACAAAGGTGGGGATCTTAAAAAGATTGCAACACAGATGTCAGTCCGCTGCTAGGAACAGCAGTTTTTATTACTGAGATGGCCTCTGTCAATGGGAAGCTTAATGAACTGAAGGTTTTTAATCAACCCACTGGTTTATAGGCCTCCAACATAATTAATTTTTAAAATTTAGCAATTACACAGCATTTCCTGGCCAAAATCTCAGCATTTAAAAGCACGATCTTAAGCTCTATGTTTAACATTCTCCTTTTCCAACACAAAAAGCACAGATGAACCACTTATTTTGAGATGGCTGGTTCCCTGAATTAAGCCCACATTTCATCACCATCTATGCTCACATTCCTTAAACATTCTTACTTTCAGAAACTCTTAGTGCGTACACCTGATTTAAGACCAAAATGAGACTTGCAAGTCCTGAAGCTTAAACTACTGATTAGCTGAAGTGTCAACCCACATCCTCTGCACAGTGCCTTCCCTTCTCAAGGGTCAACACTCTGGGGATGCCCAAGGGGCCTTCCAGCAGCTGGAATTACAACTGGGGATCCTCCCAGCTCCAGCCAATCATGCTGCAGAGCAAGATTAATGAAAAGCAATAATAAAACATAATAAACCATTATTCTGGTATATACTGCAAGGAACAGAGCTTCTGGTAACAAGGGCAGGTGCAAACCTTATTGTACAGTCAGACATGGGAAACTTGTATTTTAGAGTACTGTTCAGCTGAAATCCTATAAATTTAGCATTACAAACCACCAGTAATTGCCTGCCACGGTGAAAAGGATTGGGAATTGAATTTTAAAACCTACCGGTTGTTTTAGAGAAAGTTGTCTTTATCTGGATGCAGTTCACAGTCAAGCATAACAAAAGCAGCTGAAACATCCAACATAATCACAATGTCCTTGCCATAAAGTGGCAAAAAGCCCATATGGATAAAGAAATCAACAACAATTCAAAATAAAGCTCACTTACCCACAAATCTGTTACATTTGAACTGTCCTACATTTAGTGCACACAGCCAATTATTCCTACTTCGACAAAACACAAGCCAACATGAAACTCACAAATTTTGGCAGGTTTTTTATTTTAGTTAAATATCTGAGGATACCAGAAAGTCATATTAAAAATAAACAAAAAGCCGAGTCAAAGTTGTCCTGTCAAGGCGAATTTTTCCATAAACAACCAAACAATGCAGAAAGCGTTGGTTTTATCTCACACTTACAACATCATCTTTCCTGGTCTTCGAGTGCTCTGCTCCAGTTTTGTAGACAAGAGCTATAATGTCAATAGGATTCACACTTTTGTCAGCCCACTCAAGCAGCAGAAGGGCTCAGAGAAACACGGGGCTGATAAACCTGTCTGAATGTCACGCTTTTGGCAAGGAAGAACAGTCGGAAAGGCTCCAACAGTGCTTTTCCAGTTTTTCCCAGTCCAAACTGCTGACATTAAGGCATGTGTGAAGGAGCCATCCACTTCCTTTTAATTGTGTTAGTGCTGAGACACCTGACATGCCACACTCTCTTCCAGATGGAAAGGAGACAGCTAAGCCCTAAATACCTCCCGGCAGTGAGCACAAAAACTGCTTGTTGTTGTTTACCGGGAAGCCATCAGTCTGCAGAAATTCAGGCTACTCTCTGCTGGGTTTGATCAACTCACACTCCTCCCTACCTGCTCCCCCAGCCTCCCAAAACAACTCTGAAGAAGGTGCAAGGTGTTTTAGGTGGTGTCACCCTGCAGGAATGGGTCTGACCACTCCAACACCCTTTCCTCAGCCTCCTGGGCAGCCACAGGACTTGGCTTCCAGCTGGATGCTGCACAAATTGGAAAGACAAAGGTTTATCTACATTTCATTTGCCCTGCATTGTGCTATTATTACAGGACTGTCATTCCTTAGTAAATATCCATATTATTGCCTTCAAAAAATCTCCCTGAACCCCTCTTTGCCACGATGGCCATGAAGCTATTGAAGACATCAGGCTTCTGCCATCATACCAAGTTCTGTCTGGTGTGTTCAATTATGGAATCTCTTTTTCCTGCCGTACTGTTCAGAAAGGCTAAAGGAGAAAGTATATGATAATAAGAAAAAAAACATGTCTTACAGGGCAAAGAAAAATAGATTTTGTTTTTAAAAAGCTATTTACTGATATTCTGATGTTGCAATAAAGAACGCAGAAATGGACAAACTGGTATGATTCTCTGTCCATCAGCAACCTATGTCACTTGATGGCCAAAGAAAATGCCTAAAAGAAAAGGGCAAGATCAGAGCAAAGAAATTACCAGGGCTCCCACAGCACTGGAAAATCACAAACATGGGAAAGATGTGTTTTCTGTGTGACTGTGGCCTTGCTTTTTATCTTGTGGGTTTGGTGTTTTCTGTTTTGGTTTGGGGGGTTTTTCTTGAGCATTTTCTAAGTGTCTCAGACTCAAATGTGCTTTTGAATTTGTATATATTTGTACCAATTATGTATAGTCTTCTGTGTAATGCAGACAAGGAAATAATACCACAGGTTACTCTGAGTAAAGGCATATTGCTAACCTAGAAAACAGAATGAAAACAGAAAAACTTTCCATAATCCTTCAGAAAGTTTTTTGTTTGGGGTTTTTTTTCCCCTCATTTACAACACACACAGCCAAGTGCTTCTTTCTCTGTTGTTTGATGTCTGCGTTCCTTTGGATTTTTGGTAATACATATTTCTGTTCTCTGTGTCAGCATTTGAGAGCTCAGCACAGGAGACTGCAGTGGTGTGCTCCATTACTTACAAATGTTTCAAAAACACTAAGTGCACGGGCCGGTCAAAGCAGATGAATTGCATTAAGCCACAATAGGTATTTGCATATTTGGAGTACAGTTATTAAGCAGTCATCGTGCAGTGATTATACAAATTTATTCACCACCATCAGCCAGCAGTTGACAGGCACAGGTCAAGGATTTAGACGGAGCAGGCTATCAAGTAATAATTGTAAAATGACTGTGTAAAAGGAAGCCTTGTAACAGTGATGCATCCTCGCAGCCCAAAAGGCTTTTGGCATGTCATTCCAAAGAATTTGAAAGGCACAGTGAAAATGAAAAATATAAAAAAAGTATAATGTTAGCTACTCTTTCCCCATAGAAATGCAAGGGGAGGTGATATAAGCCCTTCTCAAGAGAGAACATGGAAGGAAGACTCTCTCACATAGATCTTTGCAGATTTGAAGCCTGAAGGCTTCCAGAAGGAAATATGACTTCTAATTAAATATAACTAATCCGGGCATGGGAGAAGGTGATTTTTCTCTTTAGCCATAGGGTGCACCAAGCACCAGAACACTGTACATCACTGCTGGAATGAAAGAACACTTTAGAGCTTCTGAGAAAGCCTGGCAGAGGATGCTGAGCCAGAGACAGGCAAAGGAGGTACGTGGGGCAAGGCAAACAGCTCCACTTGTGAAAAACCTTCCACAAGAAAGGTGGGCAGATCTGCCAAGAGAAAGCTCTCATGACTTGCACCTTCAAATATTACATCCCAGACGATTCCTGTACGCAATCTGATTGTTTGTTTTTAAGAGCCATCTCTTCCCTTCCCCTCTGACCCATGCAGGTTTAGTTTGACCATGCAGCAGCACGGAATCCTCCTGGAGGTTTCCACGATGCACCAGCTGCAAGAGAGGGGGAAGAAAATACCAGAGGAAGGGTCAGTTCCAGAAGCAAAACACATCCAGTGCTGGGCATTCTTCAAAAGGGACTCTAAAAAGCCACAGAGAACGTAGGAATTCTGAATTAGGGCAGCAGCTGGAATGTACAAAGGAGCAAGACTGAGCAGCAACAAAGGAGATACTCTCTGGCTTGCAGCAAGGCTTAACAGGCTCTAGGAAAACTCCAAGATATTCAGTGAGGAGCAGCTGGTTTTCTTATTTCCTGGATCATTTTCACTTGTGCTAATTTACCGTTATTGTGAACCACTGAAGGGAGAAAACTTGGTTGAGCTACTTCTCAGTCTGCAATCACAGAAACATCCTCTCAATTTGGAGTGCTGTTTGAAACCAGATTAATTAACAGTATTAATTATACAAAAATTGCCTTGCAATAGGTAAATCCAATTGAACACATTACAATGTATTCTAATGGAATAAATACAAGGGAAGAAAAAGGTAAACACTAGATTAACCAGAAAATGATGTATGAACAAAGTTCTTCCAGACAGCCTTTAAACACAAGCCTGAGAAGTAATTACCCATAAAAACAAATATTCTCAAATATTCTTTCCTTTCACTGAGATGCTGTGACAAATCAAATGTGCAACACAATCAAGAAAAAGATAACTTACAAGACCCAGGACAAAACCAACATCTAGCATGCTGGAATATCAACTTGTTCAGCCACATGCAAAAATATCACATACACTAATTACAACTTCCACTATAAAAGCAGCATCGTATCCTGATATTGACTCACACTGCAAATCAAATGCAGAAGAGAACCTGTTTACACTAATATGTCAGCTGGCATTGCAGAAACTGAAAAATCCATTAAAAATATTAGATCTGTAGCTCAATCCATAAAATCCCACAACCTTCACACGTAATTAACTGTATCTGCACTACGGGGGAGCTGCCATCATCAGACCATGCCTTCCTCTTCCAGTGCTGGACAGATTGTGTCTGACAGCAAAGTTCTGCTTCCAAGGGAAATGGAGAAGCCTTCCACTAACTTAAGATTGCCAGATACATCCCAAATAATCAAGTGGAAATTAGTGACAGAATAATAATGAACAAAAAGGAAAGGAATAAAACCTCTTGAGTGTCTATCTAATGACAGAAATAAAAAGACAATGGCAAAGCTTGAGATAACAGCCTTCCACACTGCCCACTGTACTTGGGGGTTATTTGCAGTGCGATCACTTCGGACAGGAACAATGTAAAAATCCCAAGAAGGGCACAAAGCCTGATAACAGCAAGCAGCCTTGAGAGTTAAATGAGGACTGATTCCAGAAGCTGCATGGGGAGCTGCTCTGAGCTGCTCCCTGCCCAGTCCTCCACAGGGCCACACCACAACAGCTTTGTTTCATCAAGGCCCACACAAGCTTTTTGAACCTACAAAAAAGGTAAACCTGTAATTAATGAACTTATTACTTATCTGAGCTGCCTGCAACCCTCCTCACACTCCATGAGTTGTGGGAAGGGAAATTAAAGTACTAAGCACAGCTTAAATTTACAATCTAATAGTTTTCAAGTAAGAAACAAGACATCCCACACAGATGGCTATATTTACTAGTTTGGTAATTCTGGTAATTCCCTCCCAAATAACTTTATGTTGGTCCTAAAACACCATTAAAGCATAGATAAGGAACAGAAGAACTAAAGAGCTGGTTAATCTGTGTAGCATCATTATGTATTATTTAGTTTAATATCTTCTTGTAGTAAATACAAAATCATTATGTGCCATTTTCTTCAAGAGAACATTGTAGTAAATTTGGTGTTGCAACAGAACCATTAAAGTATAATAGTGTACACAGAAAAATTCTACTGATTAGCAAACAAAAATATGTAATTATAGCCACAGTGTGGGACTCAGTTGGCTGGTGGTTTATTGCATACTGTTCTGTAAGACTGCTTTGCTGCCAAAAATAATGAGGAAAATACTGAGCTGCTGGTTCCAGTTGTACTAGAGGGTTTTGTCTTGATTTTATTGACATTTATAAAGCGATCATCACATGTAACAAACAAGTCACATTGCCAGCACTGCGAGCTGCAGTCTGCGGTGATTAATGAGTAAACAGCATCAATTCCATAGCAACCTTCCACGGATATGGATCAATATTAACTGATTTTTTTTAAAGAGGTAATTCTGAACAACACTTTGGCCAAAGCATCTCAAGTGCTCTGCAGTTCGAGCAATATTAACAAAATAATACAAGAGCACTGAGACATGGCTTTAAAATGAAAAAGCAGCTCAACATTAGTCCATAAAAGCTGTAGTAAACACGTTCGAGTGTGCATATTTCCAATACATAAAAATACAGTTTTAAGAGAAAATACATATAATCATGAGTAGGGAGACTGAACAACATATATCCTGTGATATTTGGTATTATACTTAAGCCTCCAGATTTTATTTTCCAGCTTTCATTAAAGGGAGGAGAGGGAATGAGATATATCTGTAGCATTGTACAAAAAAAGATGGTGCCGGCTTAATATGCTTGCAGAGAAATTAAAATCACAAAGAGTTCATCTGTTTCTGAGAAGTTACATTGGAATGTTTACATCAGAGGCATTAAACAAAAGGCAGTTCATATCTAAACTGCAGCCTGGTATCATCAGAAAGGAGCAACCACTCCAAGATTATAAAGAAGGAGGATAGGTAACACTGGCTTGAAGAGACCAAAGCTCCAAAGACTGTATTGGTGATGAACCCTGGGAATAAATTCCTCTTCAGGTTTGCCCTCCTTTCTGGAAACATTTATAGCACAAAATCTTTATCCACTTTTAGAAAAAGAAAAAAACCCTTCATAGTTTGTCAGTGGTGTCAAATGCAGAATAAAGTTCAACATAACTCTTAATATTAGTCCACCCACTCTCGGAAAACATACTTTTAAAAACAGCTTCACCTACTCACTTTGATAGGGGTCAAAGGCTTGCAAACAGCAAGTTGTAGGCTGGATTATGAGAAGAGACTACGGGGAATTGAGCAAGGCATTGTGAACAGCCATCTATACAAAAGGGATATTAAGACTCATCTGCCTTTTTCTATTAAAATGTACCCCTTTACACACCTGTGGAGTAAAGTAGGTGCTGGTGAGAACCTGTTGTATAAATACTATACACAGTTCAGGTGCTTTCTGATGGTGGAGAGAGTTTTTGTTTGTTTGGGGGGTTTTATTTGTTATTATTTTGAGCTAGATCTTGTCTGGTCCTGGGGCTGAATGCCAGTTTTCCAGGGGAATGCATTAGGGACACATTTTCCAGTCTACTTTTACCACAAAAAAACTAGTTCATGTGCTTCAAGGTACAAGATAGTGCTAAACACAGAAGTATTTAGCCACAGGACATGGGAATTTCCTTGAAAAGCACATGCCAGGCCCTAACTATAAAAAGCAAGGTGAATGCACCTTGTATTGATTTGGAATTCAAACTTACTTGGAATTATCAGGATTTTTAGCCACACCTGAGTTAGTGTACCTGCAAATAAAGGGGGAAAGCCCCATTCTCACTCCAACAAAACAAATCTTCCCATTTTCAAAGCAGCAGTTTGGTACTGAGCCCCACAGCCTGTCTGAACCAAAGTTGCAAAGATCAAAGTAACAACTCGCATCAAACACGAGCCCTGTATCAGCCACACACAGAAATCAGCACGACAGGATATTCACTCCTTAAGGTCTGAGCTGTAAACAGGCACTAACAAACAACTGAGCAACGGCAGAACAAAAACATTCAGCAGCCACCCCAGGGCACAGGCACAAACAAGCCCTGTCTTACAATGAATAATACGCTCTGCTGGCAGCGGGGATGGCAAGGATGAAGCACCAGGAACCAATGAGACCGAGGGCAGGACAGACAAAACTCTCTCAGGGCATCAAGGAGACTCAAACAAAGAGCCAAATCCTATGTTACTGTTGATGGGGAGATGGAGAACAGGAACCCTTCACAGCATTTCACCCAGCAGTGATCCTGTGAAATACACACCTAAGGTCAGAGTAAAAGCACTGTGTGTGAATATGCTGAGGAAACACTTTACAAGGCAGTCTCCACAAGAGCAGTGGTTACCTTACAGTCCCACACCATAAACATTCCCTATATTCCAGTATATTCACACTGCACAGACAAGCCGGTCATGCTCCTGTGGAGAGATGGTGCCTTTCACTCTGATCAGTGGAGATCTTAGATTTACAAGCTTTAATATGATTAATGCCTTTCACTTCCAACATCTATGCTTTCATAGAGTCAGAGAATAAATTAGGCTGGATTGGAGCCTTGAGGGTGTGCAGTCCCACCACCTGCTCAGGTTCCCTTTACAAAACAAATGCATGGTTGAAATAGATCGGCCTTCCATCCTTCTGAAGTGAAGAAAAACTACAGAAAAAGTTGAAGAGCTGTTCCACCATTTAAAAATCTGTTTATTGTTATTATTTTTTACTAATTATGTTTACGCTCCAGGGTAAAACAACACCCCACACCTACATGCTATTGAAAATAAATTCTTTTCAATTATTAAGATGGCAGAACGAAAGCTAAACAATAACTGGCACAAAAGGCTCACACACCAGCAGTCCCAGGACGACACCTCTCCACTCTGGCAAGGCGCCCATTCACGGGGCTAGCAAGAACCACAAAAAAACAGGCGTAGCTGGAGTATTAAGGAGGATGAAAGGTCTAAGCTGACAGCAAATACAAACCAGGCCTGAGTTCCCCAGTCAGCCTCTGTTTGGGGAGGCCAGGCTGTGATTTGTTATCTGAGGGCTGAGGCATGCACAACGTGGGCAGGCACAGGGATGAGCCCTAATGAGGGACGAGCTGGAGCCTCGAGTCTCTCTCCATGTGCCAGGGGAGAGGCAAAAGGAAAGGGGCACTTCTAACACAGCCCTCAGCAGAGACTCAGGATTCTGGTTTATTTTTCTCACATCCAGATCTTCTTAATTTTGCTCTTCCTTTTCAACAGCAAGGTTTTATTTATAACTATCTCTTCTAATTAGAAGGCCAACTTCCTGATCTCTTGACCTATTGCACAATATGATTTTTAATTAGTTCACACTGACATGCAAAGGCCTGGAGTTTAAGTATTGCTTTGCCTGAACAAACCTATTTGCCCATTGAAATCCCTTACATAAACATCCCAAGAAAAGATTTTTTAAAAATATTATTATACAAAATTCAGTAGCATAGAGTAGTGTAAAGAGTGATGTTCATGACTTTCTGAAAGACAGTTTTCTCTGTTGAACTACACTTCTTTCAAGATTTTCTTAAAATAAATAGAATTTTTTTAAATTCAATACCATCATTGCTTCTCAATTAATGCCTTATCTGCATGTCAGCACAGATACAAATAATTACAAGAACATTTGTTTTAAACAGCTCTTTCATCAGAGAATTTTATGGACTTTGTAAAGGAGATGGACAACAAGTAAGAAAACACAGCAAGGGAAACAGAGGGTAAAGTATTTTCCCAAATGATAAAGTGGCAGTACTTCCAGTACTGTTCAGACCTTCCCTGTAGCTCCAAAAAGTCCCAGATCTCCTGTCTCCACTGACTTCACTCTTCCATACATCCAGCCGGGACTTTTAGGAGTTGGTGGCCAAAAGTCCCATGTGCTACAGCTAATCTGAAATACACCAGCCACATGATTCCAACAAAATATACAATGGTGGAGTCTCCCTGGATTACCCCAGTTTAACAGAGGCTTTAGCTTCTCTCTGGGTGCCAGTTTTTAGAAATCTACTTGTTTTGAAACCTGCAACTCTCTATCACATGCATCTGCAAATAACCCTTGTATTAAGTAATGTGTTGGGAATTAATAGTAGGTAACAGCACAAGGAAACCAGAGTAAGAGTGTTTCCAAACCTGCAGACTGCTTCTATAGGATGTAGCACAACCAAAGCACAAACTGATACCATCACATATTTCCTGTCCAGTTGGACAAGAAATCCCTGACAAAACTGTCCCAGACTTCCAGGAGTCCCAGGTGGCACTCCAGCAATCTGCATATCTGAATGAGTAAGAGCAGTCTGTGCACTGTGGTCAGGACACTCATGAAACACAGGAAAGATCATGGACGTGACTGACAGGATGACTCAGAGAACATCAGGGCTTGAACTTCCACCCCCAGCATTTATTGGTAGAATACCCACCATCGCTCCATCTGAAGGTTTTCCCATGTTCAGCAGATCCTCTATCAAATATGAGTTAGTGTTGCAAGTCTACCTACTTGAAAGCAGCAAAACAGCTCCAGGAGCCAGCATTTGCACTTTTTTTTAGAGCCAGAGTTCATCATTGTGAAACCACTGGTGTTCCCTTGATATTTTAAATGGATACCCCAGAAGAGTACAGAATAAAAAGTGACAAGAAAAAAAGTTTAGATAGCCATGCTCAATCTTTCTCTTCTATTATTCATTAACCTGCAGGTTTTAAGGGAGAACACAGTTGTTAGGGCTTCTCAGAGAAATCTGGCCTAATGAAGTTTTAATTCCAGCAAATCAGGAGGTATACTTTGTCCCTGTCAAACACAGGGACACGTTTAAACAGCACTTCCTAAAAAGACAATATCCCTTGGTAATTCCACAATGGATTCAGTCCAAAATTTGGCACCATCTGTTTATCATAAAAGGTCTTTTTGATTCAGGAATCAAGCCTTTTTGAGTCCAACCAGCCTCTTCCTCTGTAAGACCCTGGCCACATCTGCCTCCAGAACTCTGTGAACAATCAAAAAATGATTGCAGAACAGCTCCAAAAGAGCCCCTTCCTCCCTCTTAAGCCTCTTTCTACTTACTGGCTTCAGGCTATGCTTAAACTTCAAGTGATGCAGAAGTGCTTTAACAGTAACATTATATATCCCTATTACCCGGGGTTCAATGCCTTCAAACATCAAAAACCAGAGGGACTGCAGCAGGGGGAAGGGAGAAGCGCAGGGATTCACAGGTAAAGCTTTTTGTAGCGTATCAATGCTAGGACGAGCCACAAGACCCGGTACTCAGCGTCACTACTCTCATTTCCATGGATGGATTCCTAAATCGTTCTCAAGGCCAAAATAAATCATTCCCACGATACAGACGACAGCAAGGAGAGCGATTTCTTGCAGTACACAAGACTCCTGAACTGAGAGGAAAGCTTCTCCCTTCGTTGCCATTGGTCTCTCCACTGGTCCTTTCTAAACATATTCTGGTGTTGAGCTTTGGGAAGGGGTTAAACCCGAACCCTTGCTCACACACACTCAGAAATAAGGTGTGGATGGGCACAGCCATCACTGCAGTCAATTTGGCATTCATGGCCCTGCTCCCGTTGCTGCTGCAGGAGGTGTGATTGTTGTACTCCTCCCCAATTCTCACGCTCCATTGACTTACACGGGGCCAGATCACCGCTTCACTACCCACCAAAACAAAACCGCTGCAAAGCAGAGCAGAAATGGATTTACACTGCACAAAACAAGGCATTATTTAAAAAAAAAAAACCCAAACAAAATTGCATACAACGCACACGAGGCACCACAGCAGGTAAATGTGGATCCCTGGGATTCTGGGATCATTCTCCACTGGATGCAGAGACGCTTGGGTGAGTGCACAAAGCACCGCACCAGCTGCAGCGCTGCTGCTCTTGGCGCAGGTATGGGAAAACAACAATTGGCTTCTGTCAAACAGATCATTTTTTCAGCAAGCAAACAAACAAATTCTTCCTAAATACCTGTGCTGCCAGTGTCTCTCTCACACGTATAATTACACAGCCCTTCTTAAAACACTACCAACAGTCAAACGGCATTGTTAAATAACCAAGTGTGTTTTCTCTATCTTACTTTTGATTATTCAACATTAGCACATAAATTGACAGTTATTAGGGAAATAATAAATGTTATCTATTCATACAAAAAGTACTTTACTGAATCAAAACCATTAGCAGTTCCCAAGAGCATAAATGTAATTCTTCTACGTTACTGAAAAGAAAAGCTACCAAAAAATAAAAGGAAAAAAAAAAAAGATGCTGTTACACTCAGGAACATATGCAGACATTTCCCAGAAGAGGCAAGTAACAGACCTCACCTAACACAGTACAGCTTAAAAATCATTGTAAAAGGAATTTAATGTGTGTAAGATTACAAAACATGAAATTTGATTTCTTTTCCTTATGCTTCAGACCTTCTCTAATGCTTTTAGTCAATTTTACCAGAAGAAGAAATAGTACAAATTTTAAGCATAAATCTACAACGTGCACTTTTTTTTTTTTTTTTTGCTACATAATATGTATTCTCTGTCAAGCACAATGATCACATTAAATAATGGGAACATAAAGCTATTTGTGTTCAAATACTTCATCTAGCTCAGAAGATTCAGAACCACAGCACAAACTGGAAGGGCAGACTTTGGAAATTCTTCCAGGACAGGTATTGGTGACCTGAAGTTACAATGCAGAAGATGTCCCACGCTCCCCTGCCTTTTCAGCTGCTGTTACTCTGACATCTGCCAGGGAAAGGAATTGAAAATAAGCTGTGAAAGGACCAGCAATGTTTCTGTGCTTGGAGAAAAGCACATCTCCTCGTAGCTCTGAGATATCCCTCGCCCTTCAGATGACTTCTTGACTTAGCAACACCCGAGTTTACAAAATGCCCACCAGAAACAAGCAGCAGAGCCACGGAGCAAAGCCTTTTCTGTTGGATTCCCTCCATCACACTTTCCGAGCAAACGAGCGAGACGAGGTCTCAGATCGTAAAGTGAATATCCTACAAGCACACAGTTTTCCCTGAGAAAGGGAACAGAGGTACTTCTGGCTAGTGAGACAGGAAATGTGTAAATCCCATCCCACTTTCTCGTTCGGGGAGTTTAATAAAGCAGCCCTGTATTGTGGCACACCGATGTATTTTGGCAGCATTTGGAGAGATAGCACCTCCTGAGCTGTGAGCACCACATTTTACTGCACCCTGTCACGTTAGATAAAAGCTGTCTGCAACTTTTATATTTTTCCTAGACAGAAGAGTTACACAATATTGCCAAGAAGCTTTAGAACCATACAGGGTAGCCCATCACTACTGCCAAACAGTTTAAGATTCTATTTCTCCCTCTGTTTAAAAGGTGTTCTGGCAACTCTACAAGCATTCAAGAAAGCAGAATATTCTCCTGCTACACTGCAACACACATTGAGACAGGGCCTTAGAGAGCCTGGCTTTGGAGACTGACCTCGTACAATTTCTTAAATAATTTATAAAACAACCTTCCTATGAAACAATTTTTTTTTTCAGTTTCACAGTTAGAGAAGAAACATTCTTTAAAAATCAAGTTCTTTCCTCCAAAGCTAGTCCTAAAGGAGTAAGGTAGAAAGGAAAAGGAACAGGGCGAGTAAGGAAATCAGAGCACACAGAAAGTATGTCAATTATTTCCCCATGCTAAATATGACTGCAGAAGAGACAAACTCCAGTTAATAGCAGGCTGATTATTCCAGTAGGGCCACTTAATAGTAATGATGGAGAGATAACACTTGTTTAACTAGTGTTTGTGAAGCACTTTACATTCCTCAGATGGAAGAGCTGCAGATACACCAAACACCATCCTCATGGCACCGGCTGCTGCTCTCATTCTGTAAATAATGAAAGGCTGGGCCACCGCTCTGGGTAAGCAGATCCTGATGGAACATCTGGGGATGGGAGGAGCACACATGACCAATCCCTCCATCCTGTATTTTATGCATGAGGAGTAATAATTTCTGGTGTGGTCAGAGCACGCTGGCCAAGAGGAACAGCTTGGAGCTGAAAATGCTTCCTGGAGAGACTGCAGAGCTCCTCTTGGGAAGGCAAGAAGTGATCAGTAAGCTGCAATGATACGGGTCAACTCTCAAAGCAGTCTTCCTTTTAAAGAAATTTGTTTTGTTTACTTTGTTGGAAACTCCTAAAAACATCTTCCAGTCCACTGCTCAATACCTTTAGGGCACAATTACACCTTTACCAGAAGCACTAATTAACTTTAATTACTCCTTCTGACAAATATTTTGTACAGAGTGTAATATAGGTATGTTCTATTAATCCAGGAATTTAAGATTTTACATTAGAAAAAACCCCACACCTGTTCTATTATAACAACAACAATTAAAGAAGGAATGATCCAAAACATGCAACACAAGATGTGCAAAACTCTGAATCTCAAAGCAGGGAGGCAACTTTCCGCAACTCTTCTTTCAGCTCATTTACCATAAACACAATTTAAATGGACTTGGCCTTGCCCAAATTATTTTTGCTGCTCATCTATCAGATAAGAGGCAACAGCAGCATACAGAGGCAATAATAATGGTGCAGTGGAAATGGAATGGCATGATGAATAAGCCTGTTCCAGCACACAGAAGTTTGGTGATGCCTCAGTTTCTGGGAGATGCCCATTATCTTCAATGGTGAGGTGATTCATTAAATGGTCTGTCAATACTGGAACTAAGCTACATGCAAACCCATCATTTTAATGAAGGACTTAGAGGATGGCCAGTGAGGTAATTGCTATTAAAACACATACAAAGAATGTTCTTATTTCATCTGACATGTGTTTTCTTACAGCCTCTCACAGGAGGAATGCTAAACGTAATGGTCAAAATGGTTTTTGTCTTTCTGTGTAGGAAGAGATTATCAGCAAGCTAGGAATTAAATTCCACTGGATAATCACTGCATAGTCACTAATTTTATAAGGTACACATGTGGCTGTATTTCACTTAAATATATATTTAATTCAACTAGAATTTCTAATGTCAAGATGCTGACTTAAAACCTGTAAAACCAAGCATGCTTGGAGTAAAACACCATCAAAAAACCTTGTTAATTGTAAAAAAACCCTGAAGTTAACGAAGCTGGTGACACCCTGTGTGTCAAAAGGCATCTCTTTATGCCTAAGGTGACCTTAAGCCGTGACTGGAGATTCAAGAACTTCTAAGACAAAAAGAAAAAGAGACTGATCCACACTGCATGAAACAACACCATGGAAATCCAGTTATATTCCACAACCCACATGCAAGAAGGGAATCAAACAGAAGTGCACAGCAATCAGAACTATTGGTGAGAGGAAACCTGAGGAGTATGACAGTCCCCAGACACCAGAGCTGGTGACCCTCTGCGTGTGGTGAGCTGTCACTGGAGGGACTGGGCAGGATCCCAGTCCTTCAGAGGGATGCAGCTCCTGTCCCCTCGCTGCTGTTCCATGTCACGCTCTGACCGTGAGCTCTGGCTCACCCCTGGGAGCAGGAGGGTGTCAGGAGCAGACAGGTCGGCTCCCCGAAGCCAAGGCAGGGAAAATCCTCCCCAGGGCCTCCCCCTCATCAGCACTGTGCTTCAGGCACCCTGCTTCCCACCCAGGTAATGAGGAACATCCATCAAAACTACTGCCTTAGCTCTTTTCTGTACGCTACAGACTTTGCAAAACTCTTCCTGCAGATACATTTTCTTCACCTTACCCTAACATTTGTGCATTATTTATCAGCAAAAACTTCCCTTGCCAATGAGTAACACCTGACTACTAGCGTTGCACTAAATAGAAAAAAAGTTTTCCCTGCACTTGGGTTAGTTTCCAGAGACCCTGTTTCAGTGCTTTTCTGACTCAAAGGCAAACTCTTGTACACACATCCTTCAGAATTACTCATGAGCTAATTTAAACACAGGTATCACCAAGTTTCAGTGAAAAGACTGAAATGAAGACCAAGACAATAACTCAACACAAGCTGCTATAATATGATGAATAAGACATTTTAGAAGAGACTGCTAGGAAAATAATTCACATTGTATACTAAATAAAAAGGATCATACTCTCAAGAGCTTTTGAAATGCTCCTTTCCCCTTGATGAATTACAATGCAATTTTCTAGCCAACTAATTTCACTAAAGAAGATAATGACTTGAGCAAAAGGCTAATCAACTGCCAATCAGGATTCCTTGAAGCACAGAATGTCAAACATCCCAGCAAGTTTTTTTACGAGTCATAAAAGCACTAAAGTTCCACGATCTGTCATAAAACCTGTGATGAAACTCTGAAGTTGATGAAGCATTATTATTTCTCCAGTGATATTCTTAAACAAACAAGTTCCAGCTTTAACCAAATCTTCTATTAATAGTCAGACCTATTAAAGAAGCATCATCACTACACAATTAGCTGTGCAAATGTCAGTCAGAGAACTAAACAGATTAATCACCCAGGTTGCTTTCTCCAGCAAGTGTCTGAACTGTCAGTGTTATTTAATTTCATCAGGAGTAGAGGGTGAGGAAAGGAAGTGTTTTTTTGAAATTTTCCCTTATTAGACTTTTATCATGATAGTGAGTGCTAATTTATCACGATTTGTTGTTAATTTAAATCCACTCTGGGTTTTGTTCTGTAGTATTCCACTTACACCTTTTTCTGTAATTCAGCAGAAAATGTTTTAGAAGGGAAGCTTTGCATTAAAACATTAATTGTCATCATCTTTTCTTCACAAGAAACACAGGTCACTACTCTTTTATGTGCGGCTAAATAGTAGTCTCAGAAGACAGGACTTCATTATTTTTATGTAGCTTGTCTCTTTCTTTCTATTTTTGAAGTCAGTAATTAGTTGTTTGGGCTGCCATTTCACCATATTGTGTATTTTCCTGAGAGGAGAGCAAGGTGTCTTGAACCTCTATTACCCACTTGATCTTGTTATGATGTTTTGAGTTGGGTACATATCACACAGGAGAATATCATCACTGATAAATACAGAATGGAAGAGCACATCTTTAACCTAAGTCAGTGATTTCAAGCTACAAAAAGTTCTGGATAACAAGAAGGAGAAAGGCAGTCTAGTCTCATGTTCTTACAGCTTAAATATCTATTTCTGAAAATTCTGATTATGACTGCACAATCTCAGAAGACTAGGGGAAAAAAAAGGGTTATATGTTATAGATTAACTCAAACTCTTTAAATTGGGACATGACATGCCAGCTAAAAAGATTCAGTTCATTTTTGGTCCTTACACAATTAAAAACTGTACCTAGATATGAGAAATTAAAGTCATTCAAACGTTTTACTGGAACATCATGATTTCACCCTGCTTCAAAAACCTGTGTACAGTAAATATCTGTGCTGACTTGAGCAAGCAGAACTGCTGCACTTCCTGGGAAAAGCTTCAAACCCAGGATGGACATGATGTGCAACGTGCACTCAAGTCCACAGTAGGCACAGATCCCTCCCCTAACCACAGGATGAGTTATTCCTGCCCTTTCCCACTCCCACGGGGCACATTGCTCCTCACACTAGTCCCCTCTCCTCTGCTGGACTTGGCAGACCTGGAAAAAACATTTTGCCTCTTTTCTCATACTAATAAATTATCCATGAAATTCAGGTGGTCTCACTACCACTGATGTTTATTTGCTGGTACAGACTGAACACAAATGAAGACCTGGAGTGGCCTGCTGCACCTAGCCAGCCCCTCCAAGCTGGCAGAAGGGATTCCTTGGAGGCAGCTGCTACTGACTAACCCAAAATTCAGGATCACCATCTCATCATACTGAGCTTTCCAAGCCATCTCTTGTCCTCTCCTCACACCGTGAGCTCCCAGGGCTGGGATGGTCTTTCACTGTTAGATGCTGGCATCCAGGGAAAACAGCAGCGCTATCTATTGGCACCAATCAGAGCCATCTGCAGCTACAGCAAGCTTTTAAACGGCTTTAAAACCTTCTCAGCAAAACTACAGGAATCGAGAATTTCCCACCAAAGCAGGGACCCTTGACAGAACAAAGGCAGACTTGTGAGAGAAACAGCCTCAGGCCCTGCTCATCGGGATTACCATCGCTGACCTCGCTTTTCTAGGAACTGGGGAAAAGTGTTAGGGAGGACAAAACTCTTTTCAGTGGGGGAAAAAAAAAAGAGACAGAGATGGGCAGAGACAGGAAAATTTGGGGCCTTCCAAGCCAATGGGCCAACACTGCACGGACAGGAAACTTCATTCCCTTTAACAGATATTATAAATACATACATATTTTGTGTGTGTCAACACACACAAAACCCAGCAAGAGAAAGACAAAAAACAGTCCCCAATGAGACCCTAGGTCTTCCTTAGGCCTCCATCTGTGGCTAGAAAAATTCTCTCTCAACAAAACCACTTAATGTCTTGTTAGGATTTTTACCTCCTTTTTATCTATCAATTACTTTAGAAACAGCTCTACTTCTGCGAGGGAGGAGGAACAACTAAACTTAGCTTTGCTGAACAGCAGTTCCACCTTCCCAGTGGCCTCCCCAGATCCCTCAGGTCTGGAGAAATCCAGCAGGTGATGACAGAGTCAATCAGCTCGGCATCCAGTTAAAGGAAACGTATTAGAACAAATTCTCACCAGGCACACAAGCACGGAGAGCAGGCAGCTGGAGAAAGCCCCTTCTGAACCCTGACCCGCCCCATGTACATGCTTGTACCTCAGGAATTAAGATTGCAGACCAGGGAAAAACAACCCTGAACAACTCCACAGGCACCAGAGTATAAAATCAGTTACTGCACTGCAAGCACAGTAAGACACTACGTGTTCTACGGTCCTCGCGTACCGAGTCCAAGAACATCCTTCGTCTCGCCAAACACTTGCTGAATGCTGAAGTATTTTAACATATCAGATTTATTAGATCACTGTTAGGAAGCCTTTCCAAAAAAACTGATCTGGCAAAGCAATTACTGTTCCACGGAGCATAGCTGTGGAAAGCCACATGTGCTAGAAAAGCTTGACTAGTTTTAAAGCAATCAGTGGAAGGGCAGCGTGAAAGAATAGGACAGAAATAACTTGCATAAAAATCCAGATTTAAGAAAATACAGAAAGAAGTGAAAAGGTTCACAAAGGCCCATCAGACCTAATAAAATCAGACTTTCCAAGAACTGAGTAATTTTCCAATCATGTATGTGGACACAGCAGACAAACCACAGCCCGTGATTTGCCAGCACAAAGCAGTTTTCAGATGCTGGTACACCTTT
This sequence comes from Prinia subflava, assembly GCF_021018805.1. Classification (NCBI taxonomy): domain Eukaryota; kingdom Metazoa; phylum Chordata; class Aves; order Passeriformes; family Cisticolidae; genus Prinia; species Prinia subflava. The sequence continues at coordinate 108,844,789 of NC_086248.1, read as the reverse complement.
CCAGTATTTGGCTTTTCTGAGTCAAAGGAGACAGGCTTTGATGGGAACATTCAAAAAAAATATTTGAATCAAACAGCTAATCTGTGTCGTAGAATCACAGAATCAAAGAGGTTGGGAAAGACCTCTGAGATCAACCTTTGAGCAAAGACCACTTTGACAACTGCAGCATGGCACTGACATCCAGTCTTTTCTTAAACACCTCCAGGGATGGTGACTCCACCACTGCCCTGGGCAGCCTGTTACAATGTCTAGTCAGCCATTCCGTGAAGAAAATCCTCCTCAAGTCAAACCTGAACCTCCCCTCCGAAATGAAGTAAAAAAAGTGTCAAGTTTACACTGTGAATTGCTGCCTCCTTCCTTACCAGCTTCTCTATCACTTCTGCAGGATTAGCCCTGCCTGGTGTGTCCCTGGGTGGCGTGGAAGGACTTGGAGTGAAACAGAAATGCAAAATCACTCCTGAGAGACAGAAGTGTGTCAAGAAAGAGACAATGCAAAACAATTTTGCAGTCGACTATCAGAACATACTGCAACCCAGCTCAGGCTTTCCAATCTCCCTGCTGAAAATTACTAGCAGACAAACAAATTAAAAAGAATGTGATGAGACTGCTTATGGAGATATTAGAGAATCACTGAGGATTTTTTTCCTTGTATTTATGTGTATATAAAACCATCTTGTTCCTGGATTATTCCATGAAACAGCAAGTATCAGGCAAAATCACGCCAGGGAGTGATGGAGTGGAAAGCAGTTGTGAGGACTATGATGGGAAGGATTGGGAGGCAGGCTGAGGTGGGAAGAGCAGGGATTGGGATGTACTGGGATCTGTATTGGCTGTGGGTTCTTTGCACCCATGGCACGTTGCAGGGCAATGAAGCACCATCTGTCTGAGGGGTTTGCAGCCTGACCACAGGGAAGCCACAAAGGTACTTGCCTACCTGATGACCTGTGACTTAGTTCTCCATGATGACTACAAAGTACTAGCAGCTTAATTTTCCTGAGTTTATATAGCCACATATTCTCTGTCCCATTACCTGACAGAGGAGGTTCCACTGACACCAAAGAAAGCTTTGAGCATCAGCTCCTTGTTATCTAAAAGCCTCTCATACCTCTTCTCTGTAGCCTCCCATGGGCAGCTGTGCACAGCTCTGGCTCTTTCTCTCCTTCTGCAGTTCCAGCTGGCTCCTTCCTGTCCCCAGCACGGCCACCTAACCCCATCTGTCCCTCACACAATGTCCCACCCTGTCTGTCCCCAGCACGGCCACCTAACCCTGTCTGTCCCTCACACAATGTCCCACCCTGTCTGTCCCCAGCACGGCCACCTAACCCCATCTGTCCCTCACACAATGTCCCCTCCTGTCCCTCCCTCCTCACAGCACGGCCAGCAGAGCCCACCTGCCCCCAAGCAGCAAATTCACCTTTATCACCCACAGCGGGGAGGGCAGGGCTGTTCGCACTCTGTGGGGATTGACACAGCTGCAGCACATCGGGGCAGGATTGCCTCCAGCACTGGCTGTCTCCCCACAACTCCTCTTTTCTTTTTTTAATTATAAAGTTGAATATTTCTAGAAAAACATGTTCAGATAAATTGACATTATAACATATAAATACAACACAGGTTTTACCAGACTAACAAATAAGCACATTTGAGTACTGAGTAATAGAATTTATTTGTCTTCATTTTCTTCTGTATCTGCTGCTTTGATTACTTGCTCCTTCTTCAGATGTGTTGCTTTGCTACTGGTAAAGAGCCTTAAAAAGCAGACTCTAGCATTAAGTATGTTTCCCAATGTAAATGCCATTCCTTGAATTTATCTTTTAAAGACTGGCAAAAGATAAGGCAGTATGTCCACGAATTAACAAATAATTTGGCTACAATATCATAAAACACAAACACACAAATTTCCTGATCTTTTCTGCCAGTCACTATTGTATTACTTATTCAGCTCTCTACGTTTTTGTTTCTATGCTTCTAGTTCCAAAACTCATCTGTTGGTCTCTTCTACTCTAATTCTTCCCATCTGTAAATTGAGGGTCTAGAGAAACAATAAGAAAATGAAGCAGCACAAATGCAAGGGGGTGTCCCAGTACTGCTGACAACTTCCTCCATTCCATGCACACGGAGCCTGACACTGCTACAGGCACTGCAGAGCCTGGGACAGGGGTTCAGAGGGATGTTTTATTATCTAGGTCCTGGCTACAGAAATCATCAACTTGCTGGCTCTTCATCTATTTTCTTTACAAACAGACATTTTCCAAGGGTTCTGGGCAGCAGCAAGAGTGGAATTCTCATTCTGTCCTGTCAATAGGTGCCTGCCCAGCACTGCATGGACAGCCCCTGGGCTGCTGGCACTGGCTGTAGCTCCAGAATCCTTCACAATAATGAACAAACCAGGAAAACTTACAGCCTCCAAACCACTCATTAACTGTACAGCTCGCAAGCATTCCAAATCCTTTATTTCTCAGGTGCAAAGAGTCAAGCCAGCAGTTTTAAAGCACACACCAAAGAGAAGCAGACATCCCAGCACTGCAGGTGACCCAAACAACACGTACACTGGTGTTTCGGACAGGAGTTTCTTCCCCTGATACACGAGCCCCGTTTCTCTCCTGTCCCTCCTCGTTTCGTTCCCAGAAGCTCCGGAGATTTTCCCCGACACACGAGCCCCGTTTCTCTCCTGTCCCTCCTCGTTTCGTTCCCAGAAGCTCCGGAGATTTTCCCCCTGACACACGAGCCCCGTTTCTCTCCTGTCCCTCCTCGTTTCGTTCCCAGAAGCTCCGGAGATTTTCCCCCTGACACACGAGCCCCGTTTCTCTCCTGTCCCTCCTCGTTTCGTTCCCAGAAGCTCCGGAGATTTTCCCCCTGACACACGAGCCCCGTTTCTCTCCTGTCCCTCCCCGTTCCGTTCCCCGCAGCTCCCCCGCGCTCCGCAGGTGTCCGATGGCGCCGGGCCCTGCCCGTGGGCAGCCGCCCCTGCCGGCTCCGAACCCGCTGCGCCTCAGCCCGCACGGACATGGCACTGTCACCGTGTGTGCTGCTAGAGACAGCCACAGCCCTCGGAGTGCTTCAGTGAAACCTCAGAGGGCTCCAAGCATCAGCTCCTTGTTATCTAAAAGCCTCTCTTACCTTTTCTCTGTAGCCTCCCATGGGCAGCTCCGCGCAGCTCCGGCTCTCTCTCTTCTTTCTAAAATTCCAGCTGGCTCCTTCCTGTCCCCAGCACGGCCACCTAACCCTGTCTGTCCCTCACACAGTGTCCCACCGTGTCTGTCCCCAGCACGGCCACCTAACCCCGTCTGTCCCTCACACAATGTCCCATCCTGTCTGTCCCCAGCACGGCCACCTCACCCTGTCTGTCCCTCACACAATGTCCCCTGTCTGTCTGTCTCTCCTCACAGCACGGCCAGCAAAGCCCACCTGACCCCAATAGCAAATTCACCTTTATCACCCACAGCGGAGAGGACAAGGCTGTTCCCAGTCTGTGGTGATTGACACAGCTGCAGCACATTGAGGCGAGATTGCCTCCAGCACTGCGTCCTCCCACCATTAGCGCCATTTCTGGCTTTCCCCATTTCTGAGGAAAATGCTCCAGAGCTCCAAAACCTAAAGGCTGATGCTGGAGCAAGCTTTAAACAGCAGAACATGGTCTCTTGCAGAACAGGAAATTTTAACTTTGAAGGCTAGACAGAAACAGAGATAGTGAGACTATCACTGCTGGATCACCTGCTTTCCAAAAAACGAGTCAAGAAAGACAATTTGCAGCAGATGTGAAAAATATGGGATGTTAATTCATGTTCTTATAGGTTATGACATATTAAAACTACGAAAATCACTGTATATATGTGTTATATGAGAATATAAGTTTCAGTCTGCCTTGATAATTTGTTAAAACAAAAAGCAGGCACCAACCTAGAATGTAACATTAAGAAAGGAGACAAAGGACTTACGGAAACGCGGCCATCTCCTCAGCATCGGGAGAAGACCCATTAAGATTCTCCTCCCTGGATGGCAGAGTCATCATCATCAACCTCATCCGAACATCACAACCCCACCATTACAGGACCATCATCGCCCACATCTCCGGAGATGAACTTTTACCATTCATCAAACTGGGCGTCAATACACTCACGAGAAACCAGAAATCGACACCTCGCAGGAGAGAAAGAACTCTTTTCTGCTAAGCCGGAGACAACTGTGAATGTGAATAACTAGCTTGGACACAAAGGGACTATGAGGAAATTTTTGCCAAGGGCGGAATAAAGTGTATAAAAACTAAGTCCCGAACAAGGCCAATTCGTGAACCTAGAGGGGATGGCAGTCGGCCAGGTACTGTGTCCCAGTTCACCCTTGACATTTTCCCGGGTAAAAATAGTCAAGTATCTCCACTGTGGGTGGTTTTGCCGAAAATCCGTAATTCGATTTTTTTTTTTTTTTGTTAATAAACCAAAATTATAATTTTAATTGGAATATTGTATTGGTATTTATAACAGCAGAGATCTGAAATCAATGGGGTACATTACCAAGAAACACTGATTTTTCCTGCTTTTTGACCCTTCTATGTCATTGTTTACTGTCCTTCCTGGTCTTCCTCATTGTACACATTTCTACAGATACTTTCTCCTTTCATTTTCCTGTCTCCACCTCAGCTTTTCCAACAAAAGAATGGCTTTTGCCACCTGTCTCACTTTGCATCTGCCACCAGGGAACAATGTCACAGACTGAGCCTCAGATAAAAGGCCGTGGAGATCTAGTGAGCCATGGGACCTGATGATTTGATGCCTTGGGAAGGCTGACCTGAAACAGAGACTGGACAGAGCTGGAGAATAAAGCAGGGATTTATTGAAAAGCCTTTAGGATACACGTTGGGCAGGACAGGAGCCTGGCCAGGGCTACACTGAGTGTGGACTGAAATGGTCACAAAATGGATGATTGGTCACAAGGTCTCACACTTTTATAAGTTTTGTTCCATTTCCATATTGGGGTTTAATTGTCCAATTAAACCTTCGGGTTGTGAGGTCCCATCCCTCTTGTTCCTCCCTTCAGCCCAGCCTTGTTTGTGCTTTTGGGCCTGAAAGTTGTCCTTGGTGTGCAGCAGGGAAAGGATTGGTTTTGTGTACCCACTCTGAAGAGAGCTGAATAACACTTAATATGAGGCTCAGAACTGCACCCCCAGGCAGCACAGAGTCTGAAAAACACTAAAGCTAAAGCTCAAGGCATTCAGATTCAGTGATGCTGAAGCACCATGCACTATGTCAGCATGATAGTGCTGCCTGGCCTTGCAATAAAAACATGGAAGTGCACGTGTGCTGCACACACTGCTGAAAATAACAAGCTCCCCCCACAGCATGGAATGATGGGCTGTCAATAAAAAATGGCATGGTTGGATTTCATTCCTAACTTCATTTTGTCCTTGATTTGCAAGGCTCTTCTCTCTTTACTGGTGCACTGAAGCAGTGACAGGCGCAGTCCCTGGTCTGAAACAGGCTGAGATGCCTGTGAAAGCCAAACCCTGCCAGGGCGCAGGGCTTTCAGAGCCAGGGCTGCAGGCTTCACCTTTGCTGCCAGCAGAAGTGGATGCAGGCACATTTTGCAAACAAATTGCAGACAGGTCTAGTAACGCCTTCACCAGCAAAGACAGAAGAGCCATATTCAACATCAATAAATACTAAGTCATACAATTTCTGTGTATTACCTAAAATTATTTTTTTCCTACGGTTTTTCCATGCTATGACTTACCAGCTTCTCTTTTTCCAATGTACAAGTTAATCCTCTCTTTAATTAACACCTAACTATATTGTAGAGAGACACAAAAACTGTTATAATGGGCCACTGCTGAGAATTAAATACTTAACGACTGACCACTGCATTAATTTGTGCTTAAACTGGCTTCCTCTTGATGATCAAACATCTGGGTAGATAATTTTACCTAAAAAGCTCTGTGAACAAGGTGTACATTGAACAAACCAAATATGTTCTGAAATTTAGTTTCACCGGTATAAAAGCAAGTGATCCACATGTTGCTGCCAAAAGCCCCTGAGTGCAATTCTCTCTTTAGTTAATGTTCTCTTTCCTGCTTTCTAAAAAAGAAACATTTATCTAGTTTATGATTCAAAGTCTAGGTAAGTGCCTGAATACTCTGTCTCACAACTCCACACCTCATTTTAAAAGGTAGGCAATTAAGGAATAATGAGAATTTGTTAAGCAGTCAGAACATACGGCATCTAACAAATGCTAACACTTGGGATCACTGATGGGTATGTTTGGAGAAGCTCCACAGTACTGTCTTACAACAGAAATGCTCTGTGAGGCCAGGAAGAGGCCAGTGAATGCCAACAGTTAAATTTTTAATTTACAACGAGTAGAAATGTCCTGACTCCTTTCTCTCTCTCCTTTTTACAACCCATCCACCTTCAGCTCCCTGTGCAGAAACCCTCCAGTCACAGGAACAGCGCTTTGGGGAGCTGGGGTGTACCAGTCCCCAGCAAGGGACAGCACTGGAGGTTTCACCTGGAGTCACTGGTCAGGGGTAGCAGAAGAGAAAAGTTCTATTATATGTGTTGGGGCAAAACTCCTACTGACCAGAGATGTACCAAAGCTGCCAGACACAGAAATTAACAGTGAAGTAATGAATTCCCATCTCTCCAGTAAAAATCTGTTCCAGTAAAAAATCTGGTTTTGTAAGGATCGTTCTTGTATCACATGTAACAAAAATAAAATACAATAGAATAAACTAACCAACGAGAACTAATTATTTGAGGAACTTCAGGAAGAATGTCGGCCTTCGCAAAAACACGGCCAAGAAAACTCTGCAAATGCACACATTCATTTAATGTGTGAAGGACAGACACTTGACATGAAAATTAGAATTCACAGCATTGAACTGACTCATAATCATGCTAGGTGGGAGCACAGAAATCGGGGAGGGCGGCAGTGAGGCAGCACTGGGTCTGCAGAAGGCTCCTGGAGGAGGATGCCTGCGATAAAGGGGAGCTGCAGACAGGCATGTGGGACACTGCCTGAAACAAGCACACACTACAGAGACTGGGACTCGGCCAACTGGTGCTGCTGTGCCTCTGCACAGATGTGGACATGGGTTTAAAACCCCAGGGCAGCCCAGAGCTGGGGGGAGTCGCCTGCCTGGGTGTTTGTCCCGCAGTGCAGGAGCAGCTCCAGCAGCTCCCAGTTACTGCTCACGCCCTGACAGGACCTGCAGTGACCACAGGCAGCCTCAGAAGAAGTCAAGAAGAGCAGATTAAGTACAGAAAAAGAGAAACCACAACCCTCTTATGAGAAGACGCTGACTTTGACATACATCTGAGCATCTAATCCAAACCTGAGGAGTAATCCTACCGCAGAACAATTCAAGCTGCTGCAGTCTGAAAGCTGCTTTTCACCACAAAGTGCTGTTCTCCCAATCTTTCATTTTATCTGAAAGGACTCGACTTGGAGAGGCAGCACTTTGTTTAGGTTCTTGATTCCAAGGTTTGTCCCTGTAAAGGGGCCTGAGGAGCAGGACAGGCTGGCTCTGTGCTGGAAGGAGCTGGCTCTCCCCACGGCAGAGGGTTCCCTGCTGCTTGTGGCAGACAGGAAAGGGGGGACTCACAGCGAGATTGGGGAGCCCGTGCTCTGACAGAGGGTGGGCTCTCCAAAACCTTCTTCCCATCCCCCTGCTGCTATCCAAGGGCACCGAGCTCTGAAACAGAGCTTGAAAGCAGGAAGCTGCCAGCCAGCACAAAAGGGGAAATTGTCTGCAAAAGCTTTTTGTTTTGGTTCTGTCCTGCCTAATCACTTCAAGTTCTCTCGGTGTAAGATGTGAGATGTTGTAGTTCACACCCAAATACAGTGTGGTTTTTGGAGTCTAATGGCTCTGCCATGGGACAGATCCCTTCCCCAGCTCTGGCCAACTCAAGGTCTTACAACAACTTTGCCTCTTCCTTCCTCCCAGGGTTAGTCCAACTTACAAGGCCACAACACTATTTAGAGTATTTTACCGCCCTTAAATGTACTGTCCTTCCTGTAAGGCTTTCTTCTATCCCAGACAATATTTATTTCCTGCAAGTCAGTGACTTCCTAGTGCAAAATACGAGAGCCAGCAGCCACCATTCACCACTGGTCTGGAAATTCCTAGAGGGTACAGGAGGTGGGATGTGTTTGTGAAGAGTGACTGATATGAATGTTGGTGAGCAGGCTAACAGCAGAAGGGGGGCAGTTCCAGGAGCAAAATGTCTTTCCAGCCCATGAAAATGTGCTTTGCACCTACACTTTTTTTGTCCAGAAACTGGAAAAGAAAAGGTGCCTCGCTCTATGAGAGGAAGCAGAAGGATCACAACACCAGATGTTACAAGACCCCTTGACACCCTGCCCCTGGAAAAAAAGCCCAGCTGACACTCAGAACGGACTGTCAGTGCAAGATAGCCGTCTTCAGAAAGGAAATACATTTTGTGTGTTTCAGAGTAAAGACATTACTAAAAATTTACATTTTTCAGGCTGAAAAAAGACATTACTCTCCACCAAAAAAATTATGTAACCCCCACTTCAAATAAATAGCAGTAACCACCCATTTTGAGGTTATTGTTAAGAGCAATAATGTCAGGAGCAGTACAGCATAACAGTATTTTAATGCCACAACATATGCAGAAGACTTCTGCAGATATTATATTTGTAAGTTGGAGCAAACCTCATTAACTGCCTGCAGCATTGCTTCAGTTCATTATGTGACACAAACAGAACAGATTTATATAACTGTATCTAAAATTACAAACAGGTAGTTCTATACTTCCCGGGCTACATCTAAGCAGTGGTATTTATACAGCCATGAATAAAGTCCTGCCAGCATTTTGATTATAAAACTGTATTTTTAGGACTTATTTTTTAACTTGGTCAGAAAAATGTGATTTAACTGCAAAGTTAGTACTAAGATTTTGTCTTTAGTGATTTTGTAAACTAGTAAGTCCTTATTGCCTAGAATAATTTTACAGACTCAAATTAAAGGAAGTCAGTAATATGGGAATGAGATTATTTCTCAGAGGGATACTGACAACTTCACTAGGACAGAAATTTGAACCAATCACAGATTTTCCAAATTTAAAATGGTCTTTGGTGGAGCTGAGCATCCTTTTTGGAAATGGCAATGGATGTCTGCAAGGGTGAGAGTCCTTACAGGAACATGGTAACATTATAAACAAATGCTATTAAAATGCCAAGAGATTAAAGGCTGAGGTTAAATTAATACACCAAAAATATTTATCTCTGCAAATGTTTACATCGGATCAGTTCACAGCTGTACTCCTTTGTTGTCTTAAAAGAAAAGAAGAAGATGATGAAAAGAATCCAACCCTACAACTACTTTTTCCCAACAACAATACCTTTTGTCTTGGACACAGAAGCAGCAGTGGGGGGTATGGTTTAGCGAGGTTGTAATTCATCTCCACTAAGAGTTTTCTGACAAAACCAGCGTGAAGTGTCATTCTTCCCTTCCCTGGGAGCTGGTGAAAGTGTTTCTGTCTGGCTTGTTTCTGTCCCTTACACTACAAGGTGTCAGAAGCTTCCAGTCTATTCCTCAGGTTTTGCTGGTGTCTTTTGTCCACTTTTATCACTTGGAATTGCGCCCTCCCCTGAGTTTTTGATGAGCTCATGTGCTGCTGCTCGCTGGAGGTCTGGATCTGGAGGTGCCAGGGGTGCAGCCCCGTGTGACACTCGTGTGACACTCGTGTGACACTCATGTGACACCCGTGTGACACCCGTGTGACACTCGTGTGCCAGCAGCTCCCAAATGTGACTGAACTCTCAGGCCACTGCCATTTACTGACTCCTAGGGGGCCAGTTCACAGCATGGTGACAATGACATCGAACCAACTGCTCAGAACATGTACCTGGGGACCCTTCTGCCCCTTCCCTTTACCCCTAAGGGTAATAATGAAGGTTAAATCAGTTAAATTTTTTTGGTGAACACTTAAATGAATACTAGGTAGTTTTACAGTATCTTTTCAAAGCAAGGGGGAAAAAAAAGAAGAAATGAAATAGGAATATATGCCTGATTAAAAAATTGAGCAGGAGTCCACCAAGAACTGGCTGTCCTGAACCCACCACATCTGGAGCTAAGAGGAGGAATGGGGGACAACCTGGTAAACCTTCTACCCCCAACAGGCACAAAAATTACAGTGAGACAGGGTGCAGGCTGTGTCCCCAGCAGTCCCTGCAGCACACATCCGCAGAGATATCTGACACTGAAACACTCCTGGATATCCCCAGCACAGGAGGGACACGGAGCTGCTGGAGCAAGTCAAGATGGTCAGAGGAATGCAGACCTCTGCTGTGGGGAAAGGCTGAGATTGGGATTGTTCAGCTTGGAAAAGAGGAGATTTGGGGGGACCTGATTGTGGTCTTCCAGTACCTGAAGGGAGCCCACGAGGAAGATGGAGAGGGACTGCTCACTAGAGCATGGAGGGACAGGACAGGGAGGAACAGACCCAAACTGACAGAAAGAAGGTTCAGATCAGATGATACAAGGGAATTCATCACTGTGAGGGTGCTGAGGCCCTGGCACAGGTTGTCCAGAGAAGCTGTGACTGCCCCATCCCTGGAAGTGCTCAAGGCCAGGTTGGATGGAGCTCTGAGCCTGCTCTAGTAGGGAGTGCCCCTGCCCATGGCAAGAAAGTTGCAACTGAATCATCTTTAAGGTCCTTTTCAACCCAAACCTTTCTATGATTCTACAATATCATAAACTATGCAAAGATCTGAGTCCAGCAAAGCTCAGGCAGAAATAAGGTTCGTATCTAACATATATATAATTAACCATCTGGAACAGCTTCTGACACAGGATGCTGTAAATTACTTAGGAGCATATAACTCAGATTTTTTTCTTGGCAAATATTCATTTAAAACTTTCTACAGAACAGCTATTTTGACCCCAACAAAGACAGGAAAAAAACCACCAATCAAACCAGGTAGTAAAGGTTAGAGGAGAATTTTTATAAATGTGTGATTGTGAGGTAGCTTTTCCCTAACTTAAAATAAAGAGACACAAACCTCCAAACCTTTGCAAACAAACAAATTGTGTGGTTCATGTGTTGCAGAATCTCTAAGGGGAATTATGCTAAATCAGTCCTGACTCCATTAATCTGTTCCTGCCCTGGAAATTGTTCTTACAAGACACACAATAGATTATTAAGGATGGTACTTTTTAAATTGTTATTACTCATGCAGGTGAAGTGTTTTAAATATGAATCATAAGCTGACACATTGCATTAAAAATCCAGGCATTTCTATGTCACGTCTCCCAAAGCAGTTGCCACTGAGATGCATGAGATCATCACCTAAAGTCTCCTCTCCAGGGGAAAGTGAAGCACTAAACTGGACAAAAAGCTACCAAAGCTTTTGTAGGACAACCCTGCAGGAGCCAGGAGATGGAAGAGATGACCTTACAAGATTCATCTTCTCAAAAGTGAGAACCTCAAGGGATTAAAAAAGAAAAAAAGAACAGGGAAAAAAAGAAAAAAAAAGGCGGGGGGCAGAAATTTACATTCAAAAATGGAAAAATTGTAATTAAAAAAAAACATTTATTGGTGGAAGGAAAAGGTTAATGGGAGTAGCTGCTCCCAAGCAAGGTGATGAACCAATTCATCAGGAAATGATGGTTTTCTTGCTGTTAGCTGTCCTCATCACACAGGGAGAGCACAGCTGCCAGACACTGCCCGGGGCATGAGGAGTCACTCTTCCTCCCAGAGAGGTGCCCAGCTGAGAAGCAGAATGTGCAGTTCCCTGCTGCAGTCCATGGTGGGCATCACCCAGACAAAAACCAAAAATATCCCAATGGAGGGTTCCATTCAATTTCCACTGAAGGGAGGAGCCCTATCTCAAAATTATGTTAAAGCTTGATTCTAATGGCATCTTGATATAAGAAACACGGAATGTCCCAGTCAAATACCATCCTCAACAGGCATGAACGGGTTAGCTAGGAGCACAAACATGAACACATTTAAACACCAAAAGTGTAAAACAAAGCCAGTTTAAAGACTAAGTAATACACCATAGAACAGATTAGGTTGGAAGGGACCTTAAAGATGATCCAGTTCCAACTCCCCTGCCATGGGCAGGGGCACTCCCCACTACAGCAGGCTGCTCAGAGCTCCATCCAACCTGGCCTTGTGCACTTCCAGGGGCAGTCACAGCTTCTCTGGGCAATCTGTGCCTCACCACCTCACAGTGAGGAATTTCTTTTTATCATCTGATCTGAACCTACTGTCTGTCAGTTTGGGTCTGTTCCTGTCCTGTCCCTCCATGCTCTAGTGAACAGTCCCTCTCCATCTTCCTCGTGGGCTCCCTTCAGGTACTGGAAGGTCACAGGTGACCCCTGAGCCTTCTCCAGGCTGAACAACCCCAAATCTCTCAGTTTCTCCTCATGGAAAGCTGCTCCATCTCTCTGCTCATCTTGGAGGCCTCCTCTGGCCTCACTTCTACAGCTCCATGTCCCTGCTGTGCTGGGACCCAGATGTGGACACAGCCCTGCAGGTGGGGTCACAGCAGAGTGGGGCAGAGGGGCAGAATCCCCTCCTCACCTGCTGCCCACGGGGCTTTGGTGCAGCCCAGGATGAGATCCAGGGTGGTTTGTGTGCAACAAGTTTCAGAACTGAGCTCACTAGGCAAGTGCCAGGGAAAAATCCGTCCGTATTTCTCACTCTCTTCAAGTGTTTTCAAAACATAATTGTCATTTCTGCCTGGAGGATTTTTTTTCCCCATCCCAGCCTACTATCTATGCCCTGAAGCTGTAACAAGGGCCTGTAAACAGAGTTTTCTGGTTACAGTTTCTCTTCTAAAAGCACAGGACATTCTCATGCCGCTGTGGGCTTTGTTACCAGAACTTCTGATTTACCCAATTTCAAAGGCAGCAATATTTTTTTTCTTCTTGGCTTACAAGAGAGGCAGAATTCAGCTCGATTTAACAAAGCTTTTTCCACAGTGAGGCAACATTTGGCTTCGAGTCTGCCATTCAAACAGCTTACCTTTGGGAATGAGGAGTGTATTTCTTTCCCAGAGCCAGATTTTTGTAATGATGAAAAAAGTTCCTGTTAAGCATTGATGCATGTAACTAATCTGAACAAATTAGGAAACGAACCCTTTGCTCATTACCTGCAATTTACAGTATCTGTGGGAAAAATATCAGTTATGGCACAGATCCTCATAATGTCATCTGTGCTTCACCACTGCTGAGCTAAGAAGTTTCTAGATAAGCGTGCTATTATCTGATAGCAATGGGTCCTCTGCAACTGCTGAACTGCATTAGGAGGAACAAAATACTCCTGAAATATTTATTTTCCTTCTGAGCAACAGCTGAAGTATTGATAAAGCGGAAAGGCAGGATATAAAGTCAGAACTGGAAGGCACAGACTCTGCAACCTGAAGTACAGCAAAACCACGGGCCATGCTCTGAAAACACTTGCAAGCACTTGACTTGGAGCACTTAGAGAGCAACAGGATGTTCACAGACTTGTTTTATAAGGGCAAACACTTACCTATGCAGTAGCTTAGGAAAAAAAAAAGAACTGAGATTACAAACAGGGTAAAGCAGCTAAAGATGTGTCATAACAGCAAATTACTCTGCACGGTTTCAGATACAGCTCTCCTCAGCACACAGGTTGATAGCAATAGCACTAGCTACACTGAAAATGCTTCTTTTACAGCAACAGTATGCTTTAAGGTAATTATTGTATGAAGAACTTCTTGAGAGTTAGGAATTGCTAGTTTGAACTTAATGTGTATAGCCTTGATTTGGTCCATTGTATTGTACCACATGAGTGGCTGCTTTTCCAAATAACATCTGCCTGAGTCAGAAGAAGGAATGGATGTTCTAAATACTAAAAAATTTGATTTTTGCTATTGAGCATGAGGCCACTTTTTGTTTACTTTTGGCTCAGGTGCTGCTCAAAATCAGCCATGAAAACCAATTTATAAAAATATCCTGGCAGGAGTCATGACATTTGACATGGAATTATCTGCATGCTTAATAATGTTCCTCAGCTTATTTTCATACTAATGAAATAGCACTATTATTTGCATTTGAGAACTGCACGGAAACACATTTGCCTAAAAAGCCTCTTTCATCTCTGAAGCAGACCATGTTCCACATGGATGCACTCTTTACTGAGGATGTTTGTTAAAATATTAAGGAGTCTGAACATTCGGCGATTGGTTAAAACTTGTCTGAGCAATAAACCACTATCAGACAGGGGCAGATGCTTGTCCTGTAGCCAAATATCGAATCCAAGCTCCAACACTCAGAAGTCCTACAGCTATTTCAGGGCAAGAACAACACCAAGCTTATTCTTGGGAGCCAGAGAGCCATTTTACCTGAAAAATGCAAAAAGCGAATAAACTCGGCAAGCATCCAGTGATGAATATTTCATTTTGCACAAATAAGGGGACAGATTTGCAGGCAATAAGAAGCTGGGTGCAGGCACGGGGTCAGTCCACCTCCCCAGTATCCAGCCGTGGTGGGTTGACCCCGGCTGGATGCAGGGTGCCTACCAAGGCTGAGTTATCCCTGCCCTCCTCAGCTTGGCTGGGGAGAGGAGAGATAATGAAAGGCTCATGGGGTGAGATGAGGGCAGGAGAGATCACTCCCCAATTACCATATTGGGCAAAACAAACTCAACTTGCGGAAATGTGATTTCTTACCAGTTAAATCAGAGGAGAGTAACGAGAGAAAATAATCTTAAACCACCTTCCCCTCTATCACTTCCTTCGTCCTGGGCTCAGCTTCACTCCTGGTATCTCTGTCTCCTCTAGAAGAGCACAGGGAGACAGGGGATGGGGGAAGGGGGTTGGCTGTGGTCAGTTCATCTCACACACGGCATTTCTGCTGCTCCTTCCTCCCCAGGGAGAGATCCTTTACACTCTCTGCCTGCTCCAGTGTGGGATCCCTGCCACAGGACACGGTCCTTCACTACATTTTCCTTCAGCCCATTTTCCATGGGGTGCAGTCCTTCAGGAACAGGCTACTCCAGCAAAGTCCCCTGTGGGATCACAGGTCCTGTCAGCAAACCTACTCCAGCCTGGGCTCCCCTCCCTGTGCCTGCACAGGTCCTGTCAGGAGCCTGCTGCAGCCTGGGCTCCCCTCCCTGTGCCTGCACAGGTCCTGTCAGGAGCCTGCTCCAGCCTGGGCTCCCCTGCCTGTGCCTGCACAGGTCCTGTCAGGAGCCTGCTCCAGCCTGGGCTCCTCTCCCTGTGCCTGCACAGGTCCTGTCAGGAGCCTGCTCCAGCCTGGGTTCGTCTCCCTGTGCCTGCACAGGTCCTGTCAGGAGCCTGCTCCAGCCTGGGCTCCTCTCCCTGTGCCTGCACAGGTCCTGTCAGGAGCCTGCTCCAGCCTGGGCTCCCCTCCCCGTGGCTGCACAGGTCCTGTCAGGAGCCTGCTCCAGCCTGGGCTCCCCTCCCCGTGGCTGCACAGGTCCTTTCAGGAGCCTGCTCCAGCCTGGGTTCGTCTCCCTGTGCCTGCACAGGTCCTGTCAGGAGCCTGCTCCAGCCTGGGTTCGTCTCCCTGTGCCTGCACAGGTCCTGTCAGGAGCCTGCTCCAGCCTGGGCTCCTCTCCCTGTGCCTGCACAGGTCCTGTCAGGAGCCTGCTCCAGCCTGGGCTCCCCTCCCTGTGCACAGGTCCTGTCAGGAGCCTGCTCCAGCCTGGGCTCCCCTCCCCGTGGCTGCACAGGTCCTGTCAGGAGCCTGCTCCAGCCTGGGTTCGTCTCCCTGTGCCTGCACAGGTCCTGTCAGGAGCCTGCTCCAGCCTGGGCTCCCCTCCCCGTGGCTGCACAGGTCCTGTCAGGAGCCTGCTCCAGCCTGGGTTCGTCTCCCTGTGCCTGCACAGGTCCTGTCAGGAGCCTGCTCCAGCCTGGGCTCCTCTCCCTGTGCCTGCACAGGTCCTGTCAGGAGCCTGCTCCAGCCTGGGTTCGTCTCCCTGTGCCTGCACAGGTCCTGTCAGGAGCCTGCTCCAGCCTGGGCTCCTCTCCCTGTGCCTGCACAGGTCCTGTCAGGAGCCTGCTCCAGCCTGGGCTCCCCTCCCTGTGCCTGCACAGGTCCTGTCAGGAGCCTGCTCCAGCCTGGGCTCCTCTCCCTGTGGCTGCACAGGTCCTGTCAGGAGCCTGCTCCAGCCTGGGCTTGTCTCCCTGTGCCTGCACAGGTCCTGTCAGGAGCCTGCTCCAGCCTGGGCTCCTCTCCCTGTGCCTGCACAGGTCCTGTCAGGAGCCTGCTCCAGCCTGGGCTCCCCTCCCTGTGCCTGCACAGGTCCTGTCAGGAGCCTGCTCCAGCCTGGGCTCCTCTCCCTGTGCCTGCACAGGTCCTGTCAGGAGCCTTCTGCAGCCCTTTGGCATCACACGGAGTAGGTACAACTGTAGTTTATTAATGAGAGATGCAAGTTTGTGTCCCCAGTTCAGACACTGGCCTTGTCCTTCAGCTCCCAGTGCTAAAGTGTGTTTTTAAAATAATTCATCCTACAGCAAGAACTTTTTCCTTTATAGAGAATATGAATCATTTAATGCCCCCCAAAATCCATTACTTTCGTGCACTGTAGCCAAATAAATATTTTACAAACAATTAACTTCCATCTCTCTGCCTCTGAATTCTTATTCCTCTCCAGTTACAAACTGTTTAAGCCTGGTTTGCCATCTCAGAGAGCTAGAAAAGCCAGAAAGGTTCTGCACAAATGCTCTGTTCACAGTGTGCTTGCTATTTAAACTCAATTAAATATGTAAATCTAATGATTTGTCTCAAACGTTTCTGCATATGCATTTTAAGAATGCAATGTACAGAATTCTATTTGCAATGCTGAGGCCAAACCTACAGCCTCAGAAAAGCACCCACGACCAAATAAACTGACATGTGGAACAACTAATGCAGAGAATGAGATCTGTTTAATTACTGCACTAAAACAACTTCTACAGTTGTGAAATCTGTGTGATTTGAAGCCTTTTTCTTTAATCTATACTGAATAATTTCTCAAATCTTTTCCATGAAGTATCAGCAGGTCTTTAAGATCCAGTATTGTTAGCAAATGTTCTCCTGATACAACCCATCTGTTAGGTGTTAGTGTTGATCTCTTCTCAACGTTCATAAAACACCCTTTTCTCTATTGTAGGTTGTAAATATCAGCAACTGTGTAGAAACAGCTTTGTTTAGATCTGCCAAGACCCTCTGTCCTGCAAAATGTTGAGTATTAATCTCCAGTAAAAACAAATTCCAAAGGATTTTTAATATTTGTAATTAGTGCGTGCTTTTTTATCTCATTAGAAGTGTAATCAGTAGATCATTTGTTATGTAAACATTACTATTTCTGTACATTGAGGACAAACACAAAATTTTTGTTTTAGAATATGAATTAATTTTGATGTTGAACTTATCAGAAAAGCTGCCAATTTGCATGTTAGTCACTTGCAGTCTTTAAACCCTACAGAGAATCTACTTAGACATAAACAGTTAAACACTGAAAGATGAAGCTAAAATAGCCATAAAAAGGACAAAAGAGGAGGAAGCTCATTTTCTACATCTGAGGCAAAGCAAACAATTGCAGTAATAATTATAGCCCTTTTCTTTAAAGCAGCCTTTAGACCAATTGTCCCGAGGCCACTGAAGGAAGAACAAGATTTAGTTACAGTGGCCATTTGATACTGCAATTTATTGCTTGCAGTATTTTCCTTGAAACAAGATATTTAAGAGAGCCAGTTGCTTGGTGTTAAAAGCTTAATTTTCAAAGCAAATTTGAAGAATGATTCCAGATTTTGACATGGCCAGTCTTCTTATTACTGCTCACATATTTTCCTTGGGCTATGAAAACAATTCCAGATCCTTTTTTTCATTCTGACCATAGCAAATGAATAATGTGGCCATGCAAGTGATACAGTCAGAAAATCAAGGTCAAGCAGTTCTGCTCTCAGGTTCTTTACTGATACCCAATATTAATAATGTTTTATTATTAAATTACATGTTTAAACATGTCTATTTAAAAATGGTTTATGTGCTTTGTAAAATATTATAATCAGAATGTATTTCTGATAATAATTCTTCATATAACAACTTAGAATGACCCAGAAGTAGTTTTAAGAAAAAAAAAATTCTATTTATGTACTGAATAGACAAAAGAAGCCCAGGTCAGGGCTGCCTGTAGGTATGTGCACAAACTCCCACACGTTTTTGAAGACTCAGTATGAAGACATGAGCCCAAGATTGCCATCAGGAACCTGAGCTGCTTAAACTATCTGAGATTTTTTCCAACACCCCACACTGATTTGACTTTAAACACATGGAAATCAAGGGCCACAGTGAAGTGATCTGAGGGGGGCAGGTCTAACCTGCTGCCTGCCCTCCAGTCAGGGAGAGCTGACGGAGCTCTGAGCCTCTGCAGGAACAGCTTGGCACTGCACACAGTGGAATTTTTCAAGTGCTTGTGCGACAGGGGATTATGAATAGGCAAATACAGGCTCGTGGAGAAAGGGTTTTGAAAATGACAGCTCCCTTCTCGAAATGTCCAATATAGAGCAGCCAGCCCTGCTCACAGACAAGGGTTTGCTAATCCCACTCGGAAGCAGCGGGAATATGATGGTCAGTAAATATTGAATGAGCTGTGTGTGTTCCTGCCCTACAGCTGGAAGGGGCTTCGCCAGGAAGTGATCAGGGAAGCAGAACAGCAAAGATGATGGAAGAAAGGGCGTAATCAGAAGATCAAACCAAATGGAAGTAAAAGAAGGAAACAAAGAGAGAAAAAGAGCAACGGGAAATAGCAATGAAGTTCACATTCGACTAAAAAGGAGCACTTGGGAGAGGACTGATGAACACACACTGCAGATCACATAGGCTGGAGTGGGAAATGCTGGGAATGGGGAGACCAGGAACATCTCCAAAGTATGAGAGCTTCGCATGCAACTGGTTTGACAGGCTCCTGCCAGGTCCATGTCTGTTCTGAGCCTGTTTCATCTCAGTGACACTCTGTGCAAAGCCACATCACACAGGCCGGGCAGCATGCAAAGCACCCCTCCTCTCCTTCCCCCTGGGTTATCCCTGCTGGTCCGTGCCCCTCCTGCAGCTCCCAAGCACACTCAACAGCCTGAGCCAGGGGCAGGCAGTCCGTGTGCTCCAGTCTCATCCAGCTCCTTCTCTGCCCACAACGGGGGAAGAGAAAAATCCCTGCACACGCAGCTGCTCAGGGAACAGACAGGAAAGAAGAGAACTGATGAACATAATGCCAGCTCCTCAAACATCTCACCAATCAATTGTTTTGCTTGGTTTTTCTTATCTGTATACCGGAATTAACATTTCCAATCTATTTGTGCACGGTCTTTTAAAACACAATGATTCAAATTCCTTTAGCAACGCTCAATATTAGTACAATTAATGTCACGGCATGTTTGAGAGCACAGGTATTATTCAAGTGGTTATGAGAATTTGTCAGGTTCTTGTCTCACTCCAACTTTTCAAATACTGCAATGAAAAAAGCCCTAAAAACAGAGGGAAATGCAGATCCATTTGAATAATATGAAAAGCTAGATATTACTAATCTCAGCTCAGTTTCTGGTAGCTAGTTTCCTCAGAATGTACAGCTGCTCTTGATTTTCCTTGTTCATTACTAATAGCAAGTGTCTTGAATGTATCAGAAGAAGACATTAAATAAATTAAAATCTCATTTTCCCATCAAAAGTAATTAGTGCAATCTTTTACATCCTAACCAGGTACTTCTCTTATTACTAGTTATTCTCTTTGGCATGCACATTGGCTGGGGAAAAGAAGTTCGTATTTTCCACTGTCAGACAAGACAAGCACTACAAGCTCAATAACACATTTGTTAAAAAAAAAAATCAGTAGAAATCAATATGCAAAATCATCATGGAGCTGGCCACAAGAAATTCCAGGGTAACTAGTTTTGGCAGAATCACTGCTATCCGAAATGAGGAAATCAGAATACTCTGCTGACATTAACACTACCAAAAAAAAAAAAAAAGTGGAAGTAAACTTGCAAAGTGATGCTGTAATTAACATGGCCCTTGGGGTCTTGAGCTGATGTTCTGCCCAACTGCAGAGGAGAGTGGAGAAACTTCAAAAGGCACCCAAATGCAATTTCAGCCTGACACAGCACTATCCACCACAGCAATAATAGCAATAATTTGTGTCAATGGCTTCGGAATTACTGTCGCTGAGATGTACTTTATTATGTTGCACCCGTCCTTCAGCAGACTTTCAGTGGAGCTGGGTCAGAAGCAATAACTCACTACACAAAAAACCATCTTGATAACACAAAAAAAAAGGCAGTTACCATTTCTGACTTCCAAAAAACCCAAGGAATGTTTTACATAGATTCACACCTGCCGATACCGTTCGGACAGGAAGGCAAGGAATACACAGCTCATGATGCAGTTTGTATCTCCAGTTCCTGAATCATACAGGGCTTTTTGTCTCAGGCAGTAATCCAGCTTTCTCCAAGTTTTTTTTTGTCTCAGCATCTACAGCTTGGGTGTTTTTAAAGCTTTATTCAACCATCCATGCAAACCAGCTACACCCCAGCCTCACAGCAAGCTAGGTGTAAGCATTTGTTTATTCTTGACTCCTTCCTCTGTACTTAATTTATGTTACATTTTAGAAGCTTTTAATTAGGGAGCATCGACTGATAACAGGAAGGATATAGTTTAAACATACAAGAACAACCTTGGATAGGAATTAAGTCAAAATAAAAAGAAAACATGAGAATGTTCATTCTGACTCATGGCTGTGACTTCCTTGTACCTTTTATCACCGACTAAAACTTCTGCTTTAGAGAACTGTGGACTATAAGATGATAAAATCTTGTTTCACATATGAGAAAAAAGCAAGACTGTGAATTAATTGAGTATTAAAAAGTGTTTCCAAATTGCATCAGTATTGTTCAAAACATTCAGTGAAAATGACATTCATGAGGTTTTCCCATATGAGTGTTTCACTGTTTCAGTACGGCGTATTTCACAATGGGAGAAATAAAAATTCAAAAATCAAAATGCACCATTTGTGCACAGATCCAAGAAAGGAGAGCAAATCTCCCGGGACAGAGCAAGAGCTGTGAGACTCAGGGCTCGGTGGATGCAGGCTGGGGAAGATCCTCTCTGCAGCTCTGCCCACTCCGCTGTGAATGGACCCCAGAAAATCATTTCTCACCACTGGACATAGAGCTGGTACACAGCCCAGAACAACCACCTGGAAAAGAGCCAAAGCTCTTGGCTCTCACATCTGCTTCCTAGAGAGTGGTCTTGCCCTTGTTCCAATAGATTTATGAGCTTTGTAAATTAAAGATAAGGTTAGGAATATACTACCCTTAATAATCGGCTTTATTATCTTTAGAATAGATCGTTTCAAATTTGGTATTATTTCTACAACACAACAAAACAAACACTCTTTAAACAGGAGATATACACAGCAGTAGAAAACTGACCACCAGTACTTGTGAGAATATCACTGACCTTTCCAAATGTACTTTTCTGTCCTTCTCCTCTCTCCTCCCTGCCTTATTTTCTGTTTTATAACACGGCTGTTATTTGTCTGAGCCTGATAAACTCCTGGGACTCGGTCTGACCTCTCAAACGAGATTCCAAGAACGCGGCCATCACAAGAAATCAAAACAGTGCATCCACAACAAACTAGTTTAGAAGTTGTGCTTATCACAAGCCTTTTTAATTATCTTACATAGCTTTGATTCCTTTCCTTAGGGTACTAATTACATGCGCGTGTTTTGTTTCTTTTAATGTTATGAAATAACATCCACTTTTTCCACATTTTCCAGCAATACTCTGCGTGCACGCTACTTTTAAATGCACATCATTCAATTCAAGCCTTAGCAGCAGATTGGCTTTAATCATCTGAAACACGCTGGGCCATCTCTCCAGTGTCAGGGAGAAGCCTGACTTACAGGATAACCTAAATCACCCTACAGCAGGTTTGCTACGTCAATTACCACTTACTTTTCAAGTTCAATTACTGCTACAGAAATGTAAAATATTGGAAAGTGGGTTGAAAAATGCAAAGTAAATGCTAGGGGTAACAAACCTGAGTTTTCAGGCCAGTTTGCATAATTTGTCATGATTTTTGTGTCTGCAAATCAATGAGTAACTAAACCAAATCAGCCACCAGTGTTTCACTGGAGACAGGTACCCTTCACCGTCTGAAGTTAAGTTGTTAAAAACTGTTTTGGTACATAGATTTTTATTTTCTTTAGGAGCTCTCAGATTTATTTGTATGAGAAAAGGGAGGCTTCTGTTCAGCTCACAGCCATAAAATAAGCCAATACTAGCCTGTCAAAACCCACAGTTGCAAAGTGATAGAAGCAAAGAGAGTAAGGAGTTACTCTGTGTTGGTCTTAAGAACATAACTTCTTCAGCCTCCCCACTCATGTCTTCTTACTCTGTCCACAAAACAAAAAAGTCCAATCCTGATGACTGCTTAAACCAAGTCTAGTTACGTTTTTCACCTTCAGCTGAAAAACACACCAGAAAACAGATGTACTATTAGCAGCACATAAACTGGAATATATATTTAAACAGGACAAAGGGTTTCTTATATCAACTAACTAATTAACTAACTGATTAACTAATTGTGGGTATGTTTGATTTGGATACTTTGTGATGCCAGATTTTAGCCCTGTGGGAACGCTTACAGACCTGTCTGGGTAACTGAATGCCAGTGCCTCTACACATGCAAGCCTGCAGAAATCTTCCTGGGCATTTGATGGTTTAATCCAGATAGTTTACACACTATTTATGTAGGCAATAGATGTGAAGGATTTGCTTTTATCAAAATGAGTATTTTCACCTAGAAAATGCAAACCTACTTTAGGTTTACTACTCTTCTCAAACTCTTCTTCAAGGGCCAGGCATTAGGGACATGAAAAGCCTTTGGTTCAGAGGGAATGAACAGGGTGCTCCCAACACATACATACTCTCCAGCTGCCTGTGATATGATATTCTCTGGTCAATGAAACAGCTTGTGTAGGAACAAATGTTTTCCTGAAGCATATCTCACAAAACCAATGAAAGGAAACTATTATCTGGGATTAAATGTTTTCCTTTGTTCTTTAATCTCAGTAGTAAAAAGGGTTCCCCTACCCTATTTATATTCTATACAAAAGCAACAAAAAGAGGTTTTAAATTAAGAAAAAAGCAGGAATTAAGAAAAGCTGGGTTGTATCTACATTTCACTGAAAATGTTCATAGGCAAGTCTTGTGTAAGTTTTGCAGGTAGAAATCCTCCAACACGCAGACACAAATGAGGGAAGGACAGAATGACCTAAAATCAGTAACAGCACCATTCAGGAACAGGTTCAAATGTGATCTGATCTACAGGTGTTGAGTGCCCTCACCTCACACCACGTTAGTAACAGGCACAGGAATCCAAAAAATGGACCCAGAAAGAACGAAACAGGACACCTCAGTGCCATTTCTTTTTCATTTAAAAACACAATCAAATAAAAAACAAAACCCACCCTGAATCCGTGCACCTTCCATCACTGGATACATACACACAGGAGAACAATCTTCCCAGGCTTTGCACAATGTCAGAAGCATTTCAAAACTTTATACTCTTCAGTATAGCAAAAACACTACCTGAAAAGGGAATATTCCACTGAGCCACTGAATGTAGAAACAGAGATTTCTCACAGAAAGTGCATGGCTCATTTCCTTCGGAAAAGGAACGTATTGTTACAGACATTAAATACAAACTACCTAAATGCATCGCATAGTTAGATACAATTACTATTCCTACTCTTTCATAAGCAATGCCATCTAAAAGGATAAAGCCAGGGTTAAAACTTTCATTTAAACTAATCAGAATAAATGTCAACATAAGCATCAGCAGAGGAAGGCATGCCAAAAATAGTAGAAAAATAGCGAAGACATAACGAACAATAAAGCTACTTAAAATCTTGGATACTGATTTATGCTGTGATGCAGCACAAAATACTTGAAGGCAAAACAAAAATTCCACTTCATTTTCATTTGTTGAAAAGATCTAAATGTAAACATTGGTTTTCATTGCTCCTGTGACCTGGTTTTGAAGTAAGCTCTTTGCTTTTCTTTTAAGGAGCTGGAACGGTCCTGAAAACAGGAATGTGTTCAGTCAGGGTAAAATAGAGAAATGCCACAATAGGAAAGGTCCTTCAGGCCCAGCTCCTCCTGGGCATTGAGGCAAGGTGTCTGTATGGACACAGATCACAAAAATTATGGCTGGTTACTTCCAAAGCCAGCAGGTTAGCATCCTCTAACCATTGTTATTTGTCTTACATTTCCAAGGCTATGAACACGCCACCACGTCTGGCGAAACGGTGGAATTATACCTTTGAAAAACACCAGCCAAAATCAGGCCACTGATAAGGGAGGCATTGCTCAGCTCAGCCCGTTCCCAGCTCTGGCTGGCACTTTGTAAACATTGGTATCAGGATTCCTTGGGTCCCCTCTCTGACTGTGCAGCTCGCACCGTGCGGGTGCTGACCTCTGCTCCAGCCGTTCTCTGTGTCTGGACACTGCCCCGCTCAGGGCAGCAGTCCAAAGCATTATGGGCTGCCTAATGTACTTTTTTCTCTTCAAATAAAGCAACTGAAGCACTCCAAGGCAGTTATTAAAAAGCAGGGGGAAAAGCCAGGAGGATGATTATTAAGTCTGACCAACAAGTACTGCTTTTTTCCCAAAGGCTGAAGTACTGGCAAACCCATGTCCCGCATGCCATGACTGCACTGGATGTTGGGAATCACTGCTCAGATCCAGAATGCTCTGATGCATTGAATAATTTCCTTTAAGTACCTATCACCCCTTGCTTTCTATGATGACGAAAACACGGACTGTAAAATGACCTACTGCAAGCTCGTTAGTCATGCTCCTCTTTTGTTCAGAAATGCAGTGGGAATGACTCTGCACAGAGACTGAAGAAGACTGCTTTTAAGAACTGTCCAAATATTTTGTAAACTCTTACCCTCTCTGTTTTTTGTCTAACAGTGGTCTGGCCATTCCTTACCATAATTAACCTTGATCTAAGTCCTTAGTTGCTACTATGAGGGATTTATCAAACATTACTATAATATGAAAGATGTATTTAAGATATTACATTTGTCCAGCTAATGGCAAACTCAGGTTTGCAAGACATTTTCTCTCCCTCAGTATCAGCAGAGTATAGCTGAATTAAATGAAGCAAGGGACATGAAGCCTCTAACCTATTTCTGTAAAGTGTACCTAGCTATTTAACTCTTTAAACCAAGATGGTATTTTTCACGTGGACTTCAATTCCAGATCTCTGACACATTTGTGAAACAGGCCATTGCATTTGGTTGGAAAGTCCTTCTATTTGGGAATAATCAGTTGCAGGATCAATAACTCGATTTACAAGCCTGAAAAGCCAGCACTGTTCCATTTCCTTAGAAGTTATGCATGTTGGTGGTAATGAACAGAACAATAGAAGAGTTTTGGAATTCTCTCCTGATGTAGAAGTAACTGTGTTCTGGCCAAATTAGAACATTTTTAGGCATGTGTCTGTGCTCACACATTTCCCTCTATTTTCTGCCAAAACCTGACTGACTTGGAGAGAGACATGTACTGGTTGGTAACTTGATGGCCAATCTGGGCTTTTAACAGCACAGCAAAGGGTTAACACACATGCTGTCACCAAAGGAAGTCAAGAACTGCAATCTCAAATGACAAAACATTGCTCCAAAGAGAAAAGGGGGTGAGTACAACTTCAGCAAAGTGGTACAAATTATAAAATAATCATCTAGCGTTTTTGAAAGCAAAGTAGAAGTGACAATACAGGGGTTTAGGTGGTCTAGAGCTGATCATCCACCAACACCTCTAAGGGCTTTTGGCAATTACAGAGATTTCAAATATGAACAAACACCTTTTTTCTGAACTGCTGAGCACGTACAAATGGGAATTAACCATTTACTCAGACAAGCAATTAAGACAAATTAGAAAACAGTTTCATGTGCTTTCTGCACCACAAATACCTTATAAATGCCTTTCAGTGACCCAAAAAGTGAACAATAAGCCTGTGTTAAAGGCTACTGTCAGAGAGACAAAGAGCAAAGACATGCAAGCTTTGTCTACACTCATCTAGAGAAACTCAGCAAATTGCTCTGTCATGCATCTTGTACCCTCCCCAGCAATCATGTGAACCTTTGCCCTTTTGGCCTGACAGATTAAATCGAAGCATGAAGAAGTAGGATCTTAGCCAAAGAATATTACATTTTAAAAGCTGACCTCAGCTCTTTTCATTTGCCCTTTCATTTTGATCTCATGATGATGTTTCAGTACTTCCTTCTGATATTGAGTTCATCAATCTGTGACCCTCTGCTGATGTCCTGTAGGTTTGTGCATTTCTTCCATTTCAGGAAGGGCGAGGTGCTTTGCACTTCACAGACCAAGTGTAATAACAGGGTCTGCATGATTCAGATCTAGCACACCTAGCCATAAAGAACACTTGTAATCTGGATTTAACTCACCTCTCTATGAATATTTTTATGCATTAGGACTCAAGGATAGTAAAAAAATTATTATTTGCTTAAATACTGATTTTGAACTTGCATAAAATTTATGGCAAGGGGAAGGATCTGGGCAAGCACCCTCCTTCACCCGTGTACCCACCAGTGCCCTTCTTAAACAGCTGCATTTAGCTCTCTGTAAGTACTTTGTAATCGGGTCCTTGGCTTTTCCTAAACCTCTAAAACTGACACAAAGATTAATGACATTTGACACTGTGAGTGAACAGCAGCAAAACCCATTATACTATTTTATCTGAAATTAAAATTCTCCAGTGCGCTACAGTCACCTTTTAGATGGGCCTCAGCTTTCAGACCTGAAAATTGAGGGTGCCATCTCTGCAGCTCAGGACTAAGTAATGAAACACTGACTCAGCACTCCCAAATTTTTGAAAGGCCTGATCACCTTGCAGAGGTTAAAAAACCCTGGTTGCCTCAAAGTATTTTTAAATAGGTGCATCACTGTTATGGATAAGAACAAAAGCTCGCAGATGTTTGAACTCTCTTGCCTTTCCAAAGGACTGGAGTTTGGAACACCATTGCAGGAGCTATCAAAATACTTGCTTGGGCAATTTCACTTGTGGAAATGTTCAAAAATAAAGCAAATGAAAACATTTTTACAGAGAATGACGTTGTAACAGTAAAAAAGAAAAATCAATTTGTTAAGCAGCACAGTAGAGCCAGAGTATATCAACTCTGAGTTCTGATGTGGGACACACTCCACACTAAGCACCAGAGACTGCATTTCTGTAATTCCCAATGACTAAGCTAATATCTCTTCCTTCTACACAGTGATCTAATATTGCACACCATCATCCAAGCCTTCCTGACAAAGTAGGAGAAAAAGCACATATTTGTACACAAAGGATCCATTTTTAGAGACTGCATAATCCTTTATCTCTTTAATTGGGTCTTCCTAGAAATTAGTCATCTTTTAAATTGATATTACTGCAGAAAAAGGATTTTTTTGCAGATTGTTGTGATGGAAAGACCACATGCAAGACCTCTAGATAGGCTGTTTTTTAATTTTTAATTAGAAGACTCAACTTTTTCATAGATAACACCATAGAAAACTGGTAAGTAAAATTCCAGATAAGAGAGGAGTTAAATTTGATTCTGAGAAAAGCAACGTTCACACAAATTGGTTAAACCACTATTTAGTAGTATTTTATGACCAAATCGCTCTTAATATTTAATGACTATGAACGCAGGAATGCAAGACATTGCTCAGCTATTAATGAGTCCTTACTCTTAGATTAAAGACTGAGAAAGTTCCCAACAGGTATCCAGAGAAGACAATGCTAACACTTACTAAAATTTAAGCCTAACAATCACAAAGAAACCACAAGAATGAAAGATAAAAAGGAGACGAGGGAAGGAGGAGTGTTACGGAGGATACAAACCACAGATGTTTTCAAGCCTTTGGCTTTTGGACATAAGTGTATCTTTGCAATATCAATATTCACATGTAAGAACAGTATTTCTGCAGCACTGCTGTTGGCCAGTCAGCTCTAGAACACACCAGGCTGTCTTTGACACAAGCCAGGAAAAGGGGATTCCAGGGCAGTGTGGAAATGGACTCGATTTCACTGCTCCAGCCATAACAGGAGTGTTTCCCACTGCAAACTCCAAAGTACTACAGTGTGACACAACCAGCACATTATGGCTCGCAATAGCAATTCCTCTCCCACTTAAAGGCAAGTGTTTACATCACAGAACCTCCCAGAAGGGTTCTGCATACAAGTGATCCTCTGCTAACTGAACTAACATTATTAGAAAAATTATAGCCTATTATTGGAATATCTTTTATTATAATGCATGGGGTAGCACTTCAGACCTACCAGAGGGCTGTGCAAAATGTTTCCACGCTCATTGAAATAAAACCATCTCAATTCCACAGAGAATGCCTATATACTTAGACAGAAGCTAAGAATGTTAATTATATGTGTACCTAGAATGATGACTGAGACATCAGCTACTCCCATTCTATACACTGGGCAGCTGAAGAGGAGTCCCAAAACACTCCTCTGCTCCTTCACACTGCTGAGGTGTTCATGGCCTCACATCCCTGCATTGTCTATCAACGTATTTTTCACTGTGACTTGATACATTTTATACAGAAATTTAGCTTGCTGAGATCCTACGAAAATAGATCTGGTGGGCCTGTAGGAATTTGATTCGATTTCACGGGAAAAACGTGCTGAAGATGTGGATGGCTCTAGGGATGATCCGGACAAAGCATTTCAGGAAGGCTGCGCTTCAGATGGTTAATGCAATTCTGGCAATCTCTTAATTCCCCTCCTTATCCAGCAGCAATAAAGCTCAATTCTATAATCTGACACCTTCTTTGCTTGGATGTCCAATTAAATAAATCACAGTAAATGAAGGACTGCAGAAACTGTGGGTTTTCTACCCAAAAAATCCCCTGAAGTCTCTCTTAATATGCTGATGTAAGTGAGGAGATACTGCTGCAGACAGAATGCACAGAAATTAGGAACAAATCTCAAGAAGTCACCCAGTTCATAATCTCATGCTCTCTGATGCTAAATATCTGTGTTATCCCTGCCAAATATTTGGCCAATATTTAAAAAGCTTTTCTGCCTATTTACTATTTAATGGTTCTGTAGCTGAGAGTTCCTCCCAGTTTTAGGAGGAAGTCTCTCCCCTTACTACAACTTTAGATTGTTATTCCTGCTAATGTAGGCACCAGGCACAGAAAACAATTGATCACTATTCCCTTTTATACAGAACAAATCCAAGCCTGTCACCCTTTTCTCAAAGATCAGGTTTTAAATCTATTTGAGTTTGACACATTTCTCGGCATTTTCCTCTCTAAAACTGCCTGCATGAGAAGCGAGCTGAGAAATACGGGATGCCAAAAGGCATCTTGAATCCTTTCCTGGCATGAGAAAGGTATTTCACTTTAATCACTCAGACTCCTGTATCTTTAAAAACCCAGGGCCAGCCCTCACCAAAGCCTTTGTAGCTGCTGGATTTGGAGGTTCTCGGATATTCCAGACTACAGGAAAAGCCTTTAACAGCCAATTAAGCTCCACAGCTCTGGCACTGGGGAGCCCAGAACAGGACACGGCGTTTCTGATGTTTAAATATTATTTATCATTCCTCAGCAAACACACAAACCAGACAGCATAGCACAAATTCTGTCTTTTAAAAAAAGTCTATGGGAAACTTTGACAAGCCAGGTGAAATTCCTAAAATGACAAGTGTTGAAGTTACTGTGCCTTGTTTGTGCATTTGGTGAGGACAGAGAAAGCTTTTTAATTGCCATTAAAAGACCAAAGGCAATTCCTGCAAAGTCGTCTCTGTCACCTAAATCACCCAACAAATACTTCCTTCCCTTAGGATTACAAAGCCGATCTAAATATGCTACTCACACATTAGGCCTAGGCCATTTTATTAGATTCAAAACCAAAAGAGGGTTTTTTCTATTTTTCAAAACACAGGAACTGAAAATAAAAGTGAGGCTGACGGGCATTTGGTTGAATGAACTTATCTACTTATCAACCCCACAGAACTGCCCAAAGGAAGAGGCATAAAAACATGAAAAAAAAATCATTCTGCAATCCCAATATTGTATAATATACAGAGAGAGACAGTGGTCAAAACTGACAGGAATTAGGTATTGAAAGGCAAAATATATGCAGCAGAAATATAAATCTCTTTTCATTTCTAGAACTCGTAATCCAACGAAGGATGAAATGCATCAGAAAAAAAGAAAAAAATTGAAATCTGCTAGAAGGACAAAAGTTTTGTCCCCACCAGATTTTAAATTTTACAGTTTAGAATAAACAAAAAAGCCCCCGAACTCTCCAACGAGCAAACAGAAAACAAAGCCAAAAACAGAAACAAAAAAATTAGGAACAAGTTTCAGCCAAAAAAATTCAATGCTTTTAAGAACACGTCTGGACTATTTAATCTGAGGACTGAATCACAACAGCTTGGGGGCAGGGGAAGGAAACTAGACAGAAACATGGACTTGTGGAACTCCTACTTGGAAGGGTGGGAAAATAATCCAGGACAAAAGAGTTAAGAATCAGAGAAGAGGTTACAAGCAGGGAGGCCTGAGCACTCATTTAAATATTTCGGTGTTATTTTTACATTACTTTATTCTCAGTTTATTTTACCTACATGCAGCACATAAAAGAACACACCATGGCAGTGAAATCTGATGTACCAAAAATTAAATTGTCCCTATCTCTAGGTTAACAAACATTAAGAGACTGATGAGACTCAGGAGAGAAGAAAACTGATTTTTGTTTTTCTTTTGCTTCACATGCAAAAGTCAGCAGAGAATAAAGCACCTTTATATTTACATTATGAAATATTGTATTTCATAACACCTGAAGCCTGAAATAATGGAGGCACTACAGACTTGGCCAAGTCCATGTTAGATTCTGAATGCAATAATTAAATTTTTACAAAAGGCATTAATTTCATTTCAGCGAAACCACAGAAATATTGTGTGTTTACATTATCTCCTCCAAAGTCTCATTTCCTCTTCACTTATTACATATATGAGACAGGAAGCTCAAATAACAAAGCTGAGGTGCATTAATGAAAGGGAGAATTACTTTTTGTTATTTGCAGCGCTTTGCAGAAGAGATACATGTATGTGCCAAAGAAACTTGGGCGAGCATCAGCCCTCTCCTTACCTTTCAGGACTGAAAATAAGTTGCTCCAACACAGAGGATTGTATATTTCATGAAGTGCTAAATGCTAAAGTAAGGAAATAGATGCGTAACTCTAAGGAAAACTGTAACACCCAGGAATTCTGTATCTGCTTTGGGCATCAAAATATCTCTGTGGAATAAAGGGACAAGTTATATTCCCTGCCTGTGTTTCAAGGGATATCTTTATTTTTGCAAGTCAAGGGAGATTTCTTTCCATTTTATAAACGGTAATGAAGGTATGACTGCCATCTTCTCAACAAGCCATATTTATTTTAAAAATGTACAAAATGTCCAAAGGAAGTCAAGCTTTTAGCACGTGGCCAAGGCCGAGAGAAACCCTAACACACACGAACTGTCGGGCAGAGCCTGGGTTTGGTTTGCCTGTTCTTGTTTCTGAAGTTCAGTAGAGATTTCTTACAACGTGCCACCAAAATGAAACTAAAACACTGATCACTTCAGCAAGCCAGGGGTGTCTAGAGGAGGTTTAAAATTGCCCCGTGCAGTAGATTTCCAGAGATCAGTCCAGGAGACAATGCCCCTGTGCCCAGAAAGGCTCTATTGTCGTGCTGCTTCCTCCCCAAAGGCCTCCCTTTCAGCATTACCCAGCAGCAATCCAGACAACATTTAAGTACTACACATAGTGCCTTTCATCTTACTCATGCCTTTTTTCTAATGAAAGCCCGATTTCCTCTCAGACCCTGCAAACATCTGCCCCTTTTTCCTGCTCTGTCCGTGAAGCAGTGAAGAGGAAGACACAGAATCCTCCTTTGCTCTGTCTTGAGGACATCAGCATCTATCCTTTAGTACCTTCTGGTATTCATTCGTGAATTCTCTCAGAGAAGCTCAGAAACTTGGCTTCTAGAGAAGGGATAAACAAAAAGGTCCACCCCAAAAGCTGTATTGTTCTGAGATTTCAAAAGATCAGGCCCATGCTGAGTGGCTTGTCAATCACTTTTGTGTCCACACATCACTTCAAAACACACCTCGAGGTTTTTTTAGTTGTGTTTTGAGTTCTTGCAAGCCTCAGAAGTTTAGATAACTTTACCCAGCCGGTCTCAAACAACCCTTGGCAACGGTAACAGCTGTCAGAAAAGTGAGAGCATTGAAAACTGAAATGAAGTTTTCTAAATTCATACATTTGTATATACAAACATGTTCAGATGGACAGACAGATGCCCACACTTGCCCCTGAGGCAAAGAAAGCCGATGCCCAGGATTCCCTAAGCCTCTGACCACCACCACCAAGTGACTTGCAGACAATTGAGGGATTCAGACTCACTCCAGCTCAGCAGTCGTGTTTTTAATGCTCACCAGTTCAGCCCCCTCTCCACTGGTGTTTCCACCAATACATGGAAAAACTCAAATTCATGTTTAATATTTCGGCTGCCTTTGGTTTATCAATTTGCAGCTGTCTCAGCTGAAGACCATTCATTCTTTGCTCCATTTTCAGACCCAGAAGCTTCGATCTGGTAACATCTAACCAGGTCTTGGCCAAACAAATAACAATTAGTTGTTATTTCTCAGGTTTCAGATGCCCAAACTGCAGGGGAAAGCTTGGTTGAGCTCACAATCAACTCAAACCCACAACTTCAAAAGAACTCAAGATTCAAGCATGTATAAAAAAATTTAATTTTAGCAGTGGCTTGATGGCAATAAAACTTAAAAAACTATTATTTTTGTTCTGCTACAGCAATGTCCTTAATCAGAGAGTCACTTCTTCTGAACATGGGTGATTAATGTGCAGTAGAAGGAAAAACCCCCTGCTTGCACCAAAGCAAAGAGCTGCTTAGAAATGCAACCACTACACCAAGAATTGTTTAAAATAGCCTCAAATTTCTAAAAGAGACTCCAAGAATAGCTCGGATACCACACTACATCTACACCACATCATAAAAACTGATTAAGATTGTCTTATACCAAAATCCTCTTCTGAATTAACAAAGAAAGAATTACTCATGGCACGTTATGCCTCAGATTCTGAAAACTACCTTGCAAGAAACACACATACATTAGGAAACCCTGACTGTGGTAAACAGCACCCACATATTTCCTAAAAACTGTGCAACATGCCCTCTCCTATTAGGTTTCAAAGCTTAGAAGTGCACACAGCAGCTTTGTCTTACAGGAGATTTTGGATTCCCTAATACAAGGGATTCCCTAACTCTAATAAAATGCTGCAATGATGTCAGACAGGGACAGCAGAACAAGCTGGGCAGCCAGGAACAAGCTGTGGGTAGCTGGGTCTTGGGGGAATTCATTTTGAGAGAGAAAGGAGGCATTTCTGCTGAAAGAAGCCCTGCTAGGATTCATATGCACAGGAGCAACATCCTCCAACGTGTAAACGTGCCAAGCAACCTGAACCTTTGTTTTAAAGCTCTTTTTGATAAGTTGAAACCTCCTCGTGGCCTAGGTGCACATTACAGCCCCTGAGGTTGACAAAGATGGACACAGCCAAAAAAAGGCAATTAATGGCAGCGCACGCCGGGATTGTTTATGTGGAAACAGCTCCTTCTGGCCAGCACTGAAACAGCAAATCCCACTTTTTACAAGGGCAAAGTCAGGAAACTCTGCCAAGGGAAAACAAACTGAGCGAGGCAATGGTGAATAAGGTTCAAAAAAGCCATTCAGAAAGGTGATTTCTGTGTACACATTCTCTACAGTGACTACAATCTTCTTTGTGCTGTATGAAGCTTCGCCTGAGCATCGCCGAGGTGCTGAATAGGAATCACACTGTACATCCCAGTATCTCATCTGAGCGTGTAATCACTTGACAAATCAATCAGCACTCACTTCACTCAGAAATACAAAGGGACACATTCACCTCCTAGTTCCAGGGGGATCTGCAATCAGAGACTGTGATGAAAAGTGCCCAGGACTCTGCCTGTTCCTCTGCTCTGCCTGTTCCGCCTCAGGCAGCTCCAGCAGGATTCCAGTCCTATCAATGCCGACAGCTAAGACAAGGCACTTTCTTTCCCTCACCTGGCTTTTTAGTAAGTCCAAAAGCCAGCACAGGAATGGGAGGACAACAGGAGTTGGTGCCCAGGCTCTGGCTCTCTGCTCTCCTCGGGAGCTGAGGCACGTACCCCACAGCCAGCCGGGGAGGCACCGCGCTCCTGCCCTGCCCGTGGGTCCCAGTCACACCAGAGAAGTAGGACAGGAGTAGCCGACCAAAGAGAAAAACTCTTTTCCCACAGGCTTTCCACTGTTTCCTCCTGAGGGAAGAAGCTGCCTTGTGGATGAACCAGACACAAAGCGAAGCTTACGAAACATGAATCAGTGCTTGAGAAGAAAGAGGAGTAAAAAATCCTGTGTAATGGAGATAGAGCTTTCTGCTCGTGCTACCCAAAACTAAGGGGCTTCAGCCGGAGATCAGTTCAACCCTGCTGCACAATTCACTGCAGCAGATTGTACCTCTGAATCCTGTCCAACGCAAGAACTCAAGGAATTCACTGAAAATTCACTTTTGCATTGCAATGGGAGAAGCAGCATTTATATCCTTAATAACGCATTTTTGCAGTGGAAAGACTGGCTTAGACCAAACCCAAAGCAGTCATTAGGGTGTCTGCAGAGTTTGTGCCATTTTCCCGCATGTTTCAAAGGCAGTGTTTGAATCCAAAGCACTCCGCTCCTTCCCAAAGGAATTTTGTAGCAGGTGGTGTTAATAATCCCCGAAACAGGATTCTCTTTGCTGCATCAGCTGAAAGTTCAGGGAAAAGGGATTATGACAGAGGCTTCACCTGACCCAGTAATGCCTCTGTCATTTGTCACCTCTCATGTCAGTTTTAGAATAAGCAGGTATAACATTTCAATCACAATACTGCAGATGCACTCCCACACTTGCCAAGGTTGAAGGCTAACGTGCTCTTGGAAAGCCATTCTCCTGCAGGAAAATACGTGGAAATTAGAAAGACCTGCAATTCTACAAGGAGCTGCCAGTTTTCTGCAGGGCTTTTACAAACCCCTTCTCTTCTGTTTAAGCATAAAAGAAAAAAAAAAAGACTAGAGAGAGAGACATTAAAAAAATAAAAAAAAGGCATGATGAGATGGAGGTCAAACCAGAACGTCCCCAGTGAAATATGTATGTGACAGTTTTCTGAAGTCACCTTATTGAAACTAACACTGCCTCTTGTCTTAACATGAATGCTTTCTAGTTTTCATTTATGTTGATTGCTCATGCATTAAAAAATGTCTGGGGCACCAGTGTAACATCACATAAGGAAGAGTTGAAAGATATGAAACCTTTCTAATATCTAAACCCAATGGTACAGATACATCAGAGCCATTATTTTGTCATTAAAGTCCTATCTTTATAATATATTAAAGACCTTTGGACCTGTATTATACACTGGAGTTATGTAAGTACATAAGCAAAGCATTTCACTATTAAATATGTACTTCTCTAAATTGTAATAAAAATAATTTATCTCACAAGGGGCATTTACCAGACACATTTTAAATACACCATACAAATTCTTGGATGTTTTTCCATAAA
This sequence comes from Prinia subflava, assembly GCF_021018805.1. Lineage (NCBI taxonomy): Eukaryota > Metazoa > Chordata > Aves > Passeriformes > Cisticolidae > Prinia > Prinia subflava. The sequence goes on along the minus strand of NC_086248.1, from coordinate 108,809,102 downwards.
TATTTAAGGTGTGGAGGAGAACTGTATCAGATATTAAATGACATTAACTGGTATTTTAAATTAATCCTAAACTATTCAATAAATTTTTAGACTTCTTCCATCTTTTAAATGGCACTTTAGCACTTTAAAATGCTACAAGACAGGTATATCCACATATTTGAAAACAACTCCAAAAGGCAAAATCACTGTAATAACACCAAATTTACAAAATCAGTGCCTAGAGATCTAATTTACTGGGGCTTTTTTAAAGGAAAACCAAAATTTTCAGTCATCTCAGAGTATTCATCTTCTAGTGCTACTGGCCATAACTAGAAACATTATTCTGAAATATCCTTACTCTCATTTGTCTACAGTACCCAGTAAGAACAGAGCACCTCTCTCACATGTGTCAAAAACCCAAATCAGCACATATTCAGTTTAAATAAGAGTAAAATGACTACAAAGAAGAACTACACAAATCATGTACAGTTGTATAAGATTTTAAACCCTTTAATCCTTTGGCACTTGAGGGAGGTGTTTATTTAAAATACTAAGCTATTGAGAAAGTACCTTTTTGTGATTCAGCTCTTTATAAAAAAATCCACTAAGGTATTTTACTACTTGTTTTTAGCAGATACAGTGTGACAAGGCCTGGCCCTCAGTGGCTAAAACAAAAGCTATTTCACTATAATCAGGCTGGTGTCTTTACAGCAAACAAGAGATTTCAGGAATTTTCTTTCCCAGTCCAGTTTACTGCTGCCCACACTTCCCAGTGCCTGCAATCCCACACTCCGATTTCCTGTTCCTCCCACTCTCTTTCACACACTCAGAACTATTCTTTTCCCCTTCCTTTTCAGCACATCTCCCTTTTGTCCTTCCAGCTCCATTGCTCCTGTGAATCCACCTCTCCTCCCACTTGTGCTATTTCCATATTTCTTTTAAAAGAAAGCAAAACAAAGAGAAGCCCACAAAGAAATTCCCCCTTAAAAAAGAAGAGGGAAATAACCCAGAAAACCAATGAATAACCCTGCAACTGTACCGAGCTCCGCTGATTTGTATGCAGCATTAGACTCTGTTATCTCCTGCCTTTTCATTTATTTAGACCATAAAACAAACAAGTTAAGATCAGAGATTTAATTCAGTAGGCCACTTATTTGATTTCAGGATGCAAAGATGGATGGCTAGAGGAGTTTAGATGGCTTAAGCAACTACTGAAAAAAAAACCCACCCAGACAAAATTAAGCTTCCATCAAGGAGATGTAAGATCCTTCCTAAATTCATCGTCTTAACAGCATCCTGGCTGCATCAACAAGATTACTGACATCCTGCACTACAACCAGCAGCAACCTGGAGGGCCCTGCAGTGCCTGGTTGCCACGTAACTATCACCCACCATCCCAAGATACGTTTATGTCTGCAATAAGAACGAAGCTTTTCCCGTGTTATTGGTTTAACCGGAGCGTGGCTTCCCCTCTCTGCACCCCTCTCTGGCTTCTCTACTTGTGTTCTCCAGGCACTGAGATGAAGGGCCTGGATATCAAAGGACGATTGCCAAGGAAAGCAAAGTTAGATTATAATCAGCACAGGGCTGGAGCCTCGGCGCTTACGCTCCTCTCATGGCTGCTATCAGAACAATGAGTGCTCCACAGGCCTGTAAGACACATTCAGCCACACGTACTCTTGTCCCTTCACGGGGCAAGTGTCACCAGCCTGCAATGAATAGTGCCCGTGCACCTGCACAGAGCTAAAAATTGAACCTGAAGTTCACATTCATAATGGAGCCCTCCAGGTGGTCTGCAAGCTGCGGCCGTAATGAGGAACTTTCAGTGACACATTAGTTATCAAATGCTGAGCCAGGTCACTACACATGAATAAAGTGATCTCCCCAGAAAGATGAAAGGGGAATTATTTTTTCTTTTTAAGAGAGATTACACTAGCCTTCTGTAAAAGGGCTGAAGAAAGACAATGTGCTAAAACAGTTAACTTGATTAGACTGGAACTGAATAAAACACATCAAGAGCTACCAAAGGAGCAGAAAATTATTCTGAACTGTATATGCAACAGTGGCTAAATCCCACCCGATGCCCTCTGAACCCCTGCTGACAGCAGACCTCTGAGCTGGGCTTGCCCTGCCTGCAAAACCAGCAGAGGAAAGGATGCCGGCCTCAAGTGTGGCTGCTGGGGGCACGGGCAATGTCAGAGGTGACAGCTCTAGCCCGAGGAGCCAGGAGCACCTTTCCCACAGCCTGACCACTCACCCTCCAGGGCCAGCCTGCAGGCAGGGGCAGCACAGACACAGGAAGGAAAATCAGGGTCTCCTTCACACTGTGAGAAACTGAGCCCCCATCTGCCCTGCTCCACACCTGCTCTGGCCACGGGCAAGCAGGAGGGACCTGAAAACACTCTGGGACTTTTCACAGGGAACTTGCTCAGGTCAGAGGATGACAGAGAGGATCATTCCTCCTTCGAAGAGCCTGGGCAGCGTGTGTTTAGGGAATGACAAACATAGGAGACAAAACTGATGTCCCACATTGCCCATGCAGGAGGCCTTCACACGGCCCTGCTGGGAGGACATTCCAGCAGCCACACACAAAGACTGCACAACACTTCTGACCTGTACAGCCCAGCCAGCCCATCCACTTGGTGCTCTTAGTCAAAATCCAGCCCATCCACTTGGTGCTCTTAGTCAAAATCCAGCCCATCCACTTGAGTGTTCTCTGCAAAAATCCAGCACATCCACTGGGTGTTCTGGGCCAAAACCCAGCCCATCCACTCAGTGTTCTCTGCCAAAATCCAGCCCATCTATTTGGTATTCTCTGCCAAAATCCAGCCCATCTATTTGGTATTCTCTGCCAAAATCCAGCCCATCTATTTGGTATTCTCTGCCAAAATCCAGCTCATCTATTTGGTGCTCTGGGCCAAAACGGAGCTTTGCCCCTGCAAATGAACAGAGGGAGGAAGCAAGTGCACACAGAAGGCAGGTCACTCAAACCTCAGGCATCCCCTTTCATCCCACAAGGAGCAAACAGAATCAGGATCCAGAAATAAGAAGGCTCAGAAGGTCTTCAGCTTTACAGATTTCTAAATCTTCACCCCAGTGCCTCACCCTGGGGCAAAATGACTTTTAAAGCTTTGTGTTCTGAGAAAGAAACACCAGCTATTGTAAGAGGGAGCAGAGGAGTATTGGACTGCCCACTCATCAATGTGCATTGTGGCTGTACAGGAGCAGGTTGATGAAATCTGGAAATGGGGAAGGGATGAAAGAAGGGAGCAGGATGGTGCCCCAAAACTCGGCAACACTGGGTCTGTTTGAAGTTCTCTATGTATTGTAGTATTGCTGTGAAGCACTGGAACAGTACAATTATGCCATAAATCAAGTTCAGGTCAAACCAGAAAAGCTCTTCATCTATTTCACAGATGGATAGAGTACAAGGAGATGGAAAAATAAAAGGACTCAAGTCCCTGCATTTTGTTAGTACCTGGTCTTGTAATCAAAGGTAGGAAAGCTTTTACTGCTTACTACTCTGCATTTTCATGAAAAATGAATTTCAGTATGATACCCAAAGATATAAAAAGAAACATCACCAGATACAGAATAAATTAGTTGTTCTTCTCATAATTAAAGCACGATACAGAAAATACATCTAAGTGTTCCTACCAACATGCACAATTCAAAATCAACAGTATTCAAACATCTTCAGAAATGATGAACATAAAGGAAATCGCACCAGCTTGAAAAAAGAAAAAAAAAACCAGCAACAAAACCCCACAAAAATAATTTTATGTACTGCATGACTCTGGAAACTGAATGTAAAGCTCTCCCTGAGAGAAAGCCAGCTCCCAATCTTAGGAAGCTGTTTCAGCTTAATTGTTTTGAGATGTAAATGTAAACAGTGCAGAGTGACATTCTTCACTTGGGAGAAAAACCAAAACCAAAGAATAAACACAGTTGCTGGATCTGAAGCAAGCTGTTCGCTGTCCTGAAATAATATAACTTACTTAGACATGTTTTCATGCTGAGAAGCTGGAGAAGCCAAAGTGCTGCTTAAGGGCCATTTAAGACACTTTTGCACCTAATGAGGGCAGCGTATTTTTTGCTAGATAATGTTATTTTATTTCTTTCCAAGCATTCCTACATGGAAACTGATAACAGCTTCTGAAATACCACAGCCTGCGTGTTATCACTCAAATAAATCATTGTACTTCTGGGGGGGAGAAACAGCTCCTGGAATAATGGAAAAACAAATCCAAAAGCCAAAAGCGTATAGGAACTAAGTGAAAAGTTGTTATGCCCATCAGTGTCAGGCCCTGATGGCAGAAAGCGTTAATCCTGATACTAATTTGAAGACCTAATCCTGCTACTAATTTGAACACTTCTATGAACTAATATTAAACACACTTATTGTAATGTTTTTAAATTCATTTTTAATGAAACCTGACCACTAACTCCAGCAAGCTGCTCTCAGAAATCAAGCTTACTGTTTTTCACATCACCTGAAATGGGGTCTTCTGTCCCTAACAGGTTCCTTCTGAAGATACAGTCTTGTTAGCATTCATTACTGTAACCCATTGATGTATATTTTATTTGTGGTTTTAAAGTTTTCAACCACTTTTCTTTGATGCAATGCATAATCAGTAGTAATTAAAAGACTACCTTAAAAAATGGAAGCCTCTGAACAAATTTTGTGATAAACCATCAAAGGAGTGGAGCTTGAAGTAAAGGCCTGAAGGGTAAGAAACAAAGTAAACTTGAAATAACTTAGGTCTCTAAGAAACATGGCAGGAGTGGGGGAAATCTCTACCATTAACAGCCCTGGAAAGCTCAATGGAAAAAAAAAATCATCAGACAGAACTTGTTTACCTGGATGTAGAATTAAGCCAATGGACCCTGTCATTCTTGCACCAGAATAAATCAGAACTTTTATCTTTCTACACTGAAAATGGTTCACCTGTAAAATCACCCTTCACAGCTCAAGGCCAAATGATCCCACAGGATGATCCTTAAAGGAAAAGCAGGGCATTTGGGTTCACTACCACTGACTTGTGGTCCATGGTCAGCTTAAAATCCTTCTTTGAAGGAATCCTTGAAAATCAACTAAGAGAAGGCAGCAAGAGGCTGCAAAATGCTCCTGCAGCCAATCTTCTTTCATCAGTAATGGGAATGCTGCATGGGTACTTTATGCTTCACAATAAACATGCATCAATCATTTATTTAATTTTTCTATTACACTTAAAGCCAAATTTATCTAATTATAGATTACTAATGAATGGCTAGAAGCTAGAAAATACAAGCTTTACTTATTTTTACTTAGTAGATTAAAACAATTGCCAATCTGCAGGTGGAAACGTTTACAGCAATTCCTGTTCACTTTATTTAAAATTTAACGTTATCATTTCAAAACCTTTTGAGAGTCAATTGCCTCCAAGCACACTCTTACATCATTTCAAAGCTCAGATCCTTGAGCTTTAAAAAATAATACTTGAGTTTATTCTTGCAGGCAAAGAATCCTGCAGAAAACTCTTTGAAAATGTTTGAACAAGCATTGATGAAATGGTAGCAAAAAGCTCACAGAGCCAGGCTGGCAGTCACAGAAGCAGTTTTACCAGTGCTGCATGAAATTCAGCCTCAGACTACAGACAGCCCCTGCACAGCTCAGACTTTTTTAAACAGACAGGAGCAGATCTGTCGGGGAGTGTGGCAGGAGTGCCAGCCCTCAAAATCAACAGGAGAGCTGGGAAAGGAACTCTGAACTACTGCAGCACCTCAAACCAAAAATGTGGAGCTCACAAGTGGTTCTGAACACATCTAAATTAAGAGGAATGTAAATGTTTAGCCCTCATTAGTGTTCCCTATGTATGTCAGTCAGAAATGCTATTATAGCTCCTTGGAGCAATCAAATACTGTAAGCACTTTTTTCACTGGAAACTGCAAATACCGAAAAAAGTTCTTGCATTGTACAAAGATAAAAGACTGCCTTCTGAATTCAGCTACTATTAACACTTGCACCTGGTGGTTTACATAATTAAATACAGAAAACAACAATTGTACCCTAAGAGAAACTTAATTAGATTAGGCATGTAGTAACAAATGCAAAATTACCATCATTAGTATGTCAGTGTACTACAAATGGAAATGCTTAAATGCCAAGCCCACAGCTCCCAGTTCTGATTTATTCCCACAGATGAGGAGGAGACAGCGATTTGCTCCCTTTTGTAATTTCAGGACAACTGCATCCAGGTGAGATTCACCCGAAAAGGAGCAGGCAGGAGTACTGCTGGCATCTCTCTCCCCACAAATTCAGCTGCACTGCTGTTGACAGATGTTTTGTGCCACGAAAGCAAAACCAGACTGGGCAGTGTGGAACAAACTAATGAGTCTACAGAGCTCCTGTGAGTCCTGATCCTTTCACAGACACCTGCTTTGCTCACAGATGAGGCAGTGAATGATAGGGTAGCTTCTCCCCCGGCTGAAAGCAACAGGAATCCTTTCATTTCAGGCTTAAAGCTGTACCAACAACCAAGAGATATAATTTAAGCTGTCAGAGGAAATGTTTCAATGGCAGGATGGTATAGGTAGTGATGAACTTGAAAAGACTGCCTGTGGAAACTGCAAAGTAACAATCAAGAAGACAAGGGGAGTTTGAGAATGACCCTCCAAGAATGACCTAAGCAAAAGTGATATTGTCTGAATGAGTTTTGCTATCCCCTGATTTGATATAGAATCTTCTAAAGTAGCAGAAATTCCTTTCCCGGACCTGCTAAGGATGTGCCTGTGTGCAGGGTCACACGGGGGAAAGGAATGATTATAATTTATCCATGATTATAATCAAACAAGCACTTTTCCAGTTGTCTTCTACCATCTCAGGGGGAACTGTACACACAGATCTTCAGATCAGCCTCAGAATGACCACAGATAAACATGGATGTCACAAACTTGGGATCCCAAAGGTTCTGCTTCACAGCAAATGGACACACCACTGCAAGTCTGTAGTTCTCTAAATGCCAAGATACCCCAATTTGTCAGGAATTACTGCACGCTTAAAACGGGCATTTAAATGCCTCGTATATTTAATCAGCTTTCCTCAATTATTACACTACAAATATTCCCTGAGTTTTAGGGCATTAATTTGCCCAAAAAAGCTCTTGGGGACCACAGCAGCCTTCCTGGATAGTTCATGCCTGTGAAATAATTTAAACACTACCACTGGAATTGTAAAGCCAAACAAGTCTTGCTGGCAGTTGTCTCCCCTGGCGGGACAGATATTTAACTAAATCTAGCACCTAAAGCTACGTATTATTTAAACAGCTTTTGGTAAGAGCTCCAGGGGAGACCTGATCCAACTTGTTCAATCAGTTGGATTTAAATAACATGAACGAGAAAAACACCTGACTAAGAATTCAGGTTGTTTTTAGGAAGTACAGCCATATCCTTTATCCTGGATGGCAAACCTGTCATCAGGTGAGTGTGAACTCTGCCACACTTGTGCTGCAACACTAAAATTTGCAGTTTCTCCTCCCAAAAGTTAAAAACCCCTTCCCTTTATTAAGAAAACCCAGAGAAGCACCAGACAAAGTTGTAGTCTGACATTAAACTTTACCACGTAGTTAAGAAATAAAAATTTAAAAATAAAAGAAAGAAGTCCAGTTCTTTTAAGGAAACTCATGGTGTTATGGGTTATAGATAAGATTGTTTCTGGAGAAATCTACAGATACATAAGGTAACCCAGCTGTGCAGCCATGAAACTTATTTTTCCTGATTAAATAAGGAACTATAACATAAAAAGGGTACTGTGGCCTCACATATGCTGTAATAATGGGACATAAGGAAAGGTCTTCTGGGAGCTCTCCCACTACTGCTAAAATTTTATAGCATCAAATTTGGGAATTAATTTTGAAGAAGAGAGAATCCTATTTAATATTTGATGTGCATTGGTACTTCTTTCCTTTATAATCAATTTCCTCTAAACATTCAGATTCTTTATGTTGAAAAAAAATCAACTTCTGCTGAACCAAGTCTCAAAGGGAAAGATAATAATATCTCATATGAACTTAACAGTATTTGCTTAGTATATCTTATTTGCAGGTATCCTCTTATTTGGGTAATCACATGTGTGCAATTTTCCAGCTCCTGATGAAAAACTGACCTGTCATCAGAGCCAATTTCCTTCAAAACTCACACATGACTGTTGTCTGTACCTGGTGTTATTAGGAACATCCCTTTTTTTGAGACTCATTCCACCAGTATAAACTTATACATGTAAGAGCTCTCGTCTGATTTCATGGACATGTGACTTCTCCTTGCTGTGAAAATGACTTGAAATCATTTTCTGATTAATCTTCCAATTAATTGTCCAGCTGCCATTTCGAGGGAGAAGTTTTCTGCTGCCTCTTTTGTTCCCTGCAAGGGCAGGCAGTCCTGCCTGCAGCGCTAATTGCTTGTGAGCCCCGAGAAGGGGTGAAATTCCACTGCAGCTGGGTTATATCTGGATTGAACAGGGGCCCCATCCTTGCACAAATAATCCCCACGGAGAAATCACTGCTCAGTCATCGAGGGTGAAGAAACACAAAGAAGGGAGGAACACCAGGGGTTTTATCCTTTTACAGTGACAATTCCACCTCCATTCCTAAAGCAGACATAGTGACCGCTCTGGTACAGCTGCACCGGCTGAAACTTTTTAAATCAAAATCGTGATGGGGAGATAAACAAAGATGACAACCACAACTGTAGGCTTTCATAAACTTTCCTTCACTTGCAGCAGCCCTGAAATTGGCAGTTCTCTTTCATTTGCCTGAGTAATGAATTCATTTGGCTTAAGAAATGACTGCCTGCTCAGAACACTTTTCCCTTCACCGCAGCACAAACCGGTGAAAGGAAGAAGTGCCACTGCCTGCATTTAGAGGCTGATGATACGATGGAGGATGAGAGGCACTGGTGACTGAAGCTGTGATTAGGATATGGCATAAGAATAAAGCTGGCAGGGAAAGGGCACATGGAAATTCAGACAGAGAGAATCTGGGAAACTGGCCTGGGACTAAAACCAGGCCATTTCCCAGTAAAGAAACGGGACGGTAAGCCAGGAGCACAGAGGAACTGTGCCTAGCTGGACATGGAGACTTGTTTTTAGAAGTGAAGAGTGAGGTAAGAAGTTAGAAAGGGGACACTACTGACTTCCTGCACCCCAAATGTTTGAGAACACAGTCTCACATTACATCTGCCCAGCAGTGGAGGAAGTTATCACTCATCTCTTCCCCTCCACACTTGTTCCCAAAGCCATCACTCCTCTCTCGATCAGCTCTCTGCTCCTTAATCACATCAAAGCACCTTTTAAGACCACAGTTTGAAATTGTCTAAAAAGCTCCCTGAACCCAATTCCTCTTTAACATGTAAATTTAGGCCTGCAGTCTTCCAAATGGATGAGGATAAGGGAGCAGTAAACTTGTAAAATGCAGGTAGTGGGACTGGGAACAAGAAGTAGAGAAGAAGGTGGGAATCTCAAGGTACATTTCAACCAGATGATTTAGAATCTGGTGTTACATCCTAAACTGATAGACAAGTTCCAGTTTGAAGAACTGCTTGGAATTTATCAGACCTACTTTTGGAAACAAAAGGACTTCCATTCTTCAACTAAATCAGCCTCCTCCTGCATAGCCTGAGTCTTAAAATTAGAATTCTGATGTTAATCTCTGTGTTTGGGCTTTTTTCTTCTTCCTTTGGTGAACGTAACACCATTATTTTGGGGAAGACAAATCAACTACCCGTGAAATCTTTAATTTACTTATCAAATCCTATACCAAACTGGTAAGTACCCTAACAAACCCTGGTTGGCAGAGCAGACTTGACATATTCAACAAGTAAAGCCTGGGTTTGCTCTGAGCGAGGAGGATGCCTGAGATGATGTTCCAGCTGGAAGAGCAGAGGAGTTGCACAGTTAGAGGCAATCTCTTATACATACACACATGCATAGAGCCTGGGAGCCTCCAGGCAACTCGAATTTTGGCACTTCCTAACTTTAAGCACTTGGATTTGCACCTTAATAACGTTCTTTGAACACTGTGTGTGTATAATACGCTCGTAGATCGCTCAGCCAAGACATAATTGATTTAATCAACCACATTTGTGAATTATTTGGGAAGCTTACCCCAGTTTGCTTAGTTGCAGCCCTGCCCAATAAAAATTAAAGCAGATGCCTCTGCGAAGCCCAGAGAAACAAGCTGATAATGGAAAAGGAACAGACTGAACTGTAACAGAAGTGTGACAAAAAATATTTTGTTCTTTGCTACTGTATATGTAGCCAAAACTACAACACTACAGATCTGCCAATCCAAATGGCAAAATCACCATTTTAAGAAGAAAATCAGCTTTAAAAGAAACTTGAATTATATACTCTATGCATTATGAGGCATTTACATGAAGAACAAGGAAAAGTAAGTAAATTAGGTGAATCTGTAAAGAAAAAAACTCCAACTATTCTACACATAATCATAAAGTAGAGTTTTTTGTAGGAGAATCATTGAAATTCTCCAGCTATTGAAAGAGGCTAGATTGGATTGATAATAAAATTAGGTATTTTCTTAATCCAAAAGACATTTTTTATCATCAAGTTTTTTAAAACACCTTGTTATTAATACTATACAAATTAAAATTAGAAATACACAATGTTTCTCTAAAGTAATGAAAAAAAGGCCCAAGTAAGACCAGTGAATACTGGGTATTTAGAACTATTATCAGTGGTAGCCTCAAATACATCACATTTGTTCTGTATACAGATTTTCTCCCCTTAGTGTAGAACTGTTTATCTAGCAGTACTTATTTCCAGTTGCTAGTCCTGCCATTCCCTGAGAGAATTTGCTGTATCACCAATTAAGGTCTAATTGTCAGAGAGTCGCTCTCAGTAGAGTATGTTTTCCCTTTCTCCAAACATCATCCTGTTTTTACCATAACACTCATACAAAAATTAGAATTCCTCTTCCTTCCAAACAGGAATCAAAATTTCTACCTGCAAAAGTGATCTAGGATTTTACATTTTTGCTTTGCCTTCGGGAAGCTGATTTTTTGCTCTTTCCTACATGGACCTTTTGCAAAACATACTGTTTCCTAGGCTCATTTTCCAACTGGAAACTGGAGAAAACATTACTTTTCTGTTCACAAAGTAATTAGGTCTGTGGAGTATTTAGACTCTGTGATAACAATGCTCACAGAAATGAGGTTTGCCATGTGTTCTCTTTCATATCGAGGCCATTTTCAGCAGCTACTGGCCCTGGTCACTTCCCATCTCAGATTACTGTTTCCCCACTACCTTTGGTTTTAAAAATGAACTCTAAATTGTTGCTACAAAGTCATTCAGGCTAAACTTGAAGCCCTAGAAAAGGCAGGGAGGTTTTTATTTGTTTCTTAAATCACAGAAGCTGTCTACTTTGTATTCTTCCGTATGTCATTAGAATGAAAATTAGCAACTCTAAGCTGCATTGCCACCCAATATTATCAACTCAAAAACTGCAAAGCCAGACTTGTACATGCAGGTCTTCCACTAATGTTTCTTAAAAAGCAGTTCCTCGGATGTGAGAGTTTTAATCCTTCATTATCAATCACAACACTTCATTTTCTGTATTATGGCACGAGTTCATTCCACTTCTCCCTGTCTGATGCAGGGTTCTTAAAGCTGGAAGGAAGAAAAGCACACTGAAAACAAAGGAGGACAGATTCTTCCAAGACTCAACTACCTTGCCATCTATTCTGCTGGAGATTTTCTTGGCTTTTGAAAAGCTGCATATTATAATCTGTAAGCGCTTTGCCTAGAAGAAAGAACTTTGGAAAAATGTGATCAGGAAAGAGCGACTCATAAATGAGTACTGGAGCTCTGCAGAAAGAGCAGAAAATTTGAAATAGGAGGTGAGAGGTGAATGCAGACCTGATTTCATATTCCTTCATTCTGTGCAGCAAAAGGAGAGTTGTGAACTCTTCCTGTAATATCTGTAATTTCAATACTCGGGTTTTCCTTGGCTCTGTAGTTTAATCCTGGGTTTTATTCAAAATTGTCTTTGAAAATACAGTGACTAAGAAGTAATTGCTTTCATTAGAAACAGAAAGAAGGAACTATTGTAAATTCTTTTCATTACAGGAGGTGGGGAATTAAGGACGATGGCAATCTCCAGTCTCTGACCTTTGGGGTCAGAACATCAGCAGACAGCAGCACAGCGATCTTCTCCCTCCTTCTGGGAGGTGGGAGTGTCATGTAATGTCCATGTTCTCATTTTATTCAACGTGCACATTTGAAAAGAGGAACCAACAAGAACCAGCAAACAGCCGGTGCCATTTTTCTGTGCCTTCATGCTCACACCTGTGTACACATTTGATGTAGAAATTCATGAGCTTGGGGCTCAGAGATACCTTTAAGGAACATTCTACTGATTAAGGGCTTTGTTTTGTATTTAGGCATACCAGCATGAAAGCTTCAGTAAACAGGTTGATATTCAAAAGTGCCTCTATATCTACAAGTCAAGTACCTCCATCGCTCCTTTATTTCACTTCTGTTTCTTTTAATACCCCCCCTGTAAAACCAATTAAAACAATTCTAAATGTTTTCAATTGCATTTCACATTTTCCTCCTAATTGTAGCCTGGTCCTCCTACAGGACCTCCTTTCCTGGTTCTCCTCAGGACCAGGAAAATAGCTGTAGATCTTACCTCTGAATAAGAGGTTTAAAAACATCACCACCCACTGTTTGAGCCTAACAAAACATGTCTTTCCTGCCATGTTCGCTTCGTTCTTACCTCAGCAAAAGGGACTCTGTCGAGATTGTTCAGCATGAAACTGAACAACTTTGACAGATGTCCCAAAGACAGATTTTTCTTGAAGGAAACCAACCAAATGCTTGCTTTTAAAAACCATCTTCTGTAGCCTGGTACATCCTCAATACATAGCATAGACTGGTACACGCTCAAATGTGCCCAGCGTTGCTCTCAGTGCAACGCGCGGCGTCACATCCAGCACTCCCAGCCTGTTCTCCTGTGGCAACTGTGCCCCTCATCCTCAGCCAGGGTTCCTAAGCTGACTGAGCAGCCCCTTGTTAAATGAAAAAATTGTGTTCTCTGCACAAAGACACGTGGGACAGGCAGGTGTTTGTCTGTACGGGGAGAAAGCGTTGACGTGTCCAGACCGCGTTGCCCCGATGTGACGAACGGACGGTGAATTGCCTCGTGCATCGTGTGGGACCTGCCACCTCGGGAAGGTCTGTGATCCTCTCTCCAGACTTGCAGCTCTGTGCCCCAAGATGAAACAGAAAAAGGAAAGGAATACGTTCCTTACATAAGCACCTGCCTTTTCACCTTGGATTTGGATCAAGAGTGCCTCAAAATTTCTATGACCACGAACTAAAGGTCCCAGTCTAAGAAAATTAATGTCCTATTTTTATGCATTTATTTATGTACACACATGCTGAATCTGACTTTATGAAGCAACTGCAAGATCAAGTCAAAAACATATACAGTAACATGCATGTATATATATATGTGTGTGTATATATATATATGGAAGTCATGTATAGATAGAGAGTAGAAAGTGTGTATGTTCATGCTTTATTTGTGAGCACATAACACTGTAATTAACCTCATAATGAAATTAAACAAAATGAGGGGAGTTAGTGCCATGGTCTGTCTGAGACAGAAAGAGACCTCACAATTAAGTGTGAGTTCAGAGTGTTGTGGACTCAGCGCTCAGTAACTGATGAGTGAAAAATAAAACATCACTTCCTAATGCCCAATTAAGGCAACGCAGCAGCGATATTAAAAGGCTGAGGACAGCAGTGAGTACGACTGGATGGACTCAATCTTAGATTATTTTTATGTACAAAACAGACAGGCGTGTTTCTGTATCACCAGCTGGAATAAGAGCATCTCCCTAAAGAACCACAGGCTGAATATGTATTTCAAATAAAAAAGCAAATCAGAAAAACCCAAACTGATCCCATAGCTGTATCTGTTCCTGTAAATAGCAAAACATAACTTATTTATTTTTAACTAACTGCTCGGAAAGAGTAATTAGCAGGATACAATTAGGCAACAACTGAGAAATACTTAAAATCAATCCAGAGACTTCCTGTTTATGATTATTACCCCTAAGATTGTATAAAAAGACTGGAGAAAGGAAGCTGGCACCCTATTTAGCCAAAGAGCAAAATATATATCATATTTTAATAAAAACAAAAAAGAAACTCGAGTAGAGCACACATTTTAAATACAGCCACAGCAGTTTATGTTAAGGGTCCTTTGAAATAAACTGTGCTTATTTATTTATAGAGCTTTCATCATTATATCTCTAGATGCACTACGAAATGAGAAAATCCACTAATTTTCATTTAAAGCTGAGCTAAAACTCCACTGCAATAACAGAAGGAAAAAACCAAATATATACATAGATGAAAGAGAGAAAGAGAGAAGGAGAGAAAGAGAGAAAGAGAGAAAGAGAGAGAGAGAGAAAGAGAGAAAGAGAGAAAGAGAGAAAGAGAGAAGGAGAGAAAGAGAGAAAGAGAGAGAGAGAGAAAGAGAGAAAGAGAGAAAGAGAGAAAGAGAGAAAGAGAGAAAGAGAGAAAGAGAAAGAAAAGAAAGAAATGAAAGAAAGGAAAGAAAAGAAAGAAAGGAAGTAAGGAAGAAAGGAAAAATGAAAGGAAGAAAGGAAGAAAGAAAGGAAGAAAGATTGACCTGTAAAGAAAGACTTTGCTTGCACAGGAAGTTTGAATAAATTCTATAAAAGATGTTAAATCACTGAGAAATCTATTTGCTTTGATCTGACACAACAAAAAGCTCATGAATAACAAGATTTTGGGCTGAACCAAACACCTTGAAAGGGTTACAGTCTACCCTGCGCTACTGGCCTACCAATGGAACTATTACAGCTGTGCAGAAAAAAATACATAAATATTAACATTTTAATTGGCTGATGCACTGTCACAGTGGGGGAACTTGTGGATACAGCCCTCTCAAACCCTCTCTATTTACAGAGATGAAAAAGAACAGCATGCAAATAGTAAAAGGAGATAAAACACTTTAACAACCCTGCAGAATTGCAGCAGCAATCTTCCAGCAAAAAGGGATTAATTAGCAACAAAGGGAAATGGCCATTAGCCTTAAATTATCAGTTCTTCTCATGGTCATTATTCACCAGGAAAATCTTTGTACCTTCATAGCCATTATCTACATACCTAGGCTATGACAACGCAGTGTACAAAGCAACTGAAAGCTTTTGAAGATAGCTCAAATCCCAGATGAAGCACATTTGTTCCACGGAGCCATTTGTTGTGAGCGCACCCCAGGCTGACAAACGCATTTGACATGATACAAGAACATGCCAACAGAGTGACAGAAAAAAAAAATACAGAATAATAACGCTTATTTTCTTGATGAAAGAATCCTGTCAATGCTCCTTTCCCAAACTCTTTCTTCTCCCTCTCACGGGATGTATTTCGTGTTATGCGCACGTCGTGCACAAATTTGAACTTTGGAGTTAAACCCCTGCTTCACTTGCATTTAAATTATGTAAATATCAAACCCAAGCCCTGTGAAATCCCAAACAGAGAGCACCTAGTCCTGCTTGAGGACAAAACAGGCTTGTCTTCTTCCTGTTTCACGTTCTGGATGGGCGGGTGCAGGCCAAGTCTGGTGTTTAAAGTCTTCTGCTGCTGTATACATTGCTACAGGGTGCTCTGCAACTCATCTCGTTCCTGCCTCCAATCTTCTCTTCAACAACTTTCACTTCTCGGTGTCATTAATATTCATTGGGTAAACTGATGTCAAGTCACTATTAAGAAAGTGCAAAACCTCCTGGGTTTTGGTTTTGGTTTTTTTTTTGCTAGAGATTTAACTATTAGAAGATGCCTGGACATGGCGACTGATGTACCTAAGACACAACCATGAAAATAAAAGTTTATCCCCTGGCTAAGGGGAGGGATGTCAAGATATTTGTGTCAGCTGCTCCTTCCTGACACTGCTGACTGGATAATCACTAGATTTTTTAGCTCATTAGCTCGCAATTAATTGACAAATAGATGGGGTGGCTGGCAAACAGCAGTTGACACATTTGAAGGGACACAACTGCAGGACAGAAGTCAGTCTGTGGTAATTTCTTTGGGGAGAAAACACTCTTTTTTGTCACTATTATAACCTAACATAGATATAAAAGCAGCAAATCCCAAGTTCAAAATGGAGTCTGTGCAATGGAGGACAGAGAACCCCAGCTCCCTGCTGTGACCATGACACAGGTTCCCCATGCCATAAGAATTGTTTAAACTGTGCCTACAAACTCTGTCTTGGCAGGGCAGACAGGTAGGTCTGGTCTACATTTAAGACATGCTGAAATACTTATGGTTATATGGGAATTAATTTTTTTCCATGCTTGCAAAAGCCCTAGGAAAAAAATAGTTCCACTGGCCAAAAAAAAAAAGGAGAAAGATGGAGAGAAACAGAAAAACAGACAGATCTTCTGGGGCAACCACCTTGAACTGGGTGCAAATGATGCTTCCAAGAGACTGCAAATACAACCTGTCCTCTCTCTGAGTTTTTAAAGACAAAATTACCCATTTTAAGTACAGAGCTGAAGGAAACTATGCTCGTAGTAAATAGGACACACTAAAAGGTGATCCTTCCAAAATTCTAGCACAGGCAACAAAATCTTATGGGGGTAAAAAAAAAATCCAAAATTAAATACACCCTCAATCTGAGGTCAAAGAAATCAAGCCACTATAGAAATCAGCATGCAACAAAAATGGGATTACGGCCAGCGAATCAAGTACAGGAAAAACCAACCATGAGGAAAATAACTGAATACTAGGTGGGAACAGCAATTTTGGGCACAATGCCCAAAAAAATCCCCATAGATGACACAAAGCCTTAAGGGAGGACAAACCTCAGCTCCTGCTCACTTTGCTTGAATAAAGTACATAAAATCATATGCTTTAATTCCTTGAAACAAATGTAAAAGAGCGTAAAGAAAAAACATTGCCACACAAAATAGGGCACTTAGATTTCTGAAGTCAAAATCCATGACATATTTTTTAAAAAGCTTACTTTTTGTCAAAATACCAAGTGTTTCTCTTCACTCCCTCCAAATGCAGGAAGTTTTCTTCACAATTTTCACCTTTGCACTATTGAGCATAATGGGACGAATAATACATGATGCACAAATAAGTTATAATGCTCCGTGCAAGCTATTAGCAGTGAGATGCTGAATGTGTGATAAATCTACACCCGAAAGTGAAATATGCCTCCTAATTAAAAATCAATTATTAAAACCAGTAAAGAATGAAAAAGAAAAAAGGCTCACTCACCAAACTCATAATGAAATCCTGGAAACTTCAGAGGTATGTGAAAAGCAGAAAGAAACCTTCAATATCCATATTTAACCAAAGACTCCATTGTGGGTTTCTTGATTTTATGATTAAACAGTTCTGTGAAAAATTGTTTCTGGTGTCTTTTGTGCTTTTATCTCTTCATTCCAAACGGTCATGAAAATGAACAGAGGGCATTGAACTGGGGAATGGGAGAACAAGCCATAGCTCTGGCTCTGGGAAATCCTGGTACAGGGGTGCCCTGATGTGGCTCCGAGGTGACACAGGGATGAGAAGCAGCCACCCAAACCCACAGCCCCTGAACTGGCAAGCAAGCACTCAATGTTCACCCACAACGTTGCCCGTGTTGGGTTTCTTGGCAGGTCTCTTCCAGAAAATGCTTTTAACACCCAGAGAAAGTTGTTTGCAGGCAGTAGATCAGGATGCTCAAATAACTATTGCCAATTAATTTGTGTTTAGTTGTAAAAGATTTCAAACACAGAACAGCTCAAAAGCAGCTCAAAAATCCCAACACCTGTTGCCTAAGCCTGGACAAGAGGAAATTTCCAGTTTTCATTTTCTGTAAAACTAAGACATGTATTCATACCTCCAGCAGTGACAGAGAGATTAAATTAACAAGCACTACTGAGGAGATCTGAATCCCATTATTGGAGAAACTACACTGGTATTATGCATTATCATAAATATTCAGCCTCTGCAATCAAAAGAAGGCTTTGGTGTTTACGTATATAATAAAGTTTTAATAATTCACTATCAATATTTCACGCAGCGTGCTACCGTCTCTTTCTTCTGGATAAAAGAAAAACTACACCCAGAATTTAAAATCCACAACCATTCCACTGGGACTGGAAGTGCCTGTGGGAGAGAACCAAGCTATTCCTCCAAAAGCCAGGGGATCCAGGCTCCATCTGCCTGTGGCTGGCCAGGGCTTGAGCAGGCCCAGCCTAAAGGCCCCACACACTCTGCCCTTCTTCAAAACATGCACCAGTGGTGCCTGTCCAAAATCTGGAGTACTCTGGCAATGAAATTCTCTGGATTTTTATTCAGAAAACTCGGAAACCCCAAGTGAGCATGCTCTGAGGCCATCAGCTGCCCTACCCGTGGGTGGCTGATGGCACCTCCACAAATGCAGCGCCTCAGCCACGAGCAGTCCCCCTCTAAGCCATAAAATTGTCAGATTTGGTATTTTAGATACCAAAACATTTGGTATTTTACCTGTACCACGAACAGGAGGGTGCATTGTTATCCTTCCACTAGAGATCAAAGGGTGTGGGATGGGGTTCTGGCCATGGGCCCGCAGGTTCCTGGAGGAACCCACCGTGTGCCCAAACCCGACCTCTCCCAGCAGCTTCCCCACAGCCTGGAGATGCTGATTTTGAAAACAGCAGGAAAAGCCCCAAAGGACGTCAGGGCAGCAGGAGGGAGGGAGAAGATGAGGAGAAGGGGCAGCAGCACCCTGGGCTGCCATCACCTCAGCCTGCCATGACAAGAGAGATTTTTAATCGCCACTTTTAACACATCAAACAGGGGGAAAATCCCAACTTGACCCACAGCACAGGCTCATCCCATCTGCTGCAAAGGGAGAGCCACATCATCAAGGGCCACACTGAACAGACATCAACTCCTGAAGTACAGTCCAGCTGAATAAATAACACAGAAAGTTAATAGCCAAATCCTTTCAGCAGCAGCAGTGCTCTGGGAACCTGATTGGAATTTGAACATTTGCATTGATTTATATTTTTTTCCCATGTTACCAGCTGGGAGAAAGTGCTGGAGAGGAGGTACAGGAGCAGCTCTGCAGAAACAGGAACAGCTAGAGAAGGATTACCTCCTAAAGGATTATCTTTTAAACAAAGAAAAATTTGGTATACTGCAAACAACTAACTCAAATCCAAAGAAACAGATTAATCCAACAGGATTAGCAGGTAAGGCTGCCCTGTACTTTAATGTCCAGACACACAGCTGAGGAACGTGAATGGTTTTATTTAGATGATTTTATTTAGTAGTCAAGCACCTTTTCATAGTCCAAAATAAGAGCTGCTTGCTCAATTAAAACAAAAGCTTTGACGACTTATCCTGCAGCCTCACAGGCAACAGAGATCTCCTGTCTTTTTACAGAGCCTTTTCCTTTACCCTTACATATGTAAGCTCTGATCACAGAGTTCTTTCAACTCCCACCAGGAAGGAAGATTAGCTGCTGCCTGTACCACTCCTGCACTGTGAAATTTCCAGAAATGAGCTCTCTTACTTCCCTCTGGCTGGCAGGGAAAGTCACAGAAAACTGAGATCAAGCTCTTTATGGCTTAGTCTTTCCTGAATTGTTACCACTCATGCAGATTTTAGGGCAACGGTACTACAGGAACACCAAAAGTAAGACAGCATCAATCTAAATAAAACTAAAATAAACCAGCATCCAGGTATTGGAAGCAATACAATGACATGTACTTGAGCATCCCTGCCCCACCAGTAGGCACGATAGTAATGTCTCTGGCCTGCACCAAAGATTTGTACTGAAATCTACTTTTCCCCTGGGGTAAATTAGAAAGCCTAAATACCTAAAAACACAACAGCATAAGGCTGTAAAGTTCCTTTATGTTTTAGTCAGCCTCATACACGTGTCAGCCCCTCCTCTGACCCAGAGGTGAAACCAAATTCAGCAGCAGTTGCAAACCTTACCTCTTGATGATAGGAAATATTATCGGCTTTGGTGAAGTTTTCCATCTAATAAATTTATATTTCCAACTTTTGAACTTATATTCTTTTATAACCAACTAACCTCTGCATTGGTCCAGCATATATTTCAAGTTTGTTTAAGAATTAATTAAGCATTAAGCAAAGACTCACCTCCTCCACCTCCGAGAAGGCTGGAATTAGCTGCAAGAAAAACAAAAAGGGAACTGTTAGCGTTGAGTTCCTAAATATACATGGAACCAAAACAGCAGATGTTTCACAAGAGATTTTCCATTGTTTCAGTAACTTTTACTCTTCCCTTACCTGAAAACATTTAATGCAAAAACAATCACTTACTGTAAATTGCAATTACAATCTTTACCTTTGCAGTATCTTTGAAAATGGAAGCTAATAAATAAAACAATAATACAATTACTAAAGCTAATGCATTGAATAGGTTATGAAATTACAACCCTGCATTTATAATTCCACAAACGGTATTCCTTTGTGATTACCAAATTAATTCAAAAACTTCATTGCAGAGAAACTTTAAATAGACTTTGATGCAACTTCTGATTATCCCTCCTTGTTTTTCTATGCCATGGGACCTTTGGGGATGACGATGAGGAATCCTGGCTCCATTGATGTGAAAGGGTTTGAGCAACTGAGCTGGGATTTCCCTCAGCAGCCTTAATTGACTCAGCACCGTAACCATCCTGCTACCCAGGCCAGAGCTTGATAAATCACTTCTGGAAAGCAATTTTCAGAGCATGGTGGTACAAGATGGTCCTTCAAATTAAGCTAGCACAATTGGAGTCATGCCAAATATTTCCTTTCACTGCCTAGGCAGAAACAGAAGGAATGCCTGAGTGTCTAAACCTGCCCTTTAGATGTGTGGGAAATAAATCCTTGTTGTATCAGAATATATTTAAAACAAAGTAAGAGCATAAAGGAAAGACACAGGAATTTCTTATTGTTTCCTGATGAATAAAGAACAGATATCTCAAACCATGCCCTGCTCCAGGACAAGGGTATATAGCAAGATATACAGAATAAATAATGTATTTTCTGTATGTTATTGTTTATATCATTTTCCTCTGCTTCTTCATTAGAAGTCTGTAAACAGCCAATTCTCTGCTGCTGGGGTTTTTTCATCACTTTCTTGAGAGTTTTACATAAAATGACCATTATCTTTGTTCTCTTCTTTATCAGATATTCTGCAAATACCTTTGACTTAATATCCATTTTCAGCTCAGACATTTGCAGCCAGCTTTCCCTGACACCTCAGTAAAACTGCCCTCATCAGAAAGCCAGATTTTCCCTCACAGCCAAGACCTGTGTTTGAAAGTACCTCTACATTACTCAGAAAGTACTTCTACATTAGTCAAAATTCAATGTTCTTTAAAGAAAAAAAAAAAAAAAGCTGCTTTCTATCCAGCACAGCTGACCATATCAAATCAAAGCAAACTAATTAACTACTCATCCTAGGATTAGTTGTCCTACAGTCACTGGGGAATCATCAAAACCAAGACCTAGAGAGGTGTTCTCGTGCATTTTTCTCATCCAAGTCTGGTTCTGGTACTTTGGAACATTAGATGAAGGAAAATGGGACAAAAAAACCCCTTTTTTATCTGAAACAAAGTGATTTGGAGTCATTTTCAAAAAAGTGCTTGTTTGGAGACACAGAAAGGTTGGAGCAACAGACACAAAATGGAAAACTTTAAAAAACAACACCACAATGATCTGTAAGTGATGAACGTCTCTTTGCTATCCTCTCTAAAGTGCTAGCAGGGAACAAATACTGCCATGTATATATTGCCTTTGACAAAGATATAATGATATAATAAATGTGTGCAGACATGTTGCAAAGAACATCAATCTTGCTGTATTTACCTGTTCTTGCCCTGACTGAAATTCACTACTAAACAAAGAAACAAATAAAAGCAGCCTCACGTATTTTTACAGCTGCTTCCAAAGCCCTCCTGTAGCAGGTAACATCACTTTCCCTGCAGTAAAAAGTACTTATCTGCCACAGAAATCAGCAGAGCTCTTATCAGAAGGAACTAAAAGGAACCAAGTGTCATCTACTGCCTGCTGTTCCAGCTCGTTTTTTTAGCACTGCAGAATACACCTACAATTAAACTATTCTAATCCTTCCATGAGTCACGTTCCAGGATTTCAGTTATTATGTTCTTGACTTGAGGCACACAGCTAAAACCTGCTAACCAAAGTTTCCACTACTAAAAAAGTTTTTGCAGATACCCAGCCAACATCCCCATTGCAAACCTTCATTCAATGGCTTCTCAGAGGATTATGTTTCTCTCATTAAGTTTTCCTGACAATGTTCATCTTTCCAATACTTTCCAAAAACTTCTTAATAACATATAATGTAAGTCAGCACCACATATTTCTCTATAGAAACAGTAAAAACAGTTCAAATGGATTTTTGGCTGCAACGCATGCACTACAGCTATTGAAAATGCAATAATAATTCACAGGCACCTTTTTTTTTTAAATTCTGCTAGCATAACAGTAGGAAAATCAAACAATTTTCTTATGATTCCAAGAAAGAACAAGACTGATTTATATTTCCAGTTTGTTTTCTAGAAAGATAATGTGTCAAAAAGCAAGAATTTTATTTTCCGATTTTTCAGACTCTCTCCTGGAAGGTCCAATAAAACACACGTCTCTTTCCATATTTGGGAAAATCCTACCACTGCAGGAGTAACCTGTCATTGGCACCTAATGCATCTTCTGGCTGGCAGAGGTGAGCACAGCCCCACGGCTGCAATCACAGCGTGTTCTGTTGGAGCAGGCACGGCCTCTCCTCTCAGCCCCTCGCAGTTCATCTGCTGCTCGCTCTGGACATCAGCGCTCCCAAACCACCACGTCTTGGAAAACACTTTGGAAGCCACTCCTGCTGTGGAGGGTCAGCTCTGGGGAGCTGTATGAGCCACCAGCAGAAGGTCTCAGGAAGCTTTCGGCCTCCAAAGCCGACAGGGTCCGAATGACCCGCAGGTCCCACTCAGGGCATGGCCAGCCTCAGGTAGAACACCTCACTCCGTGTGCCCCGAGAAGCCGGGGATGTCCCAGCCCTGGCACGGCTCCAGCTGGGCTGCACGGGGCTCTGAGCAACCTCACCTGCTGGAAGGTGTCCCTGCCACGGCAGGACAGATGGAATGGGATCATCTTCAAGGTCCCTCCAAGCCAAATCACTCTCTGATTCTGTGATCTTATGATTACAGATGGAATGGGATGATCTTCAAGGTCCCCTCCAAGCCAAATCACTGTATGATTCTGTGATCTTATGATTGCAGATTGTAAATCCATCTTAGCTAACCCCTTGTCCTTATTTCTCTTTTCCAGAGCTGCAAAAGGATTCTCAAGATACAGGAGGCTTGGGGTGGGAGGAAATAGGAAGACTGAATTGCTACCAAGTTACCAAGGCAAAGAAAAATCAAAGAAAGCAAACAAGAGTAAGGGGGGCTCTGAAGAAATGTGAGTAAAGGCTTCTTGCACCTCATTTCAGTCCTGTATAACCCATTCGAAGTGACCTGCCCAAACTCTCTGAAATTGCCTCCTTAAAAACTACAGCCCACAACAGATTCCTGGCCATTAACTCTGAAAATCTACTCACAATCCAAACGTGAAATATTGTTTTCATACGTGCACAGGGCGCTCAGGCAGCCAGCAGAGTACGGACTGCCGTGCCAGACTGAAACACAAGACATAATTGATAGAGCCCCATCCAAAACATCATTGGCAATGGCCCTCAAGAGGCAACAGAGGTGAGAGTTCCTCTAATCTTAAATATTTTTTGCTCACACAAGTAACACAGGCTTCAATTTAAAAAAATCAAAAACAAAACAACAAGAAATTTTTTAAAAAAGAACATCATATCTGGGGACCAGTTCCTGTGGTGTCCTTTAAACAGTGGCTTCACGATGACACAAATTTACAGCTCTGGAGATGCTGTGCATCACCACTGCTTTAAAAGGAGACTTGAATGCTGCACTCTGAGAGACAGATCTCATCTTCACAGTCTGTCTCAGTACAGTGAACAGAAATACATCCAGAAGTGGTGAGATGGATTTCAGCCCTTTAGCTCTGGGTTCCTTTTTAATAGGGACATTTGAACCATTAGCAGAAAAAGTGTTTCTACAAAGTTCAGCCTCATCTCTAAGAAAAAAATCCACTCTGAAAGAATCACTTCAACCAAAAACCAGTATCTAAATGCTAAGGATAACAATTTAGCCCTTAATGAGATGTTTACAGCCCCAGATTCAACCAGAAATTCAGTATTTCAAATGACTTAAAAGCTCAATGGACTAGATATATATGCTTTTTAACAGCAGCAGGACAGCCCTAGCAAAGAAACACAGTGAACTGGGTTCTCAGGGTCTGCTGCACCCTGAGAATTCAACTCCTGCTTTAAGAAACGAAATTTCAAAAAACTAGTGTGGGTAGAGAAGGGAAAAAAGTAAAGAAAATAAAAGACCTGGAAGGAAAAAATTTAAAGTAAGCTTAGTTGCCCATTATGGAATACCCACAGTGAAAACTCAGGCTACTAAAATGTACGAATTTCAATAATGAATATACCAGCACATTTAATACATAAGAACTGGACATCAATGTTTTAAATCTCAGCCTTCTTAATGAGTTACGTTGTATCGCTTTCCCACACTTTTTTGACTGAATAAGCAGACCAGAAACTCTGCTGTGGTATTAATATTTTCATCACCGTTCTCTTCACAACAACATTCTTGCCAAACAGTAAGGTTATTTGAAATTTTGAGGAAAGCAATTGAATGCTGAAGAAGTTCACCTCAAACGAGACTGAAAATCTTCCTGTGCTGCCAGCCAGAACATACAAAAAGTGAAGAAGGATGTATGCATGGGTTGGTTAAACAGGCATCTGCAGGCACAGAATTATTTTTTCTGCTGTCAGTTCTGAGGAATTTAGAGAACAGGAAAGATGTGAACAGCAATTTTTGTGATGTCTCTGGAGATCACACACTTTTAGCTTTGTTAAAAACATAGCTGAATAACTGGTTACTTTTTGTTGGCATATACTCATCTGACAACAATTTAAGAACATAAATTCTTCTGGGAGCATGTCTTTGTCAAGTATTAATGGCACTAGTAACTTAAATTGACATCTATGTCATGCAGCCATGCATCTGTCAGTATAATAAAAATATACTTTTAAAAGATTAGTTGATATTGTCTGACTTTGGCAGCAGATGTTTGAGCTTATTTTGATGTAAAAAAGATTGAATATTTTTGTCAATACTTTCTAATTGTGAAATTTATTCAAGGAGACATCTTTATAACAGGCAGTATTGTAAGATGCAAGACATTCTATTGCCACAGACACCATTTTTATTCATCAATAAAACATCATAAGAGGCAGCTGGTGAGCCGAGTAACAGTAATTTATGGAATGGGAAGCTACATTTCTTCTACGTGTTTTGTGAGACACCCTTACCTGTCACTGCATTGCGTTTCATCTCCTCTCCAGAAACCAGAGAGAACAAAGAGGAGTCAGATAACAGCTGCACCTTGTACATCCAAACAGTTTTAGCAAGAGATGTGCTTGGGTGCCTTAAAGTAAGAAGGTTTAGGCTTTAAGATCACAAAGTCATTTTGCAGCAGGTATGGTAAATAAAACAGTCACCACTCTGTTTAAAATGCTTCCCTCCTTACTAAGCCACAGCAATCAGGAGAGGTGAAATAACATTAAAACAACAGACTGGACCAGACTGGCAAAGTTATGTCAGTGGCTAATGATGCAAAGCAGAGAGTACTCGAAATGAGAAAACCACAAGGCCTCCCAAATAAGATTGACTTAAAACACTCACACAACCAGGAACAGCTCCAGAGTCCAAGTGGAGCAATATACGGGAGATTTCCACAAACAGCTTGCTCCTCTCCAGGTTTGCTTACTTTGAATGTGTGATCAAAAGCACATCATGCTCTCAATACACACTCAAAAGACTTCAGCTTCATGTACTAAAAAAGCTCCTCTCCTGCCCATAAAACCCCTCTGTAAATAGAAGCAATGCTCTACCCATTCTCATTTTCTTCATAATAGCAAGTACCAACTTCAGGTTCTCTTTCTGAAAGGCCAATATCCCTCGGAGTATGAACAATTCAGCTCATGAAATTTCCATCATCTTTGTTTTGGCAAAACAGATGATGTGGGATAGTACAGAAGGGATTGAGTTTTCCACATCTCACCTTTTTTTCAGATACTGAAACTGCACAGTACAAGTTAAAGATTTTAAAGGGGAGAAAAACCCCACCGACCCTAAAGGAAGGCTTTGAGCAATTAGGAGCACAGTTTTTGTATTTGGAACCAACAAAATAGATTTGTGGCTTGCTTGTCACAACCTGTGATTTTCTCTTCCCCACTCACAAATTCTGTACAGAGAACAGATTTTTTTAAACTAAGGTTTGCTAACGTTGCAAATAAAGTAGTCATTGTCTCTAATTCAGGCTTGTAAAGGGTATGTCAGAGGTAGATTAAAGGGGAAAGAAAATAATCAGCAGACTAGTAAGTGCTCTGGAGTTGATCCTGTCGAGGAAATTGCCTTCACAACATTCTGAATTCAATAAGGAAACAATAACTGTCATAAGGTCTCGGTTATTTTTCTTCTTCTAATACATTACCAACTCAATACATGATGTGCATTTATGCAAGAAGGTTATTTTTGAAAGTTATATATATTACATCCATTAGGCCTAATCAGTCATATGCAAAGCATCTCTGAAATCTGATACGAAGAGTAAAGGAAAACCCCACCAAATGCACCAAAATCCCAAGGCAGGCAGGCAGCAGTCAGCAGCATGGGACAGAAACGAGCACACAGCTATCAGGATAACATTTTCAACTTGGCCTAATCGGAGGCATGACTTCAAAGCAGAGGGAGCACAATGACGGGGTTTTCACCACACAGTGAAATACAGTAATTGCTTTAATGCAGGGTGAAAGAAAATTAACAGAAATTGAAGGTGACTAACACATCCTGAGAAAAATCTGAGAGAGAAGTGAGAGAAGGTGTTTGGCCCAGAGTGCTTCCTAAACGCTGCTGTGTAAACTTCCACAGGGTCTGAAGTTTAGGCTGCAGCTTTACAAGAAGCCTGAACTTTGCAGTAGCCTGAGGACTCCACTGAAATTGCTTCTTGCTGGGGAAGTCAGACAACCACAACAAAAAAATGTAACTGAAAAGAATATCCCAAACCCGAAATGAACTTGTTTGTTAAGCATGGTCCCAAACACAAACTACACAAAACACTTCCAGGTGAAATTTTTGCAAGAACAGCAGTTCTCGCTTTCCTACCAATGAAATTCATACTTTTCATACCCAC
This sequence comes from Prinia subflava, assembly GCF_021018805.1. NCBI lineage: Eukaryota > Metazoa > Chordata > Aves > Passeriformes > Cisticolidae > Prinia > Prinia subflava. The sequence goes on along the minus strand of NC_086248.1, from coordinate 108,781,744 downwards.
CATTAGTGGTGCTAATTTCAGCTCAACAGGACCATCTATTCCAAACCAAAAGAAAGGAGGTGATGCAGAAGGTTGCCTCGAGAAGGATAGTTAGAAGAACCTGTTTGTGAGGCTGATGTTGTCCCTGGGAGACAGAAGATGACAGACTTGTTGAATCAGAGCCCACAGTTTGAGGGGAAGGAGTCAGAAAAGGCTAAAATTGGCTGGTCAGCACAGGCAGATCCATGGCCATAGCTGGTGTGTGCCCCTTTGCAGGAGCTGTGCTCATTTTCCCCTTTCCTCTCATTTTGGGAAACATCAGAAAAGCACAAACCAGGAATCACTTCATTCTGAAACACAGGGTGATAAATTGTCACACCCACTACCAGATGATAAAGAGATGAATTAAGATTTCATCCATTTTGTGCATCACTTTGTGGTTTGCTCAGCCACTTAGAAGTTGCCTTGTAGATCATGAAGGTATTTAACAAATCTAGCTGAGCTGAAGTGTAAAGCAACAGGAACTTCTTTCAGCACAGAATAATGAGGACAAAAATATTCAGGTCTACTAGAGCCCATTCTTCATCACACAGTTTAGGCCATTTGTGTGGTTTGTAAATGTAACATTAAAGGGAATCAAAGTGTTGCAGTATATAATTAATCCATTTAAGTAGAATCATCATCAATATTTAAAAGCCTGTGAAAAATAAAGTTAGACGTGGTCCAAGGTTCTACTAGCACAATTAGAAAAACAGTTTTGGTAGTAATTATTCCAAAATAATTAGTGAAATTTATATAACTCATGCATCTTTCCAGTATCCCAAAGGAACTAGAATATGTTATCTGGAAAACAGGAAAAAAAATATCAGAGTGAAGTGCTTCAAACTTTTGCTGCTTTTGTCTTTTCAAAATTACAGCCAGCTTTGAACCTACCAAAGTCTACCTGTATCTTATGACCTTTTTCTTCTATTTTTAGTTTTTAAAACATAGCTGTGGTACTTACAATAGCTTATCACTAGGTTTCATTTCAATATTTTGCTGCCAAAAAACTGTCCAGTATTTGACTTCTCTAAGGAGAATGTCAGATTGCAAAAAAGCTGTAATAAAGCCACAGTTACCTTCTGAAAATGAAAACAAAAGGCAAGCAAAGCTAACATATTTCAGTCCTGAAACATTAATATTCAACGTCCAGGCATCAAATCAATTTTAAACCCCCTAATTTGTTATGAAATCAAAGACCACTGCTGAAAGGAGGCTACCTGGGGCCTTGTCCTGCCGTTTTTCCATGGGGCAACCAGCGGGAAGTGTTTCCCTGCGGTGCAGGCACATCCCACACTGCTCCTGCTTTACTCACAGGCAAACCAAGCTGCAGGGCCACCTCAGTGGGTGTATTTTCAAGTCAAAATAGTACACGTCCACACTACTGTGTTTTCTTAGCGTGGTAACACTCATGAACAATTCAGTTTGAAAAAAAAACCCAAGAAGAAAGGCACACCTGACGTCCTACAAAACAGAAACAGCCCCGGTGTTTTGGTTCGGTATGGTTTGGGGTTTTTTTCAGCTGCGCAGACAAGACTTCACTTGCAACTTTTGCCTCCAAGTTAGAGGAAGGCAAGCTGTTATTGCACTGTTTTTGCAAGAGCAGCCTGGGAGGAAGGTTCTGACAATGAATTACAAGCTCCTGCAAGCAACTAGCGCAGACTTGTAGGAGCTGAGGAGCCTGCAAAGCACAGAAGTCGCCTTTAAAATGTGTCCAGCTGGGTGAGCGTAACACGCTCTGCACATGATCGTGTTGCATCACCTCTAATGATCCTTTCTTTATATAGCCTGAAATGAGAAGCTGCTCCCACTGTGGTCAGTGGGAGCCACATGACAGAAGAAACAGAGAGGCTGGTTATGTATTTTAAAGTCGTGGGGATGTTGTTTTCAAACATAGGCCCAAACTGTTCCTATAGGGCTAAATATTTTTGTAACTACAGTCATGTATTCCTTTTGTAAGGGAAAGTGGAACTTAATAACCTCAGTATTTCAGTCAAACCAGGAATAATGCATTATGGTAAAATATGGACTGGACATCACACACTGCCTCTAAGAATATTGCTGCAAATATTTCTGCATCCTGCTGTCAAATATACTATCCATACTTTATCTTAACTGTCTCTTTCAAAAAGCTATAGTGTAAAAAAAATCTAGAGAAGACCGTAAAAGACAGTAAGAATAAAGTGTAGCCATCAACTTACTCTATCAGAGACATCAGAAATTGCCCCTTTTATGATAAAAGTAAGTCAGCTTAGGCAGATCGATCATCCTCTCCATTTTACTGCTCTTGGAACGTACAGCCCGTGACACATCTTAAAATGGAGAAACATAAACTAAAGTTTGAAAAAAATACAGTAAAAAAAAATACTGTTAGCTTACCCTTTTCACATTCCCTGAAAACTTTAAAAACTCTATTCGGGAACTTTAAAGAAAAGGAAGATCACAAATAATCAAAATGATGGGAAGGCCTGAAGATATTTTCAAAGGCGTGACAGAGCCAAGAGCCCAGATGAAATCCCTGGCAGTGACAGATTTTCAATTGTGTGGGACAACTCTTTGTTCCTGTCAGCTTGTGGAGGGTTTCTAATCTTTCCTAGCTGCAGATGCTCACGGTTGGTGATTTATCCCAACACCCATCAGACGGAGCTGTGCTGGGTGGTTCCTTCCCTGGCAAACAGAGCCCTGCACCCCAATTCCCTGGCCATCATCTGCTCCTTGTGCTCCCCAAGGCTGCCTCAGTAATAAAGCAAGGAGTCCATTTGTTCAACTCTTAAGATCCATCCTTAACACTAAGATTACAGGCACTTCTTAATGATAAAGGAGATTAAAGCTACTATCCAAAAATTTGCAGTAAACAAGCAATGCTGTTATAAGGTTGTGCATTCCAGCAGATGAAGCAGCATCAAAGGCTTTGATGAAAAATTTACTGAGGTTATGCTGGACAAGGAGCTTTCGTTTTCAGTGAAGCACAACAGGAGGGCAGGATGTCGCTGTGCCAGCGCTGATAATGCCGTGCAGACAGAAAAATAATCATCGAGTTGCAACTCCTAATCAATAACTTCATCATACAGGCACCAGAGGGCCATCCTTAGAATTTCATGTCCTTGCTTCCTGCTGATTCCACTGGCCAATTTAGATATGGAAATGTTGCCTGTATCAAGCAGGGCTCGTGCCACCCTGTCGTGTGCTGCTGCTCCCAGTGAGGCAGCACATTTCCATCATCTGGGCGAGACGAGGCGTCGGGCGTGGAGCGCGTGGAAAGCTGATTTCCCTGCACAGCCCGTGAGGACAGGCAGGCACAGGGACATCTGTGCTCTGTGAACCCAAGGCAGGTGATGGGAATTCACCCTCTGGTGGCAGAGATGCCTGTGGTTAATTCACCACCATCACCACAAGCGCTTCCGCCACAAACCCTTTCAGCCGTAACCGCTACCCAAAACCGCCAGAACTGCTCACACTTGCTGTTTTTGCTACTTTTGTTTTTCTCTGCTTCTAGTCACAGGCTGTCCATTAATTCAAGACAATATCAGCACGTAAAACAAGTAATAGAACACATCTGCCCCTTTGCCTGGGCCACAAACTCAATCACAAGCCTACAAATTATTCTCACTGAGAATTTCAATAAATGGGACTGTGGCTCCTGAATCAGATCTTAGGACTGTGAACAAGAAAGAAAAATTCTACAAACAATCTCTACAGATAAATAAACCAAAGATAAACTGGGGGAAGCTGATTAATCACTTCAAAGTATGCTGCTTCTTTTCTGTGTTGTTACTGAGCATTTTGAAAGCGCTGTTTAAATAAGGACTTCTGTGCTTTTGGTTCACCAATCCTTTCATAAGGCAAAAAGGGAGACAAATACAACTCAAATGCAGCTCAAAAACCCCGCTGGGATGAATGCTGGTTCAAAACCACACTGGTCCAAGTGGAATCATTTTTCTCCAAAACGCTGCAATGTATGCAGTCCATCTAGAGCAAATTTCTAATGCCTTGCTGTCAATGAGATGATATCTTAATGAGTTCTTTTTCCTTCTGTACTTTACTTCATATATTAATAAATACATACTTTATTTATACTTCTGTACTTTCCTTCTATACTTTTTACCTCGAGGTAAAATAAAGATCTTAGGAAGCTCCAAGCTTTCACACAGACCATTTGAATCCAGGCTCAGTCTGTAACTCCCAGTGGTCTGTCCCACGTCTAGGAAACACAAACAAGGATGCTATAATCTAATCTGTGCAGAGCAAACACTTCATTTCACCATTCTAATGCTGCTAGAGTGATTTATGAGGCAGCTAAGTAATTCTGAAAAATGTACTAAGAAAACAAAGACAAAATTAGGCAAAGTACAAACGTTGTTTATATGAATACAGAGACCAGTAATGTCAAAGGATATCACAGGCATCTTATGCCATCCAGAGCACATCTGTGAAGCAGGTAAAGTATGTTTTTATAGCTGTTCAGAAAAGAAAAAGATGAATCATCTTTTATAGCTCTATATAAAATTACTTTTCTAGTGGCAATTAATAGAGAGAGGCCCCAGAACACCAGTCACATGCTCTAACCGTCAGGGAGAAATAAATTATGTGACAATAAAACCCCCCAAACTTTAGTGAATATGGAAAATTCTGTGTTTTCTCTTGACAAGCAGCCACATCAATCACACATCCTATATGCACATTGCAAAGAGATGGCTCGGTGGAGCCAGAGAGGATCTGCTGTCCCCAGAGCATCAGGCAGGGACACTGCAGTGGGAATCCCACATGACTAAATACTCTGCAGAAGTTTAGGGCCATTATCTGCAGGAAAAGATGTCCTGGTAATTTATCTCACGTAATGCTGATATTGTTCTTACCAATATGTATAAAACCCCCCAACAGTCCCAAAATGTTACCAGAGGATGTTAGAAGCAGCAAAATCCACAGTGATCGGGCTGGAATAAGGGGCTGTGCTGAAGCGTGGCTCTTTCCTTCCCCCAAAGTCTCAGGCAGTCTTTTCTTTATACTTCAAACAAATTAAATCTACTGCAATTAATGATTATAGTTTTTCCTTCAATCAGCCCATACTCCTCGAGGAAATTAACTTAGCTATTAAAAGCCTAAAGGCTGGAAAGGAACCTAGTTAGATGAGTTTTACCTCCTCTGTATTGCCTGTGTAATCAAATGCAGTTTCCCCACCAGTTTAATTCTAATCAGTTTAATTACTGAAAATTACAAGCAAAAAAAAACCCCCTTAATTCTTACGCTAGAACAAAGGAGAAAAGCTGAACATGGCAGCAGAAGAGAACTGGGTGACAACACTTTGATACTGCACATGAGGCAGAGGAAATGACCAAAACTAGAGACAAATTCCAATATTCCTTAGACAACGGCTAGCAGACTGAGGAGGTGGAAACAGCTACAAGCCAAGAATAAAACTCAGCACAGACAACTTCCAAGGTGTGAAGTTGTGGGGAGAGTTTATTGCTTCAATATTGCAACACCTTGATTACACAGGACTTGTGTGGACCCACTGAGTCTGAATCTGTATTTCCTACTCAGTCTTTTATCCTACTTTGTGCAAAAGTCTTTTTGCTGTAATATAGAAATAGTGAGATGAAAGGTGTCTTAAGCAAGGCTTTTGGACACATATGGGGCTATACAGATACATTTAGAGAGAAAGTACATTTCCTTCACTTCATTTCCACAGCAGAAGTATTTCTTGCTGTTATGAAACTCCCTGTTTAAAACAAAATTATTTCATGGTATGTTTCTCTTACCTTGTGCCACAAGAAAACCTCCATGTTGATGAGAGCAATGGAAAGCAACACAGTGCCTTTATTTCCTCTGAAATACCCAAAACATAACCCAAATCCATTCTTACATTGTATCTATTTCCCATTTCTCATTTCTCCTCTCTGTCCACGATGGCTTTGCTGTCTGCTTCACCATCCTAAGGACCCCAGTGAAGGCCACTTTAAACCTTCTCCATCCAGATGACTGATCCCAGTAATCTCATTTCAACTGCTAGTTTACATTCTACCAACGCTGCACAGCCTGATCTGATCCGTGCAAGGAAGGGGTAGGAGCAGCCTGGTGACTCTTACCAGAAGACACTGCAATCCCTGCACAAGCAGAGCTGCCATAAATCAAGGATTGGTGCTAGTAAGAGAGATAGTGGCATTAAAAGTCTAAAAATGTTGGAACAAGTTATTTTGTTTTTGCTGAATTCACCAATCAGCCAGCCCTGCATTTTGTCACGTGCGCTGCAGAAAGGAGAAATTCTATCTCACCACAAAAAATGCAGTCCTTCTCCAGAAAGGAAATTTGTTAAATCCAAGGCAAGTTTTTAACTAATTATGTGCACAATCTTTTAATCATGGAGACTGGGGGAAGCCAGAGGGTAGAGAGAATCCCACAGAAGGATTCACGAGCATCCTGGAACATGCTCAGAAACACAGAGAGGTGAATTACACAGACCTTACCAACAAGAAACCAGGCCATGTTCCTAGAGAAATACGTGTCTCACAAAAAGGCCACTTTGCTGCAAGACAACACACGTGCTCTTCAGCAAATCCCCTTCAGTGCCGAGATGTCTGTAGCCATGGAGTCTCTGAGAAGTCCCCTGGTTTGTGAAGAGCTGCAGAAAGCAGCAGTATCTCTGAGCAAACACCCCAAGCCTTTGTCCGAGCCTGCAGGGCTCTGCTGGAGGGACTGTTTAATCAAGGGCCAGATAGCAGATCCTGGGGTGGAGAAGCCTCATCCTCGTGTTAAATGCAAGTCACTGATTCAGCGCTTTTGTTCCAAAATGCTCGGCCTTGAGCAGTTTGAAGGCTGTAATGGGATGAAGCATATCTAAGAGAACAATAAATCTCAAAGTTCAAAACAAGTTCTAGACTTAGATAAGATGTCTGCATATATCCCTATTGTTTTATCCCAGTCAATGAAGAGGGTGTTTTACAAAACCCTTTCCCAAGTTTTTCCTAGACTTTTTTCTCTTAGAAGATGTGGAAAGCTGCAGAGAGGTACCTTGAAATTCCTGAAGGCTCTGACTTTTGAACCTGTAGTGAATAAAATGTGGAAATAACCTCAATATCCCAGAAGCATGGATCTACTAGCAGTAACTCCTTACTAACTGATGGACATTTTCTGCTCCATTCATGATAAAATTTGGGTTTCCTCTGCAAGATCAGCAGTTAGAAAAGAGAGAAGAGGGGAAAAAAGGAGAAATAAAAAGCAAACAAAAACAAAACACAAACAAAACAATAAGAAACAAACAAGCAAAAAGACACCCTGAAACCACACACACACACAAAAAAAAGCCAAGGAACAACCACAAAAAAGCACACAGAGGCAAGACCATAAAGCAAGATTTGCAAAAATTCTGTCTCCTTCTTTTTCCACCCAGAAGATACACCAATGTAGCAATACTTTAAATTCACATTATGCATTTGAAGTACACCTTTACAAAGTGTTTTTAAAAGAACTATGATTATAAAAGCTGCAACAGGTCCTCAAGAAACGGCACAAAAATCAATTGTATGTTTTAGTGGGGGATATCCCCACCTCCAGCACGGGTCCCTTTCCTGTAACAAACAGATGAAGACTCCACACGAACTGCATCTCGCATGGCAGGATCAGACAACTGCAACTGCATGATGTGTTCCACCTTTACTAGTTAAAAATTAGTCTTTGAAAGAATAAAATTGTATTTGCTTGAGGTAGCCAAGACAGTTCTTTAAAATGAAGAAAAAGAAGCTGAATTGGAATTGAAACAGTCCATGTTAATTCACAGGATGTTAACATTTATTCTATCACTGCCATTTCGTTGAAGCTGGGTTTTGGAGTGTATAATGTGTGGTGCACAAAACAGCCTTTCATAAAGACAAATTCACCCAGTGGTGGGCCCAAAGGATCCTTGAGAAGAATGAATGCACTTAACCTGCATTTCCTAGAGGCAATGCATTCTAGAGGATGTCCTTTTGGAGGCCTGAGTCCCTTTCATGTAACCTACAAAGCACCCATGGGATCCAGCCAAAGCTCAGAGCTCCATGGAAAGCTCTCATGCCACAACTGCCACGAGGGTCACCACTGACTAAACAGCCAAGCTTAAAAAGATTAAATTCCCTAATCTGAGAAACACCCTTGAAGCAGAAGACCGGATAAGTCCTAAGCATAGCCTCAGAAAACAAATCTTGCAGCTCAGCAATTCCACTCTTTACGGTAAGGGATGTTATGACAGCTCCACAGTGAGTTCATATTTAAATAGAACTAAGTCCCCTCTTGCATCCTCCAAAACATCCATCACTGTAACTTCGGCCTTTTCATAATTTAAATGAATAATCTTCAGCTCCTAAGTACATCTTCCATCTGTTTTGACAGAGCAGATTAATACCTCTTGCAGTTGCTGCTGGAAAGCCCTGGAAGCCCCAGCTATGGGATGCTTTGACCTCCCCTCTCCAGCCGGTTACTGCTGCTGTCAGCCAGCCTGACACGGCCCCTGTGGCCAGCCCAGCCCCGCAATGCCAGCACAGAGCTGCTGTGCCAGCAGGGCCCAGGACTGGCCAGCCCTGCCCTGACAGCACTTTGGGGATCCAGGCTCCCAGCCCGGCTTTCGGCTCCCCAGCACGGGAGCTTTGGTGCTTTTCAGCACTAGAGCAAAGGAGGTGTCTGCACAACCCTTCTGCAGACAGGTGTCCCAATGCTCGCACTGGGCTCAATGGAACCCGCTGCAAGGGAGAACTGCGGGGCTGTTCTTGAGGAGGAAATGTTCTGGGTATCTTCACGTCAAAGCCGGTTCATTTGGGTGTTCTGCTTATTTATTTAGGGCCAGTCTGTGTGATTCCTGTGCAGGACCAGCAGCTGGGCTTTGATGATCCTTGTGAGTCCTTTCCAACTCAGAATATTCCATGATTCTCTGCATTCTAGTTGTACTAGTTAATTTTAATCTATGCATCATTTCTGCCTTGGAACTTTTGACCTATACTGAGCCCTGAGATCTAGTGAAGAGGAAGAAACCCCACAACCCTGGAAAGGCTCAATTCTCAGCTTTCTCAAGTCTCTCCCAGTCACAAAGCGCTTTTCCAGCCAGTGAAAGAGAGCGAGTGCAGGAAGAGCAGGAATGTTTGGATGCTGTTGCCATGGTGTAAAAGTATTATTCCATACAGGCACTTGCACTACGTTTGTCATCAGCATCATATCCAGCAGGTGAAGGCAAAGTCCAGGCACAGGAGGCATCAGACCCTGACAGCAGCCTTGAGCAGGGCTGATAAAGACCCAGCCAGCTGGAACTGAATCGTGCACTGCTTCTTAAGGGAACTGATAAAATGGTAGCATTGGTAGCATTTGAAACTAGCAGGTAATTTAATATTTACCATTAATATTGGTAAAACAGGTTTTACCATTATTAATGAAGATGCTTGGTAAATGCATTAAGAATGCTTCATTAATATCATCTATTTAATAATGGACTACAGCTATTTCTGAATGGTACTGAATTCACATGTGAAAGAATTCGGTTTAAAAATGCAGTGAAAAAGGATTACATGTTCCACTTTAACACACTGCTTAAAAAACTCACCAGAAGGAATAAAATCCATAGGAAAGGATGCAAGACATCGTTTATTCATGGAATATCTTGAAGTCTGAAAACTATAAGAAAACTTACTGCATCCCAAGAAAATATTTTTTTAAATTATCATCTTTCATTTTGTTACACAAGAAATACTTGGAGAATTTACTGCAGTTAAATCAGCTCCAGTTTAAAAAGCAGTAACTATGAATTCTGTATAGAATTATCTACTTATTGAATTAATGAAACTGAAAAATATTAATTTCTTTTGGTGAAAAAGAAAACCATTAAAACATACAGCAGCTTTAAAAACTTGCAGGAACACATATTTTTGCTGTTATTCCTTTCTTCTTTCTTTCTTTGTATCCTTTTTATAAATGGCTACACAGGTATCTCCAGAACATCGGGTTGAGATACTTTTATTACCATTCAACTGCCTAATGATTTTGCTTTCCATGATTTACACTTGGAAGAATGTAATAGCAAATACACGTAATGACAAAAAATGTTTGCTAAACCACCCAACTGCAACTAATGCTGCTGAAACCACACGGGCAGAAAGCAAATTGGGAATTGGTAAATGACAGCGTTTGGGAGATTAGATTTCACAGGATGCTCACAAATAATAATTTCCATAATGTGCTGCTCCCCTCGGTTCCCCAGGTAGCCATCAGTCTTTCTAGAGAGCAAGCTGGATGCAGCCACTGAACTTCCCATCCTGTGGAGCAAACTCCCTCTTTCCACTGACCATATGAGGGATCCAGTCAGCTCCAGACCTACAGGCTTTACAGCACTCTCCCCGTGCACATTCAGGGCTGGAAATGTGAACTCTGAAGAAGGTTAAGAGGCAGCTGCGAGCAATTTTCAAAATCTTGAAGCACAAGAGGCCCCGGTGGCTTGGGAGCAGATGAACGTGTCCGCTTTGGTAGGATGCAGTGCAGGAACACAGCGGGGCAGGCAGGCTTTGCCCCACAGTAAGACACCCACACAAACGCAGGGTTGGACCTGCAGGGAGCCCTTGGCAGAAGCACAGGGCAGGTGCAGTGGGAGGATCCCAGCAGAGGATTCCAGCACTCCTGCTGTCACCAGTGGAAAGGCACCAGAGGCCCACTCCCACGAGTTCTGCCCCCACTAACACAAGTTCAAGTCGGCTTTTATGAACACAGAGTCAGCAGCTGCACTTCCACATTGCTCAGGACATGTTTCTGTCCTGAGACTCCTGCCACGGATTGTCTTCTACAACCATTTCACCCTTCCATGACTGCAGTTATGTTTAAATAAGGACAGCTGCCAAAAAACCCACAACCTGCAGTATTCAACTGAAAGCAACCCTTTGGGAACTGCTATCTCTGAGCAAAGAAATCATCTGGAGCCCCAATGAGGCATTGTTATCAGGGGCAATAAGCACTATTTGTCCAAGCTTTTCTAACAGAGACAAATGTCTCCACAATTTTCTTTCATCTCATCTCAGCTCTAATATCTCAGATATCCCACTCATGGTTTCCCTCTCCCTTGATCTAATCCCTCCATTTCTCCCTTCTCCAAGCCTGTACACATGGCATTTTCTCACAACCACATTTTCTACAGGTACTTCTCCATTCTTTGCTTCCTCTCTCAGCTGTCTCCTACCTCCCCAGGTTTGTGTTGCCCGACCAGTTTATTTTTCCCCACCCCTCTGCCCCCCTTGCTGCTCTCCTGAGCTGCCCTCTGCCCATTTGGTGCCCAGCTTTCCCTGCGAGATGACATTTTGCCTTTCCATTTCAGTGCATGCAGTTCCCAGTAACCGGATTAAAGGGACTTAAATGGGAAAGAAGGCAAATATGTAAACAAGCAGCTATGAGATGTAAGAGCCTGACACAGGTTTCATTCAAGCAGCGTGCATGGTTGAGAAAGCAACCCTGGTTTTTAATTGCCCCAATAAATATTGTCTGAAACTTCCCTAATTTTCTGGGTTGTCCTTCAATAAAGGAACCTCAAAACACTCTTTGGTAAGTCAGTAAAAAATTCAAATTCAAATTAATTTATCAGGGTTTTCTCTGGAGAGGGAATGCAGCTGCTAACTGGAAAACCTTATCTGATAGCCTGGGAGTTAAAAGGTCACAGGAGACTAGGGAGTAGCTGATTGAAGAATAGCCATTATCTTTTCCTATGCATCATGGTAAGCTTTCTCTATCAAAATCAAAGCTCTTAAGAATATTTTACTGGACACCACATTGATCATTTAAAATTTGTCCTGTGGAGTCTGATAAACGTGGACTTATAATTATGAAACTGCAAAGAGAGATATGTAATCATACTATTTACTGAAAAACAAGTATGTAAGACATAAATGTATATATACACTCTTAAGATCAGATATTAAGGCATTTTTAAACAACAATTCAGATGTATAAGCAAAAAGTTTCACTTACCAAGACTCGCCACAAATATTGAATTATTAAAGAAACAACCTAAATTGGATATTGAATACCAGGCATTACTACAATGTGGCAAAACCCTCGCTTCCCTCAAGACTGGACAATTTAATCAGCCTACAGGAAAGAAATACTGGGAAAGGTAAATTTAGTGCTCAGTGAGTACTATTTTAACCTACCTATTTCAGCAAGATTCAAGATGTGTCTCAGAAGAGTTATCTGTTCTCAAATTAACTTTACTCTCCCCATCCTTTCTTCTATTTGTTTGTGCAATTAACAACAAATAAAGCTGCAGAATCCCATATCGAAATTACATTTCCATCGTAGCAGATCAAAAAACAACCCTCCTCCTGCCATTAACTGGAAACTAACTTTCAGATTAAACCCCCAAGTTTTTTTATTTATGACCACTTGTCTTGATTTTTATCCCGTATTTTCACGATGGAATGCCGAAGGCAACTTCTAGGTTCCAGCCACAGAAGCAGACAGTAGAAACCAGAATTAATGACAGAATTGGAGGCTTTACTACATATATTAACCTGCCAGAGTCCTGCCAGCTGCTCTACAGGAACTCCTCGGGGTGAAGTTGGGCTCTGTACCTCTGCGCGGTTCAGATTTTAAGTGATGTTTAAACTAGAAGTTTAACACCGTAATACATCATCTGGAAAGCAGGGACTGAGCAGTTATATTCGAAAAATAATTCCATCTAACAGGCCTTAAATAGGAAGGTAGAGAAAATACAGAGCACTTGACAGTGCAGATCAAACCCTGCAGAAAACAGCATGTGCACAGTGTAGCTCCAGGAAGGAATCTGGTCTGTTCAGCCACTCTGAAGCACCTCCAGATGCCACAGCAGATCTGGTGCGTGGATGTCAGTAGAGCTTGGATACTCAGGGGCCCAGAAGCTCTTCTGAAGTGAAACATGAGCAGCTCTTACTAAGAGGAGTTTACAAATTGGGATTATGGGAGAAGCTGCCTGTCTAGAAAAGGAAGTGCTCAGGAGGCTTAGTTCAAACGCACCAAAGCAGTTTTACGTCATGTGGGTGGACATAAAACAACTGTTTTCTCCACAATGGGGAGAATAAAGACATTTTCCCCTTATTTGTTCAGAAATACAATTGTTGGGACACTCTCCACAAAATGCCACTAGTGACAAAAATGAGACAGATCAGGCACATCTTACACAAAGTGGAAGAGTCGGTGTTTTGGCGTTTGGCACAACTCTCCACGCAGCTTTCCAGCTGACTCCTGCCTTCCATGGCAGTGCCATCCCTCACCGACCAACCTCGGCACGAGGGACACTACAGAAGTCATGTTTACACAGCACTGGGCTTGTTTTCTCCATGCAGGCAGGCCTGAGTCATTCCTTTATCAAGTTTAGTCCTTCCCCAGCACTGCTCTCTGGTGTAATTGTTCCCTTGATATGGTTTGCATGCTGCCCATCAGGATGTGGGAAAGGTGATCACAGCACCTCAAAACTAAAAAGACAAATTATTGGCAAACTCACTTATTCATCCTGTTTTCTTCTAAATGTTATTGATTTTACATAGCAAAACGTGGTAATCCCAAGTACCCTGGCCTCTGAAAAACCAACAATGCTCAGAGGCACAAAGAGCCATAACGAGGAACAAGCCATGCATAAAAATGTTATCAGGAAGAGATTCACCCAGCCTTCAGCTCCACCAGCACCAAAAAGCACCAGGTTTAGTCAAATCTACAGAAAAAAGAACAGCATCAACTGTTTTCATTCAAATACCAGGACTGCTGGGGGAAAAAAAAAAAGAAAAAAAAGAAAAACAAAAAAAGCTTTAGAATTTCAACTGTCGTTATTTTTGTTGTTGTTGTTCCTGTTTCACAGCATTGAAAGGGGAAACCCTTTGGAGAACTTTAAGCACACCATCATTGCCCGTTTAACAGACACAAAAAGATGACACTTGTGTCTGGCAACAGCGATGAAACAACCTCAGTCGTTTTAAAGAAAGGTTAAATAACTAGGAAGAAACAGCAAAGCATTAACTAAACACAGTGCTTTACACATAAAACCACAGATAATAGAAAGCATCAGCTGAATTCCTGGCTGATATCTTGACTCTCAAAAAGCAAGACTTTGAAGGCTATGAATTTCTAAACCACTGCCTCTGAGAGGCTTAGAAGGTCAAGGACCATTTCTCTTAATACTATCACAACAGCCTCTTCCCTTGTGGGTGGAAAACCTGCTGGATGACTCGTCAGCCTAAGGAAGAGATGCTAAGCCCACTTTTCCAGAAAGAAAAAATATTCTGGGCCAAAATAGGGGCCTTGGGTGTTTTTGTTGGGTTTTTCAATTCAGATGGTGATACAATGAAGGCGCATTTCTTTGGGTTGCTTAACCAAAAAACAATGCTACGCTAATATCCTCCCAGGCAATTCCAAAAGGAATATAATTTCCAAAAATTTGCAAGCATCTTTATCTTAGCAGCCATGTCAGCCCTCCTAGGAAATGCCACTGCTTATGTTGGTTGGTTTTGTTATTTTTCATTCGTATCTCTGCTTTCTCCTTTGACAAGGAGAGAAAGAACTTCTTGCCAAGGCAGGTACTCCTCCCTCCTTCTACACTGAAGGATATATTCCATAAGCTATGCCCGTAACAGTGGTCAAAAGCCTGCTATTTAGAAGTATTTACAGTATTGTTTAAGAAATATTCCATTGTTTTTAACATAATGTACTTAAAATCAGACAGTGGAATCCAACTTGGGTACTCAAAGAATCAATTAACTTCAGTGACTCGTTATTTAAAAGTTGCTGTAGGAGTTATCAGCTAAGTCCCATCACAGTCAGTGGAACTTTTTTGAGGATACCTCAGGATTATCCAAAGTGAAGTTCAGAAATTTGACAGAAATTAAGAGTGGAACTTGCACATATAAACAGTGAAGAGTTTTCTGCACTTCAACATACGATATGGAAAATATGCCAGTCAATCTTAAATGCTAATTAAAAGGAGCGAATGCTGATTGCCAGAGAATGCACAACTTGTATAAACAAATATTCCCCCATACTTTCACAGCCACTGAGGATGATTATTCACACAGACAACTCCAGGAAATCTATTTCAGCCTCTTTTATTATGGACTAAAACTGAATCCACACTCTGCAACAATGGAAAAATTGTTAACACCATTGCCTCTAGAGAGGGTTGGGTTTGGGGTTGGGTTTAAGACCCTAATTAGCTGCTTTTCCATCACACTATTTTTTGCTGTTGGGCTTCAGTGCTATCAGCTGTAATTAAAAACATAAAGTATTACAACCCTGCCTCTACAATCAATTCCTAAATCATTGCAATGCAAGTCACTGTCCAAGTATACATATCTTAAATCTCACAAGTGTTATCTAGGCTTCACGGGCAATCGTAATTCTCCTCTGATTTTTCTCTCTAAAGCAGCCTTGCCTTTCCAGTCCGGAAAATAAAATACTTAATTGCCTGTGTCAGACTGAGTGTCGCTGCTGCTTCTGCCGCTAACTAGGGGGCTAAACAGCTCCATGGTCCTAACAGACTGTGGAAAAAGCCCACTCAAGAACTACTGCTTACAATGAAAAGAATCACAGCCTTCTGAAGTGTAAGCAAATTGCCTGCTCCTCCACCAGGAAGAGACACCCCTGTGACAGCATCTAGGGACAAAGCAGATGACATTTTCGTCCTTGCCAAGTGCTGCTGGACCACTGCGTGCTGCCTCAAGGTCACAGCGGCTCAGAACTGCAAAACTTGACAAATTTTGATGGGGTTTGATAGGATTTTTCATAATCATACTCTTTTGATACTTCAATGGCTGGATAAATAGAAGTTAAAGACCTCCATGCTTCCAGTTCCACACAACACTTCTCTGATTTACAGGCTCAGAAACTGAAAAATAAAAAGATCCAAAAGCCTATTTCATTCAAGAAGAGAGGAAAGAAAATCGATACCTATTCCACCTCTACAAATTCAGGTCCTCCAAAAACAGAGGGCCAGTATAATGAAGCAGCTGAATGAAGTAAAAATGAGGCTCCATGTACCATTTATTCCCAAAGGATGATCCAGAATGCACACTTTGTACTTTTCAGCAAGGCTTGTTTGACAGTAATATGGAGGCTTACGGAGAGTTTGAAGTCCACGTTGCTTTTTACATACAACTTCTTACTGGATTGTCTTTTAACCTGCCCCTACAACTGCCTTTTCCACGTCCTGCATCCAGAACACGAGTGCTCCTGCTGACAAGCTCGTGCCCGCTCATCTCAGCTAAAAAAGACAGGCTGCCACTTCGAGCAGAGGCAGCACAACAAGATCTGAAAGGTCGTGCCCTCAGGAGAAGCACTCGCTCCTCCTCTCTCCATGCACCAGCCTGGGAATGGAGCAGAGAAGTCCCAAGCCCAGGGAAAGCGCTGACGCTGGCACGGGGCACGGAGAGCAGCAGTGCAGGAACTCGGGGCACAGAACTGGGAGCAGGGAATGCAAGTCCCGAAGGAAAGCCAAGCACTGGCATCTCCCACTCCCCTGCAGATGTTCCCACCTGTGCCTTTCGTACCGGGCAGGGCATGGGACAAGAAACAGACTCTGTAATTCCTTTCAACCCTCCGTAAGAGCACAAACTCAGAGGCTCTGCCCTCATCTTCCTCCCAGCATTTCTTTGTCTTCTGGCTGAAACTCAGCCTTGTTCTGCAGAGAGGAAGAGACACCAGCCAGACATGATGGATACGGGACTGGTCTACTGCCTTCCTCCCACATACCACCACGGGGTTTTTCTCACAGTCTCTGTTCTCTGCCATTTGCTGCTTTGTTTTGGTAGCTGACCTTTCCTACGTGGCAGATGGTGTTCTGGAAGGAAAGACCAGCAAAGACCTGCCAGGCCTGAGATCCCACCTCCAACAGAGGCGTGAAAAGATGACCAAGAACAGGATAATCAAGCACAACACTCCCAAACACAGTTACTGTAGTTAATACTCCACGTGCTTTCAGTTGCCTTTCATTTCTAAATAATCCCCAGTGCCTTTCTCATCCACGAAGAGCCTCTCTTTAAACCATAAGCAACTGCAATGCCATTTGGCAACAAGTTTCACTTGCCTTGTACTCACAGCACAGCAAGCCTGGCTCCTGCACACTTCAAACCTGGCACTGCCTCTGTTTATGCAGGTGCTGGAAGTTTTATTTTTTATTACACTTCTTAATAACTTATTCAGAATGTGAAATGCTTACAGCCCTCAGGTTTCCCAAGCTGTATTCAGCATAATGACATTACATCTCCCACTTTGCACACCAACCATTTACACCATTAGTAATTCACCTTTTTCATTCTTCACAAAGTTTGGGAAATGTTTGTTTTCTTCAAGTCTCCAACAGGAAGGTTTGCTGTAGCATGGATCTCTCTAGTTGAGAGAGGTGGGGGAGCATTCACAGCGTTTTGTATATCCCTACCCAAAATTCCACAGAAATGAGCTCATCGCTGACCTTCCCTCAGTAGGATTTTTTGCTATGTGCCTTACTTATAGCAATTATGTTAAAGATGTCTTCACATCTTTTCCATCTTTGGTTTTGACATCAGAGTTTTCTTTTTCTTTTCTAATTTGCAGGCTGTCAATGGTACAGGCCTTATCCTGGAAGGCATCACATGCCAAGTGTGCAAATGGAAAAACCTCCAGAAATGCTCCACTTAAGAAAAGACAAGTGAGCCTGAGACACCTTCAGAAGAAAAAAGGCACTAAATGTAATCAGCTTAAATTCTTTTGGTACTTTTAAATTCATTAGTATTTCCAGGTAGTGCTACAAGTAATGCTGAAGGGCTCTTGGGGAACAGAGGATCTTGGGTAAAGCAAGTATTTGCTATAATTTGATTCTGATGAGAACAAAATAGATGGAATTGTCTGGAATATATTTATAACAAAAAGACTTTATTAATCACGGCTTTTTGACCTGATCATCCTGGCATACAGGTATGCAGCTTGTGTCTGCAACCTCTTTAACTGATGACAAAATGAGAGCAAATGAATTTGAATAGGAAAATATTACTTAATTAAGAAAACTCCTGTTATTTTCCTATTGCAGGGAACAAATTTCACCTGACAAGTATGAGGTAAGACTTTTACATATGTAGAATTTTAACATATTAAAGAACTTTACTTGAATATTTATACTCCATTTTAGACATGAAACTTGCATAATGGCATATAAAGACAGTGATATTTCAAAAAAAATTAATTTTTAAAGGTATAGATGCCATCAATAGAAATCGATTTTAACTGTGTTCCTTACATTGACTTTATAAATATATTCTAATCTGTGCAACTCTTCTTCATGAATAGATGGCTGATGCCATCAATTAGCAATTTATTTTGAGTATATTAAATACAAAACCAAAAATTCTTTGTTTAATCTTTTGAAAAAAGACTATGATGATTTGTCTTTCCCCAAAATTTCAGACCTATCAACCTCTCTGGCAAAGTCAATGCAATGAACACAGTTAAAAATCTATTTCTATTGATGGCATCTACACCTTTTTTCAAAGCCAAAAATATTCTAATCACCAAATGAACTAATAAGAAACAGTAAGAAACACATTAATAATTCAAATTAGTCTTGTGAGTCAAACCAATACAAACAGTCTAATCAACTAGCAACAAGTAAATAAGAATTACAAAAGGAGTGTGCCAGTTTAAGTTATGATTTTGGACTTTCATGCCAATGTTCTCCTCAGGAAAATGAGCAACTCAGCCCAGTGCTCAGAGCCCCATCCTCCAGTCCTTTGCACAACACAATATTGAGATTGCAAAGAGGCAGATTTCTTCTCTGCTGTCAACACTTCTATATTTGTGTTGGTTGGCTTGACTCCTTGATCTCCAAGGAATCGTCCCGAAGACTCCCGGCAGATACAGAACCGGAAGAGCAAAGCATATTTAAGCAGCAGAATTGCTCAGCGGGAACATGTAGGTGTTTGTCTGCAACATTAAGATTCTGAGGTTGTTTTCTTTTCAAGCTCCTTCCTAGCCTGAACAGGTTAGATTGAAAAGCAGGCCTTCAAGCAGCCTGCTATTTCAATTGAACCGATGATTCTAATCAGTAAATGGTTGACCAAAGTTGTTGAAGTTTTACTTTTGGCATTCACCTGAAAGTAAGCAAAGCAAAGCAGATCATTTTATACTGTACTTTTTTTTTTTTTTTTTTTTTTTTTTTTTTTTTTTTTTTTTTTTTTTTTTTGCAATATATGTTTCTTGAAAGCAAGGGAGGTGTTGATTTGATCCCAAAGCAATATTCAGCCTGCATTGTGTCAAGCAGGCACTTCTCTCCAGATGGATGCTCTGATCCATTTTAGAACATCTCTCATACTGGAAATAAGGATAGGAAAATTCTTTGCTCTTCGTGGTTACCAGCATTTCAGTGCAAATCCCTTCTGGTATGTGTATTACACCACAGCAGCATCATTCCATATGTTCTACCAAAAGTCTTCATGATGCACTCCCAGATTTAAGAGGAGACAAGCTTTGGTACTAAAATATTCACCTGGAAACTGATTTCTGACATCCAGTGCGATTTATAGAACATACACTTCCACTGCAATGTTTGGGACTTACAACTCACAGAGGGCAAAATACTGTAACACTTTTGAAATGATCTTAGTTCGGTGCAAGGGTCTCTTATTACAGACTAAATATTGTTATTTTGACATATCTGTTCTGATCCCTCTGCATGTCCCTTCCTGTTGGCATAAAGGGTCGCTGTGGCAGACCATGTATTTCACCACCACAGAGTTTGCAGGTGACTGTGCCAAGAAGGTGAAAGAGAGTTCTAAAAGTTTATTCATAGTGGATTTAGTGTCCAATTAAGTGAAGGGAACCTTCCACCTGAAGTGGAAACCCCAGCAAGACCTGTATCATCCTAAGGAATGGCATTACACACCTACAACATTTGGGACAGATGTAATCAGCAATATCCTTCTTCCTTCTTGAGTCATTTCCGTCATTAAAAATAGCTCAGAAAGACTGACTGTTTCCTAAATTAATTCTTCAATAGATTCATCACAACAGATGGCTTGTTCACTCCCAAACACCCGCTTCAAGCAAGGGAAAGACAAACAGCAACAGTGCAGTAACCACAGATATAGCGTCTTGGAGAACCTCCTAAATTGGAAACTCGGGACAGAAAAAAGTACCACGAATATTCACAGTGCCAAACTAATGTCGGTAGAATCCAGCAAACTTGTCCCGTCACCTTGGAACTGTATTATTTTGCTTAGAATCCAAAACTTCTCTAAGTAACACAATTTATTGCCTCAAAGCTTATTATAACACCTAACCAGCAAATGCTTCCATGACGCTTTGTAATGTGTACCCTTACACGGTCTGAACTTTAACAACTTAAAATCAAAATTACAATCTTTTATCTGACTGCTTTGCAGGGACTAGAATTCGGCTGGAATTATATCTTCTGTTATGCCAAATATCCCACATCTAAATCCCTTCATATTCTGAAATGGAAAAAAGCCAAAAGGCAGTCACAAGTTTCTGCAAATCATTTCTGGAAAAAGAAAAAACGTCTTACTTTTTAGTTTCAGTGTAACATTTTGTTCTAGATATACATATATATATTTTAATACAAGCTTATGCTAGCAGAAATCAGAACTAGGAAGCTGTTTTAGATCCAAACATGTCATGCTAAGAGAGTTTTGAGGTTTTTCCCCTGGGAGCAAAAATTTCCCATCAGCTACAACTCTTTTTCCAGCAGAACTTAGCATTTGATTGCACAACTTTCTCCTAAAGGAAAAGCAGTCCACCAGTCCTTTAAATTGCAAACAAGCTTCCAGGCCACTGGAAAACCTGTTGACATTGCTGTTAAAGAAAAGAAATAAGTACCTTTCCTGTCTGACATAACCTAATCTGTTGGATTTCTGTGCAAGGCATTCTGGAGCTCAGCAAAATAGTTTCCAAACAAAAGCCAACACTGGAATGAGTATTTGTGCCTCGAAATTCCACCTTCTATTATACTTAGGATCCACACATTTGAAAGATCCTGCAGCCTGGTCCCAATAGGATCAGCCATTATACTTGTATAATTTCTTTCCATCTGTTTTTTCAGTGCATTAGGTAATGAGCTCTGGAAATTTGTAAAGTTTTTTTTAAAACTGCTTTAACTCACATCAGAGACAACTGACAAAACTGAATAACCTGCTAACTATTTTACAAAGTATTTCCATCAAATTATGAGCCCAACAACCATTTCATAGCTCTGGTAAGAATAAAAAATGATGCAGAATAAAACCCAAGACCATAAAACTCTACTGCATTTCATTTGGCTTATTTTTTTCAGAGAGATTAACAAGAGCTACACAATTTACAGCTACTTAAACACAACTATCACTGCACAAATAGCCAACATCACTGTTTCAATACCATTGACAAAAATTTCTGTCACAAAAGAGATACGATCCAATCTGCAAGTATTTGCCATTCAAAGGATCTGGCATGCCTCTTTGTCTAAAATGAACCTGAAAATGAAAAAAAAAAACCCCAACAAACCTAAACCTGTTTTGTTTTGTTACACAGCAGGGAATAATTATGTTTACAAAGCATTTTCAAGGGAAGCCATCACACAGCACTTCTTTCCACAAGGCCATCTGGAAAATCCCTGCCCTGCAGAAGAGACGTTTCTCCTGTGCCCATGTCAGTGGTGAGAGCACATGAGCTCCCCGCCACTGGATTTCCAGGCAGGCTGGTTTTGATGCTGAGAAGGCACCGGCAGTGCACAGCTGGAGACTCCTGAGGATTTGCTGGCTCCTGTGCAGTCCCCGGGGATCCCGGGGGCCAGGCAGCAGCAGAGCCGCGGAGCCACAGCTCGGGGAAGGCTTTTCTGCAACTCTGTGCCTGTGAAAGGCCACGCAGCCCGTGCTCTACAGCCCTCTGCTTGCCATGGCTGCAGCTCGCAGGAAAACCCCTCGACACCAAGCCCCCCCTTGCATGCAGCATGCACCAGCAAAGGCTGGTGAGGCATTTGAGAGCTGGAATTTGGGAAAACCTAGAGGCAAATGCAGCCTGAGCCCAGCCCCTGAGCTCTGATCCTCAGCAGTGATACCTCCAACCAACTCAAGGCCTTGTTGTTTCCTGATTCTCCTTTTCTCCATCACCCCACCTTGGTTTTCTTTGTAACACACAACCCAGCAACCTTCCAGGCAGCAGCCCTCAGCCACAGACACGTTACCTGCAGGAATGAGATCTGCAACCTAAGCAGGGATTACACACAATTTCTGTCCACTGCTATTTTCGTCTCACGACACTCAGGACTGTTTGGAATCACTGAAGTTGCTCTTTGTAGTTGATTTCTGATCAGCCTTTCTCCTGTGTTGTTACAGGGAATTTGTCCAACAGTGTTGTCACAGTATCACCGCAGGGTAAAGCTGAGCTGTCACTCTTACTCCTGGTTTTAGATCTCCCTGAGACTCAACCAGTGGGACACTCACTCACAGCACACGCCAGAAATTTAACATTCATTTATGCCGGGGAACCACTTTTTAACAAACTTGTAGTATTTTGAAAACTCCCTTTGTGCCAAGATTGTTCACACAGAATGAGAGCTTCTTTCTGGATATGCAAGAGCCTTGGTTTGTGTTTGTACCGAAGCTGTGCCTGAATTTTAATGGTTTATAAGCCTCATTATGAAACGTCTGTTCATTTGTACTGCATGTACCTTTTCCTCCCCTTCTTGGAAACCACACTCCAGCTCATCTGGAGGGATGGAGACGCCCACCTGAACTCCTCCCCCGCAGCCTCCTCAGTACAGCTTTACAAGTTCCTACCTTGCATTTCCGAAATTCCCTCAGAAGGTGACAGTCTCTGCAAACAACAATGTGCCAGCTAAAACTTTTTTGTGTAACCTTCAACGAGTTCCTAAAACCTGGAACTGACACACATTTCTCTGACAATACCAGCAGAAAACTAACTTTAATTGAAAGTACTCATCTTCACAAGGGATTTGGGTTTTTTGCAACTTATCCTAAAGCCCTGACCATTATTTCAGATGTAGCGATTACGGAGTGTGGAAGGCTTGAGGTACTTTTTCAGTGGTACTGTACTTGCCACTCCTTCAGACAGGCAGAGCTTTGGAAAAACCAAGGAAAATGGGGAAAAGAGAACTCTAGTCTCAAATTAACCTTCTTGCAACCAATCCTTTCAACTCAAGTCACTCTAGTGAGTAATGCTTGGGGTAACAGTACAAGGTGCAGTGTCTGCAGGCCAGCACTGGCCCTGCCAAACCGGAGCACAGAGACTTTCCATTACAAGATCCACAAAAAATATGAACCTTCAACAGCTCCTCCCTTCTCTCCCTCTGTTCCCACCCAGGCCGTGCCCATCCCTGCTTTACAAAGGGGATGGGATGATTACTCATTCCTCTTTTTTTTCATTACAACTTTCCACTACCGAGCAAAGTTAGCCAATTCTGAAGGAGATCCCCTTTCTCATCCAAGGAAAGGGAAAAAATCCTTGATAGCTGGTACATTCTGCATCCTTTTCAAACATCATATTTTACACAAATATGTTATTTCCAACCAACCCATTCCTGTTGTTCATTTAGAACACAACCAGCTTTTTTATTGCAAAAATAACACTTAGTGAGAAATAGTCCTTTAGCAGATTTCATTCTTTCTCTATTTTTCGCCCGGCTCGAATGCATACACACAATAAATAAGCTATAATTTTGGTTCTAAAACAGCTGTCATCTCATAAAAACTTGCTGCTCACAAGCAATGTTTGTTGCACATTCAATCCTATAAGGATATAATACACATAATTATGCTATTGTTATTAAGGCAATCATAACAGATACCATATGGACTTTAAAGTGGCTTTGAGAACCATTTTTTAATAAACACAACATCACTGACACATTTTGGAAGAAAAATCCATTTCCTAAACTGCACACTATTGGTAACGTACATAGTTTTCTCTTTTGGGGGTGTTTTTTACGCAGTGTGCACTGAGGGTAACAATACAACTCGTAGCTTCTATTGAGATCTCACTTTCAAAGGCTCTCCAGACTCACTGCACATCATGTTTTTAATACAACAGTGACTGCATGCCAGAATTCAATGCTCCTGCAAATATGCCAACTTGTAGCTACTTTCAAAATGAGCTGCTCACTAGGAATTAGTGCCAGGGTAAATCAATGGCACATTCAGCTAGATGTCCCAGCTCTACGAAATGAATTATACGCTATATACAGTCCTTTTGTACGTGTCTGTCTTTTTTGCATCTTTATCAACAAAAGCTGAAAGGACTAGAAATGAAGTTCTGGAAGGCTGTAAATTATCCAGCAGAGGATTAGCAGAACAGGAAGCAATTTTGTCTACCTGCACATTTAAATGCTGGATTCATGGGTTAGAATAAATTCTACACTGTCTAAACCATTTCACCCCTTCTCAAAAAACGCCGCTTTCTTTGGATTGCTCCTGCTGTGACACACACAGAGCGGCGGGATGCTGGGAGCTGCACCAGCAGCCTACTAATAGCTGAGTGCTGGGCTGTTGTTGGCAAAAAAAAAATAAAGTCACTTAAGTTGTAACAGCTAATGGGCGGCAGATAATTGGGGGCAGCAGAACTGAACTTGTGAATGCTCAAACACAAACCCTGCTCGCTGCAGCTGGTATGGACACGAGGCAGAACCCAAACTGGGAGGCGGATCACACGTGCTCCTGCACGTGGGACTGCTGGACTGGGAAAAGGGGAGGCCTGGGAAGCGGGGAAGGAAGGGGAGATGCTGGGTAGATCCTGGAGCTCAGGCTCATGCATGGGGGTAGATATCAGGAGCTACCTGTGAACCTTTCAATCCCACCTCCTATGGCCAAGATCATCCTTGTGGGGAAGGGCACAGATCATCAAACAGGGTAAAGCCACTCAGCTTGTTGGTTCTTAAACAAACTGCACTATCCAGAGATCCTAGGTACTGTAGGGGTTTTCCCCCCTTTTTTTTGTTTAATAAGTTTCTCACTCATGACACAGAGATCATCTCCTTTTCTTTAAAAAAAAAATTCTGCCAAGTACACACTTGACAAATCTGCAATGCTCTTATTGCAAAATCCAGGACGCCTCAGGGCTGCCCACTCTTACAAACAGCAGGTAAATTCTAGAAACAATTGAAGCTTGTGCAATTGTGTCTGTGAAGGAGGAGCCTTCTCCACAAGGCTAAACAGCAATGTGCAGAAGGAGTCTCAGCAGCCTGACTGTGTCCCATTCATAACACCTCCTTATTCAGTACCCTTTCATTCCCCTCAGACATTCAATCAATTTTCCATCCACATCTCAAAAGCGCGGCTGGCCTTACAAGTTGTGTGCACTTGTACCACGTGTTAATCACCTCCTCCTACAGAACCAGCTCCCTTTATCTAGTACAACCTCAGAGGAACATGTCTAATTCCACCTGCCTTCACCATTCACAGACAGTATATCGTATTTATTTTCATATGGATTATGCACAGTGCCTTAGGTGCTTACACTATGGGCATTTTATAAGTGTAAACTTGATTGATTGGTCACAAGACTGTTTTGGACAGCTGTAAAATGGATTTGGCCCCCAGCCACGGTTTGCTCAGCACAGATACACTGTAGGACTGAGATAACTTCAAGAATTCATAACACATATGCTACGAAATATTACAAACCCGTATTTGTACGGTTGGCATTATACATGCACCGCTAAACATTTCTCAATAGCTATGCATACTACAACATATAAGAGAGTTCTGGCTGGATATTTATCAGGAAAGGAGACTTATGAAAATGTGCTTTCACTAACTGGTGTGAAGTCAGCCCACTCTGTGCTGATTAGATGCAGTCGCAGTTCAGAAACAGCCTTATTCAGCACAGTACCAGGCAATCACCCGCTGTATGCAGCCCTGAATTGGGAGCTTCATGCTTTATGCTGAGTGACTAAATGCAAAAAAATCAAGATGACTGAGTTAATTGCCATCTTCAACTTGAATGGCAAAAAAGAAATCCAAAATCTAATGCCACCTCTCCACCTGGATTCTTTTTCCACAGTTACTCAAGTGCTGTTTCAAAAATCTCCTTTGTAAGATTAGCTCACTATAGCAATGCTATTTTTATCAAAATACAAAGGTACCACCCTTCTAGGAAGCCACTGTTTGTATATGAACTACACAAGTTTGATATTAAGATTCTATTTATATGCAGAATAGTATCTTTATACCATTTGATGCTTCTCTTTCTTGTAAGTTGCAAAGGAGCCCTTGTGTTAAGCTGGTATTTCCATCCTTGAAATCTGGTCTTTAAGAGTCTCAGTTCTGAAAGAAGAACTGGACTATTTTCAAGCAGTTAATTCACCAGCATAAATATTTCACATACAGGATAAAAATCAGGTTTTCCTAAAGCTGTAACTTTCTAGGGTTCTAGAGCTTCCCAGTATTAAATTGGTAATGATAAAGACTGCAGCCATTACAGCCAACCTTGTGATGGATCAGCCACTGTTCTATCTTCAAATAACAGTAAAATAAAAGATCACTTTAAGCACGTCATTCTCTTATTTTGGTATATTTGCAAACTACCACCTGTAACAATGTGGAAACATTACAGGCACCTCGATATGGGTGGTCTGGGTGCTTACAAACATTTGAGAAGGAATTTATGTTTAATCTTTATGCTTTGAATAATCCTTTCTATACCAACTCGCACGTAGGACTTTAATGCTAGTATAAAGCAAAATATTTCATTCAGATGAGGACTAGGTAAGCATTTTGGACAGTCTTACTTCTTTTTGCAGAAGAAGCATGGTTCCAACCACAAACAGCAGGAAACTCTCTAATTAGCCTCTAAGCTTTGGATGTAGTAATTTGATAAATTTACCAAGGAGAAAGCAGCATTTGTCCATGCCAGATACAAGCACCTCTCCCTAAATGTCATGTTAAGTCTGATTTTCTTATCTACAATGAAATAGGCCAGAGTTTGGGGTTTTTCTTCCTCCTGCAATAAAACCTAAAATAATTTTCAGGCAGTGTCTCCAAAAAGCTCTGCTGGACACCACTGAGTCAGCACCACTAAGGAAAAAACACTTTTCTCTTGGAGACAGCCCTGATGTTAGCTGAGGAATGTTCTTGCAGGCTGATTCACTTCAGCACCAAAGCATATGTTCACCTTTAGGGGCACACGAGTGACGTACAGAAGAAGGCCCATGTTAATGGTTTTCTGGATCAGGTCCTAGCCCACAGTTGGTTACCCACTTAATCTGCTGCTGATCCTCCGTGTGCTCACAGGGCCTCAGAAGATGGCACGGGAAAACGGGAATAAAAAGATACAGGGACAAGATGGACCGTGATGACACTTCACTGAATCATCGAGAGCGTGGCTTACCAACCACAGACAAGAGTTAAATCACATCAAAACAGGGTCTGGGGGTCAATGAATCCATATTGCTGGGATCATGCTGTTAACTGGCACCTGGACATAAAACTAACGCAATCAAGCTACCACAGTTCAGGCTACCATTAAATTTCACTCCTTGGACTGCAAAGCATCTTTGACTGTCTTCTTTTTAACTCCCTCAAGTTAAGTTGATTTTTAAGGCAATCCATTAAAGTCAGAAAGCATATTTTTCTCCCCTCAACAAAGAACATCCTTTAGTGGCATGGCAATGTCACTCTGCCAACAATTAAAAAGGCCTGATTTATACAGTATCAGGGCATGGGACAATGAAA
The DNA here is from genome assembly GCF_021018805.1 of Prinia subflava. Lineage (NCBI taxonomy): Eukaryota > Metazoa > Chordata > Aves > Passeriformes > Cisticolidae > Prinia > Prinia subflava. The sequence continues at coordinate 108,754,064 of NC_086248.1, read as the reverse complement.
TGCTTCCAGAAAATTGCACCATTTTGTATTTTCTGTCTCCGGGGAAAGCCACGGAGACATGGGCCAACACAGTTATATGTCACTTACAAAATGAAACATGGCACTTGGTAAAGAAAGAATATCTTCTAGGTAGGATGCTTGCTAAGTAGGTCCAAGCTGTCAAAGCATCAAAGACATCACCTTTTCCTCCTGTCACTCACAGTGCTGGCAACCCAGGCACATTACCACAAGAACAGAGATACTGCTGAAGTTAAAAAAATACAAACAGCATGGAACCTTTTGGCTTTTGCACTGCAAGAGTCCACCAAAAAGAGTTTGCATAGCATAACCTTGGTATGTCAAGGTTAACTTTTTTACCTGTGAAACTAATAAGAAGATATTTTTTAAAAATTCATATCAGACATACACAATTATTGTTTAAGTTGGAAAATACCTGCAAGATCTTTCCACTGAGTTCCCCAATTAATTATTCCTCAATACCTTGGCAACTACCACGTTTCATAGGAACGTGGAATGCTTTGGGCTGGAAGGTGCTCTAAAGAAGATCTCATTCTCCTGCCATGGGGAAGGACACCTTCCACCTGGCCAGGTTACTCAGGGCCCCTTCCAGCCTTGAACATTTCCAGGGATGGGGAAGATTTCATAAAATTTTTAATGAGAGCAAGTTTTTCAGCTCACATGGTAGTCCTGGAGAGGGAAAACGAAGACGGAAAGGCAGGGAAAAGAGAAGGGAGTATTTTGAAGACCTACATTCAGCACATGCTGGTGATACCTTTAAACTGATAGAGATCTAAAAGAGGTAGAGATTTAAAAATAATCTTTGCAAGCAGTAACAAGATACTCAAGCCTTTCAGCCTCCCAGCCAGTCACTGACAGCACCTGGTGCCCTTCCTGCTGGGACACCACTGAATCCTGTGCAGGGTGGCCTGAACCAGGCTGCACCCAAGGACCACGACTGTGCTCCCAGGTCTGGGAGCTGCAGCTTCCAAGAGTTACACGAGGCCCTCTTAAAATGTGTGTGTGTGTGAATGAAGCGGTATAATTCTCATTTACATTTTTAAAACTGCACAAAAATTAAACTAGAATTAGGGTGCATTTTTTTCCTCTCCTATTATTTTCACTTTGGCTTCCTCAGGTGATGCTGAATGCAGCAGAAGTGTGTTTGAGTGGGCCTGATGCACAGCCCCTCTGGATAGGACACATCTGTTAGACAACTGATGGATGAGTGCTGACAACGTGTCCTCCCCTGAAATATCACCTGGTGATGTTTCTGAGTTCCTTGCTGGGGCAAGTGTGGCGAGGCAAGGCAAAAGGCAAGCTCTTTGAAGAGAAACAGCTTGGGCACACCGGCAGGGCAGCAGCACTTGGGTCACTCTCATCAGGCACTCTGAAGAGCTGCTGAAAGCTGCAGCACCCAGGGGAGTTCTGCACATCGGCTCGTTCACTCAGCACACACACTAACAGCCAAAATATTCCTGCTTCCCGCTCCCATGGATGGCTCCTGACAAAGATGGACACGGAAGGGGATGTAATGCCACGCTCTACACACTTCTCATCACAAGTTATCCACCTGGCAAAGTCGAGTGCAGGGGGACAACAACGGGGTTTGAGAGTGAAGAGCCACCTTCTGTCTGAAAGGTTTTAGAGGCAAAGAGGGAAAACATCTTAAATCTGCCATCTCTTCTTCCCCAGACAAGCTACTCTCTTGCCCCTGCCACACTGCCCTTCTCCATCTAGCACATATCTCACAGGCCTCCAAATCCTCTTCCTCCTTTTGACAATAAATCTTCTGTAGGTCTTAAAACACACTCTGACAGACCTAGTGTGGTTAATGAAGGTAAATCCCACAGCCTGTGCGCTGGGGTGACTTTATGATGCTTGTGTCCCAATTGTCTGTCCTGTTCATGCTGGATATTAAGTTCTACACCTTTAATACTGGTTCTGAGAGTGAGGAGGAGCAAAGAAGAAGCGCAGAGTTTGTCTTCAGAAACTGCACTCACTCCCCCACATTCTGCTCCTGGACTGGGTTGTCTATGGATGGACAGTGAGAGAGAGCTCTCCTTTGCTTTTTAGTTAGTTTTAGCTAGCTGAGGCACAGAAGTTCCCTGGACTGGTTTTTTTCCCTTTTCTTGGTACTGTTCAAACCTGTTGTGGACTGAAAAACCCGGAAAACACCCGGAACTCATGCCTGCAGCCCATTGGAAGGAAGCAGCTGCCCTGGAGCACAGGAACAGCCCTGCGGTCTCTCTTCATTTAACTCCTGGCTCCCCAAAGCTCCTACGTTTGCTTTGGCCCCATACCATCATCTTTGGTACAAGTACAAAGACCCCGTATCTCCAGACTAGCTGGTCTGGCTTGGGCTGCAGCTACAATTCAGATTTCTATTTTAAACTTGGGCTAAAACCTGTCATCTTTTCAGGGAGCACAGCAGCAAATACATCAAAGTGTTCATGGTCTTCCCTTCACTTTCCTGCTATTTGCCCTAAAGGACATGCCTGCTCCAAAACTGTCATGATTAACTTGGACAAGGGGGAGAGTTGAAGGCTACAGAAGCATCTCAGGAGAAAGAAACCCATGGTAAGCCCCAAGATCCTCTCATGGAGCACAGAAATAGTGCACCAGCAGTAACAGGGGTGTATCTCTGCTCCCAGCACCGACACACGGGTGCTCAGCCCTGGGCTCCTTCGCTCCAGCCTCAGCTCCTCCAGGGAAATGCACACACTTGGGACTTCAGGCAAGCCCTGCAAGCAAATCCTCAACTGGAATACAGCCCTGCTGCTCAACTCTGAGCTTAATTTAGGAACCAGTTTAGCATTTCAGTTCAGCTTTATTAGTGAAGTTGATGGACTGAGAAGAACTCGCACAAAGCCGTGGTCTCCAAGCCATGGCTCTTGTAACTTTATTGACAAAATTGTTCCACAAGTGGAGTAAATTGTGGTTTAGGTGAGCATTGCTTACTGCTGCTGTGCTCCTCTCCAGGGTTATCAGAAAGGCAGTCATTCCCCCCTGTGATAAGCATTTCAGTGACAGAATCCTAATACTGCAGGATATCCACTGTGATACACAGAGGAAACCCATTCCCTAAAAGCCTTCACCTAGGACAAGAAAGGGATTTCTATGGAAGCTTGCTAGCTCATAAGAAAACACAAATATACTGACAAAAGTGCTTTCCAAATCAAGGTAACGAATACCAAAAATGCAAGCAAAATAGATGACCTGGGGAAGAGAATTTAAAAGGAGGGTGGGAACAGGAGGCATCAGGCACTGAGTTGCATGGATGGCATACAGGGATGTTTCTGCACAGTTAAAGATTTTAAAAACAACTGGTGGGACAAACAGTAACCCAGCTAATCCTTGGTACTGGCACGCTGCCTATTTTGAGAGAGCAGCAGCTGGTGAATCTGACGTAAGTCTCTGCATCCAAAGCAGGAACTTACTGTAATGAAACCACAGCCCACATTGGAAAGAAGACTGTAAACTCGACAAAAAAAAATTAAAAAAAAAAAAAGCAGGATCTCAATACGCTATGTGCTACATTTCCATCCAAGTAAAATTAATCACAGAATGTCACAATTAGGCCAATTCAAAAAAAAAAAAAGGGGGGGGGGGCAGGGGGAAGAACCAAACAACAACCCAAAAAACAATCCCCAAAATCAAAACTGTCGGTTAGACTGAACTTAGTATTAAAAAAAAAAGGAAAGAAAACCAACAAAAAAACAGGGTGAGGATGAAGAAATTATAAGCCTTGCATCTTCTTTGGTTTGAAAAGTACAAATCTAAGACCTTAAGTGGCATAAAAACACCATTCCAGAAGCCTGAGGCACTAGGCAGAACTACGTGGACTGGAAAAAATAGGCACATTAGTGAAGCACCTAATTCAGGATCCAGTTACTCCTCCACCCCCATTAGAGCACTGCAGGAATGTCAGTCCCTTTATCTTGGACACCGTGAGAAAAGCACCTTCTGATAAAAACATCCACACCTCTCTCTCCCCCGCAGTCCCTCCCTCTCCCTGTCCTCAGAGGAGGGCCAGGTTCACGTGAGGCTCTGAGCAGATACTCATTCTCTGCATTTCCCTGAACAACTGGTTTCCAGGATTATTTTCTCGTTTCTTTCAGAAAATATAATGGGGAGAAGACAAAAAAAAAAGGGTTTGGGGAACACAGTGCTTTTTAATCTTTCTCTTAGCTGTTTGATAATAATTAGCATGGCAAGAAATTACCATCTGCATAATGGCAGGAGCAGTCACACAACGCCCCTGAATCTCATTTCAGGAATTCCAGTGGCTGCACCTGGTAAGGGTAATGGAAGGTGCCGATTTCATGGACAAAAAAACCCTTAAAAGATCTTTAAATGGGCTGAGAGGCACACGAAGGGGTGAAGAGGGTTATATTTCATTTAGAGATGATAGAAGAGGAAGTCATCAGGTCATTAAATCGTTTAATTTGCTCTATAAGCAAATGAGTGCATAAACACCAGAGTTCTGGTTGTATTATCTCTGACTGACCTTCAGTGTCATATATGCTCAGCTTAGAAAGAAAATGTTTTCTTTTGTCTTTAAAAGCCAGCCTTGTAAAAATAGCCGCGGAGCTGAAAGTCAAGCTGTGTTCTTTTCTGCTCGTGCATCACCATAGAAATTGGTGATGGAAAACTTATTAGAAATTGTCACTGGAGTCAGCAGATACCGGCTTGCAATAATCTTTGGCGGCTCCGCCGAGTGAGAACGGGGATGTTTCCCAGATCGAAACAACCAGCCTGTGCCTGCGGGGCTGTGCGTGAAGCAGGGCACGGCGAGGGGCTGTGCAAGGTAAGGGGGGCAGGCACTAAAGTGACTGGCTTTTTTTTCCGTGACTAGCAGATCCTAATGCACCGCATGCCCCCGCCCCAGCCGCCGGCGGGATTGGTCACGTTGGGAAGCCGGGATGAGCTGCCGGCTTGCCGGGAGCTCCCTGCCTCCTCCCGCGGCTCTGGAAACACAAGAAGCGCTCCGAGAATTTTAGCTGTTCTCATCAGGCGCTCTTAACCCTTCGCTAATTCCCCCCCCTGCACCACAGCCTGCGCTGCACATTTCAGGGAGATGAACCTCGGCTTGCGGCAGGGAACTGTGTCGAAAGCAGACCAGCCTCTCTCGATCCAGCCTCCAGACTGTCTTGATGCCAAGCCCGATTCCGCTCCGCGCTCAAAATCTTCACAGATTTCCCTGTGCAGCCAGAAGAACCGAGCTCAACACAGAAACGGAATCTGTCCTCCTTTAACATCTTTCATTTCCAGCACTTCATTCCTAGCTTTTAATGCATGAGAACCAGCACTTCTCTAAATAAGCTTCTCTGCTGCTTTTACAGAGTGTCCAACATTGATCCAGGCTTTCCCAGGGCCATTTGCTTTGGGATCACCACCACCCAAAGAGAAAGTCTGTTCCAGAACAGCAGTGGCAGCAGCAGCTCCAAAAGGAGTTTTGGGAAGCACTACAGGGCCAGCCCTGACCTTTCTCTTCTCCTCCCGTGTAACACAGGAACTTCTCAGGTCTGAGGAAAATTCCCAAAGGAGAGGCGCTTCCTTCCCGGGAGAAAAGGCAGCTGCAAGTCTCCAGTTAATGTCTCAAGTGCTTTGCATACCACGAGTGTTATGCATCTCACATTTTGAACTTCAGTAAATTATTGTATCATCACGGAAAAACATTATAAATATTACACTGAAAACAAACATAGAAGTATAATTTATAACCACTGACTCCAAACTAGCTGCCTTGGGACTCCCAGGCCATGGGGCCACCACTTGCCTCTGCTCATCATCCTGCTGACTCTGTCCCCCACAAGTGCCATCACAGGGAAAATGGTGAGATACTTGAAATCCCACCAAGTTTGTACTTAATGAAGTTGTTTAGCATGGATGAAATTATTTCACATTATATTCATGACAGAAATCTTGCATAAAATATTTTCATGCCTTAATATTCACGGAATTTCAGCATTCTTCACACAGGCTTTGCTTTAATTATCTGTAATGATTAATTCTACCATTTAAACGGTAAACTGAATCATTCCTGGCACCATGAGAAGGGAGGAAGCTTTACACTGATCTGATGCAAATAGGTCTATGAAACATAATAAATGTAACATTTTGGGCTAAAAGTTGTCACTTTACTCTTCAAATATTGATGTCTTCTTTATAGATTGATACAAAGATACATTGAAATAATATTCTGTTATAATAACATCCACACAAGGATTAGAAACAGCGTTATCTGCCTGGTCTATAACAAGAGCTGAAAGATGCTCTGGAGACTGGAAACACAAGGAACCTTAAAAGTATTCTATATTGTGGACTTCTGTCCTCAGAAGGGAGGAGCAGATTGCTAAATATTACTCTTGGTAATGGATGACCTCCTTCTGTTGCTCTTTTTCAATCAAATGACTCTTTCTTCCAAGATATCCTCTGGGAAGGTTTCCTGGAAGGTAGCAGGAGTGGTTTGGGATGTGAGTTCTCCAGTGGTCTTTAAAGTCTGAAATAGAAACTTGGACACAAAACTTCCTCCATAATGAAAAATTTAGAGTGGGGGAAATGAGGAGCAGGGTGGGGATTTTTTGAAGGTGTTTAAGTGGTCTTACTACTTTAAAAGATGTTTTACTTCCTTCAAAAAAAACCAGGGTGTGTCTCAAAGAATCCTTAGAAACAGAGATGTTTAACAGAGATGAAAAATAAAGTGCAGATGTACAAAGGCACAGTGAGGTGGGTTTTGGCAGATGCACACTGCTACTTCTCTCTGCAGGCAGGGCTTGCACACAGCCACACGCTTGTGGAATCTCCCAGGTGCATTTTGTGCACTCCAGGTGCAGAAGAGCAGAGGCTCCACTCACCACCACATCCCTCAGACTCATCCTTCAGACTCATCCTTCAGACTCATCCTTCAGACTCATCCTTCAGACTCATCCTTCAGACTCATCCTTCCTCCGAGACGTGCCCCCATCCCTGCCGAGTCAGCCAGAGCCAAGCCGGGCGTCCTGCATCACAGACTGCCTGTGCTGCATGGGCTTTGACTCAGATCACGCCAGCTGATGAGGGAGACACTGGCCTGAGCACTAGGAGATCATTTGCCAAGGTGTTTTGCTGCCCCTGTAGCCAATCTGTAATTTTACAGCATTCTGATTTTTATTGGGAGCCTTCTATTAAAACTGAAAAATCTAAACTCCAGTCTGGAAGACGCCCATCTGCACGTTCAGAAGAGGAATATCTCAGTCACATGCATGTCAGGCCAACATTTCTTAAGTAGTTTATGAAATAATCCCTAAAATGTATACAGAAAGAAGTTTATAGCATTTCAAACCGTATTGTATTTCACTGCAATTTCACAGTTGTCCTCTTCCCACACCGTAATGGCCCAAGTTTCCAATCCTGCCGAAGGGTTTTGTTTTGTTTCATAAAATAAAACCACGGATTTCTTAGTAACAGGCCACTCAGGATCTGTACAGTGAGAGTATTTCCAAAAGATCTGACATCCCTTCATTAAAATAGGTTACATCCCGGCAGACCAAACGTTAACTTGAGAAGTCTAAACAGATGCTGTACAAGAAATAAATTTTTCGAGGCACATGGTGAAATAGCAGCACTGCTGAAACCAATTGATCCGGTGACATTACAGCGAGAAGATGCTGTAGCTAAGAAAAACATCAACTTCATTTCAGCCCCAAACAAGTTATAACAGCAGCAATGTTGGCTCAGGGCGTTTTCAAGGCATTAATAACCAGGCAGGGTTAGCAGCCTGAGGCAAAGTCAAGGATTAAGCACTATGAGGATAAACACATACAGCAGCTTCAAATAATGTACTTGACTTCAGCTTAATCATTTTGTTTCACTTTCCAAAAAACCTATGATCTCCAGACAGAAAATATAATTGATATCAGCAAAAGAATATACACATACACACCCCCCCCAGGCAAGAGCTGAAGAGATAAATGGAAACACTGTAAAAAGTAAACATTTTCTTCTTAGCAACTGAAGAAGAAAGCTTCCATTGGTTACAATTAAAACAAACAACCAGGAACTCCAGAAAATAGGCAAATATTGCCAAAGGAGGATACGACAGAGCTGGAGAGGGACTTTTACAAGGACACAGAGTGATAGCACAAGACGAAATGGCTTCAAAGTGACAGAGGGCAGGGTCAGATTGGCTGTCAAGAAGGAATTACCTGTGACAGTGGTGAGGCCCTGGAACAAGTGGCCCAGAGAAATTACAGATACCACACCTCTAGAAATGTTCAAGGCCAGGGTGGATGGGGCTCTGAGCAACCTGGTCTAGTGAAAGCTGTCCCTGCCCATGGCAGAGGGTTAGCCCTGGATGATCTTTAAAGGTCCCTTCCAACCCAAGCCATTCCATGATTCCAGTAGGAAAAAATACCTGAACAATGTTAATAACTGTATGAGAGAAGAAAGGTAACTTAGGTGATCCCAAAGTTCAACAATTCCCCCCAAGAACAGTGGACCAACCTTGTACCACAGCCTTCACCAGCCAGAACTGCTCACAAAACTGACTGAATATACTAATGTGTTTATGCTTTCTGTTTCTGCTCAGCCAGCAAACAAAAAACCATCTCTGATACTTCTTTCCTTTGAAAGGACTACATACTTCTTTTCACTAAAATAAATCAACCCAATAAACTTAAGACTAATCTGGAAAACGTGTAGTCAGAATTCAGATTTTACCTATACGTGAATCAAAAGCATCTCGAAGGCACTACCAAGGGCCTTAAGTTTAAAAGTTCCAATAAAGAAGCTGAACAACAAAACTGACACTTGAGTTTTTAATAGAAGTATTTCTTTGAATCACTCAAAGTCAGGATGGAATAACTGTAAGACAGTATGCTTCAGCATCCTTTTATTTGAGAAGGTCTAACCAGTTGTTACCCTAACTCAGAGAGCCTGCAGTTGGGATGCTTACATTTATTTTTGCAGATCAAGAGGAGAAAAAAGCCTCTTCTACCTGGATGACTTTTTAACTCACTCCTAAACACAGTACATGCCATTTTCTCTCTGGCAGAAGGCAATTTTTTTCCTCTCTCTCTCTCTCTTTTTTTTTTTTGTAAGCGGGGAAAACTTATGCTCCTACATCATTGAAGATGTTTAAAGGACATAGAAAAATTCTGAAGTTACTTAAACTTACTTTAGGACTCTTCTTTCAGTATTAAATACAGATAGAAAACTTACAGTTGGTAACTATGAAGATTCTGAGTTGAATCTTTCAGACAACACTTTTCATTTATTACATAGACAAAAATCTCTGTAGGCAGTTAAATATTAACATACAATGGAGAAGCTATCTTTTTAATCCCTAATTTATATTGATATGCCGATAGAAATACATTTATTATTACGATATACTTTTAAAAATGTATTAAAAGGTAGGAATTTTTAGACAGGTTTTCATACTCAAAATGTAATCTGACCTCAGTGAAGTCAGAGGATGCATTGCCATGGACTGGATTAGAACCTCACTGTAAGCTTTTGTTTGATCATTCTTTGTTCAGAAACATGACAGTCATACCCCTAGAGATTTGTTTGATTGGAGTTGTTTGTAGTCAAAACATTTCTCGTGCAACCAGCACTTCCTGACTGGCCCCAAAAAGCCTGGAACAGCATCCCTGAGCACGAGCTTTGCAGCAAGGGACTCCAGAGCTTTAGTCCAGGTTCTTACAATATCCTCCTCTAGCTCCGGGGCAATGACATCCCTGAAGACTGAGACAGGATTCACGCATGAATATCTCACTGGGATGTTGGAAAGGTTAACATTCTGAGGGCTCAACACTTGTATCTTGGTGAAAGAAAACATGCATGAGGGGAAAAAAAGACCAAACTTGTAAGTTATTGAAGACAGAATGAAAAACTCAAAAAAAAAATCACAAAAAACTTGCAGGGGCCTTAGAGTCTAGTATAGCAAAATCAAATGCTGGAGTATTTTACTGGAAGCTCCTTTCACAATAGCTGGTGATGAAGAAGGAATGAATGCCATTCCGAGTGCTCAGACATGTTTTCATTGCCTCTTACAGACACCATATTTCTGAATATTGAGCTATATTCTTCCAATGCTTTTCTACCTATAAATTCTGCACTTAGCACAGGGTTATCCATTTGGTGAATTGCAAAAGCACATAATAAAATGCATTTCATCATGTATATGTGACAGCCTCACTTGCTGTTAAAGTATCTTCCAAATACTATCATGTTTTTGAAGAGCTCTAAAATAAACATCAAATCCGAGCCACAAGTAAGAAGCTCCATCCTCCTGAACAATTGAGTGTTCCCACAACTTTACCCCAATCTCAAACTGCAAGGATTCAGTTCAAGTCCAGCATTTGCAGGGAATTATCCCATAAATTTGAAGTGTCAGGTGCATCTTCTTTTTACCTCTCAGGAACAACAGCATCTAACTTTTCACTTCTTAGACAAAATAGTTTCCATGCCATCCATCCTCAAAGTTCACAGTATTATGAAAAAAACCATGCAAACTTGTAATAGATTCAGGCTTCTACATGAAGTTTTATTTCTGCCTTTACTCCTAATTCAAAAATACTAGTCAGTCTCCGTGTCTCAAAGAAGGATTTTTCTGACAGCTCATGCCACCAGTTCAGATGGTTTAAGCTGCCTAAAAAAAATAAATATAACCCACAAAGCACCAAGCAAACAAAAAACCCCACGTCTTCCCCTCGGAGGTCATCTGGTATCATCCCAGACACTTGAGTGCTGGCCACCAGGGGAAACAGCTTGGCTAAAACCAGTCTCATTACTATCCAGACAAAGTACAACACTTCACAAATACTCATTTTTACATCTTGTCAACATTTGCACAGTCTTTGTGCCTGGAAATTCCAGAGCAGCGTGCACGAGCTGTCAGCTACCTTTATGCAATGCTGCATCCTTCTCGGAACTCATAAAATCCTGACTCCTAGTTAGACAACGTAGCTGTCACATCAAAATACATTCCAACATTTAAATTGGAACACGTCGCTCACCCCGAAATCTCTTTCCAAAGCGCATCGGGCACCGAATCTGTGACATTAAACAGACAGAACGGCTGTCTGCTAAAAGCAGCATCCATAATTAAGCAAGCAGAACGTTTGAAGTGTGGTACAATAACAGGAAGGTGGGATTTCAGTCACCTCAGGTAAGGTTTCCACGGGTTAACGCAACCAGCTCACATTTATCTGTCAGAGTTTCCTACAGACAATGGAAAGGAATAAACGGCTTAAGACAGCAATTACTCTAACTTATCTTCAATTCCTAATTTAATCAAGCTGAATCTCCTTCTGTGATTTATTTCTCTCCATTGATTGTAACCTGAGAGACGTGGAAGCTCACATTTAGGTGTTTAAAGGTTAGGCATATAAGAGGAAGTAAGAGGGATCTTACCTTACTAACATGTTTCATCCTAAAGCATGAGATTGAGAAAAAAGGTTTCCTCCACAGCAAGCTCAAGGGATTTGAGAACTGTGGAAATGCAGTTTCATGAAAATACACAGTGCATATTGCTAGCAAAACCCAAGATCTTGCTATAAACAAATACACAGAGATGGTCTAGGCTTAAAAAATGAGAGTGTGGTGAAGCAGCATCTACAGCAGGAACGCAATCTGATCTGACAATTGATGGCTGTCACAGACAGTGCAGGCAACAAAATCCCTTGGACTGATGATCAGTGGATCCTATCACTCAGACACCCAGATTTTTACAGGCACGTGTTCGTCCTGATGCAGGATTCCTGAGCCCCAGTGCTCATGCCTTCAGGAATAAACAGGACATTGTTGTTTCTGGCCAGCTTAGCCAGAGTCCAACCAATCCTTCCCTCTGCAACAAAGACGCCAAAAGAGCAGATGCAGAACACAGAATGTCAAAGCATTTACCTCATTGCTCTGGCAAGAATGTCACACACCACACAGAATAAACTGGACTACGAAGAAACACCCCAGTGCATGTTTATCTATCCTCCACACGATGTCCTGGCACCTGCCACCTTCGATTTCCATTAACTGGAGACTCCAGTGAGACATAAGGCATCATTTGGGCAGTTAAGGGCTAGAAGATGGCCCAGAAAGGTTGTAAAACCTCCATCCTGGGAGCCACTGGATGCTGGCCTTGACTCTACCCAAAGCAAACTGATCTAGCTGAACACAGGGTTGGACTGGAGAGTCCAGAAATCCATTTGAACCCTCTGTGCCTGTCCTTCCTGCAAACAGCATCGTGTACTGCAAAACCAGCATCCACAGCCACATAAAGGAAAGCAGTCCCAGTTGTACATCGTCCTGGTTTGGACAATTTTCACTCAGAGAGGGAAAAGCTCCCTTTACTCTTGAATAAACATGTTAGAAAAACTTGCAAAACTACCACACTTTTGGCCAAACTACCATTTTGATTACATTTTTGAAGGTGTGAACATCTTTTATTATTCAGTTTATAAACCTGAATTTAGCACCTCTCCTCCTCCCCACCATCACACCACCCCCAGAAAAAAGAGTCATCACTACACATGGATCAACCACAAACAAAATCATTTAGAGGAACAGGGAAAATTCATCTTTTATCATCTGTGCCACCTAGCAACACACAGTGCTGGATCGAAAACATTTGCAGATCTGACACAGAGGAGCACATGAGCATCAGAATAGGAGAAGAGATAAAATCTCCTTTCCCATTTCAAAGCTTCCACAGGCACAAGAGCTTTCCATTAATTCTAAAATATTATCACGCTCACAACAGAACTCAAACATTCTTTTTAAATTGCGTACTTGATTTTTTGAGCAAATACGGCGTTTGGAGGTTTTGTGTGCGTGTGATTGATAATTTCATCTTCTTAGTATTTCTAAGGTACGAAAATCTTTGCTGAACTTCACAATTAAATACAGGGCAACTACACTTTGCCTGATCTGCTGTGTGCAGCAACAGAAAGGACAGCCTCTTCTCTTTAAATTATTACAGTGGGCAGACTTTAAACGGGCAGACTTTAAACAGACAGACTTAAAGGTTTTGAGTCCAAATCCCTTCAAGAGCATGAGAATTTCATCCAGAATAGTGAGTAAAGTATTACAAAAAAATTACCATAAACATAAGCACACATGATTAGTTACATGCTATTTGTTTATTACTATTTATCAGTTAGCTACTTCAGTTCCTGAGCCAGGGACACAAACACAGAATAGATCCCAAAATTGCAGCACATCTGAGGACAGGCTCGAGGCCTCCTGGCTTCAGTGCTCTTGCACTGGAGTAACCTTATTTCGGTTTTAAAATGTATTTAATATTTAAGCAGTGATACCTATGCAAACAGTGCATTTGACTTTAAGTTCAATAAACAGAAGGATGTATGTAATTTTAATTCTTTTTAAAAATTGCAGGGTTAGTCAACTACAGTACTTGGAGAGTCAGTCTAGAAGAAATGAAGTATTAAACATCTCTAATTTCAGTCAATAGTCTGCAAACTACTGCAGCTTTCCACTTTTTAGGCATTCCTATTCATAATTCACCACTGGATACAACAAAAACAATACTTTATTCATAAGCTGGGGAGTAGGTTCTGTGTTTTCCAAAAGAAATTTAATTTAGGATAAATCCTGAGAAAATTTAAAAGACATCCCTCTCCTTTTTCTTTTCCCCTAGAAAAAAAATTCACTGGAACTCAATTTAGGAGATGGTCAAAGCACATCTAAAGATTTGTTTAGACAGTTTATACATATTCATTCTGACATTTTCATCTTGATTTTTGACCATTTCCCAACCAAGAATCTCTCTCACTATCTTATCTTAGCCATTCTGGACAAAGGGAAGTTCATTACTCATCTTTAGATTGCTTTTTTAAGACTTTAAAACGGAGCACCTTTCCTGCAGATTCTGTATTTATTTATTTTTTTAATTAGAATTTAAAACCAGCAGCCTGCTTTAATGTTTGCATGTGGAGGGGACTCCAGGAAAACGATGAAAAGTTTGTCATGCAATAGGAAGAGGCAACGCAGGGACCAGAATGGAAACGAGCACAGGAGATGAAGCCAAAAAACAAAAAATTGTAAAGGAAATCAGAGATGAAGATGAACAAGGCAAAACAGAAGTTCAGAAGCAAACATCAAGATTGACAGCTGTCAGGAACTGAATCACCTATTCAATCAACTCAGCAGCTCATCATGGGCAGAAATAAGCTCCTCCAGAACACTTCATCAGCCTCCCTTGAGTCCCACTGAATGCAGCTCTGGGTTCCTCTTATGTGAAACCTCATCTTTGCATTGTTTCTTCTTAAAACCCTGCGCTGCAAGGCAATCATCAGCAGTGACTGGTGCTCCACTGTAATTCAGAAATCCATGGAACCTGACAAATCGTGGCATCAGTTCACAAAATGTCACACGGTAGCAATTACTGTCCAGAACTAGACCTCAATTACACACCCAGCGCCTTGTCACCAAAGTCAGAAGGAATATTTGTTCCTGCTTAAACAGGGAAGAAAGTCAGCCAGATGTCTGTAGGAAACTGCACTCTGCTGCAAGTTCCCATTACAGTTTTGAAGACAAAACTGAAAATGGGTGCAGGACACGCACTTTGCACTGGGCAGAAAGTCTGAGGGGTCAGCCATGACCAGTGGGGCTTTAAGAATGACACAGAAAGCCCCTCCAACCTCAGCTCTAGAAGAAAGGGGAGATACCTTTCTGGTTTTAGAAGCTCCTTGAAAGCAGAACTAAATTTGTTAAGGCTTTACTAGGAGATGTGCATAGATTAGTCAAAAAAATCAGCTTCTGGTAAAACCAAGGCAACTTGGTCTATTAATTTTTGGTACTTTGGGATTTGCAAATAATTTCATGTCAAGTCAGAAAGGTTTGTGGACCAAGTAACTCCTGTTCAGGTTTTGCTTCCACATCAGCCTCAGGATCTCTACTCCTGCACACTGCTAAATGTCCTCATACATCAGAAAAAGGGAACCAAAGAACCAGAAACATTCTTCCACTTCAGTTCTTCTATTGCCATGTAATGTACTTAATCAATATTTATTTTAGCACAGGAGAAAAGAATACATGACCTTTGTTTAGAGAGCTGATTCTTAGATTTCAATTATCAACAGATCTGTGCTGGTTAAAGAGCTTTGAGAGGGTTTTAATACAGTGAAGCAATAACGCAAGTCATAAACCAGAAAACCCAGGACTCTGCACTAGTTCATTTCAAAGTAAACAGAGAAATGAAATAATTGCTCTATAATGTCTGAGAGACTGCAAAAACAGCGACAAAAGGGTAACTACCATACCGATGTAAATGTTTTTATAGGATCCAATTAAGACACTGCAGTGTTGTTTTGCCTTTTAAGTTCTGTTCAATACTTTATCCGTGTCTCATATCCTTCAGCCTCTCACTTCTAAGGAAAAATTCATATTAGCTTGCTTTTACTTCTTGACACAAGAACCATTTTCAGCTTGATGCAGAAAGTGAGGAGCTGAAGCTTTTTGGGGAGGGCTCAGTTAGCAATTTTCTATTCCCACCCAACCTTCAGACCACCTTGGAGAGACAGGGGGAGAGAACATGGTACAGCAGGTTGCAGGGCTGAGGTTGCCTTTCCTGGGACTCTGAGATGAGAGATGGGATGCTCCAGAGGTTTGGGCTGGTTAGGCACGGCCAGTGACTGCTGCTTTGTACAATGAGTATCTGACTTTTTGCAACTAGGGGACAGCCCCAACTTTCAACTCTTCAGAGAACAACCAAGTTATGACATTAGACCCATAATTTTTGTTATTCACTAAGTGCCTTCTCACTATAACCACTTATTACTCTATTTTTTATTTACCGGGTGCCTTTTTCCCCCTGGATGCACAAAACACTTTTCACGAAGGATAATTCCCTTTTCCTTTCCTCAATTTCATTTTCTACACTGCTTTTTTCTGAACTCTTCAAACTAAGTATTATCTTCAAAGTACACGAGTTTACTTATCTATCATTTCAGCCTGATGCCCTAAAACAACATATATACTAATAAATCTTCATAAAATGCAAATGGCCAACCGATCCATCAAGTGACTGCATCTCTTTGTTCGTGATTCTTTAACCAGTTTCCAATACATTGCAGAGTGTCACACAGCACTCAACAGTAATTTATTTTTCAGGTCGCTTACTTCCTGTGATGCATACAAAAGGCTGGGATTCAATTAGACTACCCTGTGTTCTTTGTGCAAAACTTTTAATAATCTCAGGAAGGTTTTTTTTCCAGCAATGCATGATTATTTCAACTCATCACACTTACTGCTCACAGCTCCATTATCCTCTGGCTTTTTGTTTTCCCTTCCCAAAAGGGAAGGATTAAATTGGATATTAAAGACAGTTTTTCCTCAATAAAAAAATTAAGGCTATTTTCGTGACTGTTCACCAGCCTGAAATACTTGAATTCCCACTGTTCCCTTTGCTTTTCTCCAACAGGATCAGCCTAAGATATGATTCTGAAGGTAACTGCAGTAATTGCATGAAATGAACTGATTTCTTACTAAGTTGATGATATTTGGTCACCCAGATGTGTCACTTACTACACAGAATAATTTTTCCACCCAGCAAAGCCTTCTACAGGTGTATTGACAGGCTCTTCATCACTTTCTAATTGCCTTTGCTTCTTTCTCACTGAAGGCTGATCAGACCCAATCCCAATCTCAGCTCCATACCGAGTCTTTCCTAGAGCATCTTTACCTCTCCAGCTGGAGAATGAGGATGAAACACCCCATGTTCACACACCCCATGCCTGGGTGGGCCTCACCAAACAATTAATGCCTTCATCTTTGCCTGTGCCAGCCTCCCACTCCATTCCTGGCACTGCTTGTCTATTTGTGTTCTGCTTCAAAACTCCTGTTCTCTTCTCCTTAGGTTTTTTCCCCCCTCTCCTTTGCATTAATTTGTTTTGCTTCTAAAATGGAATGTAACAGCTGGTTAGGAGTTCATAGCTCGTTTATAGTTTATTCACCTTTTGTCGCTCTACGTTTTAGTTCTCCTTATTTAAATGAGCATTACGTGCTGGGATTTTAGCATTAAATAAATGCTTTTCTGCCCAGTTTCAACTGTTACCAGCTCCAAACCCATGAAATACATTACAAACAAAGACCTACAACAGAACATATAAAGCAGCACTTAGAAATCCAGTTTGCCAGTGATGGATTAGGGATTTACATTCCCAAACTACCAAATACAGTGGTCTCCTTGACCACCCAGCTACGGTGATTTATATGCAGTGACAGATTAAGCAGTCTTCCTGGTTACATATCATTAGTGGAAATCAAAGTCATGTCAGATATTGATGGTAATACCTTTCAAAGGTACATTACTGGCCAAGCTTTATGAGCAGCTTTCACATTAATTATTCAGTGAATAACAATGCTGAAAATATATGCATATATATACTCTGGGATCCTTGGACTATATTCATCACTGATGATTTTGAAGGAATGGAAAATGAACTCAAAGCTAACCTGTACAAGGAAGCAGTAAGTTCAGGCTTCTCAATTTATAGATTTACTATTGTAAGTCTATTACCTTAAAATGCAGTAAGACATCACAACTGCAACAGCAACAACTCCTAAAAATATAAATTCTAGCATTAAATAAACACAATTCTTTTTCTTTGGGTATTGCAAACCTATTTACATCACTGATCAAAAATAAAGAAAAGTATTCAAGCTTCCATTTAAAGGCATGCAGTCATTCTGGGTTATGTTATTGTACATTATCAATATGCTATTGATTAAAACTAATCTATTATAGGCACAGAACAATCCGGTGTTGATGCGTATTTTCAAATCGAGAAGTGATGAAAGCAATTTTCATAGCCCATTTTAAACTTTCACTCAAAACATGTAGGTTAATGGAAGTTAATGTAAACAGCATGGAACAGAAGGACTAAAATCTGATGAGAAACAATCAGAATAATTTGGTCTGCCAGCTGAAAGGATACACATGTACAACTAAATTGAACTTTGTTTATGCCTTTTGATTTTCAAGCCTTCTCTAAGATGATTACCCTATCTCCAGTTCTATCAAGGGAAAAACGCCTCCCTCTTTCTGAATCTGCCTCTAAATCAACTTTTAAAATATTGTTTTTACAGTATTAGGTATGTCACAGTATTTAGAGTCTGCTCTAAACAACTGCAAAGAAAATGTACCTCCCACAACTCCTCGCCTGCTCCTGACTTTCTCTACATCTGCTACTATTATTTTTATAGTCTCTGATTTGCTCTTGCCATTTTTTGATGTAAACAAGATTAGGGGAAGCCCTCTTTTTGTTTCTCCTCTCATATACCTTAGAGAAATGGGATCATAATTACAGTGCCAAACCATTTATGCAGCTGCAAGTAGCACTCCCGGGCACCTCAAAAGAGTTCTTGACCCAAAAGAAATCTCAGATGCTTTATAAAAATAAGAATGTTCACTATGAATGGAATTAAAATGGAACATTACCTAAGCAGGGGTGCACAGCAAATGATGAGATTTAATACAGGAAAATGGCAAGGCCTCCATAAGCAGCCTGCATTATGCTTGTGTTTATATTTAAAAAGCTGCGGTACTTTTTACCCTTAAGCGCTCGTTTCACTTTGTACACAAATTACGTCCACCCTGCCAGACACCATTTATAATGGCAGACAATCAGATCAGACACGACACTCAAGGGTTTTTACAAACTTCACATTAAAGAAGCAGCATGTCAGTAAGTTTGGCTACTACAGGTTTCCCCCATCATTTAATTCCCATTTGTCTTAAATTGGTGAATGGCTCCAAAGTCGCTGTACACAGCGCTCACTTTCGAAACCACACCACACACGCAATGGTCCAAGTCTCTGTATTTATGAAATCACCTCGAAAAATCTGCTTTTGGGCCATTTTCGAGGTCCAGGGAATGTACTTCCCATCAGAAAGTCTTCATTACAAGCTTCCCAAATAAATTTTTTGAGACACAGAAATGGTGATAACTTTACTTTGACAGGTTTGTTTTGATGCAGCGATGAGGACAGCAGTGGTTTGTGATACACTGTGTTGAAAAAGAACAAAACCATAGTACTTGATAGCACTGAGTGATCAGAAGTTACTTAATTACCATACATGAAAAATACTTTTTCAGAAGTAGACTGTAATTCACTGCAAGTTGTGCTTGGGCACATTTTGCGTGGTAAGGTTAGTATAAAACAAATTACCCTGAAAAATAATTATATTGTTCAGTAATTTTTTTACAGTTCCCTTTCTGAATCTTCATGTTGAGCCTCCACTTATCCACGTTTTTTATTAAGAAAATGGATACCTAATCTAATAATACCTCAGACACGAGTGGCTTCATGAATTGTAAAACTTAAAACTGGAAGAATTATATCTCTCATAAATCAGAGCTCCTCTATTAACATCAGGAAAGGATTGTGCAAATTTCCAATCCCATCAAGTCCTGCCCTGAAAGAAACCAGACCTTTGACGTGACTAGCACAGGCTGCCCTCAAGACTATCATGAAGAAGAATTAGTTTCAGATAGAGAAAGATGTGGGCCAGTAACAGTGCCTTGAGTTTTACCAGGAGTGGAAGCTTGGACGCAGGGATGAGTGCAGGGGCAGTGCTGGGGAGCACAAGGAGAATTCATGGAACTGTCCTAAAAGTGGCTGCAAACGAAGGGACTCGGAGTGTTCAGAGCAGGGAAAGCAAGATCTGCTGTCAGTCACTCCAAGGGCTCTCTGGAGCAATGCCTGTCAAAACACACAAATTAAAACCTAGCAGAAGTCACTATTAAATTGGCCAATTTCATTGATTTTGGTGGGTTTTTTGGAAGGATGTGGCATGTAAATTTGTAGCCAGAAATCCTAATATATTTTTTACTCTTCTAGCGTTTGTTTTATATCCCAATAGTCTGCATCCAGTAGAGAATCACTGTCCATTTATTAAGGGATGTAAGCCCCTTTAATACACTTCATGACTAGGACATGGAAACTGAGGCTACCTTTTGCCTGCTGCAGTGTTACAGAATAATAATTCAATTTGGGATGCAGTCCCTAACGATCTGAACAGGCCAGTAAAGCACACACAGTAAGGCTCCAAAAGCCAAAGGACCTTAGGTTATGTTGTCAATGTCCAAATCAACACATCTACAGAATGACAAACACATTTTCCCACATCACAAAGCACATTTTGAGAGCTGGCTCAAAGTTTGGGGTGGGTTTTTTTCCCTGTGTTTCTTAATTATGTGGTTCTGTCAATCACATAAAATTCCCTCAAAATAATGACCATAAAGAAATAGTGTCATTACTAATCACTGAATGATCACAGGCAAATCAAACCCCAGCAACAGCATCTGACAGCTCCCAGGGGATACAAGTGCTGTCAGTCCAGAACCTGCCACATTAAGAAGTCCCTTAGCTGAGCTGTTCTACCATAAAGGACTGAAAGGTGCACAGAGCTGTAAGGAAACAAGAGGAAGAGTTTCCTGCAGAAAGTTTGCAGCAGCTGCTTTGTCACCTTGAGGGAGAACATCTTTGTCTGAAAACAGCTCTCCCCGTCCTGGTACCTGCACAAGGAGCAGCAGTGCCTCACTCGTTTGGTACCCGCTGCCCAATCCACGATTTACTGTCCATGTCAATTGTTGGTGCTCTGCCCCGGGTCCTGTGCACTCAGAGCCTCTCTCCCACCTTGGCTGCATGCCACAGGCCCAGCTGCAGTATTCACTATATCCACGTATGCCACACACATGGAACTGCTCAGGTTTCCCAAGGCCAAGACAAACTCACTTACTCTTCACGAGAAATATTCTTCAAAAATATCAGTTAACTTCTTAAACGCACCTGACATATGAAAGTCTCCAAAATGTGAATGAGCTTGAAAGAATTTATACAACAGAAGGCTTAGGGGTGACATTCCCAGTGCCTGAAGGGAGTCTGCAAGAAAGATGGAGAGGGATTATTTACAAGAGCCTGGAGTGACAGGACAAGGGGAGTGGATCCAAACTGACAGAGAACAGGTTTAGGTTAGATATTAGGAAAGAATTCTTGACTGTGAGGGTGGCACTGCAATAGGCTGTGCAGAGACAGTGTGGATGGCCCATCCCTGGAACTGTTCAAGGCCAGGCTGGATAGGGCTTTGAGCAACCCTCTCTAGAGGAAAGTGTCCCTGCCCTGGGCATGGCAGGAGGTTGGAACTGGGTGATTGTTAAGGTCCTTTCCAACCCGAAATTTTCCATGCATGATTCCACGCATTGATAGAATCAAAACTTACTTAAAGTGAAAAAGTAGGTGCAAAAGCAGCAACCTCTCACAGGGGAGGATGTGAGTATCAGTGAAACGATTTGGACTGGTGGAGAAGGGCACCTGTGAACACAAGAAAAGGGGGCAGCACTTAACTCTCAAGTCTTGGATCAGTGCTCTGAGGAAGAAAAGGAAGCTTTGCACTTGACCAAGGGAATGAGAGAGCTATAGAGAAAGAGGCCACAATACAAGGCTGGAAAAGCAATACTGGAAAACAAGGAGCTGCCTCTTTCACCTTACAGCAACAATGAAAAAAGTATTTAAACCTGATGAGAGTGGTCTGTTTTTCATGAGTATTAGAACAAAGACAACACTGCGCTCCCAGAACTTCAGACTGAAGGGAACAGAATCTGTTGAATATCAAGTATAAAGATAAAAAAGGTTTATGAAAATGATCCAAAAAGCTAACAGTGCACCTTTCAGAGGCATAAGTAATATATTAATGACACTCAAAGAACATAAATATTTGTTTGTTATGCCCTTGATACAGCCCAATAGAATAAGCCCTGACAGATCAACATTTATTTTGCTGACCATTTAGTGTCCAAATTCTTCTGTTGCAAATAATTCCAGAGGATTGAGGAGGAAACACTACACAGTTCTGCCAGTCACAAGCAAAGGCTGTACTGCAGCGCCAGGTAAGTCCTTCCCAGGACTGACAATATTCTTCCATCCAGCAGCATCAGGACACGGCTGCAGAAAGGCTCTGACTCCCCTCTTCATTTAAATTAGTTTTACATCAACAGTTCCTACTTTCCTGCTGTCAGCTACCCAATGATGAATTGATAATGCATTTTGATGAAGGACAGTGTACACATATAATAAAAAAATATTGATGTTGCTTCCATACTTCACGATAAAGTTTTTATTCTTTTCATTCGGTTTGGAGACCTACACAAGCCATTACCTGGATTTCCATTTCAAGAATAAATTTATGGTTCACACAGATGTTATTTCAAAATCAGAAGCTTGCTGAAGATACTGGGATATAGTGCATGTCAAAGTGCTTTGCTAGGGTTTGGGGGGCTTTTGATCTGTTGGGGTTTTTTAACTACCATAGCAATGATGTCACGTCAACCAGAGCTGCTCATTTTTGTGCAACATGCATCATTCTCTGAAAAAAATGCAACAGTGCAGGTGTGCAAGTAATAAGATCTTACGAAGGAAAAACATTGTTGCTCATAAAGTAAAATGATCAAACAGCTACTTAGTCTTGTTGAATTCTGATACAAACGGGGTACGTGAGAGCAAACCACCGAGGCCTATTCCACAAGGAACCCGTGTAAGTCACCAAGTGAGCCATATTTCCTTTTTTAATTTAAGAAGTTTCATTATCTAGAGGAAGAATGTAGGTATGTTTTTAATATCTGTCTGACTATTACATGTATGAAGAAGGGCTTTTATTTTATTAATTACTACCAGGAAACAGGCACGCCAACCACAGATCTCTTGGCTTCACCTCACCCCTGCGGAGGAGAGCGCACATCTTTCATCGAGAATGGCAATGTATTCTTCCAGCTTACTATTTTACATCCTCTCTGAGGCTTTTAACCGCTGGCCTGGATCGTGGACAAAGGAATCGGGTGCCCAGAACGAAAGGCGCAGGGAGCAGCAGCTGTTTATCCACTCCTTGCCATGTCCTTGTGACGGTGCGAAGCCGCCGCCGCCGCCCAGCACCGCTGGCGCAGCGGAAAGGACCCTTCCAGCAGACATCTCCAAAGATCCTGCTATTAGCAAGACTTAAGGAGGCCTTTGTCATCCCAAATATGCTCAGCTGCTCACCGCACGGCAGAGCGGTGTAAGAACCATTTAAAGATGTGTCTGACATCATTAATCTATTTGCCCTCTGACCCGCCGAGCTGAACTGTAACTATGGCGACTAAAGCTTGACCTTACTACGCTGAGAAACTTTAAAGCTCCGGAGTATTTTGGGTCGCATTGTTAGGGTGAACAAAGGAATAAAGAAGAAATGTGACAGTTTCCTGGGAATTAAGGTCAGCGGGTCAATTGCCCTAAAGCTTTATTGTTATATGATAAGCAAGGCTAGCTGAAATAATTTTTCAGCCATTAGAATTTAAAAAAAACCCAAACAACAAAATCCAGAGCTTTTGTTGTCTGAAGTAGAAAATTGGTCTCTGTAAAAGCAATATGTAGCCCATCACTGAGCAAAATTACTCAACAGCTTTCCCTGTACCATTTACAGCACAAATACTGGGAAAAATGGGCAGTAGGTATCATTTTCACATTCTCATATCAGGTTTGTTGTTAATTCAAGGTTTGGGGGGCGTGTGAAATGTATTTATTAATGAGTTTCTGGAATCGCATTTGCTGAAATTGTCAGTGTTTTCCATCCTCCCTTCTCAAATGATTCATGAAAGTAGGTGGGAATAAGCAGCCCGAACACACTGATTTGGAACATCTGTGTAAAAGCAGCATATGTCTTAGGCCAGGAATAAATACAGTATAGGGGCTTGTCCTAACTAAATGCTATGACAAATACCAATCCAAATATTTACAGTGTATAAAATTAGGCTTACTAACACTGTTTATACAATTAGGTAGTGTGAAGCAGTTTTCGCTTTAATCATGCAGCAGCAAAATGCATAGGTGCCTCCTCCATTTTATTATGGTTTCTAATTTATTCAATAAAATTATTCTACATCAGAATTAAGTAATTGCAAACATATTTTTTAAGCCTGAAAGTTTTTCAAGTTTTAGGTATTCCAACCCATACTATGCCGGGCTACAAATGTATCCTATAACAACAGCTAAAAGGCAGATAGATACAAAAGATCTAAGTTGTGTATTGAGTTATCATGTTGGGTTTTTTTAATTTCTCACATCATTACTTAAGAAAAACTATTGTAATGCAAAAGTACAGCACAGACTGGGCATAACAGGCCAGTTTAGCTGAGGATGTCACCCACAAAAGTATAAAGTGTATGAAGCAAAAAGCATGAAAACAAGTTTGTGAAGCAGTGTCCTCTTTCACAGCAGGAGAATTAAACATATCTCAACATAGTGTTTTGGGGTTCTCCACAATTAGTATATTTTATGTAATTATCTAATAATTATGTAAGTGGATGCTAAGACAGTGGCACTTGTTCATTAACAAACACTAACATAGTACAGAAGTACAGTGCAGGGGAGAAGTACCAGCTCAACCTTCTTATGACTATTAAAGAATACAAAAGCAAAATTCCAGGCACCCTGCAAGACAGCCCTTTCTGCTTTTCTTTTTTTTTTTTTTCAATACTCCAGATGTGCCTGAGAAATAGAATTCTACGAAACTGGTTTTAAAAGGTCTGTAGACTGCCAGTCTGGCAAAAAAGCCAAAATGATGCCAAGGTGTGAATGCCATCAACAAGGAATTCAAATTTTGTTTAATTATTTTTCATTCTGAATTTGCACTGCTGGTTGAGCACAAACTGAAAGAATCACTGCTGCAGCTGTATCCATCCTGGAGAAAAAATGTCAATGGCTCTAGAAAAGCTCTAAAGAAAGAATTCAAGACCTAGGAAATTTGTTTCAATGTGGGCAAACAGAAGGATGTAATTAACACGCATCCAACAACAAGGCAGGAATGATTTACCTGCAGCCATCAAACCCCAGAATATGGACAGTTCTTACCACGTAGATGACTTGTCTTGCTGAGGATATGCCACACAAACTGGAGCAGGTTTTAACAGCAAGGGCAGTTTGGAGGACAAGTATGTAACAGTTCCTATTTAAGATACACAGCAGACTCTTCACCTTGGAAGAGAGGATGCCTCTTGAAGCTGTGCCTGTGACAGCTGTGACACCAAAAAATAGTGTCAAGAGGTTATTTGGACCCCATTATACAGAAGGTCACTCTAAATGTCATAATGGCACACCAGGTTATTTTCATCTTCTCTCAACTTGATCCAAAACATTTAAGAATCAAAATGCATTTGCTCTTACTGGACTGCCCTTTTTGAAATCATTCTGTTTTAGCATTGTTTTAAAAACAGTGACAAAGTAACAAACTTGGCAGCTTACTGCATAGACCCAGGGTGCTGAAACTCGGCACAGAAGGGGGGCGGCATTCCCAGGTGCCACAGTCCCATCACCCACACATGAACGAATAATTGCCCTGGAAGTCAAAAGAGACCCTGGAAAACTTGTAAAACCTCAACAGTTATTACTTTCTATACAAGAGAATCCCATCTGAAGCCATACATTGAAGTACTACTGAGTTGGCACAGAAATGGATTAAAGCCAGGAAATTCTAGGTTTAAGCTGACTCGCCATCCTTAGCACACTATATTGTCCTTTATCCCTAAAATTTAATTAAACCTCAGTCCTGGCCAGTTGTAATAAGTAGTACTGAAAACTGATTATCGGAATTGCTTTCCCCTGACGGTCTATTGTGCTGCACTTCCTCTCTGCAAAATACAAAAGACCCTATGTACATTTTTCTGTCTCTGTGAAAAGAGGGCTGGAAAAAAAAAATCCAGTCTGAACTTTTATTTAGTTGCCAATTGTGCTGTGGAATGAAACTAAGCATTTTCTTTTAAAGGCTGATTCAAATTCAGTACTTAATCATGCCACAGCAGAGCAAGAGCAGCAACAAATTATTTTACAATTACATTAGAAATTCTTCTACAAGATTTTGTTTTCAGTCACTTCTAATCTTTCAATAGCTGCTGTTTCTAGGACTGATATTTTCCTAACAGCGTTTGTGCCTGCAACTAGCTGCTCTGATCAGCAACATTTGTAATGTAAGGAAAATATGGATGTGCACGTGTGTGTGGAGCAAGACAGGGAGAAAAGCAGTCACATTTGATTATACAAAAAGTTCTGGAAGGCATAAAATATTTCCTTCATTTTTCTACGTGGGGTTTTTTTTTCCTTTTTCTAGGAGATTATTTACTCCTGTACTAACCAATTTGTTTTCTCTCCTGTAGATCACTGCAATATACTATTAGAAAGTAATGGTTTTAAAATTTAAAATGCTATGAACTCCACTTCAAATAACAGCTCCAAAACACAGGCCTCAAGTACTTACATTAAAGCAGGCTCACCACTAACTGGATGGATGACTAAGTCAGAAAAAGGTAAAGAGCTGGCAGGCCACAGGACACACAAATTGTGAGCCCGGGTTTCAGAATCCCTCTTTGTCTGCAGTGCTCTCTCCCTCTTACCCAGAAAGAGTCAGATGACTTGAAGATATCAAATAACATCTGTTTTCTAAACAACACACTAATGCCTACAAAATTTATAACACCCACTTTTGAAACAATACAGAAGACAGCTCAGCCTGCAAATCCAAAAACTTTAAAGGAATCTTAATTAGCAATTTCACAAAGATGCCTGTAATCCAGGCAGCATATCACTGCCACGAGATGAAATAAAAAATACGTACGCAAAGCTATCTATGGTATTATAAGGATACCCAGCAGAATTTGAAAGCCTTTGGGTTAAAACTATTAAACTTGTAGAGCTTCAAAGAGGAAAGGTACAACCCTCCACAGGCCAGCAACAGGTCAGTGCCTGTTCCAGCGATGCCTCATCGCTCCTCTGGTACATGACTCCTGGTTTGGCTGCCCTCATTCCCATCTCCCTCTGCTCTTTGCTACCAACACAACACAGCAGCGTGTTTGCTCGCCAAAATGAAAATGCAAATCCCTACCATGTCCTCCTGGCTCTCTGGCCCGGCTTATGTAAATGTGTTTTCCTAGTACACAGCACTCCACAGACTGGGGTAGCATAGCAAAGGACAAAGTGACATTCCCTGTGTTTCTGCACAGCATTCCTGGGTTTACAGAGGTGCAGTGATGCTTTCCCAGCAGTCACTCCAAAAGCAGCTAATGGTAAATGTTAATAACTTCTCTTCGTGTCTAAGAAGGGAATGAACCCAAACCACCCTAGGATGAGAAGGCAGGTAGATTTCAGAGCTGGCTACATAGGGTTAGTAATCACAGAATCACAGAACATGCTGAGCTGGAAGGGACCTATCAGAATCACTGAATCCAGCTCCTGGCCCTGCACAGCACATCCCAACAATCCCACCATGTGCCTAAGAGCATTGTGCAAATGCTTCTGGAGCTCTGCCAGGCTCGGTGCAGTGACCACTGCCCTGGGGAGCCTGTTCAGTACACACCCACCCTGTGGGTAAAAAAACCTTCTGATACTCAGCCCAAGCCTCCCCTGACTCAGCTTCACTCCATTTCCTCGAGTCACTGGTCACAAGAGTGAAGAGACCCTGCCCTGTCTTTGGCAGCCCCCACTGCTCGGGGACTCCCCGAATGAGCGCTGCACATTTCATCAAGAGTTACATGAGACTGTTCCGACTCGAAACCTTAAGTAACGCAAGCACCACATTGCGAGAGCAAAGGGTTGCTACAGTCACGACAAAATGAACAGCTGCCACACAATTTGATGAAAGTGCCAGTTTCCCATGCCAATACCACAATCCTTTCAATGAGGCATTTGGCCAACATACTAAAATCCTTACACCATCGGGAAAACAACGAAGTAATTCCACAGCAGCAGCCCCAGCATGTTATGGCATCTATTGTCATTAAAAATACAGTAGATGTAAAATTACAGGTTACAAAAAGAGATGAGTATTTTTTTTTTGTTTCAGAAATTGAAAAGCAAAGAAGAAAAATGTTTTTGTAGTAATATGACAGGCGACATAAACCGTAAGAAATTTGACAGCTGCATATGCCAAACTCGTACTTTACTAAGAACAAGCCTGTACGAGACCTCTAAGGCAGAAGTTCACAGATGCAGCACTGAAGTCAGTTTTGAACGGCAATGGGGGGTGGAAAACCATAACTAGCAGGCAGCAGGGCTTTGCAGTTGTTTTGCAGAACGGTGCAGCTCAGAACGGTGAAGTAAATAAACAAATAAGTGAAACTGAGCCAGCAGCAATTTGTGATGCGCAGTGTGACTGGCTGTCACTCAGAGCTGGCTCATCTGCTCCTCGAGTGGATGGATTTGACTTGAAACCGTTCCATGCACACATCCACAGAAAGCTTCCATTAAATCCACGGAGACTAAACAGAGCACCTAATGAGACCTAAAGCTTGACTTTTCACCTCTCTGAGAAGCATACCTGCAGCCCAGTTGAAGCTGACCACCAAAGCCAGCACCCAACAACCAAAGCGCAGTGGAGGAGGATGGTCCCACAGGCACCAGCTCTTGTCTGGCTCCATCATGAGCCGATGGAAAAGCAGCACCAGCAAAATTCATTTCATTCTGGGAGGAAGTCTGCATTTTTGGCAGCTGAGCTGACTGAAGGCCTGGCCAAACACGAGCTGATGCAAAAGTGGAGATGGGGCTGCCCTCTGCGGCAGCAGCCAAGCAGATGTACTGCGCAAACCCATTTTTAGATGCTCTTGCCTGGAGTATTGAGGATCTGAACTCAATAACCTGAATCCCTTCTGTTCTGTGCTTCTAGGCTCCACTGTGTGCACAGAGCACAGAGAGCACAGAGCTGACCCGGCACAGGCTCAAAATGATTGTGGCTGAACAATCCACAGCAATCACCACTTGTTCACTAAAGAATTTACAATTGCAATCAGAACCTCTCTCCAACCCCTGGGAAAAATGATCAAGGAGAAATGAAATAGGCTTTGTTATATCCACGAACAATAACGTAAAATAACATCAACTAGAAATAAAGACAAATACTAGGCAGGCTAACAACAAATGGAGTTCTCATTTCTCACTGGGGCTATTTTTAGATGCATTCATATTTAAATATGAAGGTAATTTCCCAGTGCAGCTGTTAGCAGCTCTTCCTGAGCTTCTCTTGGAGTTTGGGTGTTGCATTTGCTGGTATTTGCAAGGCAAACTTCTGGATTCAGTGCATTATAACTACAAAAGCAGATGTTTCAAGCATCACCTTCAAAAATCATACTTTGCATCTCAGGGGGTACTGTGGTCAATTTATTTGCAAAAGGTTTGAGGTTTTATGTACCAAACTATGTTGCTATTGTAACAAGCATCTTGCATGGTTTTTAATCTACACACTGAGGTATGCATCAGGTGAACACAACCTGTAAATGATGTGCTAGTTTGGGATGCTGGTGGTTTGAGAAATGCATGATTTTAAAGAATCATCACTAAGGTCAAGAACTGCTCCAGTTTTAATGAGGGACTCTGTCTGCTTCTCTCGTTCAAATGAAGATTTTATTTTTTCTTTGTCAGTACGTGGTAATTAAATAGTTCTCACACATTCTGCTGTATCTGAAGGCCTGCTTATGTGGAGAGATACAGTAATGCTTTCATCAGGACTACAGACATGCCATATTTGATTCAGATCATGGGTCCAGCTAGTCCTGTCAATACCACCACCACTAGTTTTTGCTTTCACAGCAATGTGCAAAACTGAGTTTTGCACCTCCGAGTTTCAAAATACCTGAAGATTAGATTTATATTCTGGTTTTAAAACCCATCTAGAGTACCAAGCAAAGAAATGAAAAGCCAAACCACTCAAGAGAGTACATCAGTGATCTCTCTATCCCACGGCATCACTTGCACTATAATGACTCTGCTGCAGGCCTTGTGCTTAACTTGCAGTCCTGGCAGAGCTAGGCCTGCCTTTGACGTTTTTACAAAGGAGAATGAAGACAAAGCCTCTGGCATCCATGCCAAAACCTTCAGTGAAGAGCAGTCGGGTTCAGGGGGAGAAGCAGGTGGAAGAGTGACGGTAAAGCAGCTTTGAAAATCTTTTTCCCTAGCAATGAATTGAATACAAAGTTACTGCAGTGTAGACCACCCTTAGGGGAGACAAAAACACCCTCAGCTGTGTATGTGAAAGGCAGGAGTTTGGTTTTCTTACTTGCAAGGTGAGAGGAGAAACAATGAACTCAAAGAAAGAGTCAACTCCATTCTTCACTAACAAAACTGCTGTTGTCACCTTCTTGGGCAAGTGAACTCTCTTACGTGCTGCACATCACACACAGCTACATCCATCCCGAGGTCAGCCAAAATGCCTTTGTTTTCCTGAGTCACAGAGATGAAGGTCTTGTATGGGTTCCTACAGGTTACTTCTCTTTAGGACTCCCAACACTTCCCCCAAGGCCTTGGGATTGGCAGCAGCAATTAGTGTGTGTTCACCAAAGGGTAAAGAATAAAACCTTTGAGGAAGGAGATTAAAGATGGATTAAGGAAGGGGAAAAAGAAACAAGAAAATGAGGAACACTGCTCCAGATACAAAGCTTGAAATGAATTTCAGATTGCAATTCCCATGAAAATTCAGCCTCTTACCACTTCAGTGAACTTCATCCTCAGTAGCAGCAAGTCATACCCACTAAATAATGCATGTCCATCACCTGCTCAAGTAATTGCCAGGTCTCAGGCCTTCTCCTCACTTCCCTGCTCACCAGCAAGTTCTGGGCAGACACCTGCTGGGGGAGAGCTTCTCTCGCTCCTCAGGGTCCCCAGCCATTCTAGGTGTTGGAACGGGGTGAAAACTGGAGAGGGATTGCTCTAGGAATACCTGGGAAACCCTCCAACATGAATGTGATTCTGAGACTCAAAGGAAAGAGGATGCCTCTACTGAGCATGCCAGTGCTTCAGGAATGAGATCTCCTTTGCATTTGAGGTAAATTCTAAACAAAATTTCACGGGCGAAAAGTAAAGTCACCATTAATAGCGTACTACTAGGAAAGGAAATGTGAAAGAACACACACATATGCCTTACAACTATATTTTTTTCTCTTTAGCTGCAAGGATCTTTCCACAGCACACCCAGCCAGCAGATGCTGAAAACACGCCAGCGCCCACACCAATTCACACAGATGGTGCTGGTGGGGTTGAACCTTCTACAAAACTTACTTGTCTTCTCAGCTAAGATAAAGTTTCTGCATGTGTGTCCTTCTCCTGAGTCAGAATTTCATCACCACGTTTCTCATGTCCAGGGAAATTTCAAAATTCCTGTTAACTCACTTTTAATGACCATATCAACCCATAACTTTCTGCCAACCCCATTAACTGCCGTTGTGCAAAGCCATTCCTGAAAAAGCCTCTCTTGCTGAACAGAAGAAGCCAGAATAATAACCCCCGCTCACGACTAAATAAATCTGTTCAGACAATGTAAACTTAGTCCTTCCTGAGAATAAACACTTTTGAGTTATTCATATATTCAGCGCTGGCACAGTCTTTCGTAATTTCAAACCCAGGTATTACACAAGCAAATCAACAAATGCACAGACTCCGGCTCATTGCTGGATGTTAACACAGACTAGACACAAACAACTAGGGCGGTGCATTTGGCCAAAATAGCGTGCCAATGCTTTGATTTGATTTGCCTGCAAAGCAGGGGGTGTACATTTTTGTAGAGATTACAGATCACCACCTAATGCCTTCAGCAGCACTGCATCCCCGTACACTTGCTTTGAGTTTACCAAGAATGCTAAATATTCAAATAGGGGAACTCATACATTATACAAGTGCAGAAAACTTGGCCACTGTAATTTCACCAGATTAGCCCTAAGTGAAACTGCTCGACTAATAGGAGGAGGAAAGAAAATAGGAAACTCTCTAACATGTAAAAGGGGCCAAAGAAGGACAATGAGGGAGAAAAAACAGAAGCAGCTTCTCCCAGCATAAGATCAATGCACAAAAAGCTGGAATGTGAATGTTCCCATGTGGGTTGATGTGTGGAGAAACAACTGTTGGGCACTGCGGGAGGAGGAGAGGAGCTGGGGAAGAGGCAGGGCGTCTGCAGAAAGCTTGGCAGAGGCAGGCTGAGTACAGAGAGAGGAGAGACACAGGCGGAAAATCCTCTGGGGCTATCAGGAAGTAAAAACAAAGAGAAAGCACCAGAAGAACTATTTTCATGGCCTGCAAATAGACTTGAGAGAAAGCATGTGACTTTCAAGCTTTCAGGGTAAACCTATGAAGAATTGACATTTATGAAAAATGCATATGAAAATATAACAAGAAACATGAATTTTGCCCAACTGATTGTCTGACCAGTATCTAAACAGGCAACAGCAGGAGCAGCGATGAGTTCTAACATTAACAGGCAAAACAGGAACATGGAGAGAAAGGAGTCACCCACCCCAAGCCCCTTCTCAGCAAGCCCCAAATCACCCCAGCCTTGCTTATGTCTCTGTCCTCGAAGGCTGGCTCTGGGCAGCTGTTGCATAAGCAGCAAACAAAGCGCCAAGAAAGAACCAAAGACCAAAATTGCACCAGATTTTTTTTCTTCCTGCCATTTCAGAAGGTTTCAGGCTGGGGTTTTTTTGGTTTTGTTTTGGGGTTTTTTTTTAATGTGTTTCTGTACTACTGGAACCCTTTTTATAGAGGCAGGTGTAAAAACACATTTACCACTTTGTTCAGCTCAGTACAGGCCTCATGGATAAAAATGTGAATTTGCAAATGCAGAACTACCCTGAGGGCAGAACAGCAGGTTTTTTTCCTTCACAGGATTCTTCCTCACACACTCTAGGCATCACTAACAATCTCAGTGAAGGTTTTCAAGGTTGTTTTGGAGGAACACTATTTTTCCTCCCTTTAACACACTTTCAAAGCCACATCAAGTGAAAGGAAAGTCTATTCTGTTCTGACAGCATCGCTTACTTTGTCAAGTAAGCAAGGAAAAACTCCATGTTCTTCATAGCTGCGAAGGAGTTAGCGCTGTTTCTCCTAAAAATGTTGTCATGGTGGCTTCATGGTTTGACATCTAACAAACAGAGGAAATTGCTTTTTAAATACAAATATCAACTTTAAGCATTAGGAGCAAACTTTCCTGGAATGGACTTTATGTAGTCAGCTTTCTTTACCCATTGCAGTATGTCCTGTAAATAATAAAAAATAAATACCTTACTCAAAGGCTTTGCAATTTCAAGTACCCTATTAAGTTACTTAATTTTGCTATCCATAGCACATGATCTCACAAGCAAAGCTGTTTATTTGCCTTAGGGAAAATACAGATGTGATTGCATCACGGGCGTTTCTGAGTTGACAGGGCTTTTCCCTGGGGCTGTTTGGGAGAGCTGGAAAGAAGAATGGGGGGAAAGCATGGAGAGGAGAGGGAGGAATGGCAGAAAATACAGGTGCAGTGGTCTAACCTCCTGGCCTTTACCGAGAGACAAAATAACCACAATTACAACTATTATCTCTCACATTCCTCAGGCAGGGGAAAAGAAAGAAACACACGCTTGAGCCCACCTAATTTTAAATGAGCACCTAGTTTTAGACTTTTCATACCTTTCTAGCTCTGCTGTGGACTGTCCTGCATGATTACACTCCCATTTTTGTTCCATTTGATAGAGAGCTGCTGCACCAACTCTGACAAGGTGCTCTACGTATACAAACAACACTGAAAGCTGAATTTGACAGACATTTGTACTTGGACGGAATAGATCCAAAACTGAATTCTAATTCTGAAATGGTCCTGGTCATTGAAAGACTAAAGTCTAATACAAAATGCAGTATGTATTTGCTGAGAAACTCAGTGAGTATCAGGAAACCTGACAGGACATGTATCATGCTGAAGTTCATATATCATAGGGTCCTCTTTCCTTATACGTGTCTCTACAAATCAGCCTGTGCCTAACCTGGATTTGGGACAGCTTGCTTTGGAAAATCAATACAACCTCATAAAAGCCCAAAGCTAAAACCCACTAACATTCATTTCAGCTTATTCCATTGAATATCCAACTATTACTCTCAGCTTTATCTGACAGAAATCTGTCCTTGAGATGCTCAGCGAAGCAAGGGTTCAGTTTTGATTCTTGAAGACAGCCAGCCCTCTCCTCCACTGAGGATGAGTGATCTCAGATTCAATTTCACTTCCCAGTCAAGGTGTTTGGTTTCTCAATATTTCATAAATGTCCTGCCTGGAAATGTATATGACTGGAACCTGATCTACAGCAGGACAAAGTATATCCAAAAAGCCTGGCAAGTCACAGGGAGAGTCATTCAGGTCAACCCTTGGCTGAGGGAGTTCCCAGAACTTCAATTCTTATCACACCATCAGGATGCCCAGGAGAAAAAAAGGCATCATCATTACCACATTGACCTAATAACACCTTACAGGAACATGTCCTAAACTGGCAGTAAAATCCTGTGAAACACATTATGTAGTGTGACTACTCTGAATTTCCCACCCCACACCTTTGAAACCCTCTCAGCCCATGAAGCATTAGCAAGATTACCGTGTCTTCCGAAAGGTAATTTCCCTGTAGGTCTGACAGGAGCTTTAATCTCAGTGTCATGAGCGTGAATTAATTCTATAAACAAAATACAGGTAAAACACTATTTTAACTTAGAAATTCCATTAAAATCTCTCATTATATTCCTAGGCTTTGGCATGCCAGTGTTAAATATTCATAGTTTTATTCCCAACATATGAGTAACTCCATCCTTATTAACAGAACTTCTCCATTCTCCTGGAATTGAAGAAACCTTGAATTCCTACAATTGAAGGAAAAGATGGAGAACATGGTCAAGATCTCCATGTACAAGAGGTTTTTTGTGGAGATATTTTAAAGGCTACCCACGTTCTTAAGAAGTATATTTATGGAGTTTACATAAAAGAATACAGTCAAAAATCTGCTTGCAACAGCACATTAAAGACCTTTCAGTACTCCAGAGCAGCTGTGGCCTGGTAAAATCTAATTATTTTTCACATGCCCTTTGGAATTCTCTAGGAATATGTACTGTAATTTCTAACCAGTGCCATAAGCACTGGGCCAGCCTTGGAATGAAGCTGAGAGATAGCTGGATGAGTACCATATACATCTTTTATAAGCATCCCACAGATCTGTGTTAAGGCTTAGCAACATGGCACAGCAACATAACCCTGGAATCTGTTAACTAATACAGCTAAGTCAGGCATGAGAAATACCAAACACACAACGCTTTTGAAAAATACCACTGTAATCTTAAAAGAATCTCAGTTAAAAAGAAAAAAATCAACAGGATAGCTGCAGCATTTCCAAGCTCTTAGCATTTCCAGAACCCATTTACTCTGTCCCACATGATGAGACAGGAGCATGCTGTAGTACCAGATGTATCACTGTTCATATAATACATGTACATATGTATCCATATGCCTGTAATGCGCCTGATGTGCATTAAGATGTATATGCAATACAGTTGATTATTCTGAGCTGGTTAGGGCACAGCTCACTGCCAGGACTATCAATACAGACAATTACACCTTAACCTGAAGTCAATTTATTATTAGTTTTTACTCTCCTCAGGGAATTATCAGAATTGAAGTGACAGCGAAAAAAATCCTTTTCCTTCCTTATCAAGGAAAATCAATCCAGATTTTTTTTCATTAGTAAAATAAATATAACATGAATGTAACATTTCATACATCTAAGTACCAAATCCGTCAAGCAGCATTCAAAAACTTATTAAAAACCTCTTGAAAAAGGATGAGGTTTGAAACTTTTAAGTTTGTCTGGCTTTGTTTTTGAGAAAAGATACCAACAGCAATTGAAGTGTTCAAACTTTACACAGAAGGTGCACCTATGTGGCAGTTTCCATAGGATTTACAGAACTCAAGCCCTCTTTGGAATCAATGGAGCTTGGCCTTGTAGTCTTCTGTAAAAGAAGTACCAGCAAAAAATGCAGCTGGAGGATAACCAGGATCAGCAGAGACTTTTCTGGAGTCTGCCTTTCCCCAGACATTGGCTCTGTGCTGGAGAACGCATTGGTCAAAACCCTGCATGGGGTGGCCAAGGTCACTTGTGCACAGCTAATGGAGACAACAGGATGCTCATGAAGGCAGCAGCTGTCTGCTGGGAAACACATCCCTTTTGATGGAAAATTTAAAAAACAAAAACAAACCAACAAAAACCCCTGATAGAAACATCAACCGCATCTGCCAAAACCAACGCTACCTGTGTACCTGTAAGCTACGGGTAAAGGAAACTGGGTTTTATTAAAAAAAACACTTGGGGAAGATGTTTTCTAGTTTGCCCTTTATCTACCATATATTTTTCACTGTGCTTGAAGGGCAGGAACTTCAGGAAAATCGCTAAGAGCTGCAGCCTGGCCAGGCCACAATGCCCCTCAATGTCGGTCCCACCGGGCACGATCAGGTCTCTCCCGATGGGCGCCGTGCCGGGCGGAGCAGGCACCGGGCAGTTCGTGCCCACTGCATGATTCCAGAAGGACTCACCTCGGGAAAACCCTCAAATCTTCCAGAGCTGCCGCAGCCCGCAATGCCTTACACTGAGCGCCGCGGCCAGGGAGGTGTCAGGGGAGCGGCGGCGCTCACAGCCATGTGGCGACTGAGACTGAGGAAATTCACTGATCGGTGTTTTGAACAGGTGTTTTGTTTTGGGGGGCGTTTTTTAAGCGCCTTCGTGAAACCCGCGGCCTGTCCAGGCCCTTGGACCCAAAACCAGGGAATTGGGATTACCTGCCCAGCCCAACACCGGGCACTGGGGGATGAACTGGGGGACGAACTGTGGGGTAAAGAGGAGCCACACCGCTCCCGGCACGGCCACCAGCGGCACCATGCCTTCTCTGCCACGGGGAGGAAAAAAAAAAAGGGTACAGAAATAATTTTAAAGCCCCCTGTGCGGGGCTGAGGCGCCACGTCCGCCACCCCCGCCGGTGTGAGGGGCCGTGGCGCCGCCGGCTGCTCCCCCTGGCGGCGGCGCCGCGCCCCGCCCCGGCCCCGCCCCCCGTGACGTGCGGCCCCGCCCCCGCGGCTCCGCCGCTGCCGCCGCGACTTGAGGGGCGCGCGCCGAGCTCCGTGCGCGGCCGCCCCGCCACAGCGCAGCGCCCGCTCCGCCACAGCGCCCGCTCCGACCGCGCTCCGCTCCCGGCACCGCCGCCGCCGCCTCTCCGCAGGTAAGCGCGGGACGAGCGCTTCTTCTCCTCCGCGGGACTTGCGCGGGTCGGGGGGTGCGGAGATGGAGGAGGATGCGGAGGGAAGTTTGGGCGCGCTCCCCGCACCGCAGCCCGCTTCCCAGCGCCGGGGTGCGGGCACGGCGCTGCGGCGGGGAGAGCCCGCCCGCCCGCCCTCCCGGCGGGGCGCGCAGAGGGCTCAGCCCGCACATCTGGAGCGCACCCGGGGGCTCCCCGAGGCCGGCGTGCGGTGCCCGCGCTGCCCCGGCCCCGGGAGAAGGCGGCAGCGCCAGCCCGCCGTGCGCGGGGGCGGAGAGCGGCGCGGGGGCACCGCAGAGCAGCGCCCGCGCCCCGCGGCGCAGGGACCCCGGCCGCGGTTCGAGCGCGGATGGCGGGGGGTACCCGCACCCCGCATCGCTCCCGCGGTTGGGACACTTCCCCCTCCCTCCATCCCCTTCTTGCTGCATCTGTTAAAAAAAAAAAGGAAAAAAAAAAATCCGAGGCGATGCGCTCGCGCCCCTGCGCAGCGCTGCCCCCCGCACCACAAAGTCTGCGGGCGAGAATATGGGCAACAAAATGGTTGCACAGAAAGAATGCAACAGGCCCGAATTGCCGCCCCGACGCCCCACTTTCTTTGGGAAGAAGAGCTGGCTCATAATCCTCCTGCCATTCCATAGGTCCTCGCCTAGTTCTAATCAACTTTTCAGCTGTTTTCAGGGTATTAAGTGATTGTCTGCCCTCGTACAGGCGCAGCTAATTAATTGATAGATGGCTTGCAAATAAATAATTCACCACGTACTTCGCTGCACTCCTCATCTCTACGTGATTCTGACCCCAAAAATCCTTTCACGATTGCTGGATGCGCCAGGATCTTTTGTTTTAAGCCTTTTCCTCAAAACGCAATTAGGAGCTGCAACTTAGTT
This sequence comes from Prinia subflava, assembly GCF_021018805.1. Classification (NCBI taxonomy): domain Eukaryota; kingdom Metazoa; phylum Chordata; class Aves; order Passeriformes; family Cisticolidae; genus Prinia; species Prinia subflava. Next base: position 108,716,088 of record NC_086248.1, on the reverse strand, counting down.
GATCAGGCAAAGCCCGAGTATTCCTGCATTTCCCCACGCAGTGGTCCTGCTTCCCAGCATCTGCCATAGCTCACAGCACCCAGGCACAGCTTTCTGATTTTGGGGTTGGTTGGCTGCTTCTATCTTCTTTTTTTTTTTTTTTTTTTTTTTTTTTTGGATTCCTGCTTAGTTTCCAAGCTCATCCCCTTGGTGAATAAAAGCTCAGCTCTTGCACAGACAGCTGCCTTTCTGGCTCAGTCCTGCTCTTTGAGGTCGCCTTAATTTTAATCTCTCTGACCGCAAAGGGGTTTGAGCTCAACCCTGGCACATCCAGGCAAAGTTGCAGGGAGTGTTGCAAACGCGAGGACGGCTGTATGTAATTAACTAATTCATGGAATGCTGTTACCGACGGGTTAATGGTTTGGGCTGAAGGCAAGTCGCTTCCCTTCTGCAAGGGATCCATTCTGGTCACTTAACAGAGTACACTGGAGTATTTTCTACACCAGATTCACACCAAAATGCAGAATTAGTGTACAATTAAATCTTATTCCTGAACGTCAGCTGAATGCATTTTCTCTTTGCCCCTTCGAAATAAGATTCACATTCTGCATTTCCATGTAAATCATTTCTACAAAGAAAAACTATGCAAGGAGGCTGAAAATGTTCAGACTTTAAAAAAACAGTTCATTATCCTGACCCCAATTTCCTTGTCTAAAATATACTGCCCAAAAAGAGAGAAGCATCAGTTATGCTCACCATCTGTTGCCTGGGGATATGGCATCTTAATGAACATTTCTTTGAATTAGACTGAAAAATGCATTTGTCAGTTCAAGTGTATAAAGAAAAGAATAATTTGCTATAAAACAGAAAGATCAGTCTGTGTGTTTTCCTTGTCAATATATGCCACGCATTAGGTCGTACTCAAGAGGTTTCAGTGCCCTTCCCTCCCTCAAAAGAAAACCCACCTTCGAGTTTCCTTTAATTTATTCCAAAACCATACAATGCAGCCCTGTTGAGACAGGATTTCAAATATTTCATAAACAAAAGATATACCTGGGTTTACAGAAAGCCAATTATCTTAAAATACACTGAGTTTATTCTAATCCTACTTCATGCTGCTATCAAGCTTTTTTATTTTTCCATCCACATTTAATCACTTCTAAAAGATGTATTTTTTCCTGTCTTCTGTGCTCCTCCTGTATACCAGAAACAGTGACAGCCCTTGGCATATATTTAAAATGCTAATTCTCTTTCTCTCTCCTTTTTCTTTTTTTTTTTTTTTTTTGGTACACTTGCACCATTTTAACTGGAGAACAACCAGATAAATACTGCAAGTAATCAGCCTGGGAAATTCTGTAAACTCTCTAAAAGAGTGATTTATTTTATTTTTTTATAACTCCCTCCTTTGCAGGCTGCCTCTGTTTTTCTCAACAGGAGACTTTGCTGTAATTAAAGCAGAGAAAAGTGGACAGCAGCAAAAAACATCTGACTTGTGGCTCTTAAAAGCACAGGTTTTGTAGCATGTACCACCCCCCAGTGGGCAAAAAACTCTGTAGTAAACTCACAGCGAGCTTTGATCTCCAGAAACAAAGTGGATACATTTTACAGCAAGAACAAAATAAAGATGACTTTCTGGCTTGGGGTTTTTGGTGGTGGTTTGGGTTTGGGTTTTTTTTTCCTCTGTCACCAGTAGCTAAAAGTTGTTAGATAGTGTGTAAGGCAGTGGTGACTAATCAAAGCAATTGCTGGAGTTTGCAAACTTTGCAGCTGCAGTTATTTGAAGTGGCTTCAGTTGGGAGATGGCCATCTTTGTCTCCTTTTAGCAGGAACCATGGATGCTAATGGCTAGTTAGCTCTCCAGTTTTTTTCCTTAATCACTTCAAAGCACAGGAATGCACGGAAGAATTAATAAGTGATTGCTTACATTTATTTTTAATAAGCAGCCAAATACCACTCAGGGCAGGAATCTTGAGAAGTGTTCAGTACATATCTTATGGCATCACTAACTCTCTTCTGCCTTTCAAGAGCAGTAAGAATCCAAACATTCTTACAGCCTCACATTTTTTCTGATTTTTTTGAGGAGCAAACTTAGTAAGCAGGAGATGAGCAAACATCTGCTTTCAAAAGGAAAGGAACTACTGAAACTTTATCTAGTGTCTGAGTTATGTTTTTACATGTCAGGAGTTTTGTGCCAGAAACTCCATATCAGGTATAATTCTACCTAAACTTGTCAAGAGGGGAAAAATAGATTTTTTTCCCTTGAAACAACGGCAGCATTTGTTCTCCATTCTTTTATTTAATGCCCAGACAAGTTACCTCAACAGCAGCTCTCAAAAGAAAACCGAGAAGCCATAATTGGTGAAATTCAAAGGGCACTAAAACACAAAACTAAAATCCATTGCAAAAAAGACTCCCCCTCAAAGTGTTTTCTTAACGTGCAACCTTTCCTGCAGCAGAGTAGTCAAAACAAGAGAGTGAGAAGGAATAGTGTAATAGTCTGGGTCTTTTCAACCCAGCGTTTTCAAAACTAGCAAAGATTTTAGAAGTAAACTTCAGAAGAGAAGCACTCATAGTTCATTTCCATCCTCTACTGCAAATACAGGTTTGGCTGATCTTAGGTGTGGAGTCAAGCTTTTACTCAGAATTCATTTCTAAGTCAGATTTACTTGCATTTGAGGGAAGATCACATAAAAATTTGCATTTTTTAGGACACTCGAGTTAGACTTCAATGAGAGACAAGCAGTATTACTCCTACTGCACAAGAAGTGGGAGCAAGTTTTCTGCGAGTAAATGAAACCTACAACCAAAAACAGCAACAGAAAAATTTCACCAGCTTGCAGTGAAACAGCCTGACTGAAGGGCTCAATCTCTCTTTAACAAACCCCTTTGCATTTTTTACCCCTTGGAAAGACAGCTAGAGGACCTTCTGCTTGCCTAGCACCAAACAAAAGACTGGGGCACCTTCCTGAAATATGATGATCGTGGAAATTGCAGCTCCTAGACAGAGTGCTTAGAAAGCATTTTGCTGTCACTATCAACTAACCCTGAGTAATACACTTAAAGAAAACAAAGTGTGGACATTGTTTCAAGTCTAGATTAGCACGGTGGAACTTCTTTTAAAAGAAAAAAAAAAAGTAGGTGAAGCTATTTAAGCTGCAGCATGACCTTTGTAGGCAAAACTGACATAAGCACTAGATGGACTTTGCAAGTATTTTAAAAAATAAGCACATTTTGTGTTTCTGATATGTTTCAGATTCTAAACAAATACAGAGCTAATTCTGGAGTAGAAGTTCACTGGTTAAGCAAATTGGCTTATCAAGTATGTATATTCTAATGGTGGCTTTGAGTAATAGTTCTGTCTTTTGCAGTCTAAAAATACATAGCAGTTCCCCTTTCCTCTGTTACTTTGATGGTAAGAAAGAAGCCACTGAGCTACCAGAGTTCCTGCTGGAGAACACAGAGGTACATTAGAAATTCAAATAAGCATTGTGTGACCTCAAGTGAGGCAGGTCTTGATTTTATTCACATTTTATCACAGCTTGGAAAGAAATCTTTGACACTGTTTTTAGAAAAAAAATCCCAACTTTTCAAATATACCAGAACAATTTATTTTGTTAAGCCCTTCCCTGCCTACAGGACAGCGAGTGCAGCTGGACTCCATACGTTTGAGTAAATACAATGTTCTTCTTAGGTGCTTTTTTTTTTTTTAACAGCTCAACTTATGTTGAACATTTTAAAATGAGATGTCCCCTTAGCTGTACCACAGCGATAAGTCCACATGCAAGGCCCACACATTCCTGCTATTTCTAGTAATTCACTTTCTTACACAGTCCCAGGAAAACTAATTTAACCATGGGGTTCAGAAAAGTTCAGGAAAACATTCAGCTCGGAATAAAGAGCAAAAAAGCTGCTGTTCACTTTCTCCAATGTTACTTCTGTTACCAAAAAAAAAACAAGGGGTGATTTTTGCATTTAAAAATTAATTTTAGCACAGAGTGTCTCAAATGTGGTCTGCTCAGAAATAATGGCTTCTTTCAAAACCATGTGTCCATGAAGCCTCCCAATCTGGTGCTGCAGGAACCTGGACACAGTGTCTGTACCAGTGGGGGTCACTTTTCTTTTCATCCTGCCTGATCAGCTATAATGACTTGGTGTCAGGGAATATTTAGAGACAGCTCAAGAAGGGGAAAGTTGGAGCATGGCAGCAGGATTCCCTTCTTCTCTGTAGACAGATCACTGGAGCCTTTGATATGCAAAAACATTGTTTTCAGCTATAGCTTGAGATATAAAAGGGAAGTGCGAGATATCAAACAATCAAGACCTGAAGAAAACTATTCTAAGTTTAGAAAAGGGAGTGGGGGGTATAGTCTTAATCCACATTTTTGAAACAGTGTCATCTTCTCCAAAGAGACCTTTTCTTTCTCTTGCTCTTGTTTTCATGTAATTTTGAGAGAAGGGATAAAAAAAAAATTCCAGGAACTTAATGAGCTTTAGTGCTTTCATTTTAATCCTACACATTACTGCTATTGTAATAGTGGCAATAAATGAAGAGATGACTATCAGATGAAGCACGGCGGAAACAGTTTATGTGCTAGAAAGGTAAAACAAATGAACTTTCTGTGTGTGCACAGATCTATGTAATGTATGCATGCTAGAGCCAACGTTTTGCTTAATGCTAACAAGTTTTTTACAGCTCGCAGTTCTAAAGAAAATTTATGATTTTAAGTACTTAAAAGTTATTGTAGCCTTCAAAGGCCTATTAAAGGAATTTATATTCCTATTTCACCATACCCTTGCAGAAAATACCTTTATCACGACTTCACATTAGTTCCTAAGAGACACCATTTTTTTTCCCCACAGCTGTTAAGCTGCAGTTTATTTCAAAGTTTTAGCAATAGGGCCTGGGCTTCTTTCCCCAAACACTTGAGTAATACAGAGCAAGAAAACTAGACACTGGAAGAATACAGAGCTTTTTTTGTTCCATTTCATAATGATTATATAATTTACCCAAATTACATAAGTTACCAATAAACATGCATTCCCTTCTATTCTAAAATGTGGCCACACAGATTGAGGTTTTGCCTTAAATAAAGCATACATTAAAATACTTATTTATGCCACGGTGGGGGTCTCTCATTTTGAGTTCTTTTTTTTTTCTGTTGGACAACTGCTGAAAACAAGATGCTGAAAACAAGATGCTGAAAACAAAGCTCAGAGGAGCACGAAAGCAGCAGCAGGAGAGAAGAGTCTTTTCCACCCCCTCACTGGGGAGTCACACCATCTCTTAAATGGGGGGCTTGGGGGTTTATTTTTTAATGGTTAACATTCTTCTGTGAAAAAGAGCAGCATCATTTGTATCTATTTAAATGTATCACCGCATATTCTGTGTTGCTGTAAGGAGTATGACTGGTCTGTTTCACAATAGACCTGCTACAAATTGCAAAAGACAGTTTTAAAACAGAGAGCGTTTGTGTTTAGGTCAAGTATTTTACAGAGGACCAGAAGCTGCTCTAGTTTTGCTCCCAGGAAGCCAGCATTACTCAGCACACTGTTCCTGCCAAGCCTTTTGCTTCCCAGCATCGTGCTCAGTCCCTTGGACAAACGTGAAGCAACAGAAGGGAAGAGCGAGTAAACGTTAAGGATTTGTTTAATTTCAGATTTAACCACTTTTAGTTCAGACAAGCTCTCAGGGGGCTTGGTATCTCACCTTTATGCAGTAGTGATACAAAGCAGCCCAAGTTAAGAATGCTGTTTAAAAAAGAAATTGTGTTCTGTAAGAAATACAAACGAAAGAAATAATATTTTTCTTCTTTTTTAGAAATTTTACAGACTAAACCCACCTATGTATTGCCAAAGAGCTGACACAGATGCCTGGCTAGTCCTTAGCTCAGAATCAACATGCTGCAAATGGGAAATACTCATATAATATCTTGGCAAAAATGTTTTCCCTTTCACCCAGTAACTACTGAACAGTAATTAGCTCCCTGTACAATTAAAACCAGGATCATCATCTATCTCCATTTCCCAGGAACACAAAGCAAGCAACCATTTTGGCCTCCTCCAAGGAGGTAACACTGGCATTTGACATCAGATGAAAAACATAATTTACAAATATTTTGTTACTCTCTGCCTTTATTTTTCTACTGAAACCAGGGAAAATACAGTTCCAGCAAACTGCAGTAACATGAAACTACACAGCTCTTTCTCTTTTGAAAGAGCTCTGTGGATTTTGCTGAAATACCAATGCTTTGGGGAAACAAGGTGTGCTACTCATGTACAGGGGATGCAACTCTTCTAGTGTGCACCAGTTGTTATTAATTCCAATTTTTTTGTTTTTACTTTTGCAGGACATTAAGAGTTGGAGGAAAGCTTTCAAAGGGGAGTTTTCTGGGAAGGAAATCCTATTTTTGTGAGGGTTTTTTATAATGAAGAAAACCATCTGAATTGCCTGATGTTTCCGTGGTGAAGTAACTTGCATCCTTGCAGCACAGGAGGAATTCTTTCCTGCGTTACAAATTTGGAAGAAGTGCTAAAAAGCGCGAGTTGGAAAATGGTTCTCTGAAAGAGGTGTGGATGTATCAGGATGTAGCTACTGTACAAAGGTCATACTTGGATAATTCTGGATAGCAAAAGGCATCCCTTTCCCGACCTCCTGAAGAGGCTGCAATCCTTGGAGCCTCAGCAGAATGAATGGTTTCTATCACGCGGCACTAAAGTTCCCTCCTCTGACTACTACGCTGCACAGAAGAGTTTGTGAGAGTTACAAAGAAAGTAATTCCTGCTAAAGGCATTAAAGCAAACAAAAGAGGCTCTTCATTCACAGACTTTACATGAGGACAAAAATAGAAGGAAGCTGAAGCTTTTCTACACTGGGGCCTGGTGTGCTTATGTACCATGATAAATCTTGGTTGGAATGCTCACTGAGTGTCGTGCCAGGAGCCAGGAAACACACACCACCACCAAGGACCATCTGAGTCAACACCACCGAGCAAAAACTGCTCCATGGAGTAAACTGTAAGAGTGACTGGGCTCAAAGACATCCCTTCACTGGATATCCTCAAGCACAAAATATACTCATACCTTTAAATACGGTAGGATCAATATTAATTTGTTTTCCTTTTCATGCCTCTGAGAATAAAGTTCAATTAATATATGAACCCATAAGAGAAAAGGTCGTGACACTGCTTAATGCATAGGTCATCTTGCAGGAGTTCTCACAACCCTAATTACAATGGTAATTGAATTATGTTGTCTTAAAAGCTATAAAAATGCTAATTACCTGAGCTCAGTGTACAAACACACTACCGATGCAAAGTACAATCTCAGTCTCAAGAGTTAATTTATACTATGCTGCTAATAAGGAGGGAAAATGTGGTTAAACCTGCCAAATAGACTCTTATGAGTGGGCTACTTAGTAGTAAGACGACTTTTGAGAAGGACAAATATTTAAACATGAAATTAAGCATGTAATGAAGTATTTCATCCAGTGAACTAGAAAGCCATAGCCCTACCAGTTACCTGCCAGTTGTAACATTCACCTTTCTGAACACTCACTTCAGCTTGAAAACCAAGCAAAATAGTCCAGGGTGTTTGTAAGTTACACGCTGTGCATTTGAGCACTGGGAAAGACTTGGGAAAAAAATCTTTATTTGCCGTTTTGTCTGCATTTTATGCTTTGCCTTTGGGGCTTTTTTTGAACTTCTGAAATAGCTACCACTAGGCTTGTGGGTTTGGTAAGGGTTTTATAGTTCACTTAAGGGCTCCTGAGGAAGTTAGCTGGCTTAGGAATTACTTCTTATCTTTCAGATATAGAATGATTTACTTGAACTCTGGTGTGACTTTAGTTCTGTACTTATCTGGTATCTGTGAGCAAAGATTGTCGGCACACATGAAATGTGAAGGAATCCTTAGAAACTGAGTCTTGTTGCTTAAGCAAAATAATTCACAGATGAGGCATACTTGATTATATTATTTTCAATCACTATGCAGAATAACCTATTAAGTTAATTGAATTAATACAAGTAGTAGAATTATCGATGTGAGGAAAAGAGTAAAATGCATCTACGCACTTGAATTTTGGTTTAATGTGTGTTTCAGATGTCTTCTGTAATGCTGAAGTTGATTTTTTTATTGTGGTTTCTTCAATAATGATCTGGATAATTTTGTTTGTTTGGTTTTTTTAGATTGTTGAAGATCAGAACTGTATAGAAATCTCATCATTCCTGACCATGATTAGTGTTACCTGGAGCATCTTCCTAGTTTGGACTAAAATAGGGCTGTTACTTGACATGGCACCTTGTTCTGTTAGTGCCAAACCATGCCCTTCAGTATGTCGCTGTGATATGGGTTTCATATATTGTAATGATCGCGATTTGACGTCTATTCCTACAGGAATCCCAGAGGATGCAACCACCCTCTTCCTTCAGAACAATCAAATAAATAATGCTGGGATTCCTTCAGAACTGAAGAACTTGCTTAGGGTGGAAAGAATATATTTATACCGCAACAGCCTAGATGAATTCCCCACTAACCTCCCTAAGTACATTAAGGAACTGCATTTGCAGGAGAACAATATAAGGACCATTACTTATGATTCACTTTCAAAAATCCCTTATCTGGAAGAACTGCATTTGGATGATAATTCTGTTTCCGCCGTTAGCATCGAGGACGGAGCTTTCCGGGACAACATCTATCTCAGACTTCTTTTCCTTTCTCGAAATCACCTTAGCACCATTCCCTGGGGTTTGCCTAAAACCATAGAAGAGCTACGCTTGGATGATAATCGTATTTCTACAATTTCCGAGCTGTCCCTTCAAGACCTTACAAATCTAAAACGCCTTGTTTTAGACGGAAATCTTCTAAATAATCACGGATTAGGGGACAAAGTCTTCATGAATCTAGTCAATCTCACAGAATTGTCATTGGTCCGCAATTCACTCACAGCTGCGCCGGTGAATTTGCCGGGAACAAACCTAAGAAAGCTTTATCTCCAAGAAAACCACATCAACCGTGTGCCACCCAATGCTTTCTCTTACTTACGGCAACTGTATCGATTAGATATGTCCAATAACAATCTCAGCAATTTACCTCAGGGTGTCTTTGATGATCTGGACAACATCACTCAACTTTTTCTTCGCAACAACCCCTGGCACTGCGGGTGCAAAATGAAGTGGGTACGTGACTGGTTACAGTCGTTGCCTTTGAAAGTGAACGTACGTGGGCTGATGTGTCAGGCACCAGAAAAAGTGCGTGGGATGGCAATCAAAGACCTCAGCGCAGACCTGTTTGACTGTAAGGATGACAGCGTGATAAGCACCATCCAAATCACTACTGCAGTACCAAACACTTTATACCCGGCCCAGGGACACTGGCCCGTTTCCGTGACCAAACAACCCGACATCAAGACTCCCAACCTGAATAAAAACTACAGAACCACAGCAAGCCCGGTACGCAAAATCATTACAATATTTGTGAAATCTGTAAGCACAGAGACTATTCACATCTCCTGGAAAGTTGCACTACCAATGACTGCTTTGAGACTGAGCTGGCTCAAGATGGGTCACAGCCCTGCCTTTGGATCTATAACTGAAACGATAGTTACAGGCGACAGAAACGACTATTTGCTCACGGCTCTCGAACCGGAGTCACCATACCGCGTGTGCATGGTTCCCATGGAAACCAGCAACATCTATCTGTCCGATGAAACACCCGAATGCATCGAGACCGAGACGGCACCTCTGAAGATGTACAACCCTACCACCACCCTCAATCGGGAGCAGGAGAAAGAACCTTACAAAAACTCCAGCCTGCCCTTGGCCGCCATCATCGGCGGCGCGGTGGCGCTGGTGGCCATAGGGCTGCTGGCCCTGGTCTGCTGGTACGTCCACAGAAACGGGTCCCTGTTCTCCCGGAACTGCACCTACAGCAAGGGACGCCGGAGAAAAGATGACTACGCCGAAGCGGGAACCAAGAAGGATAACTCCATCCTGGAAATCAGGGAGACTTCTTTCCAGATGATACCAATAACCGGTGACCAAGTGTCCAAGGAGGAATTTGTAATACACACCATTTTCCCACCTAACGGCATGAATCTGTACAAGAACAGCCACAGTGAAAGCAGTAGTAACAGGAGCTACAGAGACAGTGGTATTCCAGATTCAGACCATTCACACTCATGATACTGAGGGACGTGAAAGACTGGTTTGGGTTTTGTTGGGTTTTTTGGGTATGTTTTGTTTTTTAAAGAAAACAAGAAAAGACTGACTTAACAGTTGCTGTTCTACTGCAAAACACTGGATTAAAAGACTGACAAAGCAATGTACTGTACATTTGCCATATAATTTATATTTAAGAACTTTTTATTAAAAGTTTCAAATTTCAGGCTACTGCTGCGATTAATGTAGTGGGGATACCTGACCACAATTCTATATTTTAGTATTTTTTAGTAATTTGTACTGTATTTTCCTTGCTAATATTGAAGTTACAGACCATTTAACTTTTGTGTTCTACTGAGTAAGATGACTTGTTGACTGTGAAAGTGAATTTTCTTGCCGTGTTGAGCAGTCAGAACATTCATCTGAGATCCTTGTAAGTGTAAGCACAGACCATTTTTCACTTTGGTATCAATAAAATATTGAACCTGGCAAATCAGGAAGTTCAAAAAGTGGTTACAAAAGCTCACAGAACTTCCAGTGTTGGGTCTGTTAAATCTGTAAACCACAACAATATTCAATAAACAAAAATGCGTGTAGTAATGGGCAATATCAGCTGTCTGGATATATCCATTCAACAGTGGTGAAATCCAATTTAAATGAGAATAATCAAATTGATGACATGCATGAGACTGAAGCTTTTGACAAGTGTTGAAAAAACCTAATCTGTAGAGGAAAGCATAATCAAATTCCTAACAAGGACTTACAAAAAAAAAAAAAAAGTGGTAAGCTCTACAAACCAGGGGGGTAGATACAGTTTAGGAATAGATTTTTGGTTATGAGAATCAGTGGTCTGTATATTACAGGGAAAATGGTGATGGATGCTTACAGGCATTTGGGAGACAAGGGCAGGAAGACAGAGACAACACTTTGAAACTGCTTTGAAAAGAAAAAGGGCTGAAAGTGCAGTTTCACAAGAAAAAAAAAAAAAGAGAGCAGGACAAAACCCAAGGCAATAAAAGCAAGGTCTCAAAACTCTGGTCCCAAAGGTGAGGAGAAAAATGGGGAATGCAGCTATTCTGCAGCATATACGAGTCTGTGTTCAGTATACTGCTGTTACAGTCAGGAATACTGCCCATTACTGTCACAGTTATCCAGAAATTCCTTGGTAAATCTGTAAGGTAACATGTTTCTTTCTGCCTTCCTGCTGAACTATGAGCTATTTCATGTTTAAACCCCAAGCCACTCTTTGTTGCAATAATCATTCTGTTTCTTCAACTAAAAACCAAAGTGCTTTGTACGCCCTTTGGCCAGTCTTGTGTGTGCCTTGATCCAACGCTACATGTATCAAGCTTTTAAAAACTAAGAAAAAAGGAAATAATAAAATACCCACTTTTTCATACATAACTTAACTATGAAAAATACTGGTCTTATTCATGAATGAAGTTGAAAACTACTTCAAAATTATGCTGCACCTCTGCAGTGCACTGATAAGAAACCCACTCGGAAACTACTACTTTTCAGGTCATGAGCTTCACCTCTCTCTGTGTTCAGGTTAACAGCATTACACTTGCAGGTTTCCTTCATTATTAACTACTTGGAAAAGAAGTTTTCATAACAGTGAACAGCGTGAACAATGAAAGAGAGGGAAGGCGTGGAGCCCTCTGAAATAAGAGTTTTTAAAAGAAACAGCAAATGAAAAATATTTAATATTTCAGACAATGTCTCAGACAAGAAGGAATGTACACCAAATGCAGTTGAAATTGTGAGAATATTAGTAGTGCTTGGCCCGTTTCCCTAAGAGTAGTAAAGGATGAGAGATGAAAAAAACAGTGACCAACAGTGAGACTGATGGTTTCAGCAATCAGCCTGCAAATGTGTCTCCTACCAGGGATCCACTGAACCGCGCAGACCCAAAATTTCCAGTAGCACAATTTTTTTTTTCATCCTCATTTTCCAGCTGTGCCCAGGGAAGTTCCTCTCCAAATTCCCCTGTAGCATGGAAATGCTGACCTGTCACTTTCCGAAATGTCTCCTGCAGTTTCCTGAGCAGTGGAGGCGCAGCACTGTGCTTCCCTACTGACCTGATACAACCCGTGTCTCCTTTGCGTGGAGCTCTGAGTGGATCCGCGGGAAGGGGAGTGTAACCCAAACAATGATGTGCTCACTCAGTGTAATGCACCCAACAAGATTAGTTTGCTCCACTGTCCCATCTGGTGCCAGTCTAGGAAAGGGCAAGAAGCAAAGACTGAGCATGTGAAGCCTCATGTTGATGTGCAAAAAGTTTCCCAAGCAGTGAGCGGGGAAGGAAAACGACACAGAGGGATTGGATGGATCTTTCTTCGTCTGCTCTCACACAGAGGGATGGATCCCTGGTATCTGAGCCCATTTAATGGCTGGGTCACTAGCAAGAGAGCCTGGTTCTTTGCCAGCTGTTCTCCAGAAACAAAATTAAACAGGTTTTGTTGTTGCATTTTCAAGCTGTTAAAAAACCTCTCTCCCAGCTGGCTCCAAATTTATGTTGTGAAAAAGGTAAAATGACACTCAGTGACTGCTTTGCCCTCTGAGGCACCTAAGCCAGAAGTGCCTGGTAATGCTATGTACCAACTCCAGTGATGCCACGCAAGGTCATAAGAATATAAAAAACCTGGCATTTGAAGAGATAATTGTGTGACAGTCTTAAGTAAAATGACTTTTCATGTGACATTTTTATCTCAGAGGCAGTAGGGTACAAATCCAAAGCAACTTCAGTAAATCAACCCAGTTGTTCCTATTCCCCTTTCCACCAGCTAGAGTGAAAACCTGGACAAGGCTCTGTCTTCCTCAGGAAACCAGGTCAGGCTTGCAGAGAGCTGGTGTCCATTTACCACATGTGATGTCAATGCAAAAAACAGCACACTGGAGTGCACAAGACCTTCCTCGGGTTCCACAGCAACTTTTACTCCACACACACAATGTTAAAATCCATTTGGCAAGTGAAAGATTGCTTTCAGACTAAACTGTGTTTCTTGCTTTGGCTGTTTATGCAAATTTGTGTTCCTCTCCATGTCAGGCCCATCTCTTCAAGACTGCTGCTTATCCTAGTGCTGCAGTTGCTGCATGCAGTGCTCCCCAGCACCACCGCAAATCCCTTCTGCTGGACAGGTATATATGCAGGCAAAGCAGATTACTGCCGTAGGCAGTTTATTCAACACGTTTATCAAAACAACAATCCACATTAAATTTATCTCAATTCTTGAATTCCATGTTATTTCTGTGTACTGTTCAATATTTTATTGTGGAGCAAGTGGTGGGAATTTTTGAAGTGTTGCCTAAACCTATGTGGGTTCACTTGATCAGCACTCTCCACATTCAAATACTCTGCCCTTTTTAAATTTATATGGCTATCCTGAATTGCCCACAGTTCTGTTTTAACCTCAAAGCTGTCTCCACAAACACCCTGGTACTTTGGAAACCGTATTAATTTTGTCTCATCTTGGCACCTTCCAGAACTAGGGCCAGGGTCTGGACTCTGATCCTGATGGGTCCTTTGAACTCAGTACATTCTATGATTCTGTGAGAAACTTGCTTCGTTTATAAGCTGTTATTTCCTAGCTTTCTACCAGAGCCTGATGTGCAGCAACTGTTAGGGGTTTTTGATTGCTTTTTTCTCCTGGCTTTAACAGTACCAAATTCAAAGTACTATGGTCTTGGAACACAGTTTCCATCTCTCCTGCTAATGCACTAGTGAGCATGCAAGCTATCTTGTGCCAATGCTGTACATGTTGAATGTAGAGCAGCAAATGCAATAAAGCAAGAGCAAAAATAATAAAGGCTTATTTGCTATCAAAATAATTTACTGATGACATAATGCATTGAAGCACATATATAGAGACTTCTCTGCTGAGAGGATGAAATTTTGCACATTCACCTGCAGGTACAGTTGGATAAGCTCTTCACAAGTGAACTGGCAGATGCCATCTGCCTGCATTTATCCAAACCACGTTTGTTTGAGATAGTTTTGGACAGAACCATCATCCACAAGGGTATCCTCCACTTTCAAAATGCCTTAGCCTTACTCCCAAATCCATATATTGTTTTAGCATCACCTTGGGACAGATCTTTGTTTAATTAACTGTTTCTTTACTGGTACCAGAACAGCCAGAGCTTCAAGCTGCAGGCCAGCACTTAAACCATTGATTTTTTTTTCCCCAAAGCATAAAATTACTCCATACCTGGAGTTTTCATCTTCCAAACTAGCCCAGAACGATTCCATCAGAGAGAAAAAAGCTCATTGACTGAATTCAGACATAAGAATTTTACCTTTTTGTTTGTTTGTAAATGAAATTAATTTTGGGGAGGTGGATAAGAGTCCTACTCTTGTGATGAAATTGGAGCCCTTTCAAACACTCTGAAGGTACAACCATGACACAGGTATTAAATTCTGGACACAGCTGCTTTAAAAGTTTGTTCTTTTGGGAAACATGAATGTTTGATTTAATGGTTATTTCATCAAATACTTTCCTGCTACTCTTAAAAAAACCTAGATCAAAGCAGTACAGGGATCTCAGTAACAGGGTGGCAAAGCAGATGCTCAGAACAAGCATCACTTTGTCTTCTCAGCACAGGACATCAAGTGAGACACTCGCAGCAAGGCAGTCTTTAAGTGATGCCTGAGGAACATTTCTCCCCTGGGGGGAAACCAGGACACTTCAAATGGGTGTTAACTAAACCTTCTCTGGATTTTTGATGGTCTAAGGCAAAGGCATACAATACACATTTTGTCAGCTAAGCAAACGTCCATCATAAATGCCCTGTGCCTGAAAGCTGCAGGTCAGGGCTGCAGATGTGAACTTCCCAACTTCACTGCTTTTCAGAGGCCCTTTTTGTTTCTTAAGATGAAAATGTAATGGAGTCACAGTATAAAACCCCTCAAGATTAATAACATGAGCTGAAAACATCTTTTTGATATCTGAAGCTGGACCTTCTAAGCTTAGCAAGAACACTCATAAATAAGTTATAAAAATAGAAGGGTCTTAATAGGGCTAATTAAATAATCTGACTTGTTCAAGCTGGTTGATAGGCATACAGGCTGTCCTGAACAGCCCTCTTAAGTCATCAAAAACAGGGAGCAGATCACACCCAAGTGCTAGCACAGGCTCCCATCCCCTTGCTGAGCTTAAGGAACATCTATAGACAGAGCTGTGCAAGGTCTAATTGTTCAAACTCAGGGGGCTGCACCATGTTCTTTAATCACTAACTGTGGGAACATCATTTACAAAAGGATGAAATTATGCACATGATGCATAATTCAGTGTCCCTAATTTATGCAAAATAGTTAAAAATTTATTTATCTCAGAACTGCACATCCGATTTATGTAATACCGCTTCCTCCAGTGGCCTTAGTCCCTGATAAATGCCTGCCAGGAAACTGGCTTTCCACATGAAAACAGATTTTTTGGGGATGTGGGGATTGGTTTTGTTCAATAATTTAAATAATTTTACTGCAAATCTTTCAGTTTTGAATGGGATACAAAAGTCAACTTGTTGATAATTTCTGATTAATTCCCTCAGACACAGCAGGTGCTGGTGTGACAAAAGATGTCCCCACAAACTCTGCTTTCCCATCTCACCTCACAATAATGCTTTCCAGGGTTTTAACTTGAAGCCTTGCTTTTATTGCAAGGATTGCACAAACGTAATGAAATCTCTTTTCACTACTATAAGATGAAAACTGGGGCCCTCTAAATTTCGAGATGCACACGAGCAGTTGTAGTTCCATCATGCAGGCGTGGCTTTGCAGCAGCACCTTTCAGGCCAGGTTACACACAGGAGGCCATGGCAAATCTAAGCCTTTGTCCACCTCTGAGCCTGCTGTATTAACAACATTTCCTAAATTACTGCACCAAGCATCAGCAGCTTCAACAGGCAGCAAGAGAAAGCCTTCTTACCTTATTCAGCCACCAGTTTGTGTGTCTAAGGCAGAGTTAATTTGGCTTCCTTAGGTGTTGTTTTTCATGGATTCATTGAGGATGTACAGAGGTAACAGCTTTTAAAAAGGTATATACCCTTCTACCAAGGAATGCTGACAAAGCAGAGGATTTAAGAAGTGATGTTTCAACCCTTATTCCCAGAATTACATCCCAAATGCAAGCCTGTGTAAACCCCATGCACTTCTTGACTGTGTACTATATGCTCACCCCTTGTTTAAGCTACGTTTAATGGACACAAGTTATCTGCATTGCACTCCTCCTCAAACTATTTTCATTTTCCTCACAGTTTGAGCAACAATGTAAGAATGTGGATAGGTACAGAATCTGTGGTATTTTGTTTGTTTACCTGGTTTCAGTCCAATCTTCTCCAGAAACATTAAGACACTTATTTCCAAAGCTTGATGGAATAAATGACTGCCCACGAGGAACATGAGCTCATTAATAGGAAGAAAGCCATATCCAGGGAAATGCTAGCCCAGTGAGTAAATACAATTTTAGGGCATTAGCTGATAACACAGAACCTCCACCTAATGTCTTTAAAGCAATTATTTTACCTTAAGAACTCCTTAATGGCATGTAACCTACTGCATCCACTAAAAGCCTTTTCATTTCTCCCTGATACAGAAATGACATACGTCATGCTAAAATAAAAATTAAGAAAAACGCCGCCGTACTTCCAGGTCTTGGAAGTTTTTCTGGTTGCTGAAATTCAGCACTTTGCAGCCCACTGAGGTAAGCAGTCAGGAGAAGATCACTGGGGGAGCTAAACTGCTGACCTCGTGCAATTCTCTTGGATAAAGGAAAAAAAAGGCAGCAATGGAACTGCACATAGGAGCTCAGCAGCTCAACCACTGCTGTCCCAAACAGACCCTCACCTATCCCAGTTATGCACCTTGGTGCTTTGGACTACAGGAAAATATGAAGTATCTTTAAGGGTCAAAATGGTTGAGCACCAGCAGGACAACCACCATAAGCTCTTCTTTCTATTCTTTCATCTTTTTCTTTTCTCCTTTGTGAATTAAACGAAGCTCACTGAGAGAGTTTGTTCAGTAAGCAGGACTGTTATTCATGTAAAAACCTCTTGATTGCTAATTGCACTTGTTGATACATAGTGGAGTAGTGCTCTCCTTAAAGAGTTTGCACTTAAATCCAGGGCAGGCAGATCACAAAATGTTTTCCCTGGAAATCTCCACTATTTCCTGAACTTTCAGATATCTGTTGTTAAGGGTGGGGGGAACAAGATAATAATATGTTCCTAGGAAGTTGCTTTTACCACTGTTGCTTTCCTGTGTTCCATATATGAATTTAAGAAGTCGAAATAAACAAGAGCAATTAAAGAGAATTTGGGAGGAGAGGTACAATACCACAAAATCAAGTTTCTGCTACTGAGAATTGAATTATGCTGAACAACTGCTTGGTTTATCATAACTTATCTGTCTCAGGAAATGTTCACATCTTTCATTATCTGCTGGCCTAGGGACAGAGCTGCACTGATCAGAGCGTTCCTTGGGTACAGACAGAGGCATTAAAAGGAGCCAAATATACCTAAAGAAAACTAATAGGGACTGTTTTTTGTAAAAAAAAAAAAAGTCCTAAATTTCTCTGTTTTGTCCAAAACATTTTGTCCCAAACTCTGAAATATATTACTATCCTACACTATTCTCAAAAAAAAAAATAGCTTATCTTTCGAGCATGGAAGATTTGATGTAATGCCCAGCTTTACCTGTAAAATAAGTTTTAAAGGTTTTGTTTATATGACTTCATCCCCAGTGCTATGATGAGCACATGTTCTGCTCAGAAGTAAATGCATGTTTGTGCATTGTAGCTCCCACCCATTTTCCCTTCCCATTTTCCCTGTGTTATCAACTGACTTCTTGAACACTTACATCATTTTACTCATTAAATACTAGAAGTCCAAGAAGTGGTTTGTCAAAATTTTTTTAGGGTCTTAAGAGATGTGAGAGGGAAAGGACAGAGACATTATCTAGGGAACAGATATCAGAGGAAAAAGGCTGCTATTGTGTGTTGCAGGGAGATTTTTCTTGTTTTACTGAAAGGAAAAAAAACCAAACCCGGACTTTCACAAACACAGCGATTTTGACAAAAGGACCTGCTCATGCAAGAAACACATCTTGTTCCCAAAGCAACCACGCCACGTTGGGAAGGGATGGGAAGAAAGTGTCTCTCTTTGATATGGATCTGAAGGTGATATCCTGTATCTCATGAAGAGCACCCCACTGGTAGAGTCAGAGTAAACTGGATTGTCTTAACATCCATTTTAAACTCACTGCTGGTGTTGCTGCAAAACTAGGGAGCAAAGCAACCCAGCCTCAGAGACTTCAAATAAACCCCCAAACAAATCAAAAAACAACCAAGCCTGCAAAATCCTCAAAAAGCACCTATCAAAGTGATTTCAGCCCAGTGATCTGGTACACAGTCAAAGGATGTAAGCTCTTCTAATCCCACTCTTTGAGCTCCTCCAGGCTCCAGCCCCCGTTGCCATGGCCCGGCTGACACCTCCTGCAAAGGACAGGAGTCCCACAGGCCTGATGGCTGCTGGCTGTGGGGCTCACACTGCAAAAACAGCTTGGGGGTGAGGAGCATGAACGGCACCATTCCAGTCCAGGAGGTTTTACTGCAATGAGTTCAGCTCTGGGCAGGCTGCCACCATCAGCGTATTTCTGACAGGTATTTTTCCTCCTCAGAATACCTAACACTACTGAAAGCACTCACTGCTACATTACATACTGCTGGTTTATTTAGATAAAAGAAAATAAAATTTTAAATTGCCTACTGTTCTCCTTTGTGCTAATAAAGACTAACTTTATCCTTCAGTATAATCCCGCCAAATCAATTAAAACGCGTTTGGCGGGTTGAAAGGATACTAGTGAAGTATTAACAAAAGCCTGGTTTGGATTATGCAAAATTTTTGCAGCAATTGACTGATGCAAAGATTTCTTTTCAGGAAAATAAAATAAATCTGGCTCTTCAAAATGTTTCTTACTCCGTTTTGCTCAGCAGCTCTAGGAAGTTATTAGGTCAAACTCCCACAACACTGACCTCTTCCTGAGGTTTGCAAGTCAATATGTGAGTGATGAGTCAAGTCTCCCAGACTCATTCATGGAAATCTCTACAGTGCTGCTATAAACTGGTGCTTAAGGATATTAAATAGGAAAATGTCTTAGAACAGAAGCAGCTCATGTCTGGGTATGCTTGGGTGCATCACTGTCAGCTGAGGAATCCATCTAGGACTTGCCTGAGCCTTCCCAGGAATGAAGCAGAACTCCTCAGGATAGGGAAATAAACCCTGCTAGGTGTCAATGGGGGCTGGAGACCTGCCAAGGCATCTGTTCCCATGTCTTACAACCAGCTAAAATGCCACTGTGGAAGGGAAAAAACAATTTTCCCCCTGCTGAGAAGGAGCTCTAGCAGGTGCTGTTGTCTGTAGTAGGTCTGGTCAGCAGACAGTCAGTACTGCTTCCTTTGCAAAAAACAAACATTGGGATAAACTTTCATCTGTCAAGCAAGCCAGGGATCATGTTTTCTAGTGCTTTCACATTCGTAGGAAGCTGCCTCTGACATCTCCCCCCAGGGCTTGATCATACAAGGAAGGAAAAGTAGGGAATTTTAAAGACGCTGGCAAGCGTTTGGTCTTTCAAAATGTCATCGCTAATCTCCACATCATCCAGCCCGCTCGGTAATCAAGACAGAGGAACTGTACAAGTGCAAATTAGTGTCACTTATGTCCTGAAAACAAGTAAGAAAGAGGATATGGAATAAGTATGCCCAAAAGCAACATCAAATTTATTCTCCATGATCAGATGAGAGATTTACTGAAGTTTACTTCACCTTGCACGGAAGAAAAAAACCCAAACAAACATGAAGATATCTCTATGACATTTACCATCTGGCTGAGCAGGTTAGTGCTGCATTAAAAGGCTGCTGTATTCTGCTCAGTAGCAGTGAGAACAGGGAGGCAAGGAGTGGCCCTGAGCTCCCACAGCCATTTTCAAACACTTCCAAGATAGAAGACCCGCCTTCTGCAAGATCTATTTTTTCTTTTGGGTCTGTTAACAGAAAAATTAACAGTACCACCAGGGTTATTTTAGGACATTATGCATCCCAACAACCTGATATGAGTAAACAGAATAAATGTTGGGGGGTCACCTGCTGAGGTGCAGGACAGGCATCTAAAAGCAGCTCTGTTACCAATCCCAAAGCATCTTTTTCTCTTTCAAAGGAAGGCACCAGCGCCGTGAGCCCAAGGATGAGCAACCTCAGCACAGGACTGGGAAAGCACATGAAAAATTGCCAGTGTTTCCCTGAATCACCGAAGCACGACAGGGCTAATTCCTACATGGGCACCAGGAAGTTGTCCAAGACCTTTAAACTCTGATTCCTCTTGGAGCTGACCCAGATGTGACTGTTCCTCTACCAGTAAAAAATCCACTCACTGTGTAATACCTGCGCTACACGACTGTATGCTGATGATGCAGGCTCCCTGAGCACTGCAAATGCTGGGGGTATTTGTTGTTAAATCGACAGTTCTGCAGGAGTAATCATTGTACCTGCCTGGAAAAATCCCAGTATTTCCTATATGGGGAAAGGCAACTGTTAATTGCAGGTATTTCATGTTAGAAGAAAACTAGCAGGAAAAGAAAAACAAATACCACTTCCGCCCACTCCTCCAACCATAGTGATCAACTTACACAGTCTAACTTTATTTTAAAAAACCTGAAAATATTCTGTGTCCAGAACAGTCTTTTTTAAAAATGTGCTTTGTAAGGCCTTCTTTGTAACATTCTTCCTTTGCTAATGATTTTTAAATGTTCTTCTGATCAGTTTGAAAGGGACTAGTAATTTTTGGCTCAGCTGTAGCAGCAATAGAAGGAATCAGCACAACGTGCCAGAGGAATGTAAAATGTACTAACCAGATATGGAGTCAGCTACACAACACTGAAATCCATGCAAGTCCACATCAGATTGTTTACCACTGCAGAATTTGTGATATTTACTCTGCCATTCAAGAACACTCTTTACATGACACTTACCCTGATCTCTCAAAACCACATATTATATACATAGCCATAGGTGAAATGGGAACACTAGTGCTCTAAATCTATTCTCCATTTTATTTGAAAACATCATGTATAATGATAAATTATTTTTCCTTTTAAATTACATTTCATTAATCTTTGTCCATTAAAATAAAGATACAAGCACATGGCCAGATATTTTTCTGTATACAGCATCATCACTCTTATGATAGAATTAATAGGTCTTCCAAGCAATTTCTGCTAAGCACCCAAAAGTAAAGAGTGAGCAAATTACAATACTAATACTAATTTATTAAGGTACTTTCAAATGCCTTCAGCTTCCTTTTTCTTTGTTTGCAGCACTGTAGGGCCATTTGATAAAGCAAAACTGCAGCTGTTCAGCCCTGTGTTTACTAAGGTAACTGTGGCTGAAAGCGAAATGGAAGTGACAGCACCAGGGCTCCCTCGCCTTGCCAGCAGCAAGGCTGTGCTGGAGCGGCTGCTGCTGGAGGAAATGAAACTGTGGAAACTCTGAAGGATGACATTACTGGAGAGCTCTGCAATTCAGACTGGCAAGGAGGCAGGATTGGGAGCCTTGGAGAGCTGCCACCGCCTCCCTTCTACGAACCACGGTGTCCCTTTCCCGCTATGCTGCTTTCTGGGCTGTACAATGTGTTTCCTTAGACCTGCACCCATATGGACACTTGGACACTTACACCAAGTCAGTCATACTGGCCACTCCTGGTAGAAACCAAGCCTGCCACATTTATACCTCTGTCAGCGCTAATTCTGCTGCTTTTTGAGGATGTGACAAAACTCTGCTGTGCTGCAAGCAGAGGTTCGTCACAGCCAAGTGAACATACTGCAGGCTCACAAGACAAATAAAACCTCTCAACTTTTATTTGCAGGTTGTCCTGCAAAATTCTCTCATTACAGACACGTTTATTTCACAGCAAATTTATATATTTTTTAACTTTCCTAAAACAGGTGCTTATGAAGGCAAGTGCTACAATGCTTGGTCCTTCGGACTGCATTTCAAATAACAAAAGCTAAAAGGGTCTCATTGATCAAAGCTTTTTTTTAAATCAGAAGATCAACTGTTTCACGCTGTTGAAAATAGGAGAACAAATCCAGGCAATACTTTCTATTTCCCACTCCTACTCGTAGAAGCACATGTGACATTTATAACCACAGTGTAAAAGCTCATTAATACTCTACACTGACCTATTAAAAGGGTTATTGGCTTAACACAATAGGATACATTCTCGTGGAAAACAGGCAAGGAAAGGAGAGAACAGCTCAAGATAAGCCACCTCTCCACAAACAGGCTCAAAGGATGAGATCATTAAATGAGTGTTAAAAGCATCTAACATTTTTCACCTCCTCTCTGCTCATTTCAAAACTAGCTTAAAACCACAGAATAAAAGCCCAGTGAACACCCCAGTACATTTTAAAAGGCAATTCTCTCTCAAAGGGCTGATAGCAGGCAGGGAGTGGGAGAAAGGTTTATTTTAGTTGAGCTAATCTGACAGACTGGCACCTACTCAGAGGTGTTGGAAGACGTCTGGCGCATCCACACACCCACCAAGAGCAGCACTAAATTCTTAAAAGAAGACAGGGCTGCCTATGCATTAAGTTCCCTTTTTAAGTACTTTTCCCAGAAGCTTTGTTCTTTCTTTTCAAAGAAAACACTTAAAGCAAGCTCCCAATAAATGCACTCTGGGGGAGACACTTCCAACACTTGACCTTGGGGTTTGCCAAAACTCCAAATGCTCAAGGCACGGTGCCCACCAAAAAGGATGAGAAATCACCTGCCTGCCAGATGAAGTGGGGTCCATATTCACAACCCATGCAGCCTTCTAAAGCCATCCTTTAGCTCAAATAAATGTGCTTTGCTCGGGGTATTTTTCTACCATAAACTTACACAAAACAAGCCTAGCTCCTCTCAGCTTGTGTTTTTCTAGGCTGAAGCCAAGCTCTTCCAGGCTGCTGGTAAAATGCTGGCTGATCCTTCCACCACTATCCTAATTAGCCTTCCTTGACCTGTGGCTGTTTAAACTCATCTTCCTAAGTACAGACAGGACACCTTCATTCTTTACTGCTCCCAAATGTTGAGCTTATAGAAGGAATTCGTATCATGCATCCTTATGCACGTGACATTCTCCTGAAACCAATTAATGGCAGAGGAGAGCAGTTCTTCTCACTTAATAATCCAGTCCTCCCCCGCCTTGCCAATGTCTCTCAGCTTTGGAGTTGGCAAATTTATTTAGCAAGCTTTTAATTCTTCTGTAAAGGCTGCTAATGAAAATATTCAATAAAGCACGATTTGATCTTTGAGGAGCTCCAGCAGTTCCTTCGCACAAACTTGCAGCGATAAAAAGGTTATCGACAATGACAGCCCTGAAAGGCTCATCTTTAAAGGTATCTTAACCACCTCAAAAGCCCTTCTTGCAGGAGATAGGATTACCATGATGCAATCAAATTATGTCCAATTATCTCAAGTACTTTGAGCATTTGTGCCAGCCACCCACCCCAAAGGAAAACAAAAACTGAAATAACACTGTTTGACACACACAGATGCAGTGAGCCCAGTGACCACTTTTACTCAAACTACCCCAGAAAGGAGGTCACTGTCATTGTTTCCTGCTTCCCCCAGGATGTCCCTCTCATCCACACGGAGATGCTTTCTTAGCACCACGAAACAGCTTGCAAAGCACAGATCCCTTATGATACCGCAATTAGCTAATTTCCTATACTGATATCTCTTATACAGCGAACAGCATTTTAATTAATTCTTTAAATATATATTCCTCCAATAGGTTGAACCTTAATTAAAATTAGAAGTGCCTGATAGCATCTTCTTATCTGGTTACAGACGCATTTTTTTAAAATTTGCGGTGATGGTATCGCAACCACATTAAAAGGAATACATATTGAATTTTATATTCCTTCAGTTCAGCATAACACTAAGAAAATTAATTCAGTCTGCATTTACACTCACAGAATCTGTCTCCTGCTTCAGTAATAAATATTTTTGCTTTGTTTCAAACACAAGTTTTACAAAACGGTTTTAAACTTGGCCCTGGGCACGTCTCTGACCAGCAGAGATCTGCTGATGCTTAATCTCGTATTTCATTAGTTATTGCTTAATTAGAACCCCATTTGAAAGAAGCTGAATAAAAATGGACCATTTAATTATCGTGAGACATGAAAGAGGCAGAAAGTTCTTTGTAATCCCAGCTGCTCCTCAGCAAGTTTTTATCGTGTTTATCACAGACATCATACGTGACTTCACCGTCTCTCTGCGCTCTGCATCTCCTGATCTCCTGCTCTTCAGTCAGCACACCTGATCTGCCACTACTCCTACAGTCACCTTCACACACCCCCCTGGCAGCAGGGAACACCACGATCCCGTGGTGACACGTTCTTGCAGCCCAGGAGCACCAGCACCACCGCTTCCCAGGCCCCACCCTGTGCTTTATCACACCTTAACCAAAGACCAGCACAGCGACCAGGGGAAAAACTCCAGCAATATCATTCAGCTGTAACAAAAGCACAGCTGAACACGAGGCCTTCTCAAACCTGGCAGGGTTTATTACAGCTCTAAAGCAAGCAGGGCTTCTTGGGTGCGAGCACTAGCCTTAAATATTGATTAAGAAACTACAAAAGTTTGTCCTGAGTCTCTCTAAACTGCAGCTTTTTCTCTTTATAGCCAACCAATTAACAAAAGCAGCAAGTGTACAATGCAAGTACAGAGTGACCAAGTTAGTATCTATTACATGCACAACTGAACACCAAATGGTATCAGTATTTCCCCTTGTTCAGGAAGCATTTACACACGAATCCCAAATTTTCATTGTTTTCAGGCTTGGGTGTCCGATTATAATTTCAGCTTTGTGATAGAAACAAAATGTGCTCAAAACACCTTCAGTTTATCTGAGAGGCTTTCACAAACTTCAGTCATGTCTGAAACGAGTCTCTGAAATGCTTTTTCGTGAATTGTAAATTGAAGTGTTACTGCCCTGTATTATGCAAATAGCCAAATTCTAGCATTGTAACAGAAGCAGTAAGCTTGTTATCCTGTCAGTCCTGCAAGCAGACACCTTCTTAGAACATGATTTCCAAAACTGCCTGTGTGCTCCTTTAACTGTACTAGTTTTGATACTAATGAAGGATTTACCACCAACTTAAATGAGCCACCCAACAATGAGCACTTCTGAAAAGCTGACCATTATCTTTAACTTGGAATGCAAACAATACCCTCATACTTATCGAAAATTCCCATAAAAGTATTTATGTTAACAAACACAAGATATCTAGTGGAACTAAACAAAGTAAGATAGCGGGTATCAGGACTCCTGCTAAATGAGCATCACACGGTGCATTCCGTCAATGCAACAGTTAGCTACGCTTGGGTGTTCAACAACTAGTTCCAGTTAGATAAATTATACAGCTCAACATTTGTATGTGAAAAGTAAGAGTATGTGCAACTGTCTTAAGCTGAGATCATCTCTATCCCGACAGTCATCCTTTAAGGAAGAATTATGCATATGGTGCGTGTGGGTGGACTGAAACCACACCAGGATGAGCGTTACCTCGCTGCAGCTCCGCGAGGCAGCCGGGGTGGAGGGCTCAAAGGGGCCCGGGCACCTGTCAGATCCATCAGCACATAAATCAGCGTATTGGTATCAGCAACCCGCGTCACGTGGATCCCATGGAACCCTGCAGCGTTACCCCATCCCTGCAGCTCCCCACAAAGCCCCGGCAGACAGACGCTGCCTCCCACTCGGGTAGCACCCTGCAGGTGCAGGTGACACGAGGCCAGGCGGTGCCAGGGCGCGCTGTCCGGCACACCAGGCGCGCCACGCCTCGCCGACCGGCACATCACAGCACCCTCACCAGCCGGGACACAGGATCCCCCCCCTCCTGCGGGCCTGGGAGCCCGGCAGCCAGCTGGGGTTTGCTCCATGGAAGGTGCAGCCCCAGGGACAGGACAGGTGTGCCTTCCACAGCAGACAGTGTGGTGACAGGCATCCCACAGCACCAGTCCTCATCACTGCTACTACAGCACGGAGCCTTCTGGCCTGGCTGGAGAGCAAGGCAGGAATTAATCCAGGAATAGCGCTGGAAGGAAACAGGATTCGGAAAGCTGGAACGCATCTGAGCCCCCAGCCCATACCATTTCATTCCAGAGCAGTTAGCATCATGTTTGCTTATATTCAATCCTTTTCTTTCTCATTTTAACTGACTTCATTTTTACAAAGAAAAGCTCAGTTTTAATGTATTTCTTTAATCCTTCTCACGGCATTATGCTTATGCTTATTTCTTTATAACTTACGTTAGAGAGCAGCTTCCCATATCTGTGCATTTTTTTCTTCAGGACAGAGGTTTCAAACTCATCTGTCAAGTTGAATGGAAATAGGGAAGCGCTAAGCTCTAGTGTCTTGGGATATGAAAACACTGACAGTGTTTGCATGCTGCAGCTGAAAACAATATACTGAGGAAGCATCAAGGGGTGTTTCTAGCAGCAGACGGGAGCAGAGAGCAGAAATAAGGCTCAGACAGAAGAAAAGGAATTGATTTGGAACTGGAAGAGCCACCTCTGTTTCCTCTCATTTTTCACAGCTATAAATTAGATGTTCATCTCCATACCTGTTTCGGGGGGCTGTTTTAAAAGCTGCTCCCGGGGTCTGCACAGCTTGCAGGCTTATGCAGGTTATGCATGAACAAAGAGTCGCCACCATCATTAAACCCACAGCCTCATTAGAGGTACCAGCAGAAATTATGTTGGGGGAGAGAGGGTATCTGAATATATTTTTCTCTCTGAAATATCAACACATGCAGAGCTGGCCTGCAATCTAAATGAAACCAAGGGAGTGCTTCCTCTTAAAATGCATTGATACTGCTTGAGTGAAAAGTTTGCTGCTGATGGGTTTTATGTGCATCTAAGCTGAGCCAAGTGAGCTCAAGACAGTCTAGCAATCCTACCATTTACCGTGCTGCAGTAAAAAAGGGCTTTTTGCATCTTCCTAATTGTATTCTCAGACTGCACAACAGACTCATCTATTCCCACTACCCTATAAATGACAATGCTGTTGTAATATTTATTAATGTATCTCCAAATGTTAAAAAAAGCAAACAGTAAGAAGGAAGAGCAAACACAGAGTAAGAGGCTACTGTCCATGCTTCCACAAACACTTGAGCCAAGTGTACTTACACACCAGCATAAATCAAACAGGCACAATCCAATTTAAATACAAGTCCTGCTAGGCTTTTTCATTAATGCATGGTTTATGCTTTTGTCATCTTTTGACTAATTTTATTACATAATACTGAGAGATTTACTATATTACATTACAGCTCGGCTAGTCATAACAGAATTGAAAAAGTTAATTTTGCTTCTCTGTTTCAGAAGCTAGAGAGTATATTATGTCATGCTGGTTTTCAATTCTTCGAAAATTCCCCTTTTGTTCCCTCTTCCCATTCAACATTAAGAGATACACTTCCTATGTACTATTGCTCTTTTAAAAAGCATACTAAAGAATGCTCCCATCCTTGTACAGGCTGCCTCTCAAAAAAAACAGTTCTTCAAATTTTTTAGTTTCTTGTCTATGTTGCTCCATCCTATTTTTTTCAAGGTCCCTGGTCAAGCAATAACAGCTCAGCAGTTCAGCACTGACCTCAAGGAAGAAAAGCTACAGGGCCACCCTGCCTTCCTATTTCCCTTACTCAAATCAGCACGAGTAATTCCACTTAATTCGGAGAGATACATTTACAGCCCATTTTTGAAGATGGGAACATAACTCTGGGGGGCTGTTACTAGCTTTTTGTCCTTTTTTTTATTGTCTTCTTTAAACAGCTGCTGAAGAACACCATCAGAGGCAGGATGATACTCTGCCCTAAGATGGCTGCACTTGGGAGTGAATCACCACAGACAGAGCAGCATTACAAGAAATAAACCCACTGCTGAACATTATGTGTGCACTTATCTCCATTTCCCTGTTTCACTGGGCTTCTTCTTGGTTTTATTCCTAAGCATTTTATTCAAATTTCTTAGTTCCTCAGCACCAATACACAGGAGGACCCAGCCAGAATACAGAAAATTGTCCACAGCAAAGGCTCCTGTGCCTACATCTCCAAACTCGTATTGCTTAGAAACTCCAATCTAGTGTCCCAGCTGTTAATGGAAACAGAGATTTTGGCCCAGAAGATTCTGTAATGTAAAGAAGTACAGAAAAAAAATAAATCGAACAATGGGAAAATAACCATTATTATTACAGTGTGCTGCACATACTGCATGGCACAGGTCAAAATCATATTTTAAAAAATGGAAGCCATGTTACTGATAAAAACACCTTCCACAACACACAGCGGATAATACACCTATCATTAGGGATTTTCTAGCCTTTTTATTTGCAACTTATTTTAAACTGACTGCTCAGGGCGTGCTGCTGGTTCCAGACTAATTACTTCCAGATTGTGTTGGATTTTCCCACACACAGAAATAAGCAGCATGCTGAATTTCATCATGTCAAGGTGTTTCCATCAGCTGCTTAACAACTACTTTGGGAAACTCATCTAGATGCAATTATAGCTTTACTGCAAAGTTTTTGTTGTTTTGTTTGTTTGTTTTTAAACACCGGACCACAAAAATCATGTTCCTCATTCAATTCCCATTGAAGTAAATAGGATGGTTTCCATAGACTTTGATGACTTCAGGAAGAAGTTTCATAAAAAGATGAACACCAAATCTCTTCATCTACCAGGGAGAGAGGTTAATCTCTTATTCTTAATGCTTGCACATCAAAGAACTCCAGCACTGCACAGGATTGCTGCACATGAAGTCCAATAGATGGCCATATCACAGTCATGATTTGAAATGAAGAGTATTTACATGAAACACACCTCCAAAACTAACAACTTGGATTCAAAAATACTAAGCCCTTCTCTGTGAAGTAGCATGTTATCAATTCAAAGAGATTAATCTTTAAGATAAAAAATACGAAGCCACTAATTTCATTCATAGATTTTCTTTTCATTTCCCTACAAGTACCACATAGCAAACCTCACCTGAGTACGGTGTACTTTTATCCTTTCAGTTTGTCACAGAGCATAGTAAGACATACTTAGACATATTTTCTCTCCAGATGATATTTCAGGTAGTTGAAGGCAAAAACCATTTAAACACCTCTAGCAATGGGGGAATACTTTAAACCCTTTCCCAAGAAGAGTTACAGCCACCACACAGAAGGTTTGCAGCACAGCGCTCCTCAGGAGACACTACTCCCAAGAAGCACCTGGAAAGAAAACACTTGTTTGCCTGAAAGCCCTTGGCAGAAACCTCAGCTCCGAGCTCAGGGGGTGCCACATGTGGCAGAGCTGTCTCTGCAGCAGCCAGCCCCAGACAAACAGAGACCACTGCATGTGCAATGACCACGGGTGCATATTAAATACTGATTTCTTCAGTCAACTACTACAACCAACAAAGTGAGAAAGCGGTGGGTCCCTGACTAAGGGTCTCAATAATCTGCAGAATTCACAGCTTTGCTTTGGCCCTGAAATGTTTGAAGCTGCTTCTGTTTTTCTGTATAGCCATGATTATAGGAAAGCAGCTGCCTTAATGAACCATTAAGTGGTGCACACAAAGTGTGCTGGAAAAAAGAGGCTGGGGATGAGACCTTGTTCTGCCGTCTAAGAAGTTTCTTGGCCACTATTTTTCCTCCTTGTCACACACTCAGTCTCTGAAGTGAACACACATTTCACCTATAATACAATGAATAACTTCTTATGAAATATATAATGACACTGCATTCCACCTTTGTTAGAACTGTGCTGGCAGTGTTGATTTTACTTTTACGCTTAAAATAAAGACTAAGATCAAACAAATATTTTTAGCAAAGAAATTTTTCTTTGAAGTTCAAAAAAAACCTAACAAGTGAGAGAAGGTCCTTAGGAGCCTTTTATTAAAACTAGAATTCTGCCCACTTCTTTCATTAGCTAACATTCCCAGCGAAATTCTCATGCTGAAACACAAACTGCTGGCATTCTTCTCTGGAATGTAAGCAATGATTCCGTTGTTTCATTCCAAATATGACAATTAATGTTTAGCATGTACTGAATAATCCTATCCATGATTGCTCACTATTATGTGGCTTGTTCAAATCAGGCCATAGTTAGCTGTGACTGAAAGTTACCAGACTATGGAAAATTAAATGACTGTTTCATTCCTTGGTAATAATTATCTTTCTTTTCACTCTAAAAACTTGGAGATTGGTACCTGAAACATCTCCTCTCTACCTGCTCTTCCAACTCTGTAACAAATTCAAAGCACTTTTTCACGCTGTAAGCTCCAGCTGGAGCCTAAGAACAGACACGTAACAGCAGAAGAAAGACCAGTTGGACTTGCACAGACTGCACTGCAGGCTGGGAGGAGAGCAGGGGAGGAAGAGCTTCATTTATAAATTCATATAAGCTGCTCCAAGATTAACCCAGAGGAAAAGTCCACCCTTCACACCAGCAATTATTCATCTTCAGTACCATTTATTGGGTATGCTTTAATTTGTGGAACCCAAGACAATTGTTTATCGTGTCATAATCTGGAAATAATTGTAGAGATTACAAAGTAATGAAATGGATTTTTGCTGATGGTTGGCAAGATTAATTATGTATTTACAGCATTAAGTAATTTTCTACATGTATTTCCTACAACTGTGTCACTTGTTGGGTGGGTTTTTTCCCTGTGCAGAAAGGAGTCACACAAGTACAACAATGTTGGATGTGAAAACACCACAAGCAAATTTAGCAGAAACCATATGTTTTAAAATCTATCAAGTCATTAAAATGTCATTAAAACAACAGATTTTAAGATATGGAAATGAGAAAATGCAAAATTCTTCAATAAGCAAGGAAAGCATCACTGTAAGGAAAACCTTTAATACATGCAGCCACAACAGGTTTTATTTGCTTGCTCCTCTGCTGGCAGTATTGTAATAACATTGATAATGTTCAATATGATATCATTTCTTTCCCCACCTGTGTCTTATATCTAAAAGAAAACATAAGAAACTGCAGAGGAGGAAAAGATATTCCACTGCAACCAAGAGAAGCTTATGTCTGAATTAATGAAAACAGTATTTCACTCCAAGTTGAAGTGATTTGCCCCAGGTGGCACAAGTTAAAAGCAGAACTGCTGGTTGTAATCCACTCCCTCGGCTCCTCCTAAGTCACTCCATCAGATCCCTTACCTGCCTGTGTCTGAACAAGACACATGTTGCAGCACACACCAGCTCTGCTCCACTGGCACTCATCTGTCCCCCTCTGGATTTAGTCCAATACTCCATGTAACTAGGAAATTACCTCACATTTCACATTTCAGGCGCAGAGCAGGAAATCAATACACACTGCAAATAACGCAGAAAATCCTTCAGCCTATGTTTCTCAAACTGAGAATCCTTTCACAGATTTCTGAAGGATTCAAGCCTTCCGTTTTCTTCCAAGCACTGTCATAACCAACCAGGGCATCACTACAGCTTCAGCAGAGTCAGAATCAGCTCCCCCAAATGCCACGTTGGAAACGTGTTGACAGCACCATGCAAATACTCAAAGTCCTTTTCCCACTCAAATGTGCCCCCAGCAGTTTTCGCTGCATTTGTCCACAGAGCACACAGATTTTGCTATGACTCAGTTGTTTTACGTTTTAGTGCTTATCCATAACAGACTAAATTCTGTTATTGTTTCCCTCCAGATAAGCAGCTCCAGTAACCACATGGAATTACTGATGGCAGAGAGCAAGCAGAACTTGTCCCAGTTTCCTTAACTGGCTAGATTGAAAATCTGAACGATTAATCCTCTTAAAAAAAAAAAAAAAAAAAAAAAAAAAAAGCCTACTAATACACTTAAAGTCATAGCTCCAGCACTGAAAGCCTCTTGGCCAAATTCTGCCAAAAGATCCTGTAAGGATCCTTTAAGGAGGGCTGGGTTTTGCCACTTACTTTTGGTCACTGTGGGGAGGCCATTTACTTTTGGGTGTGAGGGGGATTTGGTGTGTCTTTTTCTAAGAACATTTGTGAATATTAATAGCTATATACCTTCAAGATAAATAAAAACCTCTTGGGAAAACTCACATCAAAGGATGAAACTTACTGGTGAAGAATGACACTCACTGCTAAGCACCAATTTGACTCCTAAGTTAACTGAACACCAGACAGAAATTGTGCAACATGGAAATTGTGCAAAACCACAATAACCATCATCTCAAACAATTCATGCCCTGCATGGGATGTGGTAGGGTGTCCAAACATCCTCATTGACTTGCCTTACATAGAGAAGATTTTGTTTTCTGTCAGCAAGCAGAAGGTACATAACAATTATGCTCCATTCCCTACAGCATTTGTTATCCAAATTCTCTGATCTCAGGGGCTGCCTGACACTGGATTCTGAAAGTGTTTAGTCTTGGCCTTTTAAAAAAGACAAAGTGGTAAATTAATAGGAAAGTCTTAAACAGAGGATGCAAGAAGTCCTGCATATTCATGCAGAACATCGACTGAGCTGAGAAAAACCACCTAGAAGAGAGAGTGGAGGAAATAATAAAAGCTGGCAAGCTGCTCCTCGACTTCAGCTGCCCCTTGGTGACTTGAGAGTGTTCTCCTCTTTTCTCAAGACAGCACCAGTTACACATGAATGCTTCTGAGTGCCAGCCTCGTTAAAAGTTTACATTGGTACCAGCTCCTATAGCCAATGCAAAATTAATATTCCAACTTCAACTGAGAAGGCTGTCACAGTTGCTCCACCAGAGTTTGCATACAAGGAAAACAAGTGTTACAGAACAGGAAAATCACATTAACTGTGTTCTCAAATTGCCGCTCTGAGCATTGCATACTAATGTATTAATATTTGTTTTTAAAATAAGCATCTGCTGCTGGAAGACTGAAGGAGAACAGAAAAGCAGATGTTACCCAAAGCACCACAACAGTTTAGGAAAAGAAGGGCTGTGGGTCACTGGCATCTGCCTATCCACTGTCAGGGAACAAGGACGTTGAACAAGGACATTCTTGCCTGGAAACCATTTCAGAGCCAAACTTTTGTGCAAGTCTTTAAAATACAGATTAAAGAGAACTCTAGATTTCATAGAGCCAACTGATTCTGAGTGTACAGGGAGAAAAGAGGGATTTTCCTTCTTAGCACTAATAAAAAGATCCTTGGCCACCTGAAGTCAGGAAGCACCTGATACTGGATCTGAGGCAATTGGGATTTGATTTGTATTTCAGAGGCCTCCAATGCTCCCTCCCCCATTGCCCCCTTGGGCTTGCTTTTCCTCTAGCCCAGCAGGGAAGGCAGCAAACACGTGCACAGAGGCGACATGACTGTAAGCTGGTAAAAAGCTGCTAAGCTAACTGATGGCAAATCTGACCTTCCTAAAACCCTTGACAAGAATTTAAGAAGATAAATATCATTATTTCAAGGAGCAGGATTCTCACAGATATCCCATTAAACTTCAGGAACAGCAAACCACGACAGGGTGCAGCCTGCACATGGCCAGCAGGACAGGGATGTGCCTCTGTAAGATCAATCACAGAATTATTCAGAGGGAATAGGTGCATACAAAATATAAACCAACTTCTTTATTTTTTAATAACATACTGAATGTTCTCAAGTTCTCCGAGTAAAAAGCATTTAAAGATCATTGTAATTTATTCCTCCTGATGTTTCCCTTAACTGCATTATTACTTTTTGCACCAAGACACATCTCAGCACCGCTTCCATGCCTGACACCACCTCCATCACCAAACCAAGTTCAGAGCCAATACGAGGAGATAAAAGCAATCTCATTTCCACTCCAGATGATTCTGTCCCACATTGTATTTATTTTAGAAACCTCATTTTTTAAACATGTGAAATTACATAAGCAATACAATAGCTTGCAGAGAGCAGTGCTAAATTCTTCTACACCACCTGTCTTAACACTGGGACAGGACTGTAGGGCAGCTGTGGTCCCAGTTCTACTGCAATACAAAGGCTTAAAACTGTTTTATTCACTAAATGGAATAAGAGAGGGCTAATTTGATTGATTCACATGCACTAGTGTGCATTATTCAAAACAGTAATATTTTATCTAAAAACAGATTAAAAATTACACTCCAGAATTCTAAGCTAAATACTAAAATTTGCTCAATCTCTCCCTTGTAAGAAATTCAATTCAGTTGCTGTTTCAATTTTCTTTAAGATACAAGATATATATTATTAATATATTAGTATCATCTATATTTATATATATGGTTAAGGTATATATTTCAATATATTTAAGATATACTTACATTTTAAAATCTATAATTAATCTTTAGCAAGCCCAAAAGCAATTTATCACTTCAAGCAGCGTGCTGAGAATTTACCTGTCACCCCTAAAAGAAATTGTTCCAAGGTAATAAACTCTACTCCTGACAAAGCTTTTTTTAATTTCAAGCCACAAATTCAGTAACCCACTACCACAGATCCCACTACTCTCCCCGAGTGCCACTGCAGAGATGGAGAACAGCAATGGAAATTACAACTCCGTGGCTGCAGTCCAAGGAATATATAGTAGCACAAGTAAGTTTCACCTTATTCTGGATCAGTTCTATTTTTCTCAGGGACAATTTTGTATAAAAATCCAACAACAGAGAAGCCAGACCCATAATTATGCTCTCCAAGGGAAGGAATGCTCAGTAACAGAGACAGATGGCTTCGTATGCTGCACTCCCCCTTTTTCAAAAGTTCTGCTGCAATATTATTGTAAGGGCTTTGTAACTCGCTTGTTTGCATCTGTCGTCATATTTCATGAGCTGTGTGCCTTCTGAACAGAAAAAAAATGTTTTGTTTTTGCAATGGGAGCAGATTTTGCTCATTTATCATAATAATTCCCTCAATTGGGATACAGCTATTTTCTCACTAAGAAAAATTCAAAGTGTAACATTATTCTATTCCTCTGCTGTCAACAAAAGCAAAATGGAGCATTTTTAAAGAGTTTAATAATGCTTCTGATCAATAAAGACCGCGACCACACAGGTTCACTACCTCCAAAGTGTGTTAGGTGGCTTCTGTCTCTGAATATGCGTGTCCATGCCCACAGCTAATTGGAATAACTTGGTCTAATCCAAATAAAACATCCTTTTACTACTGCGTAAGAGTTGCAAGGCCCAAGGTGAACACACCAGGTTAGTATTTCTGTACTGGTCCTGTCACGTATCTCACCTTTATTTGCTTTAAAACAAGCACAGTTTGTTTTGCACAGGTACCCTATTTATGCCATTTGCCTCTCTGTGCCCATAATTAATTAACTGTGCACCAGTTTTAATTTGCTCCAAGAAGTGAAGGATTGTCTTCTCCTTTTACCCGAATTTATGCACTACTTTTCATGATGCTAAAGAGTGTTTTGAAGTATGAAATATTCTCTTGGAGGGAGTCCAGAGAAGGTTACCAATACAATCAGAGGGCTGGAGCAGCCCTCAGGACAGGCTGCCCTGCTCTCAGGACAGGCTGACACTGCTGGGGTTGTTCAGTCTGGAGAAGAGGAGGTACCACGGAGACTTCAGGGCACTTTCTACTATCCTACAGGGGCTACAAGAGAGCTGCAGAGGGGCTTGTGACACTGGCGTGGAGTGTGATGGGACAAGAGGAAACAGCTTAAACTGCCAGAAGGAAGAGTCAGATTGGACACAGGGAAGAAATTTCTCCCTACGACGGTGGTGAGGCAGCGGCTGCCCAGAGATGCTGCGGATGTCCCATCCCTGTGAGTGTTCAAGGTCAGCTCACAGGGCTCTGAGCAACCTGGGACAGTGGGAGGTGTCCCTGCCCATGGCAGGTCCCTTCCAACCCAAACCATTCTATGGCTCTGTGACTCTAAACCCTATCCCATCCCTATGTCCACCTCCCATCACGTCTCAAAATAAGCCCCTTTAACAGTTCCAGCTTTGAGAGAAACATTTTGTGGCCAGGAGAGGTGTAGAAAACCTGCTGGGTATAACACCAGGCAAGAACCAGCGTGGTGCAGCAGGAGTGACTCACACAAGCTGCAGCAGGACCTCGCCTCTCCAACAAGTGGAGCAAACAGAAGTGACAAGGGTGCAGTTTGTAAATGGAAGTGATAATCAGATACATTACAAATGTAAAAGAATGATATGCAATGGAAATAAATCCTTAAGAGGCATTCAAGCAGAAACTTAATTTATTGCAAAGAAAGAAGAAAATTTTGGTTTCATGGCAAGTCCCACAACTAGGTATTAAGGCTACCCAGAGTACAAGGCTATTAATATTCATGTTTTGCCATGAATATTGCCATTTCCTTTCTAGCAGGAAAGAAAAAAAAATCAAGTGAAGGTTGCTAAATCACATGTGTGTCTGTCTCTCTCCACATATCTATCCATCTATATAAAAATTTGGTGCATCATATAAAGTTGCCAGTAATGCTGGAGTCCCACTTTGGCCATTTTATTTTTAATCCCTTTCCACGTTACTCTCTCAAATTGAACAGAGGACATGTCAACTACCAGGCTTAATTTCTGTTCTCATTAGCTTCTACATTATGCAGATGTCAGGTCAGGAAGAACCGTATCAGATAACCAAAAATTCGTAATAATTAACCAATAGCAGTGCAGTTTGCCCGAAGAGAGCTATTCTTTCCAAGTGGTAAATTATTTTTTAATTATCCCATTGAGATGGAGACTTCTAATTGCAAATACTCTAAGCAAGGAAAAAATATACACTGAGGAAATCCCAGATTATTAGCAACTGTGCAACTTTTTACATAGGTTCTGCAAGTAATAATAGACTTTTTCCAGTTAAAAAAAATTATTCCTAGAAGACTGCTTCATTGATGCAGATAAACCTGAAATTGAAGTGCACAAGGATAATGGAATTGTTAATTCATTTTCTGACGTCCAAACACGGTTTTTTAAAGTCAAGAATAGATTGAAGTCAGACTTATTTTGAATGTGCAGATATAAGAAAATGAAACGGGTTTTGAGCAGCAAACATATCCTATTAGTTTAAAACTAGATGACGTCAATATATACCTATTTATTTGGCACTTGAGAGGCGCTTCATTTGTTCCAATACAATTTTACAGATCCAGAATTACTCCTGTGCCTCCTATCCCATCTTTCCATTACAGGGAGAAAAGGAGAGCCATTATTTAATACGTGGGAACGTCGAGATTTTTTCACTATCCATAACCACCAGACTGAACCGCTTCTCACACAACAAAAGAAAGGAACTAAAGAAGTCCTAAAATCACCACGGGATATCCACCAGGACCAGAGTAACCAGGATTTTGGAAAGCACGTGTTTGTGGCCACTGTTGAGCATGGCAGCTTTAAATATCCACATGGTTCTGCATTCAATGGCAGAATGCAGCAGAGATAACCAGCAGAGATAACCAGCAGAGCACAGCTGGGCTGGTGCTATCCCCAGCCCAGCCCAAAGGGACCACACAGAGGGGAAGCAGAGCTCTTTGTTCTGGTTCAACCACAGAACTGGTGCTCAGCATCCTCCTCCAGGTCCTAACACTCCCTCAGCTTCACCTTGATCTTCCTCACTTTTGTCTCCTAAATAAACCCAGCTGCTTTCTCAGGGATCAGGCCCCAGCTGTCCCTCAAACTGAGCAAAACTACAAGTACAGATCAATGTTCTGAGCATCCTTTTAAGCCGGTGTATGTAATTTAGATGATCTTTATTATTTTCTTGCCCCCCTAGGAATAACATTCTCAAGTGGCCCAAGACAGCAGTAACATTACACCCTCAGCACATCGATTTCTGAGGCCCAAACACCCTGCATCAAGCATTTAATAAACACGTTGGCCATAAAATCCTAATGGCTAATTTGTCACTTCCAGATTCCAGAACGAGCATTATCATCGTCTCCCAGGATTGCAGAAAGCAAGCTTCCTACTAATGTGGTTCAGCCACAAACATTTCTATTAATATGGCTCAGGCACACATTTTCTACCTAATCAGCCATATGTCACTCACTGGAGACTTCCCTGAAGTTTGAAGGGTAGAGGAGAACAGCATGCACTAAAGGCAGAAAAACATCAAATTCTCTTTCACGGCTGCATTTTGGTTTTTTTAAACCAATGTCTTTGCTGCTGAAAGCTGGCAGCACTACCTAGGTGCAGAAGGTGCACAGATTTCTGCTCTGTGGGTGCAAAATATAGTTTATAGGCCAAGTGAAATCCATAGTCAGCATCCAGTGAACTGCTGGCCTTGCAAACAGCCGTACTGCAGGAAGGAAAAGTCAAGTGTGTCTCCTGAGAGAGACTTTGGGTGAGGCAGGCTGTACAATAAATGTGTACAGATGAACAGCCTCAACTTTGGTTTCCAGAGAGTCTGGGAGGACAGGAGTTTGTGAAAGAATCCAGTAAGGTGTAGAAAGCTTTTGAGCCTACCTTCTTACCACCTCATTCATGTTATTTTAAATTTTCCACACAAACCCAGGCTGAAATAGCTGCCAGTAAATCCCTTGTCTCAAAGAATTTGGGGTTCATCTCTAAAATTGTAGACAACAGCATCAAAGCTCAGCTACTTCTGAGGTTGCAAATAAGCAGGGCAGTACAACTGCTACACCCACTTGGCAACTCTTGCACCCAAAAGCTATTACAACAAAAACAACTCAAGAAAGACAAAGTTTTCAGTGAGGGGAAATAATCAGCAATTCCCCTTTGCAGGCTTGCTTAAAATCCACTGGAATATGCAGATTTTTACTTATCCTCATTTGCTCAATGCTACCCTACCCTTGTTTTTCAAACCTTTGTGCAGAAGAGAAGCAAGGCCACTGCAAAGAAGCCAGCAGAGAGCAAAACACCTCCCACACCAACAGTCCCATTTTGGTCCAAGAGTGTGAGCATGAAATTTAGATCCAGGTCAGCTCACCAACTCACCCACCCATCCCTGGACTGCTTATTTTCCTCAATAGGTTACCAGAGAAGAGGAAAAAAAAATCAAGATGCATGAGCCACATCTCTGACCTAAAAACACAAGCTGAAACATCTATAATTAATTGGCTATTCAGTGTATTCAGTGTATTCAACACAGGAGCAGAAGACAACATGTTAATTGCCAAGGTCCTTTCAACCCCAATTTGTCCAGTTCCTGTGGTTCAAAAAGATCCCTGAAGCCAGAGACTTTTTTTTTTAATTGTCATTACAGTTATTTCAGTTCAAACATTGCCCCCAGAAAGCCTATAAAGTAAAAAGAAAATTTGATTTTATCTGCATCTGATTTTTCCTTTTTTATATAAGCTTTAATGCAGCTCCTAATTAGGCACTGCTACCTAAGGGAAAATTAATGAAATAAGAACAGGCCTCCAGATGAAGATTTTAAAGAGTGTGTCAGTGACACAAAGGTTTTTTGCCATGTTAGCATATTTAATTGAGAGAAGAGTGGCAGAAACTGGCTAGAAACACAGATGACCTCTTGTTCTGTGTCAATGCACCAAAATCTTGTAAGCAGACATTGATATACTGACTATGTCGCTGTGCTTTTTTCTCCCCTTTCCCAAATACAAATCAGAGAATAAAAATTGCCTCTAGACTGGGGGTTTGTTGATGTTATTTCTTTTAAAGGAAAACTGAGATGGTACCTGTTGTCCTTTCAAAATGTATCATTTTCACTGAAACCATAAACTCTTCTGTCCAAGTACACAGAAATTTAAAACGTGGGTAAAGTGCCAAAGTCAATGAGACCATTTCAGAACAGGAAAGGCTGTGTTTGTATTTATCAAGAATAAGATGTATTTGCCATATAAAAACCGGAGTTATTACTTCCAAATTCTCAGAAAAAAACAGAAATTTAATCAGAAAAAGACATTTCTTTTCCCTAGCATTTTAAGATTCAAATATACACTAAAGCCCTTTTGATAGACTTGAAAATTATGTTAATTTAATGAACTCTTTAGTCAGCACTACAGTTATCCTTTGAATTCACCAATTCTATGATGAAGCACTTCTCAGACTGCTTTGGACAAAAAGACACATTATGGTATTGTTGCTCCAGTAAATGCAACAAAATACATTCTTTTTTCTCAGCACAGTCACTACTGATCTGCAATTGCAAAGCTGCCTTTAAGGCTGCCACTTCACCAAAAAGAAAATGGCTAAACACACAATTATTTTAACAAGAAAAAAATGCTCCTATGCTAAAACTTGCAGCAACCTGAATTCAACAAAGGGATCAAGCCTCAGACAAGTTTGCAATTTCCTATTAGATTTATGCCACTTTTATTGCTGCTGTGACACCAGATGCCTTTGCCATTTCGAACTATAATTAGAAAGAGTTATTTACAAAAAAAATTATAATTTCATCCATTAGTTTTCATATTTTCTAATGCTGTCCCCCTACTTTGTTTTCTCAGTTTACTACTGAAATAGAAAGCTGAGTCAAGGAAGATAACCAAGTTTCCATTCTCATTTCTTGCTGTCTCAATATATTAAGTTTTCTCGATGTTCAGTCCCTTAACATAGTTGTGTTTCCCAACACAAACCACCTTTCAAAAGCTTAAGAGCTGAGCAAAGAAAGATTTCTCAGAGGAAAATAAACCAACACCCAAAGGAATATGTCTACTAACACTTGCTCTTTTCTCAGGATAACACAGTGCAGACTGGAAGGCAGGGAATGGGGCCAGTTTGAGGGCCACAGAAGTACCAGTGGTGAAACCCCCACGGTGTAAGACCACGGTGTTCATCACCACGACCTGGGAAGGACAGAAAACAGGGATGTGCTGAAGTTCCCTGACTGTTTCCCAGTGCACAGAGCACGAGAGACCTTCCTACTGCAAAGGTCAAGGATGTGCAGCTGAGACCCCAGAGGTTACACCCCTGTGTTCAAGCAGTCTCTGAGGTACCCATCAGAGGAGGCTGAAAGCACTCGAGGAAAATTTATCACTGCGTGTTCACTGCTCACATCCCACCGCAGCCAAACCTGGACAGGCCTGGAAAACCCTTCCCACATCCTTATTAACAACTGGAACACTAAACAAGGGTTCAGGGATACGGGGAAACACTGTATCTCAAGGTAAGCACTTGCCACCAGGGTCAGTGGACACTTGAAATCAAGGCTGGGAGAATGAATCCACTCACCAGGACACAACGATCAAGGAACAACTTCTATGTGAACCTCTTAATTTCTTTTACACCTTCCCATATCATTTGACTTCTGTCTAAAGAGTCAATTATTCTAGTTTATAGTATAATAAAACCTGCCTTTTTTTCCCCATTTCAAAGCCTTCTATCATTCACTGAAGTCACTGCAGACCCACCTTTAAGCTCTGTCTGGCAGCAGGACCCTAAAACCTACATCTATAAACCATCATGCCCACAGCTTGTTCAAAAAACAAAACCAGAAACAAAGAATCCACAAACAAAAAAACTGGACATTACTGGTAAGCTCTATATGTATCTCAACTTCCCTTTAATAGGTTTTTCAGAAAAATTATGTTAATATTGTTTCTGCCTCCTGCAACCTCATCTGTTGCTCATGTCACTGTCTCCAGAAATGAGTGGGTGATTATCTAAAATGAAACTTTGTGATGGAACACCAAAAGGCAAGTAAAACAGTGAAAAAAAAACTTTAAACCTTGATTACTCAGTGACAAATACATAAAATTTATCTGTGTCTGTGAGTAATTTCTATCCTCTCTTAGAACAAGGGATCAAAAAAAAGTCCACAGTTGCAGAGGTTCCTGGAGAGGCTGGATTCAGTTTCTGCTCTTTCCCACTTTTCTTGGGAAGAAACTGGAGAAGGATTGACTCTCCATGAGTTCCTAACAGAGCTCCTGAGTAAGACTGGAGCAGCAGGGAACCAGAGCAAAACAAGAGTATTTGGAACTAGAAAATTGAAAGCACTGTCGATATACGTGAGAGGATGTGAGTGCATCCAAGACTAGTGAACAGTGAAAGGAGCACAGGCCAGGGAAGGAGGTTTAGCAAACACATATTCTGGGAAAGCTGCAGAATGTGAAATATGAATTGCCAGATTATAAGGAAACAGAGATGAAAGTTTGATAACGACAACTTGGAAGGCAGGAAAATTGAAGAAGTCACTGACCGAGAAAAAGACCGTGAAGGAGAAATAAGCACACAGCAAGAGAGTGGAAGTAGAGACAAATAGAAGATGGTTTAAGATAGAAAAAGAGCACAAAAACAAGGGTTGGGTACAAAATTTAGAAGTATGCTTGTTAATCTTCTTAGATGAAATATTATTGTAAAAACCACTGTGCTACCTACAGTGGTAGCTAAGACCAGAGTCATGGCCCCCAAACACTGCTGGAAGTTGAGAAGATGTGACTTGGGGGACACACGAGCCTCAGAGCAGTCAAAACCCCTGTCCCCGTGGCCTGCCAGCTCTCCTCATGCAGCCTACCCAGACACAGTCACCAGTCACCTGGGTATTGGGAGAGAATGGACATAAAATTAACACTAAAAAAAGGGAGCCATCTTGCAAAACAAGGATAAAACATGCACTTCTCAAAAACCCTAGTTGTGAGATGGATGTAAACCTGTCCAAAAGGCAGGAATGCGTCACACTGAAACAGAACTAATCACTTCAGTCCCAGCTGGAAAACTGGTGTGAATCAGAGGCACACTCGCACAGGTTGTCTGCCTTCAGCAGATGGTGGGAAAACGGCCATAAAAGCTTCCTGGCTTTTCCTGTGCACAGAGTAACCCAATGTCCCGTATCTGAGGAATGCAATGCCCGTGTGGCAAAGCTGGGCTGAGGAAAATAAAAGAGAAGCTGGATGGTTTCATGTCAAACCCAACCATTTCCCTTAATTGTAGGGTTTGGTTTCTTCTTTTTCGAGAACTCTAGTGTCACAGAAGACTTTCTGAGAATAAATCAAGGAACACAAAGACACAGTGGTTTAGCCTCACTCTTAAATTATGTTTTCATCATCTGAAATCTCTTGAGAACTTTCATTAAAGGCATTTTTTAATTCTTTACAAATCCATAAA
Source organism: Prinia subflava (assembly GCF_021018805.1). Taxonomy (NCBI): domain Eukaryota; kingdom Metazoa; phylum Chordata; class Aves; order Passeriformes; family Cisticolidae; genus Prinia; species Prinia subflava. The sequence goes on along the minus strand of NC_086248.1, from coordinate 108,672,973 downwards.
GTACTGTTCTAGGAGGACATTTATTCTCTTGGGTGAAAAGGTTTGGTCTGACACCTGCTTATTTCCCAGCAAATCTTCAGTGCAAACACTGCTCAAGTACTGTACCTTACACAGCAAGCTACAATTTAAAAACTATAAAGCTGAAAACATACATTCATGCATTCACATTAGCAGGAGACTGGGAAGGCTGGGATTCTCTAGACAGGAATGAGAAAGCTAACAGTGAGCAGAAATCCAGGTTTAAAAAGAAGCAACCTCTGTGGAGAGGCTGAAAAAACCACGTGAAACTGAAAGGTATTTAAAAGTAGGATAAAGTCCATTTGAAACAGCTAAAATCATTCTTCACCCAGTGGGCAGAGAGCCCCGCGAGCTTCCTGGCAGCAGAGGCAGCCCAGAGATGGTGTCAGCCACCTTTGTGCACTCGTCTCTCCTCACTTGCCAAGACACAGAGCAGCTGATGAATTCCAGGTAAGAAGCCCTCCCTGGGATGGTGTAGGGTAAGACAAAGCCAGCAGAGGTGAGGTTTGCATGCCACCTCGCCCGTACAGAGCTCGTCACCTATCCCCAGCCCAGGCACGCCGTCCTGCCAGAGCCATATGTGCCACCATATGTCCAGAGAAGTGCTGGCACGAGAGGCGAAGGACTCGCCTTCCTGCTGCTACCTCACATTCCTGCTCCTCACTCGAGGCTTCTGGATCACTGCTCTCACACTGGTCCATCAGGAATACCATGATTGAGGCCTGAATTCCCTGAGCAGCAACAGAGTGGGATTACTTTGATTCGATGCAGACTTAGATCTCCACCAGCTTTCTGCCTTGTTGCATTTGTATTTCCTAGACGTAGCCTGGTGAACAAAGAAGCCAGGTTAACAGATGGGAAGGGAAAACACTGAAGATCTTGGATCCATTTCTGCTAAACTGACAAGCACATTTCTCTGTAACTAGGTATCATATACATCACACACAGCCAACAAAGGAAGTGATTGGCTCCCTGAGATACCTAATGAACCTACCCAGAGAAATTAGACATTCTCTGAATGAGAGAAATAGACAATCTTTGAATGCCCCAGAAGGGGAAATAGAGAGAGGTAAATTCAAAGCTTATTCATAACCACCAATCTTATTCATAACCACCTATTTCACAGCGTTACAGACACAAAACCTCAGATTTTTACAGTCTTAGTCAGTACTTCTCATAGGTAATAAGTCAGCTTCAGCAGTTAGGGAAAGCAGTTAATTCATAAAGCCACAAGTTCCCCTAACACATGAACCCATTGCAGCTGTTTTATATTCAGGGCTTTATGTAATGCTATCAATTCTCTTCCGCTTTTTCTTCTCCTTGTTGCCTCAGAAGAATAAAGTAACTCTGAAGTAAAAAAGAAAGAAATCATTCCTTAACTACCTTGAGAAATATGTTGGCGGCGTGACTGCGGAAACCAAGTAAGGCTGAGGGATACAGGGTCTTGAGATATAAAAATTACCACAGTTACTGAGAAAACCCAGAGATTTTCCTCAGAAGCATCAGAGGAAAGAAGATTGCTGCGAAATTTCATGGTATCAGAAAAAACAATCTGTTATAGTAAGTATCAGAAATTTTCCTAAATGAAAACAGAAAATGTCTGATAAACAAATGATGAACATTTGCAGGGAAATGAAAATTCTTATGGATGAACAGGAATGTGACCCAGGGCAGTACCCCCTATTCCCTTAGGAATTACAGAACATTTCAGAGAAATGAGAAATTCTGATGAATGACAAAATGTATGAATGAAAGAGCCTGGAAACCAAGAGGACAGTTCATGAACTTCACAGCATTAAGATTTTTTCAAGTCTCATCTTCCCGCACACATACACAGTCAAGTATTCAGCAGCTTTTTAATAACACTCATTTTGTTACACATTTGCAACAACTCTGTTTTTTCTTTCAGAAATCACTTGCACAAGCAGCAACTATGCTCTCAATTGCAGAATTAACAACTTCTAGCAACAACATCATTTTGCCTTTAAGAAGTACAATGTGGAATCCATATTATTTTTGCCTTTTCTAGAACTCGAGCTACTGGCAGTCTTTGAACCTCATCCTCCAAAGTTTCCCCAAGGTAAAAAAAGGAAGATATTGGCCAAGGCACCTCAGGAGACAAAACCAGCTGGTTTTCATCATGGTCTTGAGAATGGTTGTATTAAGAGATTAGTCAGGCCTAAGAAACAACCTTCTTTGTTCTACTCGGTTTGGAAGCAGATCCACCCCCCAAGAGCAGCAGCAATCAGTACCAGTCCAAACCGCAATGAGCCCTCACATTCAGAAGTTCAGCTGCAACTGGGGTCAGAAAGAGCAGAGAAAGAGTATTGGAGTAGTACAGTGAGCCCTGAACTCAATTCAAGGCAGTAAATAACATCTGTGCCTGAGTGAGCTATAATCATTCATAAAACAATAACAAATGACTACATTTCTCATTGATAGGAAAGTATTGTATTATACCACAGCAAAACTGTTGCCAACGTAATCTTTTTTCCCAGGGAAAGGGACTTTTGTGATTGTTCCTTCCTGCATGAACTTTCAGCTTGCTAAGCTCAGAGGCAGAGATTAAAGGTATTGTATGTTTGTGTTGTATTTTAGTTCTAGGTTTGGCAACAAATGGAGCTGCTGTGGATTACAGAGACCTGGTTAACACTCTGCCAGTCTTACAAAGGAGGAACCTGCCGGGGCACAGAGACCTCTGTCCCAGCCAGCAGCCAGGTGGGGAAATGAAAAAAAAAAATAAATTAAAAACAAACCCTAAAAATTAAAAACAAACAAGAAGAGGAAACATGTAAAGGTGGCATTTGAAGACACAGAGGGAAAGATGCACTCTTGACATCTGGGTATAAGAATATATTTACATCAATGCAGATCTGCACAGACACTGCAGAGAAAAAATCATGGGCCTTTTACACAACAAAGAATAAGAGAATTGCTTTCACTCTTGCAGCAACACATGGACTGTGGTACTCAGTTTATACTGAAGATAAATGTTTGGTAATATTACTCCTAGTCAGTGCCCACTGAAAGGGATGAAAAGCAGTCAGTAAAAAAAAAAAAATCTGGTGACCCTCTTGTGCTACATAAAGCATGAAATACCCTCTTGTTTTCTCTTTTTTTGTGACACAATAAAACTGGAAAAATACTATTCTTCCTGCTTGAGAGATCTTTCCCTCAAGTGAATAGCAGAACAGATTCAAACAATTTAACCAAGATCTTTACTAAAAGTTTTGTCATCTAATCAAGATCCTGATTTTACAAAATTTTGACGAAGTTTTCACATAGAGTATCATGAGAATGAAGGCATTTCAAGTCTGGCTATCTAAAGCTCAATCCAATCTCAGTGACTATAGAAGCAAAAGGAAAAATCCCAAATAAACTCTTTAATTTCTTCTCCTTCCTTCCTCTCAGAAAACAAGCATTTTATATTAACCATTACACCTTGATTTTACTGCTCTCTTGCACACCACAAACTGTTGACAGGTCAGCTTGAAATGTTTATAGAACAAGCTGACTGTATATACACACGCCCTGAAACATTCGAAAACTAAAAGCATACACAAAAACAACATCCCTGACATGTTTAAGAGTCCAGAATACATCAAATGAGAATAAACTCCTGGTGCTACTGTGCAGGAGGGGGTAAGAGACAAAACAGTAATTCAGATAAAATTGCTGAGAAAGTTGAAGTACCTCAGGTTTCTAGGATGGTTTTTATAAAAATAATGTTATAGCTCATAAGATAACAATTTTTTTCAATTTCTGATAGTACTAGGGGTAGTATTTCCTGTGCAAAGATGCAAAAGCAGTGATGCAGAGCAGCACCACGTGACTACTGCGCCCAGCTGAAGGTAAGAAACTGACTTCAGAAAATGTATTCATTTAGGGTAATAACACCACAGTACAAATCAGCTCCTGCATTTGACAACACTATATAAATGTTATTAAAATGCCTCGCTTGAGATTGTCAGTCCCTGCTCTCACAGGGGCAATGAGCTGCTGGTGACCCTGGTACCCCCCAGACAGCACAGGGAACAACAGGTCTGACTGATCACCAGTCACCCAATTAATAAACTCCAAAACAAACCTGCACCATCTCTCATTATGAACGCTAAGAAATGTTTCACATTTTTACCAGACGAAACTATTCTCATTCATTTTAAAAGACATTGTCACATTGGTAAAAACTGCTGATACACAACTATTGTTATTGATAATTAGACATGCAACTCAAGCTACATGTGGTAGAAACAGATACTCCTCTTCAAACGATCCAAACCCTTGTAGTAATAGTAATTAACAAGAAAACAGCAATTACAGATTTATGTGCTACCTTAAACATGAATACTGACATCATATAAACAATTCTGTGCAAGTCGTTGTTTTAATTAGTCCTTGTGCACTTTGTGTGAAAATGCACATTCCAGTGGCTTACTGTTTAAACACTAAATTTAGAAATTTATAGTGCAGAAGTGATAAAAATCAAACAATTAACTGAGACTCATACCCAGCCTGTAATTTCTGGCTATTATCCCTACTGGGGTACCTATTTTTTTATATACACACACATATATGTGAATGATTAATTCTGAGATAAACATTTCATAAGCTGTCATTTGTGTCTTGCAGATTTACTTTTCCTCTAAGAATTTGATTTTACTCATCTGTTTTATGTAACTATTTCATGCAAAACTTTTAAACTACTGAAGCACTTATATTGCAAGTGTAAGACCCTCTATTGCACAGCGCATTCAAAATTATTTTTCTGAACCTGTTTCTTTCAGAAACCAACTTTCCCTCATGTATTTTTCAATTCTGGCAAGGTAATAATTCCATTATTTTCCAAGTGCTCATTATTGACTGATGCTTTATGTTAGGCTGCACTTGAAGAGCTGCATCATGCCTGGGTTCCTAAGGCAGAAGAGTTACAACTCGAAACCGCACGTCGCGGCCTGTCTGCCGCAGCCTTGTAATTCCTTTTCTTGTTTTGAAATCAAGTATCCTAAATTCCAATATACTTTTGAAGCAGCTTGTTGCTTTTAATGATTGTAACCATTTTGAAGCTAAGCTGAATGGTGCCTTCAGGGCATTGTTATTAAGGGAGAAGAAATTCACTGATGCAGACACCAGCGCACGCTGCCTCTCAGGCTCTATTTCCACGGACCTTGAGAAATCTGCCACGTTTTGTCACATTCCCTCTATGTGGCACTTCAGGGCCTTGCCAGCGCCCATCCCATGTGGGATTCTTCTGTCAAATCTTATGAATACCTTGCTGAGTGTTCAGTGGGTTTTGATAAAATTCAATTCCAACTGCAGTACCTTCCCTGTCCACCTCCAAAACAACACACACTACCTTCAACCTTCCTTGCACCTGTCTGTAAAAACTCTCTGAAGAAACTTGGAGCCAAAGCAACACGTTTCTTCACAGAGAACAGCAAGTCAGAGGTACTGCCATAAGTTTGGCATTATGTCCATGAAGCAGTTTGGGCAAGGAAAGTCCCCTTATCCCCTCCAGAGACCAGGACTGCAGCCCCCGTGCATGGAATGGATTCCCTCAGAGCTTCCAGCGGAAGCTGAACACCATTAAGGTGTTTCACTGCATCCCATGGAACATCCCTGCCTCAACCAATTTGGGGGGGAGTTGCCTTTCCTTTTTCTTGGTACTGAACTTCTTCACTGGTATGAATCACCCTTTCTCTCCTCCACTGTTTTTGTTCCATAGGATTTGCTGGAACTTCTCTTTGGCACCAAGCAGCACCAGCTGCTTTTATGCACAAACAATGACTACTTTTCTATTTCCATTAATGTAAAAACCAAACATTTTCATAACAAATATGATCCAGTCACCAATACTTTTTCTTCACTCCCCCTTTTCTTTTCCTTTCAAGAAATAAAAGCACTCACTAGTATTCCTTAGACAAAGTTTAAACATCAGATACCTGGGATGTTCCTCCTCCTTCCTCAAGTGAACTCTATCTGAACAAAGCTCAGCAAAGAGAACTATTACCATGATTTCCTGGCTGCTAGCAGCACCACTGAGGGTATAAGAATGTGCAAAAAGGGAGGTTTTGCCAAAAAATACACCATACTACGACATTTTATAAGAGCCACAATCACCACTGAAAGGCCCCAGCAGCTCCTGATCACAGCTTCTGCCTATGCCCACCCAGGGAAATGCTTTACTAACTTTCACAGTATAACAAGCTAAATAAGAAGATAATTTGATTTCAACTACATCTAAAAAATAAAATAAGCCAACCAACCTGGAGTTCATCCTGTGAAAATTACAGCAACTAAGTAAAATGTCATTTAAAGTACCAAATCACAAACTAAGAGGTTAAATTCCTATTCCACATCCAATACCAAATCCCGTGTAAACTGGTGATGGGCACACACAGATGGAAAAGTGCTTCCAACAATAACGTTGGAAGTCAAGATCTGACTTTTTTGTGCCTGAGTTCTGTCCTTTGCTTTGTTACACTGCGTTTGGCAGCTGCTGCAAACAAGCAAAAGCAGGTTGGGGAGAGGGAGCAGGGAAAAAAACCTCTTTAAATGTACTTTAAACAGTTAGAACACATGGGTAATTGTGGGTTAATTATTTCGAGACTGCAGAAGCTTTCTTGGTCAGATTTTATTACAAGACCAAAAGCATGGCCATGACAAGGTATGGGAAGGGTTTTACAATGTCTGGCCTGGCAGTGCACACACACCACTGGCAGAAAAAATTCAGTAAGTGAAGCATGGGGAAGCAGAGACAGGACACCTGTCCACCTTCTCCATCATCCTGAATTTCTCACCACCACCATCCCCACCCCAAATCACTGAATGAGCACTGAAGAGCTGTGTTCAGAGAGAAAAAAGGTGATTTGGCAGGAGAAAAGTACTCCCTGAAGCTTCTCATTCCTCTGGATAATCTTCTCCAGTTCCAGGATTTAGAGGTTTTCAGTTCTTTAAACAGGCTCAATGCAATATACAGCGAGAACATGGTAGGAGACAAAAACAAAAACCACATCAAAAACCTCAGTTCTTTTGCAATATAGCAGGAAAACTTAAGTTATAAGGAGAATTTATTCATCTTATTTGAGTTTGCAAGCTCCCACATTTGTTTAACAGAGGCAACTGAAAATTTAGAGATGATTTGTTTTGCTGCCTTATAACTGAGAGCTGCATTTAATCCTAACCATTGCAGTTGAGATTTACAGGTGGATTTTAGCTCTTAATAAACTGGCAATAGCAGTTAATTAAGGCTGTCAATTACCCTCATATATACATCTGGGTGAACCACTATATGCAGAGCAAGCAAACTCAATTGAAGGTGAAGGATGGAAGTCAATCTGTAGAAGAAAGAAAAGGTCCTATTTTCTCCACATTGTAACCTTTCCAGAAAAAAATATTTCCATTTTAACTGCATCAAAAGATGTTTTAGTTTCTTATATAGGAAAAAAAATGCTAAACATTAATTAAACTGCTGTAAGTGCTTCTCTGCTCTGAACATTTACTCACCCAAGTTTTGGGTTATAAAAGCAAAGATACAAGTTTTTTGTTGCCTTTCAAGAAGTCATTACAGCCTGATCTTTCATTCTATAAACACATTAGAGACTCGCGTTACTGCTCTACTGCTTTTATCCCTTTTAAAAATTTACACGCAAAAAACTGTCTTGAATTATTTCATTTGCATGGTAGCAATAAGCATGAAGCATTTTAATGGAAAGAATTTTTACACAGCCATTCACAGCACCAATATACATGAGCTAAGTTAAGTCAATGGCAAAAAGATGTGTTAAGAGCACCCACCAGAAATTATTACTACAGAGGGTTTCTGAGTGAAACTACTGTCCATTGCAAAACAGTGACTCAATAGCAACTTTAATCTAGGAGGGAAGATAAGTTAAAATATCAGAACATATTTCTGACCAGGAAAGAAGAAAGGGATATGCCCAATAACAGATGTGTCATAAATTCAAATTACTGGAAGCTAAAAGAAAAAATAAAGTAATTTTAAGTAGCTCTGTGTGGTGTCTATGAGCCAAAACTTTTAAAATTCCATGCATGACATTACATTACAGAAATAAAATTCACCGAAATGCAAATCTTGCAAAAGTGCAGTCAGTTACTCCTTAAAAAGTGCACAGCACAGTTCTCAACACCAAGTAAAAATCCCAGCAGACAGCCCAGGTACTCTCCTGTCAGCACTGAGCATCCTCAGCTGCTGCTTTACAGCTTTAAGGACCTTCACTAACAGGAACTCTTGGAATGCAAGGATGACAGGGAAGGTACACGGAGGACTTGCCCATAAGCTCAATTAAAGGAGTTTTGACCACTCCCATTACCTGTGCATATGCTCTGCTTTGCTCTCGTGTGTCTGCAGAACCTGACCCCAGGCCAGGCTGGATGGGCTCTGAGCACCTGGTCTGGTGGAAGGTGTCCTTGTCCACGGCAGGGGATGGGAACAGGATGGTCTTTAGGGTCCCTCACAACCCAAACCATTCCATGGTTCTAGGATTTATCACTGTTGGATCAAAACAAACTCCTACGGTGTCCCCAGGGCAAAAACAACAGCACAGAAGCATCAATCACCCCCTTCTTCCCTACCTTTTTATCTGATCATGGAAAAAAAAAATAAAACCAAACCAACAAAAAAGAAAAATCTGGTGGAAAAAAACAACTATCAGCCTAAGTCTGCAAAGAGATTAAGTGTAGCTATCTTTTGAAGTGTTAGATAATGACTGGAACTATAATGAGTTTCCAAGTAAGACTGCACATCACAAATTCCACAGTAATTCAAACAGAGACTCTGAGGGGAAAAAAAAAAAGTATCATACTACCTTGTTAGCACACATTGTTCAGCCAGAGTTCAAAGTGAGAGAATGGAATTTAGGCTTTGCTGTCACAGAAGTGTAGTTTGTAATTCTGTAGTTAATAGCTGAAAGTATTTTCACCTAGCAATAAACCCAACATTTACTACAGTTGTAAGATTGAGATGAGAACATTTACTACCACCGTAGAATCGAAATTACAAACAGCTTTTGATGGCTGCTGCAGGAGGAGTCCCAACACTTGTGCACGATGAGAAGGTCACCGCCTGCTTGCCGGCACTGCCACACCAACTCCATGGGCTGAGCTGAGGAGCTGCACAGCCCGGCAGCTCCGTGCACCAGGAGGGCACACGAGAAGGGCCACAATCCACCACAGCAGATCCCTGCTATGTGTGCATCCCCCAGCAAGGTAAGGGGAATGCTCATCAGGCTGCAATTGCAGCCGAGCGTTCGGCGTGAGGTTTGAGCGCTGCAAATGCTCCCGACAGCAAACAAGTCGTAATTTTGACCTGCAACTTGACACAGCCACCAAAACCAAGCAGATGGCAGACTGTAAATTAACATCTGGAATTCAGTCCCACGAAAACACAGCATTGGAGGCGTTTCTGCAACACTGTGGCAACAGCAGCCTCAGTTCTAATGATGTGAAATACGAGGTACCTATTTGAAGAGTATCTGTCATTCGTATTCTGCTGACTCTTCAAGAAAGTGGGGAGGGGAAAAGTAAACAAATTATATTGTTGGTAAGAGCAAGCCTCCTTCAGCTATTAAAATACAAGTATAATGGCCAGCTTGCCCCATAGCTTAACAGTTCTACCTCATTCAAGAAGTAATACAGAGAGCTGAAAATTTTAAACCTGAACCGTTTCACACAAAATATGACAAAGGAAGCCATTTTTGCTTTGTTGCCATTTTGCTTGGTTTACAATTCAGACTGGCATAAATTGGTCATCATTTGAAAGAAACCCACTGATGGTCAAATTACGATTCTAAATCCATTAATTTGGTGGCTCTTCCTCCTGCATAATAGATTCTATGACATTTTAAGTAGAATTAGCTGTTCCATTAACTCTTTTATTTAAAAGGAAATAAAGAAAGATGTTCTTTTACAGCATATTTGGGGTGGTTTTGGTTTTTTTTACTTCCTGCTCAAGGTGACAGAAAATATGATTAAATCATTCAGCCAAGCTACAAAATAAAAGTCTTATGTCAGTTTATGTGGCAGAAGCCTACTCTGACCCTTCCAGATCTGCTTATGGAAGTCAAGTCTACCTGGCTTACCTGGAACACCACCTGCCTACTTGGAGAACATGTTGGGAAGCACTTTGCAAACGTATCTCAGTTCAAAGGCTGCCTGAACAAATGCTCCTGAACAAGAAGCTTGACATAAACAGGTAGAAACATCCACTAAAATCCAGTCCAACTAACTGCAAGTAGAAGTCTCAGATAGTTATTGCAAGCACAGATGTGAAAGATGCTACTTTTAACATGTTATGAACGAGACAAATGTCTAAATTAGACATTTTTCCTGGGTTAGATACTTCCCATCTCTGTCTAAAAGGAATGGAGAGATACCAGTTGCTCCACCTCGGCTGAGCACCTCTTTAAGGAAAGATTAGATTGCCTTCAGAGAGGCGTTCTTGTTCCACTGCCAATGGAAGAAGGAGAGGGCCGGACTGGACAGTGGAAAGGGAGGCAAATTCATCCACAGATGGGAAAAAACACAGAAGATATAAACTATTACAAAAACATCATGCCTTTGACTCACTTAAATAAAAGAGAAAATGGAAATGTGAAATTGAGAAGGTTTCTTTCCCACACACAGACAACTGAATTTGAGCTGCTCTGTGTTTAAGATAACAAGGTTTTTCCTCTGGAGTCAGAGTCAATCCCTGCCCAGGGAGGGCGGTGGGACCTAAATGATCTTTAGGGTCCCTTTCAACCCAAATCATTCTGTGACTCCCAAGGGCAGGCTCGTAAGCGTGGACAAAGTGGACAAGAAGCTACAGGCTCTCACGCTGCTGCTAACAACCCAAATACTCCCCGATGACTTGCTCAACTGCAACATTATGCAATTACATGGGTATATTAAATCTGAGTACTACAAGCCCAGAGCATCTTGTAGAAGAAAAAAATCAATTTGGTTATTACTTGGTTAGTTATGGCATGGTGTAATTAGCCCAGCTCATTAAACCTAAGACAAGGAATACAGACCATCTTGTATAAACTTTACTGACAATATTACATATATAATTTGCATCTTGCTGTAGTGAGCAATAACGGCATCAATTTTCTTTTTGAAAGAACAAGCTTCATATTGCTTAATGCTAAAAGAAATTAGGATTTCCACAGAAATTTAAGCTTCTAGTCATTATTCCCCGAAACAGAAGTCATAGTAAAAATGGGCTTTTACATCTTTGCCTGGAATAAACCCATCCTGAAGAGTCAAGTAAACATCATCAACTTCTTTTCTGCTCAAAACCTCCACACCAACACTTACACTTTATCTCAGTTGAGCTGATTTCCCCCTTAGCCATTTCACCTGATCTCATACACCCACCACCACCCCAACACTGTCCATGGAGGCTTTTCCCCCTCATTCGCTTACATCTTCTCAAAACCAGCTACTCCTACAAAGAGGAAAAGTAGTAAAAGATTACTCTCTGCTGTCATCACACTACTCCCCTAGTACTTAAAAATTTTTCTACGGTGGTTCCTCCTCTCTGCTATTTAAAATATACTTCTGAGAAAGGAGCTGCCAACTACTGCAGCTCTGTGAGGAGCAGATTTCTAAGCACGTCCCCCTCACCTACATTTTCCATTCTTAAATATACACTTCCTCCGATACAGAAAGAAAATGAGCCTGAAGAGAGTGGTAAGTAACTGTCTGAAGTCCCATGCCACCTATGTGTAAGAGAGAGGGCCTGGGTTTACAATTACCAAGATATTTCGGATGGAAGAAGCCTCCCTTTGCTATAGATGATTTACTGAATGATGGCCATAAATATTTTTTTGCAGAAACTGCAGCAAAGAAGGTCCTGGTTACTGAGGGAGAACATTGGTCTCAGATTTCCAGGGTGGGGAGTTCAACCGGCGATATAAAGTGTTCACAGAAGAAATAACTAATATGACTAATGTGAAGTAACTAATATGACTTCTGAAAAACAAATAAAATAAGCAGCCTTCAGAAAAGTGGTTAGAGTTGCAAATGGGAATTGTTAGTTTATTACAAATAAATTGCATCTTAGATATTAACAGTTTGTGTGTCCTATCAGGCATAAAATTTCAATCCTGCTTTATTTGTCTCCCAGTTATATGAATTGTTTACAATATTCACTGATTAGAGTTATATTAGAAAATAATAAACAAGGAGTAGGAAAAACAAGTCCATTATTTAAATCTGATGTTTAATTTTGCTTTGCGCTGATACTCAGCAATATCAATTGGGTACAAATAGGTTTTGTGCACGCTATTTAAATAGCAAGAACAAAGAAACTTGACCAACAAGAGGAAATGCATAAAAGAACAGAAGAATGAAGACTACAAGTCATAAAGCATTTTTAAAAGCTTCATTAGATTCAGAAATGTATCAAAAGCCTACATCTTCTGGAAAAATCTATACAATTACACAACTGAAATTAGAAAGCATGAGGTTTCCTGTGCCAGGGGAGAAGAATGGAATCTGAAACTTCCCTAACAGTTCCAAACGCAGCCCTCATGGAAGCGCACAGCTGCGTCCAAGTGAAGGAGACAGGCAGCTCAACATCTTGTATCAGTAACAGATGGCTCAAGGCAGGTACAAAGAGATTTACTTCCCATGTGATCCATTAAAATCTCCAGATACGTTTAAAGCTCACGCGGCGGAATTACAGTAATGGAACTGTCCTGGGACCGCAGAGCTCCGACCACAAGTGTCTTTTGTTAAGAAAGCTGCCAAGGCTTGAATTTCCATTTGATATCAGTTTTCTACAAAAATATAGATAGCCTATCTAAAACATATGGACAAACATGTGGTTTAACATAAAGCTTTTGGGGATTTTTTTTCTTAACCCTTTAAACTTATCTCCCAAGTGCTTCACTTGTCCTAACATTGGGACAAGACTTCAAGAAAGCATTTTCTACTACTCTTTGGGTTTGGGCACTACCATTCAGAAAGTCTTATACATGAAACATTTAGAAATAAAATCAACTTTGGCACACAAATGAAAGAAACAGCAACTAGATCATTTAAGACTGATAATACTGCTTTTTTAATAATATTGGAGTTTTTTAAGTGTTTGCATATGGATAGACAATGCAGCTAACTTGTCCTATAATTCCTACAGTGTACTGTAAAAGCAAAAGCTTACTAAGGTATTGAAAAGCAGTCTCTATCTCAATCTTTCCTCTGAACAGAGCCAGCACAAGGACTGAAAAGTGGAACATGGAGTGAGATTAGCTGTATTTAGGCCAAGTTGACCGAGCCAAAAGAGTATGTGTGTGTGTATACATATAAATGTAAGACTACATAAAACCTCTCCAAATCTCAGGACTGCCTCATGCTGACATGTAAGGTAACATCTAAGGGAATATTGTTTCACTTCCATGCAACCTTGCCCTAAACGCTCTCCCCAGATGTTACCTTCCTCATCAGTCTCTGAAGAGACTTTCATTAAGACTTAACATCTGGAAAAAATTAAATTGGAGATGAGTATTTAAGGTGCTACATTAATTAAACTATCAGTTGATTATAAACCTAGCCCATAAATTCCTTCAGCACTGCCCTGTTTCAAGTCTCATTTAAGAACCTGGTGACTCACGAGAAGCCTGGCAAGCTCTCTGAAAAGGGACACTGCTCCTGTTTCCAATGCACAAAACTTCTGCTGCTCTTAAGCTTTATGGAAACCTGGTTTGTGAGCACCTCATCTGCTGAACCCTGAGAGAGCTCAATTCTGCAATAGGTTATTTGATGAATTAATCCACGTCTCACACTAGAAATGCCTTCCTTTGCAGCACTTCCTAGCCAATTCCATTCCATGAAGCAGTTTTGACTTCATTACTATTACACGCTTCAAAATTATAAATGTGTGCTGAAGAAACTGGTATTCAAGGCAGAAAATGCAAATGCTCTCAGGCTTCCTGGCTGCTTTAGAGGCACAAGCTGTGCAAAGCCAGGCCATCCCTCATCTTGGAGCTGGTGCAGGCAGCGTGCTTCATTTGCTTTCACATTAGAGAGCTCAGCTGCTGTGATTGTTTTCCACAGGAGAAGGCTCCAAAGTCTTCCCTATCCTCCAACTGAAATTTCTGCTCTCTCAGATTTATTCCGATTTCCAAACTACAATTTCTCCTTGAAGGCACGCTCCTCAGAAATGAGTGCATGTGCACTCTGCCTTCCTTACCCCCACAGCACACCTTCACCCTCCTCCTCTCACCCAGGGGACGCCTCTCCCGCCTGTCACCCAGACAACTGCATATTTTAGGAATATAAATACCACAATGAGTCCCTAACACTTGGAATCCAAAACACAGGTATTTGTAAAGAATTTGGCTACTTGTATGAATCAGCTAGGAAACAAAGAGGTAAACAGAACCTGACAGAGGGGAATCTGTCACTGCCAAGGCGATGGGGAACCTCACCCCGAGGCTCAGGACTGATGCAGCCCACCAGGTGAGAGCCTCAGCTTCCAGCACACCTGAAAGGCACAGATCTGCTGTGATCAGCTAAGCAAACGTTAGTTAACAAAAGCTTTCCACAAGCCCAGCAGGAAATTTCAAGGAGAATAAAGGAGCACCTTTAGCTTCATTTTAATCAAGCTAAAATGTTGAAGCACAAAGCAGCCACAAGAAAAATTAATGTCATTAAAAAAGACCAAGCTCTACCTCTACTCCCATCTCTCTTCATTACACTGCAATCTCAAACCTAAATTCAGTCTTAAAGGAATTTTATCCTTTGTATTTACATTCCAAAGCAATGTTGGCTGTTTAAAAACTTATCATTTGTGCAGCAAGGAAAAGAGACCAAGAGAACAACTCCAGATACATAAATGAGAAAAAAACTGTCTGTACAGAGCTCAAACAAGCCAAATAAAATGTTGCTATATCAAAGTTTGAAATGCCAACAGATGCTTTTTTTCGTGTATTAGGATAAAATCGTAGCATCATAGAATGATTTGGGTTGGAAGGGATCATTCCAACCCCCTGCCAGGTGGGAAGGTGGGCAGCAACACCTTCTCCTAGACCAGGTTGCTCCAAGCCCCATCCAACCTGTCCTTGAACAGTGCCAGGGATGGGGCATCCCCAGCCTCTCTGGGCAACCTGTGCCAGGGCCTCACCACCCTCACAGTGAAGGACGTCCTCCTAATATGTCACCTAAACCTGCCCTCTGGCAGTTTGGATCTGTTCCCCCTTGTCATGTCATGCCCTTGTAAATCATCTCCCCCCATCATTTTTGTAGGCTCCTTTCAGGTACAGGAAGGCTGCAATTACCCCAACCCAAAGTCTTCTCTTTTCTAGGCTGAACAATCTCAATTCTCTCAGCCTTTTCTCCTAGGACAGGAGCTCCATCTCTCTTATCAACCTCCCTGGCTCATGTCCAGACTCTCCTTCACCAGCACCCCAACTTCTTCTTGGCAGGGCTGCTCCCAATCTCTTCATCCCCCATCCTGGACAGACACTGGGGCTGTCCTGACCCAGGTGCCAGTAACAACATCCATGCTTCATGTGAATAAACCTTTCTTTTTTGCTCCCCTTGCCTGGATTGTGATCTCTTTATAAAAGTGGAAAAAATAAAAATTAAGGGAAAAGCAAGTGTTCCTGTTAACTGTAAGCTATAAGGCTTTTAAGGAGGCTCATAAAAGAAAAACAAAGATGCCCATATGGCCAAAAGCACAGAGAACACCAGAAGAACAGATTCGGCGTAACTCAAATCCCACATGTCTGGATTCAGATAATGTACAATGCTTTAAAAGGCTGGGGATAAAAAAAAAAAGCTACAGGGAATTAAAAGCTACTAAAGAGAGTCTGATATAAAGATAAGATTCATGAAGTTTTCAATAATTCTTCAATTCAATAATGAGGTTAATAAATAAAAATGCAAGCCGCTTGTTTTCTTGCCTATCAACTTCATTAGCAATCCAATGGAAATTATTTATGAATATTCAAATTTCTTATTTCTACATATGGCATAACCGAATACACGCTTGAATTTGTTGATAATTTTTCCTTCTCAAGGAAAACAATGTATTCAAAATATCTGGCAATGATATTTCATTGACTACTAGAGCACTTCAGTTGTGAGTCAAGGAAAAATAATAATTTCCATCAGAAGAACAGGAAATATTTCTGTAACTTTTAATAGTGTCATAACTAACACAATCCCCAGTGCTATCTTTGTTACCATATCCTGTAGATGCATCTTGCTATCCTATTAAATTCCTGCTTTACAGTTCTAAGATAATGTAGATCTTGCCTTGCCACAGAAGTTTTGAAAAGTAAAGTCGTAACATATTGCTTTAAAGATGGCTTTAAATTATTCAGACATTCCTGTTGTTTTCTTCCAAAAGCACTGAGAAGGCTGAATTTGAAAAGATATGACTAAGAGAAGCCCAAGCACATATACTCACAAATCTTGTTCTCATGTGGAAATACAAATTCCTAATTAAGTCACATGAAACTTTTAAGAAAACAAAAGGTCTTCACTATTATCATTCCACAAAAGTATCTCTGGTTTCACAAGGCTGCGTTGACTAGACAGAACACAAATTTTGGGCAGTCCCTCTCCAGAATAAGTGACCAAACCCAGCCCCCTGCTTTTCCTAACGAGAGAGGCAGAAAGACAAGGGAAGCTGAGGTTTAAATCGTATTTTTCCTTTGTTTTAGTGCAGCAGCCTGCAGAAGAAGGGAAGCAGAAAGCTACCCCAGCACAAGGAAAAATTTGAACAACTTCAGTGGATGCTTTTGCGACTTGTCTGTCTCATTAACTTCTTCCCTACAAAGGATTTCTGCTTCCAAAGTCTTGGCTACCTGTCGTACCTCCCAAGAAATCCCATTAATTATGACATTCAACAACACCAAGGAATCATTCCAAGGAATTCTGCTGAGCTAAAGTTACCACCACCAAAAGAGAGGTTACTAGGGACTTCATGAAAACCTGGAGTAGTGCTTTAGATTTTGATTTTTTTAATGAAGCGATAGAAAGAAAGGAAGGTGAGAGAGTTAAAGCACACAAATGAATTAATACCTGGATAGATACAATCCTCTCCCGTACTCTTGCTGCTCTTTCCCCCTCATGATGAAAGTTAGATACCTAAAAATGAGTGTGACACCTGTCCTGAGGATTGATCAAAAACAATGCAGCCTGACATAGATAGCCAAAGAAGTCTGTGAGGCTGGAAACACAGGGGACTTGAGGAGGCAGGAGGTACACTGAGCACATTTGTTTTCCCAAGGGGTGAGTTAAGCTGCAGAGGTAACAAAGAAATAATGCTCCATAAAAACACGTCTCTTAAAAAATTACATTAGGCTTGCATTTTCTTAGGTGTCCTTATGACCATAACTACATATATGCAGCTAATGGCTCTAACACCATCCAAATGTTTATTCTAGAGTTTCAACTGAAGAATTAGCAGCAAAGCCCATTTCTCCTGCTGCCAGGATGCACACACCAGTTCTGTGTGCACATCCATCACCAGGGAGCAAGGGATTCATCCATCGGGTACCATCTGACTGATCTTAGCAAAAACACAAATAGGAAGGACATCCTTGAGCTGGCAATGCTGCTGTGCAAAGCCAAAACTGAAATAAGCCCTAAAATAACACTTGCTAGCAGCTGAAACTAAATGAAGGTTGGATTAGATGATCTTAGGTTTGACTACATGATCTTAAAGGTCTTTTCCAACCTAGTTCATTCTGTGATTCTGTGAATCTCATGGCAAAACCAAAAAATTCCGTCTACAAACACATCAGATTGCAGGTACTATAACCAGATGGATATAAGGGTAGAAAAGCTTCAGTCTCAACCCTCCTTAGAGTTCACTCTGCCCATCCCAAGTCCAAATCTCACCAGATAACAGAAAGTCAACAATGGGAACAACGAAATCAAGGTCCAGCAAAAACCAGAAAAAACACTTTCTCAGCTACACTCACTTCAAAGCTTCCTAAGTAACACTTCTTGCCTTTGCACAGCAAAAAGCATGATTAGAGCCTTGACCATATCTACTGAGACTCATGTGGCAAACCAACTTCCATTTTAATTTTTAAATAACAAAGAGCAAGAGGTACCAAATCCATCCTTAAGCCCACATAAGAGTGTGCAGAGCACCAGTCCAAGGAACAAAATCTGTGAATGGAGGAGGGAGGATGAAATCAAATCTAAAACCCACCAAGCTTTTTTGGTTGTGGGGTTTTTTGTGTGTGTGTTTGGGGGTTTTTTTGGGGTTTTTTTGTTTTTTTAATGTAGTCTCTAAAACTGTATTTCAGCTCTTACCATCCTTAAAACAATGCTGGTAGGAACTGCAGTACAGCCTCCATGTCAGTACATTAGCTGCTAAGGTTATGTATTTAAAGAGTTATTGGTTTAATTCAACCACTTGTTTGCTATGTGTTTCTTACTGGTGGTTTATGTATTTTAATTATTTTGCAGACTTCCAAGATCTGTACTTTTTAATAATGTTCTGTCACATTCTCAGTTATCAAAGCACAGAAGACAGTTTAGGTTTTGAATAAATGTAACATAAAATGCAGACAAAGGTAATACAGGAGGTTACTGTCCAGCACAAAAACCCTACTGGCAATAGCCAAGAAAACACTGCTCAGGTGGTTGAAACTATTCCCTGTTTTCTCCCTTCCAATTGTTTTTATTTCTTAAATCAGTCATAAAATATTTCCATACCTCTGCCCTTATGTTCAGTTTTTCCTGAAGCACCCGAGACTAGTTTCTTCAGACTTGTGCTTTTATTATGTGTTCTTAAAAATGACAAAAGCTTATATAATGAAAAGATTAAACCAAAAATAAAGTTACATAACTAGAAGATGCAGACAGAACAGCTGAAGGGTGTAATATTAATAGCAAAAATAAGAGACCTCAGCTTAGTGTTCCAGTAGTAACTGTTCACGTTATAAAAATACATTCTAACCTTTAAGAAAAACAAGCACTGATGTAGATCACTTGAAAGTATGTTAGTTCTTGTGATACTGAGTTTTCTGATATGGAATGGTGCAGTAAAATCCAGGTACAACACCCATGGAAGTAAGCCCATGAATTTGCAAGAACACTGGTTTCCTGCAGACAGCCCATATGGAAGAGCAGCTTTAGCAAGCACCAGTTCAGGCAAGAGCAGTATTTGTGAAACCCAGCTCAAGGCAAATGGGGAACCTACATTGCTTTCAATACTTCCCAACACTGTATTGGGGAAGTTTTATAAAGCAATCATTCATCATTTCATGTATGAATAATAAAGATGATTATTGAACTGTGGAGGAAAGCCATGTGCAAAAAAGGTGGACATCAGGTTCGTCACGGTAAGAAGTATAGATTGTACATTCATATAGAGAGTGACTATGCAAAATAAACTTTTTAAAAAGCACTTTGTCTCTAACTTCATCCATAATGCATCCAAAGACCTTTTTCAAAAGAAGTGAGGGTTGCATACAGATCTTTTTCAACTCCTAACACAAGGCAGGAATATAGAAGGACTTGCTGCAGGTTCCACATACTTAAACTAGTTTCCTGTTTAAAAACCAAATGCTACACTTACAATAAGCATACAAAATATAAAGATCTTTAAGCACAAAAAGAGGAATCAAGAATTCTATCAGAAATAACAACAAACCAAGTCCTAAATTCCCAGAGATTATGGCCCACACAATACATTCACAGATGCAGAGAGAGGGGAACCAGCTGGCAATCAGGAGGGCACAAACAAGACTTGAAGCTGGGTTTAATTCCATGCTGCATGCAGGGATACTTCAAGTCTCAAAGAAATCATTCTCTTTCCCATACACTTCCCAAAGCAACCCTGCTCCCTCCCCAGCACTTCCCTCAGGGAGGCTGTGACCCTGTTCCGTGAGTACCACAGCCACGGTTGGGAAGCTGCATGGGCACTTGGCGGAGAATTTTGCAAGTGTGTGTGTGTGCCAACAAATCCTCATCACGGGAGCAGCTTCCTGTCAGCACGGGAAAAGCATACCTGGCGAGGAAGATCTAAATGTCTTTTCAAAATTTAAAAACCAAAAAAGTATCCTAGCAGCAGTTCTTCCAAGGGTGACTGGCACTACTGTAAAATATAAGTCATTACAGTAGCTTTACATATTAGCAAAGAAAAATTAGGGAGGTGTGACTTTTTCAGGCAGTGAAGTATTTTAATGATTAAACTCACTTTCCTGTAAGCACAGCCACGTGCAGGTACATGGAGGGTACTTCCAACACTGCTTGACAGAGACCTTTGCAGCATCTTTTGCAGGTCACCAGATAAAGCTTTTCTCACACAACAGAACAACTTAACTTTGGGAAAACCTTCACTCTGTTTTCTGCAGATACCCAATGCTGCAGCACGGAGTAACCAAGCAGTAAGTTCTCAGTGCCTTTATCTCTCAAGAGGCTCTGCAGCACACAGAGGAGAAGGACAAAGGTGGGGGTGTGATTACTGACCATTCCTCATGGAAACAAGTAAAGGGGATCTGTGTTTAGCTCAGGCCACACAGCTAACATAACTCAAGATAACTTCTGTTCCTGTACGAGTCCAAAAGGTGGCACAGGCAGATCTCATACACCACCAGCAACCTGGACAATTGAGAAAGGAAATTTCTGATGCACAACAGAAGCGTCTGCCCCTAACCTTCATTAAAAGTCAATGGGATTTCAGCTCCTGATTCTCATTACTCCTTTTGAAAATCTCCCCTTTTGTCCTTCCAGTGCAGACCACAGATCAAAGCAAGAGCTTTTCTGTTCGAGACAAGCAGCAGCCCCCTCAGTTACAGCTGACCAGGAAAAGCAAGCTCACTCCTGCCTGGACTTGGGGTTTTCTATTTGCATGGTATTGATCAGGCAATGGGTAAGAAGCAAAGTACAGCAGAGCTGGCAGGTCTGATCAATCTCAGATATAAACATGACCTCTCTCACCAGCTGCAGCCTGGAAGCTTTGGAGGCCTTCCATGGTAAAGCAGTAGATATTTATTTGCTCAAGCACTGGCATGAAACATGAAGAGCGTATTTACTCTTTACCAGTAGTTAGCAAAGAAATGCCACTGTATTTCCCTGTGAAATACAGAATATCAGAAATACTCAACACTTACAGCAAAGGACTCATTCGGTGATAAAAACCACTACAAATGTGTACGTAGTGTCACTCAAATTATCTTCTGATGTATTAGTACTGAAAGTTCATGAATTTTACTGATTAAACAAGACATGTAACAGAAACACTACAGTTACTATTCTAGCACTATTTGAAGACCTGTCTCCCTCATAATCATAGTTTAATCCTAAAATTCAAACAAAAAAAAATAGAAAACATGCAGTTTCTGCTTTAGAAGTCCTTTACTACCTTGCACTGGTAGCCCTCAAAAAACTTTAAATAAACCCAAAGCAAACAAGAAAGGTATTACAAGCATCAGTGCCTTCATAAACAGACAGTCACATTTTAATTGTCCCATGATAAACAGTGGAGACCTGTTTTAGAAAAGGAGATTTAGCAGCTTTTTCCACCAAATTTCTGAGTTAAAACAGGATTAAATAACCGGTAGGCAGCAGAAAGCAATCTCCATAAGCATACTGAAAAACAAGTCATCCAGGACAGCGTAACAAGCTAATCCATTACTTCTTTGACTTGCTTGCTTGTTCAGGGGCTTGTGGATTTTAGTGATTAACATAAGGTTCCTAGGTATCATTAGCAACTCGAGCGACAAGTGCAGTTTGCCATGGTGTAGTTTTGAAAGCAAATTCGAAAAAAATCTGGTAATCCACTGTGAACTTCACAAGAAAATACTCCAGACTTCCGTGTGCGCAGAAACAACAAAATACTTTCCTCTGTGTATTCTGTACTTGATTCAAATGCTGTGGTAACAAACACGTGTGTGTGTGTGTGTACTGCTGCACATCTCCACTTCAGTGGTTATCGTTTATTAATGCACCCAAGAGCAAATCCCAACAGGTATCACATTCCAGTCATTCAATTATAGCCACGTGGCCATTCCTGTTTCTAGGAATGGAGTGCACCACTTCACGTCGCTGCCTGGGTCAGCTTTCACTACACAAGTGTGTATATATAAATCTGTGTGCCATTCCATGGCATTCCAAATAGCTTCATGGTGCTGAAGTAATTGAACTGGCACTCACTACAAAGCAAAAGAAAAAGGATTTAGAGAAGGTGGACTTGGCTTGCAGCACTTGTTCCTGCAAGGGAAAAATGGCTCCAGATATCAGTGCTAATGGAAAAAATGAATGCAGAGGCACTTCCTCCATATTTCATGAAAATTTAAACTTATTCCTGCTGACAGGGGCAGTTAGTGGAAATGAGCCTGAGAAACCTGAGCAGCTTGGTTTTTAGGACTGAGAAACACCTGCTCCATGTTGGTGTTAAGAAGAAGAAATGCCTACCACACAAGACTAATAGTCTGTCTAACCAGGATTTTCTCCCTGATGGAAGAAACGGGATGATTTTCAGGGAGAACACGTCAGCCTGGCAACCGCACAGTCTCTTCCCCTTGCATTGTCAACTGATCCATTAAGGATGTTAGAGCATACAACTATGTCCAGTCCTTTTGCTGTCAATTTATGACCTGTTGACTGTGATTCTGCCTAATCACTTTTACTTTAAGAGCAGTTTAACACTGAAGCTACGTGTGTTCTGAAGGCCACTCCCATGGGGAGTGAGATGGCCAAAACACAGGAGTTGGGTAAAGAAATACAAGGAAATTTACAGCAAAGGCAGCAAATAACCTGAAATACTTTTAGCCTTAAGAAAGTTGGCATTAAGAGGTTGGTGCTCAATGTAGAGCCCAAGTTCCCTGCATCCATGAACAAAAAACAGCACAATATGATTGAACAGTGCCTTCATCATTCAACAGACACAGAGGAACTGCCATGGCTGAATAGCTCTCAGGAGCATCTGAAGACAGCATCCAGTCTAACATGCTTATTATGTTCCTTTTCTTTGTTGTTAAAAGTTTCAAGATCCTTCCACCCAAAAATGAAGCCCAGCAATTGCACTTCCTTGGTTCTCTCAAAGTGCTCAGCACAAGTCTATTTTTCCCTGTAACAGAAAGGGTTCATTAAGTTTTTAACACTACACATTGATCACTCAAGTCATCTCCATGGAAGTTTCATAAACTGAAATTCTGGTCAGACAGGTTGCCTTTCTCACAGTTTGAGGCAACAAATTGCTAAACCCCAGCCTAGAGAGCACCTGCTCTAAGTACAAGTTATCCCAATCCCACAGGGATTTAGATTGCCACTCCACTCAGGTTAAATAACCCTCCTCTCTCCAGCTGCTTTTGAGAGCTTGTTGTGAAGAGCTACAGAGAGAAGAATTTGCTGTGAGGGTAAAGTCTACATTACCAAAAACTCACAGGAAAGGGAACAGTGTTATTTCATAAATGCATTTAAACATGACTGTTGAAATTATGTACAGACGCTACAGACATAAAGACTCAAAGCAAGTCTTACACAACCAGTTTGAGCTCATATGTTTACATTTTCATATATGAAAAATATCTTGGCAACATAGTTGCTATAAAAGTACTCCTTTGCAGCCTGCAATATCCACCAAGCTTTTTTACTTCCTAAGAATTAATACTTTAGATCAATTTAACTCAATACCTTCAATGACATATCACGGCTGAGACACCCAAAATCACAGAAAGCCAACAGATATCCAATCCCAACTCCTACTTTGAAGCTCATCGCCTCAATTCTCCTAATTATATTCACACACAAGGGGTATCAGTAGCAAAATAAATATATATACACACAGTACACCTAGAAGTACCACTTCAAAGCTGTTCCCTAAAATAAATTTTTAAAATTAGAATTAAAAAAAAAAATTGTAAGGACAAATTATTTATTATCCCAGTTGGAATTTAGCTGGCCAAGTCTGACATAAATTTCATGGTAAATCTACAGTAGAGCTTGGTGAAATTTTAGATAGAAGTTAATTTAGCAGTAGTATATAAAACTAGCATCGGTCTTTTTACAACATGTCTTCTCAGATCTTTTTTCCCAATGTACAAACAGATCTCACTAAATTTAATAATAAAACTTAAAATCCATTGTGAAAGTTTTGTTGGTGGTGGTTGTGGAGTTGAACTAATGAGCAATGCAAAGAAATTTATTTCTAGACAGACAAAACCACCACTTCCACTCAGCAATCTGGCCCAGCACCACTCCTGAGCCCTAATATGATAAAAAAAAGGCAAACAGTGCCTAAGTTTTACAACTCATCTATAAGAAAAGCATGAAGGAATGGCCTGCTTGGCTCTATTTTTTAACACATGTGTGCTTGCACATATGCACAGGTGCGTAAGGGAAGCAGTTTCCAAATTTGTGTCAGGCAGCCAGAACTGAGTATGTAAAACATCAAAACACATTTGCAAACTTTCCTCCTACAAACTGCAAAATGCAAGATGGCAGAAATTCAGTTTTAACATGCCAAGATCAAACCTTGAGTAATACACCTAACACCACATCAGAGGAACAAAAGAACAACAATCTACAATTCCACGCTTTTGAATAATTTCTCATTTTTTGGAACATATGGATAGTGTATCCTTGTTACAAGTAGTATTATTCCCTATACAGGTTCTTACAAAAACCTACTACTGACCAGAAATATAAACTCCTTCTTCAAAATGTCATGAGAATATTTTGACTGGACTTGAGTATTTTGGTGTCAGTTTTTACTGGAAACATTACTAATGATCCATAGCTCCTCAATCAACAGAATTTGGGATCAATTGTATCCAGCACAAGATACTGGAAAAATTTAGAGTTATAGAAACATAGAATGGTTTGCATTTGAAAGGACCTTAAGGATAATTTATTTCCAACCCCCTGCTGTGGGCAGGGACACTTTCCACTAGACCACATCACTCAGAGCTCCATCCAGCCTGGCCTTGAACAGTTCCAGGGATGGGGCATCCACAGCTTCTCTGGGCACCCTCACAGCAAAGCACTTTCTCCTAATATCTCATCTAAACCTACTCTCTCCCAGTTTGAATCCATTCCACTTGTCCTGTCACTACATGCTCCTGAAAAAGAAGCCTCCCTGTGGGTACTGCAATAATTTAGGAAATCTAATATTCTATCAGACTTTACATTTCATGAGCCTTGTATGGCTATTTTAAGTCCACGGAATATACAGACACAAAGGAGCTTTTCTCAATCAGAAAGAGTTAAAGCAGCTTCCTGAGGAAGTTTCTTCCATAAGAATTCCTCCTTTACAAGTGAAATTAAATCACAAAGGAGAAGGCAGACAGACAAAAAGACTCAAAACTCCATATTGTGGCCAGGATATACTATTTGACATGCTAAAATAGACATGCACAAAGGGAAACACACACACAAGAACTAGAAAGTTCTTGGAGCTTTGTTATGAGACAGCTGCAAACACGTAGCTGTTAGCGTTACTGACTGAGAAAAAGATTCATTTATTTCAAGTAGCAGCTAAGCAACCTTTGACCACTGTAAGACCTGACAACTTTAATTAGTTTTAGCTTAGAACGGAACCAAACTTGGCTTTGGCGTCTCTCCAAATAATTTTATCCCAGCCTGCTCTCTGTTCCTAGTGGAGCATTGCAGTATAATTACTTTAATCTCTTCATAGGCATGTTCCATTTGCTAGCTTTCCAAGGAAATTTACAGCCTTAACATACAGCTCAAAAATAATTAAATAAAAAGTGTTTCTCATATTAGTGAAACAAAAATTAACAAGAAGCCTTCATCTCTCACGGGCCTGTAAAGAGAATTTTTATTTTTCAGATGTTGCTATGCCAAACTTATGTTCTTCACGTTCAAATAAAGACACTGGACACAACAGCTCTGTGCAGTGTATGCACAGTGAAGCTGCTAAACCTGTTTGTATGGCTGGGGTTTGGGTTTTTTCAGGTTTAGCTTGTATCATTCTAGACAAGAAAATGACCATCTGGCACAAATTCCTGACATATTAGCAGCCCTAACTACTTCCAGATTAAATAATGTTACGTTGCTATAAAACACTACCAGCACTTAAAGATTCAGCCACTCAGATACGCCCACCTCACCCACAAGCTCAAGAGAGAAGAGCTGGGCAACCTCTTTTTGCATAAAGTCAGAGTTAACAGAGAGAACAGGAAAGGGGGCCCTTCAGCAGAAGGTTTTTCCCTAGCTGTCCTGCCCCACACTCGTATGAGTTTGCTGTTGAATTGTACAAGATCCTGAGCCTGCTTCACAGAACGAGCCGTGAGATTAATCCTGGAGCATGGAGCAGCACCCGGAGCTGGGAGGGAAATGAAAGAGGGGCTTGGACAGGAGCCTGAAGCTCAGAACTGTGAGTAATCCCACTGTGTATGGGGTGCTCAGGTGGCCCCTGCACTTGCATTCCTTTTCCTTCCAGCGGAGTTTTAAGCACCAAGTCGCAAAATGCGCAGGTATAGAAATGTATGCAATAATGGGGCTTCTTAACAGGCTTTGGCTTTGGAAAATCCCAACTTGAAAAATACATATTTACATGGAACACAGGTTGATCTTCAGATGGAAGGCTACTGTGCCTTGCTTCTGAACGAAGCCTCACAAGTTTAGCCCTGTCCCTGTGAGAACTGCTCCCTGCACGGATGAGCTTCTCTTCCCACGTCAGACTCGCTGTGCCCGCAGAGCAGGATTGTCAGCCGTGATCTTCATCCAAGAAGAGGAGACGACATTATGGATTTCCCGCTATAATTCAGAGCGCAATTTTCATCAGAGGATGAACTTAATTAAAATAAGACAGGACAGCAGAAGTAATAAAAAACCTTTTAATTACATTTCTACGGTTTTGGATTTGTCCTCAAGCTAGACATCCAGACTGCCTCAGCCTTCACCAAAAGTATGAAAGGAATTCAACTTACAAAGTTTTCCTGAGCAAGCAAAACAGCACTGAATGTCAAAAAAAATTACTACTTTCAATTTGTGCCTCTCCATCAAAGAATAACTTGCAGGAACATAGAAAACAGACCATATTTATTCTAAAAAGACTCAACTAAGACATTCTGGTAAATAAAACTAATACATTTCCTAACTCTGTATACACCATGTGCTTTCTTCTATACACAGCCCTGTGCAGGAGGTCTGCACTTTCTTCCCCACATTCACCACTACAAAGCTCCAAAGCTGAACTCCACAAACATTACCACACAGCACCTATAAATGGTTTAATTAAATGCTGTTGATAGCAACTCTTCACAAGCTATCAGCGTGGCAACCTCTCCTGGGCTCCTCAGCCAGCAAAATAAAGGTGGCCATAGGGACAGGACAATGCTGAACAGCAAGATGCTCTCCCGGGGCACACAGGTACCAAGCTAACGAGCCACCGAGCCATTCACTGCCAGGGAGGCAGGGTGCAACACAAAGAAAACAGCAGGGAAATTCACTTCAGTTGCCCGGGCGACAGCAAAGCAGCGTGATGAAAAATTCCCAGTGGCCCAGTGGCAGGGAAGGCACTGGGGCGAGCTCACTCCAGCCCAGGGCTGGGACTGCAGCACACTCTAGTGACCCGAAGTCTCCACAGGAGAAACTGAATAAATTCAATGCTGAGCTCCCCAAAAAAGCTAAAGAGCAGCGATTTGAACTCTGCCTCCATTTATAAAACATTTGATGCTTGTTAAGAGGCAAAGGATTGACCAGTGTTGGTGTGGGACCACAAACCTTTTTCCCCTCTTGCCCTGTGAAGGCAACTGCAGTTATTATGCAGTTTGCCATTTCTTTGGGGCAGAGTTAAATATTGATAATTCATCATCGATGAGCTGTGGCTTTGCACTTTGTCTTCCTGGCTGAGAACCGACGTGCAGCAGACACCAGCGTGGGAGCTGTGTGCAGGTGCAGCACCCCAGCTCCAGCAGCACTGCACAGGACACCCCTCCCCACAAACACCAGATTCCAGGGAAGTTTGCACACCATGGCTTATTCTTGCAGTTCCTAGGCTATACAGTCTGCACTGTAAAATGTGACTGAAAATCAGCAGCTTTTCAACAGGTGCTTCAGCTACTGCAACAAACAGTTCATTTGCAATGCCAAAAATAACCAAAAGCATGGACTTCTCTCCCTCCTCATCCCCTGCAAGCATTTTACAGTTACCCTGCACAACACTACCAAGAAAAATAATTCATGTCCAGTCCCAAAGCAAATTGCTTCACTAAGGCTGGAAAAGCGAAAGAAATCCAGAAAGAAATTGTAAAAGAAATTGAGCATGGCTGACTTCCACATTTCCATGCACTTGCCTGGAACAGCCCTGGCTTGGTGGGTACTGGAGGAAGAGTTCAAGCACACAGACAGACTCCTCTCATTCAGGGTAAAGCAGTCCTCATTTCAGTTTCTGAGAAGCTTCCAAATTGCAATATACTACAGCCCCAACTCACAACACACTTGGTCAAGTGGCCCTTTCCCACTCACACCTTTAGCCCATCATTCCTTCTTCTTCTCAAATTAAAGCATAATTATTTTTTTCACTTCCCATGGTTTTACTGACCAATCTTCACAATCTGGAAGGGAACAGTAACAACAATCCATGTCTTAGTGACTCCATAGACAAGATGGAGTGACTCAGTGACAAGATAAGCCTCAATAGTTCAAAGTCATCAAACCACTAATTATTTTCCCCATGTGCCCTCCTGCATTTCTGTGCCAACTTCCTTCTCCCACTCATTTGCATCACTTCAGTTTTAATTCTCCCCTTTCTCTGTTTTTCCCAGTGTTTCTCTGTGACTCCCAGTGTGCCTTCGTTTCTCCTTCTCTCACTTTAATTTGTTGAGAAGTGCTTTAATTAAAGAAGCTTTTCCAATCATTCTGCCATGTCTAGAGTTGTTGCTGTTGTTCTTAGTGGAAGAGTGAATTATTGGTTAACCCAAAGCCAGTCCATACGCACACACACCCTACACCAACACACAATGTTTGACATCCTTCTCATAATGACCATACAGAGCAACTGCCATTACACAAGACACATTTGGCACCCGTGATAGCACCACTTCAGTCAGGAATATATGCTCAAAAAAATAATTTTGGAGAGTTTAAGCTTCAGACTGTTAAGAACATCATGACTACAGCAAGTACTTACAATGGATCATTGTACCTACTAATGAACAAACCCTGTTGAAACACTAAACTACAGATTATTGCTTAATTTCTAGATGTGGATACACCTCATTGCCTCTCTGTACAGACTACACTTTGAAGCTGAAATAATGAACTACATGATTAGAGAGCAGCTTTTAAAGAGAACAAAACTTAGTGCCTTTTTATTAAATACCGGGGGGAAAAAAAATCTTCAGTGAGAAATAATCCTTTAACACATCATTTTTCAAGACTTTTATATGTCCTTAAAATATGTATGAACAATCCTTCCCAAGTGAACGTGACTACGCCTGCACTAAATTTAAGAACTTGTGCAGCTTTTTCCAAGTTCAATGCTTAAACTCAAGTCTTTTGAGTGACACAAATGCCTTATTTAAAATCAGCATTTTCATTAAACTTGCAAGCTATTATACATGATGTAGGTCTTAAGCTTCAGAAGCATGATGTGTTGGTACCAAGAAGAGCCATCCATGCACTCTGAAAAGGAAGTATTTTGGACAAAGCAGGAAGAAAAATGCTTTGGAAGTACCAGACGTGGATTTCCCATCCTTAAGATGAAATAGTTGACGTGAGCTGAGAATAGAAATCCTACATCCATTAACAAGTAACATTTAACACCTTCCCTCAACAAGGTGTTAGAAAGGAAAAAGTGAGCCACCAGTTGCATTGGTGGAAAAGAACAGTAACAACAGTCCATAAACAATGCCAAGCTTTCCTGCCACTCTCTTCTCCCACCAGCTACCTTTACGCAAGCACGCATGTTACATGGCAGGCAATTCAATTATGACACTCTACAGAAAAAGGAAAAAAAGAATTTAAAAGGAGATATAATTGAAAGAAATTTCTGGAATTTAAAAGCAGTGCACCACTGAAATTGTATTAATAAATTTACCTCACTATTGCTAAGAACCAGCCCTTTGGGTTACCAGTTTGGTACCAAAGTTGAATTAAAAGCCTGGGGCTGTTCAGCAACTGATTTAATTTCCTGTTCATATGCACATTTTCTTTCTCACCTAATTCACAGATTCCTTATATGCACTGACAAGGGATCAAAATTCAGGATCGTAACTAAAAACTCTTCGGTCTCACTAATTATACAGGATTTATCTTCTGTGGTTGCACAATGCCAGACTGCTGATGGCTCAGACTATTTCTTTACCTGGTCTGGAAGAAACACTTAAAACCGCAGATATTTTTTTAAAAAAAAGCAAAATACAAAGAATGCAAATATAGACACATATTATATGCTGCAGTACAGTTACTGAAAATTAAATACTAGGCCTGAAGTGTATAATCATCACCTAGACAAAGCCCATGTCTAAACAGCATAACAACCCCAAGCAAAAAAGTGAAGCCAATTCATTAACTGATTTCACCACAACCAGAAAGCACCCAAAATTCCACTTCTGACATTAAATTATTCTCTGTCTCACCAGACTAAGTCCACATTTGCAGCACTGTGTTCATGCCAGGACTGGAGAAAAATTAGACCCAAGATAGAACAACTATTTAACAGAGGTAATAAAACTTTTTAAAAAATTAAAAATCAAAACAATATTTCTAGCAGGAGGGGTGTTGCATTTGGCCAAGGAATTTTAAAAAAATCTCTTGATTCAGGAGACCACAATGGGGAAGGGAGAGTCTACTCAGTTTGCACAAATCCAAAGTGCCTGTGTCCTTTTCCTAAAGCCCTGGATCATGAAACGATGCTCTTCCATCACTGCCACAATCAAGTCCAAGCCCACAGGAGTTCCAGGGGACCCAGCTCACAGCTGCATCTTTTCTTACTGAGGAGTGATGCTTTACCACCTTCAGCACCAAATACCAAGGCATGCCTGCCTTAAGACTTCTCATTAAACAAACAAACAAACAAAATCTCAGGAGCAAGAAGTCCAGAGAGGATGACAATGCCACTGATAAATCAGATTCACGTTCCAAGCCAGGGAGAGGTAACGATATACTTCAGTTTTCAATTTAATCAAAGCAAGACAGTGAGCTTTTCACTACGTATCTTGGCTAAAAAAGAAACATGTCCTAGCTTAGCTTCATCATGCCTGCACCAGCAAATTGACTTAATTGTCAGCAAGGAATTATGAAATATGAAGTGACTCCAGCAGTGCTCCAGGGAGGCTCCTGAGGCACGGTGTCTATAGCAGAGACACCAAAGTGCCATCCATCTCACTCTCACCCTCAGGCAAAGCAGAACAGCCTTGGCTCTCTAAAAGAGGCCGCCACGAAGAACAAAACCTGGCTTTCCTGGATGATTAGCAGTGGCTCAAATAGGAAATTTCAAATACATCAGCACATCTTCCCTTGCTGCTGAAAGCACAGGCGGGAAGCCGTGATTTGAGACACCGATTTGTTGTTACAAGGCCACATCAGTTCCAGCTCACAGGGGCCGTTCTAAGGAGAGAGGCAACACCGTGCACACTTCCCCTCTCCCACCCTTCTCCCCAGCAACAAGGGCAGGAAGGGAGGCTGCAGTCAGCACAAGCAGCTCTGCTGGATGCTAGCACTAGAGGACAGGACAGGAGGGCACTAGAGATACTGCTAAGCTATACCTTCTGACTCAAATCCTGGTTTCATTCTGACAGTGCCAGCATCACACAAGAGGGGAAGCCACATGTAACTCAGCCCCTGGGACATGGGCACTAGGAAAGAAGTAGGGAGCCCAAAACCTTTTGCCGGGTCTTTGACAGGAACTGGAGATAAGGGCTCCCACCTAAAAACACCCCCTTGGCCTGCTCATCAGGGATTCACTTCAGATTAAAGAAACAGTTTCTGTTTTCATCTCATCTCTTACTGGTGATGGGGACTAGTCTGAACTAGAGCTGCAGCCTCCGAAGCTGTGAACTCCTGACCTAAGGAGCCGCTGTAAGCCCTGCCAAAACTCCACATTTGGACCTCCTAAGCAGGTTCTCTTGTATCAGAAGGCAGGAAGAAGATAGAGAAACCACTCTCTGTGGTGAAGCAGCCCTAATACTGATCACTCAGCCCCCTGAAATGCTGGGTTTGTTGTCCAGTGGGGAAGGGGGCTGTAATTAGTTGAACCATGGCCCAGGCTAGAACTGCTGGTTGGCAAAACTCTGCCGGGACATGGCAAAAATTGTCTGACCTCCAGCACTGAGAGATGCCTTCATCCAAGGAATCAAAGAAAACCAAGAAGTAAGCATCTGCCCTAGTCTACCCCTCCCCCAAGGCTGATTTTGTTGCTTTATTTTTTAAGGTAGTGGACAACCTAAAATGAAAATTGTTTCTGAACCTAAGAAGTAAGTTCTCAGTAATAAATTCTCTCAGCTTCCCTGTTTTGGTGAACTCTGCAGGTAAAATGCACATTCTTCACTGACTGATTATTCTGAGGATCACTGTAAAATTTGATTTTTACTTCAGAAAGAGTAATAAAATTACTCAGATTTGTAGAAATTCAGAACTAGTCAAGTGACCTGGACCACACTGCTCAACATAAATCCCTTCAAAGCGGACTGAAACCGACAGGATGAGCAAAGAGAAACAGCCTGAACACCACAAATTCTTAGAAATGTAAAGGGAATAGGTTGCCAGTTACTATTATCTGGCATATCAAGTCACAGGGAAGACTTACATTCCTCTATAACCTGGTTTGATAGAGTTGAAAGCAATGCCGCCTCTCTCTTACATAAAAAGTTATTTCACATGACACAAGAGTACAGTTCCCTTGAAAAAGCAATATGGTTCACACTTTAAATTTAAAAAGCATTTCTAACACAGATTTGCAATGCAAAACATTCTAAATACAAATCAAATATAGCTGACAGAACCATCTTTTTGAGGCAGCCCAGAACTAGATATGCCAGATATTAACTATTTCTATTTATTACTCGACAGAAACCAGCTTTCAAGCATAAAATGAAGGTGCTACAAGACACATAATTAAGTGATGATTCATGTTGCACACCAGGTTAAAGTTACTGCGGCACAGGCATGCAAGTATCACTCTTTTATCAAAGAGAAAAGGAGGAATCAGTGTTTTTCCCCCAAGTTTTAACCACTCAGACACAATAGACAATGAAAGCCCCAGGGTCCAAGGCCTCGCTGGTGAAACCATCTGCCAGCAAGAGCCATTACAGCATCGCTCCTCCAAAAGCCAAGTCATCTTTTCTTGGAGAGCCTCGGGCACAGCTCAGGCAGAAGCTGCAGAGCCCCAATAGCTCCTCTGCAGCCAGGATGAGCTGTTAGGGACACGGCACCCCGAGGGTGGGAGAACACGACCACCCACGGCCCCTCTTGGCCATTCACACGCGTTGTGCAAGTGACAACCAGGCAGGAGATACTAAGAACAACCTTCAATGTTCCTGTCACCTCAGAGGGAAGGGAAGAAGCCTGGAGCAGCAGCATCTCATCACGCCACTGCTGTGAGGCAAGCACAGGGCCTTGCAGCACCTTCAGTCCTGTGATTAAAGCAATTCCCAAACACATCCAAACAGCTCTGAACAACGGGATATTAACAAGTGACTGCTGCTTGCACACCATGCAAACACACTTGCCATTGTGCTTGGATTAACAAGCAAATACCGCTTTCACAAGCTTCCACAGACCTTTGATGTCTATTTAGCTGCCATTACTAATTTTTATGACTGTGACAGCAGGGCACACAAAGGAGTTTGGAGCCCAGATTTCTAAAGCCAAGCTGTACCCTTAACACTTATTTCTAAGTGAGAGACCTTCTGAATTCCCAAAGAAAGTGACTTGTGTTTTTGCAAACAGAAATGTTTTTCTTTTCTCAGAAAAGCAGTTGCTAACAGCCATAGGTCAAAACAAAACCTAAACTGCATTTCACAGTCCAAAATTATTTATTTAACAAGTTACGGAAGCTGTATTTCAAGGGACTAACATTTCCAAGACCTGCAGACCTTCCAAAACCCTAGCAAAGGGTGGAAGACTCAGCAGCTAAGAGAATTAAACAACAGCAACTCCTCCTGCCCGAGAATGCAGGGGAGACAGACAGGGTCAGCCAGCTGCACTACAGCAGTTTTGAACATCAACTCTGACTGCTGCTTTTTACCCCATTTCCTGCATCTAGCAGATTAGATAAGATAAACCTAAAGCTTACTTGCTCCAATCAAAGGAGACCTTGCCCTGTTCCATACTTAACTGCATATATTTAACGAGATTATGTTACACATAGAAATGCTAATTTCCATGCTGACCTTACTGTACTACTTACAGTGACTGAGATAGTGTTGATGTGTGCAAACCCAGAACAACCCAATGTGTTCATGGTTAAAAACAGAAAGGGAGGAAAGAACAAACATCTGGACAGAGAAGTGTGGGGGGCAATATTAACACTACAGGGATAATCTCAGCCTACCAGCTGACCTCTCACTGCCAATATTTTGTAAGTAGAGAGAGGAGGCCTCAAAGAAGTCTTTCTCTGTCGCAACATTTCAAAATTACTTGACTGGTTTGGGGTTTTTAAAATGCAAAAGCTTGAAAAAAACCCACAGTGCTGCATGCCTGTCTTGACTGAGAACACACTGTTGCAACTATCGGCTTAAAAAACCCACAATCCTTTAGATAATCCCCCACAAGTCCTGATTAAAAGTGGATTTTATATTATGAAACGAAGCATAATTGTTCAAGACGACCTTGAGTGGTTTCTTACACCACTCTGCTCCATCAGCGCAGTCAAGATGACAGCTGCACTGTCAAATGTATGATAAGACAGGCTGATAGCAAGGTCTCTCCAAAATATTTTCCTCCATGAAGTAAAACAGATGCTTACAGTTCTTCCCAACCACGCCTGTCTCCTGCTCTATTTCAAACACACACTGCACACACAAAACGAAATGGAGTCGGCATTTAATAAGCACGAGCTGTATCGATGGCCTATCCAGCAAGCACGTCTCGAATACATGCATTTTGTTTCCTCTGCTTAAGTCATCACCGATTTTATGTCCAGGAAAATTAAGGTACGCAGGCCTAGAAGTGGTTTTACGATAACAGGGGCACTATTGCCACCTGCTGTCAGAAAGGGTTCACGGCATCCCACTCCACCTCGTGCTTCCCAACTGAGGGAAGTCACGGACTTTTGAAGAAATCCAACTTTGCAGGTGTTTTGCCTGTATACTGCTAGTTTTCTCTAGAAAGAGCACACACAAAGAAAGTCCAGGGTAACCATAGCATGAAGGATCAATAATCACATTGCGGTCAGAGATAATAAAATGGGTTCAACAACTGATGCATCAAGAAATAAGGAGAATACAATGGTCTAGGTAAAACAGATACTGTCCTGAAAACATGAACACTGAAACCAGATTTGTAAATAAACCCAGCTAAGATAGACCATCAGGTAGATAATGCTACTAAAACATCTACCTTGCCATTTTATATTAGATTTTCAGAAGCCAGGCTATGCTGAATCCTGTCAGAGGAGAGACTTGGCCATGAACTTTATGTCAGGGTATTTCCTAGAATCACAAAATGGCCTGTTTTGGAGGGAACCATCAAAGATCATCTAGTTTAACCCCGCCTCATCATGAGCAGGAACATGTTTCACTAATCCGGGTTGCTCAACTTCTCTCCAGCCTGACCTCGAACATTTCCAGGGATGGGGCATCCACAACTTGTCGGGGCAAACCGCTTTAGATAGCTAGGCATCAAATACTTAAGGATCATGCGTGCTCCTCTCATTCCACTCACAATTCTGTGGGAGCACACAATAACATAAAAAGTCAAAAAGCATAGCTCTGAACCTCAGCGTCTGTGTCTGGTGCTTCAGCCCACAATCTGTCAGTTTAAGGAGCCTTTGGAGTGCATTGTTCCAGTGGAAAGTACATTTCCTTCTCTACTGGTTTTTTATGGCTTCTCAGTAAGTCACTGAGCGCTCACATCCCACTGCTTGAAATCATCACTTGATGATCATTCCCATGCAGTGCCTGTTTGCAGTGCCTGACCATATGGCAGGTGGAGAGGCAAAGCTCTCCTTGAGGCCTGAGAGGTTTAGGCCTCCATTCCACCACCCAGGACTCTCAGCTCCCTGGCACCACACGCAGCGTGGCAGGACAAGGTCCCCGTGTCTGAGGCACATTTCCACCCAGGACTCTCGGCTCACTGGCACCACACAGCGTGGCAGGACAATGTCCCCGTGTCTGAGGCACGTTTCCACCCAGGACTCTCAGCTCCCTGGCACCACACGCAGCGTGGCAGGACAATGTCCCCATGTCTGAGGCACATTTCCACCCAGGACTCTCGGCTCACTGGCACCACACGCAGCGTGGCAGGACAATGTCCCCGTGTCTGAGGCACATTTCCACCCAGGAGCCACCTCCATTAGCTACATGTGACAGCTGTGAGCACACTGCTGGATACTGGAACGAAAACATTTCACTACAACTCATTTCCCCTTCCCAAAGCACCCAGAACAAGGAATGAAGTTCTGCCCCGATATGTGTCTGCAGTACTGCCAAACCTTTCTTTTTCTAATGCTTGAGTTATTATACTGATTATACCCAAGATATTTTCCAAGTGCACTGCAGCCACCCTTTCTGCAGTGCAACTCTGAGTGAGCCTCCTCAGTCACAAGCCTTGGCCACGCCGTTACAGCAAATGGTGTTTGACTGAGGCAGCTGCTGCTGTTCTCCACTTAAACCAAGCCACACCTCCAGCAGCACTTGTCTTCCACTTCATTCTCTTGAACACTATCACTATACACAGACTTTTCATCCAATATGAGTATTACACTACAGGGAAGAACAGCATGGAAATGAAATTAGACTGAAAGCAGAGGGCAAGTTTAACCACATCTACTGCTCACCAGCCAGGCTTAGAGCATTTTCCACAGAAAGCAGTAATAAACTCACTCACAGATGTCACAACTGAGCATGACCGAGTCCCTCAACTATTAACATTGACTTTCCTGATGAGTAAGTGAGGACTATATATAAATTAGTCTGGGGTTTTACACATAAGTGTAATTGTTCCAACTGTAAATTAACTTGAGAAACCTTTGATTAACACCACAGTCTGCTCACAGTAAAGATGAAAACCAAATTAACAACAATTGGTTAGCAATATTGGTTCTATTCCTAGAGGAAATTACAACTCTAAGTTACACAGGCAGATGCCAGATGACTCTATAGAAGAGATTTCAATACAAGTTTTCCATTTTCCTATCTGTACACTGGAGATAAAATATGTAAAGGATGTTTACAAAACATTCTAATGGACAGCAAACTCACCAAGAAGCTCCCAGGATAATCAACCATTTATGTTTAGCTCAACTGAAAAAAAATGAAAATAAAAACCACACAAAAAATCAATCCTGAAAAATGTAAGAATCCCACGTCAAAATGCTATAAGCAACTTAAGGGCAGATTTTACTTTTTTTTTTCTTCCATATTCAATAGCAGGAACATTTCAGTTAAGGGACTTATTTTCATAGCAAATTATTGAAGAATAATTTCAAATGAGCTCCAGAGTAAGAATTCCTGGTCACTATAAAATAAAAAGGGGGAGAATAAGTATACTCACCATACCAGATCAGCCTCAGTGACTGACTCAAATACCTTCATAATATTCAGACAGGCCACTTCTGAAGTCATTTCCACTTCAGAAGTTACAAGATAAAAATTCTGTGTGATAAATTAAGTTGCCAAATGAAATGGATTAGCAATCAGCGAAATTGCCTGATGTCAGACCTGTTCCAGATTAGGATCCATCCTTTTCCCCCACCTGTTCATTACGCACCAAGTTCAAGGCAACTGCAGCGCCTGATTGCGCATTAACGAGCTGTTTGTGTGCAAAGGCAGAGTTCAGTCCCTGTCTATACTTACACACTGGTGTAAGCGTAATTCACTGATAATATATTCAGCTCCCAGTATCAGTACACAGCTCTTCTACCTCGATGGGTAATTTTGAGCTTGAGGAAAAAAAAGGGACAACTCATTAAGTTAAACAGTCATATTCAAGGTCAAGGCCAGGAAATGATGAATCTGGAAGGAAATATGTTGCCATCTCCAGATAAAAAAGCTGGATAAAGATATTGCTGTGACACAGAAATTCTGAAAAACGGCTGTGAAGTCAGAAGCCTGAGGGAAGAAAGGCATATTTCACTAGGAAAGGGGAGACTCCACACGAAAATTTCTATTTCATCCTATAAATCGAGTCCTGCAAAGGCTCCAGTGAGAACCAGTCTTGC
This sequence comes from Prinia subflava, assembly GCF_021018805.1. NCBI lineage: Eukaryota > Metazoa > Chordata > Aves > Passeriformes > Cisticolidae > Prinia > Prinia subflava. The sequence goes on along the minus strand of NC_086248.1, from coordinate 108,634,689 downwards.
AACAAGCAAAGCAAGAACTGGGTATTTAAAAAGGAATATTTTTAAGTTCCACATGAGCTCAGTAGCGGGACAGGGAGGTACAGCAGGACAAGCACTCCAAACTCTAACAGGTTTGTTTCAAAACTCAGCTGTAATTCTCTCCCTGGAAGCAGCTCTGCCTCTTAAAGCACAGGAGACGTCCCGCACTCCACTCCATGCACATTCCCTGGGCTGGCCCTGCACACCGTGCCAGGGAAGGTGAGGAACCTGTGCCTGCCCAAGCAGCATTCCCAGCAGAGGCACCTCACTGCACACAGGCAGGGGGTTCCTGCAGAGGAAACCTCTTCTTGAGCTTCTCAGTAACTGAATTACGGCATCAGGGCTTAGTAAAAACGGGACATGGAGAGCTGTTTGCTTATGTTAGTCACCAACTCTTTTCTCTCTTTATCAGAGGAAGATTTTAAATCATGTTTGTTTGCTCAACTAGAAGATATTCATTTTAAAAACTGAGAGTTTCTTCCCCAAATTTTTGAGTATTAGAAGTGATTCCAGCACTCAAACACAGTTCAAAGGGAGACACCTAGTTGCTATAACTGTAGCAACTCTCTAATTGCAAATTTAGACACAGTACAGACCTATTACCAGAAATATCTAATTGAATAGACAAGAACATCTTCATTTTTCCTGAAGATGAAAGGTTTCTGTTCTCAGTACCACACTTTGGTACTGATACCAAGAATATTTTTCAAAGATCAGAAGAAATATTATCTCCTGTAGTGTTCTGCAAGTCATCATCCTCCTCCTCCCTACCAGATAAAAATAAGGAGAATCCTTTTTTCCACTGACATAATGGTTTCCCTTTGTTTTTCCTCCTATAAAAACTCCCTCACAGCCAGATCAGTACATGCCTCCTTATCTCATAACTGGACAGTAAGATTTATAAACAGGTAGGAAGTGAATGAATATTTGAGGTCAGGAGTGAGGAACTTCAGGTATATGAGGCACAGAGACATCCCCACCACACCACTCCTAAAATACCACTCCTGTACCTACTTCAGACAGTTACTGCACGTGACATCAACAGCGACACAGTTTTCCTTATTAAAAATGCAGGAAGTGTAGTCCTCTACTGCTCAGTTAACACTATAAATATTGCAGAAATTGTTTTTCAAACCTTACTCAGGCTTTTACTGCTGATTCCTGTATTTAGGATTGCCAGAGGGACTAAATGGCCCCTCTCTCCCCTCCCTAGACACAGACACACCACACCCCTGGGAGCTCTGTGCTGAGGATTTATTCACATGTTGGCTAATTGTGGGTATGTGGCTTCCAAGTGCTTGAAGCACTTTTGGCATCAGGATGAAGCGACATCCAGGAACATTTAATCTGTTAAAAAGGCCAGTCAGCACAGACTAATGCAGTAAGCACATGCCTCAAGGAGAGAGCCTGTTTACATTCTTTGAGTGTAATAACAAGGCACAGAGCAGGATAGAGGAGTAAAAATAAGATTTTCATACAAGTCTTACCTGAATCCTGTAAAAAAAAAGTGTGAAGGAAATGGCATAACAGGACACCTTAAGCAAAATATCAAGTTAAACTCATACCTGTCTGCAATGCAATCAGCAGTAAGGAAGTTTTAGGAAACCATTGTGTAAGGAAAAGACATTTACAGCGGTAGATAAATGAAATCAATTTTAGCAAAATGGCACATCAGCTCCTTTTTTGAGCTCCTTTTTCTCTCACAATGCATCTCAGTTCCTCGCTCTAGTCTTGAATGATTTCAAAGAGGCTGTTTTGATGTGGTTCTTTTGACAGTGAGCTAAGACACAAACCATATATAAAATATTTTTGGAAACTAAGCAACATTCAGTTTGTCTGCTAAAAGTCTAGGACAAAACACGATCCCTTTGCAGCAGTGTTCAATTATACTGTGATATTTACCTACAGAAGACCACCATTTTTATTAATTTATGTCTCATTTCTTCCTTACCTATTTGAGAATACACTTTTTTTTGCCAGTATGTTTGTATTCAATTCTGGAGATAATATGAACCACCCGGAACCCTTCCAGAGCCCCAGAATTTGCCAGACCATTCCCTTTACTTCAGGCATGGTCAGTTCTTTGCATAAGTCAGTGTAAACATGCAACCTGTATCTTCCTGTGGCTTTAACTTGGATATGACTCACTGCATTTAAACCATTTATTACAGGAGACAGCTAATGGAATTTCCAAATTCAGAGAGAGTCTCTGGAGGGTCTCCTCCTCCCTTCCTAACCCACAGCTTGCAACAGATAGGAGGGAGTCAATCGTTAACATTTGGGGTAGTCAAAAAGCATTAAGTATAAAAAGAATTTGCACAGATTTACCTCCTGTTCCATATTCAATGGGCTGCATTTCATTCAGCTTCCACACAGAGACTGGAACTGTGGCTACTTACCGCTTTATGTCTTTGAGGCTAACTTCAGTTGCAGAACAAAAAACAATGGAAAAACCAGTTTTGTGTAAAAGCATCATATGAGTATCTAAACATGAGTTTAGATACCATCTAAAGACTCTACAATTTCACTGAAACTGTTGGATTTAAAGAATCTCAGCACAGCAGATGTTTTGCATAAATAATATGGATCTTCAACCAAAACACCTTCCTCGTGTAGCTTTCCAGCTATCCTCCCCAGTTTGAAAGGGTAAAAGAAAAAAAGTAACACTGAAACCATGAGCAAATCAAAGGCACAGACTTAATTACTGCAGTGACATATAGAGAGCATATGGTTCTTCCATAATAACTGTAGGTTAGTATTTTAATCTAAACTTATTAGTATCTCATGACAGTTAACATATTATGCCCTTTAGGAACTACAGAAGGTTACAAAAGAGTTAGAACTTTTAAAATCCACCTGTACGGATGTTCTGGCCCTAGGACTGCTGTTTGTGTCAGTCTGATACATCAAAGTATCACTTTGTATAAGGATGTTCCTTTCCATAAACTTTGCCAACATCTATTCTGAATCTCCCTTTAAACACAAATTCAATGTACAGAAGACAACAGTAGAAACAACTTCTTTTTTACCAAAACCTTTCTAGATACTTTCAGAGTCTTATGACCCTCTTTAGGACTTTCAACTTCAGTCTCTTTTGAGTGGTCTTTAAACCTTTTCTCAAAATTGCATATGAATTTGATTAATTTTTTGATTTTTTAAAAATAATTTTGATTAATTTGATTAATTTTTTTTTCTTCCTCGGAGAGATGCATTTCTCACAGGATGGCAGGCAGATAACAGGTTTGTAGGCAGATAATAGCATTTGCAGTCTGGGATATAGGTTTTTTGGACCTTTCAGGAGAATTAAAGGAGGACTTAAACCAAGAAAAGAGAAGTATTCCTATTCTAAAGCTAATCTGTAACTAGTTCCAGTCACTAATTCAAGGGAGGCCTATGAACAAAGAGAAGCTAAATATAAATGCAGAGAAGTATGCTAATATTGACTTACTGGAAAGCAATAAAGTAAGGAAGTCAGCAAAAGCAGTACTGGAAAAATCATCTTAAAAAAAGAATGAGAAAAAAATTTAAAATATTAAAGCTTCAGAGGCCTTGTGAACACAGTGAGGAGAGGATCATGTCATGTGGATGCTACTGCATTCTTTGTTATTTAGGAAGGCTTTTGTGCATCAGTAAACTCAAAGATTAATTTTTTTTTTTTTTTGCCTGGGAATACCAGCCTCAGTACTTAGAATGCAAAAATGTCATTTGAAATGGCTAAGGATTCCATCTGTACTTCACAAACCCCATTAGCAGATGTCCACTGGTGAACTGGGATTTCCTACAATCCAGCAGTCCAAGAGAGTCTGTTTAGTATCCTCTACTGTTTAGTATCCTTTGTGTGAGCAAACATTCCTGTGCTCTTTACAGACATGAACCAGTAGCTCCACACTGCATTTTTCTCTGTAAGCAAACACATCAATTTTGGCCATTACAACCTGGGAACCTCTGAACTTCTCTGCAGAGAACATATGCAGCACCTTTCCTTCCAAAAAATGAGGACCACCAAAATTATTTCTTGGGAATTAATCAATGCCACTCAAATACTAGGGGGAAAAAAATTTCAGCCTCAGGACACATAAACCACACACTCTTTTTGGACTGGAGAGTGCAGGCAAGATTTGGGTATGGGCATGTGCATGGGGTAAACCTTCCCATCATTTTTTTTGCCAAAATCTGAAGTAGCTTCCTATCATTTAATACAGTAAATAATTAATTGCACAGGCATTTCCCTCTTTTTGTCACAAGATGCTACACACAGTTCTTCACCTCAGCTGCACACATGGAGATATGGTCACTGAGCATGAAGAGGTACTAAAACACAATTCTGTAGATCATAGCCAAAAACTTGAAAAACACAATCTCCCAACAAGAAAGCAGATTTGAAAATGACATGAACCAAATTCTGTTCTCCTATCACCTTGTTGTTAAAGTTCTCACATTACCCAGCCCACAAATGGCTTGATTTATAAAAGCAAATTGGAATGTACTGCATTAGCTGAGGAACAAAAATGAGCCCCCTAAAACACAAAGTGTGAAGTCTCAGCTAACCAAGTTCAGTCAAAAGATGGACACAAGATCATTAATTTTTTTCATGGTGACCATGCTATAAGTTTCACAATAATCCCTGCCACAATAAATGCACACAGGTTGAACAGATGCAATATGAAGGAACTGGGGGAAAAACCGTATTTTCAATAGATTTCCACAGGACGCACCAGTTTTAGGCAACTTCTCAAAGTTCTCACTTGTACCATGGAGCTATAAAGGATTTCCAAGACAGATACATGAAATATTTAACCACCTACCAGCATTAACGATGGCATCAACCTCAAGCAGCGTGATGTCACCTCTATAGAGAGAAACTTTCTCACTCAGACTTTTCTTCCCTTGCAGCTCTTCTTTAGCGTTTTCACCTACAAACAAAGAAAGCAGAAAAATCCCGTTATAAGGGTGGGCCCGAGGTCATTATTTACAAGCCCTGGACAAGCGTGACATTACTGACGGACTTTGTTATGCAGCATCTTTCGCTTTCACCTCGAGAGGGCACCGGTAACCCACGGAGACACCAGCGCTGCCCTAACATCAGGCTGCTTGCTTATTACTCGTTTCCAAATACAAGCTAGCAAATACTAGGGACATACGTATTTGTGGAGTGACATCCATCAAGTAACTTTATTTGGTAATCACAAGGGTGTGAATTGCAACAACAAATTGAGGAATTAAGATTACCCTCCTAAACAGAGTAATAATTTCTTCAATCCAGAATTATACCAAGCGAGCACAAAAAGACACAAGCACACCGTTTGCCGACAGCTCCAAAATTCAGAATGAATTGCAGCCAGACAACAAGCATGAAAAATAATCCACGCAAATTTTAAACTTGGAGCTTTGTCACCTTAAATTGCTCAACTAGGAGGAGGCAGGTGGTGAAGACAACATACACTAGCTTGCAACAGATTTGTTACTAAATAATGTTACCGTAGGTCCCTCATTCCTGTAAACGCTTTGGATTTTGCATCACCCAAATCATTTATATCCAATTCAGTCTGTGAAAAGCTCAGTTATCTCAAACCCTTGCACAAACATACTGCCCAAAGCTTTGCCAAGTTAGACACGCACATCACCAGAAATGAACTGAGGAGGGAAGATGATTAAATCCACTTTTACTATTACTGTTTTAAAATTCTTTCCAACAAGTCTCCAGAAGCTTGAGTGCATCTATGGGTCAAAACCAGAACTCATTTGCCGAGGAAACAAAGTACGAATCAATTTCAAATCTTCAAAACAAGTGAAGTTTGTTGATAAGCAAAAAGAGTCCTCAATAGTTAGTGTGAAAGTAGAAGCAGTCCAAATTTGTCCCTTTAGTGTTACCCCCCATTTCCATCACCTCAAGAATACCAACTCGGACATGTCACCAGCTCCTTGCTGAGCACCGGGAGCACATCCCCAAGCTCCTGAGGTCTGTCCCACAGTGGCAAGACAGAGCAGGAGGCTGAGACAACCACTCTCTCAGACCCTCTGGCCTTGCTCTGACACTCCCAGCCAGTGGCTGCCAGGCAACAGCCCTGTGACATCGCAGCCGCTGCCACCGCCTTGCTCACAGCCCGAGGGCACAGCCCAGCTCAGGGCAGGGACCGCAGCTCGTGGGGCAGCCCCGCCATGCTCCGCCCGGGGCTCTCCCTGCTCCTGGCGCTCTGCGCGGCCTCGCTGCTCCCCGGCGCGCTCGGAGCCCGCGGCCGCCCCGCCGGGAGCTCGGCCCGCCTGCCCGTGCCGGCCCAGGGCGTGCGGCAGCCGGGCACCGCCACGGGCAGCGCCGGCCGGGGCTCCGTGCGCCTGCACTGCTGCTCCCTCTTAGCCCTGTCCCTGCTGCTGGCCGCGCTGTGCCTCGGTTGCAGCCTGCGCAGAAAAGCCCAGAGGCAGCGGAGAGAGGTGAGGGACGGGCACCGGGCAGCTGCGATGGGGCCGGGGCCGGCGGCTACAACGGGCAGGGCGAGCAGCGCCAGCCCCTGCGGAGAGCAAAGCCTGGGCAGTCTCCAGGGCTCCTCCGCCTCTTCCCCAGCCCCGAGCCCAGGGGCAGAGGAGGGGCTCAGCCCCTTCCTCCCAGCAGGGAACAAGGACAGGCTGAGCCACAGAGCAAGACAGAGCCTGCCCGAGCGCTGCACAACCTGCAGCCTGATTCCCCGGGGGAGCCCAGGGGGGCCAGCCCCCGCAGCCCCTCTGCCCCTTTCATCGCGCTCCCCGCCCTGTGTCTGCCAGGAGGAGGCCTGCACACGCCCCGCCTGGCCCAGGAGCTGCTGCGTGGCTGGCTGCTCCCCGCTCCGTGCCGAGGGCATCGGCCAGAAGGAGAACCCTGCCTGCATCCAGAGCTTCCTGAGGCACCTGCGGCAGCGCTGCCTGCGGGGGGACGCGCCCCAGAGAGGAAGGAACAAAGTGTGGAAGGACTTGGACGAGGAGGCAGCGCTTTTCTCTGATGGAGAAATCAACACCTGCTAGGCAAACGGAGCAGTACATTGCAAGATTACTCATACAGCTTTGTATTATTATTAAAATAACTTATTTAATAAGACAGCTTTTATTTCTGCTTTAACTTTAGTCTTGCAAACAAGATGATTGTAACTTTTATGAGAAAGTGAAGTCAATGGCCACTAAATCATCTCTGCCCACACACGAAGGATGGAGCTGATCCTGGTAAATGCTTTCCAAAACCTGGGGGTTTAGGCTATTACTGACAACACACAAAAGTGGAAACACTGCTGTAAGGTCCTCCAGCCTCAGTAAGACATTACAGCTGAAAATCTTCACCAGAAACAGTTGAACATTCATATCCCATGCCCACTTTTCCCCTCTAGATCCAGTCATCATCTTCTACCCTTCGGCTTATACAATCCAATTTCATTTAGCTCTTTCCCCTACATCATCCTTTGGTCCTTCAATCATGTTCAAAACAACTCAGAGTCCACAGAGCCCCAGCCTGAAGTAGGATGAGGTTGATTACCTGAGCTCTTCACCCAAAGAGAGGAAATAGGCACTCCTGGCCCTCAGCTTTGTTTACAACTCCTTCCAGATCACTGCTAAGGAAAAGGGACTTACATCTTACACAAGGGTAGGAAAACGCATTAGATGGAGTCTGCAAAAACTGCACTTGAAAAGACAATGGAAGAGTTCATCTGAACCAAATGGACAAGGGACTGTCAGAACATCTCACTAGAGGGAGCCCCCACCCAGGACATAAACGTGTTCAGCTGGTGCAATGGACAAGGATGGCACAAACCTACAGCACTGGAACTCAGCCCTGAAACTCAATCACTGCTCAAATATCCAGAGTTTTAAAGCCTAATATATTTTAAAGTATATTAATTTCTTAAACAGGTCTCAAGCATCCAATTACAGAAATCCCTACAGCAATACCAAAGAGCTTACCACTAGAGGGAAGAGAAGAACCTACAGCTGGAAGAGTTTATTACAAAAAAAACCCCTACATTTGCATTTTAAAACGACTGTTAATGAAACAGTACAGCACACACAAAGTAGTAAAAATAGATACCAAAGCCCCACAGCATAAAGCAACACCTATGGCAAAATAAATGTCTCTTGACACTCCATAAGCAAAGGCCAATAAGAGAAGAAATCACAGAGAGAACAAGTGAGGAGTGACGGCAGCAAGGCTCACACTGTTATAAGGGAAGTTTGTTAAACAAGTCACATGACATTTCTCAAGCTCATAAACACAAGTAGACTGGATTGCAAGGAAAAAAATCCTGAAAATCAGGGAGTTTCATGATTTCTAGTCAGCTTTTCAATCAACAGCTGCAGGAAGGCAATTATTCCAAGTTCAACAGAAATAAATCTGCCCACTACCTCATCCCTGTTACAGTGGGTACTAGAGCTGAGACATATTCCCACAAGGAAGGCTTCTCTAAGAGGATCTGGAAAAAGAACCTGAGCAAGGGACAAGAATCGCATTATCCCCAGACCAGAGGCAGCCCTTCCACTTCTGGAAGAATCCTCAGCAAATACTTGACTGGGACACTAAATCACTTTTCTTGTCTTGCTGAAAGCACAAAGGAAATGAGTGAGCTTTAGGAGTTCATCTGACCCTGGTGGAGTGTGCAGCAGCAATTCTGCTACACACTCTGAGTTTTTTCCCTTCAGTGCCTAAGGCTTTGTTTCCACAAGTTTCCTGTACAGACTAAAGATGATGAACTATTAGCAATTACTAATCTCACATCTAACACAACTTTCCATTGCATTTGTTTTTGCATAGGCTTATGGAGCGTTGGAAAAGACAGATCGTAAGTCCTGTAATATTATGTGTCTGCTTCCACTCCTACTAAGCGTGGATGATTGTACAGGAAAGGCAATTGCTTATCTAAATCAAGATAAGCATGATTTCCATATGTTCCATCACCGGGGGAAAAGCATTCACAGATGCACTGTAGTACTTCAGATTTGTACTACAGATTTGCTCTATCACTTCTTGGACTTAAACGAGATCAGAACCTGAGTACAAGGAAGAAACATCTGTTGCAGACAAATCACTTCCTACCCAGCCAAAAATGCAGCACAACATGCAAGTCAAAAGCACTTGATGATGAACACCAACACCTTCTCCCTGGCTGCACGCTCTGCCAATATGGTCTGCTTCAGCTAATTACCAAGCAGTATAATTGGATTAGCTGAGGACTACAGCCAAGTACCAGCTCCGGAGGCAGACAGACACCACCAATCACGGAATGGACGCGTTTGAGTGGCACCTCCAGTGACCAAGTCACCCAGAGCAAGTTGTCCAGAACCCTGTCCCAGTTGAGTTTAAAGTACCTCCAAAGTCAGAGATTGAACAACCTCTCCAAGTAACCTGTTCCAGTGTTCAGCCAGCCTCACAGTATGTGTGTAGGTTTGGTTTTTAATGCTTAGAACGAGTTTCCTCTTTCAACTTGTGCCTACTACCTCTTGTCCTGTCACTGTGTACCACAGAGATGAACCTGGAGAGATCTCTTACACCTTCCCCTCTCTGTTTATCAACACTGATCAGATCCCATCTGGGCTATCTCTGCTTCAGGCTAAACTTCAGCTCTCTCAATCTCTCCAGGCACAGGAGATGCTCCAGCCCCCTAATCATGTTTTAATCACCTTTTGGCTCATCTGGTGCATGAACTACACTTCCCAATTCTGCACAACCCACCAGCCTCCTGAGGTCACTCTGCCCCACCTTCCAGGCCATGCTATCTCCTATTCAAGGTTCTACAGAAGGTATGGAATATCCCCCACTAAGGGGCTGTAACTCACCCCTGGACAGCTACAGCAAAAAACCCCGAGCTTGCTTGCTCAGGCCAAGTTTAACATAGTGATATGGCTACCAGCAGCCCTCAAACAAGGCTGTAAAGCTTGACTTTCCAGCCACATTTAAATGGGAGCCATTGAAGACATTCACACATTACAGACAGAAAGAGTGGTGTACCCTGAGAATTGATCAAAACAGCCAGTCACTCTGAACAACCCACACAATGCTCATGCAAAATGCAATTTTCTTGTGTTACAAGGTCTCGCATAGTCCTTAAACAACCTTTTTCTCAGTCTATCCCACACAGCTCTCTAAATCCCCAAAATAACAAAGCTGAGTGGCAAAAAAACCCTTTAAGTCTGGGAGAGAGAGAAGTAGAAAGAAAGAAAGAGATGGCCTTTTTTTAAGAAGTTTTTGTAAACTGAGAGAAGACTTGGTATGGAATGCTAAAGTACCAAAGAACAAAGTTTGAGGAAAGGAGCAACAACAAACGAGGAGAACAAGAACAGGAATACATTCTCAGTTCTAATTTGTGATGCACCCTTATCTGCAGGGACATGCAGCTATCAGTTCATAAATCAGTCTTCTCACTTCAGCAGCATGCACATTGACAGTCAAGACACAACATAAGTAGGCTGAGACCCTTGGGTATTTGTGTGTTTACTTGGAGAGCCAGCATCCAGCTGCTCTGGTTGCTATGCTTGCTGGAGATTTCATGATTTAGGGTCCATAGAAAAGGCTGCTGGTTCAGCTGTGACTCAGAAGGAGCTGTGCTTTGTCTGTGTGAAGAAACCCATTCAATCACTGTCTTGTTTGGTTGGTTTTATAATGTGGACCTGTTGTGGCTGTTCAGTTTAATTGCCAATGGACAGCTCTGTATCCCCCCTTGAGTGAATGGTTTGTCCTCGCAGTTGTAGCTGGTCCCTGAGTCGTCTCACGTAACCTTGCCCATATTTCCAGAACACTCCCTGCCAATCCTTGTTATCCCAACCCCTTACCTGAAACTCCTCCCTAGAAAGTACCTAAAACTCGAAGCTCTGTTGGCCCACATGACCTATTCTCCTCCCATCGCTTCCCTCATTGAATTTAAGGTGAAGCCCCACCTTGCACTTCTCCCCTATTCTTTCCCTATTGGCTACTTGATTGCACCCTCCCCTCTGCATCCCCATGATTAGTGTCTTTGTGTCCCTGACCTGCTCCGAGAATAAACCCTTTGCAAATCGTCTCCCTGTTTAGCTCCACCCCGGGCCATTTCAGATCTTACTGCCGCAGGGCAAGGAGCTGTAGGACGCGTCTCTTGTCCATCGCTCAAGAGGCGTGTCCCACTCTTGGCGTGTCACTGAGGTAGAGGAGAGCTAGCTGTGGGACTCCAGCACAGAGTCATGGACCTTCAGACGGATTCCAGGCTTTGTAATGATATAGAGGAATCCAGATGCTGTTGGATACGGTATTTTGCCAAGTTCTTGCCCAAGCCTGATGATCATTACCTCACTCCAAGTGATACCAAGAATTTCAACATAGATTCTTCTCAGTGAGTGGCAGCCTGAGCTGTACCAAAGTACACCAAATGGTCAGCCAAGGTCACACAGAGGCAAGAACTACACTGCATTGCCTCAAACTCGATTGCTACTTTACAACCCCCCCCATACCACAGGGAGTTCATAATTAACAATGGAAGTTCAAAAATGGAGACACAAACATATGACACTGCTTGACATCACTGTTCATTGCCCCCATGAGTATGTTGATATTGTCTATAAAACTAGAGGACTATAGGTGACTCCACTTGACTAGATTCCTTCCAAGAGAAAGCAGAACCCTTCACTGCAAGAGCTGTCTTGGCACTATCACAGCATTCATACTATTCCTGGTGTGTTCAGACTGATCCACTCTGGTAACTCTGAGCCTTCATCCAAAACATACCACCAGCAGCGCAGCATTCCTCCACTCACCTTTACAAACTGGGGAAAAAATGACTTTTCATGACCAACCTCAGCAGCACCTGCTTTACTTACCAAAATGTGAGAACCCATATAAATAGGTGAGCACATACAGCATCAAGGAGGATTAAAATAAGTCTATAGGAGGGAATCACAAATTCATTAGTTTCATTCCTTAACTTATTAAGCTGTCAGATAATTTTTCATTCTACATTTTCTGCTTTTTTAATTCTCTACACCATTTCTAAGCAATGACTTCTCTGGTTGAGTATTACAGACTTTTGTAGTACTTAAAGTACAGCTTGGAAATAAAATGCTACTACCAGAAAAAAACTAAACTTGGGCAAAACCATCAGCAAATATTCCATGGCATTGTCATTCAAAAACCCTTCTGCCTGACAGTGACAACAGCGTATGGGGGAGAGAAGGAACTTCAGTTTTCTGGCATTGGGACAGGTAAGTTAAGTGTTGGGGTTTAGGGTTTTTACCTTTTGTTCTTTTCCTCAGGGAATTTTCTACCATATGTTGCTAGGAGACAAAAACCGGGTACTTGAAAAAGACAAAAGAAGTTGCCAAGCTTAGGAGAGGGGTGCAGCTGGCTACTCTCTCTCTTCACTTGGGGGTTCCTCTGGGAAGGGCAGAGATATCACAAAATTTGGGCTGGGGGAAGGCTTTGGGTGCAGCTCCTAGCTTACTCTGGTGCTCTTGGCATTTAGAGGGGAAACAATCGCCGCGGGAAGAATTTGCTACCACTGCGGGGTTCTGTTTTCTGCTGCCTTTTTCCTACCGTCAGTAGAGCCCTGCTTGTAAGAGCAGCCGTAGCACTGGGACCTTATCAACACCTGACCTTCCCAAACAAAGGACCCTTCACCATCTACCTGTGTGGCTGCGGGGAAATTACGGGATCTCTGAGCCCTTTCCCCCTCCAAGGGAGCCAGGCAGCCACTGCCCAACCCCTGCCATTTTTCTGCCACTGCTCTGGGTTTTTTGCTATTTGTAGCCACACACTCCCAGCCTGCTAGGAGGTACCTCAGCCCTTCCAGCTACAGCTGCCCAGTTTCTGATGTATCTCGTTCTGATGTATCCTCGTTCCAGGATTTTGCTGGTCCCTGCAGTTCCAGTTTGCTGCTCCAAGGTTCCTGCTACATCCCATTACCTCATCCTGAGAGCACCGTGACCGGCTGCCCCCGGGGCTCTGTAAAGGCAGCTCCTTTCCCCCTCTCCCCTCACGGCCGCTCTCCCGCCATCGCCGTGAGGGGAGCGCAGCTGAGCTGGCCGCTGGGGCTGGGCTCCGGTCGGTGTTTGTCCGCCTTGTTATCCACACACACACCAGTAAAGAACTGGTACTCCTCTTACCATATCTTTGCCTGAAAATCCCTTAATTTCAAGTTATAACAATTCAGAGGGAAGGGGATCGTATTCTCCATTCCAAGGGAGCTTCCCACCTTCCTTAGCTGATACCTGTCTTCCAAACCAAGACGCAAGTTCTTATGCAGGTGCAAAAGATGATGTTTCTACATGGAGACATTAGGCTTGGGGGTAGCTCTTACCTTGCAGCATTTTCTTTCCCCTACTCCCTGAGATACCTGAGGTAATTTGCTACACTGAAGAATACTGGAGGCTCAACATAAACAGCAAGGGACAGAGGAAACTCTGAATACTTGAAGACAACTCTATCACTACTCATTCGTATTGCAAGGCATGCTTGCTTCATTCAAGGACTTAAAAAGGGAAATTAATACAAGCTCTCATGCAGTTACAAACTCACTAGAGCAGTTAGCAGAGAGATCTAACTCTATCTTCTTTTACATATCTACCTAGAAATGAAAGACACACCAAATTTCAAAGCCTTTAGGTCAATATAAGAGTGTCTGTGTACATCACCTATTCTCCTGGGTTTAGTTATCTGCAGTACGCTTACAATCCTTCCCCTGTAAGAACACTGGTGGGAATGCAGTAAGAGGGGAAAAAGAGAATGGAACTCTGCTTTTTCTTTAAATATGACTGACCCCTACTCTCAGTGACAGCTACATGAAGGCTGGGGTTTGCTTTCAGTGGATTTAGGAAATCCCACCAAAGGGCAGCACTGCAACACACAATACTTTGGCAGTATCCTACACAGAAAAGGTTACACTGAGCATGTGGGAAGAAATCCAGTGCAGGCTGAACTTCAACTACAAGTCATACCTGTGCAGGAAAACACAGAACTTGGGGCACCTTTCCAGTCTAACCAGCCATACCAAGGAGACTATTAAAAAAGCCCATCATTGCATGAACAAGCCTTTGTGAAAAAGTGAAGGGCAGGATAACGCAGGGAAATGTTTTAAAGAAAGACAGAGGTGCAACCAGTTTCTTCACACCTATTCTTCATTAGAGATGGACTGAGCCTTTTAGACAGGATCCTTTGGGTAAACTCTAGAGCAGTCTGTACTAACACAACATCTGACCACCAACTCCCAGGGATGCTGTCAGTGCAAAGGTGCTTCCAGAGAACCAAATCCCCTCTCAGAAATAAATGTATTGGCTGCGTCAGCACAAGGCTGAGAGGCTCCATTTTTCAGCATGTGCATTCTATAGCATCCCATCCCCAAAAAGCATCTGGAAATTTTGGTAAAGGCCTTTGTGACACATTTCTGCAAACACACCAGGTCAACATGGAATAGCCTGCAAGTTTCAGGACAATCTCTGTGCACAAACATTATACTTCTCCCTCATACCGCACACTGAAGTAGAAAATATTTCTCAGTATCATTTCAATGGTTTTCAAAGCTGTGCAAAATCCAAACTTATCTTTCAACTGGATTGTTAAGCCTTCTCTCTAGCATAGAAGAGCATTTTCTGGGCATCATAAAAAACAAGCAGCAATTCCTACAAGGCTGAGAATTTTTCTCTCAACTGGATTTTCCAAATACACACCAGCTAGAAAGTCACGTATCACTTCACAGAATAACTACTACCATTTCATGGTTGGACTCAATGAATTCAGAGGTCTTTTGCAGCCTTAACAATCCTATAATTCTACACTGCAATCATTCAGACCCTTGCTGGCTTTAAGAGACATTTCTACATGCTGAGCAGTTTGGGTGTACTGAATCAAAAAGGGGAAGCCAGGCTTATGTTATTTATTTCCAGTGATTGGGTTTTTAACACGTATGTTATCAGGTGTTTAACTGCGCATGAAGCAAATATATCCACACATGAAAGTTAGTCAACATGATCCAGAGAGGTTGGTCAGCTTAAACTGCACCAGTGATCCCCCAACACCATCAAGGGAGTTAAAGAAGTATCATGACTTCATTTGAGTGTGACCTTAGTTTTCAAACTTATTGCAAACCTCCCACACCCAGAGTTGAGTGGCCTACCCTGTGTCAACACCAATTATAAAGAGCCAGGCAGAAAATCCAAGTTGAGCCAATAGTTCAGCACCTTCATAAATAGCTGTCACATCTAAGCTACACCAAATTAATCCAAGACATACCGATCTCTACCTGTCTAATCAAAAGAGGGTTCCAGCTTCTGTGGAAGGACATCAGCTTTTTCCACCTGCATTTGAAAATATCTTAAAGTCGCACAGCCAGGCGACAGATCCACATCAGCAAGCCATGACAAGGGTACAATTTAACAGCTTGGTTTTGGCCTCAGCCTCATCATGGGCACATGGCTTCTCATCAGGCTGGCACACTGGCTCACATCTGTCTGCAAAAGTCTGTGAGGACATATGCCACAATCCATCATAAATTATAGATTAGGGCATTAGCCAAGCTACCATACTGAGCAAAGCTAGATGATTTACTGAAATTGTCTTTGTAGAGCAATACGTTAATTTAGGGGTTTGATCTTGCAATCCCCCACACTCAAAAGAAACTCACCCTTTATATATAAAAACAAGAAGAGGAGAAAAAAAAAAAAAAGAAGAAAAGACACAATTCAAAATATATAACCTGTTACTTTTCCCCTGCATATATTAAACTACCTTATTCAAGTCAGGCACCAAAATATTCCAAGCTGGAATCTACAACTTTTCTCAGCAGTTTCTGAAGGACAGCACATCCCAACTTAAAGCATCACTGCTGCTAAAGCCATCCTCCCTCACACCCTGAATAACCCTGCCAGCTGACAGCACACTGCATCATCTTGACTTCCTAACTCTACTAAGTACTTCCTTAGGGACCTCTGTACAAAACTTCAGTGCACTGACATTCAGCAGCTACAAGAAAATAGGATTGTTATTCACACTGCTCAGGACAGAAGCTTGAAAGTTATTAATCTGGTCAAGATTCATGTCATCAGTAATTACACATTAAAACTACTCTTTCTGGCAAAGATGTGCCTAACTTCCCTTTGCATCTCCACCTACTGTCCTTCTCTAAAGCCCATCAAGAGCTTGCAGAGTCTCAATAAGAACACCAATTTATCAATTTATTGTTGAGAGCAGCATCCTTTCCTGTGGTTAACTTTTGCCCCTCAAGGAGCTGTCTGGGACTGTAGATAAGAGAGCTTTCTCAGCTGCATGCAGAAGAGCCACAGAATAATAACTCTATCCAGGACCTGTCTAAGCTTAATGCTGTATGGAATTTACCTTGTTAAAAAAGTCACAGAGCAGCAGCTTAAAGAGAAGTCATCATCTCAATTACATCAAGGACAAGTGATTTACTTTCTTAGAGAGAGGATTAGCTACACTGGATTTTGTGTTTGTAATCTATGTAAACAGATTGAAACTTTTTAATAATCATAATCTCATACTTGCTGAAAGCAAGAAAGTTTTTTGTTTTTCCCAAAAACACTTTAATGCAAACTGTAAGACAAGCGTCATCTCTTTGGCAGCTATTCCATCCTACAAAGGTTATTCGCATGAAGCTCACCAGAAAATTACAAGGTCAACTGAATAAATCTTCAGTATTTTTATTTACTGTAATTTCCCTTCACCTCTTACCCTAAGCACACTAATTTATCTACTTTTATCAGGGATATCACTAACTAGAGATAATTCAGCTCCACAAACAAACCATCACACACACACAGAGATTATTACTCTGTTTATGCTCAAGTAAACTTGCACCTGAAGATTATTCCCATCTCTGTACTGTGCCAGTCTGTCTTTGGAGATCAATAGCCAAGGTGTGCATTGGGAAAACCAGGAAGGTGTGTGGGGTCACCAGATCAGATTTGCACCACGCTGCAGCTTTGCATCTTTCAGGACACATCCTGCAAGGGCAGCCAGGAGCAAAGCAGAGCACACAGGGCTCTGGTTACCCCTCCTGCCCCAGCAGCCTTGGGTATCTGTTGCAGCCAAACAACTATCAGCTCAGCCTTGAAGTTACTCCACATTATGCCACAGGCACACAGACTCCTGGGCACCTTCAGCACAGACTGAGAAGCTGCAAACATGGTTTGCTCTTCTTACCCCTCTAAATCCTTTGCTGCTTCCTGAATATGCATGTAACATGGACAGAGAGCAGAAATGAGCAAACAAATTTTCAGCCACATCTACAAAAAGCATGTTTCAGAAGCATTGAGAATGCTTCATTCCCATGATCCTCACACAATTCACAGAAACCACAGTTCATTTTTTCATGGTGCTCCCCCAGCTATTATACACAGCAATTAACAAGCAGTGCTCTCCATATGCATCTAGGACACAGAGTTTTCTAACCTTAAACACACCAGTCCTGAAAAAACCTTGTGATGAGACGTTTAGCATCAGTAACAGTGGTGTGCAGGAAAAGTAAGGACAAGGCTGGATACAGCATGAGTTTAAGTGAAGCTGGAATTCACATTCAGGGCCACAGGTACCAGAGGAGACCCTGAACGGTGGCACACAGGTTATTGCTGTTTTCTGTGTGTACTCAGCAGAAAAACTGCTGCACTCTGAGCTTCATCAAACCAAGAGTTTCAGTAGCAAATGCATCTTATTCTTTTTGAGACAGCAAAAATTACACTAAGAGGTCTCAATTTACTTTCCTCCTTGTCACTCAGCTGAAAATCTGTTATAAAGACAATTGTTACAGTCATTGTAAGAAAAAAAAAAATCACTATGAAAGCTGATGGACTTGGATTTATGGTGGGAGGATGGTCTCGAAGCACACAGGTTTCACACAGCTCTTACCAAGACAACTTGTGATTGTCAAACTTGTCTAACAATCTCAGTGTGCCAGTTGAATATCATTTCTTTTTCTGTATAAATCACTGGTAATATTGAGTGGTTTAGAGAGATGTCATTTCTTACTTGTAGACATCTAGCTGAGTTTCACTGCAGCTCACTAGTGGTGTCACTTTCCAAAGTCTACACTTCAAAGTGTTTAATACTCATCACCTTGATTTCTAGTTCCTGCAGGACAGATATTCATATCAAGCAGGGCTGCATGGAGATACTGGGTTCTTTGGAGAGTATTTATGTTAGTTACCCATCTCAAAAAATGCTGCTCAGAGCTCAGTGTTACCACACATTTTCTTTCCACCATGAAGCATTTGGAGTAGCTTATTTGCATGCTTTGTCTCTGTAATCTTGTCTCAACCCACTGTGAATGTTTAGAAAGCTACACATTCATACTACAACAATGCTTTTATTAAATCCAAACCTTATTATTATACATAAAACCCTCGGTGTTAAAAGAGATTAATTTGAATAGTGTGAGCCATATCATTTTCTTAAAAAATAGCAGATTAAAAAGATCCAGAGACTGCCAAAACATCTAAACATATTTCAAGACTTGTTTAAAAGGACTGCAGACCTTTTGTGTCATTTAACCTTAAACAAAAATAAATACAGTTACTGTGTCTTCCATTTTAACTTCATCCTATGAAAAGCAGCGTTGTGGTAGAGATGGCCACGACACTCAAGAGTGCTTTGGTAAAATTAAACAATATCACTTATTCCATTTTCTGAATTACCCAATTAATACAACAAAATGTTTTTATACTGGTGACACACAAAACTCAGCAACAACAAAATTCCCAAGACTCTAATTGTTCAAAAAAGCTTTCTGGAAAAGTTTTCAGAAGCCATCTCTCAAATTCAGCACTGCAGAGTAAAGATCTCCTTGGGAATTAGTGTGTACCCAACAAAATGCTAATACAGGTATTTAACTTCAAAACACACTCCAGCTCTTAGCCTACACGGTGGCATTTTATTCACTGAGCAACATCAGCTCCCGTTGCTGTACAAGATGAGTGCCTAAGCAAGTGGTATGTAATAAACAGCATTGAAACAAAGGGATATAAATTCCAGAGCCTCATCAAACAAGTTCACTATTGCCGTGTTGTCAGGCAGACACTGTTTCAAAGTACATGAGGAAACCGATGAGAAGTGTGTGCTGTTGGTGGATCTGAGGGATAACGAGCGGGGAGAACCATGTGTTACAGCACACTCACACTACCCAGCCCTCTAGGCAAGCTCATTTTGTTTCCAAAGGGGGCAACTCCTCCTTTCCTTAATAAACACAGTTAAACCACAGAAAGCTCATATTTGCAGGACCACTTCAAGAACAAAAGTTTTGCCTTCCTACCATCCCCTCTTGACATTAAAGAGGGCCACTTGTCACTAACTGTCCCTTTGTCCACGATCCACCTGCACAGCCTGGCAAGCAGCACACCAAAAATCAGGGTGTTGACAGCACAGCCCTTCTGAAAATGAACACAGCCCACATGAGATTGCTTCCCTTAGCTCAGAGAAGTGGGCACCAAGCTTAGGCTTTGCATTCCACATGGTGCCACCCTCTTCCCAAAATCAAGACTTAACACAAACATTGACCAAATTTCATGCCAAAACACACCAAGCTAATTTCTTGTGGCTAGTCGTGTCTATATGAGGAGACCTACAGAAAGTCTAGGGTTTTTTTTTTAGTCAGAGCAGAGCATTTTAAAAACACTGCCTCTTTGAACTTCCAAATGTTTTCTAATAGCTTTGCTACTACAAAGAGACAAAGCCCTTGTCAGCTGCCATTCAGAATTCCACATCTCCATTCCTTAATATCCTTTACAAAGATGCACATCCCTCTGTTATGTTACTCTATTACAAAGACTTCCATCCTCACCAAAACACTGAACACCTGCCAAGATTTGCTGGTTTTCTTCAGAATTTAGTTCTGAACACAACTTCTATCAAAAGACAGAGGAGGAAGGATAGGGAAAAACACTCTTCCACAAACTAAGGCATGTTCTCCCAATTTGCCAATAAAGAGCACCCATGAAATACCCTGGCAGTGAGATTAGCTCCTTCCCAATATCAAACTCTTGGGTCATTTCAGTTTGCATAATTCTGCATACAAACTTGTCAATCATCTTCCATTAGACTGCCACATAACAAAAATGTCTGCCTAACTGGAACCCCCCAGCACCCTCCAGTGAGTCACATTTAAAAATGGGCACTGTGAAGGTTTGACATTGTACATGCCATTTTTCCTAATAGCCAGTACAAAAATTTGTACTGAATGTAATCTCCAGTTGAGCACTGAGTGTCTATGGGGATGGCTGCCAGCTCAGATGCTCTGCCCTCCCCCTAGAGCTTCTTACTCCAGCAGCTGATTGATTGTGGCTGCTTCTCTTGATTTGTTCTTGGTTGCTTTCTTGATTCCTCCTCATCACTCTTCCTGAACAGCCACTCTATGCTTTACGAATCAATCTGTCATTTTTTTACTGTACGTGGCATTGGGAGTGAATTGTAAGGAGTTTTTTCCAAATTCCCCATCAGTTGTTTTGGCTTGACAAATACACTGAAGATTTTATTTTCACCACCACCCTTCAAATCCCTTCCGTTTGTCAATGCAAGCAGCCACCTTTCACTTGAAGAAAACTTCACAACTTGAGCATGGCACTGTCAGATCATCACTGATTCCATCACACCTGGGGCTTCACTTGTCCTCTCCAGAATCTCATTCTGCCTGTTGCCCTCTGCACGTCCCATCAAACAGAGCGGAAGTTCCCATCAGCAATAAGATTTAAATCCTAGTTTTTCTGTAATTCAGCTCAAAAAGACAGCTTTTAGACACACTTGGTATCTTCAGAATGGGGTCAACATTTAAGAAAAATAAAGTTTGAAAGAGATGAAGTAACTGTCACATTAATACACTTTTTTTTAATTGTCCTAATCAGTTGGAATGTGGAAGCATTTCAGCAGCCCAACCTTCCAGAAGTTTACTATTACACACAGCTTACTTACAACTAAAACAGCAAAGAAAAAGAGTGACTATGGGTATTTTCTCCTGAACGTACAGTGTAACAAAACCTTCAAGTGGCAGGGAAGTGTTCCAGCACGACTTTTGCCTTCCAGCATTTTTTGCAGTGTACTGGGTGCTAACAGAAAGAATGCAAGAGCAGCTACAAGGAAACAAATTCGCCACTGCCATGATTCAATACCCACATATTAGACACTTTGCTTCTGTGAAGTGTAACAGCAATCACAGCATAAATCCACACCTTGTCACTTCCAGCAGCCCGAGTAATGCAACATCTCTGAATTTCAGTGCTTTACAGAAAATCTCAGAGTGGCTGGAATAAAAACAGAGTTTGGGCTGGGAGGGATAGAGTCTCCCAGTTAAACCACATGACATACAGTACATCCCCACATACCACAGGCCTCCAACATCAGCTCGTGAGAAGTCGGGTGATCTTTTTTATTTTTATGCAGCCTTTGTTTTCTAGATGCACAGGTTTTCTGATGTTGCAGGATATAAATGACCTACTCAAATCATGGAAGAGCTCTATGGGTACTGATGTAATACAGCTACTCAGCAGGGCTGAAGGGCTCAGCAATCTCCTGGCTTATTTTCACTAAGAAAGTTATTCCAGATGCTTTTAGGAGTAGACAGTAGCAATAGCTGCTTTTGACAAGGACATCTGAAAATCTGTGAGCTCCTTCAGGTTGTGCTAAAGTGTTACAGCCTTCCAATTTTATTAGAAACAGTTGATAGGCTCCAGGCCTCAATTCACCTGGACTATCACCATAAAGACCACGTTCACCTGCAGCCACAAGGTTACACACATTTCACCCAGGCCAGGATTTGCCTTTAATGATAACAAAATGGTCAGAAAATGAGTCCTGTATCTGCAGAGGCAGGAAGCACTTTAGGTCTTACAGTTAGATACTCCTTCAAAATAAAACCACAGGGTTCAGCCAAGTAGGATAGCAAGACACAGGAAAAAGAAAGAGAGGAGGAGGAAACCAGTGCAGAAGACATCCCTATTCCTCCACTCCCTTGTGTAAATGAAAGGGAACTAGGTGAAGAACAAGGAACTGTTACAGAATTACCTGTGGAACAGAGAAGTCTCTAAGCAAAAAGGATTCACATTTTTGGTCAGTTCTCAATGCAACTACTTAGACAACTCTGCTGGTGATCACAACCATGACAGGCTGCACACACTAAGGATATGGGAGTTAATCCAGGCCAGACTGATGTTCCTCACCCCAAAAAAACAGGCAGAACCAAAAGCAAGGGAGGCCCCATCTTCTCCAGTTTCTGGATTCTTAGAAGACAACACAACTTGAACACTTCCCCTCTGCTTTTGGGTCACCTGCAACACTGTTCTGCCCAGATTACCTGTATCATGATGCTCAGTAAGTTTAGGCATGGCTGACAGCTGTAGTACCTGGAAAGTAAGACTCATGCAGAGAAGATCTGTTTTACACACTTAAGGGTTAGTGACTCCATCTGGGGATACCAGCAGAGTTCTGGGACACCAGTGAGGCTTTAAGAAATTTTGTTGGGGTTTCCCCCCAACCCCTCATCCCAATTTTAGGCTATCACTGTTCACAACAACATGGGTTCTAAGTCTTGCCCTTCCTAGAAGTACCTTCAGAGTGAGGAAACAGAGTGGTCTGTATTTCCAGACTCCTCCATTTTACTTACCCTCACTTTCGCTCTTACTCTTCAAGTCTTCCATCCACGTCGGAATAGTTTTCAACGCCACGTAATCCCCCAGGTACTCTTTGCGTCTTTCTTCCAAGGTCATCTTCAGCAGACGCTCTGTTCAGGGGAGAGAGCAGTGAGGAGAGTTCTGCAAGCTTCCACACATTGCTGCACGTGAGCCACGCAGTGACCAGTGCAGCGTCCTTGATGCATGAAATGCCACTGGGGAGCAGGGAGCACGAGTGGTGCAGGGAGTTGCAACAGGAGCTGAGCACAGTGCATCCCTACAGCTGCACACGCCTCTTTCTGCCTATCCCAGCCCTGCACAGGCAGCACCTCTTCCCCACAGCCTGGGCTGTCCAGGCTTCCTCCCCACATCACTACTCTGCTGCTTCTTCCTGCCCTCACTTTAATTCCTGTGTCAGAGAACAGCCACTCTAGTAGCGAGTTGTTGTTTTATAGGGAGTTTTCTCTGTTCCATAAGTTCTGCATTTGTAAACCAGAACCAGGAAAACAAAAGTTCAAGTAAAGGCAGGGAGCATGGTGGGAAATTCATAAAATGCTACTACCTAACAAAAGAGATCAGTGCAGTTGCTAGGTGTCTGGGGTGGTAAAAAAGGAAGTTTAGCTTTAGAGATTTTCTTTTCAACATTAATAGGACACACCTGGCTACCACACTGAAATACATAGACAGTTGTTGTTTTCTCCTGAGAACGTCACCACCTCTTTTTCCAGATGTTTAGTGAAAAGTAAAGCCTCAAACATCACACAAGTATGACAGCTACTGCCAACTTCACTCTTCTTCAGACCCTGCTATAAATGGACTTTTACAGTAAAAAAAAAAAGCCATCCCAATGACCCAAAACTGCAAGCAACCCCAGCACTTCAGCTCCTTCTGGCAGTCACAGCCTCTTCTCCCTCCCTTCCTCATCAATGCTTAGTATCAGCTCAGCACAAGATGAAGAGTTTTTTCCCCGCCCAAAAGAAGGGAGGAAAAGAAAAAGAACAGACGAGAACATCACAACACTCATACTCTACTCAAATTGCTGGGTCTGTTTCTACCAGGAGCACTGTGCCACTTTAACCACACAGGTTTTTTAACAGTTTTTCTTGACATGTTAGCCAGCAATAAATGCTCTTCAGTGACTGAAGAACTTTTTAGTGGTGTAGGGAAAGGCTAAACCTGTGTTATTTGCATTTTACATACAGGACTAGGCAGACGTAAAAAGAGCATTTTCATCTCAAGTTGAAGAAGCAGCAAAAGGTGAACACAGAAACTGCTTCTCAGATCAAACCTTAAAAAAACCAAGAAAGAAAATCACTTGGGCCTGGTTTGGGGTTCTTTTGTTTGTGGTTTTTTTTCAAAATAAAGTTTCCTAATTATGTAGGCTGCAGTCAGCAGTCTAACAAGGCAAGTTTTGAGCACAGCCTCCCTTGACAAGAGAAGTTTATTTTGGTATTTTTTGACAGCATCACCAATTTCTTTGGTTGACAAAAAGATTTCTCCTTACTCAGCCTGGTATCTCAGCAGGACCTGTACCCCTGCCAAGCAGAGCTGACACAAGGAGGGTCACCACTCTGCACAATGGCTGCACAGCCAAGCTCCAGGCACACAGAATTCCAAGGATCTGACCTGCACACTGGAAGTCCTACAGGTGGGCAGACCTGAGACTGTGTGTCAGTGCTGAGGGACTGAGAAGCACAGCAAGTCTAGGTGCCTTCTGCTAAAGAGGCGACAGAGCCAGTCCTGTGCCTTCAAAACACAAGTTCTACTCCACAGAAAGGTTTTACAAAAGTTTGCTCTTGTGAGTCAGCAGCAAGAACTGAAATTGAGTCTTAATTATACACAAACCTCCCGGAGGATGCTCCCTACAGCCTTCACTGCCAGTACAAGCAGAGTTTTCTGCCTGTGGCAGAAACCTGGGAAGTTTGCAGGCAGCCCAGTCCTGTGTCTAAGGCTCTGAAATCACCTCCACTCCTGCTCCATTTCAGCTGTCCTCAAGGAAGATCTCCCCTGGGAGGATGTGGACCAACCCTTAATTACCAAGAAAGTAATTAAGAAAAGGAAGCGTATTGTCAGTGGGTTTGAACTCAATATTCAGCTATCAGTGCTTTTTTCCTTTAAAGAAGTGCTTCAGAATATAAAAGGCTGAGAGCACCTGCACTCAGAGCTTCCTGGGAAGAACTGAGCCAGTGAGCACAGCCAGCTTTGCAGGGGCTGCCTGTGAAAGACCTGTTAAAAGATTGTTGGGCTCGTGTAGTTCTCCTCTCTAGTAAAGGTGGTACTTGATAAGAACAGTCCTGCAGGGCTGACAACTGAAGGACAATGCCAGCATTGAAGAGAGCAGCTTTTTCTGCCCTCCTCACTCAGTGTACTCAAGGCCAACATATCAGCATGGTGCTGGAACAGCTACTGGAGCAGAAGACTGGCAAATGCCCTTCGCTCTTACTGGGCAAAAAGACAGGGAGCTGTGGCCAGCCAGCACTCAGAAACACTCCCTGGAGGGAAAAACCTCAGCAGCCCTGAGCAGCGCTGGTTTGAGTTCAGCAACATCCCCGTGCTGATGGAGCCCACCATCCTCAGAGCCGACTGAGGCACCACCAGCGTGTCAGCAGCTCCTTCCCACACCCTCCTCTGCCCTCCTCACTAAGGGCTTGAGCTCACCTGCCAGGCTCTGAACTCACACTGACACTAACACAGCTGAAGGAGACAGGTGGGAGTCATAAGAACATGCACTAGAGCCTACCAGTAACTTTTCCCCAGGTGCCCCTGGCATTTTCTGAAGGTAAAACATACAGCATTAAGGGAAAAGTTGTTATAATTGATCACACATAAACAATGCTTAAGACAATCCAACCGTACTTTCTTCACTGAAAACAGAAACTTCTGTCAGGTGGAAATTTGTTGCCTCACCTTTACTACAGATTGCAAGACAGCTTGAAAGAAAAAGACTCGCTTCATTTGAGAGGAGTTTGACAGGAGCAACTAACTTACAGAAAAATAAGTCATTTATGTTTTAACAATTTTTCCCTAGAAAGGTGCACGTGAATCCTGTTCATTGAACTGGTCTTCTGCCTTCTCAGCTCGAAACATACTTAGAGTCACAAGGGTGATGGAAGAAAAAGAAAGAAAACTTAAAATATGACCCTCTGATCTGTTCTTCTTCCTCTCCCCATCTATTACTACATTATTTGGAACACACCGGGTAGGAAGCTTTAATCATCAGATATAAATGTTCCACTTCCACCCCGTGAATTTTCTTCTTAATTTTCAACGTCCCTGGGATCAATATAAACTACCAAAAAAAAAAAAAAAAAAAAAAAAAAAAAAAAAAAAAAAAACCTCAAATGCTTGGCCCACAGTTTTCATGCTCTGGAGTTTGACTTAGGGGTTTTATAAACTGAGAATACACAGGTGAGGGGTCCTTAAAATATATATAAAAATACAAAAATAGTTCAGAAGATGGGAGGTAGGGGTGCTCTGAGACTCCCATATCCCAAACATTGTACCCCGGCTGAATGACAGTACACTTTAAAGTGATTACACCAATTATTCCAATAACCCATGTTTCCCCTCAGAAAACAAACGCACTGAAAGGAGGAAAAGCACGTTTAGAGAGCGTGTGCCCAACTTTTCGGCCCGGAGCACTCCCACAAGGTGACTTGGGGGCGGGAAGCCCTCAGGAGAGGGGTTGTTTACCGCCCTCCCTGGCCGGCTTCCCTCCGCCCGGGGCTCCGCTCCTCACGGGTACGCCGAGGTGTGGGGGGAACATCCCCGGCTCCCGCACGGCCGGGCTGCCCTGCAGGCTGGTTCGGCCAGGAGACCCCAGGACGAGGGCAGAGAGCGCGGAGTTCCCCGCTCCCACCGCGTCCCCTCAGCCGCGGCCGGCGGGAAGCGCTGCCGGACGCCCCGCGGCGAGGCGGCGGCTCTGAGAGCACCGGGACCACCCCCCGCCTTCCCTCGCTCCCTCCCGGCTCAACGCGGGGTTAAAAGCGGGAGAAGCGGGCCCGGCCACCGGGAAGGGCGGTAATACCTTTCTCCTCCCGCCACAGCTTTTTCCGCTTGTTGCCGGGGTACATGGTGGTGTGGCTGGCGGCGGCTTTGAGCTGCAGGTTCCCCAGGCTCACGAGGGGGTGGAGGAGACGCCGCGCCAGAGCCAGAGCCGAGCGATACCGACGCCCCGCGCCGCTGCCGCCGCTGCTACCGCTGCTCCCGCCGGCTCCAGCCCCGGCTCCGCGCCCGCCGCACGGTGCCCGTCAGCCGGGTCACGCCTCGCTCTACCCCGACACCCCCGCAGCGCCCGCCCCGCTCCCCGCCGCCCGTTGGCTCCGGCAGCCGCCGCTCAGCGGCCGCCTCCTCCTCCTCCCGCACCGACCGGGAGGAGCCTGAGCGCGGCGGCGCGGGGCCGGCAGGCTCCGGGGGAGCGCGTCGTGCGGGGACACGGCGTGGCGGGTGCTTGGGTGCGACACTGCGCGCTCCGAGCCGCGCTGGCGCTCGCAGCTCCCGCGGGGCGGGCGGGAGGGAGGGAGCGGGCGGGCACCCCGGCGCCGTCCCGCCCCGCCGCCGCCCCCCGCCCGCCTCCTCCGCCCCTCTGCTTCCGGGTTGCGGCGGTGCCGGGCTGTGCCCGGGGCGGCGGGGCTGTTGCCGGGCGACAGCGCCGGGCCCGGGCCGAGCCTGGCCGGGCTGGCCCGCTCGTCAGCGCCTCCCGGGGAGCGCCGGCGCCCGTGCGGGCCCTGGAGCGTCCGCGCCGCGGGAAACTGCCCCGGCCGGGTGAAATACAGGGGCTGCAGGTGCCGGGCGGAGGGCTCCGGGAGCGGAGCTCCGCTGCTGTGTACAGAGAAGGACAGGAAAGCTGGTGTAGGGTCTGGAGCACGAGTCCTGTGAGGAGCGGCTGAGGGAGCTGCGGATGTTCCGCCTGGAGAAAAGGATGCTCAGAGGTGCCTTAATCGCTCTCTAGAACTCCCTGAAAGGGGACTGCAGCCGTGTGGTCCCATGTAACCAGCATCAGGACAAGAGGACATCGTCTTTAGCTGGGCCAGGCAGGTTCAGGTTGGACATTAGGAGGAATTTCTTCTCAGAAGGGTGATTATACGTTGGAATGGGCTTCCCAGAGAATGAGCTTCCCAGAGAGGTGGTGGTGTTACCACCCCTGGAGGTGTTCAGGAAAACACTGCATGTGGCAGTCAGTGCCATCTTGTAGTTGACAATCTGGTATTCACTCAAAGGTTTAACTCGATGATCTTGAAGGTTGTTTCCAACCTAATCGATTCTACGATTGTGTGACTCCTGGGATCCCTACAGCACGCCCCCAGCCCCTGCTCCCAGGTGTTGTGGAAATCGCTGCTGGCTGCAGCAGAGGCCAAGGTCCACCTGGGTCCAAAGGTCAAGGAAGGCACCTTGGCCCCTGTGCCACTCAGCCTTCTCTGTACCGGGAGTCATTTTCTCCTTCACAACAACTTCCATGGATTAAATAAATAAATCCAAGAGCTTCCCTGCAGCTGTACAGATGCTCTTAGCTTCACTTGTGCCCCCATGGAGGGAAAGGCCCTTCCTTTTCCCGTGCAGGAGAATGGATTTAGCCCTGGAGCCTGCCTTAGAGCAGGAGTGATGAGGGGCTGGTGTGACAAGGGACACGTCACAGCCTTGCTGTGCTGATTATCTGACACAGCTTCACCAGGACAGAGCAGTTCACAGGGGCACAGAAAGGTCTGATTGAAGTCAAACGCAGGGTCCACATCTGTTCACACAGAAAATGGAATTCCAGCTAAATCGTACAGAGAATTCTTGTGTGCAGCCCCAGGTCAAGGACTGGCTTTTCTCTTGTGACACACTCCTGTGCTTCACCTGTATCAAAGAAAGGCGAGGTACAACTTAGCAGCATTTCAGTAGCAACATCTCACTTCTTTGCTGGTAGTTTCTGCTAAACACGATCATTAGCATCTCTACTATAACCATTAATCTTGGTACAGCTCCTCGCAGTAAAATCGTTAATCTTATCCCACTCAGTGGTGCAGGGAAGAACCCAGTTTATCTTTTAATAAATCAGAGTCCTATTTACCAAGCATATTTGAACATTGATATTAGACCACCTCCTGGAAGGGTTGCTGTTATCTTTTCCTGATTTCTTCGCTTTGCCCAGGTGATGTGCCTTGGTAGCCCAAGAAAAATTTTCTCACCTTGGTAATAAAAATGAGAGAGAAACCAACAGGTGAATTTTTCTTTTCTTCTTTTTCCATCCATTATTGTGCAGCAAATATTTGAACGCATATTCTAGATCATTGAATATTTACCAAGCTACTGAATATTCTAGTGTCCTGTGGGATCTGTTCCACATTTTATAAATCAATGTTTATTGGACCAGAAGGGGAGAAGGAGAAAACTTAGCTCTCTTCCTGTAGAGGCCATCTGCATGCATTCTGCAGTTTCATTTGTAAAAGCAGCTACAATAGCCATAATTTTGGAAAATATTTAAAGCAAGTATGTACATATATAAAAGGGGAAAAAAACCAAGCCTGATGTTTACACCAGCACCAAAATGAAAGACGAGATAAAAGACAGGAATAAAGCTGGTCTTCAACTGAAAATCAGAAGTGCCGAAATGTTGCAATTCCAGTAAGAAAATTCTTACAGCATTTTACATTTTTTTCTTCAGTGAAAATTGATCCCACTGAAGAAGGAAGAAATTGTGCCACTGACTGATATGAGCACGACCTGTCTTCTTACACTTGTTGATTCTGGAGGCCTGAAGGCAGAGAAACAATCAGCATTGTCCCACACATGGTGGGAAAATTCACCTAAAAAGTAGCATTTCAGTATTTGGATGAAAACCAATTGTGCTGCAAACTGGGAGATTATTTTCTGAGAACACTGTAGCGAGCTGTATACATTGAAGGCTAAAGCAATGCTCAGAACAGCTTCAAAGTGTTCTGTTGAAAAAATCAGCATGAAAACAGCACTAGCAGAAAAACTGGTGTTTGTCTGATGATCTGTGTGTATTTAGTCCATCCGAGGCCTAGGGAACTAGGTTCAGAATGGCAACATTCTGCAGAGGAAGACAGGAGAACTGGGCAATGCCCAAAATTAGCATTTAAGAGATATATAGCCTAGGCAGAATACTAATAGCTGCAAAATGAACATTTAACATATGGATAAAGTAATGACTGGTTAGAGGGTTCCCATTAGAGATATAATAGGAAATGTAAATTAATATGAGAGTGAATACCATGCTATAGAAGCGAATAAATGTACCAAAGGAGAGCTAGAGCCTCGATCCAAACTGCTGGATCATCCAACCGAACCAGCATTAAGGCCCCTACGTGCAGCAATTCTGCTGCCATCGACCATCCTGAGCGAAACAAGGGCTGAGATGTGCACAGCAGAGCAAAGCTGAGCACAGCCAGGGCCCTGCAGGAGGCACTTGGGATGGGCACTGCTCCGTGGGGGTCAGCGGTGGTGTGGGAGCCCTGGCACGGCAGGATAGAGTGGGTGTGAGATGCACACTTGAAAGAAAGGATCAAAATATCCCAGAGAAATAGAGAGGATGGGAATGGAAGCTGGCTGTTCCAAGTCTTGATAGTCTTAAAAACGTTTAAAAATTCTGTGTCAAAGAAGGAAGGGCAAACTGGTGCCACCCTCACAACCGCAGCGCAGTGCAAGGTCAGGGCCTGTGCTGGTGGGCAGTGAACCATGGGCAGCAGAACTGGGCAGTTTGTGAGAAAAGGTGTGAAGTTTAACAAGAAGAAAATCTGTATGAAAATGGCAATTAGCAGCTCTTTTCATTGTTTACAGTGGAAACCAGTTGGTTTTTACAGTGTTCATTCATTTTTTCCTTGAATAGAATGAAAAAGATAGATATGAAATTAACAGTTCTTAAGTAATTCAGATTTTCATAATTAAAATATCAATTTTTATTGATAAAAATTTAAAATGCAGATCTATATTCAGATTATTTCCTCAATTTCTACCTCATTAAAGTAAAAAGCAACAGAACATTGTGGACAGTTTCACATGTTAAGAAAAAATTTGTTCGTCATGTATCTGAAAGTACCTTTTTAAACACATAATATCTGTAGCTATTAAACAAAACTGATTTATTACACCAATAACGGAGCAATATAATAATCTAAAATGTGTTTATAAATTATTTATATTTAATAAAAATTTATTTCAGCCATCATTATTCTTCTCAAACCTTGCTTGTGTAGCAAACTATGCACTGTACATGGTCCCGATTTTGATAAACCCTGTGCCATGCACACTTCCACTGCTTCAAAAATTCAAAAGCAAACTTACAGGCCCTGTACATTAACCATGAAGTCTCTCCTCCTGTCCATTCCTATCACATGCTGGAACTGTTCCAAGTCCTCTTCCCAAGGCTCCCACAGTATCGCTGGTGAGATGTCACCTTTGATTAGCACGTCCACTCTGAGCTACACTAACACGCACTGAAAATATAAAATGCACATCATCCATCTTTCATGTGACAGCTGCATCCCACCGACTGAACTTTCAAGCTCGTGGCACACCTGGGTCAAGGTTCTGTTAATAAAATGATGCTGAGTGACAGAGGAGTGGGAGTTCACTGCCTGCAAGCATTTGATAAACTGTTACCTGTAATTTCTTTGCTTTGTTGCCTTGGGCAAATGTGCTAAAGAGGAAAGAAATATCTACAAGCCCCGTTTGTCCAAGTGGGTGAGTGGAGATGGAGATGAAAAGCAATGTACTCGTGTTAGTCACAGCTTTATGATTTTCATCCACTTTGTCAGGGAACTATCTTTTGGTCCATCAAATAATGTGATAGCTAAACTGTTCAAAGAAAGAAAAAACAAAGGTTTCTGTACTTTTGATACGTCTGTTGGTATGATTGCCTGATTCTATTGTTTCATAAGTAATCAAATGCACAGCGTTTCAGTTTACCCACGAAGGTTAGAGTTTTATCTAGATATCATCATTTTTGATAGTAAATAAATAATATGAAGTTTATTATTATAATTACATTTAATTATATAAATTATAATATTTTAAAAATCAAGATAATTATTCAAATAATCTAATATAAACACATTATTGACACTTATGACAAGACTAACTTTTTTAATATTTTGATATACACTTGTCTCATTTTTGATTTGTTGCAGCATTACAAACTTTTGAAATAGAGAATTTTGTAGAACCTTTGAAGCCAGACCTATTTCAAATCAACTATATTGGAAAGCATTGTTCCAATATAGTAGTATTTTTAACACAGTTCATTCTGGTGATGTAAATGAGAGGGGCATTTCCCCAAGATTTAATTACAGTTCTGAAATAATGGGTGTGGTTATGTACACTGTGTGGGACTGAAGCTGTTACTGTGTTGTACCTGAGCTCTGCAGTGAGTGCTGCTGCTCACCACAGCCATGGCAAGGGAGGCAAGGGAGAAAGGCAAAAGAGAAAGAGCTTTTCATTTTCCACAATAACCCCACAAACCTGATTTTTTAGCAGCAGAAGACCCAGGAAAAAAGGCAGGAATGTTCAACTTAGGCTCCTCTCCAGGATCAGCATCATATGGAAGAGATAAAAATACAAGCTGAAAAATTCAGCAGTTGATCCAGACTGAAACTATCTTCTGCTCCTGGAACTATTCCTGGCTCAGAGAGGAGAAGAGGAAGCAAAAGAGGTGTCCCAGCTCAGAGATGACTCAGTGCAGAGCGGAGTGGAATGCCACCCTGGCTCCCTGGGAGGTTGCCACAGTTCAGGTGTTTGTTGGTGTGATGGTGCTGCTTGCACAAACTTTTTTCAGGCCTCTGCTACAGGCTGCTGGAAACAGAAGTAAGTTTTAATCTCAGTCATTCTGTATCTGAATGAACCAAGAAGTATCTGAATGAACTAAGATGTACTCCACAAAGTACTTGATAGAGAAGAAAACTTTAAGTAGGAAATTGCTCCTCTGTATGCCGCTGGAAAAAGCAGAATTCCTGTTCAGCCTACAATGTCCTCAGTAAAAAAATAGAGACTGAAAGCACAAACAGAATGAAAGTCAATGTGACCTCAATAGAGAAGAACAGAGTTTAAAAAAAAAGCAAAAAGATGAAAGCAGGGTTTAACCATGTGCTCCAACATGAAGTACATAAAAGCAGTTCCATTGACTTCACCAGCACCACTGACGTACTCTGACTGCCGGGAACTCGACCCCAGCAGGCCGTGTACAACCTCCTCATCATCAGGAGAGCCACAGCATCAAGTGTCTCTGCAAGGACAGAACTTCAGTAAATGGGATCACATCTAGCAGAGGAGAGCATAATGGTAATCTGCAGCAGTAGTAAAAATATTCCCTGGTTATGAAATTCCTTAAATGATAGCTCCTTTCCAGAAGAACAACATCGTGGCATTAGAAACAGTCAAGCCAGGTGACCAGAAGAAGAAGCAAACATGCACGTTCTTGTTTTGGTTCTTCCCTCATCACTGCACACATCTACACCTATGCTTGGATTTTTATTTTAAGCCTGCAAAGGGCAGAAGGCGAGTGATTTATTCCAACATGCTGTGCCACTACAGAGCTGAACTGGGGCTCGTTGGGCTGGGAAGTGATGGGTTGCTAAAACCAATAAAAGATTGGTGTACTTTTAAAAAACATCTAACATGCTGATTGTTAAATTAGGCTGAAATTCCATTACTAAAGAAAGCTTTCAAGTGTCAGAAATGAAAGAATGTCACACATTCTCCACTGAAGAAATCTAGATCTCACCAGAGGGGACATCCACTGTCACTGTTCTGCTATTTTATCTGCTTTGTCTTTTATAACAACTTTGTTGCCAGACAGAAAAAAACCCCAAAAAAGCTAAGAGGTGGTTGAGAGCTGAAAGAATGAGCAGACAGAACAGATAAAACATGTAAGAATTGAAAAAATACCTCAAATTTTTAAAATTACATACAGTTTAAAGCTGGTACAAAACAGTTGATAAAAAGTGAGGCTATTCTGAATGTAGATGTTATACTTCTTACTATTTTTGTTTCAACTGATAATGTGCATCATCAAAATCACTGGAATTATACTACCACAAATATATGTTTGTTTTGTATACAACAAGAAATAACTGAATTAATTTTCCAAGTCTGCTTTTCCATCTCTCTCCTTTGCTTGGTTATTTTGTTTGGTTTAGCTTTATTCCCTCCAAATGATGATGCCATCTATTCATGGCTTGATATTCTCACCATTTCTGATTGATTTTCTTGTTCAGTCCATCCATTCCTACACACCTTTCAGTGCACAGCCTGGAAGCAAATATCAAGGCACATTTTGATTATCAGAGTATGGGTGCCAGTGAACATTGGTGAGATTCTGAGTGTGATACAATCAGAATCCCAGTATGTACAAAATGAAGGAATCATGGAGGCACGGTGGCTGGAAGATCTTAGTCCAAAGCCGGGTTGCACCAGGGTTGGAAGATTTTAGTCCAAGGCAAGGTTGCACCAGGGTTGGAAGATCTTAGTCCAAAGCCAGGTTGCACCAGGGTTGGAAGATCTTAGTCCAAAGCCAGGTTGCACCAGGGTTGGAAGATCTTAGTCCAAAGCCAGGTTGCACCAGGGTTGGAAGATCTTAGTCCAAAGCAAGGTTGCACCAGGGTTGGAAGATCTTAGTCCAAAGCAAGGTTGCACCAGGGTTGGAAGATCTTAGTCCAAAGCAAGGTTGCACCAGGGTTGGAAGATCTTAGTCCAAAGCCAGGTTGCACCAGGGTTGGAAGATCTTAGTCCAAAGCAAGGTTGCACCAGGGTTGGAAGATCTTAGTCCAAAGCCAGGTTGCACCAGGGTTGGAAGATCTTAGTCCAAAGCAAGGTTGCACCAGGGTTGGAAGATCTTAGTCCAAAGCAAGGTTGCACCAGGGTTGGAAGATCTTAGTCCAAAGCCAGGTTGCACCAGGGTTGGAAGATCTTAGTCCAAAGCAAGGTTGCACCAGGGTTGGAAGATTTTAGTCCAAAGCCAGGTTGCACCAGGGTTGGAAGATCTTAGTCCAAAGCCAGGTTGCACCAGGGTTGGAAGATCTTAGTCCAAAGCAAGGTTGCACCAGGGTTGGAAGATCTTAGTCCAAAGCCAGGTTGCACCAGGGTGCTCAGAGATTTGACAGGTCAGGTGCTGAACACCTCCTGGGGAAGTGGATTCACAGCCTCTCCAGACAACCTGTCCCAGCCTTGGCTGAAGTTTACCACCACCCTCTTTTCATTTTTATCTAGACTCCAGCTTTGAAGGAACAGTCCAAGGAATTCCACTTCAAGTGACTGCTGTACCACAATACACAGGGCTGAGTGAGTGTCTCCCCACACTCTGTACTTTTCTAGCACTACATTGATCCTGCTGTACCCCCAGAGCTCTGCTGGAGAGCGTGGCTTTTGGGCCAAGAACTTCATACTCTACAGCCTAACCCAAAAGAAAGAGCTGGGCTGGAGGGTGGCTGCTGAAGCAAGGGCTTGCTTACTTGGCAGGTAATTTTTCTCTCTAATTTTATTTTTTTTTGTCTTCTCTTGCATTTTGTTTGCTTTGCCTAACATTTCGTGTTGTTCATTGCTCATCTTTCCATTAGTAGCACAGTGTATTTTTATCCCCTGTAAATGCAACACATGCTCCTGCTCCTTTTCTTGCAATGCTTCCAGCACTGCACAAGCATATCTACATTTTTCTTTTCTTTTTTTTCTATCTTAATGCAATATACACCATACCCACTTCACTACTTTTCTCTCAATTAAATTGTTCTAAATTATTTGTTTGGTGTGAAGGGAGGACAGAAATGTTGTAAAAATAACTGCTTTACCTTTAATCACATGGGTATCATAACAGTTTGTGTGTGTTGTATTCAGAGTAATTATATCACTTGGCAAAAATTCGTTCAAAATTTGGGAGTTCATTTTTTTAAAGGAGATAAAATTTTAAATAATTTAATAATAATTAATAATCATATAATCATACTGAGCCTGAATGGTGTTAATTAAAATGTCCTGCCATAACTGGAATTTATTGCTTTGTAAATAGCAGTTACTGTATCAGTGATATACTATATGATAGACAAAAACAGTAGGAGATTTACATCACAATTCTTACAAGATGTTCGAATTCTGACTTTCATTTTTTTTTGTTACAGTCCTCATCACCATTAACTATTTTTTGCCTTGTTACAGTATTTTTGTTGCTAGTATGTTAACAGCTTTTCCTAATGTGCCCAAATCAGTGCAGATCTTTTAACTAGTCCACAAGTATTTCTTGACCTCTAGGAGGCAGGTTTGTTTTTATTCCCCCTCAAGGTGGTCAGAAATTGTATTATGAGTTCTGTTCCTATCGAATTCCCCATGAAACCCTTCTTTTATTTTGAGCCTGAGTGAATGATTTACTGTGGCTGATAAATAGCAAATAATCCATTCCAGGGAAAATGAAGACTTTCTGCCTGCCCATGCATAGCAGTTTAAGGGACAGCTAGCTGCCTAAAACACCACTTCATTTATGGTTATTCATGTAGGTGGCTAGAGCTTGGTGCTACTATGCTGCCTTTTCTTATAAACTGGAAAATTCATTTATTCTTTCTTTTCTTCTTTTAGCAATCCCTTCCTGAAAGTCCTTTCAAGAAGCGGTCTGTAGTGTTCTCATTAGAATTTAATCTTTTATATTTTACTAACTATCCTACTAGATTATTAAGGTGTTAGAATTATCTAAAAAAAATAAAAATAAAAATAAAAGAATTATATAATTAGTTAGCAAATTAAGACTATTTGTCTCACATACATTCTGTTTGGATAGAAAGAAAACAGTTTTATAACAAAATGAACCCTCTTACCAATAGCTTGCTTATTTTCAGAAGCAGAAAACATTTTTTTTTAAACCACAGAGAAATAATGTTTCAAAACAAGTAAATGCATTTCAAAGCATAATTGTATAATTTATCAGGAAGGTTTGCTCCCTCCAACACAGTCACAAAATGTATTGCACATTACTTCTCTAATAAATCTGAGAAATTGTCTGAAGTACCAGTATATTTTACTAGCACCCGAATTGCCTCCACGCAGTTATTTGAAGGTGGCACGGACAGGCAGCAGTCCAACACACTCACTGCTAATGGAGCAGCACTGGGAACTGCAGCATTCAGTGCCCACCCGGGAAGCAGCTGTAGGAGGCTCAGGGCAGGCTGGGGTGGTCTCTGGGGTGACCCAAAGCAGTGCTGTGCAGGCCAGCAGGAGCTCAGAACCTGCTGGGTACCACGGTGATGAGTTTGGCCAAATTTGGCAAAAATCTGCATGAACGGTTCCCACTGCTGAGGAATAACTGCAGGGCAGGGTCAGTCACTGTGTGTACCCTGAGAGTCCAGGAGCTGAGACCACAGCACCACTGATGCTGGTGTGAATGGCCTGCAGAGCCTGCCAGGACTGGAAGGTCACAAAGCAAGGACAACAACTCCAGTTACTGCCAGGGAGCACTGCAGGGACCTGTGCTTCTGGTCGAGCCCTCACTCAGAGGGGAGCTGTTCTGCCTGGACACAGCAGGCAGGAACAAGGGAGAGCAGATGATGTCTCAGAGACACTCACAGCTCTTGTGAATGCCTAAAATGGGACACAACCTACACAAGTCTCTGGAGGGCAGCTTCCACAGAGAAGAAAGTGCTGAAGAACACTTCAGACTACAACTGCCCACCTTGACAATTTGGCTGCCCAGCCCTGGCCATCCCAGACCACGTGTTCCCAAATGACTTGTGTCCAGAAGTTGCTGGAGATCTCAGGTCTGCACCTCACACAGCAGTAAAGTCCAGCAGCCGTGTGCTGTGCTTGGGAGGAGCAGGACCATCAGTGGGACACATTGCCTGGCATTTGTCCCCAGCACCCAGAAATTAATTTGGTAAACAGCTGCCACCCCACAGAAATTGTTCTCCCTCCCCCAGCCACACATCTTACTACAGATGGGCTTACTAGCAATTAGCTGAGGCACAAGAAACTCTCATTATCTGTCCCTCTCTCTGATAGCTGTTCACCACTACAAAACTGGGCAGTGAAATTCACTTGAGCACAGAAATGGGCAGAGCTAATGAGAGCTCATTTTAAAGTCCTGGGTCTGGAAGACTGTTTCTTACAGTAAGTGTTCTCTCAAGTGATAGCTAAAAATTGCAATTTTCAATAAAGTCTTACAATGTGCCCTCATTACTGTGGTGGAATATATTGTTATTATTGGAAAGATGAAATAGCATTAAGCTGCTGTTATATATAGCACCATATACTATCAGTGTCTTGTATCTTGCTGCTGATAAAGCAGGAACCTGAAAAGTCTCTCCAAGACTGATGAATCAGTCCAGGTTCTGAAATTAGGAGTCAGAGGGAAATGGAAATTCACCACATACAGGTAGAGTTGCCCCACAATATTTGAATACAATCACATTTTCTGAAGTGGTCATTAATTTTGCTTCTGCTCATTTTTAGTATCCAAATCAATACTTCATAGACGTGATTTGTGAAGAGGGCACTTATTAAATGAGTTCAATTTCGAGTGCTAAGCTATAGCTGAGATGTATGTAAGAAATGCTTATCAAATATTTGCTTCCAGATGCAATTTTTTTAGTAGCAACTTTTTCAATAAAATCTTATTTTATGCCTAAATCCAGTTGCATTTGAATGTTTTTATTGGAAATAAGCTATACCAGAGACAGCCTTGTCTGTGAACAAGAGAATCTCAGGCTGCTCTCCATAAGCTTGCTATGGTTCATTTTTTTCTGCTGGAGACTTGCACATATTTTAGACTGAATTTATTTTGTGCTGATGCTTTGCATGTGGGCTAATAAACAGGTTTATCAATATAAAATCCATCTGCAACCAGTGTATTAAATAATTGAGGTAGTTCTTTGGGCCTTGCTTCAGTTGCATTTGAAAACAAGGTTAACTTTTCTGGACTGGTAAATAGCACTGTTATTAATTTTAAAAAAGGCTATATTCATCATGAAGCCCTTCTGTGATTCATGAAATATTAACAGTTTTCTGTTCACAGGATATGTATTCTGGTTTTTTAAAATGTTATTGTTTTAGACTGCCTCTGTAAGGCAGCAAAACAGTTTTCATGATGATTTCTGGATTTGACATGCCTCTTAATTGCTGATAATTTCCCCTACTTAACATCATCCTAAAAATTAAGTAATGTGAAATGTTGCCAAAAAATATTATTTAATCATAATGGATGTAAATCCACAAAAAACCCACTTAGAATATGACTTCTCTGACCTTAATAAATTGCCCCTTCTGGCAATCTAACTGGACAATTTAACAAGTTTCCTGTACAAGGGAAATCAACTACTCCTTAAAAAAAAAAAGAAGACAAATTAGTGTTTCATGTTATAGACTCAAGTCTGCAAAACTTCAGTCTCATCATGTTGCTCTAGTTGTACAAAATGGGGTAGAAATAGCCTCAGGGAGGAATCCAAAAGTAATGAGGTTAGCTCAAGTGGAGCTGGCAGAACAACTCTCTATCAGTCCCCTACACAAAGCCCTGTCTCCACTTGCAGCAGGTAATATTCACCTGAAACCATCACAAGATCAGCAACCATTTTCCTGTGGTTTTTACTTCTGTTTGTCTGGTTAAACACACAACTTAATATAGTGTTAGGAGGTACAGATCACAACCTCTATGAGAAGTTAAAACACAGAATAACAATGTACAGCCACACCTGCCCTAGCAGAGCTCTGCAGTAAATATGCACAATTCTCCCCTTTCTATAATAACAGTATCTGCTTAGCTATAGAATAGTTTGTGTGTGAAAGATGCAATGACAGAATGAATTTTAGTTCACCCTGGCCATTTGATGGCAATATACCTGCCAGACCTACAGTGGCACAAGGATAATTAATTGAGACACTGCCAAAGGGATAGAACACTTTCAGTGATAAATTCTTTACATCTTTCCAAAGGGTCACAGCCAGTATTTCAGCTTCAGGCTGGTTTATTGCCTAGAGCAAATGTGATTTTGATAGACTTACACAAGCTATCGAAAAGGTGATCTAGAATGGTTACATGTTTCAAGCATGAAAAATATTCCAGGGAAAATAGAAGAGCTGCTGCACTTGAACTTCTTCATGCAAATACAGACTTACCTGAATATAAATGATGTGCATTTCTGAACAAGGCTGCCAAGCTGAAAAAACCCAAGCATATTAATATTATAATACCAAGATGAGATCTTTTGATCTTAGTTTGATAGAGACGATGTAAAATCTAGATTAAGGCATCATCACAGTGCACATCATGGATAGAGGGAAATGAAAAACCAGAAAATAGAAATCCTAGAAGTAGATATTTAGCGAAAAATCAATTTAAGCCCAGTCTAAAAAGAGTTCTAAATGAGAAACACCAGTGAATTTTATTTTTTATTAGTTCTCCACTTTCCTTCCAGCATAGACACAACATATCTGATATCAAAGTGCTTTTGCTAGCACAGCTGACTGCCTGATGAACCAATCCTTGCCAAAATACTCATTTACTGATACAACTCTGCCAGCAGACTTTTTGGTGTGTTTTTTCCAGCCTCACACAAGGTCTGCCTCAGCCTTTCTTTCAACCCTGAATTTGCCATCACCCTCTTTAGGCAGTTTCACCTCATGCTATCAAAATGAAATACTGCAGTGATTCAGCAATGACAGCTACAGGTTTCAAATGTTGGAACTTTTTTGTATGCTAGTTTAATATAAGTAAACTGCATAAAACCATCAAAAGTGATGTGATATCAGAGGCTTGTTGGATTCTCCTGGCATATTCCTGCATCTGGGCAGGGTCAGAGAGAAGCCTGAAAAGGATTTTAGTCCCAAAGGACAGATGTTGCAGGTAAAAGTGCCCATTACCCTCAATAATGATTGAATTCCATCTGTGGTCACAAATGTCATTCCAGAAGTGATGTGAAGTTTCAGCTGAAAAACTAACACCCTGAAAGAGAAAACTAACATGGGAGCTACCTGAACACCAGGCACTGTGCTCCAGATTCTGAAGAAATAGTAATGGGAACACTAAAATTCTATTTCTACAAAGACTTACGATTCTCCCCTTATAGAAAAGTTGATTATGAGAGTTTTCTTCAGGAAGAAAGAGTGGATCAAGGATAGCTCCAAACAGGAAGTAACAATGAGGGGCATGAACAAGATTTGTATCAGTAGCCATGGACAGTGTTTCGGTGGGTGGAGAGGGGTGGAAATTGTGTATGTGTCTTGTTGGGGTTTGCTTGTTTTCTCAGGAAAAATCCGAATTTGAGTTCCTTGGCTTAAGAAACAGCTTTGGCAGGATAAAAATGGAAGCAAGGTTCCTTCTTACAGGTCAAATTCCAGCAACAATGGAACAGGGCTGTAGGTCCATTCACTGGATCTGTATTTATCCCCAGGCTGTCTGTGAAGGCTACGCTGACTTACAGGGAATGAAACCTGGCACGGCCTTTCAGATGTGGGGAAATCAGCTCAGGCTAATGTGAAACACAATCAGGCAAACACTCAGGAAAAAAAAACCACTCAAGTGGTTGTCATGCCCATGACACACTAAATGAAACAATAGTTTTTTAAGGATTTCAGTGAACTTTTCTCTCAGTTACTCTGTCAGATACTATACTTGGAAAGGGTCTCTCAGATTTACTTACTTTTTGAGACAAGTGTTTTGGTCCCAGGTTTGTAAGTTCTAGAAACATGCTGACTTGGGTGAGATCTCCATGGTGCACGTGTAAGCAGATGCATTGTGGCTGAGAAAAAAGCAGCCTCCTTGAAAGAGGACAGTTTAAGAAGAAATAAAATGAAATAAAATAGAGAAGCACAGGTGCAAAAGTATGAATAGTAACAAATGGGAGATGCTTACTACACAACTATATATTTTTGTTTTCTGCAAAATCTGATAAATATTAAATATCATTAAATATGAGATTTCATTGATAACACTGGAGTTCTGATATCTGTTATTACTGAATGCCTAGTGCCAATAAAGCAGAATCTTTAAATACTTATTGAAATGAATTCTAAACAGTGAATGGGCCATTAATCCTGCTTTTTCAAAGTCAATACATACAGTGTATATTTTCTCAATGATCATGCTGTTTCTAGCTACCAATTATAACCTGCTTTTCTTCAGTCTAAGGAGCCCAGACTCCTTCAGCTCATGTAATATGTGAATATATTTGTGCCACCTCAAAAGAAGATAAGCTGAATTTTTAGATGTTTTATGTATGGGATGTCAGTCGTAACAAATGTTGCAAATACAGCTCAGCAGCATAACAAGACTGTTTAAATCCTATATATTAAGAATAAAAGTAGAGAACTGAGTGACATTTTATGTCAGTTATTGCTAGTACGAATGATGAATGATATCTAGAAATACACATAAATGTGTGTGTACAGCTCAAAAATAAAGATTGCTTTGAAAGAAATGCTGCATCATTTCTTCTCTTCTCATATCCAGGACACACTGAAGGAATTTCAAAGATTAAGAATGGAAGACACCACCTCACTGCAAGTTAACAGCCTTGGCTTTAAGTATCTGCTTTCCCACATGCTGCTTGCCCTGTGTAAAGCATGCTGGCAGTGTGAGACAATGGAATTACAAAGCTTTTCTACAGCAGATGTGTCTCAAAACCTTGGTTTTCCTCCCCCATATTCTCACCCCACTCTTCTCTGGCAATTACAACTGGACAATAACCTTTTTATTCTTTCTTCTAAAGTGTTATCACAGAGGCTTTATCACCATTTCTAGCTGGCCCAGCCTTGACCAGTGGCAATTCTGTCTGTGGAGCCACCAGGGCTTGTGGAGCCACCAGACATGGTGGAAGCTTCTGGCAGCTCCTCACAGAGCCACCCCTGCAGCCCCCACTATCAAAACCAGGCCATGCAAGCTCAACACATCCCCAGTCTAATCTTCCTTAATATTGCCATAGAAGAGGACAATAAAAGAGCCAATAAATACAAGTGCCACATTTGATTTCTGGGAGCTCACATGACCTGCCTTCCCAGTTCAGCATCTTAGTCCCATACGGGGTTAATTTTCAATTCACATTCACAAATGCTTCCATGGGGTAAAATGTTTGAGCATTTGCCTAAACTCCTAATTGAATATGAGCCAAATTCATCATTGTTCACTTGATTTGCGTTTGGGAGCAGGTTATTATTATTTCAACCCGTTCTGTACAATGCAGATTATAGATTGTTTGACAATCCAAGAAAGTGATGCAGTGGGGAAGTGTGCATTGAGTGAAATGAAGAAATAGTCATGAAAGAAAATAATGGAGATTTCTGAAATGTTTGGTGCATTTTAACTGTGAAAGACACAGTCTTTAGATCTATACCGTGGTCAGTAGTGATTTTCAGTGCTGTTGCAGATGTCTGAGGAACTTGTGAGGCAAAGAAATTTCGTAACCTAGAGCTTTTAGAGTGCTAAACCAAATATTTTTTATCATTACTCAGAAATCAATTAAATATAATTAGCAAATTATATATTATATACAAGCAAATTCTGGTAAGATACCTGTTTTACATAAGCTCCAGCTAAGCTGAGAAATAAGGACATTTTTTTTTCCTCAGGAAAACAAGTAACAAGTAGCATCTGTAAAACTCGACCGGACTAGTTTGCAAGAAGTTTTGGAATTAACTAAATCTATATCTAAACTCGTCTGTTACATTTAAACTGAAACTCATCTGCAGATGAATTATTGAAAAATGTGAGGTGCAAAAAGGTGGCTTTCCACAAGTGGATCAGCAGCAAGAGCAAGTCTAGGGAAATTTTGGGACTGCTCCCGAGCAGGACAGGGAACTGATGACAGAGGACACAGAAAAGAGCAAAGCACTCGATGGCTTTTCCACTTCAATCTGACCTTCAGTAAAGAAAACTGCCACTGTCTTCTCAGTGGTATCTAGACAGGACAAGAAGCATCTTAAAATACAGGAAATTCCAACTAAATATAAGAAAATGCTTATTTATGTGAAGGTGATCATTATAACAGGTTCCCCAGGACCCCATCCCATCAGGTTTTGAATATCTCCAAGGCTGAAGCCCCCACAGCCTCTCTGGAGACCATGCCTGACCACGGGCACTGAGCAGGTCATCTCTAGAGATCCCACCCAACCTCATCCACTCTGCAATTCTGTGGTGAAATTCAGTAAAGAAAGCAAATTTTCTTACTACAAAAGAAGCTGGAGTCATATTTTCCCCTTAATGTAATCTAATCGATACTCAAGTAGTCAGAACCAATAATTTTGTATTTAATTTGACTGCTGGATTTTTCCAAGAAGTGCACTGATAGTAAATTCTTTTGATTATTATTGCTGTGTCTGATTGGAGATGGGATCATTGTGATTGGAAGTCCTTTTTAAAAAGACATGGAGAAATGTTTCTGTTAACTGTTTACTACTAAAGCTATTTCAGTAAGATAATAGAGAAAAAAACCCCATCTGTTAGCTATGCTTGGTGCTGTAATTTATTGGGGTGGTTCTTTCTGCCTGCAAAACAACCTGGCAGACCACAGCAAACCCCATCATGATAAGGGGACTGCTACCTTGCAAGTGATGATAAAGACATAACAAACATGAAATCAGACAGCTCCACCATCTATTAATCATGGAGCAAAGCAGAAGGCTGCCCACTCTTCTACACAATGGATGCTGTAGAACCTAAGCAGTAGTGTTTCCTGAAAGCCTTAAAAAACCTGGTTCTGTTTTGTTTTTTCTTGAACTTGTCCAAGACATATTTTTCTCTAATCTGAAAAAGGGATGACTAAAAAGGGGTATGACAAAGATCTACAAAATCATGAGTTGTATGGAGAAGTTGGATAGAGACCAAGTATTCATTGCCTCTTCCAAAACAAAACCTGTGGGTGATCAAATGAAGCTATTAGGAGCTACACTGGGAACAAATGGAAGTTTTCTTCATGTAGCAGAGAGGAGAGCTAAGGAACTGCACGACAAAAGGTGCGGTGGGTGCCAAAAACTCGCAGGAGCTCTAGGGGACACTGAACAACTTCCCAGAAAATAATCCCACTGATAGTTATTAAATACTCAAGCACTGTGTCTAGATCAAGAAATCTCTGAGCTTCTCAGCAGATGGAGGCTAGAAAGTTGCCTGTGTACTTACCCCCTCTGTAATTTTTCAGGAATATTCCCATTTGGTCACTCTTCCTTTGAGTCTCCAGGACAGGCTGAAGTGTCCTCCCTAAGCAAGGTGGGAAGAAACAAATAATTATAGAATACAGGAAACAGAAAAGGTGAAGATCAAAACAAAGAAGATAAAAATATAAAGAGGAAGAGATGCAGACCACCCTTGA
Source organism: Prinia subflava (assembly GCF_021018805.1). Lineage (NCBI taxonomy): Eukaryota > Metazoa > Chordata > Aves > Passeriformes > Cisticolidae > Prinia > Prinia subflava. The sequence goes on along the minus strand of NC_086248.1, from coordinate 108,589,837 downwards.
CAGCAGTCACTGCTATTTTCAAATACACATGATCTGGTCAACACTGGTCAGTGCCTGGGCCACACGATCCATGGTCTGAACTGTGTGACCACTGGGAAATGTCAAACAGGAAAAACTTCACAGTAAATGTGATAAGAAGATGTGTCATCTTACAATATCATTGCAAGAAAGGTTATGTTACTTTATGCAGTTATCTTAATGAGATTACTCAAATAACAAATGCTTTGATTAATTTGTCTGAGATCAATGTGTGACTATGACAAGTTAACTCTACAAAAATAAGGTATTATATATATAAATAAAGCTATGCATTGAAATAAAGCTTTTGAAAACCAGTGACATCCATTTAGAATTCAGCTTAGATAAAAACAGCCATGCTTAAATAAAACACATTAAGACTTAACAGATTTTATAGGTACCAATCTTTCATATAACCTTCTCCTTCAAGGAGTTGTAGGTTTTAACATAAAACCAAAGGAAGAATTATGCAAGATAATGTTAATTTGTAATCCTTAAAAATACACACAAAAATAAGTGAAATCCTCATTTAGAGGTTGAGGATGAGGAAAGACAGATTGAGAAGGAAGTGTGTTGTTTGTGAGGGAGAAGCAATTTGTACTTTTCTAGCAGCCATTCACAACATAAAGTCTACTAAAGAATTCAACAAATAACTTGTGATGGCATCCCTCACTCATCTTCATTACAGAAAAATAAGCATCCAGCATGCTTACTAAGAATGTAAGACAGATTTTAGCACCTAAGGCACCTTCCTATAAAGAACAGCTGCCTAAAGCACAGGGCTGCTACAGAGAGAGCACTTGTTGCAGCACTCTAATTAACCAATAGTAACAACAGAGAGATGTTTCATTTTAGCCAGTGACAAACATTTGGAACCACCAATTCCAGGCTGTGTATTTTTCCTTTTGATGGAATATTGCCCCATCTATTCTCCAGAACAGCCCAACTGACTACACCAGGTGCAGAACAATTGTGTGGCATGCACAGATGCACACACACACACGTGTTACATGCTCTGTCCCTCTTTTACTCAGAGGAAACTTCTATGGCTCTGGTAGAAACGAGAATTCCAAAAGCACATGCTTTGAACCCAGAAATCAGGCTTCAGAATAATACACTTCCAACCAGAGGAATTACTGGTACATTACAGAGAATGGAGGAAAATCATGTTTCTTTCTCTTCAGCTTAATCTTCAAGCAGAATTTCCAAAGACAACTGTCTTACCTTTTCACACAAAGTTTAAGCTGGAATTGCATTGGCACCAAAACAATCACTGGTTCCTTATTCTCACCTTGTGCCACCCTCCCCTGGCACTGGCACAGATGTTGATCTGGGTGAAGGAGCTGATCTGGGCTATCAGTGACCTGACAGTATTTTACTGGCCCTCTGGTGGCCTCCTTCAGGTTTCTGCAGCTCCGGGTGTAAATCCAGCCCCTCCTTTAATAAATCCTAAGGGCTTTACAAGTCCTCTCTCTCTTACCAGAAGCTTTACGTAAGCCTGAACCAGACTTTTTTTTTTCCTGACAGTTAAATTCCGGGTTATCTTTTTTATTCCTTAATGTTATTAACCCTAACCTCATGTAAATATTAATGTTACCAAGTAATAATCACAATAGTTGAAACTACTGCTCTGGGAGTGTGGGAGGAGAAACAGAACTTGAAAGATCACAGTTGCCAAAAAATGTGTTGTAGTTAGCTGGCAGACAGTGGGATAGTAGCTGCTGGTGTTCAGGCTCTGTACTACTCTGTAACTACTCTTAAATGCCTTAGGAAACATTGAAATTCAATTTAAACCCCTCAATTGTGAATTAGAGTCTATCAATGCCAACGAAACAACAGCCACAGGAAATCTGAATGCAACAACAGCTCCTGGTTTACTCTTCAGACCTCCTGGGCTGCTGCACACGATACCACTGCAGCTGTGGTGCTGCATGACATCTTTGGGAAAAGAAATAAAGAAAAAGATTTTATAAAAGCCAAGCTAAAAGCACTATTTTAAATTTTCTTTGTAAGTGTATAAGGCTTTAATTAGCACTGCTCAGCTGGAAAGCTTATATACATTTGAATAGCAGTAAGAATTAGTTTACTTCTACATGCATCTTGGCATAAACTGGGGTCACGTGTAATTATCCAAATGACAGCATCCTCTTTGAGGTAGCTTTAGAGGATCACATTTCCTGATCAATGTTGGAAGTAACTAATATTAATGAGTGATAATGAACCTTTAATGTACTTCCTTTTTATTCCTTAAAAGAATTACTTATGTTCAGAGCTTCATTCACATTGCAATAAGCTGTTCCATGTCACTTTTTGTGACAATTACTAAAGTTCTGTTTTATTCTGTGGTTCCAAAGATAATTGGCAATGTTCAACTAAATATTAAATATGAATCCCTAAGAAGGTTTTAAACCTGAATTTTGAGTGAGTGCATAATGTGAGATATGTTTTGACTATTTTAATTCAGATGTTCTTACACTACCACCAAAAACTATATTTAGCTGTCAAAGTTATAGGTTCATCTTTGAATGCTAACAAGGTCAAAATATTTTCCTATGGAAAAACATTAACTATAATTCAAAAATAGAAAATACTTTAACTTCTCACAGAGAAAACTTTTTGATTTGCCTAATTCTCTTGAATACCAGATGTAATTTTGAATAATTTTAGTCTGAGTGAAACTCCTTTGTGACTACATATGCACTAAGTACATGGGTTAAAGGTCTTCCCTTAAAAATACTGCTTTTCCCAGCTGCTCTTTTCTGATGGCTCATACCAGATTCACTTCCAATTACAACTCACTATCATTTAATGCCCCTTCATTTCCAGAGCCAGCCAGCATTACCATTGTGAGCTCCCCTGGGGAATGTCACTACAAAATCAGGTACTCCAGATTCTATTAATTTCATTCATAATTATCAGTGGATGAGATCCTCAACATGTATATTCTCACTGCATTGTTTAGCAGAGACTAATATCTAGTTCAGCATAAGCTAAAGTGCTTTAATTGATGCCTAATTTCAAGTCAAGGGGCATCTCCAGATGCCAAATATTTACTTGTATAAACATGTTTGTTTGGTGAAGTAAAGGTGGCATAAACCCATCACTCAAGAGGGTATTTTAATTGAGGTTACTGTATTCCTGTTGTGCCTTGGTATTGCTCTTGCCAAGGTTTTGCACTTTGGTTGTATGAATTTCCTTGGAAAGAACAGTTTTGTCATCTGTTTCGGATCCCAGGGCATCTATGGCAACAATAGAATAAACAGGGTTTCCACTTTAAACTAAGCATCAAACACCATCTCAGTCTTTATCCACCTGGCAGGGAGACATTTGAAACAAACGCTTCATGTAGGGGAACTATATCTTGTATAGGACAACTCCTATTTCCATTGAGGCAACACCTCTATTCTTTAAAGTACTCTTTACAAAAATATCCAAGAAACACCAGGCTGACCCAGCAGGAATTCACTGTAGAAATGCTCAGATTTTTCAATTGTTGGTCTACAGAAGGTTCACTGCAGACATAACATCATTATCACAGCAACCATCCCCTCCTGCTCCTGTAACACCCTCACACACCCAACAGAAGCCAGTCCAGGACAGTAACTAAAAACTTACTCCAAATATTCAGGGCAGAACTGCTGAAATTAGAAATGGTAGTAGTTAAGTAATGTTAATTGTTGAAATAAACAGCTAGAACCAGAAACAGCTTGATATGTTAGAAAGCAGCAGGTAAATGCCATACTACAGGACTTGTTCACATCTCTTAGATGAAGAGAGTTGAATGCAGCATTAAGTGAATACTTAAGCACAAAGAGATTTGCCCATTTTGACAGCCAGTGCTTTGCTCTTGACTCCAGTAGCGCCACAAGCTTTTGGTAAGCTCATTATGCATTGTCTATTTTTCCTTTTTTTTTTTTTTTTCTTTTTCTTTTGTTTGATTGAAATGTAAGTTTTCCTGTTGGGGAAAAAGGAAAGGATTGGCACACATGATGCTCTGCGACTTGTTGCACCCTGAGTTTAGGAATGGGGGCTCTTGCCTTGAGGAAGCATCTGTGCTGTGCTCCTTTCTCACTCGGATTTAAACAGCATCCCCCTCAGTGTTACCACTGATGCCATGTCTTGGGAGCTCCAGACAGATGCCAGCCTCACGATACTTTGCTGTAACTTCTGGTGCTGTCACATCCAGATATTCCCACTGCATCCCTACCAACACCAGTACTTGAGTTACAAACCTCTACACCATGAAGAGTTACCAATTTAACTCCAGTCTGCTGGGAGCAGTTTACATCAGTAGCTCCTATCTAGGTCTCCATTGCAAATCCACCCCTTCCTACAGCATGGGAAGTAATTTATGATAGACACCCCAAATTCCAGGACAAAACTTCTCTTCCAGCAGGCATGGGTTATGTTATTATCCAAAGAGCTGTCACTCTTTATTGTGGGTCCCAATGCTTAAATGAGAGTTTAGATTCCACTGGAATCTTATTCAGGATGGATTAATTTAAAATTTTTTCCTGTTTGTTTAATTTCTTGTCATAGTAACCATGGTGATAAGCAGTTCAGGAATTAGCATAATATTTTGAAATATATTAATGCCATCTTATATCCATTTTAATGTGTGCCATCCTTCAGAATCTAGCTCACGATACTGTTAGTGTTGAGGTCCAGTAGACTTCTGTAATACTCCTAAAGTAATTGGTCCAGCTCCCAGCTTTATCAAGAGGCATTTGCTACCATTTAAAGTACACTATTTCACTTTTCTGGACCAGTTCCAAAGCACAGCATCACATATGGGCAAGTCCCAGAGCTTTCTATTTATTTATTTAAGAGGAGAATTAAACCACAGAACTGGAGTGTTATCCACAGCTATTAGCGATGCAGTTGTGCTGAAAAGATTTTCAGGATTTATACAGCAGTATCAGGAGCAGTTCTTTGGGCTGCTTCTCCATTTTATGTTCTTTGCATTACTGTATAGTGTGGGTTTTCATAATACCATTGTGCTGCTCGCATTCCCTCAAGTAGGTGACCGTGGTGAATTTCAAAGATAAAGTGCTTCAAGGAACATAGATATACCTGGCTGTATTTGGAATGAAAATTGAGGGAAAGACTTTGCAAACAACAAAATATGTAAGTTAGGTATATGATCAACAGAATACAGGAAAAATCATTCTTTAATCACAGGCAGCAAGACACAGTTATCTTGGAGTTAAGGTTGCTAAGCAACTTAGCTGGTACAAAACCTACAGAGCAGAAATCCTACTGTTAATAAACTATAAGTGTGGTAATGTCCAAAGTAACACGGAATAGGCTGGTAACATTATATTTCATATACTCCCTTATCTGTACAAACCAGGCAAGTCATAGTCTTGTTCCCATTTTTCATTCAAATAGTTTTTCATTTTGTTGAACTCTTTATCACTGCATAACAATATGGTATAGAAAACAGTCTAAAAGATAACACACAAGGGACAGAAGAATAAATTTCAAGCAATGGCAGAATTTTCAAGACATTTTCACTTCCTGCTGAGGCTGTGGAAAGTGTCTTACCTGAAGATCTCTTGTGTCTGCTCCTTACTTCATTCATAAAAATCCCACAGATGTAGAACTTGAAGACCTTTTAGGAATTGTGGTCTTTAGGTCCAAATGCTACTTCTCAGGCCAGGTTCATCACTTAATTTCTCTTAAAGACATAAAAATCACTCTGGAAACTATGAACAGAAAGCTAAAGGAAGTAAATAATAGTAAATCCCCTTTTAAACACTCTATGGACATACTGACTGTGTCCTAGTAACTACAAATAGTCCTGCAGGTATTTCCTAAGTAAGCATTTGATGTGAAAAGAGGCTGAATGTGCCAAAGTTGTAACTGGAGTTCATCATGTAGCTCTTACATATGAGTAAATCAGTCAGGATTTGTGAATCACAGAACAGGAGTGAAGGAGAATTTTTTTTTCCCCAAGAGAAGTGAAAACTGAAATTCTCATTCCTGTCCAAACAAAATCCTGCAATTTCAGGAACTACCTCCCTGGCTTCTTTCAGCATTGCCCACATCCTTGTGCACTGAGTTTAAAATAAAATACAAAGATTTATTGGGTCGGTGTTCAGCTTATTGGGCATTCCATTCTGAAGTTCAGACTATGGGGATAAGTGTAATAAATGTTAGAATAAATGCATTTAAATTTGATTTAGACCTTGAGTTAAACAACCTTATTTGCCATATACCTTTGAAACATCAAGGCTGCAACAGTCCTTACACTAACACTGTCTCTGTAGGGCTACAATTACTTTTAAAATATAAACTATGTCACCCTTCAGATTATTTTTGCTGGACCCCCTGTTGCCTCAATACTCATCCTAAGAGCTTCTAATCTCAAGCATTTTTCCTCAGCTGCTCCACTGACCATAAAGTATCACAGCAAGACAGGGAGGGGAAGACATGAAACACCCAGTGAAAGATTTCTGCTGACTTCAGTAAACATTAGATCAGGTAAATAAACATGCATCAACTTCTACTTCAATTCAGTGAGAACACATTTCATAAGCAAAGCCCCCAGGAAAAACACATTCATCCTTGTTTCTCTGAACCTTTAGTGGAGGGAGTGTGGAGTTCAAGCACCATGGCAGTGATCTTTTCTGTTGGTTACCAGCACATGGCCATGAGCAAGAGGATTATTACACCAATTTCTCACGTAGGAGCTACAGCAGAAGTTGGATAACTATCTGTCCAGGGAGCATGGGCTGTCTTTATAAAACCTGAAACAGAATATAATTCTTCTGCATCCCACCTAGATGTCTAAGCCAACAGATCAGTTTTATCAGCATGGGAACAGCCCTCCCTTTATGGGTCTCAGCTGTCTGGCCTCTGTAACCTGTGCTCTTTAGCCATGCACTTTGAATAACGTGTTCAAACTCTTGTGCCACGTAGTGCCCCAGGCAGTTTGAACTTCAGGTTTCTTTGGCATGAGTCTATCTTTCTTCAGTTTGAATGCCCATCTTTCTCCTTTTACTCCTGAGCTCAGAAGGGAAAACTGTCCATCTCTTGTGACATTACTCTCCCCAAAGCAGGAAATTCAGTTAATTTGGACTAAGGACTTTACAAACCCACGAGTGGAAATCATTTGTGTTAATAGCAGTAGACTGTCCTCTTTGGATTTTATTCTTCTTCAGTCCAATTTATAAACACTACTTATAACCAAGCTCATTATTACACCTTATTTAAGAGCAGTTTAATATAATGCCTTTCCTGTTTTGTTCTCTATATGCTAAACCCGAGAAAATAAGGAAAAAAGAGAGTCATCAATTTGATAGCTCTGCAGTAATGAATAGTTATTGCTATCTCCAGACTCCTTGGGTAAATGGCCCATCCAGTGATTACCACATCCCTGGAGCGATTGAACCTGCGATCCCTGGGCAGTCTCCCCTCAAGGGCAGGCGTTTCACTTCCAGGCAGAAGCAGTTATCTCTGTCTGATCAGCCCCTGCTCCTTCACTTCCTCAGCAGGGTACTGACCTGAAGCCTCCTTGTAAATCATGCTGATCATTCTCCACTCTTCTGAGTGCAATTCAGCAGCTGCAGAAAATGCTCCCTCCTCAGAGGATAACAGAAAAGCAGCTGATAACGGCCTTACTTTGCAGTGCAAAATAAGTTTAGGACAAAAGCACTAGGGAAGAAGCAGGTAAATGACTGGAAATGACTCCTATACATGCTAATCAAACCAAGATTTGCATCAACTTTACCCAGTCCTGCGTTGAGCAAGAATTTCTTTTCCCTCTCCACTTACTTTGCTTTTTTTACTTCCTTCTTAAGATACAAAGAAGGCCGAACTGAATCCATCCGAGTACTCTGGTGGGATCTCTCTTTGCTCTTCCCCTTGAAGTATGAACTTCAAAGGAGCGAGATACCACACATGGCACAGTTTGGTAACCTCATCCCACTGCAAAGGGGCTGATAAAAACTGCCATGGAAGGCACCAGCTGGAGAGAAGGAACACGCTGGCCCAGCACCATTTACCCCTCTCCTGTCCCTACAGACCAGATCTGCCCATTCTGCTTCTTGTGTGAACGTTTTTTATCAGTAAAGCAATTTCACTCACCTGCATTTCAGCTGATGCACCCCAGAGACAGACAGCTGCCTCTCGGGGGCACATCCTGCAGGGCTCTGCCACTGGGATGCCTTTTCCCACTTCACCACTGTGCTTTGTCTCCCTTACTAGGGATTCCTGTTAGTTTGTGGCTTCAATTTCTACAAGAGACCTGTCTTGTTGAGCCAGGAAATAGAAGGCTTATATAACAGCAATTCTCTGTTCCTCAGCTGCTCCATGCTCCCATAGCATCTCAGACAGCAAGTCTGCTCTTGGAATTCCTGCCTGGCAGCCTGCTCCAGTCTCCTGCAGAGAACCTGAAAAATAACACTTATTTCTCCTGTAATGTTCCTTTGCAATATTTCCTGTAGTTTTACAGTAGACAAGATGAAAAAGTGCCACGACCAACAAGGGGTTCTGAAGTGGGTGACAATTTAAGGTGCAATTGTACAAGAAGAGCTTGTTAGGATGGCAGTTTGTCACAGTGTTGCAAGAAATAGGGTGGAACTATGCAGTTATATTTAGAAATTGTCACTCTTGACTGTGAAACCTCCATTGCCTTGGTCAAAAGTCTCTCCAGTGCTTCAGCATGGTTTTCCTTTAGACTTAACTCACACTTCAGAGGAAACTGGAAGAGGAGTTCTATTTCTTCCTTATTTATCACAACAACTTCTTTTAAATTGTACAGGTGACTGCCTTTTATTTCTCTGAACTTTCCCTCTTGTGCAGAATGGTGGGCTGCAAATGGTCCACTTATTATGCACTTATCTTCCCCATTCATTAATTTTAAAGGCTCTGAAGAAGTGTATATTCCTTACAAAAATACATTAATACATAAAATGGACATTGATTCAATCAAAACAATAAAAATAATGCCTGACATAATAATTCTCTAGAATAATCTCTAAGTATTATTATTCCTATTTTGAATATGCTTCAGTACTATTTCCTTGGCTATGTGGAAGGAGCTTCACTAGAATATCTCCAGGAGCTGCTGTAGATTTCTATCCTTCTAATCTCAATTATCGTTCATGTTTTTAATTCCACATTGTAGCTACAAAAAAATCTTGGAATATACTGCAAAAATGGCATACCCCAGACTCTTCATCAGTTTCCATTGGCTTAATTTGTGGCCTCCCAGCCTTTATGATTTTGTGCTTATCTGCACTTCTGAGCCATCCAGTTCACTGGACTATGTGGTTCTCAGTAGCTCAGTACACTGGAAGTATCAAAGATATTGTGATCAAGACTATTTTCATTCTAAATTCCATACAAAAGTTAAGGTTTTGAGATGAGTGGGGGGGGTCGTTATTTTTTGTTCTTTTTTTTTTAATGAAAGCCACAAGCCAATGAAATCTCCAGTTATTCATCAGAATTTCCAAAGTGTGCCTATGAAAACTTCACTAAACCAAATAGGTATTAGGTATAGGTAACTCCTGAAAAACATTTCTAGGTTCAGCAGTTGACATATTCCATAAAACAACCCCAAAACAAAAACCCAACCAAAAAACATCCAAAAAGAAACCAAACAACCCCACGATGCAGAAGCTCCATCAGATACAACTCGCTGCATTTTGTACCACTGTAACCTCGCATCTCAAATTTCAAGCGTGCACTAGTGCTTTAAGCCAAGAAATGAACCTGACTGTACAGCTTTGCAGCATTAATGGCTTCCCATTTGATGATATTTATATCCTGTTTAGTCTTGCAGAGCATGAGAGAAGTACATTTAAGACTTCTTAGAAATCAAGCTGAGCCAGCAGAGCCACAGCTCACGAGACCCGTGCGGCTTCCCTGACGTCACCAGCACAACCAGTTCAGCCCTCTGAGTTGTGAGTTCCCCAAATACTTTATTCTTTCAAAATGACTGTACCCTACATTAACTACAAGAGTAGGTGTTAAGTTTTAGCATACAATTTAAAACCATACTATTGCAATTTATTTAACTGAGCTGACTAAGCTTCCTGTGGGAAATGGTGCCAAGCTCCGTTCTGCAGGTGGGTAGGGGTAGGAGCATTTCTGGCCCAGATACTGAAGCACCAACTAGAAGCTTCCCTAATTCCCAAGATTATGCTGTATTAAAAAAAAAAAAAGTATTAATTTTTAAGTCATAATTTTTTACTTTTAACTCTGTTTCTGAAGCATACTGAGCTTCATAAGAAATTCTATTTGTAATGGCTGAAACCATATTTTAACATTTGAAGTTAATAGAATCAAATTGAGTTTTCTTATATTATTTTGGTTTTGTTAGAGATCATTTTATCCTTAAAGCTTCATCAGTAGAACATCCAGTTTACATGAGAGCCTGTAAAATGAAAGTATCTTACTTTGCAAACAATCTTGAATTAGTGTCCTTAGTGCAGCAATAGCAAATACAGAGAGATAACAGAGACATACAGAGATAACAGAAACCCTATGTTTTGGTAAATAAGACTATTATTTCTCATTTCTTCTTGGCCTGATATCTTCAGCCACCTGAAGGGTGAATTATTGATAATTTCCAGTGGAAGCCCTGGCACTGAATTCTTCCAGCTGCTGTTCTTTTTTTACTGAACTGTCCAATAATTACTAAGAAGAGAAATGAATATTGGAACTATTTCCTCGTGCATGTTTATTCTGCTTACCCAACACGTTTATGCAGTTTCATTATGTTTAGCATCAATTGGTTTGACATCTCTGGGTCACTATACACTGCTCTTTTTGCATCTCAGCCTTAGCTCTTACAGTTTGTTAACAACTGTTGTTGGATTAAAAAGATTGAAGATGGACAAAAGTTGAACATTTAAGGACTCAGCTATGTGTTGGTAACAGAAGGTTTGGGGGAAACTCAAATATTTTGTTAAAATTTTCTAGGGACTTGGGGTGAAACAGTAGCAACACAAAAGGCAGCAGTGATTTGGGTGTTCATGGGGATGTGGTCCAACCCTCTGCTCTAACAGTGTTTCTTGAATTGTGCTCAAGGCAAGGCACTGTGACACAAAAAACTCCTGAGTGTGGTGTGTGAGTCCTTAAAGCCTGTTTTAGGCACAGAAAATCACAGAAACCAAGCAGAAGATATTAAGCCACTGGTTTCAGCTGGATCCATTTAGTTACATGGATTCCCTAGGCACTCAGCATGTGTGTGCCTTGGACACACATCATGTTTGCACTACTACAACAGCAAGTTTTACACAAACACTCCTGGGTCTGCTTGTTGTGCTCAACAATGTACTTGTTAAAAGAAAATCTCCCTGTCCACATTTACCTGATCTGGTTCACACTGTGGACCCATTTTGATGTGCACTGACTCGATTACCTTAAGGTGCACCTAAATTGGAAGCGCACATCAACCCCAAATGAGCAATTAGTTCACAGAATGAGACCTTAACCAGTCTGAGGTTAAGCCACCCTCACCCCTTCCAAACCCACACAGAGGGTACCTGCAGCGTGTTTGCTCCTGCAGATGCACATCCACTGCTGGAAACACAGCCTACAGAACTGGAAAGCTTGGGGAAGAGCAGGTTGTGTTTTAGGACTTCTCAGGGTGGAAGCTGGCTCTTGTACTTGTTTTCACTGTGCCCAGAACAATAAGATTGAATCTAGAACCTAAGATCCAATATTGCAATAGTTATAAAACCTAGAAATACGAAAGAAAGCTGATAGGCTGCAAATATGGAATCAAAGTAGATTCTAGGTATGCACAAAAGGGAAACTGAGGCTGCCAGACAGCACCAAGCTAGGAGAAAGCTCCTTCCTATTTCAGTGCTGCAAGGAAAAGCAATTGACTCAGGTTTGTCTCTTTTCTTTCTATCCCCACTGTCAGGAAAGAAGGAATAATTCTCAGTTATTAGGTCAGCATAGTCTGCAAGGCTTTGCAAAACAACCAAGTACTTCCTGGTGCCTAGGGCTTGTCCTCTCAAAAGACATATATAAACCATACACACATAAATATATATATACTCATTAATTTTACACTTTGCTGAGCACTTTCCGAGATACTAGCATCAGCTGGGCAGAGCAGGGAATGTATTTGCAGTGAAAATACCTTAAAATACTATTTCATGTTTTCACAAAAAGTAACATCTTCCACATATACCAATGCACCACAACAAGCATTCCAAATTGCTGGTTTGTCTGGTTCTAGCAGAGTTAACCTGACCTTGTTCTTTAGAGAGAATTTCTTGCAGCTGAAACATCTAACTCTTCACATATGACCTCAAATTCAGCCACATTCCACCTCCTACGCTTAACTATGGCTATTTTGTCATGACCAATCTGCTGAGTGGGACTGCATCTGTAATAATCACATTTAGCAAGAAATCAGATTAAAAAGCTAATCGAGGGAATACATTTTTGTGAATCTTAATATTTTCAATGCATATGAAACAAAATGAAAATGTAGAATATATCAAACTCATTTCACCTTTTGGAAGTGAGTGGAAAGACTTATTTTAAAGAAAACAATTTTCACTATTTGATAAAGACCGTCAAAATTGGGCGTGCTAATGGTACAGCATTTGGAAAAAGGAATGTGTTATTTTAAGGCTAATTTGATAAATTGCCATCATTAAGGACTTGATAATGGTTAAGTCTAATGCAGCTGCTCAGGTGCATAAGGGTAATATGATGGCTGCTTTTTGTTCTTTTCCAGAAAATGCTGTAGCTACACTTGAGCACTGGTGACAAAATGATTGTCGCTACATTGCATCCTGAGGAACAGAATTGAGCTCTTAGAAATCATGCAATTGGTGACTTAGTTTGAATTCAGCTAAATTAGAATTAGCAACAGTATCACCCAAAGAAATCCCACCAGGATCCAGATTGAGATCATTAATAACATACACTTTATACTTGAACCATACCTGAACCAAACTGGAAGAAAAGCAGGAGGAGAACGTAGAGCTTGACTCCAAAGACACAGGACCAAGTTACACTGAGCAGTTTGGCTTCACTGAGCTCCGTGGAGACCACCAAAATTATATTCCCCCATCTTTAGGCATTAATGGGGGGAACAGAATATGGGAATACAATAATATAATAATTTAATGGGGCACTTGGAGCAGCAGAGAGGCTGCCTTGCCTTATGGGAGGTGATTTCAAGGGTGATGCAAGTCTTAGGTGGGAATCAAATCTCTGGAAGAACTAATCCCTCTCATTTCTTAATGGATCGATGTTAAATGGGTTGAATTTAGATTTGGGACTCTGCAAGTTCATATGAAGAAAGGTTTGGGTCCATCATGCTTGTCTTGACTGAATTTTATAACATGCAGAATTTTAATGGTAATTTTCATGGATTGGTTTGACTCTATGTAGCTGGTGGAAATAGAAATGCTATTTTATTATCAAATAAAGCCAATATTTACCAAGTTCATATGCAAGCCCCTACTAGATTTTCGTATTTTCTCTGTTCCCTGACTCTACTACTATTTAGGGTTTCCTGATGTCCAGATAACCCATATACAACAAAAATCTTGGAAGGAAGTCATTATTACCCAAAGAAAGAAAGGATAAAATAGGAAAAAAATTAATTATCTTTGAATGGAATTTAAGTAGGAAAGAAAGAGCATATTTCATCTTGACATTTTTGATTCTACAATCACATCAACAAGGACAAGATGTATTTATTTTATTGACCAACATTTCTGGAAAAAACAGCAGAGTCATTCTTTTGCCTTTAAAAATGTCATAATGGCGTTGAAAAGGTGTCATTTCTAATGTTTTTAATATAATAATTAATCTGCACTTAATTATGAAAGGAAACCGTGTAATCCACTTAATGAGATGGAGTTAAAAATAGCAAGGGGTACTATAGTATATAATGAATTTTGACAGTGTATTTAGGGAAATAATAAATTCTATCCAAGAAGCTGAAGAATTGAAAGAGGAAGCAAATTCTCATTGTATGCCTGAAGTGTGAAGGGCTATTTCACTGTGCCACTAACAATCTTCAGAGCCAAAGCTCAAGATCTCATTAAAGCAGAGAGGACTTTGTGCATATTAAAACACTGAGGTCTGGCTCATTGCTTAGCTGTGCTGCACAAGTGTAAAATCTCACTTAGTTCTACTGCTACTTTTCTGTCCAGCTTTACCAAAGTGCTTTTGAACTGGAAAGCTGCTCTAAGAGCTTCTGCACTGTATATTTTCTATTTTCTTTCTCACACTGGTGAAATCAATCCACATTTGGTCCTGAGAATGCAGTCATTCTGTCATCAGAGGATTTATTCTGTGATCAGTTCACAAAATAACATGTGCTATGAAGCTTTATGCATATTAAAAATGATGCACAGCAGGTTTTCACATCCTCAGGTTGTGCAACCATACCTCTCACTTACAAAATCATCATACATAAATATTCTTCGCATCATAAGTTATCTGCTCTGTACCACATCTACAGTCAGTAAAACTGTAGGAGAAAAAGAAGTTTTTAGCTAAATGAACCTCTTCTAGAAAAAAAGTCATCACATTCACCCAAAAAATTGAAAGAAATTAAGCAGAAAAAGTGAGGGAAATGGATAAAAATATCTTCTCTGTTAAATATACAGTACTTAGTTCAATTAGATGCCATTTAAAGAATAAGCAGTTCTAAAGACATTTATTTTATTTTTCATCCAAGCGTGTTAATATAATTTGATCACCATCCACTCTCGGGTATGTTTCTGCTCTGAAGGGCTACAGTCATACACAGCAATCCAAAATCAATGCAACAGCTGCAAGCTCCAGACCTAAGGCTGAAAGTAAGGTTCACATTTTTAAAATAGCAAATAATTAATCATTGCAAATAAGGCTGTGGTGGCTTCTATTGCGTTTGAGCTTTCAAATCAAGATTAAGGATCTTAATATCTTTTGGGTATCCTTTACTGAAGTTACCAAGGCTTCTTCAGTATTCTGAAGGATGTCCCAAGGAGATGATGCCCCAAAGACAGATATTGAGCTCCTGACCTCAGGCACAAAAAAGTTTTACCAATCAGCATGGAAACTCTTAAAAAATTTTCAAGCCAGCACGACTCTACTGGAGCCTTCAAAAACTAATGGACTAACAGACTTAATTTTACTATGGTACTGAGGAAAAGGTTTTATTCAGAAAGCGAACATACCTTCTCATCTGTCCATTAAAAACAATCAGTATTGTTGATGCCTTCTCGAGTGATTTAATCCCTGCCTGTATTCTTATCTTTCTTTAACAAGTTGAATGATGCCTCTCCTTATTTTTATGCACTACTATCAAAGCAAGCAACTACTGGGAGGGAGGGAGAGAAAAGATAAATAACCTTTTAGACTAATGGGATGGAAAAAGCATAACATAAGAAAGCAAGACGAGGCAGACTTGCTTGGTCTCAGAGCAGTTGCCATGGCACTGCAGCTGACTTCTTGTCTACAATAGCTGCAGATTTACTCACTCTCTGGCAGGTAGCAGCAGCCACAGGAGTTGGTTTTCATCCTCTCTGGGAGAGGAAATTTATTTTCCCCTCACCTCTTAGGCATTAACACTTAACCTTGTTCACAGTGCCAAGAAATACTGAGCTGAGCGTGAATTTCACAGAGTAGGAGTCAGCCTACATCACTCCCAACACCAACTCCTGTCATTTTCAGTCCCTCGCCTTCATCACTGAACCTGTTCCAGACAACCTCTCTCCAAAACTTTTTCAGTGTTTTGTATAGCAAAGTAATACCTGTTGCTTTACTATTTCTAATCCTTTTCCATCTCTAACCTACTTTTTCCTTTCCTTCACTGAAATTTGATATATCCGAGTGACCAAGATGACAAAGTCCAAATCTTCATAATAACTATTAAAATATTTTCAATTATTGCACTTATCAATCTATATAGTGTCAGAGAAGAAAAGAGAAGCAATAACTACTTCTCCTGCTAGAACTTAACCTGACTGAATAAGCTGATAAAAAGAGAGATTTTCCTGCAGCCTTTTTTGGTGCACTTTCTCTCTTTCACTTCAATGACATCACCTATTCTCACTATTTCCAGAAGTAATTTCTGCCTTTGAGTGATCTAAATATCTTCTGGCTGTCCTCCAAGCACCCATTTTTAGCACGAGAATCGAAGGTGTGCCTTGTCACCTCCAGCTAACTAACAAAAATTAAGTTTCAAGTTTGTCAGATCCCTTTCCCCTCAAACTTGTTGTTCTCTTCCATCACTTGAACACTCAACCCATTTCTCCTTTAGCGAAGCTGTTGCTAAATCCTATCTTCCTCCCCTTCATGTTGTTCTATAAACCTGGTTTCCTTTCTCCCTCTGATCCTGAAACCACAGTAGATACTTTTGACAGTGCCCCTTTTCCTGCTTGTCACCCCAAGTTCTTCGGTGTATTGGGAATCCAGCTGCTGACTGCCCCACCCTTGAGGGTTGCTTTTATCATTCCTTTAGCTTTGACACTTAGGCTTTTCATTTTCACATTCAAAAGTCTCTGCCTCGTATGTGAGCTGATATCTCAGGCTTTGCTTTGCCTGTGGTGCCCTCTGAGCTCTTCTCTCCAAATGTCCCAGGTTTCAGAGCCCTTTTCACAGTGTTCTCTGTCAGTGCTCCATGCAATCACATGGAAGCAATACAGCTCCCTGGCACAGCTGCAAACATCATTGCTCAGTAATGCTTTCTCTTTTTAGTAACAAGAAGAGGAAGCAAAATTGCTTTCTTGAGTCGGGTCCCAAAACAAAGGGTTTGCCCTCAGAAGTCCCTCTCTGTTCCAGCTAAACACAGAACTATAACAAATGTACTGCTCTGTACTGCTTTTATTCCACTTGGGAAAAAAAGTCTCAGAAATTTTCAAGCCACTTAGCAACCTTGGCACTTCAGGGCCTGAGCAACAAGGAGCAAACAGAAAGTACCATTAAGATTTGTTCCTCAATTCTTTCTGCCTTCTGCCTTTCCTTTGCAGAGGCTCCCTCATCAGGAGCCTAAACCTCCATCCTTACAGCTATCTAGGACTGCTTAGAACAATGGCATTATTTATGTGTTGGCCAGTTTCACTGTTTGTAGCTATAGCCTTTGCTTCCTTTCAGAACAGCACATGACAATAATCACCAGCTTTAAAAACCAGAGACAAGTGCCTGCAGCAGAGGAAAACACTGACCTGGCAATCTGGAGGTCCAAGTTGCAGACCTGTTCCAGCCAAACTGCTGTGTGACATGCTGGCAGATTATACATGCAACTAATTTCAGCATAAGCAATAAAAATAGCTGAGCTCAGGCACGCTACAAGGCTCATCTCCACGTCTAACCCAACTCCAGATCTGCTGCCATATACCTTCACTTTGCACATTTTTCCTCCTTATACTTTTCAATGAATTTGATTTAATGATATCAGGGCACTTTGTGCATTTACTTTCCACAAGTGCTCCAAAAATTGAGTTTTCCTGATATAAATGGCTGTGGAGAAGAAATTAATTAGGTCTTAAGCCTAAGCATTTATGGCAACCTAACATAAGAATCAATGAAGAAATGATATGCACTCTGTCATTCAGTAAATGGGAAGAAAGACACCATTGTGATATATAATTGAGTACCTCTAAGTAACACAGCTTGGAAATGAAAAACTAGCACAGAGTCTGCAGTATATAAAGGGGAAGGCAGGGCATGAAAAGGTGAAATGGAAAAACACACATGGAATCTAAATTATTAAAGCAGGTTAATGAAAAATATGATACTTTACTTTTTAGTTTAGCTGGCAATAACCTGTATCTCATTAGTATGAATTTCAACATTTATGTTATGAGTGGTCTTTCTCTCCTTAGTTTCCCTCCCATCTCTTCACTATTCCAGTTCTCAGTCAGAGAGACAGGTCTTCATTATTATCACACACATTCCTCTATTAGAGCTGTACCTTTCCTAATGACATTTCCCCTCCATCGTGGATTTCATTCTCCTGTGGTTAGTTTCTACTGTGTTGCTGAGTAAACTTTACCAGAACAGCAATTTTCATAATTTGTTTTATAAATAATTACACCTTTCAATAAAAGGGTTAATTATAGACAGCAACATAGAGTTAGCTGTATTCTACAGAGCTGGACAAGTTGCAAAACAACTTAGTACAAGTGACAATAACTGCAAATACAGTAAAAAAAAAAAAGTAATCACATTCAGCATTTATGCAAAGTACATTATAAAAAATTAAATGTGCATGTTTTACTAAAATAGAATCCATATATGATCCATAGAATGCTGAATTTAATGTCCTTATACTGTTAAATTATTTGCTTCTTATGGTACCATTTTGCAAAAATAGCCAGTTAGGAGCACCATGTTAGCATTTCAATTGCTATTATTTTTTAAATGAAATATACTCAGAAATTCAATTCTGCAAGAACACTGCCCAAAACATGATTACTGGGAGAACACCAGGAGGAAAGGTGTCTTTCCCAAGCAGCATCTTCCTAACATCACAATCCCATTTTCACTTACAAGTTAAACCTCTGCATAGCATTTAGTAACTTTTCCCTTTTCAGTTTGAATCTCTCTGTTACATAAGAAGGCAAGTGGAAGACAGTACTGACACAGCACAGACCTACTTCAACAGCTAATTATTCATTCCAGAGCACAAGTGCTCTGCTTCCAGGAGATGGTAAAAGCCTGTGCTTAAAAAAAATCACAGCAGAGAAAAATCAACATAACTACTTTTACAAGCAATAATGTTGTTCTACTTACCTGACCTTGCAGCCAACTTCCAAACTTACCCATATGTCCATTTTTAACTTCTGAAACTTCTTGGGAAACAGGGGTTTGCCTTGTGCTTACATCTGGTTCTATTTTATTGCTCACAAAGCATTTTAGGGGAGAAATACATTATAATTTCCACTTTAGTAAGATGGCAGAATCATGGAAAGGTTTGGGTTTAAAGGCCCTTTAAAGGCCATCGAGTCCAACCTCCCTGCAAAGAGCAGGGACACGTTCAACCAGGTCAGGTTGCTCACAGTCCCATCCAGCTTGACCATATTTCCAGAGATGGGAACTTTTAAATTTTTTAAATTTTTTATTGTCTGCAGAGGTGAGGGCAGCCCTGAAACATTCTGGGGCTTGGGAGCAGCTGCCCCTGTGAGCACAGCCACAAAAATCAGCCCCTTCCTGCACTGCCTGGGAATAACTTTATTCCCATAATCAGGATTAAGTGAGGTGGTTCTCACATTCCAAGTCAAACACAGCCAAATTCCTACACAGACCAACAAAACATTTTACTTCTTACAAGTTCTACTGCCAAAACACCCTCATTATAGAATGACATCTTCAATCTTCAGCTACTAGTGAAGAGAGATGCACTGATTTCCTAGGTAAGATATGAATACACTCTCCCAAGAGATTTATTTAAAACTTTGACCTATCTTTTTCTCTGACTCTCTGAGAAAAAAAGACCTAAGAACACTTCTCCTCCATAAGAAGTTCTATTTTAGCAGAGTACAGCTCAGTTTGAGGGAGGCCAGCAATGGACTGCTCCCTGCTTTTCTCTCCTTGCTGTGGGGTTCACATTGAGTTCAGGAACTTTAAAAACCCTTTTTTAAAATACCTACTTTAAAATACTATTTCTTGAATAAGCCAAAGTTAGAAATCCCATAGGATTAACATCCTTTGGGTTTAACCTGGAACAGAATTGTTAATTAGATGTTAATGTATTTTAATAAAATAATTTACATTGCCCAGAGTTAAATCCTAGAAAAGCGAAGATACATGGCCCTATAACCCAGTGAATTGAACACAGTGCCCATTTTTTTTGGCAGGCTGCTAGTCACAGAGCACACACAGTGGCCCATCAGCTCTCCAAAGCAGCCCGGGACCTGCAAACTATTTCATTTGCTCAGTGATAAGGCAAAAGAGGAAGGCAGGCAAGTGCACTCTATGAAATTATCAGACAGGGAAAAGTGTGGCAGGGCATAAATCCCTAAGAGAGTTGCTGTTCTAACGCACAAGAAAGAATTTGTTATTTTCACAGTCACAGCTATAATTTTATTCATTGTACTTAACAGAATAATGCAATAAAAGTACCTTTAAAATGGATGTGCTCCTGAAGGAATTAAAGCATTTTCATGATTGGTAAGTTTGTTTTAAAGAAGAGTCTTTTACATTTATCTCTCTTTCCAGTAGTGTCAGCTTGCACTAGGGTGCAATCAAAAATCCATCATGAAAACATAGTCTGAAGAACTTGGTCCTAATCTGTGAGACTCAGGGTTGGATTTTTTGTTTATTCACTCCCTAGGGAATAGACAAAGCAGAAGAAACTTCTTCTAAGTTTGTGTTCTCTCTCACAGCATTGATTTTCACCACGTTAGTCTCCACAACTTTGCTATGTCTGAGTTTACTAGATGAAAACACATTTACATAGAGAATTCCCCATCATAAACAAATCAGCTGCTAGAAGGGAGGGAAAGTTGTCCTTGGAATTCCATCATCTAGAACTTCTGGAATGCCCCACAGCTGGGTACATCCAACCAAGTGCACAAGTGCTGGCACCAGCCTGAATTGTGATTTGAGAACCTCTGCCTCAGGTGTGGGACTCCAGCACCCTTTCCACTTTCAAGAGTAATAAATAGTATTTTATTATCTTTATTGTCAGCTGTATTCTACATCCTACATTTAGAACAAGTGATCCAGCTGTTCTTATGAGGCTACACACACAGAACTGGCTACATCCTCACATATATTACAAGTTTGAACTTACAGCCAGAATACCATCTTTAAAAGCTAAAAAACCTGCTTCCAACCCAACCAAAAAATTTCTCAGATTGAAGGAACTTTCAAACCTACTGGCATGCCTGTCTTGAACCATTACCTTAAAAACTTCTTGTGCAGAACAGATTTGATTGGTATTTTATAGCAATGCCTTCTGTCAAGGAAGCATCCAATGGGAACAAGTTATTATATGGACTCTAATATAGCTTGCCACATTTTTACCAGTGTTTTCAATGTCCACACAAGAAATTGCCCATTAAATTTATAGACCGATTTTATGCTAATTATACTCATTACACTCTGTGAGAAAACTAGGTAATTGGGTTGTTGTACTTCTATCTTTAGAAATAAATTAGAATTCCTGCTTAGTTAGAATAATTTAAAATGTCTGACTGTGCCTGTTCAAAGCATCCATTAACAAATGCTGGCTTCTACTCGACTTCCCACTGCATTAAACAGGCCATTTCTACACACAAGACAAAGCAGCTAATCAAGTGGAAGTTGAAAATAAATATGCAGGGAGCAGGCACACAAACCCCGGCGTTCAAATGCATTTGCCTTCTGCCAAGATTCATTTGTAAATTCAAGTGTTATACTTACTAAGTCATGTTGATGTCTTTTCAAGATGGTTAACTGCTCAAAAACAAATAATATTTACAGTACAGTTAAATGGAGTTATTCAGCAATACTCAAAAGCAGAGAGTGAACACGTAGGTGCACAGAAGCATTTGTGTTGCTGCAGCACCCGGGGCGGTGCTCTGGTGAAAGGTGCTCCTGCCCATGGCAGGGGGGTTGGAACCAGATGAGCTTTAAGGTCCCTTCCAACCCAGCCATTCTGTGATTTCTCAGCTCCTTTTTACAGCCAGGGGGCTCTGATTTTGATTCTCAACACTTCTAAAATGATGCACAGTCTCTGTGTGACTGTTCAGAAATCCAGGAGGGCCAGTATAACAAAGCCAAGCCATTGAGCAGAAAATGGCAGAAAAGTGTGCAGGAACTGAGTAATTTTATATTTGTGAAGATTTACTAACTCTCTGCAGGGAAACACTTCCCTGCACTTTGGAAGCCTTTGCGTTCATAAACCTGAATTCTTTCCCAAAGCAGAGCAATGAAATCTGTTCCAAATATAGGCTAATAAATAATCATGCTATTATCTTAATGCCATATATTTGGGACAGAATTCAATTTAAAACTCTTTAAAACATCCTGAATAGACACCCAATCCATTCAGTGCTCCAAGTTTCACTTTCCATACAGTGAAGATTCAGTGAGTCAGGAGGGAAGAAGAACACACACAACAAAAATAAACAAAAGAAAACTGTACACATCTACTTGGAGAGCTCACATATAAATAAAAGATGTTTTTGTTTGTTTTGTGAAAGGTGGTAATCGAAGATCAGTCATCCATGCATCAAACAAGTGCTCTACATCTGTTGACTCAACAGTGCTGTGACAGCACCGCAGCTCCTCCTGAGAATGCCTTCCAAGCTGAATCCTGGAGGCAAAATCATCTGAGGAAAGCTTTGTTTGAGATGTGATTAACAAAAACCTCTTGGCAGCAGCTCCAGCTCAGCTATTCTTTCAGAATTTCAGAAACAATTATAGGTTAAATAAAAAAAAATCACATAAAAAGTCAGGCCTGGACAAGATGCTATGCAAATCTGGGTGAAGTGGATGCTGAGTTATGACTGGCTCATATTTTGAACTTAGCTCCCTCTGAAGTTCAGCACTAGCTCACCAAGTAAAGCTTACTTACTACAGCTGCTGCCTCAGAAGTGCAATATTACTCAGAGACTGGGCATCCTGCTTTTGAGTCAGAAAAGAAATGGACTGGGAATGTAATCACCAAATGTGAAGTGGTACTTGACAGGAATTACATTTTTAATTACAGAAGTGAAAGCAACTGACATTAGGAAATAACATCAAGAGTTCTGTAACAAATGTAAGTTCTGCATCAAATTAAAGCAAACAATAGTTCTAGAATTGGAATCAAATCATAGATCTTCACAAAGCTAAGAATTAGAATATGCAGTAGAAAATTGGGAGACTTCAAAACTTTCCTTAAGTAGTCTTTGGTAAGAACTGATGCTTCTGGCACCTGAATGCTACAGCAATGCACACTTTGTGAAGACAAGATGATAGAATGGCTAAAAAAATCAGCATCACATACAACCATCTGTGGCTCAGCCTAGGGAGAAAACAATTCCAGGAGGAAAATATTCCAGGGAGAAAAAGACCTCAGGGAGTACAATTCCACTATCAACAAAAACTTGAAGTTAATACTTCTTAGACTTACCCAGCAGTTTCCCTTTTTAAATTTTGTCTATGTCCACAGAATAAGTGGTACTTTAATATTAGCATGCTTTAGATATAAAAAATTCAGGTCAGAGATTCAAACTATTTAAAACAGTGCAGGTATCGAGTAAAACTGTAATTTTTTACATTGTAATTTGGCTAAAAAGGTGATATTTTAAACAAAGGATCAGAGAATGGCTTGGGTTGAGAGAAATGTTAAGGTTTGCCTTTTTCAAACCCCCTGCCACTGGCAGGGAGACCTTCTTATAGACCAGGTTAGTGTAAGCCCCATCCAATCTGGCCTTGAACGTTTCTCCAGGGATGGGGCATCCACAGCTCCCCTGGGCAACCTGTTCAAGGGCCTCACCACCCTCACAGGGAATAATTTCTTCTTGTTATTTAATCTAAACCCACCCTCTGTCACTTCAAAGGCATCACCCCACACACCCTTAAAAATTCCCTCAGCAGCTCATTTGCAGCCTCTTTAGTTCTGGAAGGCTGCTGAAATGTATCCAGTGCATTTCTGTCCTGCAGTTTTGTCATCTACGAAAGCAGAAATTCTATCTGATATATATTATATAGATTGTATTTGAATAATGAAACATGTTACAATTATTAGAAAACTTGCAAATTTTAATATATTCTGGCCTATGAACAGTTTGAGGCCAAATAGAATTGCCCAGCATTCATCATTCATTGCTTCAAAATAAGGCTCCAAACAGGAACACTCTACCTGTGGAATTTGTCTCTTTTTTTATCAATGTACCTTGTATCCCAAGACACAGCTCCAAATAATGGGGGAAACCTACATGGAGCACAATGTGCCAAAAAATCCTGGACTTCAGCTGCTATGACAGAAATACAAGTGCAAGGTGTGTGAATAAAACATCCAGTACCGAGGGGCTGTTGGATCAAAATCTGCTGGGATTGTCTGAAAATGAAGATAACCATCAGCCACGTGAAACAGTAAATCAGGCAGTTACCAAGAGACCTCAGGTGGGAAAGAAAAATCAGCCTAAAAACCAAACATTAAAAGCCCTAACATTTCTAACAGGGAGAAAAAAGCAGTGAAAAGCTGGTCTGATACCAAGAGGGAGTCCCTGGCACCTCTAGCTCAGTGGGGGCCTGTGGAACAGCCTCCCCTGGCAGTGGGCTGAGAACGCAGGGCACAACAAGCACGGGTCACTCCTGGGGTGGCACCTTTGGGGTCCTGATAGGAACAGCCCAGGTGAGAACACGGCCACAGTACCTCCTCAGCTGATGGATGCACCCAGGATAACATCTTCTGAGAAGGCTGGGCTCGTACCACTGAAGCCTCCTGTAAAGGGACAGGGGGGAGCACTTACCTGCCAATTTGAGGGTCTGTGTGGGGGGATTGCCATAGGAGTGTGTTTAGGTATGGGAAGGTGTTTACTAAGGTTTTGTAAGGGTTTAGCAGTCATTTATCTCTTATATTGCTGCTATTAATCCTGCATCTATAGTTAGTGGACGAACAATTAATCACAAGCTATGAATAAATCAACAAATTAGTTCAATTCTAACTTGATTTAAGTAAGGCATGAGCTGTTTTTCCCTTACACTCCTTCAGTGTCTTCTGTTTCACTCTGAGATGTAGTCCTCAGCTAGACTGACTTACCTCAGGTTTTTATTTCTCTTCTTTATTCTCTCCTTCCTTTTCCTTCCCCTGAAGGCACCCAAGATACTCAGGAAATCAAACCCCTATCTACACAGGTCACACCTGCTTCAGTGCTCAGACTGACTCCAATCAAGGCACTACAATAACTGCACTCCTCCCAAGTAATGGCTACAAAACCTGGGCAAAAATGGAGCACATCTTTCAAAAGTGCGTATTATGTCTTTGGGTTAGACTAATGAAAACTTAAGAGGTTTAACACATAAGCTAGCCCTCTAAAGTGTGGTTTCCTAAACAAGATGCTCTAATGAATTTAATCCCTGAGATCAGGTTTTTGCTTCAGGAAATTCCAATTAAACGCCATATGAAAGCTTGGTGTGCTTCTGCCCCTGCAACTGAAAGCTCAGTGTTAGCTCCTAGTTTTTCCAGAAAACATTAAAAGAGTGTCATTCACATTTTTATTTTTTAAACAGTATAAAGAAATACAGTTAAATGTAATTTTGCACGGTTCACTTTTGTACTTCTGCTGGTGACATTTTTATAAATTAGAGGTAATGAAGAATCCTCTCATGTTTTAACTTCAAAAATTCTTCATCTTGAAAGTACAGGATCTCATTCCTTTATCCTTAATAGACTTGAATAAAACTATACATTGACAGATCTTGAAACCAAGACCCAGACCAAGCATACTCACTGATCTGTGACTCAAACTCTAAAATAAAACACTCATGTTCATTAAGTGCAACCATGCTTCTAAACTTATTTTTATTTTATTTATGAGCTCCTAGCTTTTGATTAATCAAAATAATTATGTCCTTGAATTCTTTTCTCGTTCTGTATGCAGGAGAAAAATATTCTGTATTATGCATAATGCTTTTTAAATTAACTAAGCTTACAAGAGATATTACATCACCTTCACGACCACTTTTTAGAAGTTACTCACTCTGCAAAAGCTGACTCTCAGCACACATGAGGTACTAGGCTAGCAACTGGCAACCATGCTCTTCTTCATTACAATTTTAGAAAGCCATAAAGACTTAAATCTGAAAAAGAATTAAAATGAAACACAGCCTTGTGACAAAAACATCTGTTCATAGTAAACTAAGTGTTTGCAAAGTTACTTATTCAGGCAATTAGTAGAAACCAGGAGTAAACTAGAATTCCAGGAAGTTCTACAGAAAAAACCTGTAATTGCAGTTAAAAACCACCAGAAAAGGCAGTTATTCCAACACAGCCAGGGAAATGAACACCTTCCCTGCCTCTTCACACGTTCCCTAATTCCAACCTGCACTGCTCCAATGCCATATTTACTACTCCTTACTTCTGTTACTCCCCAGCCCTTTTCCACATTAATGGAATATCTGCACCTTTTTCCCCCACCAAGGACTAGGAAGAAAGCTACTCATCTTTGCTCCCCGTTCAGAGGATGTTTTCCCACTACCCAAACACTTGACTATTTATGTATGCCATCTATGAAACATGAAATCAAAGAACTGAAAATCCTTCCTTTTCTCCATAACTTGAGTACTTCAAAGGAGCACAGTGGGAGCACTTCTCCAATTAACATTTACCCAGCACATTCCACCTCCTCATTCCCCTAACACGTCTGAGTCACAACCTGCAGCTCAAGTGACTGGAAATTAGCTACTAAAGCAAGGCTTTACAAAGTCACATTAATTTGACACATAACTTCACAGAAACCTACATCTGGGAAACCAGAGATTCCTCCAGAAACAAGGGAAATTTTATTTAAGCCAGAGAAGATCTGTAGAGAGATGCAGTATCTTGTACTGGCTCCACTGATGTAGTATTAAACAAAAAAGAAGCTTTCACAGAAACAAGCTCTCCTTTTAGATGTAGTCTTTAGAGGGCTCTAAAGGTTATCAGACCATTTAGAGTTTCTGCCTCTTTTTCCAGCAGCATTACTGTTGTTTCTAGGAAAACAAAAGATGAACTAATTTCCCTCCAATAATTATGGGTTAGGCTTGTAAGCAAAAACAGGACAGAAGATTGCTGCCCTCCTTCTCATGATTTGCACCTTCTCTGCCCATTTCTTATTCAAAGTCAAAGCCTGGTTGATAAAACAACCCCTCAAATCAGGACCTTGGAGATGGGAAGGCTTCTGCCTACCTGGCCTGATGGGTTTGTGCCACGCACAAGCTCTGTCAAACTCCACCTGGTGGAGAATCTTAAAATAGCCTAGGAAAAACTTTAAAAGGCTTTAGCACAGGATTGATATACCACTCAGATAATATGATAAAACTTACTCAACTGTGTACTTGGTTGTAGAGTCTTCATCCTTTCTGTTTCTCCTCATCTCTACGAGTGCTAAAATCACGCAAAAATCTCTGGGCATATGTTTTTTCTAAACCTCTCATATTAATGGGTCACAGTTGCAATTAATATTAATTTCTGGTAATGCAGTTATAGACAGGAAAAGTCGAAGCTCCCTGGCACAGCTAAAGAGAAAATTACTCTTCCTGCTCTTTAGCCTCTGAGATAGAAAAGCAGAAAGTAATGTGCAAATGTAATTTTCAACTAACATTTAGATCAAGTATCACTTAATTATTCAAATCTCAAACAATACTTACAGTAACTTTTTACCCATACTTTCCAACTCACAAAAACCATTATAATTTATATCTTTGTATTTGCTGGTAGTTTCTCTTATAGGATGTCTCACAAACATACCTGTTACCATTCTTATTATTAGTGTTATTATACACTATTATTTATTATGATCTGCTATCCCTGAGAAATAATTCAAAAGTACATTTAAGACATGTAAACCATACCTGGAGCAGCCTGTGAGACTGAAATGCTGGAAAAGGCATGATTTTTGAAAACAGTGAATTTAATAAAAAGCTGAGAGTTGAACAGCTCTCTCAAAGACTTGAGAGAGCAAACTGCTCAAATATTTATCTGGAAACAAAAAATTAACACCATTCCACACAGATGATGCTGTGGCACAGTACAGAAACCTCTACTGTGTGTACTTTATTATCATTTCAGGATGTCACCACTAAATCAGCACAAGTGAAAACTGCCTGCAATTAAAACTTTTTTATAGAAGTTTCAAGGCAATTACTATTTCTGATGAACAACTTATTTTTTTTCCTTTTTAAGAAGTCCTTCTATTTTTGCCAGGTCTCCAAATGAAACTGTTGCAGAACCTCGCTGGGCTGGTTTTGCCTAAGAAAAAAAAAAAAAAAAAGAAAATACATATGAGGTAATATTAATTTTTTTGTAAAAACCTTTTAAAACAATGCTTATTTAAATAGTACCTTCAAAGAGACAAGAACAGCTTCACATTACCTGTGACTCGTGGTACTTCCAGCCAATCATGTAGTAGATCTGAAAGGTGGCAGGGACGGAGCCATCGCTGTTCCCGTACATTTCTGAGGGGCCAGGAAGGGAGAGAGAAAAGCACAGAGCATCAGCCCTAGGAAACACTCAGTTCTCAGAGCATCAGAGCTGAGTGGGACATATTCATCACAGTGACTCCTGGTGAAAGATTGGGGACAATAAAAATATCTCATACCCGTGCATCAATATAGTTCAAATCCTGGCATTATGAGTAAGGTTAAAAATAGCTTATGGTAATGGCATTTTGTTCTGAAGTACTTGGGGGTTTTGGTTTTGCTTTGGGTTTGTATTGGTTTTTGGGGTTTTTTTACACAAAGGTCATAGAAAAAGACACAGAGAAAATGTTCCTGAAGTCATTTTAGATGAACTCATTGCCTCTCAAATACTGACCTTGGTATATTGCAGCAGCTGCCAGCATTGTCTCCCGGTGTAGCAGAGGTTTTCTATTCCAAGAGCAATTACTCTCCCCCATACCTAAAAATATGTTTTAGCTTTAAAAAAAAGAAAATATAGCACACGCCATGAGTTAAGTGTCATGCACTAAGGACAGATTCTTATTAATCCAGAGAAAGTACAGAATCCTCTGCACTTCACTGTAAGAGAGAACATACCACAGATCATTAGGTGAGTTTCTTGTGTGTAAGAATCCAAAACTTTTCATTCCTATGCTTTGCAATTTACAGTAGGAATCTTTTCAAATTATTATTTCTTCAGCCTGAACCTTCAAACACTTAGGCTTTTAAGTATACCTAATTTCAAGAATGAGTACAAAGAGTTTATTCAGACACATGACCATATTGTTTTAACTGATAATCATTAAAATTACTAATCCAAGAGATTTAAAATACAAAATAAAATAACCACAATTCTAGTCTTTTTAATCACTTACTGCATCTGAATGTTTCTGCTGAGAATAAAAGTTGCCTTTCCATTAAGGAATTACTCCAAACAGCAGTCAGTGCAGGTAAGAAATGCCCTGAGCTGCTGTCAGTAACAACAGACTGCATGGGAATGAGTGCTTCACAATCCATGACAAATGCAATTGGAATATTAACAAAACCCTCACTCAATTGTTTGCTGCTCTCAGCAGACTCCAAACTGAGGAGATATTTATTCTCATTCCACAGCAGTTTGCTGATTGCCCAGGTGATTAGAAAGGCTCACAGGACAAGTCAGTGTATGGGATACAGGCTTCTGTCTCTCTTTAAGGGCTTCTCTGCACCTTACACTGAACAGGAACCCAGGGAAGCAGAACATTCCCAGCAGACCATGAAGCAGCAAGTCTTTGACTCGTGCTTCCCAACACAAATCACCTGACTCACTAGACAGCAGGAAAAAACCTAATGGTTCCCCTGTTGCAAGAAGACTTATTTGTATTTTTTTTTTCCTTTTAAGAAAGAAATGTTTTGTGATGAACATGGTACCACACCAGCTCAGGCTGCTCAGGGAGGTGATGAATGACCCACACCTGGAAACATCCAAGACCAGGTTGGACAGAGCTCTGAGCTGTTGCAGCAGCGTCCACCCTCTTGTTAGAGGACAGAAATGAGCTGAGACAAAGATTTCTCATTTATCACACATGAAAAGGGTCCTGGTTTATCTCTCCTCACAGCTCAGCCATCCTGACTCCAACCATTCCCTGACTCTGGCTACAGCAAACTCCTGCTGCAGGTTTCCCTTGCAGCCTCTGACTGCAGCTTTTCCCCACCCAGACTGTGCCTGCAGATTCCATCAACAGGCTCTGACTACACACCCACACGGACCTCACAGCAGTGAGTCTCTCTCCAGGATCCTTCTTCATGACCCTCCCGTTTCTTCTTCCTCAAGGTTCCTCCTCCTCCACGATTCCCCTCCCCAGCTGACCCACTCCCTTTATCACCCTTATCTTTATTGGATACAGCCATGACTGGTCAGGGTGAGGCTGTATTGGGTAATTAACACAGCTCTTGCTAATCAGGGGCCAGGCTCCTGTACTCCCTTCTCCTACACTGAGCAACCTGATCTAGTTCTGGATGTCTCTACCCACTGCAGGGAGTTGGTCTAGACGGCCTTTAAAGGTTCTCTGCAACCCCCAAGACTGTATGTATGATTCAGAGCTAAGGAACACACAGTAAAACTCTACTGCATCTGCTCCACTGATATAGAAAACATTTCTATTTCCACAAAGTATATACTTACCTTGTAAGTCTTCCATAACCTCAAATAACCCTGGGTAGTTCACTTGGATTTCATCAGTATCCTAGAAGAATTGAGAAGTTCATTTATTAGTGCATATCAAGCTAAACCAATAGCATTATTTCAACCTTGCTGTACTACCAAACTATTCCCTGCCTGTGGCAGGAGGGTTGGAACTAGATGATTTTTCAGGTCCCTTCCAACCCAAACCATTCTACAATTGTATTTACCTGCCTCTTCTGCTCAAATCATGACTTTCTAGAAAGCATGTACTATTTCAACTATTTCTAAAAAGTTTTGCTTAGTAGCCCAAATGCAATCAAATATTAATTTACATGCCATTACTTTCTTCTTGGTTTTAGAAGAAAGAGCATGTGTCTGTAATTTTTTCATGTAGGTCTAACATTCTCTAACATTTCTCCAAGAAAACCATCCCAATTCTACTGGGCCACAAGCCAAAGATACACTTTGGTTGGTTCCATTAATCACCACAAAGCCAAAAGCAGTGGCACGCCAGGTTATTTCTGCAGCCTGTTCAGTGAGGTGCACCACACGCAGAAGGAAGCAGGATGTTATTAGCAAACAGTGATTTGTTAAAGCCCTGGAAACTTAGAGGTTTAGTATATAGTAATGTGTATAAAGCAGTATGGAGGACTTAGGGCATTGTCTAAGTCGTTCCTCTTCACAGTTTCGGGAGTTTTTTTCTGATTGGGTGAAAAAGGTCCGCATTGCGGACCTTGGGTTGTCAGTTATTGGGTTAAAAGTATAAGTAACATAGGTGTCATCTCGTTATTGGGTAATTAGCGCTGAAAAGACCTTGGAAAGAGTGAGAGGCACTCCATTTTCTGCCTTGCTAGTTAGAGCTCACAACTCCTGAGACTGTAATACAGATAAAAATTAATAAACACTGAGTCCAAACACGAAACTGTGGCTCCCGTGCCTGAATCCCGGCTGTAACACGGAGAAAAGATAAAAACCTAGCGGTGAATTTTGATATCCCAGCAGCTCTGGCTTGCTGTGCCCGAGGGTTCTCTTCCTCATACTTACCACGGTGAGGGTGTTGAAGCCAGCCCTGGCCAGCAGGTGTCCCAGGTCGGCGACGGCGGTGAAGGGCGACACGTGCGGGGCGAAGCCGCCCTCCCTCTCCAGCTCGGCCAGCTGCAGGGAGCAGCGCAGCTCGTACAGCGTGTCCCCGCCCAGCATGGCCCCGATGAACGCCCCGCCCGGCCGCAGCACCTGGTGGATCTGCACACACACACATCACACAGGCCGTGCTTCTGAGAGTTTGTATCTTAATCGACTCCAAAGCAACCCCTCTAAGCGTCTAACAGACCTGTTATATTGACTGTGTTCTGCAGGGCAGGCTGGGACAGCTTCTGGCCACACTGCTTGTGGGAGAATCAACAAATCCTCTGGCTGAGGAGAGCCTATTCTCTGTTTTTAAGAGTAAATCCTCCCAAGTTACACTTACAGTCAGGAAACGTGGAACAAACAGTGGAAATTG
Source organism: Prinia subflava (assembly GCF_021018805.1). Classification (NCBI taxonomy): domain Eukaryota; kingdom Metazoa; phylum Chordata; class Aves; order Passeriformes; family Cisticolidae; genus Prinia; species Prinia subflava. The sequence goes on along the minus strand of NC_086248.1, from coordinate 108,558,122 downwards.
AGAGTAAAACTATTTTCAGCAGAATACTCCTAAAACAGTATTCTCAATTAGTTTCCTTCTGAAAGGGGGGTAGTGAAGGTAAGTATGCTGTTAACTTTTACTTTCTGAGAGCAGCAAAAGCACTTTTTCATGGCTTGATTTAAGAGAAATGGAGGCTTTAGTTTCCAGTAGTGATCTCTGCACTTCTGAGACAACAGAATAATGCCATTTTTATTACCTCTATGATTACTCATTATTAACTGGCCAAAACAGGAACATCATAACTCAGACACCAAGGCTGACAAGCTGCTTTCTGGTCTCCTAAGTTCTAGCTCCCTTCCTAGTGAGAAGGGCAATAAATTCATGCTTTCTTTTTTCTTGAAGAGTTGAAATGACCTCTGGTTAAGACATCCAGAAGAGCCTGATTATATAACCAGGCTAACAAGACAGCAAGCATTTCCAACGCTTCTGAAAAAAAATATTTTCAATAGTTTTTTTCATGAAGTATTAATCAAGCTACCTTTTCTGTGCTAGTAAAATGGCCTTTAATTGACAGGTAAGGAAATCAGGCAGTTAAAGGCAGTTTCTGTTAGTTAAAGACAGAGGTACCAACACAGGAAATCATGAAAGTTGCCCAAGAAGCCCAGTTCCTCCCCACTGTGAGACAGTGTCTGGTATATTACTGTAGGAGAATGTATTTGAGACTCTATAGAATACTTAAATCCCAGTGAAAATTGTATATTTCTTTCCAAGTTTCTTTTACAAGTACTGAATGTATTTCAATTGGTTTTTATTATTTCAGTAACAGTAGGGTAGCTCTATTCCTACCAACAGGTGATAGAACAGCACTGCAATGACTGATAAATGAATAACAAATAAATGAAAAAACAGCAAACTGGTTAACATGTACTCTTGCAAGAAAGAGATGAATGATGACCAAAATGTTGGTAGTCATCAACATGATGACTAAAATGACCAAAACTGTTACTGAGAAAAAAAAAATCTGTCCTCAACAAGTATTTGCTTAATTTCAAAATAAAAAAGCCTTGATCAAAGTTGTATTTCAAAATAAACTCAAGCCCCATGAAGCAGTTCTGGAGAAGTGTAGTACTGTACCACAAACAGTAAGAGCTAACAATAAAAATCAATAGCACTGCCTCAGGTAACATGAGTTACCATGACCTCAGATGTGGAGAATCCAAAATCTCGTATAACCATGTTGTTTCAGTTATTTATTCCAAATTGATTCGAGAGAGCAAAGCAGTAGCAAATCAACCAAGGCTCCTCAAACTGTCCAAAGTATTGCAAACAATACTTGAGTGCAACGTGAGTTATTTATTTAAAGACCTGGAAATACAGAGTGCTCTCAATGCAAATCATGGCAAGTGCTGGCTTACAGTATTAAAAAAAAGTTTCTTACCTCTTTGAAAGCTTTAGGGAGGTCATTCACCCAGTGTAAACTGAAATAACAGAAATGTACATTTTATAATTTCAGATTAAATCAGATGTAGAGAAAGCAAGTAACTACTTAATGAGCTGAGGAAGTTTCAGGAGCCAAAGCCACAAACTGGTTTCTCAAGGTGCAACCATGCTGAAACACCTGAAACTGATACTACACAAGAACCAAAGTTTATCCACGTAGCGTTTTCTTCTTTCTTTTTTTGGCTGAGAAAATGCAAGCCCTGGAGACTAGTTTGCCAAAATGCAGAGCAGAGAGAAGCTCCAAATGTTTTGTAGGGAAATAAAGAAACAAAACAGGAAGCATAACCAGGACATAGCTTTTCCTAATGCATGCCCATGTTAGCTATACAAGTACATTGCTTATTGCTTTTAAATGGACTAGTAATCTTTACTGGATTGACTTTCTTAAAGCTACTCTGAAAAGGGCATTATTAACAACCTAAACAAAATAAATAAATTATTAATACATACCTTAAGCTGCTGACAACAAGATCAAAGGTATCTTCTTTGAAAGGAAGGAATTCCTCATCAGCCACGACCCTGACTGTCGGGATTTCAGACTCCACAGCATTTTTCTAATGTTGGGTTAGAAGAAAAACAGCTCATCAGAGACTCACTTCTTTTGCTTTCCTATATTACAGAACTGAAGCACTTCAGCATTCAAGAAGCTACTTACTAAAGCGTTCTCTGCGATATCAACTTGAACAAGTTTTTCAACTGTTTCCTGAAATAAAATTTTAAAAGCCTATTAAAAATGTAAATTATTTTGTGAATGTATGTAAGTAATTTTTTGGCACTTACACCTATTTATAATAAGTTAGAATCTTTTCCACTCTTGATAAAAGGTTCATCTAAAGCAGAAAGCACTCTTCCCCACCCAACATGGCACCTGCTCCCAGGGAGAACAGCTGAGCAGAAGCAGTAATAGAAAACACATTTTATAATTTTAGGCATAAGTTTAGTTAAACCATGGATGAACAGCCAAGGAAGCACCTTTACTTACAGCCTAGTTCATGAAGGTAAACTGTTAAGGTCTTCAAAGTCTCCATAATGCCACTTCTCTTTAACAACTGACTGTGGCCAATGGAGTCACCAGAACCCCACACATATTCCTATCCAAAACTAAATGTTAACTGTATTGTATTACCTTCCCTTGCACTACCACTTGTCTAGTTTCCAGTGACAAAAAACCAAGAATAGCCTGCACAACACACAGCTTTGAACTATAACTACAGGTATAGAGGTGGGGAGGGGAGATTTATCTCATCAAGGCTCAGGTGATTGTTTTAAGTTGTAACAGAGCCCCATTTGAATGGGAGGGACACACGAACTGCCTTTAAATACTTTTAAGTATGAAGAGAATCACAGTACCTTGGTTAAGTGCTGAGCTATGTAACCTCTTCCAGAGCCGACATCCAAAGCGAGCGGAAACGTTCTAAAAGGATAAGATTAGCAATACAGAACATAGCCAGGTCTTAAGATATTTTTTATTTTAGACTATATGCCGTTTCACCCGCTGATCTCGAAGGGTCTCGCCGAACCCAGCCCAGCGAGCTCTCCTCTGTGGTTCCTCGGGGAAGGGCGGTCCCCGCCGGGGTGAGGGCAGGGCGGGACGCGGCGGGGCTCACCTGGTGATGTCGAACACGCGGTCCGCGATCCTGCCGCCCACCTGCGGGGACAGCCGGCCGTCAGAACCGGGGGTCACCGAGGCTGGGACACACCTCCGAGACCATCGAGTACAACCCGTCAGCAAACAGCACCTTGTTAAACTAAACCACGGCACCGAGCGCCACGTCCAGGCTGTCCTTCAACACCTCCAGGGACGGAGACTCCACCACCTCCCCGGGCAGCCCCTTCCAATGTCTGATCACTCATTTCTGTGAAGAAATTCCTAATGCCCAACCTAAACTTCCCCTGCCACAGCTTGAGACGATGTTCTCTTATCCTGTCGCTGGCTGCCTGAGAAGAGAGACCGACCTCTACCTGGTTACAACTTCCATCCAGGGAGTTATAAGGCGACTTATATAGTTATATAGATAAAGCGACTTATACAGTTGTATATATAATGCGATAAAGTTATATATCACTCCAGAGAGTGATAAGGCGCCCCCTGAGCCTTCTTTTCTCTCTGCGGTTTCCAGGCTGAACACTCCAGCTCCCTTAGAAGCCTCGGGCTCCAGCCCCTCCACCAGCCCCTGGAGCCGCTGCAGCTTCTCCAATCGTCCCTGAGCTGCGGAGCCCAGAACAAGCCACGGCGCTGGAGCTGACCCCGCCAGCTCCCCCGGCCCCGCACCTCCTCCCGCAGGTAATCGCACTTGGCGGGCTCGGCCTGCAGCGCTGCCCAGTTCTTCTGCTTCCGCTTCAGCCGGCGGTCGAAGGGGTTCAGCGCGCCCGAGCCCGGCGAGGCTCCGGCGGGAGAAGGCGGCGAAGCGGCGGCGGCCCTTGCGGGCAGCGCCCAGAGCCGGCGGCACCATCGCGCCCTCAGCGCCGGCCGCGCCAGGCCCCGCATCGGCTCGGCCTCGCGCGCCCCTCCGCGCAGGCGCTGCCGGGCGGGACACGTTATACGCCTTATAAACGTGTCCCGCCGCGGCCGCCGTAGCGCCGCCGGAAGTGGCTGTGCAGTGCCGGCGTGCGGGAAGCGCCGCGAGGGAAGCGCCGTGAGGGAGCGGCGGGCGAGCGGAGCGGGCACGGTCGGTGCGAGCGGAGCGTCCTCAGGGCTCCTCCCTGCTGGGGTCGGGGAGGGAGCGGGTGCGGGGGCTGCAGCCGTCTTGGCGCACTTGGGGCTGCTGGCGGGCTGTAGCTCCGGTGGGCACCGGGCTGATGTCGCGGAAGGTCCCGTGCATGGTGTGGTGGGGAGTCACGGTGGGATGTGTCCGCAGCCCAGGTGTTACCGCAGAATCGTAGCACGGCCTGTGTTCAAAGGGATCTTAAACACAGTCTCGTTCGAAGCCCTCTGTCGTGGGCACCTTCACCTGACCACGTTGCTGCTCAGAGCTCCATCCAGCCTGCCCGTGAGCAGTGGCAGGGATGAGGCATCCACGGCTTTTCCGGGCAGCCTGTACCAGTGCCTCACCGCCCTCACAGGGAAGAATTTCTTCCCCCGATCTAATTTAAACCTACCTTCTAATAGATTGAAGCCATTCCTCTTTTTCCTGTTACTCCAGACCCTTGTAAATATTCTTTCTTCGTCTTTCTTAAAGCCTCTCTTCAGATACTGGAGGGCCACAATTAGGTCTCCTGAAGCTTTCTGTTCTTCAGGCTGAACGATTTCAATTCTCTCAGTCTTTTATCACAGGACAACCTGGAGACAGGCTGGAGAGGGTCCAGAGAAGGGCCACAAGGAAGGCCACAGGGCTGGGAAGCTGCCATGTGAGGAAAGGCAGAGAGAGCTGGGTTTGTTCTGCCTTGAGGAAAGAAGGCTCAGGGGAGCCCTTATCCTCATCTCGCAGTGTTTAAAGGGTGACTACAGAGCAGATGGAGACTCTGTTTTCACAAGAACTCACAAGCAAAAGACAAAGGGTGATAGGCACAAATTATTCCTGGGGAGGTTCCATTTAGCTACAAGAGGAAAATTTCCCTCAGTGAGAACATTCAGCCACTGGAACAATCTGCCCAGGGAAGTGGTGGATTCCCACTTCCAAGATCTGGCTGGGCAGAGCGCTGGGCCAGCTTGTATAGACAGTGCTTTTGCCAAGAAGTGTTGGGCCAGCTGATCTTTGAGGTCCCTTCCAGCCAGGTGGTGTGTGATGCTGTGAAACTGCCATATGTGCTTTTGGAAAGAATAACCTGTTAGATACAGCTTAGAAATCCAGCTTTGTTTAATCCTTGGGGTTTTTTCAGTTACATATCTGAATCTACATTCATTTTTTTTTTAATCAGAAGTGTTTGGGGTTTTTTTTGTTCCATGCTGCAGATGTCCAAGTCTGCAATGGCATCGAAAATGTCATCCCAGGAGGAAATCCTGAGCGATGGCCGGTTCAGCTGCATCGCAAGGGATCCCAGGTTCTGGGAGATGCCCGAGAAGGAACGGAAAGTCAAGATTGACAAGCGATTCCGAGCGATGTTCCACGACAAGAAGTTCAAGCTGAGGTACACAGTGGATAAAAGAGGCCGCCCTGTCAACTACACCTCCACAGAGAACCTCAGGAAGTTTTATGCCTTGTCGGAATCTGACTCCGACCTTTCAGAAAGCGACAGCAAAGAAGTCACGGTAAAGAAAAAAAAGAAAAAGAAAGCTAAAGCTAAAGGAGAAGCAGATTCTGCCAAGGCCCTTGCTGGTGGCCTCCCAAAGCAGGAGAGCAAAAAAACCCAACGAGGGGTGGACCAAACAGGTGAAGCAGTGACTAAACTAAATGACCTTAAAAAAGAAGGACAGAAAGGTAAATCTAAGTTCAGCTTGAAAGAGGACTCACAGAAACCTGCAGTGGAAGTTGATTGCTCTCGGGGAGACAAGGGCCTTTTACCCAAAGGGAAAAACAAGCAAGGAGGTGTGGCAGGGGGAAGATCCATTTCCATTCAAAACAAGGAAAAGTCTTCACAAACAAGTGCTACGACAGCAGTCAAAGCTCCCAGGAGGGACCACTCCCTAGGAGGGAAAACAAAAGAATCAGGTTGGTTGTTCAAATAACAAGGAGAATTCTGCTGTGTTTGTTTGGATGTTAATGCTTTTGTTTTATAGTTACTTTTAGTTATAAAATAGCTGACTGGCTTGGATTCAGTGCTGCTGAAGGGTTGGAGTTGGTCAGCTCTGTATAGAATCAGTTCTGATTCTTCAGTAAGATTGTGAACATCCCTGTGCTTTTAATTGTTGGCACTGAAATCGTTGGTAAAATTTACAACAGCATATGCACTGCTGCATTTCTGAAACTGAGCAGCAGATACATGAACTGATACCATGAGGGCACAGCACAGCTTGTGGACTGAAATTCAAAATATGGCAGCATTGAGCCATTAATATTAGAGGGGATTAGAAAGAACAGGTAACTTGAGGAACAAATATTGCTTGTGCATGTGTATAGCTTCTATTATGACACAGATTTCTACCTATTGGTTCTGTAATATAAATAAAATAGCAGAATATTTAATTACAGTTGAGATTGATAATGCAGTTTTTGACCTAAAGAGTAATTAGATTAGATTAGATCAGGCAAACGGAAGAGGCAGCGCTGATGTTTTCTGTTAGTTACTCCTGCATCCTTACACCTTTCAGGAGTCCTGTAAATAGGTATGGAAAAGCCCTGAAGTCTTCCTTTTTGTAAAGAGTCACGTGTAATTCTAACATTAAAATGTATCTGATGTTTATCTCTCTGTCTCAGACATCTGTGACCAAAGTGTAAAATGCAGAAGGCAGTTAGAGGAAGAAGCCTCTGCAAGTGAGGACGCAGAATCAGAAGAGGAGGAATCAGAGGATGGTGGAGAAACAGGCGAGGAAGAGGAGCCAGAAGATGATGAGGAAACGGGTGAAGATGACAGTGGTTCAGAAGATGATGAAGAAAGTGACAGTGGGCCTGATCTAGCCAGAGGCATAGGGAACATTGAGACGAGCTCAGAGGATGATGAGGATTTAAATGAGCTGTTTCCAAAGGAGCCAGAGATTGAGCACTCGTGGCGCGAGCTGGATAAAGATGCCCCTCGTGGAGATGAGGTAAGGATGCCTGGCATGTGAAAAGTTGCTGCATGCCAAACTCAGAAATGTTAGGGGTTCCTTATAGACCATCATGTATGGAGCAGTTCATGGAAGTGTTTTTCATAAAGGTTTTTCAGCCTTTTCGTGGCAGAATGGAAACAATGATGAAATTGTGTGACAGTGAGAGACTTGCAGTTGTTACTGGTGTCTCCTCTTTCCTTAAGCACACTTACCTGTGCCTATGGATAAGCTGTCTGCAGGTGAAAGCACAAACAAAATTGAGCCTTTCAGGAATTCCAGAATTTAAATTGTACTGCTTTTGTTCATTACTGATTTTTTTCACTTTTCAAAAATTTTGTTATTTAACTCCGATTTTAAGAAATTAAAGCATAATGAGAGAGTGAAATAGTTTACAACGAGCACAATCAGTATGAAAGAAATCACAGCGCTCTAGTGCTGTCACAACAGTGATAGTGGTTGTTCTGAGACTATCAATGTTTGATGATAACAAATCCTAAGTGATTATGTTTTTGCTGCATCTGTGATTGGTGCAGTCTGTTCTGTGGTGCTTCATTATTTATGTCCTTTTTATGTGCTCTGGTAATTGCTGCTTCTCATCTTTGCTTGTTTAAGTGACAAAAAATCATGACGACAACGCTGCTTTTCAGCAAAGTTTATTGCTGACTCTGATTTTTACCACTGAGTTCTGCTAGAGAATTGTGTTTTCCCCACAGGAGTCAACAATTAAACCTATGCATCTCATGTTCTTTTCTTTCAGATTACAAGTAGATTGGCAGTTTGTAATATGGATTGGGACAGGTTGAAGGCTAAGGATTTGCTGGCTCTGTTTAATTCTTTCACACCCAAAGGAGGAACAGTGTTTTCTGTTAAGGTAAGAAACTCCTGGTTTCTGAAAGGAGTATTGGCTTCTACTGTTTAAAAAAAAAGACTACAAAATAAGAAGTAAGACAGTGCTGTGGAGAACCAAAAGAAATATTAATGTGTTTAAAGAGAAACTGTTGCAACTTACCTTGTTGTAACAGGCAGGTATTTGTCAGAGTTAGAGGCCAAAGCCATTGACTTCTCATGTTTATGAGGTTGGCTCTCAGTGCTGCTTTTCTGAGACTAATACTGAAATTCTCACTTCTAGTAGGAGGACACTACATTTCCTTGATTAGTTTAATATTCAGTGGTCTTTATGGCAGGTAACCCAACCTTAGACCCAGCCTTAGACCTCACTCATAAATTGATTGTATTCTGGCCAGTTAAGTTATATTTCTCCATTATTCGTGTCTGCCTCAGCTCTCTGAGAAATTTTAGTGAGATACCTCTCTCTGAAGAGGGTACAATGAACAAAGTCAGGTTCCTGTTGCTCTTCATCTGCCTCACAATTCCCAGCAGGCAGTTTGGCTGCTGTCTTTTCCATATATCAAAAATAGGAAGGTATTAAAGTTTATGGAATTGATCCTTTTACTGATCTTAAATAAAAACTGTAAAGTGTAAAAGCCTGGAGAGACTTTTTTTCTTAGCTAGTGTACGTTGCACTACAGTTAAAAATTTAGTTTTGTGTTGTTGTATTTGTAGATTTATCCTTCAGAGTTTGGAAAAGAGAGATTGAAAGAGGAAGAACAAAAAGGACCTGTGGAACTGTTTGATCTTCCAGAGAATACCACAGAGGATGATGGGTATTAGTTTTAGTTTTGTCTTCAAATGAGAGCTATAATATGTTTAATTCTTAGTGGAAATCCCAATCAACTCCTGTTTCCAGGAGTTCATATGTGGAAGTGTCCTGTGGACACCTTAACTTTTTAGATTTTTTCCAAGGTTGATTTACAACAGGCACTGGTTCAGTATCAGGGCATTTAATAAATGCATTATGATGAAACTTGAAAAGATTTGCTTGTTGATGTGAGTTTAAAATTTTATGATGTAGCTCATTGGAATAATCAATGGAACAAACACATGGGCAGCTTAAAACCCAGCATTTCTCCTCTACAAATGGCCATTTGTGCAGTAAACTCCCTTTAGTGCTCACTGTCAAAATTCATATCTGTGAATCAACAGGGGCCTTAGTCCAAAGAATTCCAAGACTGAGGTTTCTTGAGTGCCACCAGCAACAGCCCTGTCCTGCTAGGCCGAGCTCCTCAGTCCTGCCATTGTCCTGGCTTCTTCAGGCATGTCTTTTTTGCATTTCTTAACTTTCACTCAGGGTTTTGCTTTGATATTTTCCCAGAATTTCCAGGTGTTTGGCAGCCTGACTGGGGCCATATAATGCTGGACTGCCCTGTATTTGGAAAATCTAGATGCTTCTAAACTAAGGGCAGATCCCTTTGAAGACATTCCCTAGTGCATCAGGAGAGTGTAGGGTGGATGTAGAGCACGTTCTGAGGTCACTGCGTGCATCAAGTGCATCCTGAAGTGTTGCATTTACCACTCTGGAATCCAACACAGAGAAATGCAGGAATCCCAGAGGTGCCTCAGTGATACCTGTGCCCTTCAGATTGACTGAACCTCATCCCTGTGACCTTTCAATGGAGCCATGTGCAGATTTCACACTTACTAAATCTGTCTGAAATAGGCTTTTTACTTGAAGAAAACTCAATACTAGTGGAACTTTGTGCTGTTTAACATCTGCATGTTTTTGATGAGTTGAATTAGAAGATCTTGCTAATAAGGAGGTGTTAAAGCCAGCTCACCTGCCTGCTCTGTTCTCCACTTTTGCAGGATTTACAGGGAGAAACTGCGGGAATACCAGTTTAAGCGACTGAAATACTTCTACGCAGTCGTAGAATGTGATTCCCCTGAAACAGCCAATAAAATCTATGAGGAATGTGATGGACTGGAATTTGAAAGCAGCTGCTCTTTCATAGACCTGAGGTAACTCCACTGGTGGTATTTTTGGATGTTGGGCCAGGGAGGGTGAATTAAAGGCAGTTTATAATAATTTGGAGTAAACTATATTGACTTTATTCTGTAACCAAAACAAGATACAAAGATAGATTTGGAATCCAGTGAGTTGTTAGGTTTCCCCTTGGTTCTTCTTTCTTATTTTTATTGTAATATGGGGAGTTCAAGAGCATCTCTGCATAGAAAGTCTTATTTTCAGAAAAGCCAGATAAAAAGTTCTAATTACATCTTCAAACTTTTGGTACAGTTAATTAAAGTGATCGAATTCAGAAAATGAAACTTCTTTCTTTTTCTTTCCCCAAGGGTCCAGAACTGGGTCTTTTTAATGATTCTTTACCACAGGGCAAGATTATTGCTGCTGTTGTCACAAGGCTGCAATAGATATGTTAGTCCTTGTGAATGAGCTGCTGGATGCTCTGATATTTCAAAAGTCATGTTTGGGGAAGAAAGGATTTTAAATTATGGTTTGTTTTATTGTTAGGATTTCCTTTTGTTGCAAAACCCCCCTTTTATTCTAAGCAGAAAAGTCACTAAATCATAAGTTGTGACAAAAGCCCTGTTTGTCTGCTGGGCCCTCTGTTATGGACACTTTGGGAAGTCAGTGAAAGTTAAGGGTTTTTTGCTTTGAATCATTTTCCAGAGGAACTCAGTTAATTTGCTTTGAACCATTTTGGAGAAGACATCTTTGCTAAGGGAACACATAACTTTTCATCATTTTAAACAATGATAACGTTTTACAACTAATTCAGCTGTGTGAAATTCTGCAATGATTTTCCTAATCTTCTGCTTTGTTAAATTTTAATGTTGAATACTGTTTATCAGATTACATTTGCAAAGATTTTAAAAAAGTCACAAGTAATTTCTCATGTAGTATACCAAGGTTTTTGTTGTTTGTTTTTTTTTAAACTAAGTTCTTCAATTGTTATTCATGACTTTGATCTTTTTAATTTTTTTTTCCTTACTAATTATAATTTTAAAGATGTACCAGGCTTTCCTAAAAGGTTTGGAATGTCTTATTCATCTGTTTCCAAATCCTATTTTATTCACGTTTTTTTAAAAATTTTTAATATTAAACTTTCTGAAAAGATGGTTTTTAAAACAAAGGAAACCGCTCAGAAAGCCACCCGTGACCGTGTTTGTACCAGACTGAAAATTGAAATACTCCCCAGACAGGGTGTTATACACTGCAGACCTGTGGAGCAGATCTCCAGAAGCCAGCAATGAATCTTACATGTGTGGAGTACTTGTCCATTTCTTTTGTTCCCTTCTCAGGCTTACCCCCTTTTTATTTTAGCTAATTCTTTCATGCTGATGTGCCATACTCGTGAAAGCTTAGACTGTTTATACTATGCAATTTCCCAGTGTATTTGAAGAATAACATGTTTTATTTGCCTCTAAGATTCATTCCAGATAATGTTACATTTGATGATAAGCCAAAAGATGTAGCCTCAGAAGTGAACATAGCTGCTTATAAGCCAAAGTACTTCACATCTGCTGCTATGGGAACATCAAAGGTATCTTTACAGTGTTTTTGCCATGTTTTTCTTATTTGTTTAGTTTTGCTGTCAGCTTATGAATGATATATGTACTGGGGAAAAGATTCCTGATTATCTCTGCCATTTCAAAATAGAGACATCAAACGTATTAAAAGATTTAAGAATGCTGTGGACCCACAAGTTGCAACCCTCGTTTGGTTTGGATTTTAAAGGAGATTTGGCTTCTCTGTTGCAAATTAAATACTGTATTTCGACCTCTATATATCTCTGTGACAAGTTGCACATGAAATTACTTTGTTGTTTACAGTTAAATTTTTTAATTTGCCCAAAATGGATGTTAGTGTATAAATCAGTAAGAAGTTTTTTGGTAGTAATGCCAGGCTTAGGAGTTGTTTCCTTTCCTTGTAGCAATTCCTACTCTGTCCTACTGACAGCCAAAATTTCCATCTGGCCATGGAGTGAACCAGACTGGAGAAGTGCTTAGTTGAGAAATAAGCATTTTCTGCTGGATCATTTCTCAGTCAGATCTGGTTCACGTTCTGGTTGAGGGAGCAGTTGCACAAACACTTCCATTGTCTCCAGTGCAATCTGTGTGTGATTCCAGCTGTGCATTGCTGCTGGAAGAGGAAAAGAGAGGGATTGGTGGCTGCTTCCACACCAGAATCTGCTGCCACAAAGGAAATTTGGCTTCCAGAGGTTTTGTGTCGTGGGACCTGCTGTTACAGGAGCATTCAGTGCATGAGGAGTTTTCTTCAGTTCTTCTTGGAGCTCAGCCTCATTGAAACTGACTGTAGAATAAGTTCCAAAATGTTATCATTAAATTCATGTTACTAAATGGTTATTATAGTGAGTTACTGGGGAGAGCATTACTAACAGGTTTGTATTGAATGGAAGATATAAAATAATTTCCCCTAAAAGGACAGCGTTACAGTGTTTAGTTTTAGTGTTCCAGCTTCTACACCTCACAGCATTCTTACTTTAAAGGTTGATATCACGTGGGATGAGACAGATCATGAGCGAGTGACATCACTCAGCAGAACTTTTAACAAAGAGGAGCTCCTTGACATGGATTTTCAAGCTTATTTGGCTTCATCAAGTGAAGAAGAGGAGGAACAGCAGCAAGGTACTGTATTAAATGCTGCACACAAAGGCATTAGCTGCAGGCTGTTAATACAAATTATTTAAGTGTTTATATGTCATATCTATAGAAAATGCTTTAAATGTCATCTTTTACAAGGACAATATTACATTTGCTGTATAATGATTGTGCCCCTGTGCAGAATCACTAAATGGTTCAGACTGGGGACCTTAAAGACCATCTAGGTCCAAGCCCCTGCCATTGGCAGGGACAGCTTCCCCTGGACTACAGTAGCTCCTTCCTGAATAGGAGCTTACACCCCTGAGTGGAAAACAATTTTCTTGCATTTTATTTCTCCCCTACTCCCTTTTTTCTCCTTTTTTGGAGTATCTTGACAAGTTTGGCAGTATCTGCTTTTAGTCTGTTCATTTCTGAGATAAATTATAGGCCCATAGAGCTTGAAGTGTTTCCTTTTCAGAGGAAAAGTTCTAGTTTGAAATGCAAGGTGGATAATGACTAAATGAACAGGAACATCTTTCAAATGCTTTTTGATTCACATACTTCTTAGGAATAGAAAGAGAATTTCATCTAACTTTGTAAGGTACATGAGTCTTCTGCATATGGTGCAGCAGTGCTTAAATTCCTGATTTAAATTGCTTGTTTTCATTCTAAAATTCATCCTGCTCTCAATAATATCCACAGCCGAGATTACAAGGCAAATAAAATTTCATTAAGCCTTAATTAGGTCTTTCAAACAGATGTTAAAATTGATTTATACTGCATTAAAGCAGGTTGCTTCAAAGTCAGAGATGAGCTTGGAGCATGCAAAAAAAAGTTACAAATTCTTCTGCTTATAGAGTTGGGAAATCTTGTGGCATCAAACTCATCTTGGCATTATCTTGGCAGCAATAATGTCCATTTGTTTCTCACCTTACATAAAACTCACAAACTGCACCATAGTGAGCTTTAGTTTCTTAGTGAGGTCTGTAAAGGGCAGCAGGGGATGCAGAGGAGAGCATTTCCATCTTCTCTCACATACAAGGCTACTGTGAGCTAAAGAAGAGCATCTGTGATAGGCTGGTGATGAAAGCAAATATTCATGTGAACAACACTTCAGGAATTTTAAAGAGTACAATTCCATTGCTGGGAAGGAAAAAAAAAAAGACCTTAAATAATCTTATCACACTAATAAATTTTAAACCTGGAAATGTCTAGATTCAAATGATGTTTTGAAAAGTAAGTTACTAATAGAGGAATTATGTTGTCATGTCTTTAATGTGTTCCTGACATTTTATCCATTCAGTTATGTGATACAAAACAGGATTCCATCTGTCAGGGTTCCATCCAGCAGAATTACGTGGTGCTATGCACAAATGGGAAAAATCAATGTCAGCTGCTTGAATGGAAATGTAGGAGTCTGATAAGGAGGAAAAAATGTCCTGGACTTCTATTCATACTTTTCAAACTTATTAAAATGTTTTATTTATAAACAGGTTTTTGTTGGCTCATTCTAATACTTTTGTTCATGGAATTTTTCAACTTAAAATATGTGCATGATGAATGTTAGTATTACTGTTAACCAACAGTTCTGTAACATTAAGGATTTCAGTGACCGGGAATGTTGTGGTTTATAGCACAAAATTTCTCCTTTGCATTGCTTCTGAATTTTCTGTTACTTGGGTACATTTATATTGGGAAGTGTTTGTGGCATTCATCTAATCTAGCCCATAATTGCTATTTTGACAATAGTGTCTGGCCTTTTAAATATGCTTCAAATTAAGCATTATGGGGTTTATGTCTAGTTGTTAAGTCTTTTTACAAATCTATTTGGTGCAATATCTCATGACTACATATATAAATTTAAATACATATATAGCATTTTATTAGATAACAGCCTTTTTCTCTTAAAAATGAACGGCATCCACATGTGTTTGTTTGATAAAGATGTTTCAGAAGCTAAGAAATGGAGAGTGACAGAAGTAGAACATGCAGTTATTTATTATTGGTTCTGTAGAGAAGAAGCAAGAGAGTTTAGCAGTTTATGAGTTGGCCAAGCCTGGATGGAATTTTGTGGGAATTTCAGAATACAAATACCACAGCCTGCTTCTTTTCTGTCTGTGAAGCATCAGAAAAATGATACAACTGATGCAGGTGTTGGATGCTTTTCCAAAGCCCGTTTGCAGGAGCTGTTGGGCTGGGGTTTTTTTGTAATCAAAGGTGTTTGGAAGGCCAAGTGTCATGTCAGCTTTCCTTCTAGGAAGTTGATATGAGAGCACAAATCCCTGTGCTTTTGCAGGCCAGTGAGTCCCTGCTCAGGACTGGCTCTGACTGCCAGATTAACCCTGCCTTAGGTCTGCCTGGCTCAGAGGTGTGGCTCTAGTGATGCCAGGTCACCTCTGCACAGACAGGTGCAGCTACAAAACTCACCTGGTTTGCAAGGGGAGGTTTAAAAACTGCACCCAGTGCACACCCCTCAATGGCTGGACTGCACAGACCTGAAGGAAAATGCAAAAGACTCCAAGAAAACGCCATAATTCAATGTTTACCATTCATTTACTGTTACTTGTCTGTTTGCATTCTCTTCTTCCAGTATCTTTTCTCCCTGAAAAATCTTGCAAAAAGTCATCAACTCCGACAGGCTTTGAATAAACCTCTTCTTGTATTCTAAATTCTTACTGTTTTTTATTATCATTGGGATGAACTAATGGGGTTTGCACAACTCCCTGTTCAGGAAGTGCTTAGAATGTGGGGAGAATGGGGTTGAACCCCAATGTTTTCTTTGACATTATTTTCTGGCTCAAGGCTGATGTCAAATGGGGTTCAACCCCAATGTTTTCTTTGACATTATTTTCTGGCTCAAGACTGACATCAACACATTTCATTTTTCATAGCATGCTGTAGTGCAGAGCAAAAGCCTTTACCTCAGACTTGAGTCTTGAACACTGGAGCGTGAAACTTTTTAGTTCTAATTCTGTGGGTCTACATGCATTGTACATAATTTGAGTTTTATTTTTTATCTGAATTTGAATAACTGCCCTGGATAGAATTGAGACATTAAGGGCAATTTTAATGGCCATCAGCATTCAAGCCAGTAGCTGCGTTTTCTGCTTTGCCATTACATCACAAAAAGAAAATTCCTCCTCATCTTTAAAAAGAATCATCTTTGCTGCAGACCTCTTGTCAGATGTTATATCTGCTACAAGTTTTCTACTGTCATTAGTTTCTAAGGCTGAGATTTTTTTAAAAAGGAACCATCTACTCAGCTATTGCAAGATAATCTTCTTAAACTAAGAACAGGAGCTCTTCACAATGCTGTGATTACAAGAACATGATCTCAGCTAACTCAGCTGCCAGTCACCAATTTAATGTGTTGAGCCTTTGAATTTGGTTATATTTTGTATTAATGTCATCTTTTAAAAACAAATTGTTGTATTGGAATGTTTCTGCCCAGTGTCACGATTTGAACTTTCTTCTTTTAAAATGTTTTAGCACTTCTATTGCTACTTTCTTTTGAAAACAATAAGAATATACTTGTATTTGATACTCTGAATTTCATCAGTTTTTTTGCTTTTTTCTCCTTCCCAGGTTGATTGTATTTCTCTTGCAGTGCAGTGGTTAATGCCCCAGAACTTTTTGGTTTGTGTGTTTTGTTCAAAAAGCCTTTGAACAAGCTGTTGGCAGAAAGCATTGCTGCCTTAATATCCATCAGAAAGTGGTTCCTGATGTTGTGCAATACAGCATGATACTTGAAAGCCACTGACAAGGTTATTTGAACTCTGAACAAACTCTGAGAACATACTCAGCTCACTTTCCTTTCTTGCAGCTGTTGTCAAACGGGCTTTATTTGCTTACAGAATTAGAAGCTCCTACAGTTCTTTTGAAGGCGGATGTTAAACATTTGTTTTAAAACTGTTAGTTTGGACAGAAGAAGTACAAGTTCTATCTAAATGAGAAAGAATGACAATATGCATTCCCACTTAAATTTCTCCTAGCAAAACGAGTGATAAATACAAACTGGTAGCCCCTTGCCTCTCCAGGTTCTAGGGATCCTCTTTTAGCTTAAGGATTTTTTCAGTTCCCATCCACTACAGCTTCTTCTTTGTCAGGACATTAGGAAGAAGAAACAACCAAATGTCTTCTTTTTCTACTTGTCTTCAAAACAGAGTTGCCTTTTGCTTTCTGGATGAGCAGATGCTTCCCTCTTAGATCTCAGCTTCTGATGAGGGAAGTGGAAAAGCAGCTGCAGCTGACTTGTCCCCATGTGCCGTGCGAAAGATGAGCCGGCAGGGAATGAGCCCAGCCTGGCTGAACGAGAGCTTTGGCTGCAGCTTAGGAAAGGAAGGAGGGTTTATGAAAAGGCAATTCAGGGGGACTACAAGGGTGCTGGGAGTATGCAGGTAGAAAATTAGAAGGGTCACAGCCAAGCTAGAACTTAACCTGGTTACTGCCGTGAAAGTCAAAAATTGTCTCTATAAGTACATTTGCAGTAAGAGGAGGGCTAAGGAGGATCCCCATCCTTTATTGGATGCAGAGGCAAGCACTGTGACAATGAGGGAAAGACTGCAGAACTTGATGCCTCCTTTGCCTCAGTCTTCAATAGTAATGCCAGTTGTCTGGGTACCTGCACTGGGAGACAGGAACAGGGAGCAGAAAGGAGCCCCCTTAATCCAAAGGGAATGGCCAGGGATGTGCTACACCCTTAGAGACATACAAGTCTGTGGGGCCAGATGGGATCCACCCAAGGGTACTGAGGGAGCTGGCAGATATCATACACTCAGCCACTTTCCATCATTTTTCAGCAGTCCTGGATCATCAGGGAGGTCCCAGTTGACTGGAAATTAGCAGATGTAATGCCCATCTACACAAAGGGCTGGTTTTGGAGATTTAAGTTCTACTCTGCTGGAAGGGACTCTAAAACTAATCATTTTAAAATACAGTGAAGGATGCTGTGTCCAGTCAGTGATTTCCTTTACTGGACAAACTGTCTTTTGTCTTTTCAGATACTGCTTTTGTTTCATCTAAATAAGAGAATTTTTAAACTGGCTACTCTGTGGGGTAACAATGAATGAAAATATTTTATATTATCTTCCAGAAATAATATGTGTGTCTTAGGTTTATTTCCTGAAGATTAACTTCAGTTGCTCACTTTCTTGAGGCTCTCTGTGATAACTTTTCTCTCTCCTCCTAGATGGTGATGTTGCTAATGAAATGGAAGATGACAAACCAAGGAAAAGCCAAAAAGATGATGAAGAGCAAATTGCCAAGTACAGAGAACTTTTGCAAAGTATCCAAGAAAAAGAGAAAAAACAGGAAGAAAAGGATATAGGAATGGAGATTAAATGGGTTCCAGGTAGGGTTTATTTTTTTTTTCTTTTCCTGCCTTGGCAGATATGCAGTACTGGTCTGCTGACAGGGATATAGTGTGAGGTGCTGAATTTATAGTAGGAGAAACAAACCCGTTTTTTTCCCCATAAATTGAAATCCAGATTGTTTACAGTGATGAAAAGAGAAGAAATAACCTGACTGAACTCAGTTCCTCAGCTGTAAGTTTCTCTTTATAGATCATTTTTTGCCAGGATTTTTTGTACTTGCTTTTTCAATTATGACTTTATAAATGTTTTTTAAGTAGAATTCATGTGTTTGCTGTAGAATCATAAAATCTACTTCCACTTTTAAAGATGAAAACCAGTATGATTTGGAAACATAGTGTACAATTAGAGGGGAGTGGTTTGGAAATGTTGCTTGCATGATGCTAAAGATTTGGGGGAGCAAAGAGGGAGAAGTCTGACCTTCCAGTGAAACTGCTCTGGGAGAAAGCAAGGTACCAGGAATGGCTGGGGAGCAGTGACATCCAGACTGACATCTGGAAATCAGTGGAAGGTAACTTCACCATATAGCATCCCTGCAGAACTCATCCAGAGAGACAAACACCTGTGTCTAGTTCTCTTTTTCCTTTGTGACAAAAACCCTCTCAGACTGAATGCTTTCCCTGAGGTGTAATGAGCCAGTTTAACAGCTCACTACATCCATGGAGGGAAAGCTTTGCACTGTGGCATCACCTTGGCCCTGGCCCAGAGCTCATTCTGACTGCCTGTACCAGCTGTGGTGCTTGGTAGGTCTCTTTGCAAGCCTAATTTGCTAAAATAACAGAACTACTCTGGAAAAGAACATACCTGGATCTTTTCCACCGAGTTAGCATGTCAGATAGGCAAATGTTCAGAGGGTTATTTGTGCAACTGAAAGACTAGGGAAGAGTGAGATTCCCTTCTGGGAGCAGCGAGGTGCAGCCGTGTGGGACTGCAGCCTATGTCAGGACACAGCCCCGTTCTGTTACTGCACATTGCAAGAACTGACACTTACAGAATCCAGGCCCTTCACTGCTGGTGGGTTAATCCGAGCTAGGAATGCATATCTGATGCTATGATTTATACAAATATTATTCTGAATTCACTCAGGGAACTTCTGCTGAACAGAAGTTCTGCTCGCTTCGAAATGCTGTGCTCTGTAGCAGTTCACTAGAATGGTCTAAACTGAACAGAACAATTTCATTCCTGTTTCTTCATCAGACCTGTATTCAAAATGGGCATTAAAGATGGTTGTGTGCTTTCAGCCATGCTTTGATAATTCCAGTAATTTCTGGCATGGATTCTGTCAAACCTTTTTGAAGAGGCGTGTATCATGCAGCCAGGAGAGGCGCTCAGTGAGACGGTGCCATTCTCCATCTGTCCACAGCGTGTCAGTGCTTGCCTTCACTATGGTGCTCTCTCAGTAGTTAATCCACCGTGTCACTGAGCATTCAAGGCAAGGAGTTTTCATACATAGGAAGCTTTATAAGACTTCCACAGAGACTTTATTGTTGCCACCTTTCAGAGTGAAGGTGGAAACCACAGGTGAATCAATCACAGCTAGGAGTGTGTTTTGTATTTATATGTTTGTATTTAGGTGTTGT
The DNA here is from genome assembly GCF_021018805.1 of Prinia subflava. Lineage (NCBI taxonomy): Eukaryota > Metazoa > Chordata > Aves > Passeriformes > Cisticolidae > Prinia > Prinia subflava. The sequence goes on along the minus strand of NC_086248.1, from coordinate 108,538,626 downwards.
TTAAAGCAACCATTTTTTGTGTTGGTTTTGAAAAACACATTTGGAGGGTTTTTTGTTTATTATGCATTCTGTTTTTCGAAGAATTTTGCAAATTATATGAAAGAAGTCCTGTAAGTTTAAAGAAGTTTGAGCAACTTAATGTGGTAACATAGTCAGGAAACTAGAGCAAACCATTCATTTTAGGAGATGGAAAATTGTTTTAAGGGAGACCAAAGGAAAGTCTTCAGCCTTGCTTGCCCTGAGAGAGTAAGAAGTTTTCTAAGGAGCTATCCTTAAGACTGTAGCTTGCATGTTGTGAGTAAATTGCAGTAACATTTAGTAGCAATGGAGTATTAACTGTAGTAGAGATGGAATCCAGTTCCCTGATGCATGGGCTCTCTGTTTCTTTGCAATGGAACTTGACTTTAGAAAATTGGATTTGTTACATACTGATACCTAGTCCAACCTCTTCCCTACTGCACCTTCTTGTAGGACTTTGAGGGCTTTTGTTATGTTCTTATCTCTTTTGAGGGAGGGATGGTAAAAAAACTCAAAGAACCACACCCCCTTAGTCTTGATAAATTTAACTGATTTTGTCTAAATTTAGCTGGATGTCCATGCCCAGGACACAGGCTTGTTCACATAATTTTAGGTTCAATGTGTATGTGTGCACAATGAATTTTACATAGATAGTTTATAATATTTGATGTTAATTTAGCAGCTATGATTTTACAGTATATGTTCACATTTCCTCATTTCTTACCCTGAAAAAGTGAGGGGTTTATTGAAGAGCAGAGGTTCTGGAAATCATAGAAGTGCTCGCTTGCCTTTGTTAGAGACTGTCCACCTCCACAAGGTCAGCAGTGCCACTTCTGGCTGCTGACCCTTGCAATATGGTTTTGTCCAAAACACAAGCTGTAAAAGTGAAAATGGGTGTCTTAAGCTTGCTTTTGAGTCAGAATTTCAGCCATTCCTGATTCCAGGCAGCACTTGGAGAAGAGGTCCTGCACACCTGAAGGGAATCCTCTTTCAGATACGTTTTTGGTATGGTGGAGCACAGGCAGCACACGCTGAACAGGAGTTTATAGCTCTGGCAGTTTATACACGCTGGAGGGTGTGTTTCCTTGTGGGAGGGAAGAACATCAGTTGTTATGTTATTTCTTCTCGAACAAATGGGCTCTTTTAAATTTCAAAACCATTTATGTTCAGTCAGAGTATTCTGGGCATTCAAAAATAGTTTTTGTTGTAATCTCGGAAGACTCTTTAATTTTTTTTCAGAACTAGTTTATGTCTGTTGAAATATTTTTATTATCAAGTTCTGCCTTAATGTGCCTGACTTATTGCGAAATCTTTTTCCTGCCCAAATGTTTAATACATGGAAGAATTACAACAAATCTAGGAAGTTTTTCAATTGAAAGACAGATATTTGAATTAATTCAAAATTTTGACTTTTGGCAGAGTTATTTACACATGGTTATAGAAAGCATACTTTGTCAATGATTCAGTTATTCTTGAATCGTAGTAGTTTTAAATAAACCACAGTGCCAGCAAAAATAAATTAGATGTAGTTCCAACTCCCTTTGGTCTGTTTCTTCTAGGCACAAAATCAGTGTTATATTTAAGCATCCATCTGTTTTCTTAATCATATCTGATTTAAGCAACAATTGCTATGAATCTTTATCCAGCTCCCAAAGGTCCCCTTAGAAACTGAAAAGAGAGAAGACCACAACTGCATTTTTTGATGATATTCAGCCAGTTTTTTGAGGGAGGGGGGGTGAACTTAAAAACTTTTCCTTTGGGAAGGATGAGATGTAAATATTTAGCTAGGCTTAGAGGGAAATTTCAGATTTGTTTTGATCAGAAGTCGAACAGAAGGCTGTGATGTCTGTAAAGTGCATAGATAGTAAATCCCAACTGTGCAGTTAGAGACGATGTAGAGCACAGGAATGCTCTGTGGAATATTTATCTCCATCTGGGTCCTTGCTGAGTGTGTCCCTGCCTGGAGTGGCCTCAGCTCGTGCAGCACAGAGCAGCAAGTGCTGAGCTGTGTGGGGCTCACACCTGGCAGCTGCTACCTCTGCTGGGTTCTCACTGGCACTTTCACTGCTCAGGAGGGCTTGGTTGGCTTAACATATTTTATCTTTGGGGGTGACAAATCTTAATGTCACCACAGTGTTTCTGTTTGCTGTTCCTTTCAGCTACCTGCAATGAGGTGTTTCATTTTTCTGATGAGGCATTACACACAAGATGAACCTGCTTGTTTAGGTTTCCTCAGAACAGAAATGTATCTTTCTAGCCTCTAATAACAGTGACAGTTCAGGCTCTTAAACTACCATAAGTTTTCAAAACCGAGCATTTGGAGAAGTAAAAATTCTGGCCTGCACCCATTCCTTGCTGTCCCACCAGTGTGAACAGCAGTGTATTTAGGTTTGCTGTAGGATTTACAACACATTTAGTCCTTTAGCTGAAGTAGGATTTTATTGCATGCTAATATAGATGACCTTTTTCCTCTCTTTTCTTGCCCACGTTTGTGAAGATAAAATAAAACTATTGTGATTCATTAATTCTAAAAAAAATTATATCAATAAGGGTATATAAGTTAGACCTTTCTATAGCCAGCTAATATTTCTACCTAAAGTAGACAATTCCTTTCCCCTTCTGCAATCAAAATCCTTTTGACCACTTAAATACACTCTTATTCTCGGGAAGTGGTCTGGACAGTAGTTTCTAAGCCATTCTAATCTGTGGAGAAACTGTAATGCCTTTCATGAGTCTGCCAAATACCACAAGAAAGGGCTGGATTTTCCTCCAAGTTCTTCAGTGCCAGATGGATCAAATGATTCCATTTTTCAGGCAAATAAATCAGAAATATTGTAACTTCCTTTCAGATTTTGGGTCTCTCTTTTGCTGGAGATGTGACATACATTTTTTTAATTCTGTAATTACCATCTTCAAAGAGAATCTGCAAGGTTGTTACCTGACCAGTAAATTTTTCCATGAAAGTACTGCAAAGTATCCAAAGTTACAGTGGTTCAATTTCAAGGAAGCTGATGGCTCTGCTTTCATGGACTTTGAAGATAACTAAATATTTGTTCTCGTTTTATGAGAGTTTCTTAATGGCGTGTTTTTGGTGAGTCTATGCAAAACCCATCCCTTATCATGGCTCTGATTTGTTTGCTGGTTACGTACCCAGTTTTTGTGGCTGTAAGAGTTTGCCACTCACTGTTCACTCTGGCACCTTTCCAGAGCAGTAGAAGGATCCTTTATCTTGTTTTTGCTCCACTCTTCTCCTCCTACAATTCTATGGTTTAATTTGATTTTAGATCTTGCCCACACTTCGTATTTCAGACAAGTTGTAACCATTGCTCCAGCCTTGGAAATTATTTTTGGAGTATCAATGAGCACAAAACCAGGGATTAGTGTTTGCAGTTTTTCAGAAAAATGTTCTGCCTGCTCTTCTGGAGACGGCTAGAACTGTCCATGAAAGCTGCCCCATTTCTTCCACCATGATCACTGTTTTTAGGTCCTCTGTACTGAGGGGAGCTGGAAGGAATGATGAGAAATGGGGACTTGGCAACTGAGAAATCTGGGAGAAGGAATGGGATCTAGTCTGAGACATCTGCAGAGGTCTGAGTGTGATTTCTAAGCAACAAAACTGGAATGAGGGGTGGGAGAGTAGGATGTGGTCAGGCCAGGGCTGGACTGCGGGGGGGGGGAAAGAGAATGCTGAAGAGAGACCACTAGGACTAGGGAAGAGACATCAAATGTCAGGCTTGGAGGGCAGAGCAGAAAGAGGATTCCTACAAACTCCCAAGACAATTCAGTCACTTTGTGGGAGACAATGTTACCTATCTGACTGATTTGTTACAGAAGTTTAAAAAAAAGTGTGTAGGAATGAAGCAAGGAATTGCAGGTAGGAGAAAAATATTTCATTGTCCAGACTGTTACCTCCTACCAGGGAAGTGGATTCTGTTTCTTCCACTGGACTGTGCTCCAGTGCATTGCAAGGAAAGTCACTTAATCTCCTTAGATCATGAAATTTTGTCTTTGCAAGTGCCCATCTTGTGAAGAGCGGGCTGAAAGTTTCTAAGGTACATCTGAAATCAGTTTTCATCCTCATCACATCCAAGTGCTCTGTGATGCAATGAATTTTAGAAAAGTATTCCTGATGTGTGTGGAATTTTTGACCAAAATTAGAAAATTTTGGTAAATGTACATATTCTGGATCTAAGTATTCTACATGTAAAATGGGAATGCTTCAGTTATTTAATGGATGTATTTTTAAGGTGATTACATCATTAAATACCCTAATGATGTGTATTGATAGAAAACTTCACTCTGTTATATTTACAAAAAGCTTAAAGGTTAGGACACACTTGTCTATGCAGGTGCAAGAGCTGGGCACAGACACAGTGGATGTCTGTGCTAAATTGCAGAATTCGGTGTAAACCTAATTCACACATCCAAACTTAACTGTCTGGTCCTGTTAGGCCAGAATTATTAAGAGCCAAATGTGTTGCCCTTGTATGAGGTTTACTTTTCTAGAATGAAAAATACAAGTGGTCAGAAGAGATCCTGCAGCCTTGTCAGAGTATTGTCACAGAGGCAAAGCTTCAGCAATTCAGAATCTAAACTAATTCAGAATCTTAATTAATGATGGTGTGGTACATTAAACATAAGGGCTCTGTGAATGTCTGTTGGTTTTGTTGTTGATGCCTTAAGTTTTAGCTTTCATGTTTTTCAGACTCTGTGCTGCCTAGGGGTGTAGCTCTGAGCCTCACATTAAGTGTTGTAAGCTCTCTTCACAGAGTAGGGAGACAAAACGAATCCTTCTCCTGCTGGAGACCAAGGACAGTGGTTCCAAGTTTTCAGTCCCAAAAGCACAAACAAGGGTGTCTGAAGAGACAAAACAAGAGGGATGGGACTTCATAATCTGCAGCTGTAATTGGACAATTAACCCCAATATGCAAATGGACCAAAACTTATAAAAGTGTGAGCCCTTGTGACTGTTCATCCATTTTGTGATCATTTTGGTCCACCTTGGGTGTAGCCCTGGCCAGGCTCTTGTCCTGCCCAAGGTGTATCTCTGGAGGCCTTTCAATAAATCCCTGCTTTATTCTCCAGCTCTGTCCAGTCTCTGTTCCAGGTCAGCCTTCCCAAGGCATCAGTGTTTCTCATTCTGGCATCTGTAGACTGCACAGTTGAATGTCTGGAGAAGAAACCTTTCTGAGGAACAGCAGGAGTGTTGGGAATCAGATACCACATAGCAAACTCGTCTGATTCTTGTACAGTTTTTACTGAAGGAATGTTTTATTTGGAAAAACACATCCTGTAAAGCAATCTTCTTTATAAAGATAGGGTTTTAAGCAATATTTATGCTGTTTCCACAGACTTGTTGAAGATAAGCTAGATTGTTTTTTTACAAAGGAAAAAGCAGTTGATTAAAAAAAATTCAGATTCATCACATTTTTTTAATTTACAATTACTTTTTTTTCTAGGTCTCAAAGAAACTGCTGAAGAGATGGTCAAAAACAGGTTGGAAGGAAAGGATAACCTGACTCCATGGCAAAAATATCTAGAGAAGAAGAAAGAAAAAAGAATTCTTAAGAAAAAGAGAAAGGTAATGCTTATATTGGCAATTTGAGGAGGAGTTGTTGTTTGTTTGTTTTCTTAATTTGTTGCTAATGCTTTTTTCAGATAAACAAAATAAATTGTCCAGCTGCCAGTGCTATTTTAAGGTTAGAATATGCAGTGGTTACTCACGTGGAAGCAGAGAGTACTTCATCAAACCTACAGAGCAAAAGGATATTCAGCATACTGCTGACCATACATATGCTTACTCAAAACATCTTTTATCTACTTGTGCTGCTGTAAAGATAAATTAGTCATAATAATAATAATTGGCTTTAATTTGCATTTGTAATGCATTAGAAGCGGTCTTTTTGCTACTGTGTGCATATCAATTCAAAGTTGTTACGACAATGATAATTGTAGGTTTGGAAATTCTGGGGCTAAAATAATACAGACTTGTTTCCCCAAGCTGTAACAGCAAAGAATTAATAGCTGCAAAGAACTATTCAAATTTCAAATAGCAAGAGAAAAAAAAAAGGGCATGTGGCATGCAGAATCTAGATTCTCTGAAGTCTTAAATTACTCCCAGTTTAACTCAGATTGCTGAATTACACTTCTAAGAGTCAACTCTACACCTTGAGCTACTCTTTGCATGTCAGTTTTAACTGGCACTTAATGAATAATTTCTTTAAGCTGATAAGTGCTCAAAATGGAAAAAGCAGCACTGCAGCTTTGTCTAGCATAACATTCTTGTCCAGTTTGATAAATGAAGGAGCAAGGTGTATGACACACTACTACCAGTAAGAAAATTTGTTCTTTTAAATCTGAACTCCAGCTTTTTGAAATTTGCTGCACAGAATGAACTTTCTTACTCAAGTTTGTCCCCATAGCTTTTGTGGAACATAAAGTAAGGACATAACAGTGCTGATCCTGTGATTTGTTGGAATGGTTGTCTGGTGCATCACAGTTTGGGGATATGCCTAATCAAAATGTATGGAAGAGGGTTGAAATTGTTGATTTGTCTTTACTATCAATTATTAGTGTGCTCTGGTTTTTTAATGTTTCATGTACAGTATTTCAGTTTCCACCTTCATAGCTACTAACAGACCATCTCATTCCAGTGAAACTTAAGTAGTAATTGCATGTTGATTGAAATAATGTTTGTGCTTTGCTGCAGGCTGCTGCTGAGAGAGAAGAGAGTGAAGATGAACTTCCACCTGATGTTGATCTAAATGACCCCTATTTTGCTGAAGAGTTTGAGAAAACAGGTCAGTCAAGAGAGGCAACTTCTAGAGTAAATCCACCCTTTTGTTACATACTGAGTTTTCAAAGCAAAGTCAGGCTGGACTAAACACAGAGATAGAATGTTCAGAATTAAATGAAGTAGGTGTCATTTGCCTAAAATTGCTGTTCCTGTAAAATTATGGATATTGTAATACATGGGATGGTAGGGAATATTCTCTTGGCTTTCACTAGAGACCATTAGCTATCCAGTTTTTGAGGATGGCTGTTAAAAACAAGCTGCTCCCCTAAGTATGCCAGAGAAAGGAACCCCATTGCTTTTGAAGTCTTTTTCTTTTTGTATGGGAACAGCCATATATATATGGGTCCCTTTGAAGCTTGGGTCAATTACAAAAACATCAAATGTTTTTACATCATTAACCAAGTTGTCTTTGAGAATAAATCACTTTTCTCTTAGTCTGATATGATATACGTTTTTACTGGAGTACTCTTGGCTGCTTAGAAACCCCAATAGTGAAATGCAGTATTTTAGAAAATAACTTGCCCGGTTTAGATTTCTAGGATATCTTTTTTACAAGCTTTCTATTCTGACGTTTAAATTAGTTTTTGCCATGGTAATAGCAAATTTATTTCGAGTGACTTTGCTGAGTAAAATTACTAAAGGTAAGTTTCTAATGTTCCATATTTCTGGGAGCCAAATCCTAAGGGTGACTTATATTATTGTATATTAAAAGAAGAAAAATGACATAAAAACAAAAGAAGAAAACAAGCATAAAGAAGATAGCAACAGATTTACTAACATTGCCAGTCTGTTGTTTGGTTGGGGGTTTTTTGAGCTTGGAAGTGCAGATCCAAGTTCCATTTAAAAAGGATAAGTTACTTTTCATTTTATACTTGCCAGCACAGGCTTCTGTCTTGAATGTTGAAGTGTATCCTAGGATAAAATAACTAACTAAACCCCAAAATCTGAATGATTTTGTGCTTAATAATCTGAGATACAGAACAGCAGAGTGAGTCCTGTGCATGTTTTAGAAAAACCACCACAGTCCAAAAAGTCATGCAGTGCTGTTTTCTGCCAGGCTTTCTGCGTGGCTCGTGTATAGGCTGAAGTAACTCATTGTGAAGATGACCATTCCTTCCACCAAATTGTTTATAGTTTTTCTTTAATAGCAAAATATACCCAGGTACTCTCATATGATGTGTGCTGTTCTCTGTGAAATCTCTGAAAAAATGGTTTCTCCCGCATTATGTGAGCAGTTGTGTCCTAAAGGGGCTCAGCAGAGAATGAGCTTATCTGCAGATTTTAAACCTTGTCCATAACATGGAGAATAACATGAATGTTTGTGGAGTCTTTGAGGATAGTTAAATACACATAAAGGTTAGGAAAGTGAAGCTTTTGTCTTCAAGATTGCTGATAATTACTGAGATACAGGAGAAAACCAGAACGTGGTTAGCCCTGGAGAAGTTCTAAAGGGACAGTGGCTGGCTGCGAGCCAGTTTACATTTTAATGGTAATTACACAGCACAACTTTGGCTTCCACCAAGTTTACCCAGAACAGCCTCTGTCTCATAGTTGGGGTTGCTTTTAAGCACAACTTACCCAGTGAGGGAAAATGGATTACAGTCATCTTTGAACTTGGCTGTAATTCTGCCAACTTTGTATTTGGGGTACAGGCAGCTTAAATGCCCGTCATTTTTCACAAGCCTTCCACAATTCCTCTGGAAGATTGAAATTTCACCCTAAAGTTGACAGTCAGATTATTTTAGATTATGCTGAAAAAGCATATGACGGGGTTTATTTGCAGACTCTTGTGGACCAGTGCAGAAGCTGAGGATGCAGCAGTGCTGGATTCATTTGCTGGCTGTAACATGCATGGGTCTTGTGTAGCTTGGTTTCTGTCAAGCTGAGGCAATTGAGGGGAAGCAAGAGTGTAAGGAGCTGCTAGACCAAGGGCCTAAAACCTCTGAGTGCTGTGAAAGGAAAACTGGAATTTATGGGAAGTCTACTGAAGCATATTTTCCTCAGGTATGTCTTTGTTCCTGATAACTGTTCCTGATAAGCAGGCAGTGCTTCTTACATGGTTGGGTGGTTCACCTAGGGAGAGGCAAGGTAGAACAAACCCTTTGTGCCTGCTGTGCCCCAAAGCTGTCTGTGTGGGATCCATGGTAGTACTTGCTTTGCACAGGTTTCATGTGACTTTTTAATAGTACCACAGGCTAAACTGTCAGATGCTGCAGATACATGAGCCTTGATGATGCATTCTAGAAGCTTGACCCTAGTTTCATATTGTCAAGAAAAAGAAAATTGTCACTTTCATTTTACACTGATGCCCATACTGTTTCAAAAAGCCTTGGAAGACTTGGGTTTGGCTTGGCCAGTTTTGCTCTTGCTGCATCAGCTTCTGTGGGGTCTTAGAAAAGGGTGACAGAATGACTCTTGTAGCCTAAACTGTTGAAAAATTAGTAGCTGAATAGTGTAATTGCTTATTAACATAGAGCGAGGTCCTGCTTTTGGAGATCACTGAACAGTCTCAGAACACATGAGACTATTAAACATAGCTTCTGTTGAACCTTTGAGAAATTCTTTACACATCATTGTAACTCTTATTAGTTTCAAACCATTAGATGGCTTCTTGTGATCTAATATATGAGGTATGCAGGAATTGATGGCTCTTTATAGCCAGAAGGGAGCTGTACAAGTGCAAGGCCCTAAGAGCTTAGCAACAAAATCAGAGTATAGTTGTAGAACCTGTACTTGAAAGATAAAGTAGATGAGAAGATTCATTTACTGTGTGTCCTTGCAAGGCTTTTGAGACTGACTCAAGTTTCTGACTAAGGCAGAAGTCTTGTGAGACGAGTTTTTGATTTGGGGTCAGATTCTGTGCCTGAAGTCTCAAAGTTATGATAAGCTTTTACTGTCAGCTGGAAAGTTGTTGATGTGCAAAGTTAATTCTTGAGCTGAGAAAGAGTGGAATGGCAGCTTGAGTGGGGATTCCAGCAGAAACTGGGCACTGTTTATACTGCCTGGTGGCAGCTCCCGATTAGTTCTGCATGACACTGAAGTATCTTCTGCTGTTGGTGGGACAAATCTGATTAAAAGGTGGCAGTGGGCTTGAAGTGCTAGGAAAAATCTGAGGGTTTGCAATCACTTTGCCACAAGTGTGCAACAGGAGTGTGTGGTGGGGCTAGCAGAATGTATGTGGGAAGAGGGACTGTGGCAGGGGGATGTGAAAAATACAGAAAATGATGCATTTGTGAATTTTCAAGCAGAACCATTTTCAGTATGATACAAATTTTTGAGTCTCAAGGGTGATTTTAGATCCCAAGCTGGTTTTATTAGCTGCACAGTGTCGAAGTAAGAAATAAAGGGGCTACAAATTTATTTATTCTCATGGAGAAGAGCTCAGTTTGATACCAACTCCTTGTTCAGCCCCATCTGCAGCCACAGAAAACTCTGAAGGCATAAGGACCACTTCTGTGATTCCCCACTGAGTGAAAGGAGAGGGAAAGTGACTTGAATGACTTTCCTTTGGGAAATGTGTGGAAAGAAAAGAAATTTACTGATCTAACTTCTCATATAATTGTCTCCAGTTGTATCTCTGTGCTCATTTTCTGTAGTTCAGCCACTTCTGAAAGATAGAAAAGACTCCGTAGTTGTTGAAGTCCTACAGAAGACATTTATTTCTCCCTTCTGCACATTAATTTGAATAGTGAAATTCAGGGAACAGTATCATATCTGAATCTGATTTTCCTGCACATTTTCTGGAACTACTAAATCAATAGTTTCATTTTTGACCTGATGTCACTGTGCATCAGGATAGTTTATTTTTTCGTAGTGATGGTTTGTTTCTTCTGGAAATCCATTTCCAGTTTGGAATCCATGTAGAAACAGTCAAGGGAATAGTCAAGGCAGAAAAAAGCCTTCCTCAAGAAATACATCCTCTTCCAGAGTATCCTTAGTGATATAACTTGACATGTGTCTGGCATGTCTGTATTTCTAGTCTGAGTACAAACCTGTCTTAACAAAATGAAGCCAAATATCTTCCTTAAGAGTACCCCCAGTGGACTGCAGCAAATTGCCTGGGAATGTCATTCCAAGCTCAAGAGGTCAGAAGGAAACCTTCTCCTTTTCCTGCTTTTTCTTGATCAAGATCTACAGGCATTCCAAAGATAATAATTTGATTTAGTAGGATTTATAAACAGGTCTGTTTTCATTAGAAATTAGGTTTGACTAATGTCTTATGCTGTTCATGATGTCTGTATCTGAGTGCTAGGGGAGTAGGGGAGCTTCCTCAGAACAATATTCAGTCTGAGCAGAGTCAATTCTCTTTTCATTTCCACTAGAAAACACCCTGGGAGTGGTGTGATGTCATGGGTTTGCCTGCACTATTGTGGTACTTCTCCCTACTGCTCTATGAAAAATAGAGTAAAACCATGGTTTTGACTTATTTATGCCATTTGAATATTGCTGCCTCCTTAAACTGAACATCTATTCAGTGGATTTTTATTGCTTTAGGTCTTCTTGGTTCTTCCTAACTTTGCAGCCTTTTTCCACATCTGACATTTGAATACTGACTGCAAGAAAATGAGCTGCACTAAGAAGTTGTAGCTATAGGTAAATTATGGCCTCATGCATAAGCTTGGATAAATGTGTTCATGCCCTGTATTTGCACCTAGGTTTAAAGAAGAAGCCAGAATCAGTAGAAAGTACCTCGGAAGATGAGGATGAAGTTGAAAAACAGAAGGTAAAGTGATGTAAAAATGTGGCATTGCATGAATTCTGCAAGCATTTGGTATGTGTTTGTGAGTGGAACTGCAGAATTTCATAGGATGGCAGTAGAATAAAACTCTACAATTTTAATAGTGAGAACTTTTGGAACAAAAACTACCAAGAAGAAGTTTGTGTGTTGAGCAGTGCCAAGTTTTTATTTAACATTGGTATTGTATGAAACATTTGTGAGTTCAAACCTTGTCCTGTATATTTTTGTCCTCGAAGACTGAGTTATTTACTATTTTATGTTTTCATTCCTTCTCAGAACAAGTTATCTAAAGAAATTACTTAAATCCAGATATGTTAGTTTTTATTTTGCTATAGGAATATCAGCATTAAATTGTGTCCATTAGTTATTTCTAAGCTGCAGTGTGCAATTTTCAGATGAGATAGTTTGAATCTGTGTTTGAAAACTGAAATTGGGTATTTGCATTTATTTTATATTTAATAAGAAGGAAATGAATTTGTACTAATATACACCTCAAAATGTTAAAATAAGGTTTTTATGGATGAAATAATACTGCCCTGATGACCCTATTTCAACTTATTTAAATAAATGTAGACTCATACAGGCTTTATGAATGAAATGCTGAATTTTTTCATAGAAAACTTTCATTGGTTACATGGACTTTCTTACTTTGTAACAGGCTGAAATGGCCCTGCTGATGATGGATGATGAGGATGACACCAGAAAACATTTTAATTATAAAAAGATTGTAGAACAACAGAATTTGAGCAAGAAGAAAAAGAAACTTCTTATGAAGAGGAAAGAATTGATAGAAGATGACTTCCAGGTAATTGTGTACTTCTTGATTTTGTGACTGGAGCCCTTCCAGGAATCTCATGAACTGTGACTTGGGAAGCAGCTCCTGTTTTATTGGGCTTAAAAGCTTTCCTGTCATGGGAAAAGTTTACCTAAAATAAATGCTTCTTTTCTCCTTTCAGGTAAATGTTGCTGATACAAGATTCCAAGCCATGTTTACTTCTCCCCTGTTTAATTTGGATCCTTCAGATCCAAATTTCAAGAAGACAAAAGCAGTAGAAAAGATCCTGGAAGAGAAAGCTCGCCGAAGAGAAGAAAAGGAGCAAGATCTTAAGGAGGCAAACAAGGGCCTGGAGAACAAGATGGCAAAGAAGGGAGAGGTTGCCAAGAAAGCCATAGATCCTGCCCTGTCCATGCTAATAAAGTCTGTCAAAAACAAGACTCAAGAATTTCAGGCACGGAAGAAGCAGAAATTCAAATAACTAATTCTGTTCTTACTCAGACTTTACTTTAGTCCAGACTTTAGTCCCAGCCCTTCTCACTGGAGCCATCTGTTAGAGTTACTGGAGCCTCTCTAATTCCCGTCCACCTAAAATGTCCTGAAAAGTCATTTAATTATGTTGGAGAACTTTGAAGTGTTCAGAGTAATAATCACTCTTTTCTTTTGGCACAACAAATACTGTTTTGCACATATGTAAGGACATGATGGCTTTGGGGTGGTTTGTTTTGTATCATGTATCATCATCTCTTAAAAATAACAGAAGTGCTGAAGATGGCTACAAAAATCATAATTATGGGTTTATTTATAAATAATAAAAACAGCTCTGCAGAGGTTTATTGCTGAGACTAAGTGGTTTTAATGTTTTTAATTCCACAGAAGTCTGTAAAACATACCTGTCTTGATAAAGAAGGTAATAATATAACTACAAATGGAAGAGATTTTGTATACAAGTTTTTTGTAGTTTTTTAAAAGATTGCATAAATGCTTTATTAAAATCTCTTTTAAATACTTGAAGGTAGTAGAATTAATTAATGGAAATATTGCCATTTAGAAGTGTTTCATTAACATACTTTGGAAATAAATAGTTTAAATTGGCCCAAAAGAATTTTGAGTACTATCTGTGTTTTTTTCTTTCATGCCTAAATGACATCAAAATAAACTTTTTGCTATTGTTACTACATTTCCATGAATATGATACTTACACAAAGTCTTCCAGCACTGCAAGTGTTAAAAAAAAAGTGGGGAGAGGGGGAAAGGAAAAAAATCCAAGGCAGATGCAGATGATAGAGTTTTGGAAACCATGTTGTTTGGCCATGTTAAGTGTTGGTGATGAAGGTATCAGAGGTGCAGGGAGAATAGAACAGGGTAAATAGAAAATCACTCTTCCCTGGAGTGTGGCCTTTTATTTGTCTTAAGGTTTGGTGTGGGTTGGGGTGTTAGGATCTTTTAAAACGTTTGCTGTATCAGGTCTAATGGAAAGCAACGTGGCATTACAAGAAAGACTGAAAACTTTAGAAACAAGGAGCTGAAAGGTAATTTTCCATTTTAAAGACATAATTTTTGATTTCTAAGATGTTGTACTAATCTAAATCAAGACTTCTATGAAAACAGAGGCTAAAGCTATAGATAAGCAATGCCAGTGTTTATATCAAGCAAATTTATCTCAGTATGTACAGGAGATAAGAGAGCTGGATTAGCACATAGGAGGCTGCAGAGTGACCAAAACAGCCAAAGGTATTAAGGAACATAATATACCAATGCAGGTGGAGATGGATTTTAAAAGAGTGCTTTGCAATGATGTGCCTGTGGAATACCTGAAGACTTTAAGTGTTTTAAATGTAATTACACTTCATAAACATTTTAACATCTTCACAGTTACTTTGTTTTAATACTGGGCCCATAGAGAGGCTCCCATAACTTTGTTTAGTAATTTTTATGGAAAACAAATTTGTTGGAAAAAAAAAAAAGAAAGGTATCAACAAACTGCACTGGCTCTTGAATCCTCTACCCTGAGGAGTTCTGCCAAACACTTGTGTGTTATTGGTGCTTTTCTTTTCAGCTTGGCACTTTGATAACTGGGAATGGATGTGGAATCAGGATCTCTGCTGCTGCTCTGCTCCCAGCTATGCTGAGTGATTCCACTAGAACTTCTGTGCTCCTGCAATGCCTCTGTCCTTGACATGAACTTTGCTGGGGGAGTCATTTGAAAAATCTGGTCATAAAATTAAAAAGTCACAAATTGTGAGAACTTCTTATTGAAATTCGATGGTATAAATTACGTTGTGACTTCACATGGACGTATGCTAGCTACTTTCTCCTGTTAGGAAGCCTAGATTCTACTTGGATGTCCCAGCAAGACAAAATGCATGGAAAGATGAAGGCAGACAGTGATTTTAATTATTGGTTGAAATGATTACTTTGTTGTATGGTAACGTATTCCTGTAAATGCTTAATGTATGATCATTTTATGTAATCAGATGTTTTTGTTGCTGGTTTTGCTCTCAAGTTACTGAGTGCTGAGGGGGCATCTTAGTTGGGAAGAACTGGAGAACTTCAGGATCTGTCCTAGCATGCATCTTAGATGGGAATTTTTTTGTTTGTTTATAAAATTATTAGCTCTAAAACCTCTTTTGCTTTTTCCCCTTAAAAAAAAAAGTTTTAATTGCTTACTAATAATCCAACTTCCATCATCTAATCTCCATCATTCCAGATCAATGGGAGCAAAATCTGACACGCGTTCTGTGTCTCCAGCAGAAGCGTATCTTGAAAATCTGGTAAGAATCCAGAATTCCCTGCAAGCCATATCCCTTGGGGTAAACAAAACAAATGATGGTTTTGACCATCTTGTTCTTTTAAACATGAAAATAGGATCTAGAAGTTCCAACCTCTCAACCATAAAATACGATTTTGCTTTTCACTTTCACTAGATGTCATGTAACCAGAAGTGAAGACATTGAAGTAAAATAACACATTAAAAACTGGGGCTGTTAAGAATGAGACAAATAATTTTTCTAGCAACTTATGGAGGTCTGTTATAATTTGTCTCCAAATTGGCAGCCAGCAAAGCTCCTATTGAATGTAAGCCAGGCCTTTAAAGTTCTAATATTACAAGTGGAAATCACAAGAGGGTTTGATTTATTTAAAAACTGAGAAAGATCAGACAACAAGAGATGAAGAGCCATGTATGTTTTCAATCATTCCTTCTGTCTAAAAATTAAATGTATTATTTCCAATTAATAGCAAGTTGGCTTTTTGTTCTTGTCATGTTTTGATAGTATCCAAAAATAACAGTAAGTTGTGCCATCACATACTTTTTAGCAAACAAAGCAAACAACCAAAATAGTGTGGGTTTTCTAAAGAAGGTTTTAGAAACTTCTGTTATATATGATCTATATTTAAAAGTACTCGAGCAATTAGTTTGCTATGCGTTTGTCTTAAATGCCTTAGTCAAGTTTTGTAGCTGTGATAAGAAAAACAACACTGGTACTTTTGATGGCACAGTAGTTTTATTAATTCCTAGAATAATTTAAAGACCTGTAACTTTCTTAGTGTAAAAATGGACCTTTTCATGTAGAGGACTATGTTACTGCATTCCTGTAAGAAGCAAGACAAAGTGGCAGAAAGGTCTGTTCTGAAGTTTTCTGTCCTTAACATAAAGCATTATAAATGGGAGTGTTTTTGTCTGGGTTCTGGAATGTCACCTAAGGTCACTACTTTCTATCCCTCTCATCACTAACATATGAGTAATGCCTACTCAGGACAGTTCCAGCTCTGTATTTCAGTCATGCAACACAGCTGAGTTTTAAACAACATCGCTTGTAGCCTCCAGTGAGCCCACGGGCAAACCTTGCTCCTCTCCTGTGCTCACAGACACCCGATCCCACGGCTGCCAATATTTCATGGGCAAATGCTCCGGGACTGCATCCTGTGAGCTCCTTGGCACTGCACAGATCCCTTGGCTCTGCATTGAAATCCTGCCCAGTGCACTCAGACCTTCCTGCTTTTGTATTTCTGGGACGAGGAAGGAGGGCAACTGAGGCAGGTGGGGTTTGTAGTGGCTTCTGACAGCAGGATCACGGATGGGCATTGTAAGTGTGAACAGAAAAACTGCCCAGTGCAGTCAGCAGCGTGTGTGGCTGAGCACTGCTCAAAGGGGCTGGCAGGTTGTCCATGAAAAATGCAAGTGAACAGAAGGACTGGGGATAGCTAAGGAATGGTTTAGGGTGGCTGTGACTGCTACAGGTGCTTAAGACTTGAAATCAGTTCTGTGGAATGAGAAACACTGAAGCATAAGCTGCTTCCCTTGCACATTGCCATGTCTGCTGTTCCCCCCAGGTTGGTGCCTGGGCGCTCAGAGAGGGAGCAAGTACCTGAGCTGGCCCAAGAACGGATGCCTTGGGCTTTGGGGGACAGGCTGGTGCTTTTCCTTGGCAGAAGCAATGACTGAGCAGTTCAGCAGCGAGAGAGCCTGAGAAAATGTGCAGTGATGAGCAATGCCTCGAGTGTTGGCAGAGTTTAAGGGTGTCCTTGCAGGTGGAGGGGGGAAATCCCTACGAGGAAACTAAATACAAGTGCCTAGGAACTAAAACCATGTCAAAGGGAAAATCAAGCAGAGTAAATGTGAAATAGGCTCTGACATTTGTTGCACTTACCTGTTGCACAAACAGATGCTTTTCTTTAAGCTTTAACTTGACATGAAAATATCATGTTAAGGGAAGCAATCTTCATTATTCTATATTTTGGTCTCCAAGTGCTCAACTTTGCAAAATAACTGTTTTGTCAGCAGGGTATTCATTTTCATTTATTTTAATGAGATAAAAGCCACAAGCTTTATGCTCCCCAGAAGCTCAGCTGTCTCATGGATGGACGATCACCTCAATCCAGAAGAGGAGACTGGTCGCTTCAGTGACCATCCCAAGTGTTAGCAGGGAACAATTCTGTGCTTTGTGTGCCCTCTGCAGAGGACTAGAAATGCTTCACAAGGTGCTGGCCATACAGCTACTGCAACAGTGTAGTAAAATCAAAACAGGTGTAGCAGACCACACTTAAAAGGAATATGAATCTATCACTTACCTGCTTTTCTTAAGAGGCCCAAAATTCAACTTTGATAGCAAAGCAAGTTGCCTTGGTAAACAAAGATGATTTTGTCACAGAATAATTGCTTTGTTTTTCTTTCTGTGAGTTACATTTTTTTGAAAGACAGAAGGTACAAAATACAGAAAAAGGGTAACAGTAATGAATTTAGTTGTGTATTAAGATGTAGGTTAAAAATGCAAATTCTGTCCTAAGATAAACCTGCACTGATTTTTGTACTGATCTCAACTTCACCAAAATGTGAATTTGCCAATAGAGCTCCTGAGCTTGTCTGAGGGATGAGAACAGATTTTTTTTCCCTCATTTTGTATCCTGAAGATGAGAACTTCCTCAGTAAGAGAATGATTCTAATTATTCTTAAATTATAGTGAAGTTTGGAATCCTGAAGTCTCTCTGTTGGAATGGGATCAGTATCACAGAATTTGAAGAGCAGGATGCTGTGAAGACGGTGCTACTGAAATCGTATCTTACCCTGAGTGCAATAAACCACCTCTGGTTTGGACTAAATCATTAGCCATGGAGAGCTGCAGAGAGCAACCACGCAGGTCAAAACCTGTAACAATAATGAGATGATCTAATCTGTGGAGAAAGCCCAGGTCAGGAATTCCTCAGTTGCCAACTTGACCTGTTTTGCCAAAATACGTATTTTTAAATTGTTATATTTAAACCTTCACCATACTTTGTGGGCATGAAGAAAAATGTTCTCTGATTCTGGAAACCAATTCTCTGCAAGTCTTGGCTTCCTAATTTCCTGTAGCTGTCATTAGGAGATGACTGTCCTACCTACTGCAGCGGCCATTATGTACCCAGTACGCACTTAACTCACTTTTCAAGGAATAAAGACGAAAACCTTGCAGGGATTTACTGCTTGTGGTTATTTTGGCAACAAGCGGTGAAGGCATTTTTGAAGCTGCATTTCTCAAAAGTGCTGTGTCTTGTGATTTGGCCCCCCTGAAAAGCTGGCTGGCAGCTCGCAGTCACACCGAGTTGGAGCTTGCTGAGCTGCAGTGGAATGAGCGCTGGAAATGATCGCGTGTGGGTGTTGAGCAGTGTGTGGAATGCTAAAGAGACAGGTCCAGGATGCTAGAGTATTTTCCTCATCTGAAGTAGCTCATTATCTGGAAAAAGCATTATTCTACTGGCTGGGAGTCAAGGAAGGGGCCTCTTCACATGGAGAGGAAGCAACAAGCATGCCTGGAGAAGATTGCAGGCTTTTCTATGCTACCTGCAAGGATCAGCCAGGCTTTCAGGGGGATTGATGAGGTGGTGTTTGAGGGGAATTGATTCCAGCCTTCAGTTTCTGTTCTCCTCTTGCATGCCATCATCCAGACAGCAGTTCCTGTTTGTATTTACCCATGCATTCAACTTCTTTTTCTGTTGACTGTACAAGTGAGTTGCAAAGCTCCTAACTGAAGCTGGAATGGTTCATATAGGGCTCTATTTCTATGTACTTGCCTTTTTGGTTTTTTTTTCTCTTTTCCTTGATGCAACTTTCCAGACAAATCCTTCATTAAAGCATTAAAGTTGTCTTTAATGATTGCTTTAGGGTGTCCTCTCACCTGGGTTAAAAGAGATAAAAAAAGGGATGTGAGACTTCTCTTCTACTGTCCTTTCTCAGCATCTTTGTCCTTAACAGGCGTCTGAAAGCACTGAAACCTCCCAAACCAAAGGTCCAGGTATTTCTTGCCTGGAACACCTTTTGTGAAACCTCACTGAAGTCTAAGAACTTCAATAGCCACTTTTACCCAGAATAAATTAAAGGAGCAGGTAAGCTCTTGATCATATTAGGAAGTAAAACCAGTAGAGTGTGCTTCAAAGACAAAGTGCAAGAAGAAATCTAAAATAATCAAGAAGAAACAGAAAAAAAAAAACCGAAACAAACCCACAGGCTTTAAAAGACAGCTGGAATCTTTGTAAAAGGATTAAAGAAAATCTTTCACTTCAAACCTGGATGCTGAGGAAAAATTTAGAGAATGAGATGACCTTTCTGTTGGAGTAGCAACACAAATCTACAGAAGGGTGAGGACCAGAAAATAGGAAAAAACTCCAAGAAATATTTGTCCAGTTTGAAAACTGTCACCAGCAGCAGAAGACAAGTTAAGTAAAGGCATCAAAAAACAAGTGAAAACAGATGCTTAGATTTGAAATCCAGTTCTGGAAAATAGTATAGGAGCAAACCTTGACAAGGCTTTAGCTTCCCCCTAAAGAATGAAGGGCTCTGTGGTATTGTCCATCAGTGTGGCAGCCCTACCTTCATAATTTGAACTTCAAGGAGGTTTGACAGCTGGCTCAAGTCACAGTATATGTAGCTGAGAGTCAGATATCTGTGCTGCCTCTTAGCCACAGATGTGACAGCTGCACACAGACAGGGAAAACGGGAGGCAGAGCGTGCACAGGACCTTACACAGGACAGAGACATGTCAAATCAAAGTTGTCTCGGTGGTGGCCAACACTGCGCACCAAAGAAGGGCTGCAGCCAGAAGGAGAATGTGTTAAACACTTCCAAAACATCCTCCTTTCCCTCAAATCAGCCTGGCCCATCTCAAATGTACCTATTGCCATCCGAGAAGCAAAAAAAATACTTTGAGGAATCTCCTTGCTTCACTTCAGCACTGTCAAGAACGACAAGGGCTTTAAATAAAACCAAAAAAATATGGCAACAAAGCAACTCGCAACTGGGATTCGGAGCTCAGGTTAAAATCTGTGAACGGTGGCCAAAGATTCCCTGAGGGTTTGTGGATTGCATGCTATTTTGTTGTAGTTTTGTCCAACAGAATAGGAAGCACCTGGTAATGTGGAAGACAAAAGCTGCTCTCCAAAAGCCACATAGTTTTGTGTGCCAAAAACTTGTGTTGGAAAAGATTTGCATTTGTTCCTGACATATTTTGCGTTGTTAAAAAAAATGTAAGGCTGGTCTTTGAAAAAAGAAGTCAATAATACAAAAGTGGAAGCACATTTTTATTGGGAAAAAAAAGCCATAATAAAGGGTTTCTGTGAGTGTTAGGCAGGCCAGGAAGGAGCATTCTGAATTCCTGGGGGAGACCCTATGTAGGACGATTAGGATGTGGTGGAGATGGAATAAAATCTGGGGGTGAAAAAGTTACTTTCCAGATGTCCCTGTGCACAGCGGGGGGGTGAACGAGATGCTCTTTAAAGGCTCCATCCAACCCAAACCATTCTATGGTTCTACAATTCCTTGTTTGGTTCTTGCCAGTTCAGTGCAAGTTCCTGCTAATTAATACACAGCATAACCTGTGTTCACCACAAACATCAAAGCAAATGGTGCTTCTCTTGATGACAGCAAGTGTAAGCAGTCTGTGACTAGTTATTGTTTGCTACAGAATGTATTTTGGCTAGGGAATGAAATTGGTGACTATTTGGCAGTCCTATAGTAAGCGTGAAAAATAAAGTTTAATTTCTAGAATTTTTAGAAAGTCTTTCTAGAACTTTTAGAAAAGTTTAGTAAGGGATAAAGGGACGATATCCAGCGCTGGGGTGTTTTTTGCAATTGGCCAAAGAACACACCCTTAACTTAAAATAATGTTCTCTATATACTGTTACATTACTGGGGGTACCTAAATATGTATAAGTTAATAATTACTCAAACCTTTCTGTGAGGTTTTAATGTTTTAGGGACTTTTTTGTTTGGTTTTAACCTTTGACTTGCCTGCATAACATCTTGTAAATTAGGTCAATACATTTTATTTCTTCTTGTGGTTCTATCTTGTTGTTTCACACTCCTTGATAAGACAGATTAATAAATTCTTCTCGTGATCTGGTTTTTGTCACTGTTATCACTTGGAGAGGCCAGTTGGCAGATGTGAGAAACAACATAACTGTTTTACACTATTTTCTGAAAAAAAAAGCATTTTAACATTGTATAGTCTCAAGTTTTATATTTGCTAAGGCTTGTGGTATCTATTTACTACGCTATCTTTATATAAGTTATATGGTGCATACATAAACTGATTATATTACACTAACGAGTAGCTAAAAGGAATTATAAATTGCACTATATCAAAACGCTTGTGATCAACAGCAGCTCGCAAAAGCAGATATATGAATGCGAAAGCCAATATTAGTAATTTGTACCAGTAAGCGCTGCAGAAACGTAGTTCGTCAAAATTCCCTTTAAAACGTGAAGTCTGGCGCGCGCGCTCCTGAGGGCCGTGAGGGCAGCGCCGCGAGGCGGGCGCGCGCAGCCCCGCGCGGTGACGTCACGGGCCGCTCCGGGTGACGTCACGGGCCGGGCGGCGGGAGGAGGCGGCTGCGGCCCGGGGCTCCTCGGTCCGCCCGGGTCGGGGCTCGCCGTGAGAGCTGAGCCCGCCGGGGAACGAGCTCCGCCGCGCCGTGCTGCTGACACACGGACACGGCAGCGCCGGGCCCTGCCCGCCCCTGCGCTCCGCGGCCGCTCCCCGCCGCGCTTCGGGCCCTGCGGGGTTTCCCGGGCGGGCTGCCCGCGGCTGAGGGGCTCCTGCCTGCCCTCGGCGTGACCCTGGCGTGTGTTTGTCTCTCTCCCGGCACCTGCTCAGGATGCAAAGTTACTTTTGCAGCGCTCTCAGGGCTTTGGGCACCTTGCAGGAGACCAGGTTGCTCAGAGCTCCATCCAACCTGGCCTTGAACGCTTCCAGGGATGGGGCATCCACAGTTTCTCTGGTCAACCTGTGCCAGGGCCTCAGCACCCTCACAGCTCAGAACTTCCTCCCAATATCTAATCTGAACCTTCTCTCCGTCGTTTGAAGCCATTCCCTCTTCTCCTGTCACTACATGCTCTAGTGAACAGTCCTACATCTTGTAGGCTCTCTTCAGATACTGAAAGGTCACAGTTAGGTCACCCCTGAGCCTTCTCCAGGCTGAACAACCCCAAATCTCTCAGTTTCTCCTCATGGAAAGCTGCTCCATCCCTCTGCTCATCTCGGAGGCCTCCTCTGGCCTCACTCGTATTCTGCATATCCATATATGTGTATATTGTATTACACAGTGCATACTGTGTTTCATATATTTATACTGATATGATGCATATGTATATTGCATATTACTATATGTATATTGCATATTACTATATGTATATTGCATATTACTATATGTATATTGCATATTGCATGATTTATATTGATTATATATGTCTACATTGTATGTTGACATACAGACCTATTGCACATTAGATGACATATATGTATATTGATAGACTATCTGCATATTGGTAGAAAAATATGTATTGAAACAATATATAGGTATGTAGGATATTTACATATTTGTACATTGCATACTGTATGATATATATGTATATTGCATAGATATAAAGGTACATTACATATTCTAGGATATGTATAAAGATACGATAAATAGGTATATTGATATGAGATATAAGTATATTGCCCCGGGGCGTACGGTAGCTACACCGGAAGTAGCTGTCCACGCCCTTGAGGCACAGATGGCACCTGTGGGGTTGTGCTGCTCTGCCAGGACGCCGTGCCCAGCGCTCGGCGCCGGTGGTGCGGCACTGCCGGGCCCGGCCGGACCGGGGGGCGCTGGCCCGGCCCCGCCCCGCGCGCCATTGGCCCTGCGGAACGCCAATCAACAGCGCCGCCACTTCCGGCCGCGAGGCGCGGCCCGGCCAATGGGCGCGGGGCGGGGGCGGGACGCCTCATGCTCACCGAGGCAACGGGCGGGCGGGCGGTCCCGGATGGCGGCGGTGCAGGGTGAGTGCGGTGCCGTCGCGGGGCTGCCCTGAGCCGCCGCTCCCGCCTCCTCCGGCACGGCCTCTCCCGCGCGTCCTGCCCGCGGGGCTGCGCGGGCCGGGGACGGGCCGGGGACGGGCCGCGGACGGGCCGCGGACGGGCCGCGCCGTGAGGCGGCCGCGCGCGGGCTCGGGCTGTGCGGGCGTGACGTCACCGGTGGCGTTCTGGGCGTGACGTCACGGTCCGGGCGGCGGGAGCAGCGCGGGGCCGCGCTCGGGATGGAGGCGGCGGAGCCCGGCCCGGCCCGCCCTGCGGGGCTCGGGGCTCTGCGGCGGCCTCACCCTGGCGTGTGTTGGTGTTTGTGTTTGTTTGTGTTTGTGTTTCTCCCGGCGCCCGTTCGGCAGTCGAAGTTCCTTGTGCAGCGCAGTCAGGGCAGTGGCTGTGTCGGCACGCTGTTCGTGTGTTCTTGCGGCGTTTCTGCCGCCGTACAGGTGGAGAGCGGGGAGTGTGTGGCAAGGAGGAATGGAGTCAGGAGCGGTGGAACTATGACAGCCAGGAGGGAGAGCTGATAAATCCTAGAAGAGGCTTGAAAGGGACAAGTTGGGTCCAGAGGGAGCTTAGCAAGTGGAAGCAGCAGGTTTGTGAATGAAATGTGGAAGGACTTGAACAGTTTGAGATGGGAGGGGTTTGAGAAAATTGGGTTGGTGTGGAGGAAGTGTTAGGAACGGAAGCAAACGAGACATAGGTTGCCTGTATGTTCTTTGTAGAATAAACACATCCTTAGAGCCAGCTGCAAAGGCCTAATTGGGATTTTTAGCCTGCAGTTACACTGTTAGTAAGTCTTTAAGTGACATCTCCATCTGAATTTTTAAAAGCCGTTATGTCATCATTATTGCTTTCCCCAACACCGCACTGTTTCTTCCATTCCTAGGAGAGTTTAAATTCCTTACTTGCTCCTCTGTCTGTTTACCCAGGTCTGTGCTGTGCCCTTGTTGCAGGAGTGACTTTCTGTAGGGTGTTACAAGATGCAGCAAAGAGGAGCAATGGTCGCTGGAGCTTTCTTTACTATTATTATTAAAAAGGAAGTAAACGCAGTGATGAATACTTTAATTTCAGCACTGAAGCTTTTTCAAGTGACCATTACAATTGGGTATAATCCATAAACACTCTTTTTCTCTGTAGAGCCTATGTATTTTAGTGGCCTTTCATTTTGTATCAGGACAAATATACTTACAACAATAAGTTCATATTTAATTTTGATAAGTAAATTATAAATGTGTGAAGATTACTAGGTATGTTTGCATTTAAGAGGAATGGATGGTAAATAAATAACTTCCTCCAGAGCTATGCTGATTCTTCTTATGAAAAGAATAGTTATGGTTTGTTCTGTGGCAGTGCTGAATCTTGCTAAACATCATTTGCATGGTTTGGGCCATTTAAATGGAGTGGTATTTAATTGCTGGAGTAAGCCATGGAGCATTTGCAAAGCCAGTGGTTTAAGTCTTATGCATTAAACATCTCCTTTTTCCACTTCTGTTCACCTTCCAGTGTTCTTGGGTTACAAAGTCCTTTTGGAGATGGTAGGAGTGATAGACATACTGGAATATAGAGATGTAGAGTCTGAGCATGGTTTGGATTGGAAGGGAGCTTAAAATTTACCTGGTTCTTAATATATAAACTCTCCTAATGTATTACAGAGGGTTTTCTCCATTTCTGCATTAACACTGTGTGCTTTTCACTTTTTTAAGTAATTCAGTGTCTTTGGACAGGGGAGTGTCTCTGTTTCTATTTTACCTGCTGAACTAGGCAAATGATTTTGTGTCAGGATGAGTATGCAATAAGCTGTGGATAAGAGCAGCAGTAAATACAGAGCTCCCAATAAATACATCATTTTTACTTTTTTGTTTCATGTAGCAGACAATTCTGACAGTATATCCATTAACTTTCTATAAACATTATTTTCCTGAACATCTTAAGAGTGACCATCAAAACCGGTGTAGTTACTAAATTATTTGAGCTTGACTTAAGCAAGTTGTGGTTCACTAGTAATCATGGTAGCTCTACTTACCCAGACAAACATTATTTGACTGTTTTAGGCTTACTTGGTTTTGCTTTAGAAATACTTTGTCATTAAAAAAAAGTAAATTTGTTTTTTTCTTTTCCTGCTACAAATTACTGGGGAATTATTATGAGATGAAATGAAACAATATATAAGAATGGGAGTTTATTATAAGATTTTAAACAGGTGTTCCCTGCAAAAGAGAGGAAAGGGTGTGGTGTTTTAAAGGGTTACTGGTGTGCTAGTTAGGTGTGATGGGTGGAGAAATTAGTTGTATTGTTGGAGAACAGCACACCGTGGAAAGCAAAACTGAAATTAGCAGTTCCTTCCAGTGTCTGGCAAGATCATTAGGTTCAAATCGTGTTGTAGTGAAAAGGCTCCTTTCAGCCTGCAACATGAACTTTTATTATCTTAGGTCTCATTAATGCTTGTGTCTCATTAGTGGTGGCTAGGGAAGAGGCAGAAGTTGGAAGCCCTGCTTTGGATAGGTGTGTTCCCCTTGGTTCAAACCTCTCTCCCAGAAGTTCTTTCTGAAAATAAGTTCCTTCTTATCTGTGTGAAATTCATCTCTTGAAATCCGGGTCTAACACGTGCGTCTGATCTGGTTTTAGGATGATTTCTCTCCAGAGTTTATTTTTGCACGGAAGTGTGCTCCTTCCCAGTAGAAGATGGTGATCCTAAAGTGTGATCATGGAGAAGGGGCTGAGTTCGGTAGAAGTGTTACCTTCCGAATCATCTCAGGTCACAGCTGTGAAAGTGCTGGTCAAAGAGCCCGAAGCAAAGCAAACCCAAAGAGGGAAACGAGTGGGATTTGTGCTTGTCCATGCAGGTAAGATGTGGAAGCAGAACAGCTGCAATGGAAATAATGCATGTTTTGATACCAAACTAGATACCAACAAAAATTTTATAGTGCCTCTGGACTACAAGTGTGTTAATAAAGTGACATGAGCTCTGTGTGCAAGTCTCGGAATGAGGAGTTCGATTGGAAGTTGCACTGGAAACTCTTAATCAAAATGTAGCTTTTGGGGTGTTCTGGATGGTATTTTTGTTCTTGATGAAGAAACCCCCTAAACTTTAATGGCTATAAAATGTAATTTTCTGCAGTTGTCTGCTAAGCTTGGCAAACCTAAAAAATGAGGGAGATATTTCATCTGCTTCTTTATCTATGGAAGGATCAAATACAGTCATTTCATTACTGATGGTTTCTTGTCTAGCTGGTCCATGAGGACAGCCCAGCTAAGACCTTCTGAAATCTCCTTGGGCTGTTTGTTGCAGAACTCTTGTTACCCTTCTGACATTTTTCTTCCTAGTCTATCTTCTTGATCTTCTTCATGTTTAACTGAGTTACTGTTTATTCTTTCCACATGTAATGAAGAGCTCCTCTACTCAGATCTGATCCAAAAATTATGTGTTATGTGTGTCTTGCTCATAAATTCTTCTCTCATAGGTTCTTTATTAAATACTATGAATCATGAAGTTAACAATGCTTATATCTGGGTGTATATTTGTTTTGAGCATCTCTGTGAGTACACGAGGTGAAATAGAGGAAAGTGGCCTGGTCATGCCTAAAATATTTGAAAAGCCAGCATGCTACTTGCTTTATAAAATCATTAAGGCAAAAAAAAAACCAACCCCAAACCTCAAATAATTTATTCTGAGTTGATGCTTGATGACCCTGGTATTCTATTTTAAGGACTAATGAAATTGCTCAATATTGTGTCCTTTGCTGGGTCACTTGAAGCTTATTTTATTAGAGTTTCTCAAAACTAATATTTCTAAAGGTGAGCAAAGGGAAGTTGAGGTAAATACAAGTACGTCTTAGGTGCAAAACCTGGTAAAACAGAAGTAGATTTTAAATATAAATGTGCAGCTCTTGTTTTTTTTTTTTGATGCTGCATTTAATTGAATGATGGCTAATTTTTTCAGGTATGGAAGTAGGGACAGTGACTTCAAAATAGGGCAGAATGGTTCAATACAGTGGGGTAGATATAAAGACTGAAAATAAGAAAACGGTGAAAAATCTGTATTGTCTTCATTTCAAGGAGCTCCTTGTTCTAAGTCAGGAGTAACAAGCTCTGAAACTGTAGCTTAAACATGAGAAAATGAACAGAATGGTAAGTGTGGTAAAGAGAAAATTAGAGTTTGATGTAAAACTGAGGAGTTTGCCAAATAATGGACAGTGAAGACTCAGGCTATGCTGGAAATCCTCCAAGAATGAGTGAAACTGGAATCTCTTGGAACACTTTAATAGGAAGAGATTGATGCTGATATTTATACCTGCATGCTTCTGGATATATGAGCTGTATCCTGTATTTTACTGAGTGTGTTTGATTCTGTGTTGGAATGCATGAAGCTGTCAATCATTAGAAAAAGGAAATGCCAGAATAAGGAACACTGTATCTGCCTGTGTCTTAAATCTCTGTGTGAACTAGAGGCTGTAGGTTGCCAGGTACTGTCATATATTCTCCTTTTGCTTCAATTGCAGGTGCAGGTTATCATTCTGAATCCAAAGCTAAAGAGTACAAGCATGTGTGCAAGAGAGCCTGCCAGAAGGTACGTGTGTCACCAGCTCCACAGGCCTGCATGGAGGCACAAGAAGTGTCAGGGCTGTGTGTGTTTGTGGAGGGAAATGAGGGAAAACAGGGCAGAAACAGCCAACATGAGGCAGGACAGTGCGTGGCTGTGAAATGCAGCAGCATTCCCATCAGTGCTGGACACCAAATAACAGTGAGAGAGCAGGAGAAAATCACAGTGGTACCTACAAGGAGTATTCCTACAGCTTCCTGCACTTCTCTGGGGTTTCTGGAGCTAAATGTGGTGTCTATATTTTGATTTCTTCCAGTCTTTGGAGTTTATTTAAACTCTCGCAATCCA
Source organism: Prinia subflava (assembly GCF_021018805.1). Taxonomy (NCBI): domain Eukaryota; kingdom Metazoa; phylum Chordata; class Aves; order Passeriformes; family Cisticolidae; genus Prinia; species Prinia subflava. The sequence continues at coordinate 108,510,591 of NC_086248.1, read as the reverse complement.
AGTTGCTCTGTGAACACAGGAGTTTCTAGAATTATTTTCTTCTTGATCTCTCTTACCCTCTTAATAGGAAGGGAGGTAGAAACAGGAAAAACAAAACCAAAAATATCAAAGTTGGAAAGGGAGAAATGGCAAGATGTTCATTTTCATTGAAATTAATATGTTTTCATCTCTTCCAAGAACTTTGCTTTGGAACTGGCAAGTCCTGTCTTTTAAATGTTGAATGAGTAGTTGGAAGAGCTCTCTGTAAAATTTTTAATGGCTTTTGCTTTCTCCAGGGAGAAGGAACTTGGGAGCTTGGCAGGATTTTTAGAAGAGTCTCAGAGTTGGTCTCTGATAATTATCACTCTGTGTTACAGTTTGTTGCTCAATCCTAATACCAATCTAATTTTGTAATGAGAAGCCTCACAAATCATCCAAACTTAACAGTGGCTTTATTAGCCTTGGTGAAAGTAATTTTCCAGCTTGTTATGTGAGATCTGCTGTTGAATTCAGGTCCAATTTGAGATTTTGTGTAGCTACTCTTGAGCTGAGTAGCCAACATCAATAAGTTCTGTAAAGAGCAAACGATTTCAGGCAAAAATTGCAGCCAGAGTTGTTTTCTGGGCTTCCCTGAGGAAGTTTGACTGTAAGGTCTTGTTCAGTATGGATCTAATGAATGCCATTAGGCTCTACAAGTTCATTGTTGTGTGTGTATATAATTTGAAGGTAACATTGTCTTACTTGATTTGTGTTTGCTTTTAGATGAGGTTGTGAAATTCTCTTCAATTTTATGGTAATCGCTATGAGCGGTTCTAGAAATTTTTGTTGAATCTTGGAAGGAAAGGTTGAAACTTATTGACTGAAACATTTGGTGTTTGTGGACATCAAGTATAAGAAGTTATCTTAATATAAATTTGACTAGGCAGAAATCTGCTGCTCTGTGTGGTGTCACAATGTCATAGCAGTAAAATCATACCTTCAGATCTGTCCTCACATGGTTCATACTGACTTTTTCCAGTGCCTCTTGTTCTTACACCCTCTTACATTTTAAACTAATTTGGTGAAGATTTTATTTGATACAGGACTAGGAAAATGTAGGGCTCAGTCACAGAATAATAGAATTTCCTTTTCATCACCTAAAACTTCTGTTTTACAGGCAATTGAAAAGCTACAGGCTGGTGCTCTTGCAACAGATGCAGTGACTGCAGCACTTATAGAATTAGAGGTATGAATTTCTGATTAGTGGTAAATATGTCTCTTGGGTAAATCTTGCCAGACCTTTCTGTAGGGGGTATTAAATGGGCAATCTCAATGGATTTTTGGTTTTGTGCTATGCTAATTTTATCTTTTGGTTTTCCACTATATTTTGGTATAAATGTGTTTAAGTACTTTATAAAAATGCTAATTGAATAGAAGTTTTCTAGTTGGTGCAGCTTGGTTGTCATTGTGCCTTATCAGAGAGTCTTTACCCGCTAAGAATAAATGCAGTGATTAAAGACTTATTGAACACTTTGTAAGGAACTTTATTTCTGACTTGCTGAGCTACAGACAGAATGTTCTGGCTGTGCTTCTTAGAGAGGGGAAAAATATCCTATTGGTTCTGATTATTATGACAAAATATGTGCAGAGGAATAGGGCAAGTAATACTTGTATTTCAAAACAGTACTTGTTAATTAAGATAGAACATCTTGATGAGCAGCTGCTGGTGAGGTTTTTGGAAAAGTGTCTTTTTGGAGTGATGAGTTTTTTATAGCATCTGCTTTCAGTGAAGGTCCCCATGAAATAATGTTGAAGTGAGTAAAGCTAAGCATTTGTGGGAAGTAAATGAGGAAGTTTGGTGCTTGTCCCAGATCCACTAATCCCTCCAGACAGTAATGATGGAAACAGGTATTCTTCTTCTGCTGTAAGCAGTAATTGCAACTTTATTAGTAGAAAAAAGGAAGGCAAGGTAAGTGTTGCGCTGTAAAAATAATTTCCTGCACTAGGAATGTATGGTAGCATTCCAAGAGGATTAGCAGTGGCTTTGCTTCCCCAGCTGTTGGGAAGTGTTCATTAATGTGCCTGTGGGGTTAGCGTAAGGCAGGCAGTAAGTGCAGCCCTCGGTACGTGTCAGACATGCTGGCTGGGAGCCAGGCTTCGGTCCCCCTGTGAGCTTGGCAAGAGCCCTGGCTCCTGGCGCTGCAGCGGCTCTGTGAGCTGTTCTAACGTGCTTGCCTGGGCTGTCTCACACCTCAGAGTGCAGCTCGCAGAAAGCAGCAGGCATCTCTCTAATGCAGTTAGTTACAGTGCACTTCCCCGAGCTCACCGAGGCCGCTCTCGCTCCACGAGAGCGCTCTCTGGGTCAGCTCCCTCCTCCGTGGAAAACAAAAATAAAAATCTACCTGGGGTTGTGATTTTTATCGTGTTCCTGAGCTACAGAGGAAAACATACTTTGAGAGGCTTAACCGAACAGTTAGAGATCTCTTTGCTGTGTCTGGGGTAAATATTTTATGTTTTTGTTATCCCCAAGAGACTTTGCTTTTACTCTAGTAGATTTGAATACTCTGAAGTACCTTCTGTAGAACAAGTTGTGGCTTTAAGATGAAATGAAAAAGTTTTTTCCAATTACTCCAATCAGAAACCTTTTTCTCCTTATCTGTCTTGCTAGTACTGTGCTGATGCCTGCCATATTTCCACTTTCTGGTTCTGCAGTTATCTTAGGTAGTGTTTTTATGTGTTCTATTGCACAAAACCTTTTTTTTCCTTTCCCCTGTTTTTAAGATAAGATGTTATTTTGTTCTGGTTGTACTGCAGTCATTAATGTAATTATTTGCTTTCATTTATTCATTAAGTGATTTATACAATCTCTTAGTTGAAGGTTCTGTTTGTTACTAGAATAGGGAGTACTGGGTTTGGGATTTGGGCTTTAAATTGAGATTTAAGTAGTTAACGCAATTGCATTGAGGAAAAGTCAGATTTGTACCTAAACCAGAAAATGGTGTGGTTTGCAGTGGAGCTTTTTGGATCTGGTATGAGAAACTCCCAAGTGTTAGACTGTCAGCTTCCAAAATATGGAAAATTTGTATCTACTCATACCTTGTTCTGAGCACCACCTCCAGACATCTCTGTCCTTTCTGGAGCTGCATCTTCTGGTTTAGTACTGGCACTTTTTCTGTTGCTCTGTGGGAAACAAACTGCGCATGGCAAGTCCACAAAGCAATCAGAATCGTTTTTCTCATTAATTGCAAGATTTTAGGAGTAAAAATACAGGATTGTGTTGACAGTTTCTCTAGTGAGCTGTCACTCCCTTTTGTTTATGCTTTAGCATAAACATAATCTGTTTTAACATTTGAAGTTGGCAAATACATAACAAAAATCTGTGTGAAACTGTTTGTTTTCTTGTCCCTGTAACACAAATGAAGATTTAGAACAACAAAAGATAGTATTAAATGATAACAGATTTCCTTGTGAAGTATACTGACTGTAACTTCTTGATATTTTGGTTTCTGTAGGACACATTGCTATAAGTTTATCTGAACTATTTAATCACTTTTACAGTTCTCTCAGACTTTTAATGCTGGATTCCAAACATTTGTAGTCTTTGCAAGGCACAAATACCTTTTTGTGGAAATCTCACAAAAGATGAATATTTTTCCTTAGTTCTGCTCCATTACAGAACTCCTGTTACACAGAATTACAGCTCATCCAAGAGGCATCACTTCAAAGACTCATTGAGGCACAAGAGTTGCCCTTGATCTTTCATGAGCAAGCTGACAGTTTGCTTGTGGCATGCTGTCTGTGTTTTATTTTTTCAGACTCTAAATGCAGAAGGAGCAGCCTTTCTTTGTTGGACTGTGCGACTCAAGTGAAATGTGAACACACTAATAGTTAACTAGAGGAAAAGGTGGATTTCTTTTGCAAAGGAACAAGACTGACACAGAATATTGTTAAAACAACTGTGCTGCTGTTCATAAGCATCAGCTATATTTGATAAGGTCATTAAGGCAGGTGTGTTTTCTGCTTTGAGGACTCTGATGTTGCAGAGAAACAAATGCACTTTTCCTCTGTCAGCCTTTGGTAATAAAATGGACAAGGTATTTCATGAGACCATGATTTACTCTGTTAACTTCTACAAAGACATTATTGCAGTACTGCTGATTTTTGCACTCTTGCTGTCAGCCATTACATGATGCCTGGATTTTTCTTGAAACACAATATAATTATTAAACAGGATTTTTTTTTTTTTGGTAGGGAGGAGACCCCATACAACCCACTTAAAACATGCTGTTTTCAGCAAAACCACATGTTGATTTGCATTTATGTCTGGCTGTGAGAAAATCAGCAATTTCCAAAGTTTTTCATTGACTATAAAGCACTTAGTGAAGTCTACTGATCAGGTACTAGAGACAGGAACATACAATGGTTGGAAAGAATGATGAATTTTTCAAATTGTTTCTAAGTTTAAGGTAATCCTTTATTAAAATGCACATAGATTACTTGTTTCTTTATCTGACTTTAGTAGAACATTGTTTATGAACATCATTTAAATTGGGAGTTGATATGATTGATGGAGAAGCAGCTGTCACATTTTGGGTTACAATCTCCTTGCTACTGAAATTGCTCAGTTTATTTGGCATGTTGTTATTGTGGATCAATGCAAAGAATGTTTTGAGCTTGTTGCTATACTCAAGCAGTGTGTTTCTATGCTTGTCAGGGAAATTTTGCAGCGAAGGAACACTTTTCTTGATGAGTTGTTTTTTTCTCTTTTGTTTTAAATTATTTTCCTAATAATTAAGACTTTTGAATGTACGTTCTTAGTCCCAAGGATTTGTCTTTCAAGCAGAAGCATCCTTGTTGTATTAAGGCAGTCACCATAGAAGAACTTCTAAGGGTAATAAACGGGAAGTTATTTGTTTTAGTTAAAAGCAGTACTGTGATGTTTTGCTGCAGAGTGACTGACAGCAATTTGTGATAATAGTGTTGTCTAAAAGCATTTTTGCTCGTGTAATTGAAAGGGATGTGACTCATCCTTGTAGACTATTGATTGTCATGAATTCCTCACAGAAAAATAACTTTTAAAATTACAACATGTGGAAAGAAGTGCCTGTAGACTTCGAATTTGTTTTAGAAATTACAAATAAGCCATGGCCAGAACTGTGTCAAAGATGGATGGAACGTTCTTTCATGTTCATTGAAAACCAAGCATTTTAACTATTTGCATAGGTGTGTCACAGAGCTGGGTAAGATCTTCAAGCATTCCAACTCTGACCACACCTAGAAATTTCAGGATGCCTATATTTGCTGCCAGAATATTTATAAATACATTTTGAAGTATAAACAATTCTAAATAGAAAAACTATACCCTCAAGAAGCTTGAGAATTTTTGCAAGATGGGTACAATCAATCAAACAAACAAAACTCTTATTTTAGGTCTTAAAGCTTTCCCACCTTCTTTACTACAGAACTACATGGTAAGTTAGAGATACTTAGTGGAATAATTGCCAGGAAATGTAGTATTTTTTACCTAATTGAAGAGATTAATTTTGTTAAAGTGCTTTGAATAACCATTTGTTTGTCTTTTCTCTCTTCTTACTTACTGTGCTATGGTAGCAAGGCTTGCTGTTAACATGCAAAGCTCTGGCTTGGTTTCCTTGCTTGTCTTTTTCATTTTCCTTAAAAACACAAAGGCTGATTGCTGCTTGTGGTTTGAAATAAAAGTATATTCCTGAAGATCCCTTTTTCTTTTTTCCTGTCCTCCCTTTTCCTGGACACATACTTTGGTTGGATTCTTCCCCACTTTATGGTAGTCAGGTCTTGCAGTGCTGCATTTTTCTGTCTGAGGGTATGAATCTTTCACTTAGGTCAGTTTGTTTTTCTCACTTTGAAGGTCTTCATGCTTCTGTTTAAATGTTTCTGAATTCCTTGAAAGTTTTGAATTTTCATTTCAAAATACACCTTAACGTTTATACATTATCTTCCTCCACTTGCATATCAGACTCTTAAAATCATTTGGTCAGACTTTGCAGAGATTCATGTTTTCAAAAAGAGATTGTATTTGTGTGGTGTATTTGAGTGTCTTTACCTATTCACAGAAGTAGGTGTGAATGTCTTGTTTATTAATAAAGGTTTTATTAATAAAGGTTTTCCCCTACCTTGTTTCAAAGGCTTTTATCTCATCTCAGAGACACTCAGGTAGGTATCAAAAATTCCATGGGTTCACACCCAGTTTCTCTAAAGGTGTTTTCAGATTGTCTTTCAGATGTGTGAAGTTCAACCATCTTCTTAGGAATTCTGAAACTATTTTCTTAATTAAATGCAATCTGACTTTAAAGATAAGAAATTCTGAACAGATGCTTGGATTTTGGTCTTTATTTCTTTTTACTGGAGAAGTAACTCATGTTGTTACTGGTAAGATTCCTTCTCGGTCCTAATATGAGTTACCCACCAAAGAGACATCTGCAATTTGGTGTGGAGTTCTTATTTATCAAAAATTCTGTAGCATTCTGATAAATATTCTGTAGGGAGAAATAGGTGATGTTCCCTTTGTCTTTAGATCCTCTGAGTGAATTATCTCTTGGTGCATCCTTGAGGTTGTGCCAGTGAAGGTGCTGTGCCAAAGCATGTAGCATATGTAGATCCTTAGAAATAAAGTGAACTCTGTAATCCTGTATTTTTCCCTGCCCTCTTTTGATTATTACCTTTACCAGATGGTAGAGATGTTTGTGCCTTGACTGCAGAGGGATTCTGGACAGTGTAAGCAGGACTTCTTTTCTGGTGGGTCCTGCTTACTCCCTTTATTTGGCCATGACATCTACTCTTAAGATAATAGCAGTCTCTGTTTTGTGGCAGCAACAAATCTGTGGAGCATAACATTGTTCCTCTTTGCTAATTCTTTTGAGTATAATGCACCAAGTGAATGTGTTTGGAACAGAACACAAGAGATTTGTCTCCAGACTCACAGGTCTTTGCACTCTGATTACCCAAGAGCAGAGGACTTGGACAGCACTAGGAACAAATGTTCATCCTAAGCATTCTTGGTTTTCAAGTACCTTCCACTTTTTGCTTTCAGTTCCTTCCACCACTTCTCTGCTCCCTTTTTTTCTAAACCTCACTTGACTTCAATTTCTTCGTATTTGTAGAGCCTGGGGAGTAATGAAGCCAGTTTAGCCAGCGGCTACTATTGAGTCTTCTGCCTTTTCAAGGCCATAATCTGTTTTTAAACATTTTTTTCCCCATGCATCCCCTTTCTACAGAAAATTATTTGTGCACTCGAAATTGTAAATGTTTAATTATCCTAAAATCTTTCCAAATTTACACATTTGTTGTGAGATATAGCTGTCAAAATGAGCAACAAAATGAATATACACAGTGAATTGGAAGAAGTGTTGTGTGGAATAGAATGGGATGGGATAGAATAGGATAAAATCTTGTGCTGCTTCAGAAGTCAAAAGCAGAAAATGAAGGCCAGTTTCATGATTCTGTATTAGTCAGGGATCTTGTATTCATGATTCTTCAGAAAGATAGTGTTTTGGTGACTCAAACACTGAGAACTCTTTCCATATCTCTGTAAATTTGAATCAGCATCTTGCAGAACAGATTTTGTATTTGCTTACCACTTGCTCATTTGAAAGTTAACAGCTAACTGATGTCAGATTTATTTTTCATTTCTCTGTGCTCACCTCTCTTTTATTTCTTTAAATTCATTGCAAATTACTATGTTCAAACCCCATCCAGTTTATTTTAAATGTAAGACAGAACTTGGAGCTGTTTCCAGTAATTTGTTTGCCGATTCAGCTTTTATTGCTCATCAGTGAAATGAGATGTCATACTCCTACAGTGCATGTTCACACCTCATCTAGACCAACATTGTTCTTTGTCACATCAGGTTGTTACACTGCTGTAGTTTAAACATAGGAAACTCTGAAAGCATGCAGCATCTCTCTGAAATTGGATTTAGCTATTAGTGATCTCCCCTTATCCTATATTCCTTGCATCTAGAAGAAGGGATTGTATTGAGCTGGAAGTGACACTGCTGAACTGTGCTACTTCGAAATTTTGTGGTTTTAAAGTCATGGGGATGCTCTGATGAAATGGAAGGATAAAAGTAGGATTTAGTTCTAGCATGCAGAACTTAGTCTTTGACAACCTTGGGTTTGTTAAAAGCCACAGAAGGTGTTAACAAAAAGGGGGTTAGGTTTATGATGTTCTTAAAATGTTGTTCTGTAGTTTCTATGAAATAAGGATTGGTTTTTAGTCAAGAAAATTCCAGTCCTTGTGCTAATGGTTGAATAGGACATTTACAAAGTGAATTGTTAGTGATGCCAGCTCTTCATTTCTGCGTGTGGAGCTGCAGTCATGGGCTTAGAATGTTCAGAAAAGGGACAGTTCTGTTCTGCTGTAGTGTCATACTTAGAGGTTTCAAAGGTAGACTGGTCTGTGCAATGATTGTAAGATGTTACTTAATGTTACTTGAAGGTTTAAGGACCAAGGGAAGTGTATACTCTGAGGGAGGGAGAGATTTTCACTGGTATTGCCAGGCTTTTGCTTGCATAGAAATAATAATTTTAAATTGTTGGGTGATTGATTTTTATATTAGTGCATTATCACATTTGAGATGTATCACAGCCTACAGATGGGAAAGCTGCCCATTGTAGTAATTTTAGATGCTCTGCTCAAATTGCCCTTGTTTTTGTTGTGGGAGATGAAACTACTAAAATAAGAAAATGCACTGCACCAAGATCAGTGTCATCAGATCAGTTCTACAGAGGTTTTGATCTAGTCTGTTATGGATGTGGCCTTATAGTGTTTCATTCTTATTTTTAGGATTCTCCTTTTACAAATGCAGGATTGGGATCTAACCTAAACCTTCTGGGTGAGATAGAATGTGATGCCAGTATAATGGATGGGAAGTCATTGAATTTTGGAGCAGTTGGAGCACTGAGTGGTATGTTAATTATCTATTACAAGGCTAACTACTGATTTAAGTGCAAAATCAATTTTGGGCTTTTTTGCTTCTGCTTTGAATGGGGGACACATTGTAAATTCTGCTGTGTTTAAGTAAATTCTGCTCCTTTAAAAAAGAGGGAGGCATTCCTGCTCCCTGAAATGCTGCTTTGTGTTAATTTCTTTGTGCAACATGTATTATTAGTTCACTGATAATCTTTTGGCATAGCACAATTGTGTGATACCACACAGTATTCACAGTGGGACTCAGTTTGCTCAGATGAATTTGAGGAACAGTAATTTCACAGTAAAATTTAGTTGTTAAAAAATATTACAAGTATTTAACCAGGCTTTTTATTTGTTTTTGTGCTCAGACATTTATTTGCATATGGGACATATTTAATATGAGAACTAACATGTTCCTCTCTTTTGTCTAGTTTTAGCTTTCAGTGTAAAACAAATATCAAGTCCCAAACAGGCATTGTTGAGGTTTCATTTTAGGTACATGAACAGCCTTAGCTGTTACTATTGAATAGCTTTTCTGACAAGATTTCAAGCTTTGTTCTTTATCCTAGAATAGTTTTAAACTGTGGTAATAGCTTCCTCATGTAGATATAAATCTAAAATAAATAGTAAAATAAATAGTAAAATTAAGTGTTTCAAGCTTTGTTTGTTATGAAATGTATCCTTCCAACCATAGAGAAGGAGGAAATTGAGGAGTGAGAGACAATTAAGCCTTGTATTTTCTTGTATTTTCACTTCTGGCCAGATAGATGCAGATGAAAATTCCACCTAGAAAAATTAATGCTTATAAACATCTTTGACCCTTAGATACAGTAGATTGTACATGAGCTTTCTCCTCCTATTTCAATATGGTTTGTTCTTTTAAAAAAAGTGGGGCAGGTGTTGACTAGGCAGATTTGTCACTGCTAACAGCACATGGAGGGAAAACTGAAGAAGTTGTTACTACATTGAAACATAAGGTGTCTCTTAATGACGTGACAAAACCTGGGAAATTAAAGGAAGCTGAGTTCCACTGCCAAAATGTAGTGCTACGGAGGAAAAATATTTTAATGTTTTGGTCCCATTTTCTGCTAATTTTTCTTTTTTAGGAATCAAGAATCCAGTTTCGGTTGCAAATAGATTGTTGTGTGAAGGGCAGAAGGGGAAACTCTCTGCTGGCAGAATTCCACCTTGGTAATTGCTTTGTTCTGCTTGACTTTTCTTCAGTCTTTCGTCTCTGCTGCGTGGATGCAATAATTGAAGGTTTTCTCTCACCCAGGAAGGCTGGTGCTGTTTTACATCCCAGTGATAATGTGCCTTTAAAAAGAAGATAAGCTTTGTTCTCTGATCTTGAAACTTCTTGTGCACTCAGTGAAAGGAAGTATTAGATATAGATGGCAACATCATTTAGTGATAGTTTCTGTCTGTCTAATTATTTCCAGTTGTCATGCTTCATTCTTATGTTTGATACTGTAGCCTTTTGAAAAATCCAAAAAAACATGAAGATTAAAGGGGAATTCTACTGACTTTGCCTCTGTCTACCTTTAACAAAAAGCAACTTAATAAGTATAGAAAAAAATCCTATTTTACTGCCTTTGTGGCTTTGTGGAAATGGGCAGTGTTTGGTAACTTCCTCTTATTTTAAAGATAAATTTAATAATAGTTACAACAAAAATGAAAACAAGCAGTCCCTCATGGAGATGGATATAAAACTTAGATGGAAGAGGTAAGTATTAAACACAGAATAACTTCAAAGATTATTGCTTCACTTTGGAAAGAATCCAAGAAATGTCAGAGTTGATTGCTCTTAAATCCATCTTATTTTCATTAGCACTTTAAATTGACAGGTAGATAACTTGAATAACTCTGTCATATTAATTGACTACTATCATCAGTTATCATACCTTTGGCAGAACTTGATGCCCTCTGCCAATTAGTGGTCAGTATTTGCAGAGGTATTATACCAGCATTTATGTAGTTTAAAATATTTAATTATTAGTTTCAAAAATTTTGCATTCCTTACTGTAGTATTCTGTAAAATTAGCCAAGTAGCCTGTAGCTGGATGGTGCAGTATTTCAGTTTAAACAGTGAGGATTTCAGTGTTCTGTCATGGGCAAAAAAAGTTCATAGATCAAAAAGAGCCACCCTGAAATCAAACCATCAATGGACAGATTTTACATTTTAAACACTTTCCTTTAGTGGATAAAGAACAGAGTAATTGTGGAGATGTTTACTAGAGAATAGGAACTTTATTTTCAATAGCTGTTAGCTGCTCATTTCTTTAGCTGTCAGAAGAAAATGAGGCTTTGCTGAGGTTCTTTAGAATGTGAAATGAGTGTGAAATGTGGTTTTTTGGTGTTCCAGAAGTAGTACTGAAGTCAGCTAGCGGAGCAAGCACCTGGGATTGTACACTTGTATCATCAGTGTTCTAGAATTATTGTAAGGAAGTGCACTTGGGTATTTTGCTGTGACTTTATGATGCTATTATTTTAAAAATACTGAATGGAAAAGGAACTGTATCCTCTTGTCCTCTAAGGGCAAGACTAAATCTTTTGAGGACTATGCAAGGCTAGCAGATGCTTTTAAAGACAGGGTAGCTCCAATCTTCAGGTGAGAGATGAGCTCTCTTTGGAACCAACACATGCAGCTTATTGTGCAAATGTTGTGCGCTTGGGTTACCTAATAAGTATTTTCATTTCCTCTGTTCCCTCTTCTGGATTTTGAATGCACATCTTATTAAGGCAATTTTTTACCCTGGAAACAGTCTGTACTAGTGGGATATGTTGGGTTATGCTTTGGGCTTGCTGTGGTGGATGCTTCTATACACACAGTGTCAGAATGAGAAAGATCAGCTGCATTAAAGGTGATGATATGGAGGATTTCATGCCTTGCCTTTCTGGCTGGGATTGGCATGACACATTGTTTTGGGACTGAAATACATTCCTGCCCAAGCTGGGAATACTTAGATTCAAATGACAAGAGATTAGCCATATTTTGGTATTCCTAGGAAGCGTCAGGATTCTAGTAAGTGATTTTTAGTTGTAAAGAGACGTGATTTTCACTTGCTTCTCGTTGGCACATAGTTTATTGGGGAATCTTCCAGATACTGCTTAGCTTAAGAACCTGCTTAAAGAAACCTATGGCAGAGACTGTAGCATGATCTAAGGTTCTTAGGATTCTAAGGATCTAGGTTCCTATAGCATGATCTAAGCTACCTTATTGTTTTCTGCCAAAAATGTTTGGCACATGACCAAATAGGAAAAATTCAGGAGTTGTGGGGTTAATAAAAGTAGCATTAGGGAGCTTTTTCACTATAAAAAAGCATGAGGAGACACTTTGCTTGGCCTTTTTACCCCTGTGCAGCACATACATTTTCACAGTGGCAGTTCAAAACCAATTCAAAGTGGTATATTTCTGATTTTCTGTAGAAGTTCCAGTGAGTGTGAATTAAGTTATTCAGAGGTGGTAAGCTTGTTGGGAAGGAGGGATCAAGTGTCTTGAACTGATGTATCTAATGTTCTGTAAATTGCTCTGTAAAGCGTGTCCTTTTGGATCAATCTCTTGTGTTATTTAAAACACAGAATTCCACTACCCAAATGGAATTTAAAAAGTTGAGAGAAACCCTGAATGCATGGTGCAGTTGTTGAATGAAACCTCTAAGGTCCTCACATCTTCCTGTCACACTTGATTCAGCTTGGTGTTGTCAGGATTTTCTCCAATGCAGGAACAGAAAATACTTGTAAATATTGCATAATCTCATGGAAGATATTCCTGTTCCCTGTATAACTTCTACAAAAGAAAGTTCTTTTGTAATTGCATGGTGGCTACAAACTGGATGAACCTTTGGAAGTGGATCCCAAAGTAATGGATTAGATGTTTTGTAGTAATAAGCTTGAGGATTTTCCTACTCTGGAACTTTCTAATTTAATTTCCTACTATGAAACCTTGACCTGAGGAAAAAGACTTCTTCACATCTGTCTGCTCTTAAATGTATGTTGACCAGCTTTGCAGGGCAGCACAAATGCACCTGAATGTCTCCTTTCTTAGGACTCCTTAGTAGTACTGACATCAAGTCCACGTCCACATCCCTTTCTCAAAAATAACTGTATGGAAAGAATTCCTTCCGAGGTTTTCTCCCCCTTTGGATATACAGGGATTTGCAGCTTTACAGTATTGTGTGCAGGATACCAACATTGTCTGACTGGTAGGGCAGTGAGCAGTCATCAAAGTTCCCAGAGGGAGTGAAGACTTGCACCACCTTTTATCTCTGCTCTGTGTTTCTTCAGAACAATTTCTTCTTTGCAACACTGATTTCAGAGTGGTTGCTTCATTTTATGATAAATGTTACAATGGGTATTTGTTACAATCAGGATAATCTTGACCATGAACCAAACCATTTCTGTTTAGCTTGGAGCAGCCTGTTTCCCTGCATTAAATGGCCCTGTTTGGAGTATTCAGCACCAGCATAATCATGTTCTTGGAGAAAATTGCTTTAAAAGACTATTTTAGAGGCAATACTTATATTTTCTATTAATATGGCCTAGTGTGCCTGGAACTGGAAAGGACATGTGAGCACCACCTCCTTGCTGGGAGAGTGTTTTCTTCTTGTGTCCCGAGCCTGTAAGAACTACAGACTACTCTGCCTGATATATTTGCAGAAAGGTCCTGTTTGTGCAGACCCAGCTTTCAGAGTAGCAGGGAATAAACTCCTTCATCCTTTGTTTATGTATTTGGTTTTCCCCTCCCTTTGGAATTTGGAAAATTATATTCTGAATTAGCCTGAAGGCCTTTGAAGCTTGAGGTGGGTTTGACTGCTTTCTATAGTGCACTGGCTTTATTCCCTCATCCTCTCCCCCAATAAATCAAGCTTGGTGCTAGTTTTGGTTTTGTGTGCAGACAACAAAGCACTGAGATCCTGCTGCTCTTTGTCTTGTAAACAGTTTATTTTAACTTTTCTGTGATTATGGTGTCCTTTAAAGATCCAAACTGGAGAGTTTAAAAAAGGTGGACGATTTCTGTGGTGATATGGAACCACAGTTAGTTTTCTGTTCTGACTAATTTAAGTCTTTGGGACTAAAACGGGGTGTGTTATAGGAGGGAAAGGAATCTAGGAATTAAGGCCAGGAATGTGAACAAAGTGAAAGTCACATCACATAAGTTAGGAGACACTCTTGGGTGCTTTTTTGCATTCTTCATAAATACTAGTGACGTTTTCTAAGTATTAACAAGGCAGTTGTGAAGCTGCTTGTAAAACAAGTTTCTGACTGACCATATCTCAAACTCCCAATGTTGAGTTTGATACTTTTCCCACTTGACCTTTCTCTCTGTGTAAATTATTTTATTGAAGAGGAAGTGCTTATTTACTTCCCAAAACTATATTGTTTGATGAAGACCAAACCTATCTTATTTAGACAATGAAGAATACTACCAAATTAGGTTTGGCTCCAGTTTGCATATCTTTTTTTATATTAATGTTGAAAGTTTTTATGTTGTGTGTCAGTGCCAGATTGTTTCTTGAGCACTAACTTACCTAACAGTAGATGCTTGACTTGTGCCAAAGTACCCAATAGTTTAACCTACAGTATCTTGCAACACGAAGAATTCTTACCTGGAGCTGCATTAACAATGGTAAGAAATACGCATTTAACAATTCAAATTCTCATTTAGATCAACCTCTTTTGAGACTTTTGTAAAGAAAGACTGGGCACACCTCTTGGATTGGTTAAATCCTGTAGAACACAGAAAATAGCACCCCAAAATTCTGTATAAGGAAAGCTGCAGGTGTTGGGTATAGCACTGTTAAGAAAACTTCCAGCAGCATTAATGCCAACAAATGTGCTATATCAATAGTGTTCTCAGAAACTGAGAGCTGTGTGGCTCCAGGGACTACTTTGTAGCTAGAATAACTTCTTTAAACTCATCTTCATAACTCTGGTATTTCTATAAAACTCTTTCCAATTTGCTGAAAATTCTTAGTCCTTGCTTCTTGTGTCCATTAGGCAGTTGTGTTATTCTTAGCTTCGTTGTCCATTTTTGAAATAAGATTGGGAGTAGTTGTCCTTTATTGTGTTGCACGACAGCCTTATGAAAGTGTCTCATTTCCAGCTACTACATACCCTTTTTTTTGGCAATAAGATCAATTTCTTTAGGGGGAAACAACATGAAATTTGCTTTTTCTTCTATCCCTTTAAGTTCCGTGTGTGTGTGTGTTTTTTCTCTTTGTTGTCACAGCAGTGTGTACTGTCTCACTATGGTAAAGTGTTCAGTACTGACTAGAAAACAGCTGCTCAGATGGCTGGAGTTTTTTTACAAGTATATTTAAAATTTAGTGGGCTAGTCTCATTTGCAAATACTTGATAAAATTCCATTAAATAGACCTTAATCCTTCTAAATAAGGTTAGTTTTTAGCTTACGTTGTACTTCTCAAAATATTTCTTGGTATTCCTTTGGCACTAGCTGGCTTGACTGGAAATACCTCACCATTCTCACCTTTCTCATCCCATACTTTTGGTCTTTGGGATCTTGTTAAGGAGAGCAAGACTCAAGACAGCTCTGTCCTGTTTTAGCTGCAGTTGAAAGCTGATGCTGTTTTGTAATGAATTTCAAATTTATTAGCACTTGGTTTTGTCCAGTAATAAATTGAATGTCAGAGCTGCATAATCTTTTAATGAAATGACATAAGATTGCCAAATGTAATTATAGCAGACAATCCTGTGAAATATAGACAGCTTATGATTTAAAAATGACCAAACCAAATGGAAAAAAATAATTGCAAGCAAAGGGGGATTTGTTCTATGGTTTTGTTTAAACTCCCTCTTCTGTGTCTCCTAGCTTTTTAGTTGGTGAAGGAGCTTACAGATGGGCAGTTGATCACGGGATACCAGCATGTCCTCCAGGTATCATGGCTACAAGTGAGTAAACTGGTGGTGTCAGTAGGAAGAACAGGGCAGAGTAACTTTAAATGGTGCCTCATCTTTTGAGGTGTACCTCTCTTCATTGTTCTTAACATTCAGCTAGCTTGTGGTGTTATGGTCTATAAGGGTTGTTTAAGTTTACTAATTTTCTAATAAGTAAATAGAAAAAAAAATGTAAGCTATTACTTTAGCTGCATTTTAGCAACATCTAATTTAAGTGCTTCTAGGACTAAATCCAGTGATGGATTCTTTTTAACCAAAATGTAGGCTCTTTAAAAGCTCAGTCTTACAAGTCTCCAAGTGATCCATCTTGGATCCTAACAGCACCAACTACCTGTGTATGAAAATTCAGCAGGTGCCAGTTTGTCTCTGAGATTATGTAGCTACACCCATCTCTGGGTCTTTGTCCACAACTGCTCTTGTCTAAACAGGCTGTCAGATTAATTTACCTTTTTTTTTCAACCTAAGGCTTCACTTTACCTAATCTGATAGAATAACCCAATCTGGAAAACAGACTTGCATTATACTATGTACTAACCCTATTTTTTTAGAAAAGCTTCATGTCTTAAAATAAAATAAATGATTATGTTATATTGATACGTCATCTCTGAACTAGGCTAAAAATGAGTTTTCTACCCATGGAAAGGGGGATGTGGTTCCCTTCCTTCTCCAGCCCACCTCCCTTTTGGAAAGTGTCATTACTACCAGTTTGCTGTAGATGAGAACATGCCCTGTGCTGCCTGGTGAGCTCATGCAGGAAAGAAATCACAAGTTATTACCCAGAGAAGGAGAACACAGATTAGGAATGTTTATTTTACAGTAAACAGTACTACTACTTCAAATATCTGACTCATCCCTAGATCAGAGGTTGAAACCCAGGGCTCCCGTTAAGCCTTTATTTGGTCTAATTTTAAATGTAGATAAATAACTACAAACTGCAGCTCAGAATTGTTGATCCTCAGTGCTGAAGTGTAACCCCTGAATCAGTGGCACTGTTTTATTTGACTGCTCCAATTTTCATACATATTCATGACATGTTTCATTTAGAACAGAAAGTTTTGGTCTCTAGCTCCACATGACTGAAACTTTTGCTCTGTATATCTACTGTCCAGCATTTGCAGAACTGTTGTGCTGAGTTGAGCAGAACACCTTGATTTCTGTGGCTCTAGAAAGAATAAAAACACTTAAAGCCTTGAAGGGTTTTTTTGGGGGGAAATGGGTTTGCTTTTTTTTTTCTTTTGTTTTTAGGAAAGTAGTTGCTACTTACATGCAGGAGGTGCTTCACCAAGAAGGTGCCTTGACTAATTGTGTTTGCATGCACAGATTTCAACTGTTTCTACTACCAGTGAGTTTCTGTTGTGACAGAGATGATTAGATTGTGACATTAATTGCCAGATGATACGTTTGCTAGCTACAATCTACCCAAGTCAGAGCAAATCTACACATTGCAGTTTAAGAATAGGGATGGCCACTGCTAGTTTGGTTTGCCTAATCCGTGCTATGAATTTACATTGGAGAAACATCAGAAGAATAATCCCAGCCAATGTATTTTCATAATCCTGCTCCAAAAGACCACTAATTGCATTTTGTCTCTGCAGTGCATTCAGCATACTTCTGTTTAGCAAAACGATTTGCATTAAAACAGTTGAAACAACTGGGACCGACAAGTATAGTTATTAATGGTAGTATATCTGAGTTTTTTCTTAAAGAAAAAGTCAAGAGTAAACAAAAACCTGAAAAATCAGTTCCAGGAAATGTTACACTGATTCTTGTCCCAGTCCTTAGCAAAGTAAATCTTGTACTTCATTGACCTCTGGTCGGTGGGATTGGAAAATGACCATTAACAACTTGGGATTGTTACAAGTGAAAAGGAATTGGAAACTCACAGGTAACACGTAAGAAGCCAAATTCAATTTATCTAATGTTGCCATGGAAAGGAAAGTTAGGTATGCTTAAGAAACAATCAAAGAGAATGTTGTTTCCAAGCAACCACAAGGCGATCTCATCTGAATTGAGCTGTTTTGTTAAATAATGTACCAATCTTCAAAAAAGGGAGACTTTTTTGATTGTGCTTTCTACCATTGCTGTGGTAAAGTTTGCATTGAGAACTGGAGAATTAACTAGAAGTCAGATATCTTCGAATAGCTCTGTAAAACAAAGAACTGAACTAATTGCCAAACATCAGGAAAATATGTTTAGTAATTATTTACAAACAACCAAACTGAAATCCCCCCAAAACCCTCTAATCCAAGTTGAGACGTGTACGTGCAGTAAGTATTGGCAGGGAGAACTCTGTGCATGCTTTGGCTTCTGTGTGCTGCACATGGAAAATCTATTCTTGGAGTTGTCTTATTCTGCCTCCCTTTCCTTGGACCTGAGATGAGCAGAGTAATGTTACAGCTGCTGTAAGTAAGGCTGGGGGATTGGGTGGCTGCTTTGCACAGATGCAGCTTCCCTGGCACCAGTATCAAAGAAAGGGTCACGATCAGCTTTGTGGTCACACCCCATCATTCTCTCAGAACTATCAAAGTAGCTGAGCACCAAACTGGGAGCATGATTTAACCCATGTTACCTGTTGAATCACATCAAGGTTTTGTCAAGGCTCACGTGCTTCGTCTTCTTCGGTTTGTCAAGTGTGTGAGGAAATGGGATTACTGCCATTTGTAGAAATATACCTGGTGACTTTCCAAGTGGGTGGTTTAAGAAAAACCCCAAACACCTGGAATGGGATCTGTCTGGATGGCCCACAGTCTGCAAGGAAGCTGAATTCATTAATCCCTGCCCAAACTAGAGCTGCCAGTATAGAGCCCATGTTGGCTTATCCCAGCACTTCGTTGCCCTGTGCTAGAGAGACTGCTTCGAAAGTGTAATCCAAGTATTAATATGTAATTACAAGTTAGAAGTGCTGAATTACTGTACAATGCATTCTCTTAAAAATATTAAAAGTATACTTTAAATACACAACTTAAATCTGAGGTACATCCTCAACTGCCAGTGTTGGTGCCTGCACTGGTAATAACCAAAACACTTCTATCTGCAAAAAAAAAAAAATCAGTTCAGCCTATAATAGATGCAGATTATCTTTGACAAAGATAACGTGGGGTAAGACAGCATCTTGCATTTGCTTCCAGTGTTAAGTCTTCAAAGGGAAAAAGAAGGAAGGCACCTACTGATGCAGCAAACTTGTAACACTAACAATGTGGAAGTGACTGGAAGCACCTCAGTGAATAATATAAGAATAATTATATAAGAATATAATTATATAAGAATATAATAATATAAGAACAAAGCTAGCAGCAGTGGATCCACATAATTTGTTAACTGCAATTCAAGAGTAGTCACAAATAAGATGGTTAAGGAAGGATGTAAGAATAGAGCAAGTATTTGCTTCCCTTTCCCTATCCTTTATATTATTCCAGATTCTAACTTCCTGACTTGTTAGTGACTCCTGCATACAGGGAAAGTAAACAGTGGCGTTTGGTGACATGAAATTTTTGGTTCCTTTTGAACCATATTAGTTTCTAGCACCTGCAAAAACCTTTACAACTATGAGTTACCTCATGGTCATTATTTTGAGACTAGCTGAATAAAAGCTGCTACTTCATTGTCAGAATTCTACTCAGAATCCTCCTTCAGCCAAATTCTCTAATTACCTTGAATAACTTAGTATCATCAGTAGAATGACATCTTGTTCAACAGACTGGGAGCTGCTATGGGTTAGTTTGAAATTCTCTTTGTAACAGACCATTTCTTTACTTGTACTCTGTTACTTTTTTTTTTAAACTGTGTGCATGCAAGGAAATTCCTGTTTATCTTGGGGCTGCTTGGTTTCTTTAATGAGGGAGGGTCTCATGAGTGTAGTGCTGTTTCTAGTGACACTGTGTGTCTCCCTGACCACCAGTATTGGCTGCCTCTCCTCCAAAAGCCCAAATCTCACTTCACTCCCAGATCTCTCATTACTTCATTACTACTTAGTATTAAGTATTTAATAGTATTAATGTTTTTCTTAGTATTAAGAAAAACATTTGCCATATTGCTGGAACTCTGCTATGAATTTCAGGCAGTGGCTCAGACCTTTTTTCTTTGTTTCTGAGGGGAGGATGAAGGATTTGGAGAGAAACTCAAGAGTTCTGGGGATTTGGTTAGGAAGCTTGGTTAATCTGAATACATGATGTAAATCCTCCCTGGATTTGGAGAGAGAATTGTAGGGTCACTTGCTGTTCTGAAAGTGGAACAGCTGAGTGCAGCCAATAGAACAGCTGTAAGTTACCCAGGAGAAAGGTTGGGCCAAAGTGCCCAGAAGATCCTTGGGATGAAAATCTTCCAGGCTCAGGAAGGGCTGCTTGATGAAAAACAAGATTTCTTGCAGGAAGTGGTAAGAAATGCTGGGTGCAGCAGCAGTTTTTCAAGTTTGTGTTATAAAGAACAGATCTGTCGAGTAGTGCTCTGAGAGACAGATTATTCTTTTAACATGCTTTTGCCAAGTGCCTTTTCCCCCCTATTCCTGTTGCTCTTTCTGTCAAAGTATGGCAACATGGAAGCTATCTCTAGGAGTCTTTTAGTCCCAACACAAGCCTAAATGGTGTTAATTTGTCATTTAAAATAGCTTTGTTAAAAAGAAATTTATTTTCATCTGTCTGTTTTCATTTGTGTCATTTAACAACTACTCAACAGAATTCTTCACAAGATCATTTGAATTCCTGTGGGTTAACTAATTTGTTAGTATATTCCTTTTTAATTCTCTTCTCCAATAGTTGCATTCTCTTTTAATATGGAATAGAAAGATAAAATGCAGAAAGCTTCTCCCAGCAGACTCTAAGCACTGTCTGCCAGGGGGTGCTATATGATTGGTCAAAGCTCTATCTCTACTTCAAAGATTTAAAAATATTCTTGGAATTTTCTTAATATTTGCAATTTATAGTTTCGTTTTAAACAAGGATTGCTGAACACTTACAGGTTGTGTAATGTTTAGTTGCATAATAATTTGTAATGTGTGTGATAGAAAGTTTGTGTTTGGTGTTTGTGTTCCCAGCTTGCTGTTCTACCACTTCAGGTTTGAACCTTGTCCTGAACTTGATTGGTCATTTAGTGGGGCTAAAAATTTGTACTTCCTCCCTCTATTTGAAAATAATGTTATTCACATAGCCATTTTCTAAATTTTCCACCTTGCTGAAAATAAATGAGGGAATAGATGTGGCTTATAAAAGCATGAGGATTTTAAGGAAACATGGACTTCATAGTAAAAATGTTTTGCATTAACTTTGGGCAAGAAATAAACAATGTGTTCCAATAAACAGCCTGTCATCTGCAGGCCTGTTTAAAATACACAGGGCTAGAATGAACAAGTAGATATGTATCAATTGTGCCAGTATTTAAAAATGAAAAGGTGTCTTAGTGTTTTATTTAGGTCTGTATGTACAAGTCAGTAATTTCAAGGACTCCATGTATAGGTCAAGTCTGCTTTTCATTTACCTGTGCTCTCTGAGTCATTTCTAATGGGCTATGAAAGGTGACTAAGAAAAACTTGTGAAGAGCTATGTAGAATGGGGAATACAGTTGTGTTTCATTTACTTAGTCACTGTCCCATTATCTAACAGAACTGTCAAGGTTTTTGATTAAATTTTTGCTTGTGCATAGTATAATGGTTAAAGGAGTTAAGGGAATGAGAAGAGTACAGGAGATGAGTAAATGACTTGGAAGTTTTGTGGCAAACAAGTGGCACAGATGAGTCTCTGAACTGACTCAGAGACCAGTGATCTCTTCCAGTGACCTCCTTGCTGAGAATTACTTTCTCATCTCTTTGTCAGGTGGTGATAATGATGAAAAAACCTTGTAAAAAAGGTCTATTTATTGTCTAGCAGTAATAGTTTAGGAGGTGAATCTTGTGCTCATTAATTATGTAGTGGAGGTCTTGTGGTCCTTTCTCATCACGGTACCCAGGAGCATGAGAACCTTCTGAACATCTACAGCAGTCTGAGCTTTGACCAAGATGACCTGTGAGACTTTTCTTCTGCATTTACAGATAAATATTATCAAGTGCATGTTCTGATACCGCATCCACTAATGCCAGCCTGTCCTGCAGGCAAGTGGTTTAGAGCAGGAGCAGCTTCACCTGCCCTGTGCTCAGCCACTGACCCTTCTCCCAGCAAACCCCTCTACTTGTCTCACCTCTGCCTTGAGTTTATTTTATTTAACCTCTGCCAAGTTTTTATTCCACCAGTGCCTCCCCTGGCTGGCACAGTTACACCCAGATTCCAGAGTACACGTGGGCCTGACCTCTTGGTACCTTGGCGGCTGAAGGGGAAATGTGGAGGATTAGGAAGGTGTTTCCAGGTCCTTGCAGATTATTTGTTCCAGAAGAGGCACCTGTGCTGCAAGGCAGGGGTGTGTGATAAATACTGTAAATGAGGTTGGATTTATTTGTAGTACTTTGGTCCTGATGTGCTACAGTTGTCACTCATTGGTGACGTTTAGTCTGGCTGAGGCCTGAGAATGGCATTTAAACAAGAACAGTCATTTTGTAAAGCTGTGAGGCTTTGTTCTTTTTTTCCTTCCTCTCCCAGCAGCTCTGAGGCAGTTTATTTATGCCAGTAGGTGCATAAATGAGGGAGCAGAGCAGATGGGCTGGTTGTACTCTGTGGCTCCCAAGAGTCAATTCTCAGTTCTTCTGAGCATGATATGCAGTGTACATGCTGTTACTGGGTAGGGAGCTAATTGCCAGGGGTTTTATCTGAAAGTACTTGTTTGAATTACATCTAAACTCTTAAATTCTTGAGCAAAATCAAAGGACATTTTCCTAAATACCTTTCCATAGATTTCAACAACAATACCACTGGGCTGTGATCCAAAACTTTTTCAAGCTGAAATTCCATCAGCTCCCTTACCTCTCTTCCTGGCTCCCCAGCTAGCTTCCCTAGCTCCCCCCAATAAGTCAACTCTGCTTCTCTTACATTCCCCCTTCTTCTTTGAGCCAGGCAACATCAGGCTGATGTAGCTATATTGCATTTGTTTTAGGAAAACATGCCTGTCTTCATCACTGTGTTGTGACCCTTTTTTTTTCTCAAGCTTGGCATACACTGTCGGGTTGGAGAAGGTGAGAGTGATTTTTATACTGTCATTAAGGACAAATGAAACCCTGTCGTGTCCTCGCACCACAAAGTTGAGGTTTTGTTTTAGATTTAACGTGACCTATGAACTCAAATTGTGCATGAGTGTTTTCTTTCTGTCTGTAGTGCTTATTTTCAAAATAAATTTTCTGTAGGTTCTTTTTCCATGTTGGGTGTGTGTTGTTAACCAAGTGCATTTGAATCCTGCATTGTGTTTTAGTTCATCAAATGTCTTAATTTAATGTTTTAATATGTTCTTTGTCAAGGACCAAACTTAGAGGATGTTTTCAGAAAACTCTTAATTTCATCTTTCATGTGTGTAGTTTGAAGCTCACTTGTGTTCCTCAGTTTCTTTTGTCTATAGTAGACCAGGATGAAGCAATGAGAGCACTGTTCATTTTAATGGCATTTATAGTGGTTTTGCATAGATAGAACTTCACAAAGGCAGGAATAAACCAAGAGCAGGCAGTCTGTCACTTGCTTTAGTCTTTATTCTCTTATTCTGGGGAGAAAAAACCCAAATTTAAGATTGAAGTAAGAGTCAAGGCATTTTTTTAAACTGAAGTTGGACATAAAACTATCAGAGGAAAAAGCTGCCAGGTTTTGGATTGTAACCTGGTTCTTTATTTCATGGTTATTTGGTCACTTTGGAGGTATCAACTGTCTTATCCTGCTAAGAGGAGTTGATAATTACTGCTAGTAATTATTTTCCTTAAATAATGAAAGGCTGTTATTCATCAGTCCTTGCTAAAACAAAATCTTCACCTTTTAGATGAAAGTTAACCCTAATAACTATTCTGAAGTTAAATGTAGCCTGAGCACAAGAATTTCCCTACTGGGGGATGTCTGACTAGCTGACGTTCCCTCACAGGTATGAAAGGTATGATGTTTCATGGTAAACTGAACAAAACTGAAGAGTATGAATTAATACCTTATATGTTGGAACCTGAGGTTGATCAAATATTGAAGCAGAGGCCCAGAGGAGTTTTGAAATCTCCATTGTTGAAAATACTCAGAATCTGACAAACCCTTTAAAATTGGATTTGGGGTTTTTTTTGGAGGTTGGACTACACAACCTCCTAATATCCCTTCTAACCTACATCATTAAATGTTCCTAAAGCTGTCTTCATTTGTCTGTCTGACATGGCCCAAGAGCTGTATACTGTTTACTAATAAAGACTTTTTTTCTGCCCTGTATTTTTCAACTTGCTGATACCACTTTGAATTAACAATGCAGATAAGAAGTTACTTTTACCAGATCATTCAGAGTAAGTCTTCAGGTTTTTTCTTGTTTTGAAAAGACAATTTTACAGCACAGGGTAACCTCTGAAAATTAATTGCATAGCTAGGGAGCGTGGTCTTAAGTGAATGAAACATCTCTCAAGCTTGGAGAATTTTGTGTGTTGTGGGAAAATGGCAGGATAAATATGCTGCCAGGGTATAGGTGGGGATGCTGAGAGGCCATCTAGCAGCACTCTGCAGCTGGCAGGGCAGCTTGGAGCTAGTCCAAGTGTTCTCTGTATTTACTGTGATCTTTGTTCATGTATTTGAACTGGTGGACGTGCAAATTGTGCAGGAGGTTTCAGGACACTGCTGACCTTCGACTCTGAAGTACAAGGAACCTGTTGAGGTTTGCATGTGTGGGCTCCTGCACCCTTTTGCCTCTCTAGATCCACTTTTTTCCAGCTTGTCAGAGGCAGTGGCAGCAGCAGGTGACAGGCTTAGGCAGATTTATTCCCATCTAGTGCCTGCTTTTGAGGAATACCAAGGCCACACACTGTTCTTACTCATCCTATATGGCTCTGCCCATAGGTCTTTGCTGTGCTTGGTGAACTTGGGGCAACTTACAAGTTCTCCTGTTTAAAAATTCTCTTAAAAACAATGTGCTAGCTTAGTTTATTTGGGGGCACTTCTGTTTACTAAGTCCTTGATCTGTGAGAGGTTTTTAGTTTGTTTCTCCCCACTGCCAATTAGTACTTGACTAAAATGATTCTTTGCCTGCTGCCCCTTATCAAGTATTCAGATTTTACCTCTTTGTCCTCATTTCAAACATAGAAATGTCTTGTCCTAAGTAGCTGCATTGATCAGCTCTATATAGTTAAATGCATTCCTTCCTTGGTGATGGCAGATTAATATGGGTTTACATTTGTAAAAAGCTGATACTCATTAGGTTTTTGGAGAGAAATGCCAGCTTTCTCACTACTTTTTGAGTTACATACTTGAATAACTAACTGTGTGTACATTAAGGTCCAGTTTTATATACTTAAAAACGTGATTAAAAGAGTTCACTAGGTGAATTTGACACCTGTGTGGAGAAGTTTCAAAGTAAAATGCTCACTGTCTGTGTTTTGTGAGAATTGTAAATGAAAGCTCTGGGTTCCATTGGCTCTGCAATATTGAGTTTATTACTAAATTTTAAGCAGCTGTTCCAGTCTTCTGAATAGCAGTGATGCAACTATATTCAGAATTTCATTTAAAATGGCATTTTTTTAAGTTTATAAAAAAGCCTGTGCTTTTTTGTTTGCATTGAATTTGTGACTTACTTGTGTAAGTAAAAGATTGAAATTGCACTGTTCTCCCAATAGCTTGATTTGGTGTGGTTAAACAAGTGACAAAAGACATTTTCTCCCCCACCTCTTTACATTTTACAGAGGATGTTAAAACAGCCTGGGGATGATATTGAGTCAAAACTAATTTAAACTAAATATGTCAATATCTGCAATTTGTTCATAAACTGAAGCTTCTAAAAAGGGAACATGTCATTTTGGTCTCTTAAGCATAACAATTTTATTTTTTAGTCTACTTCAGAGAGCACTTCCTTTCTGAATGTGGGGCTTAGATGTGGAAAGTAGATGTTTGTCTTCTTGAGACCTAGGTGGTCTTTAGACTGTGTTGGATTATGGAGCATAAACTACTGCTGGACTTGTGTGTGGCTTTAAATATATGGGTAAACACACAGATATGTGATTAAGGTAATAAAATAGTAGCCTAATTTTATGGCTATCAGAATGAGCTCACATGGTACCTATTTACTTGTCAGCAGTCAAAAACAATTTTAACACAAGCCACTTACTCTGTTCTCTTCCGTGCAATGCTGCTTCTTTGCCAGAGATATTTAGACCAGCTTCCATGTGTTCATGCTGTGTTTCTCCCAGATATTTTACTCATCACCGTTGCTGAACAATAGCAGAACTTCTTAACTTAGGAAAAGATGTGAACAGTTGTACTGAAACTTGAATATTTAGTTTTTGGCTTTTTTATTGATGCTTTTTGCATCAGTAAAGAAGTGAGGGATGTGTCCTTCAAAATGTCAACTTATCAATATTTGCTTAAAATAAGTAAATTTTACTTAGTTACGTGCTTTTGAACTATTTTTATAGGGTTTAGTTTAGCAGCTTTTAAGAGGAACAAGAGGAAGCTGGAGTTGGCCGAAAAGG
Organism: Prinia subflava; assembly: GCF_021018805.1. Classification (NCBI taxonomy): domain Eukaryota; kingdom Metazoa; phylum Chordata; class Aves; order Passeriformes; family Cisticolidae; genus Prinia; species Prinia subflava. The sequence goes on along the minus strand of NC_086248.1, from coordinate 108,484,229 downwards.
TGGAAACAGATCTCATTCAACTAAAGAGAAGAAGACAATCAAATGAAAAGGTTAGCTCTTGTTTCAAATTCTTGTGTCATCCTAAGCTTACAGCTGATTGCTAATAAATTTCATGGCTTATGTGATAAGACTGATGTAGCCTGTTCTCCTTGTCCATCTTAATGTTTAGATGATACAATGAAAACTCAGTGCAGTTAAAACTTTCTCCGTTGCTATTTGAAAACCATACCATCACTTTCTATCTTGTTTGTGCTAAGAAAAATATTTTGTTCATTTTGAACTGGAAATATGACAAATGTAAACACAAATAGATAATTATTTACCAAAACATTTTCTTTAGCTTGGGATCTCTGTCACTGTTTCCCACTTTTTAATGTTTCCTGAGCACACTGCATTGTGGAACTGGAATTGGTGAAATTTGAAATATCAGGTAGGTAAACGTGTGCATCTGTGCATGCATCTGGCATTGACATGGCCCACATTACTTGTGCTGCAAAACTACCAGGATTCCATCTGTTCCTCTCCTTCCTAGTTTAAATGTAGAGCTTTGGTTACCTATGAGAGTGTCATTCACAGTATTCGTGTTTAATGTTGAATATCAAAGTATAGCTTATTAAATTAAATGCCTGTGCTTTATTTGGGGCCTCTGGGCTTCAAATTGGCCATTTCTCTTTGCTGAGCTTCTGACCACTGAGGAATTCCATATGTTGATATAAATAAAGTGTAAATCCCAGAGAATTGTTAGCAAAAGTGTATTCTCTGTAGTCTGCAAATGCAAACTGATAAATTAGGCATCTATGTCCTTTTTTCAAGGAGCTAAGACCTATGAAGAAATTAAGGATGGGGGAGCTGTGGAAGTTGTTCATTTTGGAGCTTTCCCTGTTCACAGGACTTGAGTTACCCCCTTGTGAAGCTGGGAGTGTGGAGATGCACCTGAGGGAGGAGGGGTCCCTGGGCAGGATTGCTGCTCATGTAATAAGGGACAAGTCAATGCTTGAAACATATGCCAATGCATGAGCTTACCAACCTGCAATTTGAAATTTCAAGGGCTCCAGAGTCCTGTGCAGCTCTTGTGGGAGGCAAAGGAGGTGCTCAGACAGAGCTCTTTTCCCTGCTGTGTAATCCTTGCTGGTTTTGTCAGCTCTGGGCACATCCTGTGCGTGGAGCAGGGGTGAAAACCAACCCATGCTCCCAACATGGGATTCTGGTGTCATCCACAGAGTGCAGGATAATTGCAGCCTTACAGGAAATAAGCTTCTCAAAGTAGTTTTTCAAAATGAAATAGAAATGAAAAATCAAATTCTAAAAGAAAAAAAATGTCAAATATATCTCCCCAAACTAGTAGAAAAGGGTCATTTTGCAAGGATGAGGTGTGTGATTTGTTGCCCTAAAACTCACAGTCTGTGAACTCACAGCTGTGCTCTGACGAAAGGTTTTAAAATAACTGGTTTAACACCATTTAAATACTTGAGTAATTAGAAGTGAATCTCCTTGTCAAAGTTACTTTAATTGATAAATACTCATGTAACTCTTTTATCAGCTGTGCTTCTCTGGAGCTGCAGACCATTCCTTTCAGCAGGACTTGAGAGCTGTTTTATTATCTGGTTTGACTCACCCTCTTCAGCTCTGTGCTGCAGCTGAGCTTGTGTGCCCCTGTTGTCAGTGCTGCAGGCTGTGGGGAGAGCAGGGTACAAAGGATGTTAGCAGAGGTGGAGTTGAATGGGATCAAAACTAACAGGCCAACGTGAAGAGACAGCATTGCAGACCAAAACAGACTGAAATTACTTGGAAGTTTGAGCTACTGATAAATGTCACCAGGTAAAAAGAAAAAGACAGTCTTAAAAATTAGTTTTCAGTAAAAATGTAATTATACCCACCTTAAAAAGAATGAGGCTGTTTAAATTTGTCAGTGTTTGTATGGAAAAATGTGACAGTGTAACTTACTGAAGGAGCTTTATTTCCTGTTAAATGGAGTTTTTGCTGTATTTTTCATTGTTCACCCAATATAGGATTTGGAGAGGGAAGATCCATTAATAACTTCACCAAATTCTGAAGGTGTAAAAACTCAGTCTTTTTAAAGTTGCAGAGTCTTACTGATTTATGTAGCTAAGAAATAATTCACACAGAAAAATTACCTAAATGTTCTCATGGGAGGTGACTGTGTTCATCCAGCCAGATGCCATTCTCAAATTCTCCCCTCAAGCACCAGTAAATATCAGAAGTAAATATTTATCTGCTTACTGTTAGTCTGTCTTTTACCAGAGGAAATTGTCATTGAAAATAGCTTAGCAGAGCTTGGCTAGAAGCCCTGATTTTAATTTGTCTTCTGCGATTACAAACTTGTACAAGTGATCTCAGCATATCTGTAAAAAGTTGTCCTTCTTGATTTGAGTAAGGGACACTAAGAACCCCCAGTACACATAAGGTTTTTTGAACAGATTAGTGTTTGTAAGTTAGTATTTTATAGTCTAGTTATTTAACTACATAAATAACATTATTTAGGTTGAATTGTATTAAAAGTGGGTTGGTTTTTATCTAGTTTAACATAGATACTCACATATATGCACACCAATTGGAATTATATGTGTGGAGTCAACAGTTCCATGTTCTTCAGTTACTGTATTAAGACTGAACATATTTAGAAAATATTTTTGTCTATGTGCAGGTAATGGTAAGTGTAGCACTCAACTATGGCAGTTCTAGTGTCTGTCTTTATTTAGTCTTGCAGTTTGGAAATTTCATTTAAAAAGAAATAAATGTTCCATCCCACATTTGTGTGCAAGTGGTCTTTGATAATAATACCTTACAGTTTTCAAAAGTATGCTTCAAAATCCATTTAATACAGGAAAAGAAACCTAAATAATTTTGACCCATTCCAGTTAAAGCCAAAACAAAACAAACCTTGTCTGTGGAAATAAAATATGGAATAATTTCCTCATCTTGCATATGAAGATCAAAAAAATGTTCTTTTTTACACACCAAACAAGTGTTAAACTGGGAAGGCTGGGATTGTTCATCAAGCTTTGTACAGTTTATAGTTGGGTACTAGCATATAAATGTTAATTGCTTCAATCTGATTAATTTTGTATTTTGTCAGTTATACTCAGAGATGAGATTTAGTGGTAATTGCTTTTCGTGGCATTTCAAAACTATCTCAAGTGGAGAGGGAAAAGGCCCTGTGTGTAGAATCCTTCAGTGAGCACTGGGTAGAGCTCTCCTCATCTGCTAATTGCTTCCTTAGGGGCTTGGAGGGATGAACAGTTAAATTTTTTTATGTGCAGGAGGGAAGGAGGGGTTTTTTAAAATGCTTGATAGAACTCTGCATTGTGTGAGTATTTGGACCATGGTTTAATAAATTAATTTCCTTTCCTGCTGCAAGGTGCAAATTAAGTAATGTGAGGTCTGATTTATGACATTGACTTTGTTGTTTCCATGCAAAATACTAACTACATAATAGATTATATTTAGGTTGCAATACTACATTGGTAAAACCCCCAAACTCCTTTTGCAGGGGACGAGTATCGTTTAATAGCTGAAGTCAGATACAGAATTTTAGATAACACCAAGTTTCCTTTGGAACGTGCAAAATTTTAAAATTTGATTAGCTAAATACATAAATCAATAGAAAGATAAGGACAAGCAAGGTGAATCTTGTTTAGTCCCTTTTTGGACCTGTGCAAAGTTTGGTCTTATTTTAGACTTTGTAAATTGTGGTGTTTGCCATAGTTGTTTTTACTGTCCTGACACCAGCTTGACAGGATCCTCTGCTTTTCAGCACTCATATGGTTTGAAGGGGTGAAATGTGTGACCCTCAGGAGGGGCAGTGTTGCAGTGACTCCTCAGGGACACGATGCTTTTCTGTAGGGAGATGTACAGGAAGTTTGTGTTAAATTGTGATGAGCTCTTTATTTATTGCTCTGGAAATCAAAGGGTTGCCAATACCATTCACATACAGTGAAGATACTGACAGTGTGTTTTTCCCATTGGATGTGGAAAAGAACAAGTCATCACTGGTTTTCAGTTTGCTGAATAAGGATAAATACAGCATCAGTATCAGTGAATTCTTTTTGATCACAAACCAGCCTCCTCAACACAATTAAGAAGAAAAATACAGAATTCCTTTGCTTCAGTGGTACAGATTTCCTTCTGAAGATTGTGTGGGCCAAGTCAACCTTCCCTTAGCAATGCTTCCTTTAGAAATGATTTCCAGCCTCAAAGCTGCCTCATTTAAACAACCTTTGACAGGCTTGATTTTTGTATGTGTAGTTGTCTATTAATCAAGTTTTTTGTTGTGGGTATAATTTCCTTTGATGAAAGGGGGCAGGGGGTAGACAGCAGCCCCTGTATCACAGTAGTTCTTTACTACATGGAAGTTATGTTGGGGAGAGGTTTGTCCAGCCTGGTCCTGGAAACCTCCAGGGCTGGGAATCTCCCGTGAGCAGCCTGCTCTGCTGCTTGGAGTGTTTTCAATGCTCTGAGTAGGGCTGTTTGAACTGGGTTAGCATCAGCTCAGGGTGTGTCTGCGAGTCCTGGAAGTTGGAAAATATATTTGCACATGAGATGTTAAAAAAGGGTTCCTCGGTTTTCTTTCATCTTTAGAACTTGGAAGGTTACATACCTTCCAAGAGGTGGCTTGAGAAAAGAGCTGGCTCTTTTCTTATCCCCTTTGCTTCCATCATCAAAACTCCTTTTGTTTCTACTTTTCCTACCTTCCCTGATCCCTAATCCCTCTTTCCTGTGTTTTTCAGCTTACTCTTCTTCCCAGTGCCAGGTGAAACCGTGGATCTCTAACTTTTCACTCCTCTCTGTCTTTAAGCAGTACTCTGCTTTATTGTTGGGACATCCATCCATTTATTTTAATATTCAGTATGGTCAGTGCCAGCATCTGAGTGCAGAACTTGCCAGGGGAGCTCCAGGTGTAGGTGCAGAGAAGAAAGTTGCTGTTTCTCTGGCTGAAAGCCAAGGATAAAACTCCTGCATAGGAGTTCCAGTTGCTTGAAAAGTACTGTGGGACATGGTGGTGCTGCACTGCCTATTTTTCATTTTGAGTCTGACACAGAATTAACCCAAATGTTTACTCTTAAATTAAGTGTGGCCAGTCCCATCAGCACTGTGGTACTGGAAATGGTGCTTGATGTGTGACATAATATGCCCAAGGAAATTTTAACTGATGGTGGGAACTTGATAATTTGAAGTTAAATAGTTAGGTGTTGGTTTGGGTTTTTTTTTTAATTCCTCCCTCTGAATTCTAGTCCTGCAAGTTCACGTTTATATGACAAAACTTAGTAACCTTTGGCATTATTTCACTGGGTAGGTCTATATAAGAGGCTTGTGGCTAGTGCAGCAGCAGTGTGCATCTCTGGAGTACGTGATGGATGATGGATCAGTTTTGTTTATTTGTTTTATTTCCTGTCCACTGCATGCTGTGTGTGTGGTGGAGCAGGAGGTCCGAGTGCCTTGCCCTGGGTTCTGCAGAGAGGGGAATCTAGGCCAAGCCTAGGCAGAGAGGGGACAACTGCTCCTTCTTTAAGAGGGGCTTGGTGTGGTGTATTAAGGAATGGGGGAAGGATATAAAGAAAAGCCCCTGCTCCTGTGGGGAGTAAATCTACCTCAGAGAACATGGAAGTAAAGACACTTTCCTAGTTACCCTCTACTTACAGGTAGCAAAGGGTAAAATTGAATCACTCACTAAGGATTTCTGAACTGACAACAAGTCTGGCAGAAAGAATCTGTCCTAGGGGAGATTTTTTTTTTCTTGAGGTTTTTATTTTCTATCTTGCTCAGAATATCACACTTTTCTTGCTCAGATTATCAGTGTTTTCCCTTTACATGGTAAACAGCTGCTTGGTTTTTTTGGTGGTACTTTGTTGGTTTTTATTTTGTTTTGTTTTAACTTCATTTTTTTTTAATCACACATCTTTGAAGATCAGAGCCTCTGAAAATGCTTTCTTGGGTCTTTTAGGAAAGGCTTTTTGATGTGGCATCAGTTGCTTAATCGTTTCTTAGTGGACAAGTGGCAACCACTAAGAAAAAATGACTTCTGGCACTTTTGTGAGTAAAAGCAGGTGATCCAAGCATTGCATGAGTTCTGAGATGTTTATTACCTTCTTACTTTCACCTGTTTATTACTGGAGAAGTTTTATTAAGGTCCTGTCTGAGGCAAAACAGCATTTTGGGAAGATTGATGGCAGTGGGTACCAAGTGCATGATAACAAATCCATTTTGTTACTAGACCTCCCACTTGCACACTCCTAAGCAGTATGATCTGGCTTTAATATACTGTTTTTGCTGTTTATTTTTTTGTTTGTGTGTCCTGCAGGAGAATGACTCAGGAACCTTGGATACAGTTGGTGCAGTTGTTGTTGACCAAGAAGGAAATGTCGCTGCTGCTGTCTCCAGTGGAGGTTTAGCACTGAAGCATCCTGGAAGAGTTGGTCAGGTGATCATTGTACATTGCTTTTTTTTTAGTTGGGAATGATTGTTCAGGGTCACAAGCAGGTGTCAAGCAAGAGCTGTGACAGCAAACTCCTGTTCTCCCTTCCTTCCTGTTAAAGCCTGAAGGCATTTTCACTGTGTTGATATGTGAGTGTTGTTTTTAGTGTCCTCCATCAGAGTTATAAAACAGGTTCTGTAGTCAGTTACCTTCTGACAGAGAGATCAGTAAGTAATTTCTTGGGCTTAAATACCTCCTTAACACCACAAATGGTCTCTTACATGCTTACAGTCTTAAAATAAGATTTCTCTCAATATTAAGGGAAGCTGTCCTAATCAATTTTTAAATGATTTTGTGAATTGGAGGAAGTGACAAAAGTAATACAAGAACACATTAGATATTTATGATGTGTTATATATAATTATGATTATAAATTATGTATAGTTCTATTTATTATTAATGATAATAATAATATATTTATGATGTGTCACCTTATTGTTGTTAGGGAATTTTGAGGTGCATCAAAAATTTTATACTCCACTGCTGTACAGCTGTATTTTTGGTTGACATTTTCCAGTTCTCTTTTGAAATGTTTTCAAGTTTGTTTGTTTGTTTTTTTGAATGGCACAGTGAAAGAGACTTTATATGAACAGGGTTATCTTTCCCTTCATTTTCTGTTAAGCTAGGTGAAAATACTGTATCTATGACTATCTCAAGAATAATAAAAGGATATAGGAAAACGCAGTGGAATTACAATATAGATACGTTATTCTTATTCATCTTTTGTATTAATACTTGGATCTTTCTTGGGTTTCTTTTTTTTGTTAGTGTTGTTGGTTTGAAGTTTTTTTTGTATTTTCTTTTTTTTTTTTTTTTAAGGAAAGGGAGTAAACCAAAAATCTCATACACTTAAAATTCATGATCAATGTGCTTCTTTCCTTAGGCAGCTCTTTATGGTTGTGGCTGCTGGGCTGAAAATACAGGAGCTCATAACCCTTATTCCACTGCTGTGAGTACTTCAGGTATTTACTACTTTTATAAATATTTAATGAAGTTGCTGTCCTTCTCTGTAATGAGTTTGCAAATTTAAAATGCCAACATCATTTCCAGACTATATTCTAAATTTGGATTATTTATTTGCATATATATATATGTCTCTGTGTGTCAGTATTGTCTTTAAATCCATGAATTGATCTCTTGTTGGCTGCTTATATTGCCCTTTTTACTTAATTAGCAACCATGGGAATTTTTACCCTGTTTTATGTTGCATTGAAAGGACATGCTGTATTTGTTAGGTATTAAGGAACCTGTCCTCCTGTGAAGAAGAGCTTATTATTAAATGCAGAATACCTTGTGTAAAGATAATCAGAGGGTCCTTTGGATACAAAAAGCCTACATGCAGTGTATTTTCCTCAAAAATATTTCATTACTATTTCATATGAGTATTTAAGTGAATTTTTTTCTTCATCTCTCTTCTCCTTCTGAAAGGAAAGGGAAGAGGCAAAACCAAAATACTGGGATTAGTGTATCAGAAAATATTCATTCAGCAATTGTGAAAGTGATGTAAGAATTTGTTAGGAGAGCTTCTGTTCTTTTTCTTGGCTCAGGCTCAGGGTTCTGGACACACAAAAGTTTTGTGTTCATTTGATGGCTTGCAGAACACAAAATTCTTAAGGTGAAGTTATGTAAGAGTTGCTTTTACTTTTTTTTTTCCTCCCCCTAGTTGTATGAACAGCCTCAATCGTAAAAACTACTTGTAGCACTTTTTCGTAAGTGTTTGTGTCAGGTTGCAAAATTTATGGTATTGCCCACTGCACAGTGGTCAGAGTTAGCAGCATTCAGTGCAGGGAGAGGTGAAAATCTGCAGAGTTCAGATTCAGGGCATTCGACTCTGTCCTGTAGGCAGTGCAGAGTTAGGGGCCTGCTGCAGAAATAGTTGAGGGAGCGAGGTGACAGGTTGCAGAGTCAGGATTTGATAGAGGGTGAAGATAATATTTAGAAATATTCTGGGTTGCTTTTATTTCCCCTGTATTCACATCTGTCTTGGTCTGTTGAAAATTTACATAGATAAATTTTCAGTTTCATGTCAGTAAAAGCAGATATCCTTTTTGGTACTTACTCAGGGCATGGCTCTACTGAAAAGAGGAATGCCAGAAGATGTTTTTACTCAAGGGACTTTGTATTGATTTTAGTTTAATAAATGCTTACCCATGTAACCAAATACCTTTAAATATTGGGACCACATTAATTAGTGAGCACAAGTCCAATATTAGAGATTGCTTGTGGAAAAGCTCAAGTGGACAACTTTATTAAGTTCTTTAAAGCTGTTCTTGGCAAAGTCAGCTGGATTTGGAGTCTGTGTGAGTACTGACAAGCATCCTGGTGCACTCACAGGAGATGACTAGATTTAACTATGGCCTGAAATAGAAACCTCCTCTCTTTTTGCTGGTACCACTTTTGTACTGTGCTAAATACTTCGATGTTATACTATTTATAATTGTCACAAGCACATAGAAGGGCATTTGTTTGGTTCAAATCTTCCAGCTCCCATGGCATGCCCCTGATGCCAGTCCCAGTTCACTGGAGTGGCCTGTGAAGCATGGCCATCTGCTCATTCATGGGTTTGAAATTCAGACTCATGGTGTTTAATTAAACTCTTGTTTCTGTTCATTCATGGATTTGAAATTCAGACTAGTGGTGTTTAATTAAACTCTTGTTTCTGTTCATTCATGGATTTGAAATTCAGACTCGTGGTGTTTAATTAAACTCTTGTTTCTGGATTTCCTTTCAAGTAAGGATGTGTATGTCTGTGAGAGAGAGGGAGATAGAAATGTTTACAGGAAGTGAGAACTCTTCTGTAATCAATACCATTCTTTTTTCCATTTCAGAAGCTCATAATGTTTTATTTTATAATGTACTTTATGTTTAGTGCAGTTCTAAAATGTATTGATGCCTGACTCTTGTTTAAAATATGAACATCCAACAATGTGAACCATGAATTTAATTAAGGAGTAAAGGGATGGAAAATTAAATTGTAGGAAAAGTTGGAAGAATGAAACTTACGGCTTGGCTGGATCACAACAGGAGATGAGAATGGGGCATAAACATCTGCAAATATTCAGGTGAAACTGCCATGGCCAAGGAAGAGAAGAATGAATTAAGACAGATCATTGTTAAATATTTAGAAAATAAATGTACTGTCTAAACTGTAGAAGATGGCTTGATTTAGAAAGCTCCAAGATGGACGGTGCTTCTTAATAAAATATCACCACTGTCCCTTAATGTAAGTAAACCCAGACTAGACTGTATTTCTAACAGTGTTTGTACCCCCCTCTAGTAGATTTCCAAACAGGTTTTGTGTGGACATTCATTTTCTAAAAATCAGCAACAAATGCAACTTGCATGTTATGTATAAATAAAAACTGTGTATCTGCACGTTTATTTTATGTTTCACTTTACATTCAGACATTCACACCTGTGTGTAAAAGTATTTAAAACATGTACTTAAAAGAAGTCTACAATCAGTTTAAATTTCTGTGGTTTCCACAACATAACATTTTATTGTTTTAATTTCACATGTCTATTTATTTTAATTTGTCTTTGAGTCATAAATTTGGCACAAATCTGATAGTTTCTACAGGGAATTTTTTTCCGTTTTGTGGGGAGAAGGAAAAAAAGAATAAAATTAGACTGTGGTTGCTGTGGGTATTGAGTAATGTTTAATGTTTATTGTTACATTACTTCAGAGAATAGCTGACTCATCAAATCACATTTGGAATTAAAAAGAAATCTTGAATAAAAAGTTCAACTCTAATTCCCAATAAGCTTTATCAGAAGTATCCTCTAAATTATTTGGTATCAATGTGTGTTAAACCAAATAATTTTAGCTGAATAATTCTTTGGGAAATAAAAGGTTTCTCTTTTGTTGGTTTATACTTTTAAACTTCTTTTTAGTGATTGCTGAGAATAGAAATTTGAGCCTTGAGAGTTTACTATATCAGGCTCTATATTCAATCATGAGAAAGGATGTTCTTTGCCATTAGTTTCATACAAACCATTTTGAAGGGTCAGGATTTGTAAACTCTTTTCACTCCATATGTAAGGAATTGTTCATGTCTTTGGGTCTTGGAAGTGATGATCAGCTGGAGATGGAACAGGCTGAGGAAAACCTGTGGTGTGGGAAAGGAGGGTTTGGTGTAGTAATTCAGAGTAGGCAGAGTACAGACTCTGCACATTGAAATCCACGGGGAATGGACACACTGGGCTGAACCACAGCTCCAGACAGTTTGGTGGCCTCTCTCACACAGAAGGTGTTTGCAGTTCTCCAAGGAAAAGTACAGGACTGGGAAAAGCACCTCCACTGCATTCTCCAGGCTTCTGGCAATTTGGGATATTGGGACTTTATAAAATGGAGATATATTTGTTTCAATAGGTCAGGGTGACTTCTCAAGGTTTCTCTTTTCTTTTTGCTTTTAGAAGACCAGATGTTTAAATGTTGCTGGGAATAGTTTTATTCTGTGGTTACCTTTGTAGAAACTTCTTTGGAAAAAGAAAAGTTTTAGTTTAAATGCCAGTTAATAACACAGTAGGCTTTATTCTTGAATTTTTATTAATTTTGTTCTAAAATCCTCCAGTTGAAACTTCAGTGTCTTTCAGTACCTGCCTCATTAGGGAAAAAAAAGCAGACTGGAGGAAGATGTCACCACACAAATACTTAAAAGTAATTCCAAGTTCCTGTAGCTTTCCTTCAATGGTTGTGTATTATTTGGGGACGACTTGGATCTTCTGTTGGCCCTGTGGCTGCTGGGAGACTTCCTGCTTTTGCCTGTTCAGGAAGGATTTGGTATTAGTTCTGATGCCTTTTAGCAAGTTGTTTCATAAATATTTTTGGCTATTTTTATCATGTTTTTATGTTGAGTGTGCCAAAGGTGGTGGTTCTGAACTTGTTTGGGCATGACTTCAACTTTTTGCACAGTAATTTCATACCTCTAACAGTCACTTGGCCTTGTTGTTTAACCACAATGTCTTTGGGTTTAATTTTTTTTTTTTTTTTTTGGCTTTTCAAAATTTACTTCAAGGTTTACAAAATACAGGGTATTATAAAACTCTCATTTTATGGTTATAGTTTAACAGGGCCTGGGACAACTGAAATCAAAAGATGGAGACTTTCTAAAAACACTGTGGGGGAGATGGTGAAACTTAGAGGGCCTTAAATCCAAGGTTTATTCTGTAAGTTTCAGTCTAAAATTCAGTTTGTCTGTAAATGAGTAAAGCCTTTCTGATTTTCTTCCCCCCCAATCAGTTTTTTGAGACATTTTGATGTATAAACTCTGAATTATATTAAAATTGATATTTTGGTCGGGAAAAAATGATTGTGAGACTTTATTGGCAGCTGAGGGATAAACATTACAGGAGTTTAAGTATCTCAAAACCAATGTTAAAATTCAAGAAATTCAGAGAATGTTGCAGTTGCAGGCCCAGCCAAGATACCTGGGCAACCTTGACTGTGACATCTCATAACTGAGCAAGGGCCATTCCGTGTAGGAATGATGGCAGAGACAGGGGGAAAGCTTGTTAAGTGAGATGAGTGTGACCAGTGGCCTTTATTTAGTGTAAATGTAATTAACAGCTCAACTGGGTTTTGGATCAACGTAGTAGAAACCAAATCTGTGGTGTTTAAAAGCTTCTCCACGCATGTGTGCACACAGACACAAACAGAACAGGCTCCCCTCTAAGCACCCCCAGCACCTCCCACAAAAAGAGGCCAGAACCACACTTGTAAGGCTGCTTGGAACTCTTTAGTGCGTGTTTTTTGTTGGTATCTGAATGTAAACACAGGAAGATGGGTGTTATTTGGAGGGAAAACATTTGTGAACAAAACCCAACCACAGGAGAAACAATAGTCCGGTTTTTGGCTGTGCTTTAAGAAAACATTTCCTATTTTTTCCTGAGCATAAGAAGAATCAAGACTCTGTGCATATTCTTCTCATTCAAAATAATATCAAGTGTGACACTGGATCTCCTACCCAGGTGGAATATCTGTGATGATTGTGAATATTCATTCACTAACTGTGCCAAAAGTAATACTGCTGGGAAAGGAGGCAGGCTGTATCTTTCCAAGGAGATAAATTGAAAAGTAGTAATTCTCTTTGGATATACAGAACCTTAACAATAAATATCAAGGTAAATACAAAATGACAGTAACAGCTAATGCAGGACACTTTGAAAATGCAACCCAAAGTGGCATCTTGGAGTAGAAGTGTAAAGACTGAAAACCATGTCTTGAATTTCTTTCATCTTTACAACAGCAGGAAATAAAAAGCATACAAGGGATGGATGTGTTTTGTGTCTAGGTATCAGCCATTGAAGCCAGCAAACCTTTAATACTGCATTTCTGAAGATAGGTCTTGCATTATTTAAAAAATGCAGAAATTCTGCAACACAAAGCTGCAAAATCTCCAGCTTTTACTAAAATGTATTTGAAGAGACTGTTTGGTGCAAGAAAGGCACATAGGTTATTCTAGGGAGATTTAAAATACGACATAATTCATGATCCCAAAGAAGAAGGAGTAGAAGCTTGAAAGACTTTGAGCTCGTTCAGAAAAATTAAAGGTGCTAACAAACATAATTTGGTTTTAGGGCTGAGCCAGAGTTGGGTTTTGTTGAGAAGGTAGTGGGGATATCAGATTTCTGGAAATACCAGATTTATTTATGAGGTGTAGTTGAGGATTCTGTCTGGGAAGGGTCTTTCAGTGATGTCTTGCTCTGCTCCCCTGTGCAGAATCTTTTCTTGAATGGAATGAAAATCAGATAGAGAAAATGCAGTGTTTTAGGAATACCTGTACAAACTGTATTTATTCTGTGTAAACATCCTTGAGAGTCTCTTGTGTTGGTGAATTCACCAAGATCCTAAAAAATTGTTAAGGTCTCGTGACAAAAGCAGTGGCTTCTGTTCTCATAAAGGCATTTTAGAGATTAGATCATAATGCTTTAAAAGCTGTGTTGGATATACATTTGTAAATATAATGCATCATTCCATGAAGGAAAAGTAGCACACTTTGTGTTGTGAAGAATCACAGAATTGTTTAGTTTGAAAGGAATATGAAAGTTCTAGTGGAGGTCTAGTCCAGCCCCCTGTTCAGGGAGATTTCTCTTGGTTTTTAAATTGACATCAATAAGGGAATTAATAGATTCACTGTTCCTTGCCCCACCTTTCCCTGCTCAAACTGTGTGTTCCCATCTGTCGTTCTTTCCTGTCCATTGTGTGTCTGGTGGGTGCTTTTGCAGGCAATATAGAGCAGGTAATGTGGAATAGGATGGAATAGGAATGACACCTGTGCAGAGGTGGGCTGTGGTTGTTAAATTGGTTGTTGAGCTATGCCCTCAGCCAGTACTTTGGTCTCCTTATGGAAGCCACTGATCTGTAGATTCCTACTGAAAACTCCTTTTGCAACCAAACCACAGTGATGTGCAAATCTACGGAGTAAATACTTTTCAGAGAAGCTTTAGTGCAAATAAGTTGACTTGTAATGCATAACTTTGGCTTTGTGATTGCTTTTTGTTGAGGGCAGTAGTGGCTGTGTTAGGATCCAGTGAGTGAATACCTGGCCAGTGCTGTTTTGTGGATTCATGGAATGGTTTGGGCTGGAAGGACCTGAGGGGATGAAACCCCTCTACCCTGGGCAGGGATACCTTCTCCTAGACCAGGCTGCTCAAAGCTCCAGCCAGCCTGGCCCCAGACAGTTCCAGGGATGGGGCATCCACAGTTTCCCTGAGCAACTTGTGCCAACTTGTGAATTACATTTGTAATGTGATTATAAATCTTGCTTCAAACTTGCATGTGTTATTAGCCCTTCTATAAAACACAAATGCAGCATTGTCTGTCTGGCCTATCCTTCTGAGTCCCAATGCCCAGAGGAATTTCACATGCAAATCTTGTATCCTGTACAGATTGTGAGATAGATATTCTGATACAATTAATCTCTTTCTGGACATATGTATTATCTCTCGAAATCAGTCTGGTCCTGTAAGATTTGGGGATTAAGAGGTGATTTAATGCATCACAGATGAAGCAGCTGCATATGGAGAAGAGTTATGTCATTGTTACCATGAACCAGAGGGTAGGGTGGAGGAAGAGGAGGGAAGAGGAGCTCTATCTCCAGACAGATCAGTATTTACTATGAAATGAATGTTTCTGTCAAGAGTTCATTCAGCCTTTGTGTACAGATGCAGTTGGGAGGCTTCAGTGCTGTAGTATGTGGTGTGTGAGCTAACTCAGCACCACCAGGAGTCTGGGAGCAGAGAGAGGAAGCCCCAGGCAGAGAAGGTTTGTGGGAATGGTGAATTAAACAGCACTGCAGTGTTCAGAGCTGAGGGGTTTGTCACCACAGTGATCAGAATGGTTGGTGGATTGCCTTTGGAAGGCTTGCTGGGAAGCACAACTGGGTGGATACAGTGATCAGAGTGCTTATAGCCCCTCGACATTTTAATTGGGCTTGATGTTGTGATATCTCTCAGGCTTGAAGGTGCAGGGGCTTGTGGAAGTTGCAGCCTCGTGCAGAAGGCTCAGGGCTCGCTGAGCAGGGCCAGCAGCTGGGCAGAACCAGCTCCTGCTCTGGACACTTGGTCCTGGCCCTGCTGCTGGCCTTGCCCAAGTGCCTTGAAATAAGTGCAGGGATAGAAAGTGAATTGGAGATGGTGGCAGACTGAACTCCTTTTCTGTGTCTTCACTACTTTTCTGGGATTAGGAGTAAGTTTTATATTAAGGTTTTATGCCTTTAGTCAGCAAACACATAAGCTACTGCCTTCCTTCCTTCCCTGTAAGCAACAAGTGATGTAGTTTGGAGAGTTGTAGTGTTTGTACAGACATCAGTAGCAGCAAAGCTTCTGAGGAGGGCCTAGGCAGAAGAGTTGGCTTCTCTCTTTACACCTGAACTGAAATTAATCTTTCAAAATCTATTAAATGCAATGAAAAATGTAAAAAGTACATCCACTTTAAGGGACCTATGTTTTTTCAACATTCTAACCTCTCCTGGAGGTACATCTGAAATTCTTTTTGTTCACAGTAACTCAAGAAACTTTTAAAATAAATTTTCTGCCATTTACCACTATTTAGAACTTAAAGATTCATTTATTTGGCATTGTATCTCGCTAACCCTTTTTTTTCTTATCTGTAAAATTGTAGAAAAGCTGAAAGAATTCTTCTTCAGAGTGATTTTAGTTTATTTTTCCCATATTAAAAAGGTAGAGACAGAAGTGTTTTCCTACCTTTCCTTAGAGAAGATACTTTAGACACAAGTTTGTCTGCATGTTGAATTTGTCTTTTGTTATCTTTGAAACCTACCCAAATTTACTAAAGTTTCAACCTTTTGGAAAATATCCATTGCATTTTCTTAGTAGATAAATCATCTAAGAGTATTCTGTCTGCAGCAGGAATGTGCTCCATTGAGCCCTCCAGGATCAGTGCTTCAGGAATTGGACAGGACTTTGTCTGCAGGTGTTTTTTCTGGCAGTAGGTCAGTAATTTAAAAATTTCCCCTCCTAGTATGAAGAGAAGATACAGCAGCTGATAAGAGTAAAAAAAAGCTAGAAGTTATGTAACTTTAATTTAACACTGTAGTGCATCCTGGTGGATTGCGGCGTTTTGTCTTTTGAGAATTATACATTAAAATTTTATTTCAGTATGTAACTACCTGCATCACTGTCTCCCCAACTAAATATTTTTATTGTACTGTATTTTGTTTTTTAAAATCACTGCCTTGAAAGTTTTTAGTCAGCTCTTTCTAGAGATGCAGGAAATGATGAGCAGAGCTTACTGAAATACAGGTTTCACTGTGTTTCCATTAGGCATAACTAGAAGTTATCCAGGAAATAAAGCAGAAATAGTAATTATTTAACATGTCAGCTGACACTTTAGAGACTACTATTGAACTGAAAACAACATCAAAGCTTAACAGGACAGAAACAGCAGGGCCAGGCTCAGACTGTGCTGTGTAGAATAGATGATAAACTACAGATAACCTGGAACTTCTGTCTTTAGCTTCTGAAAAGAGAAGAGTCATACTTTGGCAGTGGAGCAAACTAGATTCATTTTCCCATTCTTGGCTGTATGTGAGTACCACAAGTTTCCATTCTGTGCTCCTTTAAAACAAGCTGCAGCACTTTGTGTCGAGGTACGGCGTGTTTCCGAGCTCGACAGGCTCCTGCAGCCTGTCAGGGCTCCACCAGCGCTCTGCTCGTGCCTCGCAGAAAGCAAAGGAGATTTTCATTTCTCCCTCCATTCAACAGGAGCCTCTTTCATGTCGGAAAATTGAAAACGCGTGTTTTTCAGCGTGCTGCGGGGATGTGTGTGTGCCCTCTGGCACACCTGGTTCTCATTTCCTGACTTGAAAGCATCTCCCATCAAAAGAAGCAGAAAAACAATTCCTCTCTGACACGCTGCTCGGAGGCCCTCGCTCTGCACAGGGCCTTCCTTTGCTTTGCCATCTTGGGCCCATCGCAGCGACATTATGAGATGCAGAGCACACACTGAATGGGATGCTCAGCTTATATTGTGCTGGGTTCTTTCTCCTCTTGTTGTGGTTATTTCAAGCATTAGAAATCTTCTTGAGAAGTCACTACGCTGAGGAAAAACCCCAGTGATTCAATCCTTAGTTTTTTGCATGGAGCTCAAATGAAAGATCCAAGTCTGTAGCAAGTTAAGGTTAGCATAACCTGTGAATTGAAAATTAGTTACTGTTTGGTAACTTAATTATCAGAAAGATTAACATTTAAAAATTCTAGCTCAAATTTATTTTCAAAATAGTTTGCAATGTAAGATAGTATCTAATATAATAGCTAAAAATTGAAGATGTTAACAATCTTAAAAAATAAAAACAAAAACATCACAGAGCCCCCCCCTTAGTAACTTGGTTGTTATGGAAGTTGTGCATAGGCTAACTAGCAAATTACTACTCCTGAATTAGTAACTCAAGGAACTACTGATACATCCAGAACAGCTAAATTACAGTAAGGTAACAGAAGAAAAAGAGCCTATAAAAAAGAAAGGTTGTAGATTCCTGACTGTTCTTATACAAATCTTGTAGTAATGAATGAGAAGTATTTAAATAGGAGGTAAAACTGTATTATTCTCATAATTACTCATTTCAATACCCACAGAAAAGGGAAGTTCTGTTTCACCGTTGGTCTGCCTGGCACTTTGAAAGAAGCACTGCATCAAAAACTGTATTGTGGCATGATGCAAGATAGGTCTCTCTGAAAATCAGTGTTGGTGTTTCTGTATGATCTTCAAGTGATTTGGTATATGATCTTCAAGTAATTTTCAGGCAGGAATAGAAGCTTCGGGTTGAAGACAGGTTTTCTGGGATCTCTTAGAGTTTTGTTTGGGTTTGTAGTTTATTTACAAAATGAAGGTGTTGTGGCTATTAAGCCTCATTCTTCTTTCCTTCCCTTGTCATAGGAATCTGTTGCCATATATCCCTAGAGCCTTTAGGAATCTGTGTATTCTTTCCCCTTAATCTAGGAGGCTAGAAACTTGCATCAAAATATCCATCTGTATGTTTCTGTTTATTTTTCATAATGGATGGCACCACTTGCTCTTCCTCTACCCTTCAATGCTGTAACCTCATTATAGAAGGTCACCAAATTTGTCAGGCATGATTTATTGAAATAGTCTCTGGAAACTCTCTGTTTTCTGTAGAGGAATTTTTGCCTTTGCCAGTAGCAATCCTAGAGGAAGGCACTTCATTGTCCTTAGCCCTGCAAAGATGGACAGCAACAGTTCCAGCAACAGTATTTTTGTCAGCAGAGGAGTTACAAGTAGGCAACGTGGTGTTTGCAAAATATCACTGTGTTAGGAAAATAATTTGTTTACTATATCAAACAGTTATTTCAGTGTGAAGCACTAATTTAACTCAGTAAATTTTTCCAGCTAGTCATCTCATTCTTGAGTCACTCATGTGTGAAGTCTTGGGGAAGCATTTGTCTGTCATTGCAAAATACTCATCTTTGAAATATAATGAGCTTCAGGTTACTGAATCATCATAACTGGGAAAGGATAATAAAGTGATTTAAATTCTGTTTACAGGAAAGTTACTAAAATGAATGTATTTGAAAAGTGAATGTAGAATTGAAAGATTCTTTGTGGGAGTCCCTCTTGGGTTGGTTGTAGTACTATTCAGTGAAAGAAATGCCAAATGTATTAAAATTCACAGTTAAATGTAGTATAATGTGAGGTAGTTAAGCAGATGAACCAGATTTACATTTTCATCAACTTGTGTGCATGATTTGGAAATGTGTTTAAGTGGCTTTCACTGGAGCTGCTGTCGTGAGTCATGTTAATACAACTTTTTTGGAAGCTGGCTAAGGCTGGCGGTTACACTAAAGTGAGTGGAACTATAAATTTGAACCCACAACTTTATATTGTAAGTTATAAATCAGTTTTGATTGCTCTAGTAATGTATACATTAATTTTGTGCCTAGTTCTAGTATTATCTACAGTGTGTCCCCAGTTAGGGGCTATACAGACATATAGATCTGCTAAACCTGCAGGAGGTTTGGTTCTGACTTGAGATAATAGAAAGTGTAATGGCTTTTCTCTGCCTGTATCTGGTCAAAGTATGTGAAACACTGCTTAGTTGCTCTTTTTTTCTTCTTCAAAAATAGATGTTCCTACATCAAAAACTACAGTAACAAATTTTTCTTTTCCAAATGGGGGAATTGTTTTCCTTAGTTATCTGTCCCTGCAGACTGCCAGCAAGTGAAGTGTTGAAAGATTGTTACATACACTGCCAGCAGCAGTCTGTAAGTTTGCTGCCTTATAGGTTGACATAAATATGACAAAAAGAAATAACTTTGTCTGTGGGGATGTAGAGATATGTGATGTGTTAGTAGAATTGCAAAGCTGCTTTCCTTGTGGTTGATCCTGGATCACATCCGTGGGCTGCAGCTGTTCTTAACCCATATTAAGTTTTCTCTCTCTGAAATTTTTTTGGAGCAGACTTGATGTTATGGGAACTCTTCAATAAAGTCATTCTCTTTGTGGGGGGAAATAACATTATACGTCATGCTAAAAAATAGCCATTGTTTTTTTGATGCCAATTTAGGAAGACTGTGAAGTAGTAACATCTGGTTTTATTACTTGATGCAATGGAGATGCATAGACGCCCTCTGATTTTTGTGTCTCATTTGTTTCATTCCTATTCTAAGTCCTCTGTTTCTTATTCATATATATATTTAAACATATTACATATTATATTTTAAAGGTACTAACAGTTGTTTTTCAAGAAAAAGACAGCTTCCTCACTTTTTGCTGGAGCATATGCCTGTTTAGTTTTGTTCTTTACAGCAAAACTTCATAGTGATTAAAGTTTCTTAGTTCAAAAAAAGTAATGTCCATGTTGTGTTCTATGGGAAGAATGTATCTTGTGGGTTTTTTTCATGTTCTTCATCCATCACTTTGGAATAAGTAGTAGATATTTCACAGTTCTGTTGTGGGCAGGAGCTTCTGAGTGTGGGTGTGATGAGGGCAATGAATGCTTACAGACCCTCCTGTAAGCAGCTGCTGAGGTTGCTCTCTTGAAGATTATCTCCTAACCAGGACACTTCTCTCATTAACTAGAGAGCTTGACAGTCTCAAAGAAAACAACTTTCTCCTTTGTGCTCTCAAGAACGACTTCCCTTGGCTGGGTAATTGTTGTAGTATTTTGGCTCTTTGATTTTCCTCTAAAATTTGTAACTGGTTTCTACTCAGTCTGTTTGCTATACAAAGAATTTTTTTGTCTTTCTGTTGCGCCAATTGGATGTAGATTCAATGCCAAAGTGTCCCACTTCAAACAGCTCAGTTTAGCTGAATTGGATTAATCAGGAGACACTGCCCATTAGCAGGGACACATAACTGAAGACCAAGGTATTTTTTTTGATGATTGAACATAGCAGGATTTTGGGACACATGTGCACAATTTTTCAGCAATCTGGTCTCTGGGGTGATCCTCTGACATCTAATGCATCTGTAGTGCTCCAGAGGGGTTTCTTTGTTTGTTGGGGTTTTTTGAAATCTTGGAAATGAGTGGGGTAATTTTTTTTCCTTCTCTATTAGCAATCTTTGAAAAAACTCACTGTGCATTTAAAGAGAAGGGTATAATTGTGTGACAGGTAGCCAGAGAGGGAGATTCTTGGAGTAGGTTACCATGTTAATTAGGGTTTAAAATGGTGAGAAAAACTAGAAAACTAGAAAAACACAGTCTGTGAGTCTAGAAAACTAGAAAAACACAGTCTGTGAGTAGCTGCAGTACACAGTGCCAGACCTGCCAATGTGTTTGTGCCATGTTGTACCCAAACCAGTCAGCTCTAAACTCAGCATATGCACAGCAATGAGAGACTCAGCAGGCTGCACTGGAGCCACTTTGGGTTGGGTTTAATGATTAATTTTTTCTTTATGCCACATCTAGGCTGGCTTCAGCGAGTGTCTCTGTTCTGGGCTTGTTAGTGCTTCCATAAAGTGTGAGTTACCTGTGGAGACTGAGCTGCCTTTGTCTGCAGCCAGCCCTGATCTCTTACCAGCTCCAGTTCCCTGCCACTTGGAAGCAACTAGGTTGTTTCCAGCCATAAATTTGGGTCTGGAGGCTGTGTAGGTGTATTTATGTAGTTCTGTACCTAGTAAGTCCAAATGGATTATAGCAGATTTTTTTATGGTTCCAGTGCTTGCATCATCTTGTTGTATTTAATGAGAAATGTGCTAGAAATATTTAGATATAATTGGGAATGGACTGTATCTGACTTCTCTCTGTATATTCTGGTGTTTACTGGAGTTTTAGGCACTGATAAGTCACAAATCTTATCAAAATAAGTAACACTAATAAGACTAATAAGTAACAAATAAGTTACACTACCTGTAAGTAGTCACTTACAGGTAATTTGAGATCGTTGTTACTTTACAACTCTACATTAGTTATGATTTTTTCTTTCCTAACTGAATAACACAGTTCACCTGGCTCTTCATTAAACCTCTTCTGCCCTTGAGGAAAAACGTCAACAAGCAGGAGGCAGAAGTAGTGTAAAGACCTTGGTCTATGTGGAGAAGGTATCAGCAGTGAGTTTTCCCCTCCAACAAAGCTCAGTTGGTTCAGAACATGCACGGTGCCGTTTGGCTGCAGCTGGATGTCCCAAAGCACAGCACAGGAAGGGAAAAGGATGTAGGAGAAAAAATAGCAGGTGTGAGTGTT
Source organism: Prinia subflava (assembly GCF_021018805.1). Taxonomy (NCBI): domain Eukaryota; kingdom Metazoa; phylum Chordata; class Aves; order Passeriformes; family Cisticolidae; genus Prinia; species Prinia subflava. The sequence continues at coordinate 108,462,575 of NC_086248.1, read as the reverse complement.
CCTACAGAACAAGAGTAGCAGTCATGACCTGCTTGTCTTCAGCAAAAACAGGTTTCAGGGGATAGGTACAGAAAGCACAGAGGCAATAAGTGATTGTTTGCAGAAGCTTTTTGATTTCTTGAGGACAAACCTTTAAAAATGACAGCAATTTATATTAGGAGTCCAATGAGCAGCCACTTTGGCAAAAATTCATGGCTGAATTCCTTTATTCCTGTGTTGTAAAAAGGCTGAATCAGATGGACTGAGTAGAAGATTCTGTCGTGCAAAAGGAGTTACTGTGCACTGAAGTTGTTCTGGGTTTGAAGAGTTGCACGCAAGAATCATTCCCAGGAGAGTGATTAGTAAGAGGATTCTGTCCGGATAGAGATGCCAAGTCAGAGACAGTGTTGCTGTTTCTTCTATCTGTACTTAACTTCTGTTTGGTTTATGATTTTGTGGAGTCAAAATTTCAGGAAAGTTGTGAGCAAACCACTGACTTAGTTGAATCTTTGAGTAACTCTGTGTCAACCTTTTTAAAAATAAAAACATGTGGCAGAAACTTGTCATCTGCATCAGTATGAAGAAACTCATTATTTTGCATCATCACAGCCAGATTAATGTGATGATGTAAATTAATGGTAGGATATCTGTATTTTGACTATTCCCAATTTTAATATTTCTTTAGGTTGTGGAGAGCACCTTGTCCGGACCATACTGGCCAGAGAATGTTCGTGTGCTTTGCAAACAGAGGATGCCCACCAAGCTCTCCTAGAGACTATGCAAAACAAGTTTATTGGTGAGTATTTGCCTAAATGTCACCCAAAATAGTTGAAAATGCAAGTAACTCTGTTAAATAAAGATACTTACTCTTGCATTTTCTGTTGAAGCCTTGTGTTGCAGTTGGCTTCAGATTTAGTGTTGTGTTACATCTGAAAAATGTTAAACTACAGAAGAATATATTAGGAAATTTAAAGGAAAACCCTTGGAAATACCTCAATTGTTATGTGAGTCATAGAATACCCGGAGAGGTTTGAAGAAAGAATTTCCTGTCTGAATCATGGGCTGTGGTGTACAATTGCATATTTTAGAATTGATGGGTTAGGAGCATTAGTAAAAATTATTCTTCATGTTAACCCTTTTAAAAATAGTAGACCTCAAAACCATTTCATGTTCTAATTAAATGCTTTGGACAGACAGATTCTAGTTTGCTATTTACATCCTAAAACTAATTTCTTGGAAAAGTGAAATAAACTTAGTTAAAAAACCACTTTTTTCTTTGGTTTAAGAGAATTGTGCAATATGTCTTCAATTTCTTGTAAATATAGATCTCATTTTCTTTCCTCAAGTCATAAGCAAAATATGAATGTGGATTTTTCAAGTAACCATAAAATCTTGCCCTTTTGAAAACTCCAGTGAAACTTGTGGCACATATGTTGACTTGCAGTGTTTTCATACCCCTGAAAATTTTTCAGGCTTTAGAATCCACGGACAATTTTCATCTTCAAAATTTCTTATGGACAACATAATACTTGTACACTGTGTTGCCAAAGCTCATTTTGTGATGCTTTAATTAGAATTGAAAGAGGGACATACACACACCTTTTGGGGTCTTGCCAAACAACTTCTTGATTTCTTTTTATAGTGTTGAATCCATGTTAGATTCTTCTTCTGACATTTGACTGTTTGAGGGGAAGTCACATTGGAAGACTACACTTGATAATCTGCTACTGTAGTAGTTTCTAGGTGTTTTGAGAGTTCAGAACATTGTGTGTTCCCCCAAAAAATTCCAACCCAAGCAGCAAAAATGTAGCTTTTTCTATTTAATCACTCATTCTGGTGCACAGTGGTACAAAATTAGGAATTTGTGTACCCAGAAGAAGCGTTTGGGAAGGATGCTTGTGGTAGCTTTGCTGATTTGTAGCCAGCTTTGCAGATGTTGTATGGAAGTGGCCTAACTTTGGGAAAGTCAGATCTTTAGTCCACACTCTCAAAATTTATTGTGCTGTTTGTGGTGAGAGTAAAAGCAAGCCCAAATTGTGTGTAGCCTTCTGCAGTTTCATATTAGTGCATGTACACACACCAGATGGAAAGCTACTGATCAAGCAATTCATAGAGACTGGCTGATAAAAGCCCAAAATTTAAATTTTTTTCGTTAAAGGTGCCTTCTTCAAGTTGCTTTGAGTTTTCTGGGTTTTCTTTGGTCTGTTTGGTAATGGTTAGCAAAAAACACAATTCTCGTTTTGCTGTTTAATGCAAACATATTTTGCCAGCATAACAGATGTTTTCATTTAAATGTTAACTGGCTCCTATGTGGTATATACATTGTGCTCTTTAGTGGACATGTGAAAATGTTTCTGTTGGAGATAAGAGCCTATTAAATGTTGCTGAAGTTTTTGTTACACCTGAACTATCAATTGCAGAGAAAGAGGAGCTGCTCTGACAGAAGTACCAGGATGAATTATTGCCTTGGGAAAACACTAAACCCAGCTAAACAGCAGAAAGTGAAAACAGTGAGAGACAGGATTAAATTAATGCTCTTCGTGAAAAGAAATTTGAAAAAAACGTTTATATAACATTTATATAAATGCTCTGTAATTCCTTCTTTAAAGTTTTAATTCAGGACAGGTCTGGCTTGTATTTTCAGAAACTTACCACTGCAAGCTTCTGCTGCCTGACAGCAGGAATGTGCAGTATCTGCTCTGTTACACTCTGGGCAGTGCTGATGTAGGGAAAAAAGACACAGCCACTTTTGGTTCTTGTGTAGGTAAAGAAAACATAAAATCATAGAAAACATAAAATCTAGTTTGTGCTCAGCTGTCCCGTGAATGAATTTTGATCAAGGAAAACACCAAAATCCAGGTATATCTTGCTGGTAACATGTGACATAGTATTGAGTTTGTAGCTGGTGGAGAAATTTTGGAGATCTTGGCAATCGTGCAGATGGAATGCCAAGTTGCATGCAGCAAATACAGTGCAACAGTTAAAAATGTGCATTACACTTAAAACAGTAGGTTTATATTAAATAGGCTAAATATTTGTACTAAATATACTAAATTTGCTGTGACTTTCCATAGGTGGTGTGCTAGTTGATGGCACAGGATATGTGGTATGTGCAGGATTTCTTACTGTGAAACAACAGGATAAAATGGGCTAATGCACTCCTTGCTGAGTGCATGGATGCTTCCCTTGCCTTCCTTAGAACCCTGCTTTGTGGTCTTGGCAAACTGTCACCAGAATTATAATGGAAAAAAAGGCATTGGAAAAAAATCCAGCCTTTACCAAGCTGAGCTCGAGTATTTTATCAGAAGTCAAAATGTGTGTTACTTGTATCAGCGGAATGAACAGCTGATTTTGGCAATTGCCATCAGATTGGTGCTTCCTGTTTACAGGACTCTGCGGGTCTCTGCAGAGCCTGGGAATCCTGCCAGCTAGGGAATGCCTGGCTCAGACACTGAGTGCTGTTTAAACAGCAGGTGATGAGCAAACTCATGTCAGATGTGCTGCTCTCATCCTTTCCCAGAGCCAGCTTACTGTGGAGAGTGCACAACTGATGGTTGAAGCAGAGGTGAGAGAAATTGAATTTAGACTTTTTTGTAAATGGAATGGGCTCCATATCTTTTAGTTAAAGAGCACAAAAGGCTTGGTTCCCAGTTAAAGAATGGTGTTCTGTAAACACAAATACCTTCCAAACAGAGGAACAGAGGATTTTGTTACTCATCATTCCTTTCAAATGCAGCCAAGTTTGTGGAATGTAGACTTAGAGTAAATATTTGTGTCATCTCATTGGCGGGAAATCTGGGCTTTTAACTGTGGCAGCATTACCAATGGTACTTTAAAACTTCCCTATGAAGTATTAGAAAATAATGAGCTGAAAGACATAGTTGGAATCTGATATTTGTTCTTTCCTTAGCAGAAATATGTTTCTCTATTCTTGTATTTTTAAACTGTGCTTCAGTTGAGTGAAGTCTGCAGAAAGGTAATAGCAGAAGGATAAGGCTGACACTTTCTCTTCTAGAAATTTAGTGTTAAAATCCTCTCTTCTGAGCAGGACTTTGGACAGCTAGGAATCATAGAATATTAATTTCCTGATTATTCGTTATGCTTGCTGGGGAGCAAAGAGCCTTGTACTTTAACAGTAACAAGACTGTGACTGGTATTGCACACTGTTATAGTTACTTTATATTGTATTATAGTTTCCTTTGGTGCTGCATCACTCTAAGCTGTGTAGTATCCCTTGTGGTTTTCTAGCAGAGGAAACAAACCATGGAAGCATTATTATGCTTCTCCATGACACAGAGGAAAAGATTTCAGAAGAGAATGACGTGATCCTGAATTTTCATAAACACAATGTGATGATGTTCCACAAGGATTTGTATAGGTCTTCCCTGTGCATCTCCATGTCAAAAGCATTAGGATTTTACTGATCTGTGGTATCCTCAGTTATTTAATTGCTTAAAGTCTTCCCTGTAAAGTTTTAAAGTGCAGGTGTTTTCCCTTGCAGCTGCTTTAAAAGTTCAATATAGATGTTGTAACTTTAACGTATCATGAAATATCAAGACCTCTGACTTGAGACAGCTTGTGCTTAAACATTAATTAAACAAATAGAGTTTCACTCACACAGTGCACAAGAAGGTTTAGAATTGTTTAGCTGTATCCCCTCTGTTAAAACTGGGGGATGCTGAGGCACTTCATTGGTTATACCACACCACAGTCAGTGTTTAGATCCAGGTTTCAAGCCTTTGAAAGCTGATGTAAACAATGAAGCTGGTAATGGTTTCTCTGCTCTGGAAGAGTATGAATGTAAAACATCTGATGAGTAGCTGGCTCATCCTTCAGCTGGGTAAGTGTAAATAAAACACTTCATTTGCAGCTTAGTGTTGAATCTGTGCTAGAATGGTTCTATGGGGAAGAAAGGGCCAGGATCAGAAGTGAACAACTCATATCAATCCCTTGGTCTGGAGGGAGCAATCCTCATCACGTGAGAGCTTTAATTCACAGGAGGTGCTGAAAAAGAAATGTTCTTCACTTGTAACTGTAGCTCCTCCAGAGCAAGGCTGAATGTTGAGGCCATTTTTTGCTTCAACACTTGTGAAATATTTCAGTTCTGTCCCTGATCAGTGAACCTGGGTCGTGGTGTTCAGCTCTTGCAGAACTTCATGGGAGCAATGAATGTGGAGCTGCTGTGAAGACCAGCTTGCTTGTTTCTGAGAGACCTTTGCTGCAGATTAATAACATACAAAACACACAAATAAACATGGGATAATGCTTTCTGTATGTCACACAGCAATAACAGACTAGTTGAGCTTTGAAGAAGAGAAATGTGCTTTGTAAAATGTAGTTTTGTGACTGAGGAAGGTGAGGATTTGACCAAAACTAATGAAATACTGGGTTTGTTTGATTTTGTCCTACCCTTCTCTCTGGTGTGGCCAGTCAGTGCTAACATTATGAGTTAATGCTGCAGTTGGAGTTTTACTTTGGATATTTCATGTCACATTCCTGGGAAAGGAGCACTGAGCTTCATGAGACTTAAAATTATATTTAAAGCCCCAGGTTTTTGTAATCTTGTCATTAGCAAGCTATTAGATCAAAGATTTATCCAGCACTTCTGTTTTATTGCAGCAGAAAACAATCTTTTTGGCTAGTAGGCATATTTTGGTTCTATTTTAACTAAATTTTGAATTTGTACAGGAAAATCTATCTTTCTGAAGAGTAGAGAGAGAGGAAAAATGGTGTAGGAGGTGGGAGCCAGATCACTTTTTCCTTCTAATGAGAAACCATTCTACCTTTAATATTTGTGGCAGTATTTTAGTTCCATTTTTTCTCCTCCTCTTGAAATACTAATTAAATATATATATAAAAAAGTCATTACCTATATCGTTACTTTTTACAAAAGTCTGCTGTGTTATTTCCTTTTCTCAATGGGTTGATTGTAACAAAATGAGTTTTAGAACTAAATTAATGAAAGATGTTCCTAACGTTTGAATTCACAGTGTTTTGAGAACACTCAGATTAATTCCTGTGTATGGTACATGGATTCTCTTTAGAAATAAAGTATAATACTGCATTTGTACCATTATTTTTACAGATTTAATGATGGATGCATAGCATTCGGCTGTCTGGAATTTTGCTTACCATAGTCCTACTCATTTGCACTGTCTGGTTTGTTAAAATACACTCTTTAGCATAATTGTAATCATCATCAGTAGGTCTGCAAATCTAGAAAGGTCCTTGTTTAAAAAAGGTATTATATTGAATCCCTGTATTAACATTTTTGAAAAATTGCTTTAAGTGGAAAATAAGTAACTTTTAAACAATATGCTGTTCAGCATGTACTTAATTTGGCTTAGGATCTGATTTTTAAGAGCAGAGAAACAGCCTGAATTTACTGTGACATAGAATGCTGTAATGTTATTACTGTATGCAGCTGGTTTTTACTGACTTTTTTAGAGGTGGATTCCCCATAACTTAGGCAGTGAATTGGAGACATCCACTGTATTGTTGCTGATTTCACACTAGAGAAGATTTAGCTGAACTTGCTGCTGAAGGCATTTGGGCTGGGTGAGGGTGTAGTCCCAGAATTTGCTTCTGATGTCTCTGGGAATGGCAGCCTTCAGCAGAAACGGGGAGCAGGGTGGCCCTTGGGAGTGGCGTGGGTGGGAAGATCCCGAGTCTTTGTGGGGGAGTGCAAGTGGTGTGTCTTCTCCATTTTCTTGTGTTTGGAGATGAAAACAAGGGGGATGTGCTTTTCTCAGACTTCTCCCACCGTTCCAGAATAATGCTCATTCTGCAGGTGATGATGAAATGGTGCAGAAGATCAAAAGGGCAACAAGGCTATGTTTGTGTGTGTAGGAGAGATCGTGTCTCCCATCATCCTTGCTTTGTTTGCATAACACAACCTTTTAAGACATTTGGTTCAATACTCCATTCAAATTATCTGCTACAAGTCACTTTAAGTTCTTTTATTCATCTCTGTCTCACACCAGTAGCACTGTTACAAAGTTAGTGCAGTGTGACCTGGTTTCATGTGGCGTAACCAACATTTCTTCCTAGTCCAAGGGCCCAACCTGTGTCACTCTTAAAGAAGTCAGTGTCTTGCCCATCAATATGGATATTGAAGTTAAGACTTTTATCACACTTTTATCAGGTGCAATGCTGTTACATGAATCCTTTCCTGGGATTTTCCAGCTGCAGTAGGGTGGCAGTGTACTTCAGCAAAGGCTGAATTAATACAGTCAGTTTTCCAACTTTTGGGTGGCCTCCAAAGCCTTCGAGTTTTGTGGATTGGTAATAAAGCTTCCATGGTTCATAATCTTTGAAGGAAGCAATTTGTTCATAAAACAATTGTGTGCATACTTAGGGCAGCATAATGGACACCATGTTTAATGTCAATAAATAAATGCTATTTATGCTGACAGAACTGGGGCTCGCAGTTGTTCATGTAGAGGTTGAGCATCTTTTTGGATGAAGTTGTAAGCTGAAGACTTTGTCTTATGTGCTTGGAGCTCAAGTTTTAAATTACTTATTTAAACCTTCTTTCAAAGTAAGTTCCAAAAAACACTTGCTTTAAGTGATTTTCTTTTTATTCTGTGTTTCACTGAAGATGAACATTTAGTTCTTGCAAAGAAATCCCTGTAAAAATGGAAGAATTTTGATGAAAATGCAGTGTTATATGTTCTTCTGCAGTCTCTACATGGAAAGAAGCCTTGTAAGGTTTCAAAAGACGACATACAAGTTACTCAGATTACTGAAAATTTGATCAGATAGTTGACAATAATACTGGGAAAATGAAGAAATATGTAATTAGCTTATTTGCAGACTTCCCTTTCATCTATTTTTTTCAGAGTGTGGGAGAAACAAAATCTCTTAAAAAGTGATTAAACTAATGGAAGCATTTCTAGAACAAGACTTCAGTGGCACCAACTCAATAAACTATAATCAGTAGTTACTGTCTACTATTATGTGTATTCATACAGTCCCAGTGTTTTACTGTGGCCTTGACTAGCCAGTCTGCTGTGAGTACTGATTGCTGGCTGTGTTCTGATGAAATAAAACATTTTTAACCATTCTAATTAAAGATATAATTCATGTTTTTCACTAGAACCTTGGAAGAATCTTCCACAGCCCTTGAAAGGGAAGGAGAAACTGCTTATTAAAAACAAATCAGAACTTTTTTTGTCTCTTTGCAATGACTTTTTGCCACAGCCTGGCTTAGAGCCTAAGTCATTTGTGCAGTTTAGTGTGAGATTGGGTCTGCAGGCCAAGTTCAGGTAGAGGCATTGTCTTTGAAGAGCCTGATTTTGACTTGGGTGGTAAAACTCTTCACAACTTTCCAAGCCTTGTGTTTCTATTTTAGCCACACAAATTTTCCTGTTCTGTTGTCTATTACCTTATCATGGGCTGGATTCTTGTTTTGCAGGGATTTGGTCGCAGTCAGTGAGCAATACAGGAGGTGTAACTGTAACAAGTAATAGTTCTTTTACAAATGTTTTTTTTTACTTTAAAGATAATATCTGTTTGTATTAGATCAAATAAGATATTCCTGCTTATTAAGCATACTGCATTTATTATTTTCCTGCAACGTGGGCTTCTGTTGCAGTGACCACCGTGTATGACTTTTGAAGGTGGCTGCTCTAATGTTTAAGGAAAACACAATAAAGCTTTCGGGTTTCTTTATGGTAAAGCTCAAAGTTGGATTTTATTGGGCTGTTTTGTTGTTGTTATTTGCATTAAAGGAGTAATTTTAATCATACAAATAGCTGTGGGCAAATTAAAGGAGTCTGAGGAATAGATGTGCTCTAAAGTTCTTGTGGCTGGCAAATTACAGTGTCTGTACACTAATTTATTTAAAAGAAGGAATTGAAAAGCATTACATTAAATGGCTGTTGCAATTGTATGTTCAATTTTAAATGACAGTATAATGCAGATGTTTAACTAGGATGTCTATGGGCCTAAGTGCAAGAACTTGACTAATTTTGTGGCTCAGGACATTTAAAATTATATGTAAGTTATACCATTGTTTCCACATTTATAGCTATAGGAATCTTATTTCAAATTGCAAACCAGAGAAAGAATACTTAGGCTTGGTTCAGCTACCTTTAAAGCTTCTCCAGCTTCTAATAGAAGATTTTTTATCCTATGTCTTAAATTAACAACAGAGGAGCCACTGTAAAAAGGATATGCTAAGGCTGTTCTGTGAGTATTCATCAAACAGCAAGGCAGACACTATAGCAGTTTGATGATGTCTCTGTACAAAGAGCTCTAAATTGGCCAAAATGAATAAACTGTGAAAATGACTTAAATTTGCTTGATTTTTTTAGCTATGTCTTCATATTAATTATAGAACAGAAAGAACCAAATACTGAGTCATATTTTTTTTCAACTTGACACTCCCTTTTTCTTTATAATATTTTCCTTGATCCATGAACAAATAGGTTTGCACTCACAAAAGTAATTTTTATTGTTTTTGTTTTATTCCATCTAGCTCTTCATTTTTTTGATTACTGATGAATTAGTAGATTAACATTCTAGAAAATTATTCTTTTGAAACACCAGGAAAAAAGAGAACCGATGCTTTTTGTAAAAGCACTGTTTGATCTGTCACTCTTTTCAACCCTTAGTGACAAGATTAAAGGGGAAAGGCAGAAAGTCAAATTAAAAAAGAAAAAGCCCAAAAGACTCTTGCTGTTGCAAGTAATTCTCCCCAATGATTTTGCCCAGGTTCACCTTTCCTGGCCAATGAAGATGGTGTGCTCGGAGGGGTGATAGTTCTCCGCTCCTGCAGGTGTTCAGCAGAGCCCGAGTCCTCACAGGAAAAGCCAACTTTACTAGGTAAGAAATGCTTACTCATTTTTAATTCAGCTGGGTGCTAGCTCAAAGTGAAGGGTGAAATAAGATCTCCCTGCAAAAAGGAGTTGACATTGAAATAATAAAAATCTGGAAAGCGAAATAGGGAACAATTAAGGCTAATATTAATGAAACTCCAGAAAAGAGCATTCTTTCTGACTCATTATTTCTAAGCAGAATTGTCATTCACAGAGTTGTGTGGGATCCTTCTAAATCTATGGCATACATACAATATTTGCTTGTGGCAAGGCAGGATGTGTTCCTCATAGGAAAAATTGCATTTCTATCTGGGGGTAACGCATGTAGCTGCTCACTGCTTCTCAGTAGCTAATTTGTGAATAACACTTTCTAAAAAGTTCTTTATTCCTCCTTTTTGCAGAAGAAAATGTGTGAGTTTGCAGGATACACTTAAAATTTGTAAGGAAAGCTGTTCATGGTTGTTTATTCTTGGTAATGGCCAGGAAAATTGGTTTAGATAATTTGCAGTCACTATTTGCATTTGCACCAAATGGGGGTTTCTGCTTCTCATACTGAAATCACCTGGACTTGGCCTCCACTGGTAGCTGGCTGGTTCCCAAAAGGTTTTACATCCCCTCATCCCTGTTTCTGTCCTGGAAACACAATCCCTGTCTTGCTGCTTTAGGGCAGAAAAGTCTAATTTGGAAAACTGTCACATGGTTCGTGTGGGAGAAACAGATGGGAACTGAGGGCTCTAGACCATGAGCAGAATAGGGTGGAAATACAACCCTGAGACAGCAAAGCCTCTTCAAGGGAAGGAATTTGGGATTGGGGGCATATGAATTACTTCAGGATGACTCTTGTGCCATCTCCTTTCCTGTGGTGCTCCTCAGAATGTGGGGCTATGTGCTTATTTATTGGGTCACATTGACCTGTCTAATAGAGATTGGGGTTATGTTACCAGAATTAAAGTGTTTTTCCTTTGTGTAATACTCTGCTTTATTATTATTTACCCAATTGTGACATTATCTAGTGCAACAGCATCCTGCAGCATAAATTCTATCCTTAAAAAAAGAGTTAAGAAAATGAAAATACAAGTCTGATTAAGTAAGAGCAAATAAGATCAACTTAACCCTCAATTCCTGAGATTTGAAGGCGAGAGAATTTTTTTCTATTCCTTTAATGCTTGTCATTCATGTAAGAGAACATATTCTGTTAGTGAAGATGTGGCATTTTTTCCTCAAAAATTAATTTATAAAATCCCCATATAACATACATCATAAGTAAAGACTATTTGTCCATTGGTTTTTGGTTTTCTTTCCACTGAAATAACACTGAGATTAACTGCAACCCAGTGCTTTTTCTGTTCCTTTGAAAGTTCCTGCCTTATAATGAATGCAGAGATAACACATAATTCAACATATGTAGTATTTCTGTTGTTTGGACTGAAAATAAGTGTGTTAATACTGAAAAACTTCATGTATAGAATAAGGAACACTCATGTCTTTGTTGCAGGGATCATCTTTATTTCTTTTTAATATTGAAACAAATGGCAAGGAAGTGACTTATTCAATGGTTGAAAATATACTTATCTGAAGATGTTTCACATGTAATTTAGAATTTTCATTATAGTTAACTACTTGTAATGGCTAAAAATAAGCAAGTTTGTGCTAGTACAGGCTACTTTTGGTAATTATCAAAGGCAAAGATACAGTATTTGGGGAGTATTTGGCCTGAACTGTTTCCCAACTTCTCAAAACTGAAAGATGGGATTAAATTTGTCATTAAAAAAAATGCTTTCACTGACAGTGGAGCCTTTGGGGTGCCACAGAGAGGTTGGCCCCATCAAACACACATTGATTGTGCTGGATATATTTCACTCTCTGCAAGCTTTTGATTCACCTTTGGTGGTATCAGTCCCGAGTCTGTTACAGGGGAGCGGAGCACACACCTCGGTGAAGTTCATTTTTCTTTTATGATGCTATCTGCATATCTGTCAGAATCTTCGAGTCTTGCTGGGATCATCCAACCTTTGATCTCCTGCTCTGCTTTCATTGCTATGCAAGGAGAAGTGGTTCAAAGGATGAGTGTGCTCAGCAGGCTGTGACCTTCGCCAGCCACGTTAAAGGAACGTGAGGAATAGGAATGAGTAAAAGTTTTAAACCCATCTAGTGAGGCTTTTTTTGTAGTGTGTGAAAGTCACTCTCAAAAGAAATATCTGGAAATGTCTCATGGCGTCTTGTGTAATGCATGTAAAACACCTCTCATAATCCAGAGGAAGAATTTGTGCTTCAGTGCATTTTTAAACCTTCTACAGAATCCTGTGAAATGCCTTGAATTTTGATCAGATATTTTTTTTTCTTTCCCCTCTTCCAAATTATGAACTTTATGAACACAAAGAAAAATGACCATGACAGAGAGCAGGAAGAAAACTGTGGCTATTTATAAAGCTCTACTGACAGAGAGCTGAACATATAAATAATGTGCTCTTTGTCTGAGTGTTGTGTTGCAGCTGAGTAGGAGTGTGTTTGTGTACATAAAGATACCTGCATATCTGTCAGGGAATTAAGGATAAGTGGAGCAGGCTGTTAAACAAATAATAAATCAGGACACTTTCAGACTTCAGGACAGCACCTGACTGGATTAACAGGCATTACCAATACATGTGAGCAGTGATTGGTTTTCTTAATCATTATCACTGCAAGCATTACAGGTGGTCTTTAACACTGATAATATCCTAAATCAGCTGTGGGTGCAGTACCAGGGAGCTGGTGTTGTTTACCTGGTGCTGGAAGTGCAGGTAATCAGAGAGTGCTTTGGTAGAGGTGTCTTCTTCATCTTTCTTTCCTCTCTTACCTTTGGTGCTCCTCTTACACTCTGCACAGGGAAAGGGGATGTTTTCCTCTGCTGCTGTAATTCAGCATCCTTCTGAATGCAGGACTTGCTCTGATTTTGCCAGAAATCTTCTGTTTTTATTGTTCACGTTACCCTGATTCCATCAGACACCTCTCCTCCTTTTTCTGCAGGATAATTTTGCTTTTACCAGATGTCTTTCCTGCCTGCTCTATATCTTTAATTCCCATTTGCAGACCTGACTGTTTGTGTTGCAGGGTTGACTGTATACTGTTGCAGGGTGCTTTTGTCTGGGTTCAAGGCAGGCAAAAGCTCTGTCAGCTTTTACTGATGGGTGGAACACACCACTGCTTTAGAAGTTGGTCCAGTTTTTAAGTGCAGTTGGAGCTGATGTATTTCTCATCTTGGAGGCTCCATTTCAAAGTAACATTCTCGTTCTGGGTGATAGTTCTGCAGTGTGTGACTGTGAGTACTCAGGAGAACCTTGTTTGTTTGATAGCTGTTTGTTTTGAGATCTAATTGCTCTGGTTCTTTGGTTTTTATCCTTGCTATATTTGTTCCTGAAGACACCAGTCTTGTTAAATTACATTTTGTATATTAAACCAAGGCCTTTTTGTAACTTCTTGCATTTTCCTTTGCAGTGGAATTTCTGTGGAGCCATACAACAGAGAGCATGTGTGTTGGGTACATGTCTGCACAGGATGGCAAAGCTAAGGTAAGCCATGAGGAATGGGCTGTAATAGAGTAGAAAGAGTGCAGAAGCTAAGGAGAATTTGAATTGATGATAATGAAATATATAAGAAATTTCTTTCTTCAAGAGAACAGAAGAAGTAATGGTTGCATAAGCAGTTAAATGTGTCCATTGATTATATATTTCTAATTTATTTTTTTAATTGCAGCAGTTAACAACTCTATACTAACATATACTCCATGTGAGGATAAGGTGCCACAAACACATGTCCATTCCCTCTGCTGACAGTAATTGTATTTGAATAACTTGATTCATCTTGATCCAGTTATGCTGGTACCATATTTTTCTGTAGCCATGTCTTCCTCCAGATAAAGCAATTGCACCATCAAGGAAGATATAAAACAAACTTCAAACAATTTCCTAAAATAGCCTGTGTGATAAATAATTCCAATATTACCATCCATATTTTCCGTTTCTTGGGGCCTTATGATGGATTTTTAATGAGAGAAATATTACGTTAAAATCGAATTTAACAATGAAAACCGGAAAATTCTGTCACATCATGATCAAGGAGTAGGGATTAACCACGTGGATGAGCCATCCACTCTTAGGAAAAGAGCATGGGAGGGAGAAAAAGAGGGTACTGTAGTGTAGCAGCTGGAGCATTTAGGAGAGATGTTTGGAGAAGGGGGATGAACACAGGAGAAGCTGCAAGCAGAGACAGTCATGGTTTCTGTAGGCAGTAATGCAAAGGAGGATGTGACCAAGGTAGTACAAGAATATGCAAAAGAAAATGAATATCAGATATTTTACATAGCAAAACTGGTGTAACACTTTGTTTCAAGCATTGGAATGGATGAGTTCATCTTCAAGGCATAAAATGTGCAGGGAAACAAAGACAAGAATGCCCCAGAAAGACAAGAAAGATAACAAGCAGCTGATGAAGGATGTGCTAGTAGAGGTGTAAGTATTTGCTTCGCTCTTGAATAACTTAGGTACAATTCTTTCCAGATAGCTATACATGAATAGAGTGTGGTTTTACTTCTCTTCTTAATATTTATTTCAGTTTTAGTTGAAAAAGAGTCCAAACTGAAGTTAAAAGCTTGGATTGAACTGAGTGAAACTAAAGCAAGTTCAGCCACAGATGTTCCAGTATTTGCTAGTTAGCTTTAAAATTGTTTTCTTGTGTTTGCAGTGAAGGAATAACTGAGAATAAAGGATGTTAAACATTTCCAGTGTGCACACCTGCCTCTGACTTACACTGTGAAACTCAAAATCTTATTGTTTCTTCCTGGAAGTGTCTAATTAATAAATAAATACTAAATATGAAATCTATCTGCTAATGAGTATTAACATGACAGTGCCATGCCCAGAGTTGCTTTCCTGCTCACAGTTGCAACATTTGACATCTGGTGTGCATTGTTTTCATAGTGCTGGTAAATTCTCCAGCTGGTAATCCTGATTGTGCTGACAGACACAGCTGCTCTTCTTGGTTCACTTTTAAATTATGTTTTTGACCTTCACTGAAGAGTTAATCCCCCTCCCTTTCTTCCTTCTTTGAGTCTGTGGCCACAAATGCTTTCCAGAGAAAAACCACAAATGCTTTTGCTGCTGACTTCTATTGATCAAAAAAGTCTTCTGTCATAAAAGCTGGAATTTTATTCTGCTACAACTAGGACTAAGTTGTAGATGGAAAACTGGGCTTGAAATAGAACACAATGTATTGCAAGGGAAAAAAATCTCTGTTCTTTAATAGAGTGACTGTTTTGCTACAGTTAATTTTGACTGCTTGCCATGAAAGAATAATGGGATAAGAGTTCATAAAAGTATAAAATATCACTTGTTTATGAGGACCATAGCAAAATGATTAGGCAGCAGCTTGTAAGGAAACATTTCCTTTCCTGTTTTTCTAGGGTGGTAAAGACCTTCAGGTTTTATTTCTTTCATCATTCTAGGACTTGAGTTTTGTTCTTAAACAGAGGGATTGTCACAGTGGCTGATTTTGAACTGGTTCAAATTAGTCAACAATTTAATGAATATGAAACCAAGGAAGACTTAAAAAGTGAGGAGGTTTTAAAGTATCTGCTGTTATGAACTAGACTAATACTAGAATCATATAAGGGGGTACATACCAAGGAGGAAAGGAGCCTGTTTTACCATCTTGGTGTGATTCTTTGGGCATGGGAGGTTAATGCAATTCATCACAGGACCTAGCAAATGGTGGTTCTGAACCCCAGATGGAAACTGTGGAGGTTCTTTCTTACAAGGCAAACACAAAGTTTTCGATGCAGCTCACCTGCAGACACCGGTGTGCTCGAGACATGGAGACAACCAGTTATCTATCAGCAGCTCCTTGAAAGAGGACTGGGACAGGGAAGTGGAATTGGGGATTTGAAGTGGTTTGTACACCCTGACCTGCTGATGCTTCCAGCTTCTAGCAGCCTGAGCTCTCCAGGCACTGATCTGGAAGTGTCTTTGCACCAGGGCTTTGTTTGCTCCCAGTTTAGGCAAGACTGGGTTCTGCAGCTGGCCACTCAGCTGCAGATCAGACTTATTGCTGACACAGTCACCTCTGGTTGTGTGTCCTGTCAGCTCTTTCTTGATGCTGGAACTGTTTCAGCTCCTCCACCACTCATAGCTCTGGAAATGTCATCTGCATCACCGTCACAGTGGTTGTCCCAGGGGCTTCCCTCAGATTCTTCTGCCACAAACAGCTAATCAAGGCATATCTTAGCTGTTCAACTGTGCTTTTCTTTTTTTCTTGTCATCCTTCTCAACACAAGCAGCTTCGTAATCACTTGGTGCCACCATTTGTCATAAATTGGATGTGGAGGGACACCAGCTTTTCATCTGAACATTTTGGCTCTCTGCTGTACTTCTTGAACTACTAACTTGGGAGCCTCAGTTATCATGAGCTTAAGGGGCTTCCTGCAGCAATGCTGTGGCAGATTTTTTCAAAGTCAGCCCTGTTCTTTGGAAGATGAATGGGCTGCCCAAGATCTCTTGAAGCAAGGTCTTGTATTGCCACCTCTGTGATGGCAGAATTGTCACAGTAGCCGATGCTCAGCGCTCTCTGTCTGTTAGTGAGGCTGTTGGAATGTTCTGGGCTGCAGTGAAGTTTTTGGCTGCAGCTGAGAGAATACATGGAAGCAGATAGAAAATGTTAGTTTGTAGATTCCCTCAGTACTCACACAGCTCCTTCTGGAACAGTAACTGCTGCATCCACAGAGGTTATGACTTCTAGATTGAAGGGCTGGGGGATTAAGTGACTGCATGAACTGAGATTTTTTTGTTGTTGTGTATCGGGGTATCTCCCGATAACTCCGAGGGTCCAGCCAGCGGAGAAATGGCTTAATAAAATAGCGAGACGGCTTCCCAGGATATGCTTTGTAAAATAAAGTTTTAATAACAGGAAAAATAATAAACGTTACAAAATGAAAAGAGATAAGCCGAGCACAGTGTACCAAGCACAGCTACACAGGCTAAGGCACTCCCAAAAAGCCTCGTGTACCCTTATGCAGGCCCTTTAGTACTCGATGGTCTAGGTGGGCTTTTTTGGCTCTTGGCCCAATGAGATGGACACTAGGCTTTGAGGTGCACTTCTACAGTCCTATCACTGTGTCTGTGTTGGGACTGAGCCAATTACAGCGAGCAGGCTATAGAAAATTCTAGCTTCACTTCCTTATATGGAAACACCTGCTCGGGTACAGAAATGCACGACTACATCTCACCCTGTAAAATCATATTAAAAAAAGAAAAAAAAAGAGAAATAGTTACTTTGAAAAAATTCTCACTTTTGTTCATAATTGTGATTGTGTCAATAACTTATTGTTATTTAACAATTTGGTTTATAGTTAAGCTGTAGTTTTATGGATTACAAAATTTTAAATTTGGTACTTTCTTTTTATTAGCCAATCTTTTAAAATTAATTTTTAGTCTCAAATTACATATGAATTTTATTTTACTTTTTGTTTTGGGGAGATTTTTTCAAGTGAACTATATTTTCTTTTTCTTTTGCATAAAGATTTGACAATAACTTTTAACATACAACAACGAACAATTTTGACATGACAATAATAACTTCAGAAATTTTAACAGTGCAACTTTTATAAAACTTAAGTCTCTGCTTCAAACGTATTTCAGTGTCTATAGTGCTGGGCTGTGTCAAAATGCAGAAGTCCTCTTGAAGCTACCATCCGGGGTCATCTAGTGTCTTTGGTGTGTTCTTCTCTCCTTTCTTCTTTTGTAGTTGTGACTCAACTTCTTTTGCAGGAACTTTCTTAGAGTCTGTACCTGTGGAGACAAACAAAACCTCTCTCCCTGCCATAAAGGACAGGCTCTAAAATTTGTCTTGTTTTCAGAATTTTTATGAATATGAGAGATTAAAAAACATATATATAACTTTGTTCAACCTTTCTATAATAGAAAGCACTACGCCCTTTCCCATTTTTATCTTTTAAAGAGCATTTTTAGCTGTTTGTGTGTTTTTTAACAATAGATTGGCTTTTGAATGAATTAGTTATAATATGTGGTAGATTTGATATGTTGAAAAACTTCTGTAATTTTAAGAACTGTACATTTAGGAATGAGAAATGTTTACAAGAGATGTTTTAATTGTCTTTTTTGGTCTTTTTCTCCTTTATGTGTTGAGGTAGAACATACTTTAAAAAGTGTGTGGTTAGACAAGTGAATTTGTTTGAATTGTTTAAATGGTTGATATTGCATGATACTTGTTTTTAATTTTGAGGGTTAATTTTTGCTGCTATTGATGGCGTAGTTAGTGTTTGGTAGTTTGGGCATGGTTGGACAATTGTCTTAATTTGATTTTGAGATATATGCGACACTTTTTACAAGAGCTGATGTATTTTGATGTATGGTTAAAAGTTTGCTGTTACCTTGCTATTTGGTATAAAACTTAGGAGTTTAGTGTTTGCTTTAACATGTGACACAATACAGTTGCTGTTGAGAAAAAAGGAAAAAGATTAGTATTTTAATGTGAATTTTACAATTGATTAGAACTTTTTCTTGAGAGGTCTCTGTTCTCTCTACCAAACTTGCAACATAAAAATTTGTAAACATAAAATATGAACTTTGAAAAACATGTAGACAGTTGTTCTTTTTTGGTTTTGAGATATAGTTTTTAGACTTTCTTAAAATCTTATTTTTATTTTTTGGTGTTAGGATTTCACTACAGGGTTATGAGATTTTAGATTTTCTTGACTTATTTATAAAACGAATTGTTTTTAGAGGAGTATGAATTTTGAAAGGTTTTCAATTTAATTATAGAGATGAATTTAATAATTTTTTTTGTAATATTTATACGGGCTATTTTTAAAAACTTTTGAATTTTGAATTAACTATTTCAATTAAAGATATGAGCAAGCAAAATATTTTTGCAGAATCTTTTCCTGTAAAGGAAAAATTATTTAGGAATTCGCTTTTATAATTAGTTTGGAATATAAATTTTTGGGTAAGTTATTACAATCTTCTTGCTTAATTGACAAAACAGAAAAGAAAAACCTTTTTTTTTGGAATTACTTGGTAGTCTTTTTCAGATCTTAATGAAAAAATTAACTTACAAAGTTCTGGGTTTCTTGTTAAAACTGCAAAATAAAAGAATAGGTCAGGGTTTTAAGGTATTTTGAGCCTGCTGCTTTGATGGATTCTTGTGGTGGTTTTCATGACAGTCTTCTTTTGGACGAAGTCTACTTTGTATCTTGGCTGCTGGAATTGAACTGTTAGCTGTCTCTGTTCTGTTTTCTTGGAGGGTTTTAGACGATGATAAACTTTCACTGCTTCAGTCTTGCTCTGTCCTTGTTTTTGTTTTGTTTTGGTCTCCTGTCGCCAGAGCCGGGCTGGCTCTGGGGTGCTGGTTTCTTTCCTTATGTTGTGCCAGGGGTCTATGCTGGCTGATGAATCCTCTGAATCATCAGAGAAACTGCAGGACGTGTGGGAAACCTTCTGATTTTTCATCGGAGTTTGTTTACATTTCTCCGGCATGGGCGCCGCCATCTTGGGGAGGGCAAGTTCCGGGATGTCACATCCGGTTCCCACGCTCGTCACAGCCAGGGCGTGTCTGTCCAGGCTGTGGGTGCCAACCCGGGGCGGTGCCCGAGGCTTGGGACCGCCCATGGAGGGGGAGCCTCCCGTGCTGGAGTGGGAGGAGCTGAGTGACACATTGGATGGGGCGTGCCGCAGCGTCGGGCTGTACTGAGCCCGCCCACGTGGAGCTAAAGTTTCTGCCTCAGAGATGGGGAGAATTCCACGTTTTTCTTTGTTCTGTGAGCCCGCGCTTTCAGGGCTTTGTTCAAAACTCGCGCGCTCAAAATTAACGGACCGGGATCGCCCGTATCTCGTACTGGGTGACTGAGGGGGTGGGGAGGGCGGTTGGAATGGAAGCTTAGCCTGCTTGGCCACGGCTGGCACAGGTCCCACTCCGGGGGTCTGAGGACGGCTCGGGGGAGGGCTTTGAGCCCTTCCCTGCCTGCTTCTCGGGAGTAAATCAAACCGTTTTTTTCTGGGACTTGGGGCATCAGAACTTGGATTTTTATCTTCATGTCTAAGGTGAGCAGGAGCCTTTTTGCATTTTACTTTCTGGGCTCCTTTTTTATGGTTGCTTTTAGAGGCTTTTCCCAAGGTTTCTCTTTCTGCAGTTTCAAGTGTTTTTTCACTGCTGAGCCTTTCGCCTTCTTCTGTTACAAAGTCTAACACAGTTTTAAAGATGGGTCTTAATTTTAACACAGATTTTTTCGTTGAATTATACAACTTCAATCCTATTTTGTCCCAAAATTCCACTGTTACTGTTTCAGCTGTATTAGTGTCCGGATACTTCTTATAGACCCATTTCACAAGTTTTTAAAGTTCTTTCCTCTCAAACTTATAGTCTTGAATAGTCAGTTTATAATTAAAATAACAAAAGGTGTCTCGCTGTTCTACGGATTGCCGGGTCCCCATTGTCACTCACCAGAATGGCTCTTGTGATCTCCCGGCAGCTCTTGGTTGTCTCCGACTCTCTCAGGTCACTCGGTGATTAGCTGTTCTCCAGCTCTGCTAGACTGCAGCTTCTCTCTTCTAAAGAGTAATCCACCTTGTACCAGAATCGGTGTCCGGCAAAGACCCCCTCTCACCGGTATAGGGGTTCAGTCAAAAGGCTCCCTCTCAGCCTTTTTGACCTAAAAATGTGGTTTTATTTTCACGACCAAAAAAACCACCACGAGCTCGCTTTTAAAAAAACGAAACCAAGAGCAAAATGGCTTAGCTGAACGTGAGGGCTTGTCAGCAAACTTCGATTCAGTTACTCTAATGTAGAGTCCCTGTTCGAAGGTGCCATTTATCGGGGTATCTCCCGATAACTCCGAGGGTCCAGCCAGCGGAGAAATGGCTTAATAAAATAGCGAGACGGCTTCCCAGGATATGCTTTGTAAAATAAAGTTTTAATAACAGGAAAAATAATAAACGTTACAAAATGAAAAGAGATAAGCCGAGCACAGTGTACCAAGCACAGCTACACAGGCTAAGGCACTCCCAAAAAGCCTCGTGTACCCTTATGCAGGCCCTTTAGTACTCGATGGTCTAGGTGGGCTTTTTTGGCTCTTGGCCCAATGAGATGGACACTAGGCTTTGAGGTGCACTTCTACAGTCCTATCACTGTGTCTGTGTTGGGACTGAGCCAATTACAGCGAGCAGGCTATAGAAAATTCTAGCTTCACTTCCTTATATGGAAACACCTGCTCGGGTACAGAAATGCATGACTACAGTTGTGTTGTTGACTAATTAATTATTTGATATGAATTTAAGATCTTTGATAAGCAATTTTTTTCTTTTTCCAGTCCAAATTTTCTTCTCTTTCTGAGGTACTAGTTGGTCTTCAGAACAACCCTCCAGATGCTTGGGGTTTTTTATGGATCTGTAATAAATCTAACTCATCATGGCATCAGCTAAGAAGGTCACCTTGCTATGGGGCTCTGACTTCTTTAATGTTACTCTGGCAGGGTTCAGTTATCTTTTCCTGTTTTCCTGAACTGAGATGTTCTGAGAACTTGAGAATTTTTGTTGTCACCACTGGAGAAGTTGCTCTACTCCAAGGTGTTGCTTCTTGCAGCTCTGTCCATACAGTCATGGATGATGTGCAATACTTTAGGTCTTAGCAGGTAATGTAGCATTTGGTAGAGCAATTTCAGTGTCAGTTTGCACAAAGAGCTTGCAGACCTTTTGCCATGTAATTTAGGATGGGAAGAAATAATTCCTTCAATTCACCCATAATGTGATTTTAGATTAAAAAGAGGAATGGGAAGGAAAGGCGTTAATGATTAGGTTGCACAAGTTAATTGGCTCTTCTTAGGTACAAAGATTTCATATCTTCTTGTTCCATGTCTGCTTGCTCAATGGAGGGTGCTTCAAAGGAAAATAAATTCTTCAATCTCAAATGAGAGTGCAGCATATGCCTGCAGTGTGAGTTCACATACCAATGGCATCTCTTGAAGGTTCTGGCTATGGGTAGGCAGCCTTTCTTTGATTTAATATTTAATATTGTGTATCTGTGCATAATCAGACAGGAGCCCTTTTATCTCAGGCAGGGTATGCAGAGTATTTGTTTATTCAAGTCCTGCAGTATTCTGTATGCAGAAAGTGTAAGTGGCTGGGGTAGTTACTTATTCCTGGATCTGACAAATGTCTTGTCATGGTGATTGAGACTAGTTGGTGGTGGCTGAGGATTCTGCTTGAAGATAGGTAATCCCTCACTTTGTTTTCAATAATATTTGAAGTCAGAGTGGTTTTTTTCCAGTGCAAGATCCAGTCTCAATACCAGCAAAATGCAGTTTTGGTAATTTATTTTGTGTAAGTATTTGAAATAATTTATCAACTTGTTGTATTTCTTAGGATTTATAAATCTGTTATGTGATCTTTATAAATGTTGCAAACTTTGGCAATTATTGTAAATGTTGCAATATTTTTGAGTAGTAGTTCAGACTCAGAGGTTTTAGTTTTTCTAAGAGCTGGATGACTTAGACAGCAAATTTTCAAAGCCCAGTTGCAATATTGAATATAATCCAATTCAGTTGCCAGTTTAAATCTCCTTTTGGCAGCTATTCAGCTCTTATGACATGAACTGCTAAGCTTTATGTTATGGCAGGTTTTAATAATGCAAAGCTCCATAAGCCATTCTTTCCGTTCTCAAATGAACCAAACTCACATTGCTCTGCAAGACGTGGTGCAGCAGCACTGGAGAGTGTTGCATATTGCTGACTTTGAAAACATCCATCAGCAGCAACTGCTGTCCACACCAAATGTTGTGGTTGCAATGTGCAAACAGAAACTTTTATCTTTGACAGTTAATTCCATTTGCCAGTGTGAGCAAACACGGTGGACAGGGAGGCCATCTCCAGTTCACTTTTCCTGTAGAGATGTAAGCTGTCATCATCAGATTTATTTGCCTTTACTGACGCTGTAAAATGTAGCAAAAGTCCTTCCCTCTGTGTTTGAAGTGATACATGTGACAAACACTGATTGTAGTGGTTGTTGTTGGTTTTCTGAGGATGAGCTTCTGTATTTGACTTAGTGAGTGGAAGGTCTGTGAAAGCCCTTTGTCAGGAAAAGGGCAGTTTTCCTGTGCTCACTGGGTGAAGAAACACATCTTGGAAGAGTCCTAATTCTAATTTCAAAATGAGTGGAAAAATTTACCGAGCCTGTTTAGTGAGCAGAAATATGAAGTCAAATAATTCAGTCATTCATTTCAGACTACAGAGACAGTCTTTTAACTTCATGAGACAGGAAAAGTATATGTCACTGTTCTACTTATTTTCTTTAATCTTCACTCTTGTGTGGAGACTGGGGAATCAGTCAGAAATTTTCATTTGAAAACTACACTGTGCATACAGTGGACCGTCCAGTTCTCTCATAAAAATAGTTTTTCTATTTGTTGGAAATAACTTTCAGTACTAAGGTACTGTTTAAAATGTTTAGCTCGTAGACCTTCATGAAAATCAACTGGCTCTGAGATGAGAAGTTCCCTTTTTGGGTTAGATTCTTGCATAAAGCCAGTAGTTCTGGAGCTCTCCCTGGATTTGGCTGATGGAGTGGAGTAGGGAAGGTGGGACTGTGTGTGCAGGTATGCAAATATAAATGCAGTAACCTGACCTAGTGCCTGCAATTCACAATAATACAAATCTCATTTGAAGATGAATGACAGGGTTTTAAAATGCCTCTACAAAACCCTGGGATGCTGAGCTGATTGGATGATTGGTTGGTGTGTGTCTTTAGGCTGTCTTGGTGCAGCTATGAGTGATTTAGTTAGATACAGAAATAGTTTATAGTAATATACTTAACCCACAGAATGAATCTGAGCTTGGAAAACTGTTAACTCCCCAAGCAACCTGTATGTAAAATCATTATTTTCAGGGCAGTGAGACCAGAAGTGCCCCATCACCGTGTCTTGCTGTTGTTTCCCAACCAGGACAGTATTCTGGAGCCTCTCTTTCTATTTTTTCCCCATTTTTTTTTCTTTATCAAGGTTCCATCAAACAAGATGCACCTGGCATTTTCCACTAGTAGCAGCTGCCAGTATTTAATGGGGCACCTTCTCCTGCCATACCACAGGTGTACATACAAACCAGGAGGAGAATTTACCAGGAAACAGAGCAACAGAGCTGCTGCCAAAATGGGCTCTTACTGCTTAGAAAATAAATTCAGAATGTGTGGTCAGATGGTTCTGATGAGGGAAGTGTGTACCCAGCTAGAAGTGTCCAAATTTTAAAGAATATGTGGGTTTGGTGATAACTCTTTTTTTTCAGGGAGCAAAGTTGTAGAAAGCAATTTCCTTAAGGATATGGTGCTTGGTCTTTCATTATATTTCATCTCTATAGTGTAATGAATGGAAAAAGTTTGTTTTATAAATTATTCTGTCTAAAGCACATCCTGAGTGTGTAATAAGAGTGCTAAACACATGAAGTACTCCCTAGATTTGCTTAAGAACTGAATGTGCTGCCATCTGGTACTTGTACTCTGTCCTCTTGGCAGCATTTGATTGATTTCAGTTTTCTCATGCAGCACGGTCTGTCTCTTGGCTTAAATTTTATATGTTCATTTGACATTGTATTTATGCTCTTAATGAAAGAAAAATCCTCCAAGTTGTTGTGACAAACTAATACTTTTATGTGAATACAAGGAGGAGACTAGCTCTTTAAAAGAAAACAGTTTTGTGTTCCTTGGTCTCAAAGCTGCTTTAGAATCCTTGTCTATGAGACATGAAATAATGTAAGTCGAAAAAGATTAAACCATATATTGTTCCTGTATTAGTTTTATTCCATGTATTCCAGAGCAGAAAGACCTATTAGTTTTGTAAGTAGTGGGGAGCTTTGCAGTGTGCATCAAAAAGCACTGGGAGAGAGCACTGAGTTGGGGGGGATCAGTAATTCCATGATGTTGGTTTGGTTAGGAGGGAGAGAGGGAAACACAGTGTGTTGGGGTGGCAAGAACACGGAGCAAGAATCAGCATCTGGAGGTTGGTTAGCTCCTGTGGGCTTTATGGAGGGGTAGGAAGCAGAAGATCAAATGTTTCTTTCAGCATTTACCTTTTTGCCTGTGGAACTGTGGGCAATAGGTTCCTCCTTTGAGCAGCAGCAACGATTTGATTGTCCCAGGGGTTGGTAGCTCACCTCCTGCTGGACCCTCACCCTGCTTTTCTCTGGAAAGCAAAGCAAACCAGAATATTCTTGGGACTGTAAAATGCCTGGATATGAAGCTGAAATATGGATAAAAACATCATTCTTAATCTACCATTCTTTGACAAACGCTTTCCTCAAAGAGAGGCTTCTGTGGATTTGAGTGGAGGATTAATTCAGGAAAATTATTTATTTTCCTTTTTTTTTTGTAGTCCCAGGCACAATTTCTTCCAGGTGTGGGTTCATTCAACTTGTAAAGCTGACAGACTAATTGAGTTCAATTAAAACCTTTCCTGTCATTCTTTTTTGTTTGCTTTTTTATTTTTAAGTTTCTAGAATCTAAACCTAATTGACTACACAATCTGGACTTAATGAAATATATGATGTTGGGATATAAAAATGTAACTAACTTTACAAATAAGTTCTGTGGTTCATTTAAAAATATTCAATGTTCTTTGATGTTTCTTTTTATTTACTGGAGTTTGTTCTTATGGTTAAGAACAAGGGAGATATAATTGTAAGAATCCACTTGGGAGTTTTCTGAAGTTGTCTTGACATGGCAATGTTATCCTTTCAAATTAGTTATTAAGTAACATCTGAAACATTATCATCTTAGATTTGTCTCATTTTTGTTCTACATAAGGCAGCCATTGGTGAAAGTAATAAAAAGTAGTCAGTGTAAACCAGGTCTGTATTTACTCTATCATAGAAAGTATGGAAATAAACAGGATGCAAGTAAAAGCTTTAAGAAATGCTTTGTTATATGTGGTTTTGGTGTTTCTGTAAGTGGAAATCTTCAGATGCTGGTGTGTAGTGGTTTGGGGTCTTGTGTATGGGAAATGTGTTCCTCTTGACATAGGAAATGAGGTTTTCTATAGGGAATGTGCTTTGGGCAGCTATTTAAGCACAGCTGTTTATTAATGTATTAATAGATAGTGACTGCCTGCTTATCCCCTCTTGTACATTTTCCTTCCCTTGCTCAAAAACATATATTAGGATTCTTCCTCTGAGGAAACAAATTTGCTTCCATGCTCATCAAACAGTGCTTCTTTTATACCGTCGTCCTTTTCATTTAGAAATTGTCACAGACCTGGAAAAATATCTTGGATCTGTCAGTCATAGAATAAAAAATACCTTTCTTCCACTTGATTTTCTTCCTTTTAATTTGTTTTTTAAATTTATGAAATGACATCTACAGAAAAATTGTGAGTTACATTTTGGGGGAAACTAGCAGATTTGAAGAGAGTATTTTCTTCTAGGAGTGGTAAACTGTAATTCTAACTGAAATTGTTCTGAAAGTAGGAACATGTTCATATATCAAGCAGGAAAGCCAGAGATCAAAGTTTTAGCCATAAAATTAAAACATTGAAATGTTTTTAATTAAATCTTATTCTGTGATTTAACTGAAAACAAGACCACCTAAGTGCAGGCACTAGCATACCCTTATCAAGAAAGGAATTAAAAGAAGCTGCCCGAGACACAAAGTGTTTCTTCAGTGTAATGAACTGAGATTAGCGTCTCACTTTCTGCTCAATTGATACAGATTTTTCTTCCTGAACTTTTATATCGGTACTTTTTGTGACCCCCCTGTTGCCTTATTACAAGTTTCACATTTTGCAACAACTAAATGTTTTAAATGGGGTAATGTATGTACAAACAAATAAGTGATGGGCTGCCCTTACAGGAAGCTGTGGTTTCTAAATGCCAGTAATGTTATTTTGTGAGCTTTATACCATAGTAGGAATCATTTCTAGTTCCTAATTTAATACAACATGAGCAGTTTTCACAGTGTAAAAACGTGTGCAAAGAGGGATAAGAAGTCATTACTCTTAACAGTAAGTCAGAGTATCTTTCCATAAGCAGATGCTTTTGCCCATCAGTAATAAAACATACCCCAGTACATAAAGGATCATTAACAGATTTTTAGGGCCACTGAGTTACAATCCAGTTATAAATTGGAGTTTTGTGTACACAGACAAACATGCCCACTTCCTTGCTAAAATATTCCAGTGCCTTCTCAAAGGCTTTTAAAACTTTCTGTGGAGAAGATGCCTATTGGCAGAAACACAATTGTTCTTTGGGTTGATTTATTTGGTAGTTGGCAACAGGAAGTCTTTGGAGTTTCTTAGGTGAATAAGTTGGTATTTTATGGGGAGAAATTTCTTCCTTGCATCCTGATCATTGCAGTTGCCTTATGCTCTGAAGTGTTAGTTTGTCAAATATTTAATTCTGCCTGGTTTCTCAAAGATGTATTTCTGTATGCAGTAGTAAAGACTTCTGAATCTTCCTATAAATAGACCTATAAACCATGAAATGCCAGAATTATTTTCTTTTGTCTTCACTCTGGATATTTCTTTGTACTTTCAGTGCATTAATTCATCCAGTTTACCTTTTCTATGCATGTGTCATGGTCTTTCTCTTCATGTGTTAAACATGAATGCAAACAAAATAGAAAAAAAGAATCTCAGTTGCTTTTCAAGTTGCTTTGTGGTTTGTCCTCAGATTTCAGTGAGGGAACAGCTTAATTACTCAGTGCTTACAAGCTTACTTTGTCCTGCATCATTTTGCCTTTTCTCAGTCCATAACATTCTTTTGACTTTTCCACAGACTCACATTTCAAGACTTCCTCCTGGAGCTGTGGCAGGACAGTCCGTGGCAATTGAAGGAGGAGTTTGCAGACTGGAGAGTCCAGAAAGCAGCTGATTCTTCACTTCATTGCAAAGAATGTGAATGACTTTTTGTACAATAAGGGGTTTTTTTTTTTGTGTTTTAACAGATGTTGGAAATTCTGCTTTTGTTTTATACTCCGTATTGCAACCATGTGCACCATAACTTGAGACAAGTGCTGCTGTAGTTTAAGTTCTCACTCTGTGAATGAGGGTTGTGTGCATGTTCATTTTGTCCCACGAATAAAATAGGAACTCCCCCCAGTTGTGCAAAGATCATGTATGATTAATGATTGAATTTTCTTTTTTTTGTGTTGAAAAATAACCAAAAGTTGAGAAAAAATAATTTAAAGATACGGTCACAATTGTCATTCATATTCTAAATTTAAAAGTAACAGCCCTTTGAAGTGGCATTATAATTATGCAAAAAATGATTATGGTTTCTAAGTTTCTCAGTGGTTTAAGGAAATCCAGAGGTGATTTAAACATGAGTTGTTTTTTTCCTCTCCAATAAGGAGGATTTTTTTTTGTTCAAAGAGTGGTTTCAGTGAAACAAACTAGAGCAAAATTAAGGCTCAAATTGTTTTTAAATAGTGTTATAGGTCATATCTGTGTTCCCAAACCAAGATGTTAATAGCTCCAAGCTGTATGTATTGCAAAAAGCTATATGAAGAGAACGTATCGTTACGCAGTCTTTATGTATAATGGAATATTACAGTGTAAATAAGAAAACAAAGTTTATGGAAAGATTCAATATTATTCTTCACTTCTGCTTTAAATCTATTTTTAAGAGAGGTACAGAAATGAACATATTACTGGATGCAAAGTGCAATGTGTATTAAGTGGCTGGTGGGAGGTGTGATATGGAGCTTTCATGTTGGTAAAGCTCGAACTTCCTCGAGGCCAGCCACAGCATGGGTATTTATATAACTGTGTGTAATATGTATGTACTGTGCATAAATTTACTGTAACTCTTTTGATACCTTCAGCAAACCTGCAGTGTAAAACAATGTCATCCTTGTCTGCCTGGTGAAGAAGCACGGGCAGCTGAACTGTCGTTTGTCACCAGTTTGGATATGTGAACCAGGCTGCCCACGTCCTAAAAGTGCAACCTTCCACTCAGTCCTTTTTCCTTCACAGCACTGGCAGCAATAGAAGACTTTTGTAATTGATTCATTGTCCTGATAAGTATGCCAAAGAGAAACTAAAATAGTTCATCTTTTTCCCTGGTGGATATTTGATAATACTGTTTTCAGAAATAGTGGATCAATAGATATTCAGACTGTATTCGCTTAATCAGGCATTGTACTTGCCTGTTTTGTAATGTTGTGCCTGCCTATAACAGACATACTTGACTGATGAAATTGTTATATTGATTGTAGTACCAATCTTTCATGGAAAAAATAAATTTTTTTTAATAGCCTGAGTTCATTTTCACTATTATACTACAGCACACATTGAGGTATTGTGATCTGTGTGTGATTTTTTAGATTGTGGCTTCAATGTAGCCCTATAATTGAAGATATTTCAATACAGTTCTGTAAATAATATAAACCAGCAGCTCTCCAGATTGCACAACAAGGTGGAATGTACCTGCCTTGAAATAGTTTGTGCTCAAATCCAATGCTTGAGGTTGGATTCTCGGTGGTACACCCGTGGTCTGAGGAAATGAAGGACTGTCCTGCAGCACTCCAGCAATGATGCAGCAGCAGCTGTGCTGTCACAGCCCTTAGAACTGCTCTGACATGGTTGATGAGTAAATGATTGTGTGGACCCTTCACTGTGTAGTGAGTGAAGAATTGAACATCATGTATATGGCTTTGTACATACCAAATTTGAAAATAGCCTTCTTATTAGAAAAGCTAAAGGAACAGTGTTAGCCTGCTGTTATTCTAAAAGTGCTTTTCTGTACTGGCATCATAGAAATTTTGGCGTAAATTCACTCTTGTGCCATAAGCATAAAAGCTTACAAGCAGAACGCCTTGTAAAATGTAAATTGATAAATTGTCTCTTCCCCTTACTTGCTTAATCCCTCTCCTTGGAGGTTTATTCCAGCACAGGATTTTTGTGGTTTGTTTTTACTTTACTTTTGTGTCTACACAATACCCCAATCAATTTTTTTTCTTCTTTTTGGTGAGAGTTTTCTACCTAAGGTACTTGTGAGAAGAAAACTGCCTTAGCAAGTGTGAATTGTGGCATCAGTAATTGTGAAGACTGACAGGAGCAGAATTTCCTATCAGACTCCCACTTAAACCAGTGAAATATCTTACACTACTTTAATGATGGGTCTAATTGTGCTACTAGTTCTATTTTGAGGTTAAAAGAGGCTTCTTATGAAATACAGATGGTGAGGTGGAACTCTGCAGTGACATGGTCTGCAAGCCCTGTGTGTGATGAGTAACCATTGCCACTGTCAGAAGCAGATACAGCCCAAGAGGAAATGACACAGTTGACAGCAATAGCTGCAGAAATTATAAAGGAAGGGTGAGTGAGTGAAATACATAGAAATAAAATCCGAGTACTGTTAATTTTCTGCTCCAACACACAATTACGTGTGCTAGAGGATTTTGTAGCAGACAAGTTGGTGCCACAGTTATCCTGTTCAGTCTTCAGCCATAATAAATTTTCTAGCTTAAAGTTTCTAATAGGCTAAACCAAACCTGACACAGAACCCATTTTTTCTCTTTCTTTGCTCCTTTGCCTTTGCATCATGAACCTACAACGAGTGATTTCAAAGGGCTCCAACTGAGCAAGTTATGGAAGACAGGCTTGTTACACTAAAAAATCTGAAGAGGTGATTTGAATTCCAGCTGTGGGGGATGTTAGTTGGTTGGTTTGGGTTTTTTTAATAAAAACTCTTCCCAGTTTTTATATTCAGTACATATGAAGACTATGCTTTTCTGCTTGTAGATTAACCTCTGAGAGGCAAAGTGAGAGATTCAACTCAGGAGGAGGAGGAGAGGACCTGATTTAGGGGAACTGCAGCCATTCACCTGTAAAGGAAAATACAGAAGGTGCTGTGAAAAGGAAGCCTAAAAGAAAACAAAGCTGGTAGTAAATCTAGGGTTAGTAGCAAGGTTGGGGTAACTGCTATTGTTACTTAAAATGTGAATTAAAAGCAGAATATAGAAAAAGTAGCCAAATGAATTGGTGGTTATGGCATTGCAGTTACAATATTTCACAGTGGCACATGGTAATTGTGCAACTGGACAGTCTTTGTAACCCAGTTTTGAGCAGAATGATGCAGAATTAGATGAGAAGCTCTCAAGTGTGTATTCACATGGTTGTTAAAACGAAGGCTTGCAATTTAATGATTTCTTTTTCTTCCAGTTGTTAGGTGAGTTGTCCGAGTCAGATATATCAAGAGTTCTGTCAGTCAGTGGCAGCAGGATTTATCTGTTAAAAGACCCTGAATTGCAAGGTCAGTTTTTATAGTGTTGTGAGTGCAAATAACTGAACACCACGTCCTCATTCTCAGGTTTGCCACTCTAACAGAATTGGGATCAGTGTAATTCTGGGTGGCTGACATCCCATTCTCTTAGTAGAGAGTCACATTTTCATATTAAAATATGACTTAGGCAAAGAACCTCTTTTCAGGTCAGCTTGGTTGATAGGAGAAGATTTAGGAGAGAGTTGAAGGGAAAGTTTATACTGTAGCTGGGTAGGGAAATAAAGGCTTTTGACAGGGGTGAGAAGAAATCAATAGAAAGTGGTAGAGGGAAAATGAAATTGTTTTGAAGGAAAAATAAGAGACAATAACCAAGACACCTGGGTTTTCACAGAATTGATAAATCCCTGACATGTTGTTAGGGCTCATCTTCCAAGGGATATTTGAAGAGACAAAGTATGAACTACCCCATTACACTTGGCTTTCATGTGAAGGACTTGCTTTGGTTTACAGCAAAGTGAAGATAAACACAGAATTTCTGTGGCTTTTAGCCTCTGTGGATGCCAGTGGAGGTTTTGTAGATTCCTTGCAGGAGGATTGGGAAAGGGCCACTGCCTCATACCAGAGGCCAGATCTGCCAAGAAGTGCTGAGAACCCGTAACTCACAGGAAATTGTGTTGGGATTTTATATGGAAGCTTGTGGCAAAGGACTCCTGTGCTGGGTCTAAAGACAGCATTTCTGATTAATAAAACTTAAGCCTTTTCTTTTTGCTCATTTTTTACAGGAAGGTTTGTGGGAGGTTTGGCTGCTGTAAGAGCCCTGTGCTTGATTATTCACTGCACTGGGAGATAACACAGAGATAAGGAGGACTTGTACACTGAGTTTTATTTTAGATTCTACAGAGACACAGATTGTACACATCCCACATAACCTGGCCCTTACATCCCTTCAGAGACCATTAGCATCACTTGAGGGTGATTTAAACACAGCAAATGTGTCTTGTTACCCCCTCCTGTCTGCCTGATGAAGAAAATAAAGTGTGTTAGCATGAGCAGCAGGTGAGACCTGCTTTCCCTTGGCCTTGTACCCTCCCTTACCTCCCAGGTCTCAGTGATAATGTTGTACTGCTGCAAATATCCTTTGAGGCACAGAGACAGAGACCAGCTAAGCTCCTCTGTCTGAAACAAAAAGCCTTTCAAAGTGAAATGCCATTTTCAGAAAGCATCACACAAAGGCAAGTGTCTGAGGTGGGATCCTGTCCCCAGTGAGGTCACTTGGAGCTCAGCCAGCAGCTTCAGTGGAGCCAGGGTGTCATCCTTGGAGGTGTTCATCTTAGAGGACTCAAACTTTATGAGTCCCTTAATGCCAGTACTGGAGGCTTCGGAAATGAGGTGGTGTGAGATGTTTTGATGACTCACTTATTTCTTGGATTATCTGGGAATATCTGTTGGGTGTGTAGGGCTCCAGCAAGCCAAGTGGAAGAACCAACCACAGACTCCTCTGGGCAAATTATCTGCTGTAGCCAAGCAATGACTGTGCTAAAAGGAGCTAAAGAGCTCTCAGCACTGTTTTATAATTCACAAGCTTTCCTAAAGATGATAAATTCTGCAGCCCTGGCTTCACTTCAGGTACATGTGTGTGAATGGTATCAACAACAAACCAGCAGAGCACAACCTTAGGCAAGGATTCCCAGGGTACAACTCACCTGTGGCAAACCACTGTGCCCCAGGTCAGTGCCAAAAAGCCACAACAGCAGCCTGGGTTGTAACATCTGCTGTATGTGCTGTACCTGTGACAGAAATCCTTTTGAACAGAGTTAGTAGAATTTCTTCCTTAAAATGTGAGTTGTGACTGATAACAGCCACACGATGCAATTCTGTGCTGGAGATCTCCCAGTCCTGCTCCCTGTCAGCCTGAGATTTGGTTTAGAGTTGGGATCAGATTGTCCATGCTTGAAAATACTGCTGTTTTTTGCAGCTAAGAGTAAACTCTTTTGTCTCTGGTGTACTGTGGACAGGTGTCAAGGCCCTGTCAAGGAGTGAGGGAAAAAAAAGTGAGAAAAGACTCCACAAGCCCTTCATGCAGGAGAGGGTGCAGGATTTATGGATGAGGGAGTCACATTGAGCCTGGGAAGGAGGATATGGGGAAGGTGGTGTTCTAATTTGCCTTTGTCTATCACTATCCAAATCTATTTTAATTAGCCATGTGTTAAATTAATTTTCCCCCAGTTCAGTTTGTTTTACCCTTGAAGGGCCCAGTATCAATTACCTCTGCAGCCATGGTTCTCTTCAGGACTATATCCAAAGAGTAAAATTTTGCAGGAGATATTCTTCTGGTGGGTTAATTTTCTCTTGGGCCAGGGGGCTGATGTTTTTGGGCCCTGAAGCTCCATGAGTATGTAAAGGAAACGGGGAAATGCATGGCTGGAAGAGGGATGGGGAAGACAGAAAAACTTGCTTTTAGCTGGTGTTAAATTGGGTATTAAATGAACCTGCCCCCATCATCCTACTCACTGAGATTGTTGGATGTTGCTCTTACAGCTTCCAGCCCATCCCTGGAAGTATCTGCTACAATGCACCATGGATCTTGTTGGGAAGACATCGCCGTGTTTATAAAATTGAATTTGTGGCTGATTTTGTGGGAATCAATCCTAGTGAAGCACAGTTCTTGATCCAATGAAGAAACAGTTCCTAAAGTTTGGAGGCAGTGAACTCCTCTGGGGAGATAAGAACAGGCTGAGGCTTGAGGTAATTAATGGTCAGTGTTGTGCCATGATGGCCTTTAAAACTAATTGTGTGTCTGTGGAGGGGAGGGATATTGTTTCAAACCCCATTTTATTCTATCAATGTGTCACCTAGTGTCCATGAAAGAAAATTTATGCAACCAAAAGACAATGCTATGGCACAGCAGACAATGCTGTGTGATAGATGATTTGCACACTGTTGCAATTAGATGACTGCAATTCCATTACTTCCTTAGGGAAAATGATTAATGGATAGAAAAAACAATTATTTTGAGTATCTTCTTTGCACATCAAAAGAATGGTTATTCCCAGCGAAGTTTCAAGAAACTTGACCAGCATTAGAGAGGTACCGGAATTAGGAAAGAGCTCAAAAATAACGAAAACACCCAACTAAAAGTGATGAACAGAAACCCAGCAAAAAGTTCACAGTTCATACACAAGGGGCAGAAGGCAACTGAATTATCCTGTTCTCCAAAGTGTGACTTGGACAGAGTTTTAAGCTCAGGTATGAGCTAGCGCTGTTTTCTTCTTTTGGTACTTTTCTATTTTACATGTTTTCAGTTTTGAAGCTAAGATGCCTTTGCTTTTGCCTTGCTAAACCATTTCCACTTCAGGTATCTCTAAAGTCATGCAAATTAATTTAAAACAAAGATGCTTTTACTTCTTTGGGGATGCCAAGCCCAGGTCAGGTAGTCAATAGGAACTAACCCTGCATAGAATGGAATCCAAATGCATCCAGGTGTCTGAAGAAATGGGTAGGCTTTTGCCACTCCCCTGTGCTCTGTCCTCAAACTAGTTCAAATTCCAATGCTCCACCCATTTCACTGCAGTAGAATGAGCCCGTGTTAGGTGGTCTCACAAATGGCACACACAAAGTGGTAAAAGCCTTCCTTTTACCCTTCCTGGAGAGGCAATGAAGAAAACAAGACCTGTTGATCTTGCTTTCCTCCCAGACTGAGTTGTACCACTCAGCCTGCCCAAACCCTGCCCCGAGGCCATGTCCCAATGCCTTCAAGCTGTTTCCTGAGTGCCAGAGTTTGGTGGTTTGCTCTCAGGGTACTGGGGGCACTAAACCCTGTATCCATCACTCTGATGCTGCTGTCCCTTCTGCATCACTGCCAAGGATCAGCAGAATCATTTGCCTGGGAAAAAACTGGAGGTCTCCACCTTAAAAAAGTCAGAGACTCCAAAAACTACATTTTAACTGGTTTTCTTAGCAATAATGGTGGCCAGGCTGGCTAGTCAGTGTGATTAACTAACTATTCATTTGGAAGTCCTAGGTGCAGGTTCTCTCAGGCCAGTGTGCTGCTGGATTGTATGTGCATATGTTGTTTTTATTCATGTTCACTTCATGTTCTGTTCTCTCCACTCTTCTCTTTTTATCTTTATTTTCTCTTTCTCCAGCACCATCACTTGTTTCACTTCAGTACTAATAACAGAGGGTCAATAATTAAATTTCCCCTGTGAAATGATGTGTGTGGCTAGAAAGAACAAGGAAATACACCAAGTTCCTGAACTGAAAGAAGACTGATGAGTCCCTCGAGGATCCATGCCTAAAAAAAGCCTTTGTACAGGATTTTTTTCCCACTTAGGGCTGAAATGTAGGTGGCTGTGAGCTCTGTTGGCACAAATGTGGAAGAAACCAGGCATTGCTTGATCCACTGATTATAGAACAGCTTCATTCACAAGTGAGAACCTTTTAAGCTGATGCAAAAGTTTTGAATTTTTATTTCTGTAAATTTCACCAGGTTTTTTGCCTATTTAATTTCTCATGTTTTTCACTTCTCAGGTTTTTCACAACTGGTAAAAATCCCCTGCACAGTAATGTAGTGCCAGTCTTACACTGACTATCACCTGAAGAAGGCACTGCACTCCTGCTGATGAGGGGGGCAAAGGAGCCATCCCTGCCTTCTGTACTTTCTGGTGAGTTCATTTTTTCTGCCCCAAAAATTCTCCATCAAAGATGTTGCTTCATAGAGTCCTTTTGCAAAGACCAATATGATGTTCATGTAATTTTGGCATGAAAAAAATCCTCTATTCATAACATAAAAATAGATACAGTGACTTTTTTGAACAGGGCTTGTCAGAGAAAGACCACATCAGCTTTTGCCTCTTCTTTGCTGAAACATTTCATGTGGCTGGAAAGAATATATAAGGCCTTTTCCCTTCCTAGTAACTAATTCTCCTTACCTGAAAATACCTAAAAGGAAAAATTCTTTCAAATGAGAGCTGACACCTCCTCCTTATCTTAAATATTCTAATTATTTCTATCTCCTATGCAGATAGGCTGCAAGACCTTGTTCTTGTCATGTACCATGAGGTTACCAGGTACATCTTGTTTCTGTCTGTCTTGTCAGGAAAAAAAAAATGCACTAACTCGACAGTGGACTTTAAAATGTGTAAGTTTAGCTGAACAAGAAGAGTTTATTTCTTGGTGAAACAGTGCAGCTCTCAAATTTACTGTCTGTGCATACAAATCCAAAAAGGGTCACCTGCTGTTGATTCCTTTTCTGTCCTCCTGTCCTGCTGCTCCTGCATCCCTGCTTCCCTGCTTGCTGGTGAGTGTGGAGCCTTCCTAGTGTGCTCGTGGCCTTGGCTCAGGGAAGGGGCCTGAGCTGAGAACTTTGATCCAGCTCCAAGGAGATGATGGGTGGAAGCTCTGGGCCGTGCCCTCGCATCCAGGCTTTGAAGTCTGGGATTAGGCTGGGGGAAGGAAGAAGTCCTGCACGATATATCCTTTTGATGTGAAGCTCTGCTGAGTGATGATGTGAGTTCAGCTCAGGACTTTGAGGCTCCAGCCTGTGCTGAAGGGCTCTGATGAGCCCTTCCTCCCTCCTGGGACAGAACATCCTCACATGAAGGGATGGAGAAATCCTAGGATTCCCCCATTCTGGCCTATAGCTTTGTTGACAGACTTATTTTTTCACTCGAACGTAGTAAATAAAAGTTGGTCTCCTCTTGGAGATGATTCATCTGTCGTTGTGATTAATAACTCGCATTCCACGCTGGGCTGCTGCTTCCCCCGCGCTGGGCCGGGGAGAGCGCTCTGTGCTCTGCACAGCTCCATCTGTTGGCATCGCTTCGCCATGGCGGGAAAAGGCTGAAAACACCACAGTCCCTTCTCCTCCCTGCTTCAGCACGAACAGCGTTTTCTCTTGGGATGCGAAGGAGATGATAGGCAGGGGGCGTGGGGAACCTTTTGCTGGGGTCCCAGTGTGGGTGAACCCAAGGGATGGCGATCCCTCGGGGTGAGGCACTGCAGGGCAGTACGGATGAAGGTTTGTTGGGTTCCTCATCCCTGAAACATTCGCGGTGAGGCTGGATGGGGCTCTGAGCAGCCTGGTCTGGCTGGAGATGGCCCTGCTCATGGCAGGGGGGTTGGACCTGGAAATGTCCCACCAGCCCAAGGCGTTCCGGGTTCTGCAGCCCGGGGAAAAGGCGGAGCGCAGGTGTGGGGCTGCTGCCATGTCAGAGCCGGCCACAGGAGGGTACCACAGACAGGGACACGCTGGGAATGACACACGAACCGGGACACACCGCACCCCGCTGCTGCTCCCTTCCCTCTCCTGCCCGCCGCCACTGTGGGAGCCGAGCGAGCGGGGCTGGTGTCCGAGCGCAGCCCGATGTGTCCGCACGGGAATTCATCCCTCCAGGGAATGCATCCCTCCAGGGAATGCATCCCTCCAGGGAATCCATCCCTCCAGGGAATGCATCCCTCCAGGGAATGCATCCCTCCAGGGAATGCATCCCTCCAGGGAATGCATCCCTCCTGGGGATCCCTCCAGGGAATCCATCCCTCCAGGGAATCCATCCTTCCAGGGGATCCCTCCCTCCAGGGGATCCCTCCAGGGGATCCCTCCAGGGGATGCCTCCAGGGAATCCATCCCTCCAGGGGATCCATCCCTCCAGGGAATCCATCCCTCCAGGGGATCCATCCCTCCAGGGGATCCCTCCAGGGAATCCATCCCTCCAGGGGATCCATCCCTCCAGAGAATCCATCCCTCCAGGGAATCCCTCCAGGGAATCCATCCCTCCAGGGGATCCATCCCTCCAGGGAATCCCTCCAGGGAATCCCTCCAGGGGATCCCTCCAGGGCACAGCCCGCACCCCGCCCTGGGGAAAGGCTGAGAGTGAAGCGGGCTGCAGAGCAGGAATGAGGCTGGCATCAACCAGGGCGGCTTCTGTTGCTTGGCATTGTCCAAAAGCTGGAGCATTTCAAAAAACGAACATTACAAACATGCTCAGGAGAGAACAGTTTTCCCTTGTCTGTTTTATATGAGTCTCTGCTTAAAAAAAAATAGAAATTATCTGCCTTCCTGGTGGTGTTGTCTTCTTCCAGCCACTTGTGGTGTAGGTATGAACTTGCTTGACATCAAAGACTGAATGTTTTCAATATTGATACCTCCTATGTAGCTGGTCCTAAAGCAAAAGGGCTTTATTAATGTTATTCTTTATATTATATGTATAAAATATATGTGTTTTATCTATATATTCTCTCTATATTTTATCTAAATATTCATTTATCCTTTGATCATGCTTATTATTTGATAAGGATCATCTTTAAGACACATCCGATGTTCAGAATATCAGAAATCAGTATTCTTTCTGATGAAAGGATATATTCAGATTTTTTGATAAAGGCTTTTTCCACCTCCATAAAAGGAGAAAGCAATCTGCCAGCTAAATAAATGCAAACATTTTGTTTCTCATGCTATCAAAAGCAGCATGCAATATGATCCAGCCTCATTTGTGAAGGAACAGATGAAAAATTATACTTAAAAGGCAAAATCAAACAGAACTCTGTAACTTGTTTGTTTATCTTCAGCTGTGATTGTCCTTCAGAGACTGAAGCCTGGCCTGAAGCTGACACAACACAAGATAGATTGCTTCCATGGACTTCAGTGGGAGTTTGGATTGGATGATGTGAGGTTGCAAAACTAAAAATGCCTTTTGGAAGGACGTGAATACAACTTAATTCATGATGGAAAAAGTGGGATATGGACACTGTGGCA
Source organism: Prinia subflava (assembly GCF_021018805.1). Taxonomy (NCBI): domain Eukaryota; kingdom Metazoa; phylum Chordata; class Aves; order Passeriformes; family Cisticolidae; genus Prinia; species Prinia subflava. The sequence continues at coordinate 108,423,781 of NC_086248.1, read as the reverse complement.
ACTGCTTCAGTTTCCCGGATTTCTCTGCCTTGAGAAGGTGTTCTGCAGATTCCTGTTGAAGGTGGCCACTCCCAGAGGGTTTGGGGGAGCAGGGTGTGGGGTTTCCCCGCCGAGGAGAACAGCTCTGGGGGCTCCATTATCACAGAATCATGGAGTAGTTTGGGTTGGAAGAGACCTTTAAAGCTAGTCCAACCCCTCTGCAGTGAGCAGGGACACCTTCCACTATATCAGGTTGCTCAAAACCCCATCCCACCTGACTTTAAATGTTTACAGGGATGGAGCATCCACATCTTCTCTGGGCACCTTATCCCTGTGTTTTACCATCCTCATTGTAAAAAATTTCTTCCTAATACCTACTCTAAGTCAACCCTCCTTCAGTTTAAAATATACTTCATCGTGTCATAACAGGATCTGCTATAAAGTTTATCCCCATCTTTTTTAGAAGCCCCCTTTAGGTACTGGCAGGGGCCTGAAGGCTTCCCTGGAGCCTTCTCCTCTCCAGGCTGAACAAGCCCACCTCTCCCAGCTCGTTTTCACAGCACAGGTGCCCAGCCCTCTGGTCATCCTCATCTGATCCTGCTCCAACAAGTCCGTGTCCTTCCTGTGCTGAGCGTCCCAGACTTGGATGCAGCACCCGGGTGGGCTCTCACCAGAGCAGAAGGGCAGAACCACCTCCCCTTGGCTTCCTTCCATCCACTGAGATCCAGTAATGCTGGACAGAGAAAGTCAACCTGCCCCAAAAAAACCTCCTGGATTTCTCATAGGCCTTATCACAGAACCCACAGAAAGCCACAAACAGCCCCAGATTCTGCTTCTTTGCTGAGCTGTCCCAACCAATTTGCAGCAGCCTTCAGATGTCTTCACAGTTTGAAGCAAAGCTGTTACCAGGGCTTGGGAAATGTGAGTGAGCCTGACTTCAGTTATGGAAATCCTACAAGGCTAAAGTATGAGAAGCTTGCTGGTAAATCATTTACACGAAAATATCTTGCTCAGCATGGGGTTTGCAGTGAGGGGGTCATATTTAATGACCTACTTCAAATGTTAATATAAATCATTACTTCCTCACCAGCTAAATCACGGCTGCCTCATGCTCTATGTGTTCTGCCCTAGAAATGTCACTGACTCGTGAACATGCTGGGGTTTGGGGCCACGTGGCACCCAGGGATGGAGAGAAGGACAGGAAACATGAGGGGCTGTGGGGCACTCCGGGGGAGATGCCCATCCCTGGCTCAGCTGTGCAGCTCCAGGGTTTCCACACTAAATGCAGGAACTTCGGGAACTTTCTGACAGCCTCCTAAACTCCACTAACCTCAATGAACCCTGGAGCAGGGACAGTGTTCAGGAGGATACAGAAGGCAAGTGTTCGGCTTTTGTTGAATGATGCCTGTGAGTTTTGCAGGGAAACTTCTTTCAAACTGCATAATAGAGCTCAGGCTCCCCTGGGTCAGCCAGCAGAGCTCTCCAGTGGAGCCACCTCAGGCAGAATCTCCTCAGGTCGGGCACAGCCTGCATCAGTCAGAGGTGCAGGGGGCCAGCCTGTGAGTGCACGGCCAGAGGAATGTGTGTGCATGGGAAAGGGGGGGAAATTCCCTGAACTGCCTCCCCTTGGAAAACAAACATTCCGCCTCTGCAAGGCAACAGGCACTGCAAACACGAGGGAACGGGAGTCCCACATCTATTTCTGGGCAGTGGACACCCTTGGTGCTGGAAGGGGGCTGTGGGCTGCTTTCACCTGTTTATTTTACACAGAGCAGTGTGGGAGAGAAACCTCAGAACGTCAACAGGCAATTGGGAGCTCATTGCTTTTTTTTCTACCTTTAGATTATAACTTAAAGAAACAAAAATGCATACATGGCATACTCTTTGTCCTTGTTGCCTGTGTGAGAGTCAGTTCTGTAGGCCATTCAGAGAGATTTTATGGTGACAGTATGCAAGTGAAAGCAGTTATTGCTTTTGAAGGATGTGTTTGGCACAATGATACTTTTACATTTTAAAAAATGAGAAGGAAACTTTAATCTCTTCAGTCCAGAGTAAGTACAAAAAGCCAAGTCAAAGCATGTTTAAGGTGTTACCTTTTCTTAACAGAACTATCTTAGCCAAGGAGAGGATGTAGGAGTTGAGTGACTAAGGCTTGAAAGTAAATGGACAAATTTGGATTCACGGTGAAGATGGAGTAAGAAGATGTGGAATATCGTGTGAATGGGAAAACAAATCTATAACAGAACCACAACCAGCATAAATATAGCTGTAAGATAGCCCAGAGAGGCTATAGGCTGGGCTGTCCTAATCCCCCCCCTCAGAAACCAAGGCTGGTATTTGCCAAGTCTGTGTACATCGTGTTTTCCTCAGTCTCCCTTCTTTTCCTCCTCTATGCATGAGTAAGATTTTAATTTTAGCAGAAATTCTGCTAGGCTTTTGTGGGCAGGTTGGGAAAAGAACTGAATGATGATACTTTTATTTCTTCATACAAATGCAGGGAAGTTTGTCTGGGCTCAGCTGGCAAGGCCACCATCAGAGAGGTGCCACAAGCCTGGTTTACATTTGATTTCCCAGGGAAGTTATTGAGAAGAGAATATGGGAGAATGTTTGGAGTCACCATGCATGGGCAGACACAGAGCTCAAACCATTCATGGAGTGGTCTGCATGCCGATTTTACACTGGTGCCATTCACCAGGTTTGTCTGACCATGCACAGGAGGTTGCACAGGAGGGTTCCCAGGCCCAGCTCCTGCTGTGGTGTGGCTCCATGCAAGCACCACGGTTAGGAAGTATAAAACTCTGCTCATACATTCTGCAACTCTGAAGGGCTGTCTTCTGCCTGGTTTGTAAAGGAATCTTAATCAGATTAATCTATCTAGAGGCTGAATTTCCTCCAAGTTGTGCTTCTTCAACAGTACTGCAAGGGACTCCTGTGTGAGTGGAATGATGTTTGGATGGATTTAACCACAGGGAAACAGGAGACTGAGCTGATCTCTCCACTCCAGACAGGGACCCCAGGCACCCCTAGCAGTGTCTGGTGTGAAAGCAGAGAGAAAATAGCTCAGGTTTTCTCTTCACTCCCACATCACTGACCTCTGCTGGAGTCCAGCAAGCCACCCCTGCGTGCTCTGTTTATTTGTTTGTTCAGCCCTCTGTTTACTCACCAGCACAAGGGACACTGGCTCGTTTGGCAGCCTCTAATGACAGCTTAAGGCTCACCACCCTGCACTAATTCTGTGTTGTTAAAAATACACTTTTTTCCAAATGAGAAATGGCAGCAAACAAACACAGGGAATGGCTCTTCCCTAGTTCACAGTGTGTTTGCTTTGTCCCACACCTTTGTTTTGGGAGATGCTGTTTTTGTAGAAAATGAGTCTAGAGCTGCGTAAGTCTCACTCAGCTCTTTCTAAGTATGTTTTCTGGGATTATCATACTGGCTGAAAAACAAGCTGCTTTTCACAGCCAAAAATATGAACTGAAAATGAGCTCAAGAGCCATTGATTGCAAGATAAGCAGAAGCCTTTCAACTGAGATTGGCCACTGTAATGTAGGGTGGCTATTACTGCTTGGACACTTCCTGAAATGCAGTGGTGTCAGGAGCTAGAATTGCCAACATTTCTGTGGAGTTCTGAAAGTAATTGTTATTCTGTTCCATCAGCCACTGTAAGAGTGGCGACCATTATTTTTCCCTACACTGGTACAAGGGGAAATAACCAGAAGAATAGTCAACGAGCTATTTATAAAGATATAATGCAATGCACACTCATCTGCTTCTGATGAGTGGGTCTGGCCATCAGCAAAACCATGGGGGATTAGAGGAGAAAATGGTTTTGTGTTTCTTGCTGTACTTTTTAATGTTAATCTACAGCATTTGATCTGATGCTTCTCCAACATCTGAGCCCCAGAGCATCTGTGAGGTGAGACTCTCCTTGGTTGCTCCCACCTGACTGCTGAGGTGGAATGAATGGATGGAAAGGTTCTGCATGACACATTGAATAACCACATTCCCCATGTCCACTCAAAAGTGACATATCTTTTATTTAAGGAAGGATTTTGTGAGCCATTCCCTTTAACATCCCTGCAACTGAACAGTATGCATAATTTGTTCTCTGTGGGCTGCAGTTGTGATCAATAATCACTAATCTCACATTTTCAGTCGATGTCTGCTCTATTGGTCTGGTGTTCTTCATACACTTTGAAAAAACTTGGGAATATTTAGTAAGGGTTTTTTTGGGTTTTTTTTTAATGGAAATGAGTATTGACTTCAGTGGGAATAGACAGCCTGAAGTTGATAACCCTTTTCTATGCCAAACTAACTCACGAGCCTGTACTACTCTCTCTGGTTTATCTAAGACAGCCTTTTCATGTTGCATCCATGTTGGACAGTTCAATCTGCATCCATCTTTAAAAGTACCTCTTCTATCCATTCAGGTAGGAATTGGTTAAGCCAGGTAGGCGTTGCCATTGCAGTGATAAAGAAGTGGAGATTTACCTAGTGAGGGCCCTGCTGTGCTCTTGTGTTTATGCACACTCAAATTTATCAAAGAATAGTTTCTGTGTGAGCAGGAACTGCTGTTCTGTGAGGCCACAGAGCTTGTATCCACTCATGTCAGTTCTGTGGTGATCCAGATGCCCTCCTCCAGACAGCTTTCTGAAAAAAAAATGACTTCATATAGGAAAGATGTGTTTTTCACGTCTGGCTCTTGAACATTGTTTTTCGGTTACACGGTATTTTCTGTAATTAGCAACAAAAATTCAGGCACAGGAATATAGTGTGTGTTTGTTCCATGAAGACCTGGGACCATTTTGATATTTTGCAAAAAAAAAAAAAAGAAAAGAAAGAAAAGCTCATTTAATACCAGCCCAGCTATTTATACCTCTTGCACAAACTTAAACATAACAAAAAGTGCAACATAACTCATGAAGCAAAGGAGTGTCTCTGCCAAGTGCAATATTTGTATTTGGAAACATGGTCTATATTGCATGAAGCAGTAGCCTTCTCACTGCCTCCAAGGTTTCTTTTGGCTGACGTTTATCCAAACATCAGTCTTGCTCTTCATTCATTTCAGTGGCTGAAAGGGAGCTGAGTGTTTTTGCTCGGTGGGGCTGGCGGGGCTCAGCCTCTGTTCCTTCAGCTGGCGCCGGTGCCCGCTCCGAGCCCGCTGGTGGAGCAGCCCCTGTGCTGCCACCAATCCTTCACACACCCCAAAGGCTCTTCTCCTGCCCTGGGTTTCCTGCAGAGCTGTCACCGTGGGGATGAGCCACTGCACCCCTCTTTGAAGGGGACACTGCCCTTTGCTGCCGTGGCTGCGGGGGACTTGGGCAAACCCCACTGCGGGTGGGACAAGCACTTGCACCAGTGCCATCAGGGAGTCTGGAACTGGGAAAAGCCACGGCCTCCTGCTTTGAGGATGGCAGGGCTCAGGTAGAAAATAGGAATTGTGTTCTCCTTGTGTTTTAAAGAACCAGTTTTGTAAAATGTGGGTGCTGCCTTATCTCATATGTGAGGTCGATGTCCCTGTCACTCTTTCCCGTTCAGAAGAGGTTCACAGATTCCAAAATAATCTGAGGTGGAAGGGACCCACAAAGATCATGGCATCCAATACTTAAATGGGATTGAACTCCCAACCCTCATGTTACCTGCATCCAACCAACCAACTGAGCTGATCTCAGGTTAGGAAATATTTCCTAGCTCTTTATTCCCCATTTTGAGTTCTCTTTTAAAAATAATAATAACAATTAAAACAAATACAAAAGTAACAGCCACAACAATAGTAGTAACACTGGCAACAACAACAACAATAATTCTTCATCATCACCATCATCACCATCATCATCACAACATAGTTGTCTGGACTACCAGGCTGCACTTAAGCCATACCCCTTGCATAAGCTGAATTAATTTAGGGACATAGAGATTCAGTTGGGTTTATACCTAAATGACTGAAGCACAAGCTTTCTAAATCCATGCCCTGAAGAGGCCAAGATGTTGTCAGGATTTATTTCAAGAAGATTCTTAAACACGAAGTAATAAAACTTCTGAGAATGGTCAAGTTAGGAATAAGGTACAGTTGCTACACAAAGCAGGAGGAGCAGGGAGTGGAGGAGATGCAAGTCATTAACATGTGAGTCAAAGGGGCACATTAATAATGGAATATTAGGAATAAACAAAGACCAAGCCTTGTTTTTCCCTCTTTTTTTCCCATCTGTCAGTTATGTAGCACATTCATTGCCTCACTGCTCAGGACACTATCACAGCAGCCATTTTTTCTTGTGGATGAGTTGTTCCCGAAAAATGCAGCTGTCACAGACCACTCTTATTTTTCACACAAGGAATGTAGGTCTTCCTGTTCCACATATTTTTCTTCAATGAGCGTAGTTATTGTTGTCACTGGGAGGAAAATCCTCTGTCTGTCTGCTAAAATACTTGAGAGGGGGAGATAAAGCACGAAATCTTTTTGTTGTGGCTGAGGATTTCCTCTGCAAGGCTCCACTTCAGTGATTCACGGCTCTTCTCCAAAAGAAATGCAAAGCTAGGATGGGTATTAATTATGATTTGCAGTCTGGGGCTACATCCATGGCCAGTGTAACTCAAATATCCACCAGAACCTGTGGAGGAGGTTTAGGCTGGGTTGGTGATCCGAGCTGGAGTAAATCCACCTCCTCCTTCTGCTCTGGGCTCAGGGATGTGCCCCCATGCTGCCTTGGGAGCGCTGCTGGATGCCATTGGTGCCCAGGGACAGTGCCAGCTATGGGGCATGATTTGGGCCTTCCCTTTCTGCGTTTCCAGGGCAAAGCTTGAGCCATTACCTGCAAAACTCTCTTCAAAAATCACCTCCCAATCCATATCACAGCATGCACAGTGTTTTAGTGCATGAATAGATGCGCTTTTTCCACTGATGGAATAATAATAATAATAAATTTTGGCAGTTTTGAAACAAAAAAATAAGAGCAAGTGTTCTGATTTTTCTCCAAAGTTAAAGCCATTGTTCATCTGGGCAACTTTTGTGAACGAAATGGAGGCAGAGATCTGTGTTTTGGGGGAGAGCCACACTGTGGATAAGTGCAGAGGAATTCTGCCACAGCTTTGCCATGAATTATATGTTGTCTGAGGGATTTAACAATATCACAAAGTCCATCGAGAACAGGAACATTCATTTTCCTATCTTTTCCTGCCAGCAAAACGAACAAGCAGTCAAGCTTCCTTAAAGAAATTCCAGCCAGTAGCATTGCCAGCTCTGCCTTCCTCATGTTCGTGTGCCTTTGCTTTGTTCTTGAGTCCCAGATGGATTTCTGAAAATGGCACGGGGTTGCCAAAACGCATCTGAAGACACATATCATCAGTATGCACAAATTGTAAGGAATGCAGCCCCTGGAGCGACGGGTGATTTCATCAAAAGTGACTTTCCAGCTACGCTGAAACCTTTCATGTCTCTTGTGCAATCTGCACTGCTAAAGCAAACAATTCCAGTGCCAGATTGTCATAAGGATATGAATGCTTCAGCTTATTAAAGGGCCACAATCTTATCAAATCAGAGAAGAAACGAAATCTCAAAGAAGGTGAAGCTGCTATAAATACGACCAGGTAGATGTAATTGATTTCTCTCCCTGCAAATAAATTCCCCAAACACTTTTAAACCTCTCAAGGATTTCTAGTCAAAGGGCCAAGATCTACTCTCCAAACCTTTGGTTTTCTGGAGCCCTTGAGCCACATTTTTGGTGCAGTGCTGTGCTTCTGGTGGTGTCAGGGGAGTTTCTCAGTGTCTCACCTGGGAAAGAGTGGGGAGATTTGGGACTTTTGAGAGAGCTGTATGGTGTTGATTATTTTTTATTGCTTTTTGGATATGACAGTCTGTATAGTCTTAGGGTATGACAATAACAACAGAGGCAAATGGATTTTGAATGAGTTGTGGGTACTTTTCCAAAGGGTGGGTTGACAGCATGAGGGAGTGCACTGAACCTGAAACAAGTGCAGGAGTGTGTTGGAGCTGTGGTGCATTGGGACAAAGACACGCCCACAAAAGTGTGCCCTGGCAGAGAAAGCCCCATGGGTTTGGGCTCCACATTCTGTGGAAAGTGAGTAAAAATGGGGAAGTGAGAAGACAGCAAGGGAGAAAGTGCAAGGAGCTGCAAGATGAAGGGCTTGCAATAGTGACAGCCTCCAGCTCCACCAGTGCATGGACAGAGGGAGGGTGTTACCATGTCTGTCACCTGTGGAAAAGGATGCCTTGGAAGCAGAAAGAGAGGAGGCTTCTGCAAAAACTTAGTGATGAGGAAGACGGCTTGCTCAGCTGTGGAGTAAAACCTCCAGCAGTGGAAACTTCTCAAGATATATGAAACAAGTGTCTGCTAGAAAGAGTTTGTGATCTGCTTTAAGGCAGGGCGATGGCTGGACCTCCTTGTGAGGGCCACTGGAGCCCAGTTTCCCTCTCACAAGCAGCACTGCTGCAGCCAGCGACTTCTGTAGTGTCTGAAAGAAAGCAACATCTCAACCCAGGGCCTTGGATATGGTGCCTGCATTTTCCCCCGTTCTTTCATTTTCCAGGCTTTGGGAACAAATCTTAAATGCTCATCAAGTTTCAAGACAACAAATTAAGTAGGTCACAACTTTGCCAGCTGATTTATTTTAAAAGAGCAAAGCAGTGATGAATTCCATACAGCCTCTTTTGGTAAAGGCACCATCTCCTCTACAACTCAATTTACGGTGTTAGAAGGTTGGTATTTTTATGGCATTTCTCTTCAACTTAAAAGGAAATTTTTATGAAGACAGTTCAATCACTTTCTTTCTTCTATTTTTTTTTTTAAACAAATTAGGAAGGGTTATTTTGTGTGAGTGTGTTCAAAGACAGTGCTTATATTCTGGTTGGAAACTTCTTTTTTTCCCCTTGCTGAGAATTTCAGCTGGATCAGCTTCCTGAATTGAATTGCTGAATGAACACCAGGGTGAACGCAAAGGCTGGCAGGGGAGAGGCAGTGAGCACATCTGGCTGGAGGCAGGGGGTGAGGAAAAGAGACAGTCTGAGTGAGGAGAACAAAGGGGACCCGACCCCTGGTTGCTTTTCTGAGGGTCTACCTACACCACCAAAGGCGGTCAGAGCCGTGGGATGGAAACTTGTGAGCGACGGCGATGTAAAGGAGCAGCTGGCCCTAGGGCTGATTTTAACTTGTAGCTTTTGTTTTCCTTCCAGACCCCGTGGGGATACAGCAGGTTCCTCTCTGAGGTCAAGGCATCTGCCACAGCAGCAGCAGCAGCACCCGCAGGTGTTTGCTCCCCCTTTCCTCTCCCCTGGTGCTGCTCCGTGGGCATCCTTGTTTTTCCCGAGTCCCTCAGCCCAGCGCAGGAGCGAGGCAGGAACCTGTTCTGGCCAGCAGCCCCTGCCCCGCTGTGGCTCCCGTGGCTGGGCAGGTGTTTAATCCCGGGGAGGGCTTTGCAGCCTGCTGGGCAGAGGGGTCAGGAGAGCACTGCCCAGCTGGAGCCAGGACGCGCTGCAGCCCTGCTTCCGTGGGCTCCGCATCCCGCTGGCAGTGCTCTTTGCAGGCTGCAAAGGTGTCCTGTGCCGGCAGCTCCCCTTGGGGGAGCTTTAGAAGCTCTCATCCCCCTTCCCCTCCCTTTCCCATTCCCTAATTTATCTTTTAGCAGGGGCTGGAGGACAGACTGTCTGCCTGAGCGCTGGCACCGGGTGGGAGGTGATGGCCGGGGCTGTGTCCCAGCCAAGGGCTGTGCTGGACCCAGCAATCCTCTGTGATGGAATACCTGTCCTCTGGGCTTCCTTCGAATGTGTGCTCACACAACCGGCTTTGTGACTCACCCCTCCGGCTTCTGCCATCGCAGTTAATAAACTGAAGGCTGAGGTTTCACCCCAGAGGAACAAAGCCCTCCTGGATGCAGGACCGTGTGTCATCTGTGAGTGGCACACTGCAGAGAGGCACTGAGACCAAATCCTGCAGTGTGCACTGAATGCTTCCGTCCATTACCGGTTCTTTGAAGGATTTGTCTGTGTGCTGCTTTGAGGTGTGGACAGTGTTTAACGTGGGCACAAACTCGTTCTTGCCTGGCACAGCCTGGTGGCTGCTCAGTTTCTGTCTGAGCCACTGGTGGGTGTGAGACAGAGTTACTGGAATCTTCAGAAATATCAGCATTAATAGCACTTGTGTTTCAGTGATCTTTCATAAAGGTGCTCATGCTTTTAGAAGTAAGATGGAGCTTCCCTAGGGGAAAAGGGATTTACAGTCAGGTCCCAGTTTTGCCACAGCCTTCCTCTCTGACTTTAGCCAGCTTAATTCTCTTGACACCAAGAATTTTCCTAATATTACTATCATGCTTTAAAAGCTATGGGGAAATTGGGTAATGGATGTTTGTTGAGCTGAGATCCCCAAGAGGGACTTAGAGATGTTTTGTAATGTAGCATAGAAACGTTCTGAGTATGGAGAACCACACCAAGGTGTGGTTGTGATCCTGCTGCTTAAGCCTGTCCTGTCCCACTGTGTAGGGGCTGACTATGGCTCACAAGAAGCCTCTGATTTTGGTTTTAACATAATGATAATGTCTGTGTTAGGAGAAAGGCCTCAGCTCCTTCCCCATTTTGACTGGAAATCCTCTCCATGGTAGAGGATATCTTTTAGTGGGCATGGAGGTATTTAGTTGAAGATTGGGCTTGATGATCTTGGAGGTCTTTCCCAACCTTCATGATTCCAGAATGCTCTCAGGAAGGGCTCTGCTCTAGAAGTGTAGTTAAGCTTAACCCTGGAACCATTTGGTTACATGCCAATAACCTAAGGAATTTCAGTTACCATGGCCTATGGTAACTTGCCTTACAGGCAAGTTCCTTCCTTCCTCTGGAAGTCCTAAAAACCTCTCCCATATGTGGGATCCCCCCAAAAACCAGCCAGCCTCCTGTCCACATGGGCTTGGAGCCCTTTGTCTGCAGTGCTGGTTACATCTGGCTCCACGGGAGCTGAGCTGGGACCCTCAAATGGTCCCAGTTAGCTATGGTCTGCTCAGCAGTGCTGCCAGGACAGCTGAGGCTGTTTTCCTCCCAGGAAGAATCTGGAACACTGCAGAATGTGCCATCTTTCACTCCCTACATTTCCCTCCCTCGGTGAACCCATCTCATCTTTCTTTCTGCGTGTCTCTCATTGCCAGGGCGTGCAGGTGAGGAGCTCCAGCTCCAGGTGAGGACGTCTGTCAGCAGACATCTGCCCAAGGAGGGCACGGGGTCAGGGAGCCCAGATACCTGTGAAACTGTGCTTTGGTTTTGTTACAGGCTCCTCTGTGACCACCAACAGCTCTGGAAACTGCCCTCTCCTTCCAGTTCATTGCTTCCTAAACCATTGGCTTTGCAAAACCATCGCAGAGCTTGATTCACAAAAGTGCTCTGAGGCCTTGGGTGTGAAATATTGTGACAAAAGAAGGCATTCCAGCTCTTTATTGCATCACACATTTTAAATCATGGAAAATTGGACTAAAATACAGTAAATTTAGCATAAAAGAGGACTGCTTTCCAATTGCCTGTCAGGACCCCTTCAGCCTCATAACTGCTTTCGTGTGAAGCAATGAGTGTAATGCCTGTTGATAGTTGTTTGTTCCCTTGTTGTCTCGAAGTTGCTGGAAGCAATTTACAAGTTACTCTTGCTTAACGTCTAGGAAGAGAAAAGGATGGAAAATTTTTACTTGTTTCCTCTTGGTAAAGAGTCGATTCCCGAAACACCAGATTGGGCTACAGATGATTTGAGCCTTGCTGTTGAAGGCTCTGGCCTTTTGTATCCCCACTGCTTGCCATGAGCAGAAATGTGGGTGTCAGGCTCAAGGTGCCTTTGCTGTGCCTGTGTGTTTCACTGCCCTTTGTGCCACCCCCATTACAGAAAAGGTTATTGTTGGAAGAAACATCACCTTCAGGACAGGATCATTCACTCTTTGATACCACATGTTGGTACAGAGTGTTTTCCCTCCAGTGTTTGGTGCAGCCCCACTCACTGGATCTGCTCTCCTGCTGGCTGTGCCACTGTCCCTTTACTGCCCTTTACTGTTTTGCTCTCCTCATGCAAATTTGAAGGTAATGTTCAAATGCTTTTTGCTCACTCAGGGTTTGCTTTCACACCTTGTCTTCCTGCATGCATGTCCCTTCATTGGCCAGGGTGGAGGGGGCCTGAGCACCTGTTCTGAGGGTGGCATCCCTGCCCACGGCAGGGGGAGTGGAACTGGATCATCCATGAAGTCCCCTCCTATCCAAACCCCTCTGTGAGTCTGTGACTGAGGAATGGCATTTGGAACTGCAGTGCAATGGAAGAGTTTCTGAGGGTTTTCTAAACCACAGTCTGCCTTCAGAACCTGCTCAGGGATGACAGCTAATGCTGTGGGGAGGATGTGATCATCTCCTGGGGACTGCACAGCTCCCACAGCACTGAAAGCATCACAATTTGTTCTGTTTGACTTCCGGCAGACAGTCTAATTATATAAAAGAGCATTGCTCTCCATTTGGTCAGAAGATGTATTCTGAGCTAAGTTTACCTCATGTTTTCCTGATTTGTGTGGTTTTTGCTCTTTTTTCTCCCTTCCTTGAGCTGGACAACAATGTGGTCTTAGTCCAGCAATCAAACATGAAAGAGAGCCCATATGTATACCCTCCTCATGCTGGAACTTATCCAGAAGAGACAAATTGTCTTCATACAGGAGGTCTGGATTTGTGTCTCTTCCCATTAAAAAAAGAAAAATCTGGCATGAGAAATGTCTTGGGATAGGGGCAACGCCGTGGCCATTGCAGGGGTGCTGGGCTATGTTGCCAGACCCGAGTGCTCAGGGATGCAGTGAGGCCTTTGCAAAACCAACACAGGGTAAGCTCGTGGTAGGAGAGGGGCTGTCACTTGTCCCCTGTGCCCCAGGGCTAGCAGCAAACATATTGGATTAGTGCCACCTAGAGAAGGCTTTTAAGCCTTTTCGTTGAAGTCCACACCTGGCTTGACCTGAAAAACTCAGCAGGAAAGCTGGGAGTGCTGGTTCAAAAGGGGCCCGGCAGCTCTTGGCATTTTGGGGGTGCAATGAGCTATGAGGGGGTCACATTGCTGCTGTCTCCCTTCGAGCTTTTGCTGCCAATGAACCTTTCAAGGCTAGGTGAGATGGAGCTCTGAGCAACCTGGGGCAGTGGAAGTTGTCCCTGCCCATGGCAAGGTGGGCAGAACTAGATGAGCTTTGAGCTCCTTTCCAACCCAAACCATGATTCTCTCTAGAGGGCTCCGGACTTCAAAATGTTGGAGAGCAGGTCTACATCTGCTGAAAGCATTGGGAGGTTTTGCAGAAGGCAATGTTTGGGAGAAATAGGTGAATATTCTTGGGAAGAAAAAAACTCTGTTTCTATTAAATTTGCTCTACCCTGTTCAAGCTCTGTTCAAAAAGACTTCTGCACATCATGGTAGCATTGCCAGCCTGGAGGTGTCTGATAAAGCAGATAGTCCTGTGGGATTCCCTGGCCTTGCAGATCTCTTCCTAAAGCTGGAATTGTCTGGCCTCACCTCCTTTCAAATGTAGACCAAACACACCCTGACGGTGACTTAGACATCAAACCTGGGCTTTCCTTCCATGTGTTCCTTTGGCCCCAGCTGTCTGTATGGCTGCCTGGGTGCTGCTTCCCTCCCCTGAGGTTCAGACTGGCAGTGCTGGCTCCTGGACACAGCTGGATCCAAAAGCACAGGGCTCTTGGGGATTGCCACCTTCCTCCTCCCCAGCAGTGCTGAACAGCCAGACAGGGAGCACGCCCCTGCCTTCCCTCTGCCTCACAGGCTGAACCCATGGGACAACCCTGCCGGCTGCAGAAACAGCCCAGCCTTTCCAACCACCCAGCCTAGCAAGGATGGATGCGGTTGTGTTTGAGGTTGAGTCAGCTTCCTCCCCCACCTCCAGCCTGTGCTGCTCCCGTGGCTTGGTGCCTCCTGTCTGTGCTGGGAAGACAAGGCCAGGTCCCCCTTTTCTTGTGGGAAGAGAAGCAGCTTTCCAGTGCTGCTGGGAGGGGGGCAAACCCGCCGGCCCGGGTGGCTGATAAAGGCTGAGAGGAAGGGGGGCTGACATTTTTGGGCAAAAGCCGCTCTAAATTACAGGAGCTCTGCGGGCTGTGCCACTATGGGCACGGGCAAAGCACAGTTGTTTGTCAGGGTTAACCACTGCCACGGAGCTGCTGCCGGGCCACGGCCTCCATGGGCGCTGCTCCTCGGGAAAACAGCCCAGGAATGCCTCCTCCCCTCACACCTACCAGCTGCGCCTTCTAATTTGGCTTCTCTGAGATTGTGTACCTAGTGGTGATTTCACACGTGAGGAAATATTTGGGGAATGGCTCTGTCAGTGGACAGCAGGCGAGGGAAGCCCTTAGCCTGCTTTGGACATAGGCACTGTGTTTTCTTTGTCTGGATCCTTTTCAGGATTCACTTTGTTCCTTCTGACTTGCCCCTGCCTGAGACCACCCTCCTTCAGGATAGCATTATCCACGCGCTGATTTAAATTGGGATGACCCTTAATGAGGCCACACTGTAATTCAATGCATTGTTCTTCCCTCTCCACACTGGGCAGAGGTTCTTTCCATTCCTGTTACTGCATCCTCTCAACCCAAAGAGACAACTGCTGTTTCCACACTCTTTCTTGGTGTTTCCCAGAAACAGGCAGGCTGTGAGATGAGGGATGTGTAGGAGAATGATGCACTGAATTCAGGGTGTTCAGATGTGGTTACTGCTGGAGGCAGTAGTGCCAGACCTTGCTGTTTCTCCAGGTTGTCACTTGCTGGTTGTACTGGAAGAGCTGGGACATTTGCACGTGAGATGGAGCTGTGCTTCTGCCTCCTGTTGGGAGCTGGCTCCTGGATGGAGATGTCATGCCAGGCTGGATCCCCTGTCTCTTTTGGGGTAACAGAAACTGCAGCAGTGCTGGAATACTCTTTAAGATTTGCAATCATGATTTTTGGCAGGCGGGACCATGGTTAGAAGGTGCTCCCCTGGCTGCTTGATGGTAAACACTGCCAGAGGCAGTGGGACACAGGAATCCCTGTGTCTGCGTGGTCCAGTTCATTTGCACTTCTCCCATTTCCTTACCCAGCTCAGGGAGCTCTGCTCAGGCAGATGGGACTTTTCCAAGGCCAGCTGCGTCCTAGTTCTGTGTCTCATGGCTGAGCAACATCCCCTCAAGAGCTGTCCCTGGGAAGTGAGGAAAGGGCAATGGCTGCAGCTTGGATTTGGGGACAAAGGAATGGGCTAAGCATAGCAAATGGGTTAAGCACAGCTGTGCAGAGGCAGGAGCCAGCTTGGAATATAGTGCCTGGAGTGGAAACTAGCTCCCAAGCCATCTCTGCTCCCCAAACTTTCTGACTCACATCCTGTATCCACCACCATGGTGTGCACATGCCGTCCCTTGCTTCAGGCATGTTTCAGAGTCTTACCAGAGTCCTCCTGAAATCCATAAGTGAAGCACTGTTCCACTCAAAGCAAAGCGTTGGTCAGACCCATAATAAACAGTGAGCTCTGACATTTAACACATGTAATACTGTTTGCCCAGTTTTAAAAAGGAAATATTATCTAAGCACTCCTCTGAAGACTAGAGCCACCCACACTTAGCTGTGTTAGGTTTGGCCAGTTTGACCTGTGCAATATTGCTATCACTCCCAGAATATAACATTCTGAACCCCTTATAAATTGTGCAATGTACTGAATGAAAAGTTTCTCTGTATGTTTAGGAACCACCCCCGACTCCCAGATCCTTCTTGTGATAGAGAATAAATAAGGAACAACTTTATAACTCCCTGAACTGATAGAAAATTAGCACAGTCATAAAAGGCATCTGTGGCTTTAGCAGTGCAGCTGAAAAGGAAAAATGAATAAACCTGCCACTCATAAAGTAAGAGGCTGTGCTGAAGAATGACTGCTGCCATTTTAGCCTCCTGGCCCTTCTCCCCCCTGTGCAAGAGCAAAAATAGCCTCATGGCCAGTGCAGGAGGCAAGGAAGTGCTTTGCCGTGGGACCCTTCCTGCAGGCGCCGCTCAGCAGCGAACCGCCGTACAGCACATGGCTGGAGGATATCCTAAATTAATTTACATAGACATATAAATATATGCATGTGTGTGTTTTCTGTATGAAATATGAAACCAGCGATTTCTTAGCCAACCCCTTAATTTGTCTGAAACAGCACAGGCATAATGGAAACTGCCCACACATTTTTCCATTAAAAGTTACAAAGGGAAAGAAGCGGGGAGTTGGTGATAGAAAAACACATGCTCTCTCAGCTGGCACAGAAACGCCATGGAGCCAGGAGGCAGCACACACTCACTCCAGTTTGCTGGGAAAAGTGTCATCTTTATTCTGGTGGCCTTCCTGCTGATGCTCTCCCTCCTCAGCCTGCTGGGTTCTGTGTGATGGGAGGGGAAGGACGTGGCAGTGCTGGTGCCTGTGCAGGTGGATGCAGTGAAGTGAGGAAATCCAAGTTTGTCCGTATCTGTTTTGCAGGTTTCCTCCTCTGGGTGAGAAAGAGCCTTGCCTCGCCCCTTGTGTGGTGCTGCATGGTCCTGTGGGTGACAGAGGGGCTGCAGAGTAGCCGTGCCTGGGTGGGTGAGGAACAGGCTCCCTGCCCTGGCAGCTCCCTGCCCTCGCTAGGAACGGCACGTGCCGGGTTTCTGCGCAGTCTGTCCAGCCTGAGCGTGACTTTCTCCAGGGATGGATGAGGGTGTGACTCTGGTTCCAGGGGTGTCCTGATGGAGAATGAAGGAAGGGGAGAAAGGGAAGGCCTGGGAGAGCACTGGTGGCTCCTCAGAGGAGTCAGCTCCCTGGGCCATCACTCAGCTCTCCCTCGCCGCCTTCCCATCGCCAACCAGGGAGGCACCACAAGTAAGACACCGTGGCGTTAAGGCCCCGCCATTCAGGCAGGGCAGATTCTTAAACAGGAAAAGGTAAATTTCCCCCTTTCCTGCCTTCAGCTGGCCTGGCCCCACTCAGATGTAAGCATCAGGTGCATCAGCAACTCATTGCAAGCAGCCCTAGAACCTCGCCGTGATCGCTGTATCGGGAGCGGCCCTGTGAGCTCACCAGCGTTTTTCCAAAGAATGCCTGGTGTTGACAGTGCTAAGCAGTCTGCACAGCGGGAGGGGGGAAAGCAGCTGGTAACTAATGCAGGGCTGTGGGGATCCGTGGATGTGTGCATGGTTCTGGTTTTTGCTATATTGTCCTATAACCCATATGCATCACTGTGGGTTATGTTAGTGGAATTTTGCTGCTCAGCAGCTGTCCAGGCAATGCGAAGCCAGGCCCTCTCATCCTTTTAACCATCAAAGGTACAATTCAACTCATTTATGGCTGCCTCGGGGCACTGCTGCACACATCTTTCACAGCAGCTGTGCCAGCTTAATGCATTCCCACCAACTTGACTCAGAAGCCGTGCTGCAATTTGTATCTGCTGATTGATCGGGGGTTAAAAATAAGCTGGATGACTTGACTGGTTCCTTGTTTCAGTTTCCCTGTTCAGTTATGCTTGTTTCAATCCCCTCATATCTTTGGTTGAGTGTTCCAATGTGCCTGTTCTGTGCTAAGAAACATACCACCAGCTTCTCCTAACCACCAGCCTGTGCCTGGGAATGTGAGCCACAAACACTTCCTCAGGTCTTGTTCTAATATGAAGAGTTCTGTACTTAAAAGACAGAGCCAGATTTGGCCATGGTAAATTCCAGCACCTTGCTGGAGTCTACTACACAAAGTCATTTCATTTTGGTACAGTTTTGGTCCTTGGAAAGGAGATAAATAGAAAATAAAATAAAATAAGGAGCCCAGCTCTGAATGGATTAGAATTTATTATGAAGTAGGACAGACTTTGTTTTAATGAAGACTGTTACTTAGGAGAAGGCACTATCTCAATCTGCACTCCAGGACTCATCCTATGAAACACCTAGCAGGTCCTATCAGAAGTTATTTGGCTGCCTCAGAGTTTCCAGCCTTGGCAAATTACGAGTGGCAAGACTTGAAACTTTGTGCGTCATTTCGTTTATTAGAATAATTTTTTCTCCTCCCTGACACTTTATGTGTTATGTTCTGTATTAATAGTGCAGTAGCATTTCTCAATAGCACCATAATTTACTAATCCACAAAGGGCAGGGATGTGTTTTGTATTTCAAGAATTGTGACCAACGGCCCTCTCATCTCTCTCCCAGAGAAACCTGAGAATGTTGTTCCCCACACATTGTTAAGTAAGAAGCAGTGCTTTCTCCCTGAAAATACCTGTCTTCCCTGTGAAGTGATCCTGGACTTCCCTGTGCCTTTCATCCATCTGCTGTCAATTTAACTGGCTCCACGAGCCAGTGGCGCCTTCGTATGACCTTGCAAGAATTTACAAAATCTGGTTTCTATAAAAAATAAGGGGTGATCCCCATGTTTACCCTCTTGCTCAACTAACCAGGCTTTGTTACTACCAGCTTGTGCTAGAACACATCCACGTCTTCCCCACCAACCCAAGTCTGGAGCTGGGATGCTCCTATGGCTTGGCCAAGTTCTGCAGCTGCCGAGGTTCCCTCAGCAGCGCGGTCACTGGCACAGATGCGCAGCGGCTTTGCCCGGACCGCTGTGTTTTTGGAGACCTGGGGCACAGTGCTGGGGCTCTGCAGCAGGGTCAGACTGGGTGTGCACGGCCCAGACTGCCTCTGAGCCCCTGGTCTGCACCACCTGGGCAGACCAACACAAACCTGGCCCTGCCCAGGCCAGCGGCGTTGTTGTGCCCGTGTCAATGCCAGGAGCACCACACGCATCCATCCCTGAGCTGGCAACCAACCGCACCCGAGAGGCCAACAGAGACACGGAAAAGATTTACAGGATGCCACAGAAGGGTTTGGGTTGGAAGGTCCCTTAAACATCCTCTATGTGTGTCTGTATATAGCAGAGGGATTTGCCTTTTTTGTCTGTCTGAATCTTTGAGCTCAGACTGACCGCGATGCCGGTCGGCTTTACCGCTGTGTGAGGTTCCACACGTGTGTGTCAGACTGCACAACCCCAAAATAGGCATTTCTCTAGTGACATTTAGCCTTAGCTTTCCAAATGAACACACCGACTTGCAGCAAGGCAGTCTCTTTCTCAGG
The DNA here is from genome assembly GCF_021018805.1 of Prinia subflava. NCBI lineage: Eukaryota > Metazoa > Chordata > Aves > Passeriformes > Cisticolidae > Prinia > Prinia subflava. The sequence goes on along the minus strand of NC_086248.1, from coordinate 108,404,721 downwards.
ATGGAACTGTAAGTATTTATTTACCCAGGGTGTAACTATTATCTTTCATCAGAACGCAGATATGAGCTGCTTTACGACAGGATTATGTATGTAAACTTGCACTTTATAAAAATTTGGAAGTAAAACCTTTGCCTAACAACAGTCGTGTTCTTGTAAATCAAGTTCCATCTACAGAAGCTTTTCATGTCAGAGATATATCCCACATGTGAGTCATTGTTACAATTCAATAAATACTTTACAAAAATAATGCTAGCTTTTTTAAAAAATTAAGACATTTTAACACACCCAGTAGTTCCTCCCAGGAAGCTTCCCTTAAAGAATAGCTACTTCTGTAGGACACTGTGCACTCAGCATGAGAAAAATGGGGGGAAAGGACTGGTTGCATCTTTTATCCCAGGGAACTTGTGGATTCCACTTTTACCGTTCTCTAAAATAATAAACTTCTTCCTTTTTTTAAAAGAAAGAAACAAGCAGATCCAAACATTCTTCATATTAAAAACTGGGTAGGAACTGTGATCTTTTTGGTCCTTTGACATGGATTCCTTCTCTGCCCTCACTCCTCCAAAGACTTGCAGCATGCTCAGTTCACAGGTAGCTGCTCTGGAGATGCAAGCCCCAACAGCTGCAGCTTCGTGTCCGAGAAGTCTCCAGGAGGGGGCTGTTTGTAACTCTTGCAGAACCACCGCACCAGGACATTTTCTGGCCATTAGGAAAACCACAGCTACATCTTCCTGCAAGCCTACCCCAGGTGGACTGCAAAGACCTGAGCTAGAAGGTAACAGGAAGAATTCCAAGAGAAAAATCACTAGGGATTTTCTATATTCACTTTTGACTATCACCCTTCTGAAAAAAAATTCTTCCCTCCTTAGATATGACTAGTCGTGAAACCAATTATGGAGAAAACTGATGCTGTAGGTGCATTAATCTTGTAAACCATTCCCATATGGAAGAGTACATTCTTCAATCCTATTGTTTATAACAACTTTTAAATATGTGCCTCCTCAGCTGGGGCCTTGGGGCCTGATGGTGATGGCAGCTACCACCCACTCCATTCATTATGTTACAGATGGGAAATAAAAAAATGAAATGCACATTATTACATGAACGTTATTGCAGTATAAAAATCCTATCAGGAGAAGACTTATGTACGTCTGTATGCAAAAATAGGTGTGTGTGAGCCAGAGAGATACGTGTTTATAAATTACACACACGGTGAAAAATACTCATGTATTATATTACAACTATATACATTCATTAGAAAGGAACTGATCAACCCCTGCCGAGGAGCCGACGCAGCAGCCACCATCCGTTCTTTGGCATTCAGGAAACGAATGCTATTTTGCATCTGAAGAAAAGGAAGAAATCTTCTCAGTATTCCCTCGCTTCTTGAAACTGCTTGTAGTAGTCTTCGTCCGACGGGTTTTCCGTACACTTCTGCCCGTTGTTGGGAGGCCGTGCTTCATTGTAGCGGCTCCAGTCGCCTTTGCAGATGATCCAGGGCAGGATGTCCACTTTGTAGTGGAGCTCTGCAGAGAACTCAATGCTGATGAGGTTGGGCGTCCCGGCCCCCTTGCCCCTGGTGATGAGCTGCATGCTGTCGTCGTAGCAGCAGTGCTGCGCCGCCAGCGTGGTGCTCTCCAGGGACAGCATGGAGCGGATGCAGTACCGCGCCGTGGGCTTGTAGATCTCCAGCTTCTCCTTCGGCCCGCTGGCGTCCTTCCAGCGGAAGCTTTTCCTCTTCAGTCGGTCGTAGATCTCAGCAGTGCTGTAGGCAACTTCTCTGGGGTAGGAGCAGGGGCAGCTGGGCAGGTCGTTGACCACTTTGTGCATGTACTTCTTCAGGAACTCGCTCTTGCAGCTCATCCATCTCTCGCAGCTGTCAGTATCTGTTTCAGGGCAGGAAATGGAAACTTGAGATACATTAAGCAGCATCCCAGCCGGTGTGATCAGTGATAACAAATGAGTGAAGTGTAGCTGTTCAGCACCAGTGCTCTGCTGTAGAAAGAGAGGGCAGCCCCAGCTTGCTGCCCTGCCTGCAGTGTATTACTGTGCTGCCTTGTCAGATAAAGAAATCACCTGTGACTGACTTCCGTGCCTCAGGCAGGGCTAGTCTGAGTTACAGCGCAGAACCAGCAGGAAATACTGTGATGTTTCTTCTACCTGGCAAATTCCAGTTAGGCTACTGATAATGATATCCCCGTGTGGCACAAGAGACACTTGGTTTGACAAGCAGCAGAAAAAAAGAAATCACAGTGATTTGGTGCCAGTCTCCAGTTGGAACCTTTAGTCAGAACACACTCAACAGGCAAAATGGTAGTCAGATTTTGAAGGATTACATTTCAGATGATGCTAGAGATTTCAATATGTCAAGCAAGGCCTGGATCACTCTTTCTGAAATTCATTTTAGGCCCTAATTCAGTCTTTCCTTTAAAAAACAAATACTTTTTTCTATTTGATATCCACTTTCCAAAGGGGTATTTCAGCATCTGTAGTTCAAACATGGAGACTGACATCTCAGCTGGCAAATGCAGCCACAAGTGATTCAGGTTCTAAAAGGGCATATGTGACATAACATCAGAATGGCTGCACATCCACAGGAGTTCATGGCACCACAGCCATGACATACAGCTGGGACTAGAGATATTTGTGGACCAGTAGCATATTTAATACCAGCACTTTATTATTTTGCGATATTTCCTTTCTATTGGGAGAATCCAGGTAAACATCTACCTAAAACATTATTTAAGGTGTCTATATCATCCTATGTGCTGTCAAAAACCCTCTGCATACCTTGCTCCACACTTACTTAAGAGGACTCTGCAGGAGACTAACTAACTGGGACCTAAAACTCTTACAGCACACGTTCTTGCAAAATATTTACTTAGTGATGGGTGTCCTGTTTTTCTATCTCCTTAAAGAGTCTCGCCCTGGCTGTCATTAACTGCTGTGCTCTGCCACCATAGGAGGGAGGTGCTGGGTTACACTATTTATTCAATTAACCCAGCATCCTGTGTCTCTGAGTGGCCACACTATGGTTTCATTGAAGGGATGAAATCAGAACATTGCAGATGTCAGATTGAGTTTTAGAAAGTTCAGAATCAAGCCATGCCCTATAAAATTGCATTGGCTACCCCCACTGCAGCACACAGAGCTATAAAAGCAATGCATGCTCATAAAAGTCATTGCCTTTTTTTTTTTTTTTTTTTTTTTTTTTTTGATGTGACAGCTGTATTTAAAATGCTTTTATAGGGTCTTCCATTTGAGGTTATTTCAGCAAAATAATAAAGAGTGTTTAATTTTTCCCCCCTCCATTAGTGTGGAGTCTTATAGCTGTTTTCTGAATTAGGACAACAAATAACCCTTTTATGATGAAACAAGCACAGGACTTAAGGAGAGAGAGATATTATGACCAAAGCAAATGTTCAGATCACAAACATGAGCAAGATAATAAATGGCTGTTGCTATTGACAGTTTTAAGGCTGAACTCAGTATCTTGATCCCACTGGGCTAAGAATTTCCCACTGAAGTCTCTTATCTGTTACTGAAGGATTGACTAGGCTGCTTACCAACTTCAAACAGCTTGGTTGCGTTGAAGTCTTCGCTCCCTGCAAGCAAACTCACTTCTGTGGCAGCTGTCCGGAAGGTATCTTCGATCCCTACGACAAACACGTGTCAGTGGGGCTGGTGATTTCCCGTTAAAACACAATGCAACCCTGCCACCCCTCCTTCCCCAGGCTCTGCAAGGTGCTTTGCTTCGGCAGGGAGCATTCTGAACTTGCTGCTGGAGTGCTCCTTTAAAACCATAATGACCAAGGGATCTGTGCTGTTAATAGGGTAAAACAGAGTGACAGGCTTGAAGGCAGGTGAGGAATTTCATCTCTGATTGTGGGCAACCACTTCTGCAGGAGGAATGATGCTGTTACAAGAAGACTGGTGCTTGTTGGTCTCTCCCAGTGCCAGGGAGTTAAAAGGTGTGCGGAGGCAAGAGATAACCAACCTCTCCAAGCAATTCCATCCCCACCACTTGTAGCTGTCAAATAAAATACCAGGATTCTCAACCTATGAGGATTTACCAGCAGCCTCCAGTTAATTATTTGCTATCAGTAGAGAGACACAGAGATTGCCAGAAAAATGATCTTGTAAACATCCTTTTGTTGCTGCTTTGGTTCAGCCCATTGACCCGCCTAACATTTCTGTGCCATGTAGGCTTAACATAAATAGGTTTTAGGGGTTTTTTTCCTTTCCTCTCCATCGAATTAAAGACCTCTAAAGAGAGCAGAATGATCTTTAATGTGTGATAACTATATGGTTAATAATGAAGTCTATTCACCATCCATCTTCTTGCCAGTGAACTTTCTCCTGATCTCCTGAACTGGGGCATAACAGTGGCTTGCAAAGCTTCAAAACAGCCTCAGGCCAATTTTCAATAAAATTATCACAGGGTTTTGCCTTAATTCCAGCGCTAGATGTAGAATAATAGATACCCAAGAACCCATTACAAGGCAGTGATTCACTGCTGGAATTATAAACAGCAGAAGCTGAGCTTTGACCTTGTAATTTCAAAAATGTCAACGCCGCCTCAAAGAGTGAATATATTTTGCTTGCTGATCGTTGGAGGTCTGTTATATGACATAATATATTCTTTCAAGTTTGCCACTTTTTGGTGCTAGCTGGTAATAAATACTGGAGAATATAACTGGGGATTACTTGCTTTCTTCTGGAATTAACTCCTTATTATTGAGGTTTTAGGATGCATGAGAGCATGCAGAAACATTTTTCCCCTGCGCTGCCTTGCAGTCGTTGCTTTACAATGGACACGAATCTATGTGTGAGTGAGAAACTTCTCTCCAACTCTCTCACCAAGTCTTCTAAGTCTCCTCCCCAGCACTGCTGACATTTCACTTCCCATTAAAAGAGCCTGACCTCCAGTTTAAGAATTTCTGCCTTTCTGAGTCATTAAGTAAACTGAGAGTAATGCATACCACCACGGTTTGTGTTTTTGCTTCTCTCTGATCTTGGGAAGTAATGAACTTGCACCTATCCCCTGCATTGTGGCGGCTACTGCATGAAAAACTGGTCTAAATTCAAACACACAGCAACATTTGAAAAACTGCTATGGAAAAAAAAAGTTTCCCATTTTCATGATGTAGGCTTGAATGCTCAGGCTGAAGACTGTGATGGTAAGGACACCTCAAATGTCAAATGCTGTGGATGGGTAGGAGCTAAGGCAAGGCTCCTTGGCCATATTTTCTGAATATATTCAAGCCAAAACTGTGCATTCCTTCATCCCTGTTCACCATGCAGGCAATGCAAAACAGGAGCTCACCAGCACAGCTGGTTTGAAATTCTAAAACAGCTCCAAATTTGTTCCGAGGGAGTCGATTACACCCTTTGGAATACAAAATGCCCGTGCACAAAAATGACTGCAGTGATCTCAAGAAAGCCTGTGCTTGTCTCTTAAGTCCCAGGGGATGGTGAACTGCACCTAGCAGTGTGCCATTAATACGGACAAACGGCGTGGAGAACCAGCGCCTCTTTTCCCACTGGAAATGCGCACGGCCCCGGGCTCTGTGTGCAGGACCAGGGCTCCCCCCGCCCCTGCTGCCTCTCCCTGCTCTCCCCGGCTGCAGCTGCCCCCGGGGGCTCCCACCTGGGCAGTTGGGCCTGTCGCAGGTCCGGGACTCGGTGGCCGTGCAGGCGTATCCGCAGGACCGCGTGCGCTTCTGGCTGCCGCTGCCGCAGGTGACGCTGCACGGCGACCACGGGCTCCAGTCGCCCTCGCCGTCGATGTAATCTGTGTGGGGAACGAACGTCAGGAAGGAAACAGGGAAACAAAAACTCCTGCTACCCAAAAAAACCTCTACTGTGCGGTGGTTTTTATAAAGGAGACAAAACAGGAATGGAATCCAGATGTCTCTACCTGAAGCTCGGGCCGAAAGCCAGGCGCAAGCCTGCTGTTTAAATGGTTTTCACACTTGATGCTCCTCAGGGAAATGCATGCAACATTATTTGAAAAAATATTTCCTTTCTCTTTTGACCTTTTGGCAGCTGAGGATCCTCAGCTGCAAAGCTGGGTCATGAACTAACAGTGCACATCTATTCACGTCATTTCCCTGTGTATAGGAATGTGTTTGTGGGCCGCAGACTAACCAGGCAAAGGATGAATTGAGTTTTCTTTTTCATCTGTTCAAAACACACAACAACAGCAGAACAATACTCAGTTTTTGGGCAAGATGCGTGTTGTTGGGTTATGGGAAGCTAAGGGTCGTGAGTGAAAATCAGTTTTGTTTTTCAGTCCCTTGAACAGGGAACAGATATTTCAGGAATACTGCTATGAGGACAGGGAATTGCATGCTCCTCTTGCACCAAGAATAACACGCAATTTTTAGTGTTTCATATGAATTATTAAAAAACATCAAATCTGACTATTTACTAGAAGGAGCCTTCTGGAAAAGAAACATGATTTTATTCTCTTCTTGTAGAAAGCCAGGTCTGCATCTCTGCACACTGCAGAGGCTGATGCCGCTGTGAGTACCTAAACTCTTCAGAACCAGCCTCCTTTGTGTGCTGCAGAAACTGCTGCACATCCCACCATGAAGGCCACCAAACCAAGCCCGTGAACCCATCCCAGCTTTCCTGCCTTCCCACTGGCCCCCGCAGCTGAGGGAACATTTGGCTTGATGGTTTTCTCTGCAACCTACAGGACGTATTTTACTGACCCTGTGATGATAACTTGCAGCTGTAGCTCCTTGGGGTTACACCACCGCTGGTAGCAAAGCAAAATCTGGATAAGTGGCTCTGAGGCAGCCCTGCTCTACAGCTCTAGGTAAGAGTGCCTAGGCTACAGCTAGGCCCAGGGAGGATCCCTGCCTTCCCTGGCCTCTGTGCTACACATGATTCCCACTCCCCCCGGGGCCGTGCTGTCTGTGGGCTCCCCGAGCTGCCTAGTAGAACACGTAACTTGATTTGTACCATATGTCATGACTGACGACAACTCTGCGGGGTGCTATTAAACATTTATTGCCAGGGGTAGGGGAAGGTTATATATCTCACTGGGAGCAAGCTGCCTAGATGGGAGTTCCTCACAGAAGGCGAGGACCTTTTGTGTTTCTCCTCCTTTTCTGACACGGCTGATGGCAGGGAAGCCACCACACTGGAATCAGGTGGCCGTGGTGGGATGTGGGTGTGAACGCGGCTAATGTCAGTGTGCAACACCCGTGGGTCTGGGATGTGCCAGCAGGCAGGCACCACCACCGTCCAAAAAGGCATCAGATGTCTCGGGAAAACGTGATCTGCCCTCTATGCTTGGCCCTGCTCTTCTTCCCAGCCCTTTTCCAACTCTGTTATCTCCAGGTGGTTGTGCACTATGAAGCACACTATTGAATATACCGTGTTAGATTTTCAGCTGCAGATCAACCTGTTCTTCCTATTTTCATATTTGTAATTCTTACTACGTTTACTATCACAATTATTTGTGAATGCCATTTTACTTAACTTAAATGAATAACTACCTAAGATATGAATTCTTGGCAATAAACCCTGCCCACAAATAAATGTAGGTGCAAAAAGAAGGGTTAGACTCTAATCCTCTGGCCACAAAATTTAATACATATGTATGTGTTTAAACACACCATTCCATAAAAACTCTCTCTTGATTTTTAAGACTCTAATACTTCAAGTTAGCCAGCTCATGGGAAAAATAAGTTTGTTTTACCCAGGCACTCAGGAGCATCTGGGGATTAACAACAGAATTGCAAGGGTAAAAGTGACTTTGACACCTTGTTCTGACTAAAAGTTGTCTGTATTTAAATTCACCTAAATTCAACATAAAATCAAAGGGCTCTGAGCTTCCTGTGAGCACAGTTTAGCTCACCTCCCTTGGGTCATTCCCATGTGGACAGTCACAGCCTGTCAGGGCAGGGAATAGCTGAAGCTCCTCTCTGTTTTTAGTTTCTGCAACTGTTTCGTACAACAAGCTGAAAACAATTGTTTTCCCCGTGACACATCTGGAAGAATATTACACACGCAAATACACAATGTTCCTGCTGCACATGCCACTCCCCACACATGCACCAACATAACTCATCTTATTTGTGTATCCACCAAATACTACCACGTCTCAGACCTTGCTTATTTATCCAATAGTTATATTCTGGTTCCCAAACCACTGCACGACTCTAAATTTGTACTTACCCTTACTCTAAAAATAAATACGAAACCTTGTTTCCTCTACTTTCAAAAAAACGCACACGTCGGACTAAAAAAAGACCCTCTTCTGGGATAACTGGTATGATTTTCAAGATTATAGACTTACTGGTGGAATGCAGCCACCACAGGACGGCTCGTGCATCTGCACAGATTTGTATTTGAAAGCTGACAAGCAAAAGCCACATGTTGAAGAACCCTGTTTTGCTTGGCCCGCTCTCGGCGGTGCCTCGCCGTTCTCGCTTCCCCCGCGCTTGTTTTCACAATCCCGGGGTGCCCACAGGAGGCCTGGAACTCAAACCCACCGTACTCGGGCTGCTCCTTGGCCTCGAAGGCCCGGTGACCGGGTGCACGGCCGTCCCACCCACCGAGAGGGTTCAGGAAGTTGCTGTCCTCAGTGGTGCTGTCGTACTTGTAGTCCTGGTCGCCGCTGCTCATGCGGGTCAAGGTGGAGGACCTCTGCCACCAGCTCCTCCAGCCGGGCGACGGGGCTGGCCAGCTGGGCTTGCTGCTCTCCTTCTGCACATCCTTGTCTGCCTCCGTCTCGGGGCCATCCACCACTTCAATGGTGACCTGTGGGATTCAGAGCAGGCCAGCCCGAGTGTCAGTGCCTCCTCCTTGTCAGTGAGACATTTCCATACAGCACAGGCAAGGCGCTGCCTGGCAAAGGGGCTGGGCACTACCACGGGGTTACCATGTCGTGAACCATACTGAGCCCAGAGACATGCAGGGGCTGAGGGATTCCTTCTGCCACCTCTGCTGAATCAGACCTTGGAACCAAGGCTGGGGAAAATTCTTCACAAAATAATAACCCGTGCTGTGCCTAAAATCTTTTCCTCATGGGAAAAGGTGTTAGAGCCAAACATATATGACCAGGAAAAAGAAAACCAATCCTGTACTCTATGCTGAGGCTGAATTTGAGGCAAGTATGAAGCACACCAGCGTGCAGAGCCTGTCGCAAGGACTTGGGCTGACTCAAAACAAGCAAGGCCATGTGTGTGAAGGTCAGGATGCTGAGCCCAGGTATCTCTGGGTTTGCATCTGTCTTGCCCCTCTGGCAGCAGCCCAGCTGTTGCTGCTGCACGAAACCACACTTTGTGGCAGTGGTGGGAGCCAGCAGCTCCTCTGACCATTGCTGAGTAAGCCACTGGCTGCAAAGCCCTCCAAAGTAGGTCCTTTCGTCGTGCTGGAAGAGTATAATGACCTGTTATGGTCAACCTGTTTATGGTTTCTAACAGAAGCCCAGAACCAAAATTCAAAGTTTGCTGCCCAGTTCCCTCACAGACATCACAAATGTCAATATCATTCTGCACAGGAACAACCCTTGATTGTTGCTCTCTGTGCTGAACGATGTGTAATTGTAAAACTCTGGGATAAATACTGTGTATGCATATAGGTGGCTATTTAGGTAGAAGCAGAGACTAGCCATCAGAAACCTTGGCTCTGTGAGTCATGCTAGCATTGCCTGGCCACAGACAGATCATAAAATGCTCTGATGTTTCATGCTAATGTGGTTCGGTGATTACTGGACTGGCTAAACAACCAGAAGTGACTGTCAGAGAGATCTATAATGTTTAATAGGTACAGAGGCATTCCCAGCCTTTCAAGATGGCACACAATGAAAATCAGGTTGTATAAACCAGAAATAATGTACTATTATGCTAAAAGTCATTTACACAGCTCTGTGGATGTGCGTGGTGCATAAAAGATTAGTTTTATACCACTGTTATTAGTAAAATCACAAGACACACAAGAAAAAGATAGACAAGATCACAGCTACCTGTGATCCACAGAGTGTGACATAGGAAGCAAAGCAAAACTGTCCTATCTTCAGAGCTGCAAACACAAACAATGCCCACACATCCTTTCTTTGGAGACAGGAGATTTTGAACCTATTTCATGCTTTGCATTTTACCATAGACCAGGCCATTGAAATGAAAAAACTTGCAGGCTACTATGAAGCCCCGCTGGGAAAATGAGCAAGAGCAAGGGAAAGTGAAGTTGTCAGCCTAATAGCATCTTTTCACAGGGGGTATTTCTCTCCCAGCCCAAATGTGGAATTGGAACGATTACTTCATTAAGCCTCAGTTCGTACAGACCAAGAATTAAAATGGATTTCATAAGCTTGAAAATATCAGAGTCAGTTCAGGGATTCAAAATTGTTCCTTCTATCCAAGCAAAACAGTTTTCACAATAAATGAAAGGAAATCGCCTTACTGAGCGGCAAACACTGCCAGTGGTGGGGCTTTAGTACTCCCCACCTGGAAATCAGCACAATTCTAGTACTTCAGCAGCAAGTATTTTTAGGACCACACTAACTGTCTGAGCAATGACTCAGCAAAGTGGAAAAAAACAAACCCTCTGATTAAAACCAAAAAATGTAACTGCTCCATTTGCTTTGATAATCTGTAGCTGTGTGAAAGTCAATCAGCATGAACTGGCATTAATTCAGCCAGGGACAATTTGAAAGAACCACAGGAACTTGATTTTAAATAATGATTGATGATGTCAAGCCAGCTTAAGGAAAAGAGGCTTTGCAGGGCAGAGAAACCTGGGCTTGGTGCTGCACTGGTGAGGAAAGGCAAGGGGAACACAGACACTTCCAAGTGTCATCAGAGCCCACCAGACCTCCAGCAGCACTGCCACTGACTTACTTCCAAAACCTATCTGTGCAATCAGCCACTCCAGTCTGTTTTTACCTCTGAGGAAAGTTCTTAGAAAGGCCTCTAAAATGAGTTCTTCAACACACGGCCAATTTAAAAACTAAAACCAGCACAAGCAAAATCCAGTGTGGCAGTCTGACGTATACCTGTGTTCTCCTCTCCACTGCTTTAAGCTTTGGTTACCAAGGTGTTTATTGTGGCATAAAAATCATACAGTGAAAGAAATTCTGAAAGAAATAAAGAATCCTGGGACTGTCTGAACTGCCACTCTTGGAAATTAGAAGCTTCAATCAACTCTGGTGCTTTCAGGGACTTGGCTTAATGGACCTTCCAGAGGCAGGGAGGAAATCAGTGCATAATCCTGGCAATCTTTCCTCCACTCATGACTCAGAAGTTAGGGCAGGATTGTGAGAAGAGGCTGCTGTTTCAGGTGAGCAGTTTCTCCCTTATCCCAGTCTAAAATTCTGAAAAATGAGCTTTCACTGAGTTCTTCCCAGTGCTTACAGACAGACTTACAGTGGTAGTCCGTGACTGCACTTACACACATATTTGTACACGTACATGGCACTGAAACATGTAACTTGTTTGATCAGTTTCTATATTGGGGGCTGTTTATAAAAAGGAACAAAGAAATCAAGAACTAGAGAATAAAGATCAAGAACTACAGTAATAAAAACCAGGCGTTTGGAGAAGCTCTGGAAAAGCTTTCATGCTGTATAAGTATTCCAACAAAAACATGTCCTCTTAAAAATTAAAAAAAATAGATCTGGTTTAGCAATTCTATCTTGGAGACCATTTTGGAGGCTGATTTCTTCTTCCAGTGATTATCAAAACTGTAAAGATTCTTTTTATTCCTCAAGCTTCCCAAAATGTCTGTGGTAACGCAGTTCTTGTACAAATCCACAATCATCCCCAGAAGTATCCAAACCTAAAATAAAGCCACTTCTTTTATGGTTGTATGAGCTAGAAATAAGGACATTCCTCTGAAAACTGTTAAAAGCAATTGGCATAGGCACATTAAAACAACAGATTTGCAGTCAATTTCTAATGAAACAAGTGTATCACGCACAGATGTCTCCAGACACCAACATCCAATTTTCTCCTGGCCAAAAATATACAGAAGATAAATATTATCCCAGCCTGCTGGAGTGCACAAAAAGTTCTGTGTTCTTCGTCCTGTTTACTGAGACAATGTTTCTGAATTCACTTTACTGGTGTAAACATTGCCCTGAGTGACTGGAAGATTATGTTTCAGGAAGGATTATGTTTGTGATATTGTGCAAGCAGCGGGTCCTACAACATTTCTATCCTGTTTCTTTCATGCAATTGATGCAAATTTTCCATACAGAACTTCTCGTAAGATAGACATTTGCAAGTCAGCAATGAGGGAAGTATAACAGGAGAAGAGAAACAAGTTCAGTATAAGAGACTGAAATGGTAAATCTGGCTTTACATCACATAATTTTAATTAAAATGATATCAGCAGTGACACTGATTTACTGCTGGTTGTGTCACATCACTTAGAACAGTTTTTTGGACTTGAAAAGTGAAGGTCCCTCAAACTTTATTGGGAGCAAAGAAGACAATGTGAATTGAGATCTGAAATTTCCATTTAATGTTGTCAATCCAATTTGCAATCTCTGATGAGCCCAGCTGAACCCCAGAAATAAAAATGTGGCTCCAGCTATGAATTCTGCACTCTGCAGAATTGTTACAGCGTGACTTAAAGAAACCTGCACAGCTCTGGTACTGACAGTGGTTGAAACCTCAGCCCCCTGGACCTTGGCCCTGCCTTCACAGGCCTCTCCAGCTGGGCAGAGGAACAACCTGAGCTCCTGAAAGGCTGCAGTGCTCCCAGTGCTGCACCTGGCAACAGCTGCTGTGCCACTGCCTCAAGGAATTAAACCTCACAGGCCTTACAAGAAACAAGCACTGCTGGAGCCCTCCAGCCCTTCCTGTGCTAAATTAGAGATGAGGACTGGTCAGGCCCTGCTGAGCCTTCTGTGACAATACCAAGAGGGTGTTGCTTTCCAATGCACGGAAACCAGCAGCTTCAAATGGCAAATGACAGCTAAAAAGTACATCTAATAAAATGTGTGGAAAAAGTGACATTATAACACCTCCACTGTGGTGGAGGTGAGGGAAATGGCAATGGAGTTGAGGTCTGCAGCTCTTCTTTCAAAGCAGATCACACAGCCTTGTTTCTCTGTAGTTCCTAGAGTGGGTGGTTTTGTGTAGATGTGTTTTTAAGAGAAGGCAGTAACCCAGTAGGCATCAAAGAGAGAAGACAGGTAACAAGTAGGTAACAAAGCTATCACGGCAGTACTGGAGTGGTGTGACTGGTGGATATGGCCACAGGCCTCGTGGCAAATTACAAAGACCAAGCAGGCATTAACTTCTGGTTTAAAACTACTCCTATCAATTAACATGGTTCTCAACATGGTTTTAAACACCAATCCTACCTGTTTCTGTGGAGTTTTCATCCAGAACTTGTCACCCCATCAAAATGCTTAACACATCTATTGCTACTGGAGCTCACCCAGCTGTGTTTCAGCTCTATTGGTCACAAAGCTTGACCAAGATCTAACTTCAGTGAGGAGCATTAATATCAACAAAATGCACTTATTGCCCAAAAAGGTTGTGAACTCCCTGTCCCTGGAGGTTTGACAAGGCTGGATAGGGCTTTGAATAACTTGATCCAGTGGAAGGTGTCCCTGCCCATGGCAGAGGGACTTGAACTTCAAAGGATTCTTGAAGGTCCTTTCCAACCCAAACCACACAATGGTTCTGTGAGTTTTCCCTTTTCTGCTCATTTGTCACTGTGTCAAGCACTGCCTGGGAAGCAGCAAAGCAGTGCAACAACAGAGCAGCACACTCCCGGTCCCTGCTACAGTACACCAACCTGGGAAACCAGTAGTGAAAAGAAAAAGAGAGGGACAAGAGGAAGAGTTCAGTTGCAGTTGAAACATCTGGCTCCAAACAGAAGGTTGGCTGCAGAGGGGAGAGGTTGTAGAAGGCTGTTTGGAACAGACAAAAAAACCCCATCAGAAATGGAAAATGGGCAGGTTCCTGTACAGCTCCCATCTGACTTCATTCTGCTACTCAGGGGAAAGAACAATTCTGACTTTGAATAATAACCCTGACCAATTACAGGACCTGCATAGGCATCCCTTGGCTGGTCTGTCAAACAAGTGCAAACCTAGACAGCAGGGACTTTCTACTTGTGAAAGGAAATAAAAAAAAATGTAATCAGTTTTTGTAATCACCTTCTCATCTAGAAGTCTTCCAGGCATCGACAGAACTGCTAAAATGACAAAAAAACCAAAACACCCCAAACCAAGCAGACAGTCTGTGCTCAACAGCAGCTACTGTGGTTACTGTCAATAACCAGTGTGGAAGCACAGCTGAAGCATAAGATGCCACTTCAAATGATGGGAAATTTTACAAGGCTGGAACACCACAGGAAGGCCAATAAGGGCTGTCCTGGTCTTGTATGAAAAGATTCAAATTCATTTGGATTACTGCAGCTCTGACTGTTGCTTCTGAGGGTGTTCTAGAGGCAGGCTGCTGTACTTACATTATCATCTAATAAATATCTAATAAATATGGCAATCTGGGGTGATCTGAATGCCTCTGGTGCTGTTCTGATATTCACCAGTTCATCACTAAAAGAGCACGTGCCAGGGCATGACACAGCAAGTACCATCTCACAGGAACCAGAGAAGGAATGGCCCTAAAGAGAACCCACTGGAGTATCTTTTCTACCTGCTTTCTGGGAAGAACTTTATGCCTCTTTCTTAGATTTTTAATTTCCCAGGTGTTATTTCCATTAAAAAATGTTATTTTTAGTCTGTGCAGTAGAAGGAAAAAGAGGTTTTGAGTATTTGAGAAGAAAATGTGGCCATTGTGCTATCTTAAAACAGAGGCTGTTTTCTCCTATCCAACCTCTCAGTCCTAGGAGGACTCTTTAAATCAACACTCCCAGGATTGTAACTTACAGATCTGGGAGCCACTGTGCAAAAAGAAAAATAAGCATTAATTCTGTTTTCACCTGCCAAATAGCTGATGAGAAATTTGCAAGTCAACAAGTGTCACAATTTCTGTTCAGGTCAGTATAGTACTGTTTAACAAGCAAGAATTCACTATAATCCTGTTTTTTCATAAAAGAGTAGGCCAACTTTTACAACCTTTAGGCAAAAAAATAAACTTTCTCTGACTCTGTAAGGAATTAATGGGGGTTTTATCTCCATGAGGCTTGACCAGCTGTAAGACTGTCAACCAAGAACTTAAAGAAGCTTTGTATAATCACTATTTACGCACCTAAGTAAGCAGAGTAAATTCAGAGTAAATAAAACGCAGAACTTAAGGAGCCTGTTTCTGAAAGGGCTCATCCTTGTGCACAAGAGCTCTGGGATCAGTGTTGCACCTTCCCAGTTTACAGGACCAGTCTTCCCAGATCTCAGAGTCCAGCAAAACCGCTGACATATTTGCTGACACCTTTCCAAGATCAGGTGGTAGAGAAAGAGCTCACAGCAGCAGCAGTTACTGTGAAGACAAGCCAGGGAACTGTTTCCATCTCTTTCATCCCTGTGTCTAAACACTGTATGCTGTTACCACTCAGGGAAGGTTTTTGTTTCCTCCTGTCCTCCTCTGCGGTTTACATTCTGTTCAAACAGTGATGCTGCACGGTTTGCTTCATGCCACACTCTGGGGCCCCTACAGCTTCCAACCTCCCCTTCCTAAAGCTTTCTGGAATGGTTCTCCTAGCAGGAGAGACGTGTTCCATCACCACGTGTTGAACATGTTTACTCCCTCGGCCTGTCAAGCACCAGGCCTGCCCTTGACCCAAATCTGTGAGACTTCTCCATGTTCCAGCTCGTCTAGGGGCAACGCGAGGGAGCGGCGCCGTGGAGGCGGCTCCTGCTCACCCAGCCATGGAACCAGCACTGGTTTGGGCTGGAAGGAGCCTGAAGGATCTCTCATTCCACTCCCCTGCCTTGGGCAGGGACACTTCCACCAGACCAGGTTGCTGAGAGCCCCATCCAGCCTGGCCTTGAACACTTTCAGAGATGGGGCAGCCACAGCTTCTCTGGGCAACCGCTGCCAGGGCCTCACCACCCTCAGAGTTAAGAATTTCTTCCTAAAACTACTTCCTAAAGCTACTTAACTTATCCTCTGCCGGTTCAAAGCCATTCTCTCTTGTCCTATCACTCCATGCCCTTGTAAAAAGTCCCTCTCCAGCTCTCTTGGAGCCCCTTTAGCACTGGAAGGTGCTCTCAGGTTTCCCCTGAGCCTTTTCTCCAGGCTGAACAGCCTCAGCCCTTTCAGCCTGTCTCCAGAGCAGAGGTGCTCCAGCCCTCTTAAGCATGTTGGCCTCTCACCAGCAGATCTATTACATCTTTACATACGTACTTCTTAGACATATCAAAAGGATGGTAATTTTGTGGGCTGGGGAACTATAAGAAGCCAGGAATTAATTTAACCAGAAAACCAGATCTACTAGTGCATTGTTTTTATAAGCACATCTTAGGCAGAACAACATTTGAATTTATTGTTCTGGTTAAAATGACTGCTTATTAATGCCAATTTTGCTTTAAGGCTCTGAATTAAAAACAAATCACTCATTTTTTCCTCTTTCCGATCCTTGAAGTTTCAAGATGCAAGTGGCTTTTAAGAGGCTGTTCCAAACCCTAGAACAGTTTGAGGAATAACATATAACAAAGTTTCTTGCAGACAACTTTTTTTGTACTACAAGCAACTGCTGCAGAAATGAAATCTAAGTATCGCTTCCATACAGAGGAATGCATTTTGAGCTCAAACTGAAAGGCTTGTTCTCTGTCAGCCTTTTGGGGTGGTTGCATTTTATAACAGCACACAAAAAAGCAAATCTGTTCACAAACAAATTTTACAACAGAAAATTGAAAGCAGAAATTCAAATACCCATCTATTTTCAGTGAAGGTAATATGCTCCAAAATGCCACTCACAAAGATGGGCTCAGTATCACAAACAGGTCTACACTGATCTCCACACTTATGCAATCGACACTACCCAAGGAGAAATTCAGAAAAAAAATTTCAAAATTGCAATATGTGCATTGACTTAGAGAGAAAAAGTATGTATGAGATATATTTTATATATAATACTATATTACGTTATGTTTTACTGTGTACATTCTCTGTGGGTAGAGACAGATTGTTCTGGCTGCACGTCGTGGAAGCCAGGCTGGAAGTCGTCTTGGCTCAGTAAAATAACTTTGTGTAAGTTATACAGAAGTCAGATGTTAACATAAATTTGTACCTGAATGTTGGGATTCTGCCCATTGATATCTGCATTTGACAGGTCAGGGAAGTTTGGGAGGTCCAGGAGGAAAGACCTGGGTCCATCTCTTTGCAAGGACGTGTGCCCACTCTCCTGCCTGAACTGCTCCTTCGGAAATGGCCGGTGGGCAGCCTGGAGATCGGGGTATTCTCCTCGCTCCTCGGGGTTCAGGGTGAAACTGTCTTCAGGAGAGTGGTCCTCTGCAGTCAGTGTGTTCTGGGGAAGAAAAGCAAGGCCCAGTAATGACAACTGAGAGCGTGCAGTCCTGCCTGTGCCCTGTCCCTCCTATGGCTGCAGCCTTACAGCACCCAGACCCACGGCTCACTACTGAAACACAGATCCGTAACCAGCTGACACAAGAGGAAACTGAGTCAGACTTGGGGACTTAGTTCTTCCAGGCTCCTGAACCATTGCAGCCTTGTGGTGAGCACCTACACATGGACACAAGCATCAGACTTAAACCTAGTAACCCCTGGGAAATCAAATCGTACCACATTAAACATGTCCCTAAAAAGGCTGAAAGGCATCCATCTTGTAAATCATTTTAGTTTGCTTTGTTCCAAAGAGAAGCAAAAACACTGACTGCTCAGGCCATGTTGAAATTTATGGTATTAAAAGATCCTACCGCTGAGCTGGCAACCTCCCCTTCTCTCCCCTCAGTCTGCAACAACTTCCATCTCAACTCTGTGTTCCTCACCCAATTTCCCTGGTCTTGAACATCTGAACCTTCCTTCCTCTGGGATCTCATTTTCATGTTTGCCTAATGGTGGGATTGAATTTCACCAAGCTGTGGGTCAGCGGTTAATGCTTTTGTTATTGTTGAGCGTACTTCTGGGTTTTGTAGTACATTGCAGCAGGCTGCCTCTGAACCAGTAGCACTGCTGCCACTGCCTTTGACCTCACCAAGGAGACACATTTAGTATCAAAACACTGGCTCCCTGGGTTAGGACTGGCCTGGGGACTTGGGGGAAAAACAGCAGAGAAGTCCAGTCTTCTTATGGCTACCAAAAAAAAAAAAAGAAAAATCATGGGGCAAATTCAGCACGGGTTTTGGGTTTGACTCAGCTGAAAAAATTTTAGCTTGAGGTCTTGGTACGACTGCCTGGGGAGTTTTTATTTTCAGTTCATAAAGAGACAGCAAGCACGGAGAGGGTAAATGTTAAAGACCTATCTTTTAAAACAAGCACAATTAAAGTGGAATGGCCACATGTGGTTCTGGCTCTACTGAAGCATATTTTTGCCAGCATTTCTGGTTAAACGCAATCTCCATCCAGCTCCCCTGGTTCAAATTAAGCCACAGCATACCTTTAGCTAAGCTCTCAGATAGATAACAGCTCCAATGCCTTTTCTTTTATTTTGTGTTTCTTTGCTTGGAAGGTTCTAAATTGACCTTTAAAGAGATGTTACAATATAACCCATGCACATTACAGAAAAATATTCAGTGAGTTAAAATAAACTAAGCTTGAAGAATTAATCTCGGACTAAGTGAAATTGTCTCCAGTAAGAATGAAGTAGGTCTCCTCTATCCTCCTCACTGCCCTCTATTTGTAAAGAGCAAAATCAATTTAGCAGAGTTAACATTGTCGTCATATTGTCATGCCCAGAATGGTTACATTCTGAAAGCACCAAAAAGGGTAATTTTGTACATTTATTTACAGCACAGATACAAATTCTGAATTAGTACATGTGTACAGTGCTAAAAATGTGTGTGCTCCTGACACTCTGCTTTGCTTGAAGGCTAAAACAAGCTCTTCTCTTTGCTGGAGACCAGGAAGGACTTTCAGCTGTCTTTGGTGGCCCACTGGTTATTCAATATAAAGCAGAACACACAGCGGCAAGCTCTGGGAAGTGAAACTGAGGGCCACTTAGCTGACTTCAGGTTCCTTACTCATATGCTAATGCTTTCACTTAACACTTTTCAGACAGAATTTACCGGGCTTGGTGCTTGAGAATTAAATGACTTTTCAGTAATGTCTGACTAACTACAGGGTGTAAGAGCGCTGTGATTAAATTAACTTCAGCTAGGAACAACAACAAAAAAAGTGTTATTTAACTGTTTTTACTGGGGTATCATGCCCATAATCTTACCTTTATTAAAAACAAAGCAAGATTTTATTAAAAACGAATAAAATCCTCACATACAATTCCATACTTCCCCTGTCTGTCTGCCCCTTCAGGAGCATCCTGGTTCTCCACATTAAGACTTTGGAGGCCTCGGAGAGCCACATTTATCCCTCTGACAGGACTCGGTGTGTGATCCTGGCAGGTCAGGCCCTGCCGGTGCCTCGCTGGGGATGACAGCACCTCCCTTCCTCACGGTGATGTTTGCAGGGAGAGCCCAGCAGCCACAATAAAACGGGCTACATAAAAAGTTTTGAGTAGTGTCAAGCAGATGGAGCATCACATGGAGGCAGTTAGGGAATTGTCACGGTGGAGCGATGACATCAGGCCGCTCGGGCCCACTACCAAGCTGCTCGGGGCGGGGGCTGTCATTAATTACAGGCCGAGCGAGGCCGCTCCACATCGAGAAGGAAAACGCAGGCAGGACAAGATATCTGCTGCATCCCAAGGGCTGCTGCAGCCAAGGGAGCGTGGGCCACTCTGCATCCCAGGGTGGCCACGGCCCAGAGACCCCGGTGACACACCAGAGACACGGAGTGGGACATGGAGCCCGACCCTAGAGCAGGGTTGGCTAATGCCTGCCAGGAATGACCCAGCTCAAACAGTGCCCTGTGCTCTGCCCAGAGGCAGTGCTGTCTCTTGATGCCTTAAGCTCTGGCTTTCATGTTTTCAGACTCTGTGCTGCCTAGGGGTGCGGTGCTGAGACTCATATTAAATGCCACTAAGCTCTCTTCAGAGTGGCTAGACAAAACAAATCCGTTCCTACTCAGGACCAAGGCCAATGGGTACAGGTTTTCAGGCCCAAAAGCACAAACAAGGGTGGGCTGAAGAGACAAAACAAGAAGGATGAGACTTCATAATCTGCAGCTGTAATTGGACAATTAACCCCAATATGTAAATGGACCCAAACTTATAAAAGTGTGAGCCCTCATGACTGGTCAGCCATTTTGTGACCATTTGGGTCCACCTTGCGTGCGGCCTGGTCAGGCTCTTGTGCTGCCCAAGGTGTACCCTAAAGGCCTTTTAATAAAACCCTGCTTTATTGTTTTAGTTGTCCATTCTCTGTTCCAGGTCAGCCTTCCCAAGATGTCACTCTCAGAGTCCCTTTTGCACTGGGAAAGCCCAAGACAGGAGCCTCTGTGTCCCACAGCAACACAAGCAAGTGGGAAAGCCCAGCATGTGTGATCATACCAGTTATCGGCTCATGGTACCACGAGTGAAAGGACATTTGTTTCCAGTTAATAAAATGAAGCCAATGTCCATTTTTTAAGGAAGATACTTCTTGGTGTCATGTATAAGCTGACCTGCAGTATTACTACAAAAGTGCATTTCTGGTAAAAAGATTAAAGAGGCTGCCAGAAATAAAAATGAGCTTAAACTGCATGTGTAGGGAAGACTATGCTCACCCTGTGCTACTGCATTAGCTTGGCAAAGGCTCTTCCAAGACCCATCTAGCAGGAAAAAGTTTGTCCTTATTGCAATGCCAGCATCCTTTCTGAAGAAAATAGGGTTTTGTGTTCCAAAGCTAATAGATGAAATTTAATTTCTTTTGGGGGGGGAATATTCTTCTCTTATTATTTTTACATTATTTCCCATGTTTATATTTCACACTTTTTATTTTTAGGTGTACACAATTTTATTCCCGATGCTTTTGGGAAAGCAGTGCAGGGTTGCTTGCCTTCCTTTAAAAGCTATGTCACCTCATTCAGAACTACTGACTCAGTTTCTTTGAAGTTATGACATTTCTAATTCAGGCGCACTGGTTTCTTACTCAAATGATGCATCTGCTCTAAATATTTTGAGATAAAACACTTTTTTCCCCTTCATTTAAAAGGATTATTCACAATGTTTAAACTTTCCATTAAGATGATTTTAAGAGGTTACTCATACTGGCTGTAAGCTACAGTTCTGCAAGCCCCATGGGATCAGATAATTATAGAAGTTCCTAATACAAGAACTGCTCAGGATTTTTTGAGTGTTTCAAGTGTGGACAATATGTAAGGGCAGGAACATGTAATCTATAGTTCTGTGACAAGGCAATGAAATAAACCCTTGAGAGAGAATCTGACACTTTTTTTGCATTACAGAATAACACACCTTGCAACACCCATCTCTGAAAAAGGGAGGGCAGTAGGTCAGTACACGTGTCCATCTATAAACCACAAAAGAAGAGCAATTCACAGGGATTTTGTGAGGATAATTTTCAGTGCTGATGATCCAGGCTGGACTTGCACTATGGCAGGGTTTAAGGCCCCAAAAGTCAATCCTGCATGCAGCAAAAATGTTCTGTGTGGTACTGGAGGTTAACTCTCCAATAACCAGATTGGTATTTTAACACCCTCCTTGCCCTGCCCAGGATGTTTCTCCCTCTGTCACGATAGATGAAATGTAGTGTTTCTCTTCCCCACAGAGAAGCTAAACAGAAATGGGAACTTGTAAAAATACCAAACTAGGGGAAAAGGGAATTTCTCTGCAATTTTGGCAAGCAAGGAGTCCATCTCTCTCCTCTCTTCCTTATTTTAATACCATTTCCAGTTCTGGAAAAAAAACCAAGACAGAGAATAAGGGAGGAATGACTGTAGCTACAGAAAATATTCTGAGGTAGTTGCTCTTTCTCTGCCCTTCATATTTATTACTTGTCTTCATTCACTCCCCATTTGCCAAAATAAAGGCACATTTGCAAGCACGGCTAATTATGGACTTGAGAGGATTTTGGAAAACTGATACAACTTACATTCTAATAGCTCCCAGGCAGCAAGGGAATCTATTACTAAATCCCTGCTGCAGCTACATTGCTTTCTTATTTCTTGTACACCCCTTTGAAATATCTTGTAAAATGATCTTGACAAGAGGTCTTGAATTGAAAACTGAGGGTCTGTCACTGCACTTTCATGATGCACCTGTACAGCATCTTCAACCACCAGCGACAAGGAACTTTTATTTATTAGGAAACTTCACAGATGCTGTAAAAGATTATATTGCTATCAGAGACAAAATGAGGCCTGGGGCCTTCACAGAAAAGCATTATAGCCATTAGGACTGGTTTCATTTCCCACCTGCCCAAACAGATTGTTTTCATTTTGAAGGCTGTCGTGGGTTTTCAGGTTAGTGCTAAATAATCACTTTAAAACTAACCAGTCTTGGGAGGCCGAGCAACACACCAGGATACTACATGAGACTCTCACCTCCACAGATCCAAGATGTGTAATGAACTTGGGCGATCTAATTCCTGGAGTTTATTTATGTTTTTCATCTATCATGAGTATAAGCAGCACGGGACCTATCAGGGTGAGGTATGAGGACAGTGTTAGAGAAGCAGGCAGTGAGGGTAACAGCTGAGAAACATTATCAGAGATACACAGAGAAAGATTTCTTCTATGATTAATGCCACATAGAGTCCAGGCAGTCAGACAGAAAGCCAGACCAGAGGGGTGTCACATCAACCACTCCGCTACTAAGATATCTTCATTTTTCCTTAAAATGAGCTTGCCCCTCACTCACATACAGCAGTGAAGTGAAAAACCATTCTTCTCTTTAGAAAACTGCACAAATGAATTGTTCCAATAATAAAGAGTGCATTTTAGATAATCACCACTAATAAATAATTTAAAACAGACAGCGTTGGCTTGTATGTACACAACTGTTTTCACTAAGCAGGTCCAAAATAGAACATCTGCTTTAAACATGGTGCAAGTGAAAGATGAATCACTGATAACAGTTGGTAATAATAATGATAAAAACATAATAATAATAATAAAGTTCTGTTAATCATGGTCCATATTTTAATAGTTCTCTATTACTCTCCAGCAAAACTGGTAAAATGGCAATGTATACAGTCCTAACTTGCAATACATCTGCCTGTGTGATGAAGTAGCCAGGGACAGACCAAAGCCAGTCACCCCACACCTTACTGGTCTGGGACACACGAGCTTCAGGTGCTGGATGGCTCCTGAGGAGATTGCCTCTGTGGAGAACAGGATGGAGTCACAAATCCTGTTGCAAGTAAGAAGTCCCTGGCAGGCATGGATCCACAGTCACTGTTGGAGGAGTGGTCTCTGCAGATTTTGGGTGCCAGTGGCACAGTGAGGGGCTTGGGGTGCCCCAGCACACACCCAGTCCACCACAGCTGGTTGTGTGCCTTATGCTGAAACAGCCCTCAGGAGCTGCATACAGCAGAACCAGGATCTCAAACTATCTGGGCACATTTATCTCAGAATCACAGCTTTTGAATTTTAGGGTTTCTACACGAAAAACTTCTCTGTGCAGCCCTCATGGCTGCACAGAAAATCTTGAGCACTGACTGTGTAGCCAGGACATGTGTTGTGACTCCGGAGATCCTCAGGCTGTAGGGCTGAGGGCCCCTTCACATCTAGGAAGTCCCAGACAGCTCTTTTGAGGCACCACTATGGCCAACACTACGTCAGGACCCTCTGCGGAGGAGAAAAGGGCTTGTTGCTTGTTGAACCTTGTGAACTGATACATCCCTAGTGCCAGAGCTCTCACGCCATTATTCCCCCATTGAGCCAGCTTATTCACTGGCAGTCATCAAGCTTTGGGCCAGCCTTCGTTCAGATTCTTCTTGGGAGTTTTCCTCACCGAGCTTCCTAGTCTCCTTCACACCACTGGCAAACAGGGGGTCCACATCTGAATGGTTCTGGCAGACAATATTTTTAACTCTGAGATTAAGGAGTAAACCAACCATCTTATACTCAGATCTGGCAATTTTTGCTGCATGTTGTGGACACACATTTCACATCACAGCTATTTTTTTTTATGCTCTGTTGTTTGCTTGTATTTCGTGTTTTCATTCAGCTGGAAAATACAAACAGTATGGTTCAGCTTGGAGGTGAAGAGCTGCCAGTTTGTATAAACACTTTGATAATAGAAACTTGGTGGTGATTACAGCTCAATGTCTGCTGGAAAAAAACAGAGGCCCTTTAGCAAATTTTCTAACGTAGTACAACACTGGTGCTTTGTTCTTCAGCAGATACTCAGCCATCCAGGGGACAGCCAAGCACACAGAATTAAATTGTGTAGGGCTCTGACAGATGCTCAGTGCCAAGTTTGCTTGCAGTTAACAGATATTTTCAGTTGCCTAAGCTGCTGGTAAACATTTAGTTATTCTTCATGACTCTAAAGATCTTCCCTGCAATCACTGCCTGGCTGAGCTCTCCACACAGGACAATAGTGATTTAGTGGCTGAACAGGCAAAGGTACAGCTGAAGAGTTGCCCAAGAATTCTATGCCAACAACCTGTGGTGCCAAAATGCAAATTCTAATTATTTTTAGGTCTTATTAAAGACCTGCATAAAATCAGTAGTAAAAACAAAGCTTTAAATAGAATTTACTTATACCCTCGCTAAATTTAATTAAACTAGTTTAATCTCATCCATCATCTAAAATCTGCATCACAGTTTACACATTAGCTTCCAACCTAATGGGAATGGGAAAATGAGAATGGGAAAAGCTACCTAAAGCTGCAATCAAAACTGCAAAGGAAATCCAGAATATTAATACTTTTGGTACACAACCCCTTGGTCAGGCATTGCAGGTCAGCACATAAGACGTCAGGGTAAATGAAAGAGAACAAACATACATCTTAAGTTATTTTCCTGGGTTTTAAACTATGTCCTTTTGCAAGTTTATTCCACTAAATCACTACAGCTAGGGTTTCACTAGGTGAACCAGCTTTAATAAGTGAAGTTTTCATCTCTCCCTAGCTAAAGGAGTAACCTTACTTGAAGCCTTTTCAATTTCCAAAGTTGCCTTTAGCTGTTAGCTTCCAAGAAACAGCTACTCCCAGCCTCGGTGTCTCCCTCTCATATGCCACTGAATATCCACCCTATGCTTTCAAAAGTGTCTGTGACTCTGGCTGTGTTAACTGGCAGATGTTTTTAGAGACTAGAAAGTGTTTAGTCCCTGTGGACTAAAAGTTACATGATGACTTCATCACATAAGCAAAAGCTAATAACGGGAAAGCAAGAAAGCAGACAAGTGTTATATTCCAAAAACATGATGTTTCCTGTGCTTCTGGCAAAGCTACTTCTGTGCCTGAAAAAAGGCAAATCACTTGAGTCTTGGTGCTCAAAACACACACACACACACACACACCATCGAATCGCTGCGAGATCATTTATGTGCCTCTCCCTCAGCTGCCTTCCCCACCAACATCCACCTCCCTTTGGATGGAAGTGAGAGGGTGAAGGCAGAGGAAAGGCAGTGTTTGTTTACCTTCAATATCTGTGTGCCTCAAAACACTGCTGGAAAGGGGTTACTACACCCAGGAGCTTAGAGCAGAGCAGCAGCAGAAATCTGAGCGGCTGCCCCGGGACTGCTCACCTCAGCTCCTGCAGGGAAACACTCCTTCAAGTGCACGGCTTTACCCTCTCTGTTTAGGAAACCTTGGAGACTGACACAGGAGCAACTGGAAGTAATTAGCATAAATGGCATCTGCACACGGAGGTAATGCTTGCTGTGGTTTCGCATCAAGCCATCAGCAGTGGACATCAGGCCCTCTCTCTCCTCCTCCCTGAGCTGCCCCAGTGACAGATCAAGAAACCAGAGGACGTGGATTCACAGGAGAAAGGCCTCCCTCCAGTGACACGATGGGGAAGAAGAGTGAGTGAGTAGATAGGCAGAACACCATGGCAAGACACTGTGAAGACCCTTCTCTGCCTAAGTGGGGAGAAAGGATCTGCCCTGGAGAGAAGCGTGGGCTTTTTGTATTGTGAATTCTATGCATGTATATATATAAATTTTCCTAGAACAGTAAGGGAGGGGGCTATTTCCTAGAGCTGATTAAAGAAGCATGACTCGATTTTCAATTTCAAACGACTCGGGGGGCATTCCAATCGACTGCAGACAGGAAATGAATACCATACATGCACTGAACAAGGCAGATGCTTTTGGATCTGACACTTACGTGAAATGAAAATATCTTCATTTCTGTCTCCCTTCCACCCCACCATCACTAGTTAGTTCTGAGCTATTTTTAGGATAAATGGTTTTATTTTTCAAACTTGTTGTGGTCTTAGCATGTGCCTGAAGCCACCCAGACGCCACTGACAATGAAGTGTATGGGAGCAGCCAAAAAGCATCTTTAGATTAGTCCCAGCAGCCCAACACAAGAGCAAGGTAAGAGAGGAAAGAGAAGAAGCTCAGTTTTGTGTATTCTCACCTCCTCTGGTGAGGAACAGAGATGGGACTCTCGTGGATAAGACAGATCCTGGGAGGGAGAACAGCTCTGTACAAAGAGAGATCCCAAAGCAGAAACAGCACAGACACTGAGGGCTACGGCTCAGAACTCATTTCCAGCTCCTTAACTCTGCTAAAGAGATAAATATATATATATTCTCCTCACACAGCTCTTACAAGCAAACTGCAGTAATTGTCATGGTAGTATTGTGGGGTTTACAACCCAATATAACAATGTAATTGTGGCTCCTTTTATCAATGGCAGCAGTGCCTTCCAGGGGATTGGCATATGCAGCTCTTTATCCCCACTCAGTCCATATGTGTGCAAACACATGATTTCAGCTGCATACTGCCCTTGTATTTTATTGGAGGAATAGGATAAAGGAAGAAGAAAAAAAAATCAGAGGTGGTATTAATCTGGCCCTTACTCTGATGTTATGCAAATAATGAGTTCATTTTATCTTGATGTTGAGACAGCCAAAGCTGTATTCCTAAGAACATGAAAAAATGATCCTCTTAGGAGACAGAAGAAGAAAGAGGGATGGGTAGGTGAGAAAGGCAGCTTTGATTTACATGATTCAAAAGGCCATGAATGCCAGATCAAAGAAGAGCAGGAATTGAGTTCACATCCACTGAAGGATTTCAGCAGCTTTTTCAGAGCCATTGATCTCTCAAGGGCAAACCCTTTCAAACACTAGGTGATGCCTCTAACTAGCCAGAACTCCCACCTTATAGTGCCTGAGCCTCATGCAGTTTGCTTTCAGCAGCTGAGGAAAGCAGAAACAGCCAAGACAATGCCGTGTCTGGGTTCGATGAAGGACACACAGGGCCGAGCACAGAAATGGAAGGTGTGCGTTTTCTGCACCAGATGTTGCCTCTCTAATGGCCATCATGGTAGATATTAACTTAAAACCAGATTCCCCACTGGCAAGCCATGTGTTTGGTGACTATGGAGTGCTGGGTCTGAGGACAGAGTGCTGTCACCCTGATGAGAGCTCTGGGCAGGGCTTGTTTGCTCAGTGCTGACTTACTAAAAATATAAAGTCACCTCGTATTTCGTGTGTGATGAAGGTGGAAGAAGACATCCAAGGAGCTACTGCAGCTCAGCTGGCAAGCAGTGACTTGCTCATGAGTTTGGACTCACTGGTGTAATCTGAACACCTGGAAGGCACAGGATCCTACCCTAAATCAAATGCTGAACTGGCAAATGCACCATGGATTGGCATCTTCTCCCCACCCCTTCCCTTCCTCTGGACAGGTGTCTTTGGAGGCTGGTAGGCAAGCTTCCAGGTGTTTTGCCTTGTCAGTGGACTTCAGGATCATGTCTTAAGCAAGAGCCACTGGAACTGGGTGCAGTAAAGCAATTTAAAGCCCAGCTGGTTTCCTAGGAGCTGCCTCTGATGGGGATCCCCTTGCAGCAGGCTCATTGCTGCTGCCACCATCACATCCCTGGGAACACTCCCCTTATTCTGCCTTCCTCATTTGCTATGCTGCACACATGGCTGCAACAGCACATCATGGATTATTTCTCTCTTTCCAAGTTCTGCTCACATTTTGAAGCCTATCTGCTCCCACCAGCACTCAGCACATCTTGGTACCTTGAACACATTTTCAGGAAAGGGATGACCCTTTTCCTCCTGCATGTTTGGACTGAGAGCTAGTGCTGCTGCCATTTCAGTACACATCAGAATTCTCCAGGACCCTACCAGGCTGAACAGCTCATTTGAAACCTCTGGCATTATTCTTTTGATATGCCTGAAGTCACAGGCACTGTGGCTGCCCTGGGTTCCATTTGAGATATATATTCACAAATGTTAAACATACACATATCAGGGCCTCTATTCTTTCCTAATAAGATTCTGGACTTTAAAGCACAAGGTGAGGAATAGATACTCTTGATCAGCTGCAGTGAGCCTTTCATAAATAACACTGTGATCAACCCCCATAATGGAAAACGATACTCCAGAAGCCCTGTCCTGATAAACAGCTGTTTTCCTATTGTAGAAAGGAATAACAAGATAGGAAAAGTTAAATGCTGAATGCCTAAACAAACTGAATTAAGAAGAGATGGTAGGAGTAATGATAGATGACTTGTAAGCCACCTTCAAATGTTAAAGTTGCTGTATTCGTCTGCAGAACATTAAGCCTATACTGCAAACCTCCAATAGACAGGGACTGTGCTCTATAAAAATCATGATGAATGCAGGCTTGTTTTTATATTATGGAGGTCCTAATCCTCCTCCTCCTCTGCCTTTGCTCTATTGTTACAACATCAAAGACCAACTGCTGGCCAAGATACAGTCAATATGAAAAGGGCGACCAGCAAATTTACTGCTTGACTTCATTCCCTTTAAATGGAATAGGCACCATGGCCCTTTTTCAAAGTCCAATCACAGACATATATCTTTTTTATTGGACATCATGTACAATAAAGTAAAGCTGTAACTTGGAAAAAAAATAGAACACCTTAAAAAAATCCCATGAGGTGAACATTCCTTTATAAAAATATCACTGTGGTTACATGTTTTGAAAAACTCCGGGCACTTCACAGGGCAAAAGGCATGGACTGGCTAGGTTATAGTTTAGCTAAGATGCATACCCCTGCCTATATATTGAGTTGGTTTCAAAAAAATACCCCAACCAACCAAATTTATCACTATAAGAAGAGATATATTTAAGACAGAATGCCAGTGTCATTCCGATAAACTGAAATGGCAGCATTCACATCATGAGAATCATTAACTGCTTTGTTACAGCCTGCTCTGTGCAGTGAGCCTTTACAGAGTTCTTCAGTCCAGAGAATCTGAAAATGAGGAGCACAAAATGCTGATGTACAGACTGCATCTTGAACTGCTCCAGTCTGATTACTGAGGTAACTTCCAGAGGCACTTTCAGATGAGAGTTGGATCAGCAGACATTAAAGACAGTGGCAGTTTTATTGCTCTCATGTTGCTAAATAGAAGATAAGTAATTTCTGGCTATGAAATTAAATAGTGCATAGACAACTTACATGATGTAGGAGGCAAGTATAGTGGGCTGTTACAGAACCTATGCTAGACAGCTATGGTTTTCATTTTCTGTTTTAAACTATTAATCCTTTTTGTTTCTTTGGGTAGCTTGTGCAAACAGACAGTAGTAACTATCTGGTTACTAATGTTATATCGAGACCAATGCCATGATGATTTTAAAATCCTGCACTGATGCACATGGCAGGTAAAACCAAAGAAATTTATGTTTTATCTTTATAAACTTTGGCAGCTGTTTCCAGTGGAGTAATGACGGTTTCCTCAGGCAAAAACTGCTGATGCCGGGTTACTTCTAAGGCAACAAAGATACCAAAGCTGTGTAAATAATTTTTGAAGCATTAGCTTAAAAGAATAGTTTTGTCTTATCACTAGGTCTTCTTCCCTGTTATTTCTCTGCTGTCAGCCATGTCCTTCCATCACAGCCTGCAGCACAGCACTCCCAGTGCAAGGACTTCACCTCCTGCCCAGCATTCCTGGGCATTCATCTGTCAGAGGAAGGGTTTCAACAGAGTGCCCAACTCAGTACCTGAGCGCCCAGCTCAGTGGGAACACAAAGGCAAGATCCCTGAAAGGAGCATTTGGGAAGTTAATCCTGTCCCATGGACGGCATGGACCCAGTGGCTGCTCCTTAGCAGAGGAGGAATCCACTCTTCTTGGAGTGGCCCTGGTGGCAGAAAGAGATGGGGCACTCTCTGGCTTTTATAGATACTTCCACAGAACTCACTGGTTTTGTCACAAGAACTATCTCAACAGCCATGCTGGCAAAGAGGAAATGTTACTCTTCCCAGGGAAGAACTACTGTGGAACAAACAGTCCTGGATTTTTCAGTGCAGTGAAACATAACACATGGAAATTAATTCATGCAACACGAAGAAAGCCACACGCCAGGGCCCAGCTCGTCTTTATGGACGGAGGTCTCCATGACATGTGCTACGTGCTTATCAGTTCTGTGGGAAAAACTGAGCTGTGAAAGAGTCATATTCAAGAGGATCTTGGCTCTGCAGCTGACACAGAGCATTGACTTGCCTTGCTCTGTGGAAGTCAGTAGAACGAGGTCAGTTTAAACACACTGAGAACGCAGATCTAGCACAGAAGCATAAAAGCCAGGGGATGTTTGAAGTCCTTCTGCCTTTCAATGTGCACTGACTCCACTGAGAGTAAAAGAATTCATCTCTGATTTTCCCCTCTCATCTTCAGGAGCACCTCCCTACATGAAAGGCTTAGAGATTAACAACTCCAGGCCTGCTTTTGTCCGGCCAGACTGTTAGAAGAGAGGAATAAGAAAGATATGACCCATGGCTATGAGTTCTCCAAGCACTCAAAAAACAAGGACAAAAGGATAAAGGAACTGCTCACCAGTACCGCCCACATCAGCTCCTCTAACCAAGCATTCTGCTGCCACAGAAGTGACCACTGTGGCAAGCCATCCCTTATTACAATAGTAAGTTACATTTCAGTTTGTTTTCTTTCTTTTTCTGGTGCCTCAAATCGAAAGTACATGGAAATACCAACACTGGAAACATTCTGCTCTTGCTGATGTACCAATGCGCTCACTACGCCGATTCTTGGAAATGTTATTCATCTCTGTGTTTTGGACTATGAATTTAGCCTGGCATTTACTGTCTCTAAAACTTGTAATATAGGCACAATGGTCTTAAAGTGCAACAGTAACCACTGCATCGTTGAGTGCTTCCTTCTGCCTTTTACTGAAGCACTTTGTATTTTTCTCTTTAAAGTTACACTTCATTACTCATTTCTGACAGTGTCTCCATTCAGGCTGGAGACCCACTGCACTGCACATCGCTCACAAGCTACACCACAACACTGGAACCTCAGCCTCCATAAGCTTGGGTTGAGATTTGAGAAGTAAAATAAGGGGAAAAAAAAAAGGCACCTCTGAAAAATAATACTTTTAAAAAGTCATCTTTCTGATAACTGAACATTATTCAGTCAATTCAAAGGGCTTTTATGTAGTGTGGTCTTAAAGCAGACAGCAAGGTAAGAGTCGTACAAAAGGACCAAATAAGCACTAGCCAACAGCGTGAAGAGAAAAATGAGGCACAGTTTGGTACCACCACATCTGTTTGCAAGGACAACTGGCAAAACACACAGAAGAGCATAAAGCAACCAACTCTGACAGTTAAACCTGCCAAAGCTGCTAAATCAGGATGTAAGCACAAAGAAAACTACACAGCTTCAGTTTTTTAGGTTTATGCTTGCATAAGGAAACACGTCAATTGTCCGTCTATATATTTGAAATATGAGTGTATTTCAAGATTTTAAAGTGATGCAGAAGAATGTAAGCACAAGAGAAGTATGGGAAAATAATTTCCTAGCACTACTTGCAGCCTGTGCACTTTTACATAATAAAGGAAAACAAAGGAGAAATTCTTAAGCATGAATGTTCACAAATCAGTGCATCTTAGAAAACATAAGAGATTTGCAAAGTAACATTTTCTTCCCACTGGAATACATACCAATGACCGGGTTTTCAGGAGCCATCTCTATCCCACCTGATTTCAGAAAGCTTTTCAAACATAGACATTACCTTGGCAGGCCAAGCCTGCATTGCCTGCACCATTAGCAGTGCTACTGCCTTCTGCACTTCCCTTTGTATGAGGTTTTCAGATGCTGTGACACAACATAGCCAGGGTTTCCACCTGACTGACAATTCTGTCTTCTCTGACGGTGTTTTCCTCCACTTTGGAACAATCCAGCATTGATTACTGATACAGAGATGTTGTAAATACGAGCAGGGACAAAAGAACAATGCTGAATTCAAGCCACAGTCCCCAATCTACATCCAACATAACCTGTATTGGTTAAACAGATGTCTCCTCAGCAAAGGAATTCCACAATTCCACAAAAGGAATTCCACGGCAGGTGTCAAACAGCTCAATGTGCTGAACCTCTGAGTGCTGGGGCTTTGTTACTTGCCTGCAGGTCATAACAGAGATGTTACAAACCACAGGGGAGTACCCACTGACCAGCACCACACAGCTCAGTGATGACAAAATTGTTGAGGCCACCAGCAGAGCTGCAGCTCCAGGCCTCCTGATTTTGTGGGCAGCTGGCACTAGGAAAGGACAGAACAGGGAAATGTGGCTGAACCTAAGGGCTGGCAACCAAAGCAGGAGAAGCAAAGGAGAGTTTTGTGCCAATCAGGTAAGAGCCAGGGGTCAGTAGCAGTGTGTTGTACCACTGCTAGAGCTGCCGTGACCAACTGTGCTCTTCCTGGGGAGAACAAACCTCTCTACACAACCAACAAGAGTGAAAAATAAAAGCTACTCCAGAACTAGTGTGGTTGTCCAAGTTAGATGAACCAACTGGAAAGTACCAATGCAGCTGCACCCAGGATCTCTGCCTGGCCTCTCTACTCTCACCAAGGGCAATCACTACAGCCCTGGACTGGCCCAGGGGCCAGTTTCAAACCAACCACTCCTTGCACTGCCATGAGTGACCTGTTCAGCTGTAGGGCTCACACCCTACAGGTAGCAGGTCTCCCTTTAACCCCTCTGCCCTCACACACAGCCCCAGAGCACAGGTGAGGATCAACTGAGAGAAGAGAAAGGCAAAAGCAGGAATGTCACTGGACCTCACCCTGCAGTAGTCACTGTGTTTTGTGCTTGCTCTAGGACCATGGGAATGGATGTGAAGACACTGCGATGGCCCAGACTGAATTCAGAACAGCACACGCTCTGCTTTTCTCTTACAAATAGCCCAATACTATAAAGAGCTGGAAAACAATCC
This sequence comes from Prinia subflava, assembly GCF_021018805.1. Lineage (NCBI taxonomy): Eukaryota > Metazoa > Chordata > Aves > Passeriformes > Cisticolidae > Prinia > Prinia subflava. The sequence continues at coordinate 108,371,443 of NC_086248.1, read as the reverse complement.
TAAATCTTGCCCAAAATAGAAAGAAATAACTCAAAGAGACTCTTCAGTATGAAGCACTGGGATAAAACAGTTCTGACCTATAGAGACAAAATAGAGAGGTGCCTTGTGATTTAATGCCAGGCATTTATCAGTGGCGATCCAAGACAAGCAGTACAGTAACTGTTAGCTGTTGAGCTGAGGAGATGTTTAGCAAAATGTGCCCCTTCCAAACACCTTGCTAAAATTGAACTCAGGAAGTTACATTCATACCTGCCTAATATTGCTCCTTGCAGCCATAACTACATAAAATATTCTTGGATACCTGTTCTGAATTATTGCAGTAGTCTGAGATACTAAAAATCTTGCCATGTCCTACCCTGAAAATGTAGTGGCTCTTTTCCACCAAGGGTAGTTTAGTTTGCTAGGAAGTTAATCAAAGCGATAGATGAAGAGACGTTTAATTGATGCTTTTAATTTCTGGGAGCTGGGTTTGAAAGGTGAAAGGCTCTCTCCTGGGAGCAATGATTGCCAGAAAATGCGGCAGCAGTCTGCTCAGTGCAGCAGTCTCAGCCCTTCCCCCTTGTTTCCCATTTTATCCTTTGCTTCCATGCGTGCAGCAGCAGCACACGTAAAGCTAAATCGCCCTTCCTTCCTCCTGGATCCTGGAACAAGCCACAGCCCATCAGCAAAGCCACTAAAGAGCACACATAATTCCCTCCCTTGGGAGATGAGAGAATGAGCTGCACATGGTCTAAGCCATTGCAAAATCTTAGTGCATAACTGGAGGAACACATGCCAAAGGGTGAGCCTTAGTTAAGAACCTACACAGAAAATCTGAGAACAGGCAGGTTTCACTGTCACTGCCAAAAGGCACACAACAGCATCCCCTGCAACGAGGAACCCCCTCACCAAAAGAGACTTTGGCTTGCAGAGAATCAGCCTGCCCAATTCACAAGCCACCTGCTCTGAAAGCTATTCATGCAATGTATAAACTTAAAGCAGAGAAAGATTTAGTGTTCACAGCAAATATATGATGTACATCCACTTCCTGGCACCTTATACAGGCTGAAGGAGGTCTGGGACACAAGAAGGCAGAACGTGGAATTGACAGGTTCTCAAAGACGACTCAGACCATCGGTTCCTGTTAGAGCAAACCAAATGTAAAGCTCCAGAGCTCAAATTAACTTCAAAAAACCTAAAATGCTCCCAAAGTAAACAGATTGAGTCCTGCTTAACTGAGGAAGCCAGAAAGCTGAAATATGCCACTGTATCCGACTGGAGATGGTTTTGCCAATTGCCTGAATACAGTACAAGGGTCAGCAAGAACACAGAAGCCCTGAAAAGACTGAAATGCGCCCCAGCAAAGGTAGCAGGCAGCACACCACTGCTAAACTACTCCTGGCTCTGAACTGGGGACCTTGGGAGAAAATTACAGAGCTCCTCACACAGCTTGGAGAGAGACTCTTGTGCAATCATTTATAAGCAGCAGAATGTGTTTTTTCTGGTAGGGCTTGAAGAGCATTTCTGACATGCTGTAATTGCTTGCATACTTATTGAAGAGAGGGGCAGGGGTAGGAGGAGGGTGATTAAAAGAAAAAAAATCTGTTTACAGCATTGTGCTGCTTTTCAATTTGTATTTCTTACAGATTTAAGCGCAAATACTGAGTTTCAGGCTAATGTAATAGTGCTGCAAGTGTCTTAGTGGAGAATCTGACTTCATGTGCTATGGCATATATTGTTGGTGGCTCTGTTACTGCATTTCACAAGGTCATTTTTCTTGGTGTGGGAACACTGTTTTTCTTGGTGTGCAAGGCCTGCTATGGAAAAATTAGAAGTGATGGGGATAAACTTCATGATGAAATATTTTCTCTCAGAATGAAAGCACAGATTTTAGAACATCGTGAAGTATTAAAAATGTCTTCCAAAATTTATGTCCAAGCCTTCCCTTGGTTTTAGAACTATGTAAAAAGATAAAAACATACCCAAGCTGCTTTTTTTCCATCTCTTAATATAGCTTCACTTGCTCTTCTTCAGAAAAGAAAGTCTGTATTTCTTTATTTCATATACTCCAGAACAGCTTCTGGATGATAATTAAATTAGACCTAGTAGAATTCTCAGCAGAAAAAATCTCCCCCTCTCCCCAGTTCTCCTTTTTTTTCCCCTGTTGGAAGAGATGGAAAGAGGGAAATAAAATCTGGTTGAGCAACACAAGGCCGATTCCCTCTCATAACTCAAGACTATTTTACAGCTCCAGTGTGGATTTCCCATTTCGTGTTCATTTGCCCTGCCACAACCCAGTCCTACGAGCAGCACGAAACCGCAGCCACGCCGAGGTCCAGCAGCCATCGCTGCAGCAGTCAACGAGGGAGCCTGTGCTTGCTCCTCAGGCATCCCAAAGAGCAGCACAGGAGTGCTTCGGGATCCTCTCCTCACTGCTGCTCCTTTACAGCCAGCCACAGCGGCACAAGGCAGTCCCAGACATCTGGAATCTCTGGAGACACACACGGCATGGGCAAGGGCACCAAAGGGGAAAAAACAAGAGGGAGGGAGAAAGAACTTGTTTAATTTTAGGATGGAATTGTTGGGTTTTGTTTTATTTTTTTTCTATATTTCTTTCATGTCTCAGTGTAATTAATTGCAGGGGTTAACCCAACTGAAAGACCAAAAGAAATCAAAACCTATCCTACAAAACCCTTCCTTCATTAAGGACCAAGGGATGGGCGAAAGAGGAGCTCTTCCTTACTGAAGCAGACTTCAAATGCTTACAAGTGTTTTAGACTACTTAAATCTCCAACAATATTTTAAGGATACTTCCTGAATCAATTTTATATAAAAAGGACCCAATTCTGACTACCTCATTTGTGCAAACACACTGCCTCAGTCCCCACACACCAGATCCTCCCTTTGATAATTGCCAGGGACTTCTGATACAAATTTGCCACATCGGAAGACATCTATAAACAGTTGTTGCAAAGATCACTCCTTCCTGGATTTGCCACACTTCTTCAAGTGAAATTTTATCAAATACAACACTGATCTACTCACTTCTCACAATCACTCCTCTCCACAGACGTACCAAGACAGAAGAACCCTGAGAGGTGTCTAAGTGCTCATATCCACAGGTCTGAGTTTGTGCAGTTTCATTTCCCACACCGATTCTCTCTCTCTGAGTGCAGTGCACTAAGATTTTGCATCTCACCTCAGCACGTGCCATGATACAGCCCAAAACCTGCCAAAATCAGAAGACCACAGTGCAAACTTCCCGTTGAGATCTACATTGTGATGCTCTGAATGAAAGCATCTGCCTGCTTAAGTGCAACTTTCTAAAGGCATCGATTCCAGCTAGCGATAGAATCCCTGGAAGTTACAAAACCAGAAAACGGATAGACCTCCATCTGTTTAACCAATTGCTCTAATCAATATCCTTTCCCCCCATAATGTTTTGTACAGACAGAGCCTCTCAAATACATAACTGCAGAATCAATTGAGTTGGGAAGTATATAAAAATCTCAATTCTACAAATGGCAAAACATTATGAAAATATGAACTGCCAAAGCTATCACGGTGCTTAAAGGCACAGAGCTTATTAAGGTAATCTGTAAAACATCACCAGAAAAAAAAAAAAAGTCTTGAAGTCAACAATCTACAGGTTTTCATGAGACAGCCAACAACAATGATAATAATCGAGGATAATTATCTGAAGATGATTTTCCTCTTGTTTCACCCTAACCTCACAACAGCGCTCTAAAAGGAGCCCCTCGGGGAAATGGCATCACCCAGAGTTCCCCCTTGCCCAGATGTTTCTCTCATTATGTTACAAGCCTGTCAAGAAAAGGCAAATTCAGGGTTATTCTAATGATAGCAAACACCTCATAAAAAACCTCTCCAAATTTACTTTTCCAAGGAACATCATTTTAAAAGGCATTCCCAGTGCCCATGAGGAAAGAAAGCATCATTTATAAAACATTATTACCAGAAATCTTGCAGATATTAAAAAAAAACATCCTGGAATGTCAAGCCAGTGATAAAACTGCAGAGACAGCACGGTGGGGCCTTACCCTCAGTGCACGGCTCAGCTCTCCCAGGCAGGACTCCCACCAAGTTCAGCAGGAGGTTTTCCGAGTTAGGGGCTCCTGACTCCAGGCTGTGGCTGGGATGTTGAGCCTGCAGCTCTGGGTTCCCTCCCACTGTGGCTAGTGGGTTCATTTTGTGGGCCACCAGCTGGGGATCCCATGCACAAAGTGGCCAGTACAGCCTGCACTCTCCTTACTTTTCCTTGGCTTTTGTACTCTGCTGGTACTGTGATTCTTACCCAGATGATGGTGGGTTCACATAAACTTATGGTGATAATAATTAGAGATTTTTCTGTCAGCTCATGGCATGACTTGGTAATTGATTTTATTTTACCACTTGGCTACAGGGGAAGAGAGCTGGCCAGGGCACATGCAACTGAGCAGAGATTTACAAGCTTTGTCTGGGGGTGTTGGTGATTCTGCAGCTTTGATCACCGTCTCCGACCATTATAAATGAATGGCAACGTGTGATACCGAATGAAAAGAACGACCTGCAAAAATACTGAAACAGAGAAAAACAAAAACAAAAACAAACAAACAAAAAAAAAACAAACAAAAAACCCAAACAAAAACAAAAAACAAAAAACAAAACAAAACAAAAAAAAGTCCTGTACCTCTGTCAGACACAACACACAGTTTGGTTTCCTGGGAGCCTTTCAAAAGACTGGAACGGGCTAGCTGGGTCGCAAGCGCTGCCCTACACATCACAAGCCCTTATCACCCCGTCTCAGGACTGAATGTCAGCCTGTCTCTTGACGCTTTCCAAGCAAAGCCATACGCTTAGTTCCAGTATTTCCCAAGCCCGTCCACCTATCTGCTCCCCGCTCGCTCTCGGGAATGCTGTCCCCCACGCAGGGGTGTCCCCGGCACGGCTGCTCCCATCCCTTGCTGCCCCACAGGCTCTCCAGGCGGGCCGGCCTCGCCGCTGCGGGCACACGCGTGGGAGCGGCCCCGACGCCTCCCGCACGGCACCGACCCGCGGCTGCCTTTGCCTCCGCTGCCCCCGACAGCTTAAAGCCGAGGGGGGCGGGGGACACCCCGCAAGCGCCCGGGGAAAGCCCTCGGGCGGGGGAACCCTCGGGGTCGGGACAGGCGCGGGCGGCGTGAGAAGGAGGAGGAGGCGGTCGGGGCAGGTGCACGGCGCCGGCTGCCGCCAGCCCGGCCAGCCCGGCGCGTCCCGGGCGGCCCGGGGGAGCCCGCGGGAGGGTGCTGGGGAGGCGGGGCGGCACTCACCTGCCGCTGGCTGTGGTTGCCGGCGCCCGTGGGGGCGTGGGGCTCCCCGCCGCCGCGCAGCACGGTGATGTGCAGGGTGAGCAGCAGCAGCCCCAGCAGCAGCAGCAGCTCGGCCGCCAGCCGCACCATCCTCTTGAGCCGGGCGGCTTTAGGGCCCCGCGGCGGCGGCCGCGGAGGAGGCGGAGGAGGAGGAGGAGCCGCGGCGGCCGCCGCCGCCGCCGCCGCCGCAGCCGGGGCCGCCGCCGGAGCGGCCCCGGCCCCGGCCCCAGAAGCCGCAGGACGGGCGGCGGGGACCGCGCCGCTCTCGGCGTCGGCGGGGCGGGCGGCGGGCGCGGGGCAGCGGCGGCAGCAGCAGCAGCAGCAGCAGCGGGGGCCGCCGCACCACGGCGGAGCCACGTCGGGGCGGGATGCCGCGGCGGCGGCCAGAGTCCCGGCGCTGCCCGGCGGCGGGCGGCAGGTACCCGCGGCCGGCGGCGTCTCTGCGGGCAGCCCTGCAAGCCAGAGGCACCGCGGGCCGTCGGAAGGAGGGAGCGGGCGGCCGATCCCCCGCCGCCTCGGGGAGCCGCGGCCGGCGGAGAGCAGCGGGGCTCGGCGGCCGCCGGGGAGACGCTGCGAGGACGGGGGGAGCCGGGAGCGTGTGTGCGAGGGAGAGGGAGGAGGGAGGGAGAGCGAGGCGGGGGGGTCGGGGACGAGTCTCACATGGCGGGGAAGCCGGGACGCTCCGAGGGGAGGAGAGAGCCCGGGGCTATCGCCTCCCTCCGCGCGCGGGGATGGGGGTGGCCCCTGGACCAGCTTCCCCCGCCGCCGCCGCCGCCGCCGTGTCCTCGCCCGCCCCGCCGCTCCCCCCTCCCCGCCCGCCGCCCGTCGAGGCGTTTCCCTGCCCTGCCCGCCCCGCCGGGCCCGCGCTGCCCCGGCCCCCGGCGCTGCGGGGCGGACGGAGCGGGGCGCGCCGCGACCCCCGCCGGCTCCCGGCCCTCGACGGGGCGGCTGCGAGCTCCCCGGGGAAAAAGAGGGGCAGACTGCAGCTTCCCTCTCCCGACCCCCTTCCTCTTCCTCCTCCTCTCTACCCCCTGGCTCAGCCGTGGGAAATGGGATAGGGGGCAGAGGACGAGGGGCTGCCGAAAGCTTCAGCTGCCCGCTTCCCTCCCGGGGAGCTGGATACCTGGCTCCATCTCTCCTCTCTCTTCCCTCCAGTGCCCTAGGGCTGGCAGGGGCAGCGCCGCACTCTCTCCTGCCACCGTGCGTGCGTGTTTGCAAGCGGCTGCCGCTCCTCCTGGCTGCTGCTGCTGCTGCTGCTTCCAGACCCACTTTCTCGCCCCCTCGCTCTGTGTCGGGAGAGGTACGTGTCGGATGCTTTTATACTGCCCTGCCTCCTTCCCCTGCTGTCCTCCCTCCCTGCTCCCCCCCTTTCCCTTCGCCCTCTCTGCAGCTCCTGCTCCAGCCTCGCGTGTCCCCCCCACTCTGCTCCTCTCCTCCCCGTCCCGACCTGCTCCTCTCCATGCCCCGCTTTGCCAGGACACCCCACTGCTGCTCCCGCACCCACGGCTGCACCTTGCGTGCCGACTGCCATCTCTGCTCGGCTGGGATGGATCTGCCCTGGAGGGACATGTCGCTTTCAGTCGCTCCGTGCGTCCCTGGTGGGACTCCACTGGCCTTTGACACTCCTTACTCTTCCTCTTGGTTGCTGACCTGTGTCAGTACTGTGGAGAAAGCTTTCTCTCTCAGATGGGAGGCTGTCAAATTTAAAAGTAATGCGGACTGGAAAATATGTGAAAATGAGGTTGGATTATCACTTGCTATAAGTCAATAATTCAGCGTCCAGTCTGAGGGAGCTGGACCTCTGTGAGTTCTCAAGGTGCAGCTCAGTGTAACAAGAGCAAACACAGCTCAAATCAACTTGAAGCATAAATAAAGCCACCTAACAAAAAAAAAAAAAAAGAGGGAGTTTTGGAATCTTTGTTGTCGTTCTTGCACAACTGGGCATGTGGAAAAATGAGGATACGAACAATCAGTGAGTATGTGACTGCTGGGAGGCTGAATTGGTCTAAAATGTCTAAATTGGGGAAAAAGTATCCTCTAATCTGAAACATTTTCATCTGGAGACCGGTGTCCTCCACAGGGTTTCCTGCAAGGTGAGGGTGAGATGTTCTTCCAGTGTGCAGTGCCAGCTGGGACCGAGGCACGTCACAAGAGCCTTAGCCCACACCGTGCCTGACCTGGAAATCTGGCACTTTTGGGGCATGAGGAGAGCTTGCAGGAGGTTTCTTGCAGGTCTTGGAGCATCTGAGGGCTGTGGTCATGAGCCAGTCAGAATGACGTCTCGTACCCTTCCAGTGATAACCACTGTCAGTGATTGCGCAGGAATCAGGCAAGAATATGGTTAAAATAATTGCACTGGGGTATCATTAAAGATGTGACCAAAAGCCACAAGCCTCAAACCGTCAGATTTAGGGATTTTCAAATCCACAAACATGTTAGCACTGCAGTAGGAACGATGAGCACAGAGGATTGTGCAGGGCAGGGACTCCCATGGGTCTGCCCTGAGTGCATCAGAGGTGTGACTCCCATCTCATGGAATCACTTGTCAAAAAACACCTGGTGTGGCACCCATGCTCTCGGATCACACAGAGCTATTCCATGCTGCATAAAGACATAACAGCCTGTGGGACGGTCACATGGCTTTTGAAAAATGTGGTGCCTTTTTTTTTTTTTTTTTTTTTAACCCAAACATTCTTTGGACTCCTCAAAATATTGAGAAGATAAAAACACTGGTTGTACTTCAGCTGTCATTGCTCGGCCCTGGCCCTCATCCTGCCACTGCGATCCTGGTGTCAGCGAGCAGAAGCAGGGCAGCTACAGGAAGGCAGACTTGGCAGCCAAGAGGCACAAGTGTCCTCCAGGTTTGCCAAAGTCTGACCATACCTAGTGGCTGCTGAAGAAAAGTGGAAACTTGGCACATGAGTTCTGTATTTGAGAGCTTAACAGTACAAATGGACAGCCAGAGCGAGACTGAGGGCTCGTAATGTGAAACAGTTGGAGTGACAGTCTGGTTTAACACACACACACACGGATCTGCCGCCGAGCTCTGGGTAATGCAAGTTCTCCCTTGCCTTATGAAACAGAACCAAAGGACATCTTTAATCCAGATGAGATGGGCCCGTCCTGTGCGCGTCTCCTCGTGGCACATTAACGCACTGAGCTGTTGTGCAAAGCCAGGGAGGGACAGAGCAGTGCTGCTCTCAGCTGTGAGCTGATGGCAGCGAGGAACCAAAGCCTCTTCCCACTGGAAAAATTGGTGTAAAAGCGGCACTTGGGAATGGCACTGCTGCCTGTGTGGCTGTCTGGGGCAGGCAGGCAGGAGTGTGCACACACATGCTCTGGAGATGCCTGTTTAAATTCACAAACACTGTTCAGTCAGCAGATGACTTCATCAGTGAATCCAGACGGCTGAATCAAGACCTGTAGGGGGGATGGATTTAAAAGCAAAGGGCAAAGTTCTCTTTTCTCAGCTGGGTGGACACTGCTCAAGCAGCTGCCATTTAGTCCCTGGAAAATGAAGCTGGGGTTCACCAGGAAGAGGAGATCCATAGCTAGCCTGAGGGGGATGCTGCTCCTGGGATATGGTTATGGGCACTCAGCAGGGACGTGGATCAGCAAGTGGGTCTGACACTGGTGCTGGGGTAAGAGAGATGTGTTCCTCTGATAGCTCCTTCCCTGTGAAGGTTCACAGCTCACACCTCACCCTTCCACATCCAGCTTTTACCTTCCATTTCTCTTCCCTTCAGTGACAAAGGCAGACTCTGCTCCTGTGCACTCCCAGCTCCTCGGCAGTGCCAGGGACAATGCCCTGAGCCCAAGCTCTTTGATGACCGCCTTAGTGCCTGTCAGGTGCTGTGGCTCAGCTCATGGGATGTCAGTCAGGAAGCTGTGGCAGCTCCTCTGATACCCCACAGATCACAGATCCCCCACACCTCACAGATCCCATGCTCCTCACTGCACAGCTTCAAGAGCAGATAGTGGCTGTCCGTGCTGTCCACCACGGGGTGAGGGCTCTCTCCTGGGAGCTGTTTCAGGAGCCTGTCGGCCACAGCTGTGACACTGCCAGAGGCAGGGCCCAGGGTCTCCCTTACACCAGCCTGCCAACAAAAATGCCACGGTGCCACCTTCAGTGCTCCAGGCCAACCAGCTCTGCCCAGGGCTGAATTTGTGATGTCCTTGCTGACATGTCCTGATGGTGATGCTCCTGTCTCCTGCTGTGGCCATCACAGCTTATCACCCAACGTTTTGTCCACCAGGGCCAACCCCTCTTCATCACTGTGCAGGCATCTGTGCTTGGTGCTGAGTCCTGAAAACCAAAGTATTGCTGAACTGAGACACAGCACATTGCAGAGGCTGGCTGGTCCCAGGGGCTGAAATGAACATTTCAGTTCGTTCATTGATTGTACCTGGTCAAGTGTGAAAAATCCTCACTTTGGATGAGGGCCACCAGGTGACAACCTTCAAGGCCAATGTGAAAATGGCTGGATAAGAAGGGGAGAGAAAAAAAATTGGTGTGATATAATATAAACCACATAACTAACTTTCTATGCTTTATCTCAGAAGTGAGAATGACTGCTGGGTTTTATGTCACAGCATCAACACTCACTGGGGTCCTATAGTGAAGCAGTCCCAGCAGTTAAAAGTTGTTGGTGTTTACCTGACTGTCCACTTTTCCCCTTTACTGCCCATCCTGGTGTTGCTCCAGGACTGTGAAAGCATCCTGTCTGTAAGATCTGACAGCTTTTCAGAGAAGCGTTGCTGGTCCTCAGCCCACTCCCACTCCCAGGATGCCGTCGTTTCATCTTTAAGCCTGGGGGTTGCTTTAAATTTATCAGGGATGAAAACCTGGCTCCACTGAAGTCGTTGGCAAAGCTCCCATTGACTTCAGAGGAGCCAGGATTTCACCCTAAGATGCTTTGTAGATTATTGGTGAATGGAAAGCATACGTCTGGCTTCTCCAGGGTTATTATTGTTGGTGGTGACCTCTGCTCTGGCAAGCATTGAGCAAGGCTGGCTTGAGACAGATGGTTAAAGCTTTCCCTACCTCTTCCCCTGCTTCCTCACAGGGGCTTGGCTTTGCGGCTCATCATCTTGGATGCTGCTTATCGAGGAATACCTTCCCTGTGTCTGTGGAATTTAATGCCTGTTTGCCCACATTCCCCTTCCCCCAACGCCAGGAGATCAGCAGATAGGAGACAGAATGGCTGATTAGCTCCTAGCTCCAACCTCTTAGCTGTAAGCTGCATGCACACACAAGGGTCTTCTCTTAAAAAAAAAAAAAAAAAAAAAAAAAGAAAAAAAAACGAGAGAAAGAAAAAATAATAACATTCCCCTCCAGGCAACCTAAGTCTTTCTGTGACTCATGGTTCCTTTATCTCAATAAATTACTACTTGAATAGTAACCACCCTCTTTTAAAATGAACTGATTAGCTTGGAGTTCTCCATTTTCCTGCTTCTCCCAGACTGGTGCTTTTCCTCCCATCTACATATTATGCCACCAGCTGGGGTCAAGGTTTCTGAATTTTGCAGTGCCTGTGTGACAGGCTGGAAATTCAGCAGCCACTTTATTAAAACTTGAAGCCAAACCGGAAATGTATAACAAGTCTGGATTATGGAATATGGAAATGGAGAAAACAGAGAAAATAGTCCAGCCCAGTCCCCCAACTGCTAGGCTGGGTTTTTAAATACCAAATTCTCTTTATTTTACACCCTGCCACATTTTCACTTTTCAATATGCCTCACATTCTTGTACTGATGATGTGCAACTGCACCGGAGCGTTTGCCAAACTGTGGCAGTATGGGACTGTGGGAACCAGCATGCCGGGCAAGGTTTTTTCCAGGAGTGCCCAAAGCCTCCACATTCTGCTGACTTTCACAAGAGCTTGCCACAAGGCAATCTCTGCCTCTTTGGAGAAATACAGTGAAACCAGCAAACGCCTTTCCTCTGAAGAGGGTTTGAGCACTGCAGAGGTGCCTCAGTTGGTGTGGTGGAGCTGAGTGTTTCAGAGTAAAGGCTCCGGCTTGAGTCACCGTGGTTCCTGGTGGTTTTCTGGCAGCAGTGCCAGCCATGTGGCAGAGCTTGCCCCCCTGGCCCAGGGCAGCCAAATTTATCACTAAATTCAAATTATTGCCTAAAATAACAAATAAGGCTGCAGCTCACCCTGTGTGTACGCAGGCTGCTTGCAGTACCCAAACAGGTCTGACGGCAGCTGAGCACAGAGGAAGGAGGTGATCCTGGCACAGCTGATGGCTGAAAGAGCTGTAAATCACCCTAAGGTGTTGTTTGACTGAGGCTTGAATTTCTTGATCGCCTCTGACAGGTCTTGTCCTACGTACAGCAGTGTGGCAGCCAGCGTTTTTGAGAATTAAAAAAATATATAAAGAAATAAACAGAGCAATTCACACCTTCTGCACCTATGGTTTTCAACCCTTCACTTCTGCGGAGAAAAGATCACATTATTGGCTTGCAATTGGCTTTTTTCAAGATAGCTTTTGTGACTCTGGAGATCAAAAACATAGTAACAATAATGATAATAATGATGATGATAATGATGATAATAATAATAATGGAACCAGAAGGGCAGTTCAGGCTGAAGGACATCTCTGCAGCAGGAAAGTGGAAGGAGGATTTCACAGTGAATCCTGTGATGGTGGGTGAGATGAAGGCCTGTCTCCTAAAAGGAGGGTTTCCCTGTGTCCATTGCAGGAAGACCTTCATTCCTAGAGGTGAAGAAAATAGAGCTCATTTCTGGATGGCTTCAGGTTGTAAATGTCTCCTGGTTTCATTTGGGTGATTTAACACACCTGCAGCACAGCCTGTGCAAAGGGACTTGAACTCCTGTTATTGAGCTGCTGCACTGACACAGGTCAGGATCTGCCTATTCTAGTTCCACCTCCTGGAAAGGGGCTCAAGGGGCTTCATTCTATTGGTTTTGCTCAGTCAGTTCCTCTGCTTGGTAGCCAACACTTTGTGTTTCCCAAGAACTTTGTGCAGTGCTTTGTCAAGTCAAAATTATGCCACATCAGTGAAACATTTGGTTTGGAAACCTGCATATTCTAATACTCCAGTAATTAAATACTGAAGTGCTGAATTTACACTAAAATTTCTCAGCCCAACTTTGAGCCAGTGCTTTAGGAACCAAATAAATAATGATAAACATTCTCTTCTAGAAGGCAAGAGTTTCCAGGTAAGCACTGCATGCCACAAGTTGACATGGGAGGAAAAATGCCACATCATTAGAGAAATGCCACAAATCCTGTCATTAGAGAAGGATTTTATTCAACAAAGGTGGCAGAAACATGGAGAGTGAGGGCAAGTTCTTTACCTGCCATTTGCTTCTTTCTCTGAGAGCCTTTGGTACCCCAAATCTGAGCCTGATAACAAATGCTGTATTCCCTGCAGAGACATCTGAATGATCTGTGACCAGTCTTTTAAAACACACATTTTCTGAAATGCAGGGAAAAGGCTCTTAGGGGAAGGAAATCTTTGTTCTGCAGGAAGTGTGGCAATGTGCTCAGCCAAGGTGTTTGGCTGTAAGGAAACAGCAAGAGTAGGCTCAGAGTTACTACAGCAGAAGAATTTCTTAAAATGAAGAAATCATTTTAACTAGCAAATGTGTTTAATGGTTTTTATTAAGTTGCTGAGGTGTCAAATTATTTTCTCCTGGGCTAAGGATGGGCAGTTGGATTAGATGCTCCTTCCAGCAGGGTTGATGTGCAGGCTGTTTTGGTACCCTCCCCTAGAGCAGTGTTTCTCATAGCAGTGCCCATGCCTGAGATACCTCAGTACCTAAAATAATAATAATCTCAACACCAAATAGTGAGGGACTCCCTGGGGAATGGCCCAGCTAGGAGAGGACAGGAGTAACTGGGGAATGTCCCTTTAAAGGAGGGTGACTTTATGTCAAATAAGGCAACAGAGAAAGAAAACAGAATCTGGGAGCTCTCGTGAAGTACTTAATGCTAAGAAAATGTGCTCTGCTACCCGACTTGCAGTGTGCTGTCTGGCAAACAAATGTGCTCATTGCTGCTGCTGTCAGGCACAGTTTGGATAGCAACAGCTTCACCTGCTGTCCACACTGGGCTGGTGGCAGCTGAGTGGGCCTGGAGGAGATGGTCAGAGCACAGAGAGAAGCTGCAGAAGGGTGCCCAGAGAGCCTTTGCAGCAACTTGGTGGGTGCATGCCAGTAAAGAGCAGGCAGGGAGCACAGACACCCACCAGGCACTGGGGAAATCACACACACATCTCCCCTGCTCCTGCCAGAGGCAGGAGATGTTTTGGGCAAAGTCCTGTGGTTGGCTGGAGACACCGGGCTGGGCTGGCTGGAGGCTCCCCTGTACACGGCTGTGGTGGCTTTAGAGCCCTGCTCAGCACTCAGAGAGAGGGAGAGAGGGAGGGAGAGTGGTTTGAATGTGCAGCACTTTGGTACCTGCAAATCACTGCAGATCAAAGCAGGTGTTTATTCAAGGCAGCTGGCCTGTCTGTAGAAGATTTTCACTCCTCCAGTACCCTGAAGACAGCAGCAAGTGGGAACCACAGCGGCATGGAAAAAGCAATACCTGGAGCTCCACCTTGCTGAGCCAGAGGGTTACTTGCTGCTAATGAGCAATGAAGATTTTTCTTCTCTATTCATTAACAGCATCCTTGTGCAGTTGGAATTGGCTTCAGGAGGTGGTACAATGCTACATAAATCCTCATGGAAGGGTTTAGAGAGACTGGTCCAAAAAAGGGGCACACGTCACTGTAAACAGCACAGCGCCCTCGGATCAAGCAACTTTATATAAAGTTGCTCATTTTGTGCAGTTATATCACAGTTTATACATCCCCAGTGCACTTTCTTATACATAATGCCATTCTTTCAGAATGTGACATGTGTGGGCTTATTGTTGCTGTTGAAGCTGCTGGTGTTTCTTTCTGGATAGCCAACCATTCTGTCCAGCTGGCAGGGCAGTGGGGCCAGCTTCTTGCAGTTTTAGTTCCAGAGTCACCTTTTCACCAGATTAAAAACTCCAAGGCAGTTTCTAGCCCTAGATCCACAAAGCAGGTTCTTGATAAGGTTGTTGGCTGGAGAAAACAGGAGATTTGTGGCTGGGCCCACTATAAAAGGAAATTCTTCTCCATGATTTACAAACAAATGAACTTGGGTGCAGGCAGCATCAGCCCCTGTGTATGAAGAATCTTTTTACTGTATATGGACACATATACAGTATGAGACATATAAGTAGAGAGATCTTTTTTAAACAAGAAACCACTTGAAACAGAATGAGAAAGGGAGAGAAGGAGGCTGGGAAAGCAAATTAACCCTTTTTTGACTTCTGGTTCTTAAACTCAAGCAGCTTTTTAGTAGATCCTGGGGAGGGGGGATTTTCTTCTGTAAAATACTACAATTTACAAGTGGGTTTAACTACAACATGTTGCTTTTCGACTACAGACAGACAGGAAAAGATCCAATTGACACCTGCTTCAGAGAACAAATGGGACACAAAAGATGAAACTCATTTCAAAGGGTCTATTTGTTTGTCTCTTGTCATGGATTAAACCAGAGGGGCTTCTATTTCAGGATGGATTCTGCTCCCATTCCAGTCAATGGGAAAAAAAAAAAACCCAACCTATTTGAGTGAATAATGCAGAACCAGCCCCTTGGCAAAGAAAAGAGTTGGTCTTTGCTGAAGTTTTACTGACGATTCTGCAGTAAGGGGGGATATGGTTCTTCTGAAATGCTCGGGTTTGAAGCCAGATGTTTGAAATTTGAATATTCACACTTGCAGAACTTTAAACAGACCGATGAAAGTTTACTGAAAAACAATTGGGAATACAAGAATTTTTTTTTTTAAGAATGCAAAGTACCACAGTGCTTTTTAAAAATAGGTTTTCAATTATTTGATTCAAGTCTAACTCAATTTAGAAAATTCTTCCTGTCTAAAGCAATTTCTTCCTGTCTAAAGCAATTTGTGTGTGTGTGTAAGAACAGAGAAAAATTGCTGAAATTATGCTTTTTAGAAATTCAAACCAAAGGGGGGGAAAAAAAGAAAAAAAAGACTACCTCATTGCCAGCAGTTTCATTACAGGGCATAATGAGATGCCAAAGCAAAAGCTGCAAATCCTGATTATGCTGAACAGTTTGTGTGCAGGGCTTGTGTTTCCAGAGCCCCACATCACACGTGCCCATTGTTGCGCTTTCTGTTTTGGTCCTTGGGCTCGGGAAGGTCCCGAGCTGCTCTGCCTGCCCAAAGCAAGAGAAAAAAAAAAGAAATCCCTGCCATGAACATTTTGGCAGCACTTTGTTTCAAAGAGAACAGAGCTTTGTCTCCTTGCTTGCTGTCCTTTGATTTCCATGCATGTGGTAGTGGCCTGGGTTTCCAAATCCCTGTCCCTGCCAAGCAGCCAGCCAGTGTTTGTCCTCACATCCTACCTGCCTCTAATCCCCTGGAGCTGCTTTTAAAGTGTATTTAATCGCTGGGGAGGCTTTGGGAGCTAGAGCCTGGGCTCTTATCTGCTGTTCTGCTCTCACTCTGAACCTCACAATCACTTTTTTCCCCCCTTAAGGCCTTCAAACTTCGAGCAACTTAAGTGTGCTGAATTAGTGGGGTATTTTTTAAGCTGGCTTTGCTAATGATGACATGTACAGAGGAAATATGGGAGGCAAAGAGGCTCCAAGGAAGAAGGCAAACATGGGGAGCTGCAGGTTTTAACTCCAAGCTCCTCAGCTCTGAGCGCTCCAGCTTCAACCAAGGGGCCTGAAAGCTGAATTTGGGAGTGTCACCCCTGGTGGCATTTGCTGCTGCAGAGCACCCAGGGGACACTGGAGGTCTGGAGGCCACCCCTGTCAGAGGAGGCTGCAGAAACTGGACTGGGTAGGCAACAGAGAAGCAGCCAAACCCAGAACGTGTCACAGAGGAGTAGTTCCAGCACACAGGAGGTGATGGTGCTAACTCTGAATTTCCTGCCTTTTGTAGCCGGTGTTGTGCCCCTTCCAACCACATTAAAATGCCATTAAGGAATAATTTCATGTTAAATGCTAGGTTTTAACATGTGTTTACTCACGTGCTTGAAATCTGCTTTTTAAACTCCCGATTGCTCCTCCAGGCTAACAGACACAGGGGTTTAACCTCAGTTTAATTGTTGTAGTTTGGAACTGGTATGACTGGGGTGTAGCTGCCCTCTCCCTGCAGGCAGGGATGATGCAAACACAGTGTCTTCCAATCTGCAGGAATAATCAATACCAGGATACCTTTTGCTGTTAACTTCTCTTTCGTTAGGGTTTTCACTAATTCAGCAGTTTCAACTAAAAAATCCCCATATCCCCTCCATCTGAAATAGAGAAGATATGTGTAAACCAGATACAGGATATAAAAGGACTGGAAGGCATGGTCATTCCTGCTTAATAATGCAATTAGAGATGTTAGGTGTGAAGAGAGCCTCTGGATGTGTGTGGAATTCAAGCTGCTGACTGTAGATTCATAAACAAAAATAGCAATGGTTGAAGGTGCTGAGCCTGCAGCTTGCCCCAAGAATCCTGAGCAAACTCACCTATGTTACATGACTGCCTGAAAAACTGGACACCATCTCGGGGGGAAAATCAACCTGTAAAGGTTTAGATTGCTCTGGTTTGTCTCCTCCTTGTGGTTATCAAACCTACAGTATCTTTACGAATGAGTTAGGCATGGCAGCTTTAATTCTGTCTCTAGTAAACACACGGGCTCGGGATTTAAAAAATCCTCTCAGAAGCAGCAGGGCTACAAACGGTTCTGGTCTGAGTAGAGCATTGGTGTATCTCTAATGGCATCTACTGATTGTAGAGACCAGTATCAAGTCAAATAGCTGATATTTAAAGAAATAGAGGACTTGCAAGAATAACGTGAGAAGAGATTTGATACCTCTCCACTCCACTGACATTCTTTGATTGTTTCAGCAAAACACCAGACAACGCTTGCCTGGCCTTGCAGAGACTCCTGCTAGAGCTGATGTCATGAGCCCAACATCAGGGCTGAAAGGGCAAAATTCTGCCACTGACTGAAAATGATTTTAACAGTAAACTTTAAAAAAAGTCGACTAATTAGAAAAACTCACACACACACACACATAAACCTAAGAAGGGATTGCTAAATTTAGCAGGTAACCCAAAACTGATAAAGTTAAACAAAGCTGAAACAGAGATGTGAGGAGGGACCTAGGCAAAAAGGAAGGAAGGGAACAGCCATACAAGTGGATTGGAAAAGGTCTGGTAAAACAGCAACTGGTTTGCACAAAGGGAAATTACCTTTTCCATCCTATTGGACAGAGAGAAGGCAGCATCATTAATTGACATGAATTCTGGAAGCAAAGAGGACCATGCTTCTAAATAAACAATGCCTCACACCACAGAAATGAGTAGTGGGATTCAGACAGAAAAGTGTTGTAACCAAAGAACAAAAGATTTGTCTGCAAATTTAAGCATTCTTATGTGACCAAAATCCCTCTCTCGTATAGCATAATATTAGCAAAATCAGTGGTGTTCCATCTGGTTTTTAATGTGGAATGTTGCATTTGTTTCACATGGATCCCTGTGCAGCTCCTGAGCCTACTGACATTGCTTTTGCTTTCTTCAGCTGCCTGTTACTGCCCCAAAAATCGATAAACTGCAGGCTGAAAATCTCCTTTCTAAAGGATTTCAACCTTTGGAGCTCAGGACATGGTCATCTCAAGACCAATTAAAAAAAAAACCAACTAGTGATGGGAATGGAAAGATTCTGCATTGGACTTAATTATCTAGGGCAAGGAGAAAACATCCCTTTCATCCAGGAATTGCGTAATTGTCTATTATGGGCTACAGCCTCTGCTTTAAAATGAGTGACAAAACTCATACTGAAAGAAACAGAAGGATTTGACCCATGAGGGTCCGGACATTTTGGAGCATCTGATTTGCTGATGGTTGACAAAAAAGGACATGGGAAAAGCAATTCAGTACTTAGATAATATACTTGTAATGGCTGATAAGCCTCTCTCTCCCGCAAAAAACCCAAACCAAGCAAAAAACCCAAACCAAGCAAAAATCCTGGGCTGGTGCTGCCTGTCTCCACAGTGCTCGTGTCTATTTATGAGAGGAAGTCTGCTTGTTGACCAAGTGGAAGTCCAGGCCACACAGAGAAAATAAATTTTGTATGTCATTTTGGGGGCTTCCTTGAGCTCAGGAATGTGTTTATTTACATATTATTAAATAGAGGAACAGTATAGGAAATCCGGAAATAATCAGCACTCGAAAGACTGGTCAAGGCTATCATTACAAATAAAGAAACCAGGCTAAAAAGACCAGTGTGCTGGGCTGACAAACCGGATTTTAAATTAAGTTTTAGCTGGAATGAGTTTCTAAAGCTATTTTTAGCCTCAACCATGTGAGAAGCACATGCTCCATAAATACATTCCCCTCAAGAATAAGTTAATGGAGGGTGGGCTGTGTGGAAGGAAACAACCTAAACAATTCATTTAAAGTTAATAACTGAGTCAAGAATTTTATAGCTTTGTTTTTGAAGCATTTGTCATTAAAGTGTGATTCCCTTTTGCAATTACATCCATTCACACACCAACAGCGCATGGGGCAGTGGGCTGGTTGGAGTGGGGCTCTCTCAGCCTTCCTGGAGCTCAGCAAGAGGAGAATTGCTCAGCATTTTGGTGCAGCTGTGGTAGGCTCTGGCTCTGAAATGCCCCACAAAAGAACCTGCCTTTTCCTGTGCTCTTGCAGAGAGGGCTTTGGGAGAACCAGCTTGCATGCACAAAACCCTCCAGGCATGGCTTTGGAAAACTGCACACAAGCAGAAGAGTAAAGGAAAGAACAGTCACAAAATAATGCCCAGTCATTTTCAACAAATATACAGGGAGGGACCCACTGAATGCCCTAAACACATTTGGTCTTCCAAAGAAGAAGAGAGAACTTCCAAGAGCAAGGATTTGTGCAACAGAGTCTGTTTTCCCAGCTGCATCAGCAGACCTCACATAAAGGCCATAGCTCCTCTACAAACCTCCTCTCCTCTGGCAGAGATAAAGATGACAAAGGACTTGTGCAATTCAAGACTATCATGATGTCCTCAGTCTTCAAGCATTTCAGTCAGGGGATGCTCCTTAGCTTTAGAAAACAAAATAAAGAGGCAAAAATTAGGGAGAGATAACTGGAACTATGAGGCTTGTTTATTCTGGTTCATCCCCTGACCCAAGAGGTCACAGACCAGTTGATTTGGTGCTGCAGCTCCCTGGTTCTGAAGGTTGATGAGTAAATCCAGTTCTGGTACAGGAGCAGACATGGAGGACTTGGCTGCTTCTTCAAGGAAGAGGCATTTTGGTTGTTTTGTTGTTGTTGTTGTTTGGAAGTCACTGTAGACACCAAATTGCTGTTGTCATTGCTGGAGGTGACCCTCTGAGGGGTCTCCAAGACCATCTGTGGCCAACAGGGTCATGGAGCAGGAGCAGCTGCACCTCTGTGCTGATGAAGGGGCTGGAGGAGTTAGCTGCCTGTTCCAGTTCTGCAGATTTATTATTGATTTTTGTCGTGTTGGATGGGAGATGTAAAGGTTTCCCCCTCCTTTTTCATGACTGCTTTGTTACGTGGGATTTTCTCCGGTACATGACCCACATAAAGGTTAAAATAAATGCAGAAATCCAGAAAAGAGACTCCATTAGCTGAGATGGCAGTGAATTGTAGTTTTTGGCATGCTGAAGCCCGGGTTTCACCTCCCTGCTCTATATGTTCGTGTGTGGATCTCTGACCGTGGACTTCATTTTCTTAAACTCTACAGAGAAGTTTCTCTTTGGTTACTTCTACTGTGGACTACTGGCTTTGCTTCTTTTCAACCTACAGATCAAAGGCATTATGTAAAAACAGTGCAATTATGACTAAAATAAACACTTTAAACTCTGTTACTGTGATTTCATCCAGATTTTTTTTTTTTTCCCCTAGGTTTGTATTAACACTCATGTGACTCAATCAGCATTGGTAGCAATAAAATACTCATGATAATCCCCCGCTGATCCATCATTTGTACCCAGAAGACTTAACTGGTGCAACTTGTATTTTATTTCCTTTTTCCAGCCTCTGTCAAAAGTACATGCCCTTATGAAATGAACATGTGATACTTAGAAATCAAAAGAACAACTAATTAATTACATCCCACCTCCTCATATGGAAAATGGATCTAAACTAGCATCTAAAACACAATGTGTTTGCTTTAAATAGCCAAATGCTGAGGGACCAGAGAGATCTGTGGGGAATTTTTGGCACCATATGAAGATTCTTTCAGCCCTCGGATCCCCCACCCTTGAATTCTGTGGTGGGTTAGTAGGGAAAGGATATAAAAATGTGGAATTTTTTTTTAAAGGCTTTTCTCTTTGTTTTCTATTCTTCTTGGCTGTGCTCTTATATTTTAATACTGTATAATAGTAAGGAACAAGGAGGGTCATTCAAAAATATTTTTTAATCTTTATTAGAAACAGAACTGCCTTTTGATGCTGCTGGACCACATTTACCTACAAAGCCCTAAAATGGCTGAAGGAACTGCAACCATAGCTTCTACTTAGGGGTTTTGAGGGGTGCCCACACAAGTCTGAATGGCTGCTGGCAGTGGGGAATACCAGGCTCTCACTGAGTTTGTACGTGGTGCTGACCACTTCAGTATCGAGGCATTTCCCTCGGGTCCAAAATTAGATACCGGCATTGCTCTTTCCCTTCAGAAACAACAAAAAAAGAGGCTCTGCTTAGTCCTGACTTTTTCCACTTAACCCCCTGTCATTAAGGCATATTTGACTTTAATTTACCATGATGGGACAGTGTGATGAATTTAAGGGTTTTGGTGAGTGAGGAGGGGATGGCTCATGTATTAATAGCTCTGAAGTGGAACAGCAGCAAGAAATGGAGTGAACTTCGGTCTCAGCTGTGATGGGAGTTAGTTCTCTTCCTCCCCAGAGCACATGTACATTTGGGCTTCTTTATGGCTCTATACCTTGCCCTTTCAGACTCTGTTCTACTGCCTGCACCAGAAAAGGAAATCCAAAAGTCTGAAAAAAGCTTTTGGAAGGAATAAGCAAGGTACAGGGAATATGAGGTTTAGAATAGAAGGTTTCATAATTCAAAATTATGAAGGCTGCCCCATCTTATTGCAGTAGTTGGGGTGGATGCCTGTTTGCTCTTCCTTCCTCCCACATGCTGTACAATTCCAGCATTTATTGCCATTGGCACAGATGAACAACAGAGCCTCCTGTCACTGGAATTCATGGATTTCTTCCACCTGCCGAAATTTCTGTTTCTTGCCCAGTTTGTAAAGCATAATCCAACCCTCCAGTTTCCATGCCATGGCCAAGATCTCACATTTTTACAAAAAAGAACTCAAACTTGCTGCTAATAATTATTCAGGCTGAACAGATGATCCCAGTGCATATCCCTCATATCCCATATGGAATATAACATCAGACTATTGGGAACATTAATATAAACTAGCAGTCATATTTAAAAACAAGCAAACAACAATTAAAGAAAACTATAAAAATTAGAAATCTGCAGTTTTAAAAGAAGGAGAATGTGAATGTTGACATTAAAAAAAAAAAAAAAAGGCAGTATGAAAAGAATGACAATTTGCCTTGTATAATGCATGAAAATGTCTGGGCTTCTCCGCTGCTGTTTTTGATCTTGCAAAAACGTTCTCAGATGATTAGAGCAAAAAAAATCACTAATATAAAAATGCCATTTTACAATGCCATGTAATGTCATTAGACCATCTGCATGCTACCTCATGCTCCTTGATGAAGTTACAATAGAATTTTTTTTCTTCTAAAGAATGGGGAAAATGCAACTCCAGTAAATACTGTGTTTCTACCAAAATAAATGGATCAATGACATGCCACCCTGAATTATCTTAAGAATAATATCCAGCAGAAATTACAGCAACATCACAGATATCCAGACCAAGTATCTTAAAGTATCTATTATTGCTTGTTTTTATCTTTCTCTAAAGGGAAGCTACGTTTGACCTCTAAGAAAGGTCAACAACTTAATTATTGTACTCGAGACAAAGCTACTCTGTGCACAGGAAATGAAAGCTAAAGAGAAGCACTTTGAGAAGAAAGACGTTTCACTCTCTTAAATAAATGAGACCTGAAAAATTCAATATAGTTTTCATCCTGGCCAAGCCTTCTGGCTGGATGCTAAGTGATGTTCATTGGGTAAGGACAGGAAATCCAGGAGCCTTCCTGCCTTTGTGAGACAAGAGTCGTAGCAGGATAAATCTGCTTGGAAGACACTAAAAGAAAAGAAATCCATACAAGGAGGGCCCTCACCATCACAGTCCTTCGTCAGAAAGCCAGGTCCACTTGCTTGAGAAATGAACACATTTTGATTAAAAAAACCTCATTCACTTCCAGTTCTTGGGCACAGTTTGGCCCTCCTAGAAGGTTGCAACTGGAAGAACAAGGAACAGGGAGGAGCAGCCAGGCTCTGTGACATAACCCCTCCTGACAGAGCCTCTAACATCAATCCAAACACACCAAAACAGAAATAAAAACAACCAGCCAGGCAAAAAGGGACGTGCCACCATCACACAGGATAGGCACTGTGCTCTGGTGCTGAGCTAACCAGTCCTGCTCTGCCAGATTGTGCCTCTGGCCTTACTTTTGCTGCCACACACAGGAGCTACGAGAGGTCTGGCTGAACCTGGAAATCCCTTCAGTAAAAGTGCTGTGCTTTTTATTCAGGTCTGAGCTGACTTGTGCTGATCAGGCCAGAAGGAAGGACAGGTTGGAGCTCACAGAAAGCAAGGAAAGGTACAGCAGGAATGTGCCACATTAGGACTGCACAGGGAACCCAGCTTCACCAAAAAGCTCAGAAGAGGGATGCTATTCATCAGTGCAGGAAAGACATGAATCTTTTAACAAAGGCGGGCTGGCAAAGGCTGTAAATTACCAGCCACAAACCCTTTCCAGAGAGGAAAATATGGCACTTCCAGTGATTAATGCAAAGACTGCAGCCCTGCTCTGGGTAGGGGGTGTGAGGGTCTGCTTTACCTTTAATCACTCAAACATTCAGATAAAAACAATCTTGGAGTGTTCCTAGGGAGAGGGAATATGGGCAAGTGTGTAAGTGTGCACTGCCTCTTTCTAGAGCTTAACAACACATCCTTCCAGCATCTGTACCAACAAGCCAGAGCCTCCACAGGAGCGGCTGGATTGTCAGCAGCAGTGCGGCAGCGTCTGCCGTGGTCATCGTGCCTCTGGAGGAGTCCAAAAGAGTAAGGAAATCCCTCTGACCCCCTCCCTTTCGTCCATCCCCACCTGTGGGGCTGGCTTGTGGCTGTATTTCTGAGAGAACACGCACATGATGTGTTGTGGAATGAGATTTGAGCTATCCCAAACCGGCCCTCAGATCTGGGCCTGTGTAGAAGTAGATAAGCCTGTGGCGCACTTAGAATTCAGGTTAAGGTGTGTGCATGCATTAGATAGGACAGAGTCGAATCACGGTAGGTGCCTTAAACTAAGATTGTTTACATTCTTTTTCATGCTGAATGCCAATTAGAAAACACCTGCAACTGTAAACTATCTGAATCTGTATCTAACCAGCCATTTTGGGGATAAAAAGGAGAATGTATGATCTGACTGTATTGGTTGTACTCTGCGTTGTTCTGTCCATTAACAGAGCCCTGGCAATGCTGGCTGGCGTTCATTTCTGGCATTTTACCTGCTCAGTGATGACTCTGTGGGATGTTTTCAGATTGTGTTGCATTTTCAGACATCACACAGAACTTGGGAGCCTGTATTAGTTAGTAATGCAAATGGCAAAATTAAGGTAGGCGACCTGTGGAAAAATCAAGAGCATTCATGTGATGAGAAGCTATCCCAATCCCCATCCAAAGGAAAATTATTTTAGTTTGCACAGATAACAAAACTCTGGCATTTTTTACCATTTGAATACCTGGGAAATACTTTCTTACCTAAAAGGAAGGACAATATAAACTGCTCAGCATTTCATTGAAGGGTTTATGACCTTCAAGAATGCAAGAGTGAGTCTTTTCAATCAAACATCACCATTTATCCATCAAATCTTTAGTGATGTTTTGACTCTGATTTCCACAGGGCCTTGTTCCTTCCCTTAAAATTGGCAGAGCTGCCTTAAAACTTGGCCTCTTGTCAGGTAATTGGTGTGATAACTGGCAGCCTTCAGGATATTCACTACAAGGCATTTCAAGGGAGAAGAAACAACTTAAGTTCCAAGTTCAAAATCAGATACTTCTGCCTTTTTCCAACTTGTGGGAAAAGGGGGGGAAATTGTCCTAAGCAGGCAAATTTTCACTGAAGTTTACACAGTGGCTGAGAACAGAGTGGTCTGGCTAATGAGAAAAACAGATTACGGAGATGTAACACAAACACATTTTAGGAGGTCTGAGATCGGGTTTAATCTGTTCCTGTGCAGGCAGTGACAAAGCCCACAGCCTGTGTCGGGGCCAAGGCTGTCACAGGCACTGCTCCCAGGATGTGAACTGTCATCTGCACTCTTTGTTCTCAGATCTGTGACCCTGCATTCTGCTGCCTTAAAACACATGTTCAGAGGAGTCCTCTTTGCCAAGGGTTGCAGTTTGCCTCGCAGACTTGACCTGTCTTGTTTATTTACCACTCTGGCATATCTGCAACTTTTCCAGCAGCTGATTCATTTATTTTTTCTTCTTCCAAATCCTTAATAACAATAATGAGCAGCCTGGGGGCAGGAACAAATCATTGCAGGACCTTGATGAAGATACCCTCCTGATACTTTTCTGTTATAACAATTTACTCACTCAATATGTGCTGCATCTTGGGTAGTGACATGTAAAAATTATTTTGTACCACCATTTTTATGATCAAAACTATACAGAATGGTATCATTTATGTCACCATCGCTTGAACTTAATGTCAGCTCCCTTCGTGCACCTGATTTTTCTTGCAGTTGTCAGAAGTGACATCAGGTTCACTGGCCTGGATTTCCTTGGGGAGCCTGGGAGAAAGGAGTCACCTCATTCTAAAATAATGAAGCACTTGCTCAGTTCTAGTTTTCCAGTTCTCTGGAACTTCTCTAGTAGCTAATGAAGTAAGAGGGTTCCCAAGAGATGGTATAAAAAGTATATAGTATATAAGAATATAAATTATATAAGAGCTGTATATAAAGTAGATGGTTTATAAAGTAGGTATATAAACAAAAGACAAAAATCTCATCCTTGAGGCTCAGACACAAATGTTGTAACACTTGTCTCCAGCCACATCAGGATGGAAATGGATAATATTTGTTTCTGTGGATTACTAATCTCTCCTGGATTTGACTCTGATGTACTCAGCTTCCTTAAAGGTGCACTGGATTTCTGCAATTTAAGTCCACCTAAAATCTCCAGTGGCAGACTGCTGAGTGGAGCTGACTTCAGCAGCAGGCTGAGGTGTCTGGATTGCCAAGTGCTGCCTGCTTTCCACCTGTTACAGCAAATTTCCTGCATTTCCACTAAACTGTGCCCCAGCCTGTGAACAGCAGCACGACTGACCTGAACTGCAGGATTTTACGAGACCTCCTAAAGCAGGCAATTTTACCCGGCTTTGAGTTTCATTAGGAAAGCTTTGCTCCAGCTTCAACCCTTTTTAAGGGTACCAGGGCATCATCACCTGTCAAACCTGGAGACAATGATCCATCCTTTAGGAGAACACCACTGCATGGAGGCACCACTAAGAGAGTCTTTGACAGCAGACAGGTTCTCCTAGCTTTCTGTCAGCCTAATTTTAAAGGCTAACCTTTAAAATTATTTTAGCACAGAAAAGGAATGGTCTCCTCTTTTGCACTTGTGTATTTTAGGCTGTGCGTACATGGAACCATTTTAATGGGACAGTAGAGTGGCACTGATGTCACAGAGTGCCTCTGAAGGTCTGACAGATAAACAGATGGCAAAAAAGTGAGTTCCTAGGCAGTGAGGAGCAGCAGTCAGTGGATAGAGCTCTGAAGAACAGCATGAAGCATGCCCTGCAGTACATGCAGCTATGTCCAGTTGACATTTCTCCCATAAACACCAGAGAGAAATTTATGCTACTGAAAATTGAGCCTGTCTTTGACATTAAAATAATCTGAAATAAAATCCTAAATTGTGAAGGAAAAAGGGTATTAAACATTTATATCAAATTAGGAGAAATCCAGCAAGAGAAAGCTTTTTGGATAATGAGCTGTCTTTAATAGACTCCCCATAGACTTAGAAAACACATAGATTCAGCTGCTTTAGCTCATTCTTGTGGTGGGGGGGAGAAAAGAAAAAATACTTTGCTAGGAGTTAGAGATCCCTCTTGTCTTTTTTTTGTTTTCTTTTTGTTAGGGTACCTCCCATCTGTTTGCTCAGGATATTATTTTCCTTTCGTCAAGAAGTATGGTTTTCACAGATATACTGTTTACATGGGCGCAGGGTCAATCTCTCTGCATTTTCTTCCACCACTACTCACAACAGAAAGAAAAGAAAATTGCATAATCACAGAAGAGCTTTCACCGCTGCTTTTAGGGCTGATCCAATATCAGCAACCCTCTTTCAAGAATAACTCCCACTCTCAACACCACTGATGTAGAACTGGTCTTGATTCTTCGTTAAACATCCAGAGGGCCAGATACCCTGCAGGACTGTGTTAGGGTAGAAGGGAGCTGAGCTCAGAGAGAATTTGACCTTTTGATGGGTCAAAAGTTCCTTGTGGTTCTTGCGGACTCTGAAGGTTGGTTGCCAGAGGTGAAGCCTCAAGTGCACCTACAGAGACAGATTCCTAAACTGGAGAGGCAGTACCAGCTCCACGTGCTTCCTTTTCACACATTTTTCTTTAAAGATTTATTCAGAGGGTCAAGGTCTTTGATGCCTTTCTGTAAATCAGGGGCACTCCTGTTCAGTGATTATCCATTGCAATATCAAATTGATTGGTTTGGTAAACAAGAGTTTGTGAGGCATCCCAGTGCTTTAGAGAGGGATGGAGAGCTCCAGCTGCTAAGGTTCACTATAAATAAATGTTTACTGTAAAAAGTTCCTTCTAACCCTTACATGGCATTTCAGGACATATCCCACGTCAGCTTAAACCTTTTCACTGATGCTCCTCAGCACTGGGCTGAACAGTGACGCAATAATCCAACCAGACCACTCTGATTCTTGGCGTTTCACACAACACAAATTTGGGAGCACCAGGTATGACACCCAGCAAGTGCAATCCAGCGGTGGCCAGGCAGGGACAGCCAGCCCCTCTCTCCAAAATGACAGCAGTGGTGTCCCACCCCCACTTCCCCTCAGGTGTGTTATTAGGTCAGGAGTAGGAACCACCTGTAACAACAGCCTGCTTCAGCTAATTTTACTGCAGTCACACCCCACATCTTCTCTGACCTAACTGGGTGCAAGCTGTCAGCAAAAATACGCCGGCTCTCTCCTGCAGTATTAATTTTATGAGCCGTACAGGTATTATTTCAAAAAGATGGAAACCGGTTAAAAAGAACATGTCTTTTGTCTCCATTAATAACAAGGAGTGGAATTTAATGCTGATGCATTTGCTGCCAGAAGAGTTTCTTCTAAAGTACAAAAAGCCACTGAAAATCAATTGTTTCATTGACATAGGCCAGAGAACTTGAAGAGGCTTTGCCATGCCCATGGGCAAATGCATCAGTTTCTGTCCTTAGCCCACGTCTTGGGCTGGAGCAAACAAGCACTGCAATTTATACCAGACATTGGAGAATATGAATATTTTCTTTACTACTCAGCTCCGGGAAAGGATAATTATTATAAGCTAAACCAGATGAAAATCTGAGGATATTTTATGATCCACTTTCATTAAAAAAACCCCTCAAAATAAAAATCTCTATTAGCCTTAGAACAATGGGGCCAAATTCACACTTGGGGTAACATGACTGACATCAGTGGAGCAGTACAATTCATCTGGCCCATGGGATCTACTTGAAAATATAACATACTTTCACAAGGATGACAGCCAGATTCTGGGGAGAAAATCTTTCTATACCAACTAATTTGGCTCTAAAAAGACAGCACAGCTGTACAAGCAGCAATCCAGCGGGCTGGATCTTCAAGTGCAACTCTGCTCACATCTGCACAATAAAGTTCAGCTGTAATCACGTGAGAATTTGGTCAAGTGCCTTTTCCAGACCAAATGGGAGGTCAGAGTATAAGTATTATTAGGCACCAAAATGGTACTTGTGTGACATTCATAGAAACAAAAAGAAAGATACTGGGAGGTAGAATTAAAGAACAACCAGGTAGCCAAAGATCTAAGTGAAATGCTGATATCCCTTGCTAATCCTTTCTTATCCCGTCTCCTCTCTCTCCCACCAAGTGGACTCCTGAAGCATGTTAAGCTGCAGGGAGGATCAGAAAAAAAGCAGGAGGCTCTTTTGCTGTTTCTGTCGTCATTTATTTATTTTTAAACAGAAAATTCTTGTCCCTTGCAGTGATGACGTTTTAATGAATCCATCAATCACTGCAAACTCCAAACTAGAATCCTACATAAAAGAGACTTATTTGTAATACGTGACCTAAGCCCATACCTTGTGAAATTAGTTCTCAGGGAGACAATGCAGGTCTTTCACTGCTGTCTCCATGGAATCATAGATGATTAAGCTGGACAGGGCCTTGTGGGACCCCAAATCCAGCCCTGTACACCTAGCATCACTTTATCCCTGCCTCATTCCCCTGAGTGCGTTATCTAATCCTCTGCTGACTGATTGTGACCCACCCTACAACTTCTCTTCCATGGGCAAATTCCCATTGTGTGTTGCCTAAGCAAGCTCTTGATTGCCCCTCCAGGTCTTCAGCTCCCCTGTGCCGATGAGTTTTAGGGTGTTTGGATCCAGGCTATCTCCTCTCCTCCCAATTATTTGAAGTCTTTCAAAATAGCCTTTTATTTTTCCTGGTTTCTCACCCATTTGCTGTGTACATCTCGGTGCTGCAGGCTCTGTTTCAGCACACCTCTGCCACCATGCAGGGCTCCTCAGGGCATGTTCAAAGTCGAATCTCTGACTCTATTTTCTTGCTGCAATAGGCAGCAAACTTCATTAATCATGACTCAGTTTTTTGCTTCTCTTTCTACCCATTACAATTTGCTTTCATTTCATTTGCACCATTTCTCTCAGGTTGATGTTTCAGAGCTCTCACATGGTGTTTTCTTACCCCAGCATTGCTTTTCCTTGTCACCTGCCTACAAGATCTGAGCTTACTTCTTATCGCAGACTGAGAATACTTCGTAAGTGGTGAGGTCAAGAAGATTCCCCCTGCCTACTCTTTTCCCCCACTGATGCAAATCCTTAAGATGATCATGAGGATAAAATCCAATTTAGAGAAGACCCTGACTCCACATTCAAAACTTCTGAGCTCTTCACTCTTCAGTGACTGTTGTTTTGGCTACTGGTGATTTAATCTTAGGTAGATGAGAAACATACTCAGCGTGCTGGATCCATGGGTTGCTCCATGGACAAACATTCCTGCTGGCTTCAGAAGCATCAAAGAAAGCAGTTCCTGCTCCCTCGCGGACACCAGCACCATCCATGTTCTGAAAGTTACCATCACCTAAACTTTGCAATGATTTTCTATCACCTGCCTGCCTACTGAGGTGTTTTTATCTATAGCTTGGTTAAATCAAAGCAAGCCAGTGTAATGGAGATTTGTTATTGAAATGGCTTAAGCAAAGCCATGCCTGCAGCCTTGTGGGGTGACTTGACAAGACTCAGACCAGGAGATTGTTACAAACAGCAGTTTCTAAAGCAACTGGGCAATCTTGAACTCAATGATTCCCCTTTGCCCTTTTGTACTTTCTTTTTTACCACTGGGTAAAGTGTTTTCACTGACTGCATCTACTGTCTGGCCTGACTGTCTCAAAACTAAGGTGGGCTCTTAATTTTTAAGGAACAGATAGAGACCAGAACACTTATACTGTATACAAAGCTTAGATGTTATCACACAGCTGAACTCCTTCTGTGCTCACCATCGATGGCATCACATAGCAAATCTGCAATTAGAAAGTGAATCACAATTCCAAAACCTTTAGGAAACAAAAAATATCTTCATGTATTGGGACCAGGGCAGAATGAATGTTTTGTTGTCAGTATTCCTTTCTTATTTTGGGGTCCATTGTCCCTTGCTATATTCACCAACAGAATATTTCTTTACCCATCTATTAAAACCCAGCAAGAGAATCAGACAGGGCTCTTGTGCCCTTTCCTCCCTATTGCACACTTGAAAGCTGCCTTTACTCACTGCAATCCTGGAAGGCAAGGATCACGAGTAGCCAAATGGAGCCTGATAATTCTCAGAGGAATCTGCTTTAGCTGCTTGCTTCTTAGCAGCTTCCTTCACAGGGCTAGTTCTGAGGAAATGTAACTTTTGTACTAGCTTATCATTTTCTGTTGGGACTGGAAGAGTTGTGTGGAAATGAAAACTTAAAGCATTGTCCTCTCTCTGTTGGGGTTGTTCTTCACCTGTTCCCACAGTATCACTTGTCCTGAATAGAAGACAATCCTTAATTCCACCAGTTTTCCTCATTTTCTTTGCCCTTGGTTCACATCTAATGTTCCTACTCATGGAAGAACAAGGCATCTCTCTGCTTTTCAGCTCCACATTGTTCCTCCCATGTTCCGAATCACCAAGGAGCCTGTGTGCTGCCATGGACACCCCTGCCCATGGACACTGCTGGTGTGGTGGGATCTCCTCTCCCTGTTTGGGAAAATCAGTCTGTCTTTTATTTCCCCCTTCATTCTCTCCTGTGGAGTCTCCATCCTGGCTGTCTCCACTGTCTTGTCATTTGGTCTTTGGGGGGTAGTTTCCCTTCCTTTCTTCTTTGCCTCTGAATTGTCTTCCTTCTCCAGTTGAATAAATTTGTTGCTCAGCTTCATCTCTCCCACACTAGCTAATTTCATCCTCTCTCCTGCCCGTGGCTAGAGTTGTCCCACGGATATCCCTTTCCATCTTTTCATTCTCAAGGCCACCTTCTCATTGAGGAGCTGTGTGCTAGTGTTGCTTCTGCTCTCTCCTCAGGGTATTCCTCAATCACACCCTTGAATTCCTGTCTCAATTTCACGTTATGCCCACTTGTCTTTTTAGCACTGGCATCACTTCGTCCATGACTGTGGTCAAATTGAGTTCCATATTTACCTACCTTCCATCTTGTGCCACAACACCCTGATGTACAACTGGGAGATTCTGCAACCATCCATCATCCTGTGAACCCTTTCCTCTTTTGTTCCTCTCAAATTATTCTTCAGAAGAGCCTAACTGAAGTAGGCACCAGAATTCCATGGATCCTTGCTAGGTGTATTGGTTTTATAATACATGTTGGAGAAACAGGAGGCTCTCACAAGCTGCTAGGCAATAAAAACCCCTGCAACATAATCTTGTTGCAGATTGTTGTGGTTGGACATTTTATTGAAATCCTGGATAGTAATTTGCAAAAAAAAAAAGTTGACATGCAGGATTTGGATTTAATCTTCACATTTCCACTCAAACTGTGGCATTGTTTGAACACAACAGCTTTGGGATCCTGGCAAAAGAGTGAAACTGTCCAAGCTGTTCCACTCTGGTTTGAATTATCTCTCTTTTTATTTATTTGTTTCTAGCTTTAAAGCCTGTGTACTTTAAAAATCAATGAACATTATATTAACAAGCAGACACTAATTACATTTTAATAGACTGGAAAGGCTTGGCTACAAATCTTTGACAAGATAGATTCACATTTTTAAAAGCTTTCTAATCCAATTGGCATCATAGTCATAAGACACTGACAAAGCCTGCACAAATGGAAATGTTAAAGGAATCTGTTTACCAGAATTTTTTTTATATGATTTATAATTAGTCTTCATCATTGTACTGTTTCATACACTAGGTCTGGTAAACAGAGCACTCGTGACTTTTACAGGATTAATGGAGACATTCTGAGAGGTGGAAATTAAAAGATCACTCAGATAATAGCAGCATTTCACTCTTGCAGCTCTTCTCATCAGTTCAGCTTATTGTTTTACAAACAAATTAGGATTGCTATCAGAGTTCTACAGAGGGATAGAAATGAGGCAAGGAACACTAATGTGTCTCATCTGCAATTGCTTAGCAGAACAGAGGCAGATTAGAACTGGGTCTCTTGTATCCAGCTTAGAGCTCTAATGCTTAGGTTACAGTGGTTCACTGAGCAGTTTTTAAAACACTGGAGTGTGCAGTGGGAGTCAGAGAGTTTGTATCAGGATGTTCAGCAATCAGGAAATGCCAAAAGTGTTAATAGATGGTCCTGGAACTATAAAAAATATCATGCCTCTTCTGGCCACTCTGTCTGAGAGTAGCTGTGTCCTTGGTGAGAGGGTTGCTGGAAAAGCAGCTCCCACATGAAAGCAGGAACCCCAGCAATGCATGGAACAGTTTCTGCACAGAGCAGGGAGCCAAGACATCACGAGGGTTGTGTGGTAACAACAAGGGGAGAGCAGGACACAAGAGGACCCAATCCTTGTGTCAGAGCGGGCTCCAGGAAAACACTCAGGAGAAGCTGTGCTTTTGAAATGTCCCTGCTGATTTTGTCACTCCCGTGCATTCCAGAACAGCTGCTTGAGAGGTGAACTGACAAGGAACCCTCTTCAGATGAGGCCAAGGATAAACCCATTTATCCAAAGCCAGCCTGTGCCAAGGAACACTGCTTCACTGCTGTGTCATGGACCATGGCTCAGCGGGCCCCTCCACGCTGTGCTCTGAACTGCTCAGAGAGAGATGCCAAAGATCAGGGCAACAAACATGGCACACTGTGGCATGAGAGGTAGTTGTGTACTCCAGGAACTGGGAGATACAAAGACTCTGGTCCACCCACAGGATACCAGAGTAAGCTCACGTCCATAGCAAATTCCCTGAGAGAATTTCAATGGAAGCAATGGCAAAGCACCATTGTTCCATCACACACATCAGCATTTCTCTGTTACAAGTGCTTGACTCGTGACAGCTGATCTCCTAGACTTCTATAGAGTCCTGCTTTCCTGGTTAAATCTTCTGGTTGAGCTGAATCGTCAGAAAGAAGCTCATCTACTGGAGCGACCTACAGCTGAAATCCTGCATCTGCACAGGTGAGGACAGACTGTCATGCCTGTTCTGGAGCCACATCAGGCATGCCTGGCAGAGCAGCACAGGCAGTCCCAGCAGTGGTGCCCAATAAAGGCATCCCAGCCATCAATGATTCTGTGCACTCGTCACTAAAACAATCTCTGAGTAATTTCCAGCATCAGCACAGCTTGCTGTAGCTGGTGGCTCAAGCAGCCCTGGCCAGCCCTGCAGCACAAGCTGTGGGATTTGGATCTGTTGGTAACAATTAACAGGTTTGGGCCTTAGCACAGCATCTGGCAGAAATGACTCTCTGAAAAGGTTCTACAAACAGAGTACCAAGTATCAGGGTCACCTGCTGTGGCATCCTATCTACCCTTCCTTCTCTTCATAAACAAACTGGAGCAATGCAGCTGGTGGGATCTCTGTTTGCCTCCTTCAAAGTCACTATTTTGATACTAAAGGGCATATTTTCCACTCTTCCACCTAGCTGGTTAAACAGATTTAACAGCTCCTGCAATGCTTGCACCAAAGGTTTCTGTATACAACTGGACCTACCCAAGTCTCCGGGTCTACCACATCTCTCCAGGCCCTGTGCCACTACACTTAGGCTTTTCATTTGCTTAGCATGTGATAGAAATGGATTTATCTTTGCTTCCTTATGCCCCTTGTCAGTGATGTGCTGCAAGTGTGGGAACTCACTCCCCTCTGCAGCAAGTGCTGAGCAGCCAGCCTGACTCAGAGCCCAGGCTCCTGCTCCCATGGTGCTGAACTCTTATTTTGTGTGCTCAGGTGGACGGTGGTTTTGGGACCATCCTGAGAAGTCTGAAGCTCTGCCTCCCAAAGGGATAAAGCGAGTTCTCACTACCTTGTGACTGATCTGCAGGGAGCACAAACCACCCTGGATGTGTGAGTAAATGAGGGAAACACCTAGATGCTGTCTGTGAAGGCATCTGGAGGCTCAAATGTTCAGCTGCCAATAATGGCATGATATCTGCCACTTCTCAGCTGGTGGTGTGGTTTCTTTAAAACTTGGTCCTGATCTGTGTTTTAAATTGAAGAACAATTAAACTTGATGCACAAATAAAAAGCAGATCATATATTAGAGAATCTCTATTAGATTTTGAAGCAGGCTAGAAAGTACATAAACACCTTTAGTATAGGCTGCTTTTCTTACACCACTACTTTATTCCCTGTCTCAGCAGGACAGGGAAATATGCAATACACCTTCAACCAAACACATTTTGGAAAAAAAAAAGAACATATAACCCAGCTGAAATCCTACCTTAAACAGATCCACTCCATGTCTTGTTCCCCTGTGAAGAGCAGCAGCTGTGAAACAGTCCAGAGACACCAGTGTTCAAACCCCTCTGAAACAAATGCAGGCAGCTCACCTCACACTGACAGGTTCCTCTCAAAATTGTGCTAGTTTTAAACCAACAGTGCTGACTTCAAAGCAAGACTTGACCTGATCTACACTTGCAAAAATGACAGAACAAGCCCATTCTTGGTTCCACAGCTTGGGCAGCTCAGATTCAGTTCAGCATGGAAATTTGGCACCATCTGCAGAAAACTTTTTACTTGAAAAGGAAAGAATAAAGTCTGCAAGAGCTGATGAGAATACCAGGAAAAGCAGGCAGTGAGGCAGTGCCCAGAGAGCCAACAGTTGCACTGCAGCTGCCTGGGTGCTTTCCCCCAACAGAAAATATCAGAACAGAGAGAACAACAGAGAAAGACAGAAGTGGAGGGGGGGAACCACCTTGACAAGTTTGATGAGGAGAAAAGACTCAGGAGAAAAGACTTTCTAAAAATGAGGATGGATAAAGGTGCAGGAAAGGGCAAACAATCTAGTTCCTCTATCAAACAGAAACTCTGGAGTTTTCCCATGTCATAAAGGTCAATCAAGATTTTACATAAGGTAACAGGATGCAGCGTGCCCACAAAGTTAGTGTGGTTTTACTTACATTTCCACTGGATTAAAATATGACAACTTGAGCATTTTTTTAATTTATGGAAAGCAGCGCTTCAATACCTTCTAAAGCAACTACAGAGAACTGTGTTTTCCAAGAACATGCATGCCTGAAGAGGCAGCACATTCTAGGAAATACATGATCCTGTGCTAGGGGTCCAAATTCCCTAATGGGTATTTAATCAGATTTTTTCAGACACGAGCTAAAATAGAATCTTCAAATGCTGATCCGTTCTAAATCTATTAAAATTGAAGTAAACCAGGAAAAAACTCCATACTGTTAGAAAAGCAAGTGCCAGACTATAAACCTCATAGGGAAAATCTAAAAGACTGAAGTTCCTGGGAGTTTTATTATTGCGCAAGTGGAGCAGAGATTTCTCCCTGACTGTTCCCCAAGCCCAGGGGCAGTCAGCCTGTACTTTCTCTAGTGTGTAAG
Organism: Prinia subflava; assembly: GCF_021018805.1. Taxonomy (NCBI): domain Eukaryota; kingdom Metazoa; phylum Chordata; class Aves; order Passeriformes; family Cisticolidae; genus Prinia; species Prinia subflava. The sequence goes on along the minus strand of NC_086248.1, from coordinate 108,335,670 downwards.
GGATGGAAGAAATCAGAAGAGAGCACATAATAAATCAACTGACAGTCTCTAAAAAATAGCTGTCCTGTCTCCTTAATATGAGTGAGAGTAATGTTCTGAGGGCAGGAAGAATTCAGCTTTAGACTGAAAGCATTCCCCTATTGGGGTACAGAAAGTGATCACTCTGTAGTTTAATCAATCTCAGGCCTCTCTTTGAGAGAAATAGCGTGTTGCCTGCAACAGCACGTGTAATAATGTTTGCTGAAATATAAACTAGGGCTGTATACCCCGAGATGGAAGGTCAGAAGTCAACCGAGGATCTGGCCGCAGATGTTCAGCAATAGAGATCAAAAAGCAATATATCAAATCCAGTACTTCTCCTCAAGGAACAGGTTGCAGAAGCTTCTCAGCCCACATCCTTTCACAGTAAGTGCACTCGCCCTGCACGTAACAAAGCTGTGCACCACAAACTGCCAGCTTTCTCCAAGATGAAGTTCACGTTTACTAATTTCTCCTCGTCCTGTGCTCAAGTATTTAAATATTTACACAGTGAGTTTGCTCTTATCCACAAGCACAGACCCCCTGAACCTCTGCAGTGCTCCTCAAGTGCGTCTACCAGAGTGACAAATCACATGACACACCACTTAGTCCTCCCCCAGCCCTTGATGAACATTTCCTAAAGCCGACATTTGATATTACGGAATGTGCTGTAATCAATTCTTAAAGTTATAGCACCACTGGATTTTTATTAACTTGCACAACAACAACGACAACAAAAATCCAACAAAAAATAGGCCCTCATAATCAGTCAGCCTTGTTATATCCTGAAAGCTGCTTTAACAAGCAGGGAGTAATATAGTGTAATTGGTACTCCACAATTTAATTGTTCTGTTCTTAAATCTAATATTGCAGCTGTGGGTTAAGTTTACACCACAGCTTTCAAGAGAACATGAAAGTGTGGTACATCTGTGCAACAGAAAGCTAAACATCTCTCCTCTGATGTGTTTACAATGACATTTGATAGCGTGGAATTGTTTGGAGTTCATTCTTAAAGCTGCAGAACTGCTTTTCAACACTGGGAGAAAAAAAAAAAGGAAAAAAGGCTCCAATCTCCTTCCAGCAACTCAGCCCACACAATCCTGATGCTTGTGGCTGCTGGCATTGCAGGGAAACTGCTGGCTGGAAAAATTCCTTCAGGTAGCTTTGAATATTTGTCACTTGGGCAGTGGACAAGGGGACAAGGGCATCTTCCTCTTCAGGAGGTACTTTAATACTTTCATATACTTTCAGATACTTTAGTAATTTCAAATAATTATTTGAAAAACAAACGATTCAAACAAAAACCCTGGACAGAACAACACCTGACATGCATAAACCAGACAAAAATATTTCAAGAAATGTTATTTCATGGATGACTGTAGCATGTATAGAAATGGTGGCGTTTACTATTTAACAGGTGGCAGAACTGCTTATGGTATCTTGAACTTCACATTCTGCATAAGTAACAGCTTCAGCATTGTATACTTGTTAGTGAATTTATGAGGCCCATAAGTAGTTCAAGAAACTTAGGAACAGGCCTATAAATGTCATCTGCAGTTTGTGAACTGCAAGTATCTGACTGTTTTGATCAAGGTTTTTACGGGAAAGTTAAATGTTTATTAAAATTATTTACTACTGCCCCACAAAAAGGGAGCAAGCCTGCTGAAGTAAGATGGGATAGGCTGTAGGTCAAATGAGTTGGCAGAAAAACATTTCTGCTTATGTCTAAGCCCAAATTTTTGTACAATTCAAAATTCAGAGTGCATTTCGGTGACTGAGAAAAGGTCTGTGGAGAGGAGGAATTTTTCCTTTCCCATAACCTGCTGTCAGAAATACCTGATCTCATCAGACTACATTTCTTGTTCTCAGCATTAGCCTTTTTCTAACACTTTCTGTCCTTGGAGAAATGCATGATAGTGTAACTTAGTTAAAGAGGTCACTTTCTGCTCATTCCTTTGTGGCAGTCCACACCGGTGTCTCGATTTATGCTCTTTAACAGATCAAAGTCAGTCTCACTGATGAAGCTCAGCTCATTACACTAGAACCTATTAACTTTTAAAACTTTATTATTGCAGTCACAATCAAGACTATCTGAAGCCTCTTCATAAAAAAGGGCCATATCAAAAGCTGTACCTTAGCAACTGGATCAGTGGATGCATTCGTTCTGCATCAAAAATACCTTAAGAAGGACAGATCTCCTGGGGAGGCAAATCTGTATCAATATTTCAGTCTCTTGAACACAGAAATCTGATACAACATGATGCAACACCCGAGCTTCCCCTCCTTTCAATTAACTGAGAAATAAAAATTGTCCTTAGAAGGGAAGAAATGCATTTGTACTGTTGGGTTTTCAGGTTTTCCGCCCTTTCATAGCATCATAATGTTCTCTTCATGGGTGGAAAACTTAATCTTCAAGTTCAAGCCTAGATTCTTCATACAGTTCAGGATGAGATGACTTGGAATACCGGGAATATTTCAGATGTAGAAAATCACCCAATTCATCCAGAGCATTCAAAACCTGTAAGACCATGATACTTTGTCAATTCTATTGGAAAAGTAATGAAGTTCCAGTAACTTCTACTTTACAAGAGAACAAGGAGATTATAGAAAAAAAATCAATTTAGGAAAATTTAAAGGACAAATGGGAGAATTTTGCATTCATTCTACAACAGTGAACATCAGTGCAGTTGTAAATGTACAGCAGCATCTATAGGAAAGGAATTTACTCCTTCAGTAGGTTATGGTTTATTAGTAAGTACAGTAATTGAGCACAGATGAAAAAAAATTACTTTTTCCAAAAGCACAGAGAGGTAACAACCAAGATTAAAAGTTATCTTTGCTTGTACAAAAGAAACAGGTGAGGCCATACTTCAGTATTCTTGCATAGCTCCCAACTCCCAAGACTGGAGTTGCCAATGCATTTTCTTCAGCTCACAGTGCTAAGCAGAGTCAGCATAAATAGTCTGAATAATTTAAGATAATTTTAGTGAATGCTGTTATTTTATATATCACAGGGACAGATAATTTTTGTTCATTAGTACTGTAATGCAATATGCCGAGCTGTTTCCACAGCTCTCAGTGGATTCAAAAAGTACCCAAGGAACTCTGTACCATAGGGAAGCAGCTCAGATATTTTGCAGCATCTGACCCCCATTCAAGAGCAGCCAATTTTTTTACATGAAAAAAGGAAACAGCAATTTTGATTTTGAGCCTGTTTCTGTAAAGCCGCTAAAACAAGCTCATGATCAAAAAGAAGTCATTTAGAACAAAATGAAGTTATTTAGTAATGGTTTATGCAGAAAGATAGCTTCCAGGTCATTAAGGAATTTATTCTTGGAAGCTTGCCCTTTCATGGATCTTTCCTCTTTAGTTCCAGGCTGAGATACAAAAAAAAAAATTTGCCAGGGGGAAACATTTTCATTGTGCTCGTTACCTGTTGTTACCCTGGGTTTAGGCACAGTCACAAAGTGTTTTGTCCTAAAAGCTTTCTTCCTGCAAGTAACTAAACTCGGGGCATTTCCATTCCCCTAGGCTGTAAGAGGTGGCAAAAGCACAGCCCAGTGATGACTGGGCAGTGTCAGACCTTCCCTGGAAGCAGCAAGGTGCAGGTAGCAGGAGGTGAATGCACAGTGACGGCCCAAAAATGAGGTGAGCTTGACAGCTGGGGGCAGGGGGAAAGGAAGAAAATCAAAGCAACAACCTCAAGAGGTGAATCCTCAGATCAGCTTCCTTGCCTGTCACCAGTTACATCAGCCAAAATCCTCCCAGTCCAACAGCAAAAGCTGGTAAGGACCAGCACAAGAACAGAGCAGCTATGCTCTGTTCTATGAAATACTATCTTTATGGTATTGTACCTTGTTAATAACTACTGCACCCTCTAAAGCAGGAAGGAATTTTGCACTGCACACATGCAAGGCAGGTTTTTGGTGTTGTTTTAAAGCTATCTACACTGGTATGGGAGCTGGTCAGCAGGGTAGGGCTCCAGCCTCCACATCCATGTACCTCTCAGGATGCTAAAGGAGAGTCAGGAGCTCCCTGCAGGCCCAGTGCTTGAACCACTGCCACACTTTACTCAAATGCCTTCCCGTGTTTAAGGATTTCTTGTTTTGACCATCAACACTTGTGCAAAGAGAGGAAAAGCAAAGCCTGAAATTTATTGTTAAGCCTCTTTGTTCCATGCCTCTAAGTTGGCTTATGCTGAGAATGAAAGAACGTATCTCAAGGCAGGCCAAAAACACCTTCGGCAAAGAAAGGAAATGGAAAATTTCAAAGAGTTTATTTTAAACACATTTCTGTGTTGGAACAGAGGTTTGTGATGGAAGTCTCAACATACTCTTAATGGTATTTCTGATATCAGAGAAAGATACAGAACTGAGACTGGCCAGACAGCACCAATTAAACTTGATTAGGTTCAAACAGCTCCAAATACTGTTTGCAATTTCCACCTGCACCCCCAAGGCTGTCCCATATACTTCTGCAATTCAAGAAACATGTGAAAATATGGAATGGAAATATGGGTATGGAAAACTTGATTTTCAGTTATTTTCATGCAGTTTCAGGTTTCCTCCTCGGATAGTTTTGACATAGCATTTAACTTCTGCCTTGCTGTGCTCTTCATGTAGGTTTTTATTAGTGATGACAGATTTGGTCACAATTAGAAATAGAGGAACATAAGAAGTTAAATGTCCCATAATTTATTTTAGAAAATAAAATGTATACAGCTCAAACGCCTTTAAAGATTGAGTGACGAGGCCAGAAAAACAAATGTAAAAATGAATTATTGAGATTCAAAGTAACAGAGGCCCAGCTCCTCCCAGCCTCCTTTGTCCTGAAGTCAATTTGGGCAGGACGTGTGCTGTGCTTACCGTGTCTAACATCTCCCGTGTATGTGCAGCTGACACACAAAACCGAGCCCTGGATTCTGTGATGGGAGTAGCTGGAAACCCAACCACGACCACCCCGATGTTTTTTTCTAACATGCGCCTTGCAAAAGCCCTGGGGAGAGAAAAGTAGGAGAAAAGGCAGAAATACATTATCCCCAATAAACTGAACACAGCCAGAAAACAATCACATGTAATGCAACAATAGGTAAAATCCTGTTTTCAATTGATTGAATATTCCCACTGATTTCCATAAAAGCCAGAATTTCACCAGCAGGACTGAGATTCTTTGCTGCTTAGGGGCTCATGGAGCCAAGTGGGTGCCAAATAGTAGAAATGTGATGGCAGAGAGGGCTCTGCAGAGTAGGCATGATTCATTTATGTCAATGAAAGTCTCTGTACAAATCAAACGTGGGCATTCAAAGTCCCTAAGGATGGAAGAGGTTGGGCTCGTGGAAGGTAGGAATGCTTGGTTCCTAAACATCAGTAAGAATAAACCAACCTGTGTGGTGGTTTATTTTCTCTCCCAATTGCTCTGCCAGTTAGGAAGGCTTGTGTGGTGTGTAGGAGACTTAGTGCCCACAGCCACCCTAAGCTACCTGCAAATAGTCAGCTCAACACTTACATTATGCTACTGCTGACTCCTGGTCTGTGCACAAGAGCTGCTTGAGAGGAACTGAATGGTAAAACGTGCAAAGACCACTCAAAGATCAGATGGGAAAAAAAAATCATCCATCTAACCCAGTTCATACATCAGAGGCAATGTGTCTCCTTTAATGATTACAAATTCAAACCCCAAACATTCGAATTCAAAATGTTATCAAGAGTATTATTCCAGACCATGTTAAAAAAGGAAAAGAGAAAAAAATTTGAATTCTAACATCTGGAACAATTCCAGTTAAAGCTAGGGGCAAATTTAAAAGAGAACAGAACTAACTGATGAATTCAAGTAACCATGCATGTTTCTCCTGAGAAGCACCTACCAGAGAGAACTTCATCTTCTGCAGTGTGTACCAAATAACCCACAAACCTGAACAGTGCTTGTTTTGGCAGCAAGTTTTTTTCAGTACTTACCCTATCTTGCCAGGCATATAAAGGAGCAAGGGAACGACAGGAGAATCATCATTGCCATAAATGATGAAGCCCATTTCATGCAGTCTTCGTCTGAAATACCTTGTGTTTTTCTCCAGCTGACGCACTCTTTGGAGCCCTGAAACGAGCCAGTCAGGAGAACAGTCAGTGCAAAGACTCACAACCAGAAACAGGAAAAAATCAGGGCTGGGGGTAGCAGTTTGGCTGAAGTGTAAGTGTTGCTATTTGATGGAGAAGAAAAACGTGGAACAAGCTCAATGCAACTACTTTGATTATTATGGTGTTGTAGGATGGACAGCTGATACTGCTGTACTTGTGAGGTGCCTTGGGCAGAAACGGTCCCTGTCTGGGGACAGACATGTGGACAATTCCCTGGACTTTTTTGGGCTAAATAAAATCTCCCAGATGACACACAGCTTCAGAGGAGTAGTGCAGACAGGACCTGTAAATCAAGTATGCTCTTTCTCAACCTATTATCTCTGCGTTGTCCCTGGCCTCATTTAGTCATGGATCCACAGATGGGAACCCCCAGCAAAACTGACAGGAGAGTTGAAAACAATTCTTTTTAATGAAGGAAAAAGACAAAAAACAGCAGAGAAAAAGTGTGCTTGAAAAGACATTTCAGCCATTTCTTTTGCAGTGCCACAAAGGAGGTGGATTCTGACAAGTGCAATTGCTTCCCAACCCACTGCACAAAGAGGCAAGAAACATGCTCTACCTTACTATAGTAGGAGATATAACACATCCTCTTACTACTCCACCTGCATTGTATCCGTATTAATTATATCTATGTGCTGCTTTTCCACTGCTGGGAGGTGCTGACGGGGATGGTGCCACCTCCTCTGTACCCACACGCCTGCCCAGTGCCAGCCCAAGTTCACACAGCCAGATCCAGCCAGGTCTGTCGTGTGCCTGACCTCAGCAGAAACAGAATTGCCAATCCACTGTTCAGCAGATCGAGCCTCTCAACCTAATGGCTGTTCAGCAGCTTGTGTCTGCCCAGCAGGGGTGGTGAGAGTGTGTGGTAGGACTGGGATTCAGCAGGACACTTTTACACTCTGAACTTTCATCGTCCTGCTGTTCATCAGCCCATACTTTCAGTATCACTTGCATTATGTCACCAGACATGAACACTGAAACCTCCAGCACAACTCATTTCCTCTTCTCCCTTTGCTTTTCCCTTTGCCTTGACCACAGATGTGCTACGTTTTCACTCTCCATTTACGTTTTAGTTTTATTTTACACTTCGTTCACTCCGTTCCTCATTTACCACTTTCTGCTGTCACCATTCTTTGACTTGATGCCCATTTCCTAATTCCCCATCATGCTCTGTGTAACCAGAGTGGCCAGTGAGGCATCTGTAGCAGCTACACGCCACCTTTGGCAGATTTGTCCTTAGACCACATTCTGCCCCCACAGTCTGCTCTGGCTTTTCTTCCTTTTCCCTCTTGGCTGAAGTGGGCATCACTACACCTACATGAAGCTCTTTTCCATTAATATTTCTGAAGATGTGTAGGCTTGAAGAAGATCTACTACTTCATTTGTTCTGTGTCCTCTTGAGTCAAGGTTCTGTCAGTGTTCTGGCTGGGAAATTTATAGGGAAACTGGGACTTGCCTCACAGTGATTGGTGTTTTGCCTGAACAAATTAAAAGATCTCATAAAAACAGTGCATTTGTAACTTTATGCACAAAACTGCCCACTCAGACAACCTGTTACTTACAGGCTCAGTCATTCAGTTTAAAGCATGCAGTGGAAGAGATCTGCTGGGTTAGAAAAGGCCACAAATAGTTTAACCATCTCTCTAATGCTGCTAAAGCAAAAACAGCTGTGCCAGAGCAAGGAAAACAAATGAAACACAAAAGCATCCTACTACAAAGCTTTCCAGTCACTAATAAAAACAATAGTCTGTGGTATTTCCAAAAATATTTTTGGTGTAGTAGATCTCAAAGAAACAGGAGGAAGTATTGAAGAGGAGGAGGGAAGGGGAGATGATGGTAAGGACAGGGAGTTAGAGAACTACAGAATAATGTGGTTGAAGTCTAAAGAGAGGCAAGTTTTCCCTTGTTAGAAATGGTAAAGATGTTATTAGCACCTCCTCAATGTCCAGGTTATGAGGAGGAGGGTGGGGGAGTAACCTGAACTGGGGGCTCAAAGCCACTGCTGTTCCTTGCTATCTTAGCAGCCCCTGAGCTAGTTTCCAAACTCCCAGTTGGAAAGCATTTGAAACTACTAGATTTTCAATTAGGGAAAGTTTTTCATAAATGCAGATGTTCTTGGCGAGTGCAGTTTAAGACTTGCTGCCTTCTCCTTTCTATTCATGTGTTTACCACAGAGCTGGAAACACAGTGTGAGCCACGCAGGATTCCAGGCCGTGCTGTTCACTATTTATCAAACCATATGCGCACGGCCCGGAGTCGAGCAGTTTTGTCTCTACTTATTTTTGGCGCTGGAAATTTAGACTCCAGCTTTGGGGCTGAAAGAGGAGGTTCAGGCAAGCCCCCGAAAGTCAAACACCTCTTCCTTTTCTACTCTTCCTTTCCTGATTCTATATCCTCAACCAGTTTGTGCTGTGAGATCCCCCCTTTCAAGGCTCCCTATGGAGCTCATTTCAAGCCAGCCAGTGCTGATGCAAAAGAGCCACTTGAATGTTTTAGCGACATCCCAGAATACTAATTTCATTTTCAGGGATGCATTAAAGAGCCAAATAAAAGAAGATCAGAGCACTCACATATATCTGGAGGGAAAGAAGGCACATTAGGAGACGATTGCTACACACACTGTACTTGTGGGTGGGTGGCTGGGAGGAACCTATTTCTTTACCAAATGTCAACACTTTCCTTTCTCATGTTAAGTTTTGTGGTCAAAGACCACAGACACATCATATACGCAGACTTCTTATATGCTGTCCCAATAAGAGCAATAAAACCATTAAAATCTGTAGCTGCATTTCAACACTCTTTTTCATTCTTTTATGGGACCTTCCAACGTCAGATAAGGAGGCAGATCTGAGCAAAATGTTTATTTTTGTCTCTCATTGGCCTGATTCTCCCCCCACACTGCAGATTAAGGGTGATGAATTCAGTTCAGAATCGGGTCCTAGCCCAAATTCACTGTGGGATGTTTAATTAAAAGCACCCCATTTAGAAAGCATTTTCTTTGATTCCTGAGGCTGGGATCTTGCATCCTGTAATATTTATTGAGTGAAAATCTGCAGAGCAGACCCTTGAGCTAAAAGAGTATGGCTGCATCTATGTAAGTGTAAGAATTTACCTGTATGGGACTAATTAGAGGATCAGGTCCCTGGACAGTAAATATATGTGTTACAAAATTCTTACTTTGCAAAATCCTTGAGGATTTACAGTCTGTGCAAAGAGCTTATAGCACAGCATGCAGCACACCCCGAGAGTTATATTCCGTGAAATATGTGAACCACAACACAGCATATGTTTGGAAAAAACAGTCTGGACAGGGAAAACCAACCCTCCTCTATTTAAAACTAAGCACATCACTGCTCCAGAGTATGCAGCTAAGGCTGAGAACAACTTTATTAAGTGCTCTATATCTTCTTACCGACTGAATTAAGAAGGGAAAGAAGGAAGGAAAAGTGAACGATAAACAATTCCCAAATTTCACAAGTTATCTTCACGCTGCTGGGAACACACACAGCTGGTTTATGGGGATTTTTCTGAAATAAAGGATTAACGCCTGGATGGTGCAAGAAAAGCAGATTTACTGCATCAGCAATCTACCTTCTGCTGGCAAATTTAGAGTTTTCATTTGGTTGTACCACTTGAAAAATATTTGGTTTACTGCAAAGGTCTAAGGTGTTGGCAATTCTGGGGAAAAGGCTGATTATATTTTTATGTGACATGCATCATTGCATTCTGCTGGCTTTAGCTCATTAATTTATGCAGGCTTTTAGAAAGCTTTATAGCTCAAAATTAATTTGGTTTAGTTGAAAGAAAAATGCAAGGAGAAGGCAAAAGAGAGACAGAGAGAAATAATAAAATGTAATAGCCTTTGAAGCAACAAGCTTTTTAAGAGAGCCACAGTAACAGACTTGGCAGAAGCTTTGTCCCACATTTTTACGACACCTGACATCAGGAAGGCATCCTGGCTACAAGTCTGAGGGCCTGATCTTAGGCTGGCTTTAGCTGCACTTCAATAGAACTTTGCTGTTCATGAGCTGAGGACCTCATCCTGGCAGCCAAAGAGGCAATAAAACTACCAGCTCTCTAAAACAAAACTTTGTTTTCCTCTTCCAGAGATGTCTGCTCTTGCCTCCCGCAAAATGCCCATGAGCCAAGAAGCTGCCTGCGCTCAATTCCTGCACAAACATTCCACCTTTGAACTCCTCCTGTAGGCTGCTGCCATTGGAAGTTGTGACTCAGTCTATTGAAAAGAGGAGTAAGCAACCTGCAGCCTTTCACGTCAGGATCTCAGGTGAGGGAGGTGAAGGAGAGCTGTTTTTCCTGAACCCATGCCAGGAAAGATAACCCCACACCGTACTGCTTTTTGACATGCAGTGGACTCTTCAAAACACAAATCCACCTGCTTTAATCTTCTCCAGCTGTTGTTCCATAGGGTCTTGCTAGATAATTAGTCACACAATTGAGCTTTTACATACCAGTGTCAGAGTTCCTTGGATGGAGCACTCAACTCCCTGCCTTCCTCTACTAACAACTAGATAGGAAAAAGCAATCTTCCACAGGCTGAAAAAAACCCTGGAAAACAATAGCTCTTTCCCACTAAACTATTGCAGATGGACAGATTTTTTTCCCTCTGGTTCCATTATAAGAGTAACACACATGTACCCCTATGTGCGTTAAATCACAAACAGAATGCTATAAAACTGGGGTGCCTAAAGGAAATATGTTCTCAGATAAAACAATCTTCATAAAAAATAACTTTGCTAGGAACTGGGGAGAAGTGAAGACATTTACTTCTACAATCTAATGCTAACTAGAAATCTGGTAATTTCAGCTTAATTCAGCTGCTAAAGAACCCCATAAGGACTTCTTTTAACTGTGAACTGCTGCAAAATAGAAAAAAGTGAAAGAAAACTTTTCAGAGAAGATCTCTCCTCTGCCTGCAGCTGATGCTTGTGTCAGGATTCAGGGAACATCTATCCACGGGCAGGGTCTGCCAGGGGACCAGAGCACTGGTTTAACTTTGAATGTGAAAAAGGTGACTGCCAGTGAGGTGGAATTTGATGAATCCTCAGAGATCTTGTGAATCACTGCAAACACTATTAGTCCAAAGCCCCTGCTTGTTCAGATCAGCCCACCCTCCCATTTGATCTCCTGTGGCAGGTGGATCACATGGCAGGTGTCTCCTCTAGAACAGCATGTCTCTCACTCATTTTGAGCAAAGATGTCAGAATTTAGCTCTGTTTCATCATCCACTGCTGGGAGAACATCTGTGACGCCCAGCTTAGACAAATAATAATCGTGGTAGCACATTATCATCACTAATATCTTCGCTGTTGTCGTGACTGGGAGCCCTAATCATGGAGCCAGTGCTGTGCAAACGGAATAAATGTGCTTAAGGGCTTTAAGGGAAATTTAACCACATACTTACTGGGAATATTAACTTAAAATTAAGCCAGCAAGTCCTCCAGTTGCACAAAAAATCTGAGGCCAATGGAAATATCTTCAAAAGGAACCTTTTCAAAACAATTTCTTTAATGCCAAACCGAAATAGAAAGCAGCATTCTGCCATTTCTCACAATCTGAATGAGCTCAAATGCAAGAACTCAAGGCTTTGCTAAAAACACAAATGAAAACTAGTAGTTGCAAAAACATAAACCAACCAGCACAAAAGACGAAGTAAATGAACATTTTAAAGAAACACAATCTAAACAACTTCAGGAATTATCTTTTAACAAAATATCTTTTGCTAGTAGATTCTAGAGGACAACCTTTTAAATGTTTCCCATGATAACATGAAAAATGCCCACTGCTGTTGGTGAATTATTGTTTGCCATGCATTTAACAGAAAAAATGTTTCCTTTACAAATGCTACAATTTGCTTTTAACACCAGTATAACCCATTATTAGTCATCAAAAAAATTGCTTTGGACTTCCCAGCAGTCTTAACTCTGTCTGCCTAGTGGTTCTATGTTATACCTATCAAATTTAAGTGCAAAAATATGCTTTTGGTATCCTCCTGCAGAAAGGGGGGAGGAAGAAAAGGTCTGAGGTCACAGCTGGAGGGGCTGTGTTGCATGCAAGTGAGTGTACTTGCAAATTTGTGCTGGGTCCACACACTGAGTCAACCCCAGTCTCATCATGGGATAAAACCACTAAGGCAGCTGCTGAGTTTCCTGAGGTATCTCCACTGGTGTAATGAGAAAGCCACGAGGAAAGCACATAAAGAATATCTATATTATGAATTATAAAGAGTAAATGCCATGGGAACTTCTGCTTCCCATATTTCCTAATAAATGAGCAGAGAAACATTTGAGATGAAAAGGCCACAAAGGCTTAAGAGGGATAATTTTTTTTTTTTTTTTAATAGACTTCATGAGCTGAACTGTGGAACTTGCTGCCTTATGCCACTGCTAGAGGAAATACAGCTGCCATAAGTTCATACACTTTTGAACAACTCTGTTATAGGAACTATGAAACTATCTATGATGTTGTGGTACTAAGAACAATTGTGTTTTGTTCTACAAGACATCAATTTTCAGAGTTCTGTAAAACATGGCATTGAGAAAAACAGGACTTTCACTCCACTAAAAATCTGATTTCATGTTTGCATCTTTTGTAGTCAGTTTCTGATTCTCTGGATATCAGTTGCTCAAGAAATACTGGTAATATTGACCCCAACCTGTTTGTCTTTCCTAGACAGGAACAATGCTGTATATCAGTTTTGAGGGAGCTACTACCTTCTCCTAATTTAGCATTTCTTGCCCACACTTTCTCGAGTCACCACAGAAAACATGGCAAAATAAATGAAACTGTAATAGCTGGCTGTGGGCTCTGCAGTATCCTCCCAGTCACATTATCGTGACATTAATGCCTCACAGCTATCACAAATAAATATGTGGGACATACCCACATGTTTATGATTTTCAGCGTGGAACAGACACCGGCTGTGGGTGATTTCCAGCTGAACAGTTTAGGTTTCACAGAATTACTCCGAAGGTGCTAACCTGTTCCTTCCCCGTGATGAAGCAGTACCCCCTGGGCCCATACACATCTGTTCATATCCTGCAGCCATTCTTCCCCTATACTGATCCTGTCTGGGAAACGCATATCCTGATTCCTTTTCCAAACAACCACGTTCTTACTAATTGAAAAGAAAGGAAGAAAATAGGGAAGATCAATCAATTGGACACACATCAGGACACACAAGCAGTATCTGCACTTCTGAGCTCTGCCATTACCTACTACATAATTGCATCTATGCTAGTCTTTTCTAAATCAGCTGCTTAACAAATTAGTGGAGAAGAACAGCAAGAAATTCAAGGGACTGTAATAGTCTTATATCTGGGAAAAAAAAGAAGATGAAAGAATATGGGTTTTTCTGAGCAGCAACTTAAATGACCGAATCAGTCTTCCTTCTCTTAGTCGTCTGTAATCTGCCAAGGAGTCACAAAGTTCAGACATAAGAGCATGCTGGGTTAAACCATTTGTTGTCCCTGTATTTCATCCTGTTTCCAACAAGCACCCTCTAATTCACATGGAACCTTTTAGCAAACTCTAATTTCATTATTGTCTAAAACATTCCCAGTGATTTTTGCAAGGCTCACTCTCCCAGAGAAATGACCTCTGGAGGACAAGCCATTGGTGGACATCTCCTCATAAAGGATTCCTCAAATCCTCTGGTGGGAAGAGAATGCCACTTGAGATTAATTGCAAAATAAACTCCTACGGACCTGAGAGGCTTCCAGAGAACACAGGGTCGACACTACCCTGCAGCAACTTGGGTTTACTTGAAACTTCTCTGCTCCACTGCTCATGCTCTCACAAGAATGACTCACGTGCAGGATTCACCACCTTCTGTGACAGTGGACCTAAGGAACTCTGCTAAGACCATTGTCCTTGGAATCAAAAATACCTAAAGACTGATAAAGTGCTTTCTGCCTTCTGTTCCTTGCTCCTTTCTAAGCCACCACCTTCCTCTCTCTGATGCCAAAGCAACACATTGCAGTGTGGCCCAGCATAGCATTTTTTTTTCCTGTATTTTGGGTTGTGGGGGTTTTTTTTGTAGTCCACAAGACAGCCTAATGAAGGGAGGCCCACATGAAAGAAAACTCAAGAGACTAAAATAATGAGTCTGGCTCAGAAGGGCAAGAAACATTTTTACAAATCACAGCCAGCTTGCTAGCCTTTGTGCAATGGTCTAAGTTGTGATATATGATTTATTCATTTGTTTTTCTACTCATTTGCATTTCATATTACAAGAAATTTTTTTAAAAACCGGCAGAGCACTGATTTATTTCATGATGGATTTGCAGAAGACTTAATAAGCTCTTATTTTGTGCAGAAATCCAAAGACTGTGTCATTAAACAACCCTGGCTTGTTGAAGAGAAAACGCTTCAAACTCTTAGCCCTAGGACAGACACGCACATCCTAAAAGACTGCATCTTGAACCCAGTTCTCCTCTTATCCTGCATCTGAACTGCACGCAGGATCACGCTAGCTGATTTCTGGAGCATTTTTAGCAGGCTTTGAAGGCCTGGAAATGCTCTGCGTGTTTCGCGTTTCACACGAGCGACGCCTGCGAGCGCCGGGGCCGGCGAGCCCCGGGCAGGCTCAGTGTCAGACCGCCCTCTCACGGCAAGCGCCGGGGCGGGAGCCCAGAAGGATGCCAGGGATGGTCTCTGACACCGAGCACATGTAGGCATCAGCACATGCAGCCGGGACCTTCCAAATTTCAAGGTGGAAGCAGCTTTTACGCTCTGGCTTCTCCGCCAGAGCTTCCTCACCGTCTGCGCATTGCACCAGAGTTCTGCTGCCTTTTTGTGCTTCTGCACTCAGCAGAATTTGGCACTGGGGCTGGATTATCTATCCCTCCTTCTGCACTCTGGGTCTGTAAATTCTGGCCTCGTCAAAGCACTGCGATGAATAGCCTTAATAGCCTTGTATCTGTCATGGTTTGAAGCAGCCCTCTAGGGCACTGCAGCAGTGCAGAGCAGTATCCTACCTGCCCTCATCTATCCCTTATCCTTTCCATTCCCACCTTACCCCACCTCCCCATATCTATCAGGGAGGACTAATACAGAGTGAATTCTGTTAGTCCCAGACAAAGCAAGAGAAAATAGCACTGCTGGGACAGTATAAAAGAGATGCAATTCAGAGCAGAATCTGTATCCTCAGCTGCACGTTAAAGAATATCATGACTGAAAAAAACTACACAAATTCAATCACTTTTGCTCCATGTTGGGATTTAAGTCCTAGAACACCGAACACAGATCAGCACTGATTTTAAACAGTAACAGATACGTATGTCACAGTTGTTTTGTTGCTTGTTGTATAGAAAACTGTATTACACAGAGGACAAAGCATATCACACAAAGGATTGGACAGCAGCTGCATCTGCAACTTCAAAAGATGAATAGAAACAGACCTAATTTTTCATAAGGACACCAAGTAATCATTTTTTTGGGACAAAATGTAGTACAAAACTAGGCTCAGGGTGCCGTAATTGATGCCTGAGTGATGTAGGAATTATTATAGTAATTTTTCGTACTATTATTTAACATACGATAACTGTTCTGAAATGCTGCACCCTGCCTGAGTTGTTGCCATTTTTAAGGTTCACACTCACAAAGAAGCTAAACTGACAGTGCCTAGCCCATAGGCATGTCCTTACGAACCCTACTACAAAGTCAGACAATATACTCCAAGGGAAATCCATGTATTTCTATTTGTTGCTGCAAAGCAGGATGGGCTGGCAACTGTACAGGCAGAACCCCAAAGCCTTTCCATCCCTGCTGCGTGTGGATGAGCATGGAAAAAACCCCAGGGTTGACAGTATGATGATTTGGGCATTAATTTTACAATAAGAAGGATTTCTTTTGCACTGTCATTGCAATACTTCTTTGCTGCTAGATGACCTTTTGCTTGTTCTTGTACCCAGAGAGATACTCTGGTAGCAGCTGAAATGAAAGAGGAAAGGGAAAGGAAGGGGAAGGGGAAGGGGAAGGGGAAGGGGAAGGGGAAGGGGAAGGGGAAGGGGAAGGGGAAGGGGAAGGGGAAGGGGAAGGGGAAGGGGAAGGGGAAGGGGAAGGGGAAGGGGAAGGGGAAGGGGAAGGGGAAGGGGAAGGGGAAGGGGAAGGGGAAGGGGAAGGGGAAGGGGAAGGGGAAGGGGAAGGGGAAGGGGAAGGGGAAGGGGAAGGGGAAGGGAACTTACCTTGTGTTGTCCCGTCCAGTCCCATGAGACATTTCATTGCCCTGATGATTTGCTCTGCTACGGGGGGACACATAGATGTGGCGTACACAGCACTGTGAGAATGAGTTCGTAAAAAGTCCACAAGGTCCTTACACAAGCAAAACAAAGCATGAATGAGCTTTGAGCTGGCCAGACAGCAGATCTCCCTGTTAACTACTGCAGGAGTGGGAATGTGCAAAAGGAAGAGGACGTTTCACCACGTCCTCTTGGCTGCCACTGTTCATACATGGCCTCAAGAAACATCAGGCAGGTGCAAATGCTTTACCATGTAAGCGGGGCAATTACAGCTGAAACAAAAGTCTGGAATAGAATAATGTTTACTTCTGAGCTAAAGGAGCCAAAATAATTTCAAGACCAATGAACAGCTGCACTTAAAATAATGCTGCTGAGTTCCTCTCTGGTAATGAAACAAAGGCTATATGACATCAGTAAAGGTCCTCTGCCACATGACTTAGCCCAGGAAAAGCAACCTGACTGGGATCTTTGTCTATAAGCACATAAATTTGCCATCAAAACTTTCAATCAGTGTGGCAGGGACAGTCATGTCAAAGTTGGTATAATTGCTTTAACATTTTCTAAGAACACATAACTAAGAACCCAATCTGCCCTCTTAGAAAAACTATTGATATACTGAGGGCATGCCTAAAACACCAGTAACTCTCCTGAATCCAGGCATGCAGTAGAAATTCAAATCTTACTAAGATCATCATTGCTATAACAACTTATATCTCCTAGTGCAAAGTATCAGAGTAACAGTTACCACACTAGAAGCTGAGCGCATGTTAGTGAGAAAGGCTTAAAAATTTACTTTGATAAAAAAATGCCATCAGAGAAAACAATCCATGAGAGTAACACAAATCAGTACCAAAATACTGTATGAGTCTAGGCAGTAGCTCCAGTGCTGAGGATAAAGATTTACCTAACCTTACACAGGTTGTGCATGGCCATTTTGCAATTGTATTCCTGAGGGTTTGGTTAAAAGCTAGGAAGGCTTCTGGGCTCCAGCTGATGCAGAATAAACAGCGCCACTGTGAGTTTTTGGCTGCAGAAAGGAACCTAAGTGGGTGAATGGGTGAGCAGCCTTCCAAGGCTGAGAAGCCTGAGGCTAAGCTTAGTGATACACATAGGCATGAAAAGAGTGACCTGTTTTCACTTAAAAAAGCTCCCAAGGATTAGAGGATAAATTACATGGGACCACTTTTCACAGGTCTAATCTTTGTATACTTTCTGGCTACATTACCCACATTGTCTTTGGTAAGAAATAAACGTACAGACACAAATTCAGGAAGCCAGGGAAACAAAGAAAATTGATTCTTGATATATTATGACACTTGGTTTTAAGATCTCCAGGGGCAAACCCAAAAAAGACAGTAAGAAATACACAGTTTATACTTTCTTATAGCCCTTTTATTCTACTGTAGGGCTGCCCTCATTAATGTTATCCTGACAACAACCATATGGGCTGTCTAAACAGGCTTCCCACTCATTCAGCAGACTGCTTAAAAAATACATTCAGCTGGGTATGAAAAGAGAAAATAATCAGCAACCATTTGATCTCTCTGTCAAGCAACAAAACCAATGACATTTCACAATGGTGCTGATTATGCTTTCTCTTCTACACCCCCACTTAAAGCAAGCTCAGCTCTGCTTTTTGTTGACATCTGTTGTTGGCAAGAGATTGTTTTGTTAATGTACATGGAGCAACTGAGGACACAGAATTTACTATTGCAAAAGGCCCCCAGTAACCTTTTTCTCCATTTTCCTAAGAAATGCAACTATGTCAATCCACAACTCTAGGAATTTTATTATCAGTGGATGAAATTGTGGTTTAAATCACTCAATATTGCCCCACACACTGTTTACAAATGTGAAACAAAGTAACGAGCAATCTGCATGCAAATTAATGTAGGGAAGTATATTAGCCAACCACAACATGTCCAGACATTTCCAAGACAAACAACAATCATCAGGGTGGCACAGAATAACCCAACTCAAGCAAATTACATAATATGAACATGAGACAAAAATAAGAAAGTCTGGCTGTTTGATGTGCATTTTGGGATCCAGGCAAAGACGATGCTAACTTTAGAACAGCGGTCATGTTAAGCAGTCTGCTCAAAAAGATACTGAAATACATCACACCCTTGATGTGAAGCTGTCCCTGATTTCCTTTTACCTTTTTGCCAGCTATGTATCCCCCGGCTGCGCCGAAGCTCTTTGTGAACGTTCCCATCAGCACGTCAACGTCACCGGGGCTCATCCCGAAGTATTCCACGACTCCTCGGCCCGTCGCTCCCACCGCGCCGATGCTGTGAGCCTCGTCCAAGTAGAGGTAGGCTTTGTATTTGTTCTTCAAGGAGACTATCTCTGGCAGGCGCACGATGGACCCCTCCATGCTGCACATGGAGAGAATCAGGGGTGAGCAACAAGCCCTGGGCTCCTTCCCATACTGGCAGAAAATACAGCCATTCATTGCCTTATTCCACCAAAGTTCCTCTGGAATCTCGATTTTTACTCACAAGCCAAAGAAAACTCGCAACACATTCCCACTTGCAGGCGAGTACAAAATGGTTAAACAGTTTTAGAATTCAAACGTGCAAAACCAGTCAGAAAGTCTTTGAATGTTTGCAAATTGTCAATATGTCAGAGGAGAAAAGGAAAGGTGTAAAGCAAGGTGGAGATACTTACCCCAAGCAGCACCTTACAGTTCATTTCTACAAAACAAATACCATAAAGAACTTCTGTAATTCAGTCTGGTCCTTGCTTACTTCATCGTCAGCTACTGTGGCAATATTTGGGCATAACAGCTCTAGAGCAAATCCATCTGGTGCAGAGGAGTTGGGTCCAACATACACTGGAGGTGGGCCATGTGAAACCCACAGCTGGTGCCATAAACTCTAAGCATTCCCAGTCTTCACAGAATCAGGGATTAAAACAGGCAGCTGAAATCCAGTCTTGCCAATTTTTGCTTCGATATGTACTTTTTAGGAAATGTAGCCTGCTACCTAATAATCAAAAGGAAAAAAAAGTTTCCATTCCTTTTCTTTTTACTTTCTTACAGCCACACAGAAAAACAAAATATTTGGAACTGGCACAGGTTGCCCAGAGAGGCTGTGGATGCCCCATACCTGGCAATGTTCTAAGCCAGGCTGGATGGTGCTCTGAACCAGGTGCACTAAACCTGGTTTAGTGGAAGATGCCCCTGTGCATGGCAGGGGGGGTTGGGACAAGATGAGCTTTCAGGTCCCTTCCAACCCAAACCATTCCATGATTCTGTGATTAATGGTGCACTGAGATTTATAGGAATGAGAAGAGATAGTAAATCTTTTGCACTGCTGGCAGTCATGTCAGTAAATGAGAAGGCACGGAGGAGGTGTCCAGCAAAATGAAAGCTCAGGGAGATAAATAATAAATGCTCTCTGATCCCATAAAGATGACACGTCCAGAATATTGCTGTGAAGACTTGTGTCTTGAAAATCTTTCTGAGATGACTACAGCTATGCTTGGATATGCTCAAATGCACTCGGTATTCATTTCATAATGAGTTATTTGTGTTGTATTCATTTCATAATGAGTTATTTGTGTTCTCTTCCACTAGCTCTAGTAAGCAGGTCTATAAAAGCCAAAAACTTCCTATCAAACACAAAGTCAGTGTGCCATGTGCCAGGGCTCTGTGCCTAAGGCCCACAGCTAAGGTGCAAAAGCAATGAGTTTCAGATGACCAGAAACATGGACTTTGGTCCCAAATAATGAGAGAGAAGTGCAATCAACAGCACCTTAAAGGCTTTTGGATACCGGACCAATGGCTTTCACAGGCTGCCTTGTTGCCACCCACTTTACTTGTACTGTGCAGCTGGAAGCTTGGCACCACAAAAGGAGCACGATGTGCTTTTAGCACTTGGGAAATTTCTGACAGTTTTAGTCCTTCTTCATCCTTTGGTCTCCTGAGTAAGCTTGGAAACTGATTTGAAGGAGACCTGCCCAAAGGCAAGTCTCCATTAGTGTAACAGCATGGGGGAGTAGCCATGGACAAGGGCTGCCTGTGCTGTTCACACTGGGAGGTTCGGAGAGCCGGGCTGCGTGTGCCTGGAGGCGTATTTTTGGCTGTTGGTGACTGCTGGCAGATCTTGTCTTTCTGTCTTGCCCAGCCATAAAAGAGGCAGCTGTGGGACTGTGTGTTGGCAACAAGGTCCCTTGCAGCAAAGAAGGGTGGGCTTGTGCTGCACTGGGGACTGGGCTTTCTCACTTTTCCCAAAGGGCACTTGGCAGCTGGGGGAGAAGCAACTTCAACCACCACAGCTATTTTCCTGGTGAATACAAGGAAAAGAGCCCACAGTCCTCACACGGCCCAGAGTCAAAGCATTAGTCAGCTAAAATGACCCTGAGCCCCTGGGGGTGCTTGGACGTGCACCGTCGTACGTGCTGGGCTTGGCAGCCCTCAGCTGTGTCTGCTCTCTGCAGGGAGAGCCAAGGAGCACCTCTGCAAACTGCAGCGCCCCCCTCCACTTCCAGCCATGCCTGGGCACACCAGCCAGGCAGAGGAGGACAATAACAGCTTTTCCACATTTGCACGGTCATCTTTAGGCTTAGTGGCTCACAGAGATTCAGGCAGGAGAGACAGCATTCAACTTCAAAAGGAGTAAAAAATGGTAAGGTAAAAATGCTGTGTTTTTGTGTGATGGAAGGAAAGTTGTGCTGAATCCCAGAATACATGGAGCTGGTACATGGCTGATGCAAGATTTAACCCTTTAGGAGATTTAATGAAAACTTTTCTTTTTCATATGAGTAGGAGATTTCTCTTGGAACTCTAAGCTGCTTAGCAGAACAAGGTACTTGTATTCGGTTTCAGTTTTGATCTGCTCTTGGAAGATGCTGGCTGACATAAATGCAATAGTTGACAGAGTTCCTAATGTGGCCTTGAAGTGTCTATGGAACAGATAAAGTGCTGCTGGAGTTGTGTACATGTTCTGTGCTGCCATTCCAACAGGAGTCAGCCCTCCTGATAGCTGAGATGAGAACTGTTTTGCTGCTTGCTGTGGTCTTGGTCTCCCTTTTGACCCTGGGAGATGGTTAGTGATATGCACACCACTCTGTCTAGAGCTGCTTCAAGACAAAGCTCACTTCACATAACCCCCTGGGCAGTGCAAATGGAAAGTTTACTGAATCCTTCAGTAAATGTTGATGACAAGTGGGCTTAAACCAAAGAGCCAGAAGTGAACTGTACTGGTTCTGTCTCACTCTGGCTGGGCCACTTAGCTTTGTGTACAAATGTACTGATGTGTTTCCAGATCTGCTCAAGCACACAGAACATATAAAACCCCCACCCCAGATGCAGATGAGCTAAAGCTGGCTCTGCCCAGGCCGGGAGATCTCATCACGTGGTGTGACATCCTGTCTTGTAGCACCAATTCCTAGCTTGGTGGCAGGGATGCAAAGCTTCCAGACTGCAGCTGATCCTTCATCTCCCTTGTGTGGTGGACAGGCACAAAAACTTGGGTTAGTACACACTCAGTTTGAACGCGCTTCCAGATGTGAGCAGAGAATCCCAAATTTTTAGGACACTCCAGTTTGCAGCCTGATTCAATCCCCATCAAACTGATGTTCTTCCCGATGCAGCTGATGAATTGTGGACCCGGGTGCTTTGAGAAGGGAGGTGTGTGCTTGTGATGGTCACTTCACTTGGAACACAGGCTCCCTCTTGACATAATACTGATGGTTTTTTGCCCAGTTTATCTTGAAACTTCTCGGGAAAAGAGGTTTTCACATTCTACTACGGTACCACAGTTTCCTATTTTATTTTTCTCTCAGGAAAACTAATTTACAAATATTTCACTTCTTATCTACTTTATCTCTAAACGTGCCCTAGAGTACCACTATCTTTTCAACATTTGAAGAGTTTATCTGTTCCCCTTTCAAGCTAGTTTGTAATTGGGAAAATGCCTCCTTTCCTGGCCTGCTGCTCACAAGACATATATATTCCACCTTAAGAGTTACTTTAGGTACTGTTTTCTTACATAAACCTTGTACATTCATACAATCTCTGTTTCGTAGAGCAATAATTTCAAGGAAATCTTTCAACTCTGCCCCCAACTACAACTCCATCTCAACACTAAAATGATAAAAATGTTAACCTTTAATGCTGGTCTTTGGCCAAAGACATTAATTGTTACCTCATTCCTTTCTGGAAGTCCAGTCACTTAATCCCAGGAAATAAAAAATAACCCTGCTAAATTTCCTACACTATTGGCATTGAATCCCAAGGAACTTCTAATGCACATGAAAAGGCATTGGACAACATCTAACTGATCAGAGCTATTTTCTTAGCTGGAAGGGAAAATACACAAATTAAATTAAAAGTAAGGAAAAAACAAATGAAAACCAATCTGTTTCGATCAATTTCTGATGCCCCATAAGTTCTGCCCTGGGCCTTGGCCTATCTGACTCCTAAGTAAATACGCATGGAAGAGAGCAGAAGCCCACCACAAACCATGTAAGAACACAGTAACTGATTAATCCTGAACTGGAAGTGGTAGAAGCCAAGGAAAACATTAGCTGGAGTTCAAATAATAAAAATATGATTTAGCAAGTCAGTTTAACTTGTGCCCTGGTCACTGCCAAAAGTTGTTCATGCTTTTTGGAGTCGAGATTGATGGCTAGATGGTCTCTCTGTTTGGAACACAAATTGAATACATTTGCTCCTGGGCTGGTCCAAGTTAAGAACCAGCTTTCACTAGGAGTTACATTTACTTTTGATTATTTTATTTTTCTTTTGAAGATAATAGAGACATTAAAAAGCAAACAAACATATACTTAATGCTATTTATTTGACATGTAGCTTGAGTGCTTCCCAAGTCGAGGGGCCAATTCTGCCTTCAGTTGTAACCAAGCAAAATCTGTGGTTTATGGTTTCAAACACCAGCGAGATTTCCAGAAATGCTCATGTTGGCTAACAATGACCCTTTTCAAATTTTGCCAGCTGCTAAGTCTAGCTTATGCACAGTGTAAACACTTTAAGATATTCCTAATGGAAACAGAAGGCAAATTTCTTTCCATACCATAAACTTCACCATACTAAGACTATGGTGTCCCATATAACAATATTTTTTTAAAGAAGGAAAGCTTAGTGTTTTCTTTTACATCTCTGGAAAAAGCATTCCTGTAAAAATTTGCCAAGCCAAACTTGCAAATCAAGATATTATAACTTGGAGAATGGCTCTGACCAAGTTATTTAAATTCTATATTTGCTGTCCCTGAAGCATAACTTAAGGAAAAAAATAAAAACCAGTATTAACTACTGTAAGAAGAATACATTAACTATACTCTAAATCCTCTTAAACCCTCTTGATGAATGTTAGTTTGGCATTTGGCAGATCCTCAAGAAAACTATCATTAGCCAATATGGGGCTGGAAAAGTTTAGTCTTTCAAAAACCCTGGGCCGAGAAAGGAAAGTACATACACACGAAAAGAGTAAGAGTATTTCTACTCTGTCCTCCTCCAGCTTAGACTATTAGAGAGCTGAGCTTTGTTTTTCTTTTATTTTATGCCTTTCAGAAGCACTCAGGGCATGAGTGGTCTTAACATTATTCAGCCTTTATGGAGCTGAAGGACCTTTATGGTTCCTTTTAGTAGGTACTCTGAGGTTTAACATGCTTTTATTTTGTATTCCAGCAGAAGGTTCTTTGAACTTTGGAAAATTAAATCTCGTTTGAGAATGAACTGCAAAACGACAGGAAAAGAAAACTCTACACCAAACATAAATCTGGAAATATAAGTCCGTACAGTTAAATAGCTGTCAGTAGATTTGTCCCACTGCTTGGCCTGATCCATGCCTCTGTGTTACCAGTCTGCCTTCTTGTTCCCTAGTGGTCAATATTCAGGGTAAAGGATTTAAAAGTGAACAAAGCTCAGCAGCTGGAGCCTTTTCTGCCAGCGTTGTGACCAATGGGAACATTTGTCAGTAAAATGTTGGTGGTCCACTTAATTTCTGCGTGATCAAAGTCCTTAAATCCGAGCTTTCTTTTAGTAGTGCCAAGCGATGTTTATTTGTAGTTTTGCTCTGTTTATTCTGGTTGAAAGGACACGTTCAGCCTGCTTTGGATCAGCTGATCTGCTGCCGACCTGCTTCACCTCGGAGTGACAGGTGTTTAGATAAGGACCGATTTGGTCCCCTTGCAGATGGAAAACATTAGGCAAAAAGAAAGCACTGACAGCTACGAAGCTGTGATGACATGAGATCATGAAAGATTTCTTCCAAAAGAAAAAGCTAATTGGCTAAGCTGTGCCAGCATTTTGCAGTGAAATGGCATGAGAGAGTGCCCATCCATACTGGCTGTATTTCAGCAACACGATACAATCCCGACATATAAAGTTCTAATGCCACTTTTATAAACCCTGCCATGTTCTGTGAATGAGTGATTCTGGTTTCCTTCTCTCTGGTAGCCTTGCCTAGATCCCTGCAAACCCTCCTACTGTCCAAACCCCTGCTTCTTCAGCCCTTCCTGCCCTTCCCTGCCCCAGCTCCCCCTCCATGAGCTCCCTGGCTGCCTTCCCAATGTCCTTCTGCATGTCACTGCCAGGATGAAGCCCAGGATGGTGGGCATGGCTGGTGCCACTGCTTTGCTCTTCCACTCAGTGACTGTTTGTCTTTCTGGCTGGGTGCAAACTGCACCCCACGAGTGAACCGTAGCTATCTGACTGAGGTGCTCCATAATTACATTGCATTATTGATGCTGCTGTTATCAGATGGATTCCCAAAGGCGCTCCTCTCATTCGAATTCCTTCAGGGATTAGGGCTAGTAGTCTTGTCTTGCTCTCACTACTTCTCCCATTCAACTGTGATCTGCTAAATCAACATTCAGAGCAATGTACAGGATCTAGTTGGAGCTACAGGATACAAGGTTCAGGCTGTCATAACAGAAACCAACCTATTTATGAGATCACAGAATGTTATTGGAACTTCCACTCTCATTAAGATTTTCCTCAAATACCTAGAGTCAGAGTTTGCCCCACTCAATTCATCATTCTGTCCTCAGAAATGATAGAATACTCATCTTTCTACAACACAAACCTGTAAATGCCCTCCACGAGGATGATGATTTTTCTCCATGCTCTGTGGGTGCGAGGCTGTCCATATATTATTGCATCTCTCAGCAACTTCTCGAGGCTCTGCATATCTTTATTTAAAAATAAGAAAAAGGGGGAAGGAAAAACATTAACAAAGATTTTTCTCAAGAACTTTCAATTTTCTCTTGGGTGTTTTTTTTCTTATACAGAAAAAGACAACATTAAAAAAAAAAGTCCTAAAGATAAACTTCCTTTAATAGTAGCCAAGACCCAACAATTCCTTTCATTGTTGTGAATGCAATTTAGTGACAAGAAGAGTTATAAAAAGCTTCCAGTTATGCACCTGATCTGGGAAACTTCTGGAGATACTCGGCATACATTTATATTTAAGGGCAAAAGGGAATCCCTTTGCTTCAGTACTGAGGCTAACTGCCAGTAGTTCTGTGTAGGGGCTGCTGATATTCATAATTTATCAAGGCTTGAGTAGTGAGTTTTGCTTGATTTCCAATCACAAGCTCATGAACAGGAAGCAAATCTTCAGCAAAAGTTGCGTGAAGCACATCAGGATGGCAGCAAGAGAAGTCTTGTCCTTCTCAAGAAGGAAAGCAAGTGCAAGGTTGCTGATGAGAGAGGAAGAGACAGGTAGATTCAAGCACATGGCATGGATACAGTAATTTGGTGCCTAAATGCTTGGCACTGCTGGGACTTCAGTATAAGGAGGCTTGGAACAAGGTTATGATCCTTAGCTGCTTCCTTAAGGGCTGAGTGTGGGTCATCTAAAAAAATTCTTGAAGGAAAGCCATTGAAATTTTGAAAAAGATGGAAGAAGCAAGAAAAAATACCACAGAAATCAGGGTCAGGCCAAATGTGACTCTCAATGCACCAGCATTACGGTGTCTCTAGTGAATGGACACTCTTCAAAATGAATTATTCTGTACTTTTCAAGAATCCAGACCGGCATTTCAAAATGTTTCCAAGAACACTCTACAGAGCCTCATAATACCCAAGAAATACAACAGATCAGCTCAGACTGTGGGCTGAGAAAACCAATGGCATTTTTTCACAATATTAACCCCATTTGCTTCAGCAACATGTCTTAACACAGTATATACAACCTTCCACAACAGCCCAAAGTGAATGTGTAAAATGAATTGTCCCCAGAAAAATAAAATACACCCTAGAAATATTAATAATAACCCATTGTCTGGTTTCTGCCCGAGGGCAGTGGGGCCATTTGCACATTAATTGCCCATTGTGAGTAACCTGTGCCCTGAGAGATGGCCAGGTTGTGACCTGAACCCTTCCACATCCTGATGTCTCACCTCTTCCTAGCAACATTCAGCGATGCTGGTGGAAGGTAAAGGTGTCAGCAACGAAGCTGCCACTCTGCACCTGACCCCGCAAGTCCCTGCTGTAGTCTACAAAGCACGAAACAGGCACGGACAGTATCTGCTGCCCCCTGTTTCAGTGGTGCAATGGCCTGCACAGCTCAGTGAGCTCCGAGATGGAAACGCTGCTAGGAATGATGCGATGCAGACAGCACACCTTCCACTAGATGGCAACCAAGGAAATAAAAATTCTTCGGTGCTTTATAAGGGAAAGTTATAACCAAGCTGAGCATTTGCAGCTGCTCACGTTCTCTTTTGTTTCGAATAGATAATATTTAGAACTCCTCTTAAAGGGCTCCCTCAGGATGACAGAGAGCTCACAGTAAAATTTGGACACCCCCTTTTCTCCACCAAATTATTCTCTACTGATGTCACTGTCATCTAAATCCTTTTGGGACCTTTGAAACCCTCTTCTGGGTCACACAGGGTTTTTCAATTCAGTGTTCTGTCTATGTGTCAGTCCAGATTGGCTCTTGACTTCAGAAAAGTCATTCTGCCTCTGAGCTAGAAGCATGGCTTGAAGATTCAGTTGTTTAGCACATTCACATGAAAAGAAAAAAAAGGAAAGAGAAGATGAAGTGAAATGTATGTAATTCTGTTTTAAAAAATACATGGCTGTGAATAGGTCCTCTGTCCAAACTTCTGTGGAACACGAGACCACAGACTGGGGAGAACCTCTCCATGGGAAGAGTTTCCCTTTTTTCCCCCTATTTACACATCATATAGTCCTGCTGGAATACAGGCTAAGAACATGTCTGTTTGCAGGATCAAGGCTATCTCACTTGCTTTTTGATGTCTCATTCTGAAAAACACGTATGTGTGACCCTTTCTGAAGCCTGTAATAGTCAACACGTAATTTGCTCAGGTGCAAATGAATATTACTGACCTATTAACTCTGTGCCTCCTTTGGAAAGGGGAAATAGGCAGAAAGAAATATCTGTAACCTTTAGTATTCCCCACAAAAAAGGCTGCTTCTGTTCTTCAAGGTGAAAACAAAGTGCTCCATGTGCTTATGCTTAAGCTTTTCAGGATGTGGGACATACTGAATGGCAGGAAAAACAACAGTGCAACCCCAGGTGACTTTCAGATACCGAATTATTTACCCATTAAATATAGTTACATTGAGAGACATTAGGGCATCAAGATGATGAGCTGCACGAGTCCATCTTGAATAACCAGTTATAGAGAAAATAACAGTCCCTCCTTGTTTGACCATCACCAGCCCAGGGCTTTCAGTGGCAATGGCCAACAACCGCTCACCGGCCCAGGAGGTGGTGTTAAGAATGTGACTTAATTAATGAGCCAAAGCACACCCAAATCTATCCACGTTTCACTTTCCAGCTTTTTCTTATAGCATATTACCCAGATAGGGAGGATAAAGTTTCCTAAGAGGGGACAGTGGAGCTATCAGTGGGCTGGTGGACTTGCATAATGCTTGTTTGGGATCGCTCACAGCTGCTTCAAGAGTAATACCAAGCACACAAAGTGCCAGTGGGCTGGAGCGAGTCTGGACCTGGGCAAGGCAGCGTGTCATGCTGCCTCCAGTGCAGGTGGGACAGCAGGCTCCTGGAGGGAGCACAGACACGGCGTCTCCACCCCTCATCCTTACACTGTAATGCTGGGGATGTCATCACCATTCCTCTGCGTGGGCTGGAAACCTCCCGTGTGTCAGCTGAATCTTGTTTAATTAAAATAAACAAGCTGCCACTACTCTCGTCACATTCTTCTTTTTGCTTTGCGCTCGTAACTCTGATTTTGAGGTTCTCCTCTCTTCTCTTTTGCACCTTCATGCGAGCTGGTGCAGACCCTGTGGCTACACACCAATATCTTTGTTTGGAACATGGGAGTGGTGCTGGCTGCAGCCACAGAAACAGCCTGAGACTCCCCTCCCTGCCCCTCAATAAATACCAATCTCTCTGGCAGTAAAGGGCAGTGGCTCAAGAAAGCTGCCTGTCCACACCTGGGGAGTCAGATGTGGCTCTCTCCCAGCAGAGAGGGCAGGCGCAGACACGGCGCGCAGGGAGCAGGACAGACCTGTCTCCTTGCCCTGGTGGCGTCTGCATGTGTCACAGGAATCACACCCAGCTGCAGCAGGCTGCAGTCCACCTATCTGGGCAACAATCTTGTCTCTGATAGCGGCCAGAGGCTGCCAGGAGCACAAAACCTTCGTGGGTAACGCGACTTTCACGCTGCTCTGTAATAGCTGTAACACTGCCCTCCCTTCTGAAATTCAAGGGTACCTACACACCTGGAAAAAAATTAAAAATTAAGGGACCATCCTGTGCTAAGCCACCACAGACTCTCTGGGTTTTTCCACCAAAGAGATCTCTTTCTAATTTTTACCTATTTATTTATCTCTTTCATTTCCCCCCTATTTTATTTGTTTAATTAGTCACACTTAATTTTCCGCTTTTCTTTTTTTTCCCTTTCTTTCCTTCTTTTTAGCTAGAGAATATATTAGCTCTGAAAGGTGGAGGCCTTCTGCCATCTAGGAGTTCCTTCAGTATGAACTACAACTCTTCCATGTAGCTGTGAATTCTCTTTAAGGTGTCCTCATGGAACTTGTATCTGAACTCCACAGCAGTAATTTGACTGATAAGACTGAGAAACGCCAGAGTTGGATAAACATCAATTCACAATTGCTGTCCAAGCTGGGAACTGCATTTTGTATGGCAACCTGGACGGCTCACACCTGCATCACACACTTGTCATCAACCAGTTGATCTGTGATAAATGAAAAAAATCCCTTTCTACTTTCCCAGCATTGAGAAGGTGCATAAGGAGGAGCTAGGAATGTATTGCCCTGATCCCCATTCCAGATGCAGATTCAAACACCAGGTTACGGGCTGGATTTTCACCTAACCAACATGCCTGATTGTGCTTTGCAATTCCCTGCCTTCCTCATAGGATCACTTGTTCTGACTGCTTGGTGAAATGCCCCTGCAGTGGAGAGAGCTGGAAATATTTTTTCCCCAAGCTCCATACCTTGTCACAACATTTCCATGGACTGTTCATGCAATTGCCAATCTAAACCTGAAAACGGGACTGCAATTGAGCTGCTTGATGCTACATGAATAAAAGGTAGTAGAATTAGAAAGAATAAACAAATCCTAAGCCTTGTATGGTGCCTTCTTTTACAGGGTGCCAAGGACAGAAATCACTTGGATGTAGTTGGTCCATAACACCCTCATCTGTTCACTGAAGGAACACCTGATACCAGTACAAGACCCCTTATAAAAGAGGTGAGAGAAACCCCTTGATAAAATCACAGCTTATTAATGGTTAAATATTTGGTTTTGCTTTTCAGGTTTTATTGGAAAGGTCAAGGATTTTTGGCTAATACTTAACCAGATAAAGGACAGAGGTCCTGAAAAGGAGTTTTTTAAATGCATGGTGTTCTTAAAAGATTGCCTTAGAGATAAAAAATAAAAAGGGGGGGGGAGAAGAGCCAAAAACCTACAGGTGCTAAGTCAATCTCTCCCTGAGTCAGGAAGTGAAAATATCTGAGTTTAGCCCCCATTTAGCTGAAGGACCCCCAAGCCTGTCACTTGGGGAAGGTGGAAGAGACTCCCTGGAGCCCTGGTGGTCCTGGCAAAAAAACTAACCAAGGCGAGGCCACTACTGCCCCAGTGGTGGGGAGATGTTTTGGCCTCCCACCTTCTCCCACCACGCACTGGCTGTTGCACCGTGCTGCTGCTGCATTCCAGTGCAGCAATGCAGCTCTCTCCTGCCCTCCCAGACAAATCACTGCCTGGGAAATGGGAATCCCAGTGGTGTCCACACCACAGCAGGGCAGACAAAAGGCAGGTGCTTCGTGGGCAAGTCAGAATGATTTTAGTCTACTAAAACACTATTGCATACATTTAGGACTGCTTAGACCCTAAAACAAAATTAGAAAAAAAAATTAAAATCCCCATGACCTTTCATTCAGAGCAGGGGCTGAACTTTGCTGCTTGCACCCACAAAACCCCACAAATGCCTGACACAGAAAAACTCCCTTAAAGGCCAAAACTCATTTACCAATCCTGCTATGCCCTTAGCAGGGTGAAAACTAGAGACAGTGCAGTGGGACCCCACAGGAAGGGAAGGTCCTGTTCAGCAGTTTTTAGTTATTGGGCTAAGATGGAATATTCTCTTACATTTCTCTCACACAGATGACCTCTAGGTGTGTGTGCCTGTGCATTTCTCTCAGCCAGACCTGTAAATTCCTGTCTGTTTACAAGGAAGGGATTGTTCACTGGCAAGCAGGATGCAGGGCACATTCCTACATTCAAATAAAAACAAAATAGGTCCACAGCACATTTTTGTTCTA
This sequence comes from Prinia subflava, assembly GCF_021018805.1. NCBI lineage: Eukaryota > Metazoa > Chordata > Aves > Passeriformes > Cisticolidae > Prinia > Prinia subflava. Next base: position 108,304,513 of record NC_086248.1, on the reverse strand, counting down.
TTATTCACTTTAAGGCTTGAAAACCTTCTCATACACCCATGCAATGTTTTTGTCAAAAAGGAAGGACATCCGGGTGCCTTTTATTTCACCTAGGAAAAGCATGGAGGTCTAGGGGTTTTGTCTGTTCTAGAAAAACTATTCAGATTTTTTATGGAAAGTGTAACGTCTAAGAGAGCTACTCACTTATTGAAATAGAACCTCATTAACTTTTGCAAGAATAAGAACTACATTATACATAATTAATGTAATATGTAGAGATTCTTGTCTTACAAATGAAATAATTCTCTATTAATAATAATAATGTCATTTTGAAAGATGACAAATCAGTCCTCTACTACAGATTTCATGCTTTGAAATAAAGTAACAGTTTTACAAAATTAGCTACAGCACAGCCTTTGAAAGATGAAGGTATTTCATAGCAAGTGTGAAATGGTAGATTTTACTCTCTTTTCTCTGAAATAATTTTTTCACAGAGCAAAGTTTTAATTTACTGTCAGTGCAAACGAAGCTGGTTAGGTATCAGGATCTGGGGAGGAGAATGAGATATTGAGAGATGGTTAGAGACTGAATTCCTTAAAGTGAGCACGACAGCTCCAGGTCATATCTTCTGAGCTGAGAGTCATACACTCCTCAGACTGGAATGTCTTCTGAAATGATGTGGGAAGGGACACAAGGCAGCTGGACTGCACGCAGCATAGGTGGGTGGAGAGGCTGAGAACATTTGGATTTGGGTAGTAAGAGGTCAGCCTGCAAGATGTGATGTCACCTGATTGAGTGGGATAAGGAACAACCAAGGAAAAGCTGAGAAAAGACTGGTGTGGCAACTATGCTTAGTATATCCAGATTTGTGGGAGTGGACCAAGTTGGGGTATGCTCCAGGTTAATCAATGAATAATTAATTCTGCAAAATATTTGTGTTCAGATGGTCTTTAATCCTTGAATGATCTTCAGAAATTATTTCTGGCCCAAATTATGAATTATTACAACATTATTAATTATAACAACATCTTATATTAGAACTATAGTGTGCTTTTCATTCCAACTCATCCTTAGGCCTTTTACAGCATATGCATAATTCATTTTTGCTCCCCTTGGGGCTGAACATAACACTTAATAAAGAGAAGGGACTGTATTAGCCATTAAGAAAGTTAATCAGACCACTCTTCTGACTTCTCACCACTTCACTAGCTTCTAAACCTTTCTTGCAATCACTGCCTGGTGGCAGCAGTGAGGATGGAAAAGGGAATTGCAATGGGGTATAAGGGAAAAGAACAAGCTCTTGTCATCAAAGGCAGCCCCAATATCTCTGACAGTAACCACAGCAGCATTAACTAAATAAAAGTTAAAGAGCATCAGCATTTTAGAAGATAACTGTACAATTGCAAAGTTAATGTGTGATTTCTATACTAAAATTCTTTTTCAAAGAATATTTGGGATGATGCTGTTGGTATAACCATCTGCATCTTTGCTATCAGATCCCCGGTAATTCAGAATAATCATTTCAAAGGAATGCCATTTGTTAAGGTAATTCTGGTTTCACTGAACCTGCTGGAAACAGAGGCATGGTTTTGTAACTGTGTTTCTACTGTTTGGGCTACAATGACAATAACAATAAAACTTTTGTGGCAACACACAGTCATTCAGCAAGTCAAAAAGACACAATAGCAATTATTGCACTATTGATTTTTCCCATCAGAAACCACTCATAATATTAAACAGTTGATCCTCCTGCCCGGACAAAAGTATCATCTGGGAACTGGACAGCAAAGCAAGCATTCAAAAAAATCATTCTTGCCTTTGAGGTGTGAATAACTCTGCCTCTAAATTTTTCCAACTTCAATACTCACTATTATGCTTGAAGATTCTAATAGTGGCCCCCGAGAGCCTGGCACCAAGAACGAGAGAAGTGTGGTTCAACTCATCACTTAGAATGAGGCAGCCCTGTGGAGAAGGAGTACAGTGAGCATCTGCCTGAGCTGGGAGGCTGCTGACCCCTGGGTGTGTGTGTGCCAGCATGCACATGTGCCTAGGACAGAGCATTGCACCAATTTAGCTCAAAGGATTAAATATGAAATGAATTTTTGTGCCACGTTCTGAAGGTGCTGGGGTGCACTGCAAAGGCAGGCTGAACCTGTGTACAGCCCATTTTGAGTTGTAAGGGAAATGCAGCCACCACCCCACACATAAAGGCTGTGTGACAGTGGTGTAAGGAGGAGTAACACTGAGGCTGGACTGGCATCAGCACTTTGGGCTGCAAAAATGAGAGCAGGAGAGACTGATGCCTTCTGTGTCCCACCTCCACTAAGATGTGAGTGAAGTTTAGGAACCAGAGTCTTTCTCTGGTAAATGCATATAGAGCTGACCTGTAGTACACTTTTTATTAATTAACTCCGTTGAAAACTCATTTTGTTTTTAGAAACGAAAATAGAAATATGGGAGAAGTAAATTTGTCTATTGTATTAGCAAGGGGCAGGACTCACAATTGAAATTCAAGCCTGAACCCTTGTTTAGCTCTGCTTTCTATTAAACATGTTTTGCTGTGATTAATTACCCAAAGGGCAACACATAATTAAGTAAAAACTTATTCTGGAATCATAGATGAGGCCTAAGTTGAGAGATACCCAAACAACCTCCCTAGAGACTGGTTTGCAGAACTAACAGTAAGTGTAGATGCAGCTTGACAAGAAAATGCAGCAGCTAGGCTTAATTATAGAGGATAACATAGGAGTAATACTCTCAAACTTAGGGTAGTTGAATAATATTTGTAATAAATGTAATATATATAAATAATATATAATAATATATAATAATATATACCGAATTTTCAAATATATATATACACATATATATTTTAAAAATACACACAGTAATATTTTTATTTCTGCCACTTATATCTAAATATCCCATTTCTGGAGAGGAGGTCCCTTCAGCACCAAGTAAGAACCCAAGTTTTGTGACATGATCACAGGTTTAGAACTGCATTTGCTGCCAGCTTCCCTAACAGGGCTGGCTGGAGCTCTGTTCCCCAGTAGTGCTAAGCACTGTGCTTTTCCTTTTTTCAGAGTGTTGTAAAAACTATCCGAATCATCATCTTTCACCACAGGCAGCTGGGCAAAATCTCGGCAAGTAGCCTAAATACTTTATGCCACAACACCTGGACATGGGATTCAACATTTGGATACTTTTTAGGGAGAAGGAACTTCATGTTTGGTGGGTTCTCTCAACTATGGCTTGACCAGTGGGGGAGTGAGGGATGCCATATTTATGCTCTACTCCCCATTCTTGCAGGAATTCGTTCAGAGCCTTGGAAATGTTCAGAGCTGTACCACTGATGCTCAAGCAGGTGTTAGGTATATGTGATAGCAGCACTCAGTGATGAGAAAGGAGCATGTTTAAAGTCACAAGGTCATCAGCTTTATGACTCACACATTCCTGATTCTGATTTGTTCCTCGACCAAGCCCTTCCCTGCACTCACTGAAAGCCCAGAATGCTGCAGCAGCGTTAAAGCAATTAATAGAAGATTGTCCTAGGTGTTCCTGAAGGAAGTACTCACCTTTCCAACAAGGGCTGGAATATTCATGGAGTTAGTTGCGAAGCCCATGCCGAACACCATAGCATCTTCCACGCCAAGGAACGTGGCCACAAGTTTCTCTAGCTCTATGTGTTTGTCCAGGGTGCCTGCAAAAGTAAAGTGAGTATTGAATCTCGTTAAACTGTGAGAGTTGTTGTGACACAAAACACACAAAGGAACAGGCCAGAAGCGTGTCATTAAGCTGCCTATGTGACAGTAAGTTCTAATGAGGGTTTTCCACTTGTATCCTGTGCATGTGGGCTGGTGCAAGAGGTGCAAAGCAGCTGTGACTAATGCTAGCAAATGCTGCTGCTGTTGGGGCAGCAGAGCAGTTGCTATGGGAAAAAGCTTCCTTTTCCCACAATAACTTTTGACACAGTTGATTCTGAGGTCTAATTTTTTGTCTTTTTCTCTCCCTGCAATGAGGACAAAAATACCTCCTTTTTGCAGGAAATGTGGGACCAACATTTTAGGGGTTATTGAGTGCTCTCCAGATGTGAAAACAAAAATGGGTGACAACAAAATTTGTCTTCTTTTTATTGCCTGCCTATATACACGTATAAAATTCTTAATTAGGATTTTATATGGATAGACAAACAAAAGCATTCTCCATATTTTTCTGCTTTGGAAAGTAAAAGCTATTCCATTCCCCATAACTGATGATAACTCTGCTCTTTCTTTCCTCTCAACAGCAAACATAAATGATAATGCAACACTAGAGACCCTTCTTTATTGCATGCTGATTATCTAATATTAGTGCTTGAAGTCTCCAAACAAGTAAGGTGCTCCAACCATCCAACAAAAGCAGTATCCTTCCTGCCCAGCTCACAGTGGAGGGCAAAATACAAAAGGCAAACAAGCAAAAGAGTGGTGTTAAGAGACTGAGATAACAGATAGCTTTGAACAGTAAGGAATCATCTCAACTTGCCAGCTCTCTAGTCTTTGGTTGCCTGGCTGTGCATTGCAGGGACCAAGGCAGAAGGAACTCTTACAGGATGATCTGTGGGGAAGAAAAGAGAGTGGCCTGTGGATTCTGACAGAGCATTTCCCTTATGAGTAAGGCTGTAATCAGAGAACAGAAGAAAAAAAATAGGCAAGTGAGAATGTTACCTCACTCGCCCTGCACAAGCTGAGGGCACAATAATATAAAGTGAATTACAATGGATGGAACAAGAAAGCTGTGTTCACTGAGATGGACAAAGGGCAGATGAATGGAGGAACACAGAAGCTTGGCCAGAGTGTCTCAACAAGAATGATGAGTCAGGAAGATGATCTTACCTTCATCAGTGAGCAGAGCTCATTAAAAAAAATCACAGTTTCAGCAACAGCAGTAAGCCAGCTGGTTACAGTGAAGTAGTGTTTTTGTTACTTTTTCTCATTAAATATCTAATGCAAGAACGACATCCATTTGGAAATAGAATGTGACAAATATCTATCATGCAGGCAGGTAGCCCTCCAGCAGTCAGAAGATGAGGAGCAAGGATCATGTGGCTTCTTGAAAAACCTGGATTACATGGACAGTAAAGAACAGCAGTATTGCTGAGATTTTGCCAGAGCTTTCATGTGTTGTGCTGGACCTGAGCCTACTCCAGCAGAGCTTCAAGAGTGCCTCTGCACTCCTGGTATCACACTGCATGTACCAGCAGCTGGGCTGTCTCTGTGCTCTGAGAATTAGCTAATGTGACACAGAAAATGTAACTCCACTATGTGTGAGCTGAGTCTGTGTGAAGCTCTTTGAGGATGGCCATTTTTTGAATTTGTACATCCCAAGACACACCAGGGTATGAGCTGGCTCTAAATACAGTCACTGTTTAGTACTCCGGTTCCACGAAATACAGAACAGTGTTTCAGAGCTGAGCTGCTCACTGGAAATGTGGGTGAGAATCTGTCCTAAGGTGTGAGCCCAGGAGGACTCAGCAGGTATTTCTGTGGTTAGTTCTGTATTTTTTGCAAATTGGACCCAGCTCTTCAGCCTGGTTACAGCACTCCTGGACAACTAAGAGTTCCAGCAGGATCAGCTGCCTTGGTGTTCCCAGCAGATGTTATTTTGTCGCTCGAGGGCTATCGGCACACAAAAAGAAGACGAAGCCTGAAGTGGAAGCTCGAAGCCAAGCACACTGTGGTCACAGCTTGAATTAGAAGGTTTGTGAAAGCATGAGAACACAGGCAGTGTGTGCTTTGCAAGGCAGGCATTTTAAAGCATGACACAATTGTCGCTGACTCTTCCAGGGGTAAGTCTGACACCACTGGGGTGGAGTTAAATTGCTTTTTGGGGTTGCATCACACGTTTTCTGTTTTTACAAACAGGAAAATCCTGACTCAATACAGACTGTTCTGTTAAAACTCCTATTAGATGACCCACAAAGGAACAGTACATTTTTAATTGATTTTGTCATGGTGAAGAATGACTCATTCTGAAAGTGGCTGATTCCTACTTATTATTTACTAATCCTAAGAGCAAATGCAGATGATATTGTACATCACTGCTGCCTACAAATCCTGGAACACAAACTGAAATTTGTTAGCAAAACAAAATCCTGAATGACAAGGATTTGCAAAATGAGCCCTGGTTTTGAATCATGTTAATTACTGTGGCAGTACTGCTGGAGATAGGCAAGGTGTTGCAGAATGCCAGTACTGCCAGTGGGAGGTTCATGACAGCTGTATACATTGAACAGAGTTGAAAAAGCATATAATTATGCAATTATTTAATCATATCAGGAGGTATCTCTACACAGGCTGTCCTTGTACATAGTATAGATGGCATCAGTCCTATCACCTCTCTCCACTGGATGAAACAATGGGTCAGACAGGGGATGAGGCTTGTCCACTAGCACTCCCAGCTGTCACAGCCACCACCACGACAAGCACAAACAGCACGACCAGACAGTTGCAAATCTGATCCAAAGGAACTGCCATAAGCGGAAACACCTCAGCATCTCAAGCTACATAACAAAGGCAGTAATTACACAGCTCTTCATTAAATACAGCCTTAGAGCTGTCAAGTGAGGTTATCCTGGCCCTTAAAATGTTTTGTATTGTACTAGATTCCAGACCAGTATCATAATCTGATGAATGAAAAGTGATATTACTAGATATATCTTTTTAATACACTGTATACACAGATACTTTCTATGCTTGCCCTCCAAACAGACATTAGAATTTCCCCACTGACTGATTACAGCTTGGCTTGACCCAACAAATGAGGAAAAAACTGAACAATGTACACCAAAGCACCAGGAGATTTAAGATGAAAAAAAGGAAAGGTGTGTCTTTAAGAGACAAAATTAAATCCTTTTGAAATCCTTTTTCTTCCCTACTGAACAGCTGCATGTAATACAATACAGCAGGAGTCACTGTGATCCAAGACCATACAGATCTTGGATCTGTATCATATCAAGGTCTTGGATCAAGATCATATCAAAAGTGGACTTTCACAATGGGAACCACCTCCACAGATTCCCACACTTCTCACAGCAAATCCTCTCCTTTTCAAAATCTGATGACCCAGTTCCCTCCATTAACGTTCCACTGCACTCTGGTGACAGGGAACATGAAGCACACTGTGCTTGGACGGGCTTTTTCACAGACTTACCCATGCTCTTGGGCTGAAAGTCACTGCCAGACTACTAGACAGATAAAGCTGGAAAAAATGGACTTCCCATGATCCATAGAGTCATTATTTAGTTTGACATTTTCAGCTTGGTCAAGAGGGTTTATGCCACTGGTCAGCCTGCCCAATTCAGTCTTTCAGGTTCTTATACACTAAATGACACAGAACTGCCAACAATGGCAAGAGTGTCCTGTAACAGAATTTTCTGTTTGGAATTCCAAGGCCCAAAGAAGACAGGGAAATGCCTGCTCGCCTCAGATTAAACAAAAGCTGGAAGAGCAAACTGATACAAGCAACAAGCCCTTGAAAGAAAAAAGAGCAGCTGGGAACCCTGTGCATCCCTGACGTGACTCACCAAGGTGAGTGAGAACCATCACACCACAAAAATGAGGGTTTGTCAGCAGCATCCTTGGGAGGGTGGGGAGCAGAACGAATCACCTGAACTTCCTTGTCACATCTGAAACCTGAGGTCATAAACTCACTCTGGTAAGATGCTTGTCAGAGATGAAAAAAATCGGTATTATTGAAAGACAGAGACACTTTTACAAAAGCAAGATTGGATGAGTAATTAATAGCAAGATGAAGAAACTGAAGCTGTGCAAATGATAATTTTTCTTTACACCGTGCTACCAGAGCAGATGATGCAGATGGTATCACTGTCCCACAGAGCCACTAGCAGAGGAAAGCCTCAACTCATAGAATGAGACATGTTGGGAAGAGAGGGAGAGCAGCACACAGTAACATTATGCAGTTGCCTCATTTAACACTGTGTGTGCAGAAAGAGTCCCAAAATAAGGAGGTTTTGATGAATCACTTGGTACAAAGGAAATGCTCAAGTTTTTTCAGCATTGCTACCAACTGACAGGGCTTTCATACCACAAAGATGCCGTGGGTGTCACAGATCCAATAACGTGCCTTAGTGATTCTCAGGAGAAAAGTAGACTAGTTTTAACAAAACTTTCAGTTGAATTTAGATCTTCTGGTTTTTTTGTTTTTTTTTTTTTTTTTTGCCTTTAGGAAAACATAAGGTTAAAAATTTCCGGTTTAAATCCAGCTTCCTCATGCCAAAGCCTGCATCTAAAGTATCTAAATATCTGCATGCAGATAACATCATATATCAGTGATATTTTAGATATTAAACAAGTCACACAACCCTTAATTCCTACAGATGACTTCGATTCCACCTGCTAGAAGACAGACTATCCTGACTATTAATCTTGCATTGCACAGCATACTTTTGCAATGGTGAAATAAAAGGAACAAACCTGACCCAATGATTATAAATTGATCGTAAGGTGGATTAGTTATTTATGACAGGGTAGGCACAAAAAGGAAAAGGATGTTAGTGGACGTGACAAAAGAGAATTCTTTGCATAAACTGTTTCCTAATTTATACCATACCCTATCAGATAATAGGTTAGATTATGAAATATGTGTATATATACAACATATATATATATACATGCACACAACTTCTCAGTTTTGTGTCTCTATTTCTCCTTAAGATCCCACTTGGAAACTGTAAATTATGGGAAAATCAGTTCTTTATCTCTTTCTCCAAACTGAAAAATGAAACATTTATTCTTGTTCGTACAGTATTATGTTTAAAATGAGCCCTGGACCTAATTAAAGTTTTGAAGTAGTATAAAAGAAAGAATGGCCAAATACTTATTTTTATCTTCTTGAAATGCTGCTAGAAATTCACATTAGGCCTTAAAACTCAGTGGAAGGAGGTGAATGGGATTGAGCTACTTTTGTATATTAAATGCTGGCACAGATTTTCAGATTTGCTTTTTAGGAATGAGATCACAATCAAGTGTAAAAAAAATCCTCAAACCAAGAAAAAGCCCCAAAAGTGAGTGCAAGTTAGGTGCTAAAGGGTAATCTCCTAACATGCCCTCCAGAGTGAATCACCCTGCAAGTGTTCTGTGCAGGCTCCATCTTGTCTTTTGGTCCAAGGCATAATGACAGGAGAAGGATTTCAAAAGGCAGGAATCCTGCCTGGCTGCCTAACCAGCACTAATGACACGTTTGCCGTGGTTACTCACGGATGTCATCTCCGTGAGGAATACTGGGGAGCTAGAAAAACAGAGTGTTGGAAGTGCTGGCTGTCCCTGTGACAGTCCTGTCACCAGCCTGGCCCTAGGAGCGCTCACAGCACGATAATCTGCCTTATCTTAAAAAAAAAAAAAAGTGTGACTTTGCTCATTTTGTTATCATCTGCAAACAGGAAACTGATCTGCATGTTTCCTCAATAATTCTCAGTCACATTGCTTAGAAAAGGCTGACCATAAATATTGAACAACAGGATGGGCTCAGAAAAAAGGCTTTGAATCTGCCTTTAACAGTGGCCAACTCCCACTGCAGCCATTAAAATACATTGATATCCAAGGGAAAAAGGACTTCACCTTCAAGTGGTCATTCTTTCATATTTTTCATTATATGGAGGGAACACTTGCTATTTCATACTTATGTAGGCTCCTATTTGCTGGCAGTTTTATTAAGCTAAAAATAACACTTTTGAGAGAAAAAATAAAATACATAAACCAGATATTTTGGGGGGGCAGCTTACATGAGATGCCCAAACATCCCCAACACTCCAGTTAGCTGAACAGTTGGTGTCCAGTTACTCATGGAATCACAGAATGAATCACAGAATAGTCTGTGCTGGAAGGAACCTCAAAGATCATCTCATTCCAATGCCCTCGCTTTGGACAGGGAGGGACATGGACACCTTTCACTGGATCAGGTTGCTCCAAGCCCCACCCAGCCTGTCCTTGAACACTTCTAGTAATGGGCATCCACAGCTTCTCTGGACAAGCTGTTCCAGCACCTCACCACCCTCACAGGGAAGAACCTCTTCCTGATATTTAATCTGACCCTGCTCTCTGTCAGTTTGAAGCCATTTCCTCTTACCTTGTCACTCCACACCCTTGTAAAAAATCCCTCTCAAGCTCTCATGTAGCCACATAGAAGTACTGGATGGCTACTTAAATCCTTCAGCATTCGAGAACTATTTTCTCAGACCCAACATTTATTCTTAAAAACCAAAACTTCCTACTTCTTTTTATGTCCCAGTTGGTTTCTTGATGTATAATAAACAAGGCAAAGAAATAAAGAAAAAAATGACTTTTTCCTGAACCTACAGGAGCGACTGCTGCTGGCAAAAGCGGTTTTAATTTAAATAACACCCCTGGTCAATTTAGTCAGATATGGTAGGTGCAGATCTCTCTGTATCCTCTCTTGGCACGTCTCGGAGTTAATAAGGACACCCTGAACCAGGAACAGTTTGGGCATTTCTAATAACCATGACTGAGCTCTCCTCTGCACACATGGCTAGCGTCCCTTGGAACACAAGGGAGGGTGAAGTTCTGGCACCTGCAGCCTGAGCTCCTCAGGTCTGGCAGCCTCCAGCCTTTAGGGGAAAACCTTCTATCACCTTCACACAATGCCCTGTACGTCTGGTAGTGGGAAAGGCAATGGACAGTCAGCCCTGACCACTCCTCCACATCACACATTTTGTTGACAATTTCTATGATTCCTCCCCTCAGGCTCTTTATTTGAGACAGATGCCAGGCATTTGTGACAGCTGATGACACCAAGCTCAGTAGTTCTTCATCTGTCTGAGGCCTTTGATGATCCCTGTGGCCCTTCTCCCACACTTTCCAGTTCTGCTAAACACTTTTGAGCAGACCTGAACAGAGTACTCAAGACAGCAGCTTCATGCAGTAGCATCCTGAGGCTCTATGGTTGGCTTTCTGTGTACTTTCTAGTAATTTCTAGTGTTTGATTGGCTTTCTGATCATGGAACAGCAAGTTCATCGTTCCATGAATGTACCAGTTAGAACTTCAAGATCTGACTCTTAAGGGATAATAACTAGCTTGGTCTTAAAAAGGGAAGTATTTCACATTGAAAGTCCCACAAAACACTCAGAAACGTGCCTTAAATGACAAAACGTGCCTTTTGTTGTAGTAAGAAAGTAATTTATTATTATTATTATTATTATTATAATTAAAAAGAGCACAGAATTAAAAACGGAGTGGAAAGCCTTAAATCTTTTTATGGGGGATAAGTCTAGGAAGGTCAGCCACTATTTTCATCAGTTTTAATCCTGTTCTAAGAGGAAACTGCCTGCAACAGCATTCTGACATGACAGCATTGTATAACCTTCTCCACAGCCTCCACAGTTTTAGGAGGAGGAGTGTAGGCAGAAGACCATCAAGGACAATTTTACCATCATGCATTCTTTCAAACATCACTCACATTTCTTTTATTTGTGTCTTCTTTGTTTTGCCCTCTCTCTGAAATCTTCTGAAAGTAGTGGAATGATATTCTCAAAAAGAGAGCTACCACTGCTTAGAGAGATATCTCAGTAAAAATTGAACATGCCAGACACTGAAATGCACACAAGCAGAGCTTGTACTTCCAAAGTCAATTAGCTTGAAAATATAAATATGTTCAAGTGGTCTCTTGGATTAGAACCCTACAGGGATTTACAGTCTTGGCTCTTGCAGCTCACTGCACTTTTACTTCAAAACACTTCAGCTCCACACACAATAACAACAGAAGTTCTGAAATGTGATCTGCCCAGAAACAAACTCATCCTGTTCTTTCTATCTAAGATGAAGATGAGAAATGATAATTTAAAAAGTTCAGGTGTTTCATTCAGACCCTTCCCTGTCTCGTTCTTTGATTTATTTAACTCAGAATTTTTCTTTTGGGCTGTGATGAGCATGGAGCACAAGAACATAAAGGAGCAAGGGAAGGGGGGGCTGAATACAAACAGGAGGATGCTTTCCTTAGGTTGTTCATGCAGATCTTGGTGACAGATGGGCTCTAAAGAGCCAGCACCAAGGAAGGAGCCACTGCTCAGCCCTGCCCTGTGGAGCCACCTCTCTCCATGGAGCACACAAACACAGGCCCTCTGTCACCTGCCCAGGATAAATTATTGTGACTGCTGATTGATGCCAGTTAAATTAGGCCTGAACACCCTGCCTTCCCTTCTTGATAACTTGATGTCCAAGCTGCTCTCCAAGATCCACTCCTAAAATCCACTTCACAAGGCTTTCAGGATGTTTATCTGTAGCCCATTCTTGCACTGTGAATGGTCTTGATGCAGCTCATGGGACTGTATGTTGTGAAGGAAATTAGAATGATCTAAAACCTTGCTCAATCAGTCAAGACAGCTTTGAGTACAGCACAGGAGTTCAGATGAAGAGAAAATCCTAGAAATCTCTACCCATCGGCTCTCAAATAGACTAGATGAAGTTACCTAGTAAGATTTTTAATATTTGAGCATAGAATCAATCTTTTAATAAGTTGACTTGGTGGTTGGTATGGGTTTTCTTTTTTTTAAATATATCTTCCATTAAAAAAAATCACCAAAAGCTCCAGAAAAGGGAACACCAGCCACAATCTTATATGTCCTGCAAACAACTTGAAATGTTCCTAGGTAAAATAGAACCTGGGAGAAAAAAAGAGAAAGCTTCCTTCAATACCTTAAAGGACTAGCAATGGTGACAGCTTTCAAGCATGCAATTCAGGTTAAATAATATATTGGAGTCACCAGATGGGTCACCTAGAAAAGGAAAGTAGGGTCAGTGTGTAAACCCTCCCTGTCACTGTGGTGTCACTGGTGCCACTGACATTATTATTATTGGCAAATCAAACCACAGTGACAAGATAAGAAGCAGGTGACAAGGTTTGCATTACTTTTTACTTCTGAAATGGAGACTTTAAATGAAAAACTAAATTAAATACAGTATTTTTTCTGTAAGAAAAAATGGAAGAACTGAGTTTACATTGAAGATAAAAAAGGGGTTTTTTTTTGGTTGCTGGATTAGAAAAAAGAAGTCTTATAGACTTCTCCATTCTGGAAAGCTTTTTTTTTTTTTTTAAATAGCTCCCAAGAAAGATAAAGCCTGAAGAGAAACCTCCCCTTGCATTTCTATGGCTTGAAACTGTTTTTTTAAATGAAATGTAAGATGACTGTACCATGAATACAAGGCTTTGTGTAAAAACAGAAAGCTGAAGGTAACACTGCATGCAGCCTACAAACTGACACAGCAGACAAATCATAAAGGACAGATAAACCAAAAAAGTCAGATGGAGCCTTCCTGAATTTATTTGCTAAAGGCAAACTAGAAATTTCTGTTTTGTGCCAGCAGTATCTCATAAAACATTCCAATGCATTCTTAGAACATGGGATTAAAAACATTATATAAAGGCTCATTTTATTAATCTGAAACCTGTGTGTGTGGTAACTTGTATAAATCTGTGATGCAGCTGAATTTGCCTCAGAAAAATTGTTGAAATCTCAATGTGTTTTTTACTTCTCTTTAAAAATAAGCCTGTTGCTTCCATCGTTAAAAGTCTCAGGCCAGTATATGACACATTTGGTTTTGCTTTTCCAAAAATCAGTATTGGTTTTCCTTATGAAAAAAGCCCTCATGTGAGAACAAACAAACACAGAATTTTTTATACTGTGAAACAAGTAATTGCTGATGTGATTAAAGTTCTCTAAGCATCCAATTCTTTCGAGACATCTGTGAGTAAAAAAGTGTAGTTACAGAGCCTTTGGTGTCCATCTCGCTGTTTACTCACCCATTTCTTGCCTGGTACTGCAGACTCCTGTCCCGTATTTTTCTAACTCTATGGTCACAGTTTTCAAGGCATTAACATCTGTTTCTGCAAAGCCGAGGTAGTTATAAGAACCCATATTGATTACATTCTTGATAGTCCTTCCTGTAAACCTATAATTAAAGCAAATTTTCAACAGCAGTGCAATTTTCCCTCCAATCCCAAATGAAAAGAAAAAATCATGAAACTTTCCCACCGTATGTTGTTCCAGAGTCAAATTCCTACCTGGGGATTTACAACCCTCACACTCTAGCAGCCCAGAAGTTTTTCTAGCCTTTCTCTTTTCCTAACTAAGAACTGCTTCATGGTCAGAGTGCTTTCTAGAAGCCACACTGTAGATGGCAATATACTGGCATGAGGTGAATAGCTGCTTTTATGGATTTAAATATACAAATAAACCTACGACTTTATCGAAGGAACAACGTACAGATATTAACTTTCAAACAAATTTTCAACTGCTTCCATTAAGTCGTCAGCGCTCTGATGATGGCTCTACATTCTCAATAAGCTCAAATATAGCCAACCTACTCATTGTCTATGCTGTGAATTCCCACAGCTGCGTAACTCAGCTGCAACACACCAAAACCTTCAAGCTAAAATCTGCTTAAAACCCACTGCCAAAGACTCACTATGAAGGCAAAAAGCCACACTCATGCAATGCAAGAAATTATGATTTAAAACCTAAGCAAAGGATAAAACAAATTTTGTTGTAATATTCTGAGTCCAGGTCTGCTGTTACAAATGGTGTGTGAACAGTCTTGTGCTGACAGCCAAACCCATCTGCAATCGAGTTGGAAATCTATTCTGCATTTCCAAACCAATACTCAGAAGGGTCAGATTGTCAGCACGGCGCTGATTGCAGAAAGAAACGCGCTGATGGATATTAGACAAGGATCTCAGCACAACTTTCTGTGCCTTGCAGAGGTGTCAGGAGGGTGCTCACGAAGCTGAGAGCAGCAGGGTGTGAGATAACTCACCTGAATGTCCAGTTGTAATCGTCTGTAACACGCTCCATGAGGTCAAACTGCGGCCCAGGGACGCTGCAAATGGGACGATTCCAGTTATCCCGTATTCTCAAATAGAGGTTTCGGGTGTAAAAGTTCTCAAAATCTTGATAAAGTGGCACAAAATCCTGGTTTGAAAACATGCACAGGGTTATGTTGCTGGGAAAAAATATCTGCTTCTATACCCAAGTCATTCCTATTAACAAGGAAAAACTGATTCATCAGTAAACAGAGCCACAGCAGCCACGTGTTCTTATGTCACTCACAACTCCAAACAGCAAATCTCTTACTATAATTCTTGTAAAACACAACATTGTATTTCCTAGAGGTTATTTTGTTTATTTCTGTTTTAAGATTGGGATTTTTTTTTTTTTGTTTCTTTTTTGGTTGGTCAAGGTTTTTTTGTGTGTGTGTTTATTTTTTTTTAATGGTCAACAAGTTGGTCTAACTCTCCCTATATATCCAGAAAGTTGGAAATGAAAAAAAAAAAAAATCAAGATTCTTTCACTTGAAGAAACCAGTTGCTTCAAATTGAGCATTTTCTATGTGAGGAGCAGATTGCAAAAAAGGAGGATAAACAACTCACTACATTTCATGAAATGCTGGATACATTAGACAAAAGCTAGTCCAACATATGTGATTTGGGCATTACTGGCCTAACATGGAGATGCAAACATCCAGTTAAGACTATTTTTTTTGGTTGAGATTTAATGTCTATCTATGGATTTTACTTGGAAATCAAACTTAAACAAAGCTTTACATGAAACAGCAATATATCCATGTTGGGCAGTGCATATAATAAACTGATAAAATAACATGGCATGAAGTTAACATATGTGGGAGAATTAAATAAACACATAATCCATGGTGAAGGACAAAAAAATTTAACTGGCACAACTGGAATCAACAAATGGCCAAAACATGAAGTGAATTGAAAGTGATATTCATTAAGTCATGCACGCATCTTTGAAAATCTAAAACAGGAAACCATTTCAGGAATTTTATTTGCAAGAGAAACAGTAAAACTGTTCATGTTCTTCCTTCATAATGCCAGGTGTTCCCATAAATGATAACTCAAACTGCACAGAGGAGGAGGAGCAACCAAAAATTCTAAACAAAGCTGGAAAGCAGTTGATCTTGCTAAGGTGCAAGTTTCACTAGGAACTATGTGTGATGAAAAAATTTTGGGAGTTACAAGAATTGTAACAAAATTAGGACTGCCTTGCTGTGCAAGACAGCATAAGACAGCCAGATGGGACAAAGGAAAATTGGGATTGAAGAGATTTGGAAAGATGATATATTTAACAATAAGGCATTTGTGATTTTTTTTTCCTGTGGATCTCTAATATACTGAGATTTTGTTTTGCTAAGAGTATCACGGCACTCTTAGAGCGAGGTGAACACGTCCCTGGGTAAAAATGACGATTTTACATAAATGTAGGTACATAATCACACATGTGCATACAGCTCCCCTGCAGGGTGTGCCACTCCTCTCAGCCCTGTGCAACCCTCTGTAAAACGAAAGTTGTCTGCCTTGTCACTTCCACAAGCTGCTGTAAATCACTTGCAAGCAGGGGAAAAGCTCAGCTGTGGATACATGATGACTTTTTCATACATACTTTTTGTTGTTCTCTCTCCGCAGCAATGTTACGTTTTTCTAGTCCCCAGGCTCTCATAAAATCTCGCAGGTAGCCAAATATTGTTCCCACTGCAAACCCCACGAAAGTAAAAACTGCAACATACATTGGTGCTTGCTCAAAGTGCTCAATAAATGTTTTTTTGTAGAGAGTTCCGTTTGATACTCCATTCTTCTGAAAAAAAAACCAGAACAGAAACTTGTGATTAATACATTTAATCTCATCAAAGCTTTGACCTTGGGGCAAATCTTTTTCTCTAATTAGGAGGGACATTTAGACCTCACACTGTGTCAGCTGAAGAAGAGGACCTCTAACACTGCAGTTGCTACTGACCACTACAAGCATCTCCATTTTCTCTCCTCTCATGTCCTCGGCTGCAGATGTGCTCAACACCACTCCCTTGTCTATTTTGAAACGTGAAACTTATGAAAGATTGGCAATGTATTATTGTGCAATTGGACAATTATTTCAGAGGTGATTAAATGGAAATCACAATACTCTGTCTCGCAAGACAGAGCTATAAAAAGGGAAGGGCAGCATTAAAAGCTCACCTACACTGTGCCTGACTGCTTCTGGAAGTCTTGTGTAAGCCATTGCAGCAACTAACCTATATAAAACAAATCCTGCCTAAAACAGGGCAGCTTTAGCATGATGTTCTCCAGGCCCGAGGAAGTATCCAAGGCAGTGATGATCCCTGCCATCTTCTATTTCTGTTCTGATTTCACAAATGCTTTGAATCCTATTTTCAGTCACGTCTCCCCTAATTTTAGGGGTACTTCAAAACAAAATAGAGGAGAGGAAAAAGTAAAGAAAGAAAAAGGAAGAAGACAAGCAGAAAGCCTTGCTTGTTGGAATTCGTGATCCCATTGTGAGCAAATTCTAGAAACTTACAACAGTGCGTGGGCAAAATATTTTGTCATTGAAATACACAAAGATTTCCATTTTCAAATTAAAGAAGCAAAGTTTTCCAGTTGTCATATTCAATGGGCTCATCAGATTATCCTTTGGAAGACTGGAAGTTCCCTTATTTCTGCACAACATGACAGCCTTTACAATTACTGTCTAGTACAGCCAACCTTCTAACTCACAATCAACTGCAATCCAGAAAAAAACAGTGCCCTGCTAAAGAAAACCAAACCAAACCAAAACCAAACAAACAAATACCCAAGACATATATTTTGACATATTATAAAACAAAGTTGCCAGCATATGAAGAAATGCCTTTAATACATTTCTGCCTGTGGGAAGGATGTACAAAAATGTAGATTACCTAATTATGTAATGTAGCAAGCTGAAATAGGCTATTCATATTAAGAACAATTGCCAATTCACTATACTTGTAAGGACAGAATAGTATTGATCTTCATATTGCATTAAAATATCTTTATCCTAAAAGGATTTTGATTTCTCTTGCATGGTCCAATTCTGGATTCCCCAATGGTTTTTTGGAAGAAAAAGAAACTAAAAAAAAAAAAAAAAAAAAAAAAAAAGAAAAAAAGAAAAAAAGAAAGAAAAGTGTTGTTTGGCACAAGAGTAAATAGAAAGGCTGTTAAAGAAATCCAAAAAAGAAAAAAAATGCTCGTTGGGCGGAACAGAAACACATTTAGACTTTGGAAGCACTGCCCTGCAAAGGAGAAAGAATGCAGGGCTGGCTCTCACCATGTGAGGGGACACCTTTGAAGAAATGCTACACTTGCACTCCCTACCTCAAGCTAATTGCTCTTTTAGGACAACCTATTTACCATGAAAGACATTTTATGAGGATGAGTTAAATGCATGGTCAAGTCAAATTTCACATGAGTCACAACAGCTGTGTGCACACAGCGATGAGATAAAGCAAATATTTTAGAAAGGATTAAACTCACTCCTATTACCTTACATTTGCCGTGGGCCAAGAGCATATTTATGGTCATCTGTGGAAATTCAAGTGGCATTTAGCTTGATGCTCTTGAATCAATTGGCATCAAGCTGAGATGATGTGGTAACGCACCTGAGCCCAGAGGAGAGAGTTACGATGTTTCTGTACATTGATTTTATTAAGAAACACTTTATTGCTGTAAACCTTACTGGTGAAGGAACAGGAAGGCTCCTATCAGACTTCTGCGCTGTAACATCCTTCCTCCACAATAAATCTCTGCTGTTGTGGAACTCTCATTTCAGCAGGTGCCACTTGATGCAGGGTATTTCACCAGGTAGCCACTGTCACCTTCCTTAACACAAACAGCTGGGAGGGACAAGCACAGGTCACGGTGACCCACACTCTGCAGGCTATGAAGGGCAAAACCCAAGAGCCTCCCAGCAGCTGGTGCAAGGCTGGGAGAATGAATTGAAACAACACAGTGACACCTTGCCTAAAAAATAAAGTGAGGAAAACAAAGAGCATTTCATCCATCCCTAGAGTCCCACAAAAAAAGTAAAGAGAGAGTCTCGAGAAAGAATAACCAAAACAAGTGGATTTGCTGCTTCTGGGGAGTGGGAGAGTGGCAGTGGGGATGTTTTTGTGCAGCATTTCTGATCCAAGCCTGGGGTATATGAGTGACTGACTGAACACCATGAGGGTGTTCAATTTCAGCCAATTTCTAAATTGGCTGAATTGGTCTGTGAAGCAATGACTGTCATTTTACTCTACATTACTGCTGACTTTTGCTATGTTATCAAAAAGTTTTACCTCAGAAGAAGGAGGTGGATTTGGAAACTGTGCCTTTGGAACAACAGCAATACAGTGGAGGGAGATGTAATTCAACTGCTGCTGGCACTGAAATCAAACACAGCAGATTTCCTACAAATGCCTGAAACAGTTCACAAATCATTAGTTACACCATTACACAGCAAGAGGATCTGCTGAATTGTGTCTTATTATCTGTAATAACACCTGCAGCAGACAGTACATTTTCTACTCCACACCTTCAACTGTAGCAATTGGTTCTAAAAATATATATATATTCTTCCAACTTTAGCAATTGGTGGCTTTAAGATTTTATGACTCTAAGGCTGTCTTATCACCTTTAACAGTCATCAGGGGGATAACTGTGAATGTGTTCATCATTATTGAACCTAAAAATGTTGGGAGAAATAAGTTGTGACTTTTGACAATTCATTTCATCTGTAAAAATGTGTTTCCTTTTTTATAATGAAATTACCTGACAGTGTCATGATGGTTTACTTCGACTGTTCTTGTCTGCTGTGCTTTCCTACTCAGCCAATTATGCAACTCGTAGTTTTCTATACCTAAACAAATTCTGCCTCTCCATTTGTCTCTTCCCAACCTAGAAGAATCTTAATCTATATAATTCTAGTCCAGTCTCCTTGTCCTTACATGGATTTAAACCTCAATAAATAAATCAAGAAATTCTATATTTTCATGCTCAACTTTCTCTTCGCTTTGCAAAAATAAAAAAAAACCATTTTGAGATGCAAAGGATGAGAATCAAAATTGCATACCCCTCTTGAGGACACAGTATACATCTGCAAATGATGCTTTGTTGTCTTTTCTATCGCTTTTTAAAGACTGTTAACATTCTATTTGCCTTCTTGCCACAGTTCACAGTTTCACCTCTTATGATTACATATATCCTTCCTCAGCTGCAAAAATACTGAATTTAGAGCAGACTGCTGTTTGTGCATTCTTGGGACCATTTTCCCTTCTAATTAATTCTTTGGTTTTTATTTAGTGACTTGCATTTTTTTCTGATCTTTTGTCAACATTATAGACACAACCAACAAGAAACTTCTGCACTGTTCCTTGTTCAGACCTAATATTTCAGCAACCTGAAGAATTCTGTATAGTCAACACATATTGTCACCCATTTCTCCTCACCCCTATTTCCACACCACCGATGAAAACATGAGAACACACGTCCAAAGAGTGATCCCTCGGGGACTCCATTCCCTGCATTACCCTTGTTGCCTTTTCAAAAATTGTTTATTTGTAACCCCTAATTTCTCTGGAAAAAACGGCAAGATAAGCAGCTGCCCAGAGTTACTCAGCAATTTTATCTTCGGCTTCCTTTAAAAATCTCGAGTAAATACCCCTTGTGATATGTTAATCCACAATTTACTGGCTTGTTTTAAAAATTCTGCTGGCATCTCAAATCAAAATAGTTTCTCAGTGGCCTGCCACACAGTAAGTTTACCTTCCCTTACCTTTGCCTTCCACAAAGGCAGGGAATCTCCTAGTGCAACACCGAGACACACATCACAGAAAGGCTACAGGTGAAATTCAAAGAGAATGGATGTTTCACCAAGGAGTTTTACAAGTCTAGGATTTCATCAACGTCTCCAAAACCAACAGCACAGTCAGGATATGCAACTTTTGAGTGCTGACCCTCTGCTTAGCTGGTTTCCAGGAAGATACTGCAGCAAGAGAATTTCTGGCAGCAAGATTTTGATGCCGAGGAAGTCAACAGGAGTGATGGCAACGAAGCAAAGTTAGTTTTAAATACAATACCTCTTGGATTCAATACCTCTTAGAGTCCCATTTTCTATAACTTACCCTAGTATTTCAAAACTCTCCCCTAATGAAGAGCCCCTTCAGAAATGCCTTCAGTTTTTCAAATGGAGAAATGAGCTCTTGACAACAAATCTCAGAGTGGTATTAGAATGGACATCAGTATAAAATACTGAATATAAGAGACACACAATTTTGACTGAAATAGCTTGCTCTAATAATAATGTAAACTCATCCTGAAGTCTATTAAACACAATTCTGGCAACGCCATTACAAGCAACAGTTACAAAATATATTTGCATTAGCAAAGAAAAAAAATGATAGCCATGCAATAGCATGAATAATACTTAAGTATTTTTTCACACTATCATTAAAATTAGGAGATAATTTTGCATTGCATTTAGGTCCTGCAGCCCTTGCAATTGTGCTAGTTGGCATGAGCCAGATTTGCATCAAGGGGAGAGTGAAGAATGGAACAGCACAGAGTGCCACAGTACCAAACCTGTGTGCTGGCCCTGAGTAACTCCCCAGCAAGGAGAAAACCTCGTGTGCTGGGTGAGTGGAGCTCCATCAAGGAAAGAGCCCCAAGAACCCATGTTTTCATTCAAGTCTGTTCTGCAGAGACAACAAGCTCTAATTAAATAGTCTCCTGCTGTTATGGCCATTTCCAATAGAGCAGCACTAGGTGCAGACAGGTCTATCCTTGACGTAAAACTACTGTGAGAACAAGAAAGTCTTTGTCTTTCAATATAAGTTCCCCGCCAGGAGTAGAATGTGATCCGGAGGTGAATGAAACTTTATGCATGTTTCTGGATCAGATTTTATCAAGTTGTTCTATATAGCCTATTAAAAAACAATGGAAGCTGAGTGACCTCCATAATGTTTCCCATACAGATATGTATATGAAGAGAGAGGTGTTGAAAACTGCGACCTGAGTGACAGCCACGTTTGCTCAATATCTGACAGACCTACAAGATGACAGTGAAATCTTAAGCAAATTAGGACAGTAAAAAGCTGATGGGACAACAGACATAATTGCTGATGCAACATCTGATTGTTTGCAGACAGTTTGGTTCTAAAGAGATGTTTCCTCCCCAGCATTTGAAAAGCATCTGGTACAGGACTCTAAATGTAGATGATTTTAGATGTCCTAGGATGTGTGAGCCAGCCACACAGGGAAGAATATAAATACCTTTATAAATATTAACACAAATGAGTGACAGGATCTACACAGGCCTGTAATCTTGGGGAGCAGAAGGTGAAGATGGTGTTTCCATCAGGATTCCATTTCAGCCAAGGGAAGGGTATGGCCCAGCTGAATCCCACTCAGCACTTGCCATGGGATAGTCACAACCTGAAGTGTCTGGATTGCAATTCTGTCTCCGGTAGATCATTGTCACCAGAGGACTGGGTCACAAGGAATAAAATCGTCATGTTCTGTGCAAACCCACCAGGGCACTGTCACAACTCCTGTATTTTCCCAAATCACTTAGACTCTGGAAGAATCTGGGTGATTGCATGCAGTTCCCAGGAGGAAAAAAAAGGGAAATTGAAATTATGAAAGCAGAAGTTGCCTGGAATCGAGATACTATTGACACAAATCTAGATTACTTCATACAGCTGCCCACTTACTGGCAATGATATCCTTCACTTTAAACGAGTGATTTCTTTTCTGTAACAACACATTTCAGATCTTATAGGCTCAAGTTTCTAAACCATAAGCCAAAAATGGCTACATGGGGAATTCATCGGTTACTGAATTATAAAAACAAGACCTAAATTAAAAATAGCTGTGAAACTTATAAGTCTAGAAGGTGCTAAAATGAAGGTTTAGCACCTCTTGCAACGTGACAAAGCCACAAGAAAGTGGCTACAACACAAGCTGCAAGTAGCAACCAAGCCAAAAAAGCTTTGGTTCTTATTAGTGTGCCTGCAGAACTCTTGTTTAGACTGATTATTGACTTCTACTGAAGTTTCAAGAAAAAATATACACCTGGTAGTAATACAATCAATAAGGACTAAGAGTAAAATCTCCAAGACAGTCCAAGAACCCTTAAAATATCTTAGGAAACCACGTACTCTTGAACTTGCAGAGATTTAGGGTTGAACAATTCAGAATCTCTAAAAAGTTCACTCCCTGTGAACAGTATTAAATGCTGCTTGTTCTGCTGCTTGAGGTTTGTTTGAAGGTTGGGTCTTCAGCACACTTTTCACAAGCACCAGGAAACAGCTTTTCATTTGTTAATGAACTAAAATCTAATTGCTGACCAAAAACTTGCAGCCTCTCGTCAAGACAGCACACTGCAGGCAAACACCACAAAGGTACAAAGAGAGGATCTTCACCTTCCAGACTTGCATAATCTTTTCAGCTGAACACAGGTTAAAGTCTGACATATCCATCCTGCAGAAATTCTTTCAGCATCCAACAACTAAGTCCTGCAATGTTGACTATGACATTAATACTGTGAAAATACAGATGTGAATGACAAACACATTAGAAATATACTCTAAATGCTGTTATGTAATGAGGAAAACAATGCCCACACTGTATAATTTTCAGACTAACACTTCACTCTGATGCTAAAATGATACTTTTGATTGCAATATAGGAGGTTGGGAGAACACAGAAGACTTACTCATAAATAACATTCAGGAAGAACATTCAACAGTAGCAAGGGTTCCACACAAGGAGAAATATGAATTCAGAAAGTACACATTTTATCTTAGTTTTGTAAGATTTTATTAAGATATTTACATTAATTTAGCAAGTGTCTTATCTGATATATCAGAAATTCTAGCCCTGCACACGCTACAAGCAACATGCACCATTAATGAGTGTTTAATTTCAACTGTTAAGAAACTGCCTGCTGCAACTTTTGCAAAACCTAGAGAAAACATCAGCACCTGTTGTTATCTTGCATGAATTTAGTCCAGCAGGCAGAACTGCACATTGCAGAATGGTCACACCACTGTGTTTGTCAAAAGAAAACTCACATAAAACTCTTTATAGCACATAGAGTCAGGACAAAACCTGGTAGCAAACCATGAAAATGCAATCTGATGAAGGGGAGAAAAATCGTAGAAAACATCATTCTGAATGTCAAGGTTCATAAATTGCAATGTAAACCACAACAGCTACTACCCAATACCAAATAACCAAGGCACTTACATCAAACACTACATGGGGGATAAAAAATATTGCACAGCAAACTCTTTTCCCAGTGGCTTTCCATTTGTACATTTCTAGCAGCAGTAAAAAACATTAGAAAGAAAACATAACATGATTGCCTTATACAGCTGATATTCTGCTATTAGTCCCAGGAAATTCAAAGTGACTCAACATAAATAGGAAGGCATGAGGGCAAAGATGGAACTTAGTAATTTTAAACTACTGGAGACAAAACAATGAACTTCACTACCCAGAGAGATACTTACAAGCACTAAAAGGTATTTCCTAACCTTACAGCAATTACAGAGCAGAAAGCCAGGCATGCTGGATCGAAGAGAAGTGGATGAAACACCTGGGTTACAGCAATCCCCACACAGTTTGTGGTGTCAAGTTGCAGCAAGTGTTTGCTACGATTTCCAAAGCCCAGGGTAAGTTACAGGATTCACACTGCTTGGCCACATCATAATATCTCCTGATCATCCAATTCCTACGGCTTTGGCTTTGAAAATAAACAAACAAACAAGATGATGATGAAGTGGCATCGCTTCAAAGGCTGGCAGTTCCTGCACATCACTGGTGATGATCTGCTAATATGGGAAGCTACTCCCAGAAGTGATCTAGCATTTAGAAATTAATCCTTTGGATATTACATACATTTCTGATATGAAACTGTTTATTGGGATGAAGGCTGTAACAGTGTAAAGATTCTCAAGACGTGATAACTAGACTGCTAGTGATTTTGTCCAGTGTGGATTCTGAGTTAATATCCACCTGATGCAATCCACAAACTTCCACGTATTTCCTACACAATGACTTTGCACCAGAAAATGTTTTATTTAGCTATCAGGTTCCTCTTCATGCAAAATTCCCTTGTCAAGAAAATGCTTCATCCTCTGCACTGCCTAGCATAATGAATCCTCATTGGATGCCAGACCTTTATATTGCAGAACAGCTTCAGACAGGGCCAGGACTTTGCAGAGATTTAAGAAGGAATTTAATAACGAGAAACACATTCCCTGTCAAAATGGACATGGCCATGAATGCTGGATCATGCCAAACACATTGCAAGCTTAAATCTTAAGGTGTCAAACATTCAGAAACAGTCTCAGGCCATTCTTCATGCCTAAGAGTACAGCACCAGTTTGGATAAAAACTTCTGGAAGTCACAGTACATCCCTTGTTAAAGGAGGACAAATGTATTCACATTGAAATACCTGAAAGCTGCATATCATTACGGTAATTTGCACATTATTTTACTGATTCTGAGAGTAATGCACAAATTAAACTGAAACTGCCTTCCAAGACATTCCTATGATTGCAAGGAGCAACTTATCATATTTCAAAAATGTGATGAAAGAGAAAGTCACTGCCAATTTTGTTAATGCAATCACTTTAGCTGGATTTATGCTACCTCCTCCAAGGTAATTAACTTCTTCAAAATGATATTTAAATACCAATATCTTGACATACCACAGATGGAGAGGAGAGATAAGAAATTCCATAACAACAACAACAACAACAAAAAAACCCAGTGGGGAAAACAGAATTTCTCATGAACAGCTGAGAAAGAGGCAATCAAATTTGTGCTGCTAACTTGACAGATTGGGAGATTAAAAACTCAGTGGGAAGATGACCGTCTGGGCAGACAAGGACCACCTTTGAGTTAGGATAGGAATCCAGCATCAAAAGAGAGCCCTAGGGTGAAAAAAGAATCAGAATAAATTCAGTTAAGGCATAGCATATGGGTTTGTGGGACAGAAGATTTCGAGGAAGGTTAAGACAATACCAATCCCATGAACACGTCAAGGAAATGAATAGCTTGGCACCTTCAAACACAACAAAAGATGTTTTAAGCAACAAGACAAAAACTCATTTAGCCAATTGTCAGGCAGCTTGGTAGCAGTGACCATGGCTAATTAAAGCCAGCTGTCCTAGACTGAAGGCAGCATCACAACTGGCACATGTGCCCAAATCACTGCACCATTTAATTTAACACATGATGAGGGCTGCCAACTCACCTATCATCAAAGTGTCCTCAGACAACCCCAGTCTAGAGTCACCCAGATTCACCAACTTGTGCCCTAATGCAGAAAAGCTACATGGTTTAACCAGTGACAAAAAATTACCTTTTTTCTTTTTCACTTAAAAATCTACAGAAGCAGCAACATCCTGCTCTAGCTGTTTTTTCATTTGAAAACTATCAGGAAAAGGCAGTTTCAGCGTCTTATGGTTAAGTAGTGCCCACACCTACACCTATGAGAACCTCACAACTGGATCCCTCCAGGTACAACAGTTCTGCAAGAGGCTCTCTCCTTTTCCCACCAATTTCAATTTCTGCTTTGTATTACTGGAAAAGATAATCTTGGCCTACATGACTTCTGAATGGCTCTTTCATTATTATGATATTAATTATTATTAAATTGACTAATTCAATCAGAGCTCAAAAAAATTTAATTTTATTTCAATTGCTTGCAGATCAATAAAAAGTAATCAAGAAATAAATTGATGTTTTTTAAAAAGTGCATTACATTGAACTGCTCTTTATAAGTTGTTCCAGTAATTATCTAAGTCATAACACTGAACATGACAACTGATGGCTTTCTCTCATCTGAGCCTTCTGTAACTTTCCAGGTTTGCAGAAACACCCTTAACTAAATGCTCTCCTCACATTTTACAGGGGTCTAGGTACACACAAAAAGGGAAGTCCTCACCCCACCAGGAACTGATTTTCACCAGTGGGTCAATGTCTACCTAGCAGTAAACACGTAGAGCCTGTGGCTCTTGGCTGAAAAGACAAGGGTCAGGAAAAAAAAGCACATGAGAAATTCAAGAGACAAAAACCAGGTGCAAGAATAGTGAGGTAAAGGGGAGACTGAAGTGTTTTGTTGTTTCAGCAAAGGAAGACATCTTTTCAAATGCATAGCAAAAAGTGAGTTGGATTAGCCTTGGCATTTGAACAACTTTTTTTTTTTTTTAAAGTACCCATCTACGAAAGCTTTTGAGCTCACAGAGCAATTTCAATCAAATCTGATGAGGTTCTCATGATACCAGCTCTTCTACAAGCTTCAGGAAAATGTGACCTTGACAGGTGGCAAAGGGATCCAAATCCCTGAACTGAAGGACAGGCAGGAATAACTTGGCTCTTCAGCTGTTCTCGGGGTGAATTACACAAGCACAATTGTAATAACCCATGAACCAGCACCTATTTAGGTCTGAACAAGGTTCAGCACATTCTGCTTCTTGCCCCTCTGGAAAGAAAGGATGTGGAAGGCAAGCTGGGATGTTCCAGAGTGGTAGAAGATGCTGGATATGTAACAACATGAAATCATTCCTTGTGGAAAAAAAATCCTTACAGGCATTTCACAAGTCTTTTCCTTGCCTCCATTATTATTTCTTCCCATATTGCCATGGGGTAAATTGGAAGACAATACTCAAAACATTGCTGCACTTTGGAATAATTTCAGGAGCCATTAACTCAAAGTTTTAATTTATACTGATCATAAAAGGATAGAAATGAAGGGCCTTAGGAAAAGCAGGAAATGGAACAGCAGAATCACAGATTTCAGGAGAGCATGACTGTAGTAGCAGGTATTGCTATAGGAAGCAATACTAAAAGTAAAAGGAGTTAGAGAAAAAACAGCCATCTCTTAAAAAACTCATGTTAAGGGCAAAAGGACAAACCATTCTAGAGCTACTAAGCAGTACCAATGCAGGTCTCAGATGAAGTGTCCATCCAGCTTCAGACACTGCTTTTTGAGAAAGAAGAGTTGAACCAAATGAAGAGAACTAGGAAAAGAAGCATGAAGTCTGGTCAAGTAAGTTATGAGGAAAGAATGAACAAATCTGAATTGTCTAGAGAGAAGAGAAGAGAGGAGAGGAGAGGAGAGGAGAGGAGAGGAGAGGAGAGGAGAGGAGAGGAGAGGAGAGGAGAGGAGAGGAGAGGAGAGGAGAGGAGAGGAGAGGAGAGGAGAGGAGAGGAGAGGAGAGGAGAGGAGAGGAGAGGAGAGGAGAGGAGAGGAGAGGAGAGGAGAGGAGAGGAGAGGAGAGGAGAGGAGAGGAGAGGAGAGGAGAGGAGAGGAGAGGAGAGGAGAGGAGAGGAGAGGAGAGGAGAGGAGAGGAGAGGAGAGGAGAGGAGAGGAGAGGAGAGGAGAGGAGAGGAGAGGAGAGGAGAGGAGAGGAGAGGAGAGGAGAGGAGAGGAGAGGAGAGGAGAGGAGAGGAGAGGAGAGGAGAGGAGAGGAGAGGAGAGGAGAGGAGAGGAGAGGAGAGGAGAGGAGAGGAGAGGAGAGGAGAGGAGAGGAGAGGAGAGGAGAGAAGAGGAGAGAAGAGGAGAGAAGAGGAGAGAAGAGGAGAGAAGAGGAGAGAAGAGGAGAGAAGAGGAGAGAAGAGGAGAGAAGAGAGAGAGAAGAGAAGAGAAGAGAAGAGAAGAGAAGAGAAGAGAAGAGAAGAGAAGAGAAGAGAAGAGAAGAGAAGAGAAGAGAAGAGAAGAGAAGAGAAGAGAAGAGAAGAGAAGAGAAGAGAAGAGAAGAGAAGAGAAGAGAAGAGAAGAGAAGAGAAGAGAAGAGGAGAGCCTAATGACTGGCAGCCCAAGAGTCTTCAAACATGTAAAAGATAACTGCAAAAGAAAGACAGCAATCTGTGCTCTGTTAAGCATCAATACACTTAAATTATAGCCAAAGTGAGCTAAATCAGATATTAGAAAGAACTTTGTACTGATAAAATCAGTTAAATGTGAATCTAGAGGTGTTTAAGATGGACCTATGGTAGGGACATTTCATGTAAAGTCAAAGCTAATACTGTCTAGCAGAAGACAGCAGAAAGGAGAGCTGTCAATCTTAACAAAACCCCAAAACACAGTGGCACATCTTATAAGCTAAGAGGCTCCAGAATAGCCTTCAAGATACTCCAGCAGAAAACCAGCCCTGGATAACACTGGACTAGATAACATCTTAAAATATTTTTAAGCCTCATGTCCTGTTTTCGTACTTACCTGACACTCGTAAAGCTCACTGTGACATGAAATGTGGAATAGAAATGACTGAGAACTGCGAAAACAACTGCTGCATTTTTTCAGAGGGTGAAATGTAAGCAGATAGGAAGAACCTCTGAATCACAGATGCTAGAAGAAGGAAATAGGTATAGAGACTTTCTGCTTAAAATGAAAATGAAATTAGCATTACTCTGGCTCTAGGCAACTGTCGTGTGGGCAACTTAAATCTGTTCAGCACACTTCACAAACCTATGTAACAAAAAATCCCCATAGACATTTTTCCTCTCTTTTGTGGGCAAACAAAACTCCCTTTCTATCTTTACCTCATGAACATCTTATCACCAGTCTAGTAGATCAATCCTCTGAAAGATATGACAATGTTTCTTTTAATGTTTAATGACTTTTCCTTAGGATAACACTTCGGGTAAACACACATCTGTGCATATACAAGGAAATAACAACAAAACTTCACACAGAAGAAAAAGAAACCTTTTACAGAAGACCTCGTTTCACATCTTCTATACGAGAAGATCTAGAGACTTCTCTATAATGACTGCTGCAAATGTGTTTCTGCAAAGAGGCAAATAATGAGCAATGACAAAAAGTCCCAGTTTTTTCTGTCAGCTGCAGTGGAGGGAGGTCTCAAATTTGTTCCAACAATTTTAGTCTGTCCAGGAACTCCCCTGAGAATATGAGCAACACACTTACAGCCTACCATCCAGCAGACAAAAATATAATTTACTCGTGAAAAATGTCTACATACGCAAAATGACCCCAGTCGCATGTTCCATGGTAGAAATCAGTTAATAAAAAATGAATGAAGTTCAGGTACAAAAGGGAAAAAAAGTGCAACTAACTACCTGAGGTCCCATGACAGAAACTCCTAGCAAAGCCTGTCCAAGGAGACACTCCTGTGGGCAAGTATTTAGAGATTTCAGACATAATGCTTTACAGTGAATTCTGAAGCAATATTAGTATACTCTGATAACTCCTGATTTTATGTTCTTGCCCAATCCACAGGAAAGCTGGGCACTCCCCTCACACTCAGTATTGAATTAATCATAATTAAGAAATATTATGTGCCCACCCTGACAGCTCCCTTATGGACTAATGGAATAACATCAGCCTGCATAAGAAAAAAAATCAGTAGATACAAAATCAAGAATGGCAAGCAGGAGACGCAGAACAACCATCATAATTCAAGAATATCCCCTTCTGAGGACCAAATTCATACTAGTACATAGATGGTACTGTTGTCTCTTTTTCCACCCCTCTTTTTTCTTTATTTTCATGGATCAAAGCTAATCTCTTAAAGCTGCTGGAAGATAGTAAGTATAGTGAAATACTATTTGCACTTCCTTTGCCATAACTGTTTTGACTGCATGGAGAAAGACAGTGGAGTGAAGATACTCAGGTAAAACAAAACTCCTTAAACAAAAGTCAGGTGGAGCTGCCCCCAGCAGGGAGTGACGAGGCAAAGCCAGGGTCTCTCAGAGGGGAATGCAGGAAAGGATTCTACCCCACTTTCTGAAGAAAGCACATCTTGCTGCTTGGAAAGCATCAGCACAAGGCCCTAGAGAAACTTTGAAAAATGACAAATGTTGCTTCCAGAAAAACAGTTCCAGAACCTAATCCCTGAGGTGCTCTGTGAGCTCCAGCTTTAAGTCAAGAGAGAAGGGAATGAAACTGCCTCATCTTTTGGGTGAAGGCATTCAGCCTGAGCCCAGTGCTCAGTACAGCCATGTCCACTGAAGCTGTTGTGTGAAAATGATATAGAAATGTCCACTGAGAGGCAGTGGCTTCCCTAAGAGACCTCGAAAGGTACCAGCAAAAAGTCATGCTAAATTTGGAAGAGCCAGAGAAAAGCATGCAGAAAGATGATTTCACTTCATACCAAATATTCTAAAACATAGATTCTGTATGAGTAGTTTATTTAAAGCCCTGCCTTGACCAATGCATTTTTGCTTTATTCTCACAGAATCACTATAAGCCAAAGCATGGGGTAAAATCCAGTATCCTCTGTTATTTGTTAATGAACAAAACAGCTCAGAATTTCATTTAAAAAACCCTGACCAATGGAGGAGAATCCAAACTGGGATTCAATCAGCCAAGGAGTAAGGTTGGCTCCTCCACCAAGAGAACTGAAAATGCACCAGACAGTGCAGTGAAGACATCCAGGAAGACACAGGAAGGAAAGATAATCATGCTTGAGGTTCAGATTATCTCAGAGGTCTTGAATGGAATGGAATGTAAAATCTTTAAAGTGTCTTCACTCAGGTGCATCACACCATATAGATTATTTACATTAAAACAGAACATAACCTCTGGGGGAATGAATCCATGCCAGGAATGGAAAATATTTGACACAGGCATTCCTGCACCGTCAGGAGAAAAGATCACAGACCGCAGAATTTTGAAATACTTTTATTTTCAGTGGGAGCCAGTCCAAAAACCTGACCACTTAGTTTGCAAAGCCGAGTGGAATTATTTTGGAATTCCATATATGCCCCTTTGTCTCTGTAGCGAACTTAAGGGCTAACAACTTTTTTCCTGTGCTACACATCTCAGTAGAATGATGTGGAAGCCTTGCATTCCTACAGAAATCCTACAATTCTCTCCTCATGTCCTAAGATCCATCTCAGTCCCACACAGCCCTCAAATCTGCCTTTGGTATTTTACAAGACATGCTGCAGAGGACACCACTTTTCCCCAGAAACACTACAATTTTGGAGCTTGGAAGAAAATTTTTAGAGCTAAATGTACTTTTGAAGAACGTACAACAAAATGGATTAAAGCACTCTTACAGACTCAGACAAACTGAGGAAAAGCATTGCAAGCAGTAACAAAAGAGCTTGTGCTAGAATTTTCCTAACGGGGGCATCGAATAGAGCTGGCGGTAGCAGCCACTGTCTGTTTTAACTAAATGTTCAGTTAACACTAAAGTATTTCATTTCGGAGTACTACTCTGGTCAACACACGTGCTAGCTGTGAAATTATTTGCGATTGTGCAGCTACCCACTTTCCAGTCTGCTTTCTTCGCTACTTATGGAAAAAGAAAGAATAAAAAGGAAAAAAAAAAAAAAAAAAAAAAAAGGAAGAAAGGAAAAAAAAAGAAAATCAACTCCCTTCAAGACTGCAGAGATCTCCGTCTTCCCCTCCCGGAACCATCGCTCGCAGTGGCTGAGCTCACCTGCAGACCCCAGGCTCAAGCCACCTTTCACCTCCCCTGGGCTCTCCCCGTGAGCCGGCGCGCCCCTGACCCAGTTCCCAGCGCGCTCCCTGGGGCACCCGCACCTCCCTGCAGCCCGGCACTGCTGACAGCAGCTCGGCACAACCCAGCCGGCAGGACTCTCCGGTCCGACCGCTGCCTTATCTGCCTGCCTCATTTCCAGCCCGCCTGGCACTCGGACAGGGCTCTGTGTCCCTTCGCTAACACGGATTGCGCCGACACGGGCTTGAAAGCGAGGAGGAGTTACAGCAGTTCAAGACTCCTTGTCCCCGATATTGGCGCCTGAACAATCACCAATTGCTGCAAACATTACATATACAGACACCTGAACAATCACCAATTGCTGCAGACATCACAAATCCTGACACCTGAGTAATTACAAATTGCCGCAGTCTCATTTCCAAGTGTGGCTCTCTCGGGTGTGAAAGTGGGACCCAAACCAAAGTGCTTGTTTGTAGTTGTTGCCTGCTTATGACATAAGCAGCTTTGTATCCAGCTGATGATCACCCTTCATTATGCAACTAACCAGTGTTAGGTAAATTAGATATCAGGTAGCTTGAGAACTGATTTTCCTAATGCAAAAGTGACCAGTGTCCACACATAAAGACGTATTTCTGGCAGCTTTCGAGACATCCTTTCCTTTCAAAGCCTTGCATGTATGCATTGTTGTATTCCTCCCATCTCCCCCACACAGCTGAATTCTCTTTTCAAAACTCGAAGTGTTTCAATGCAGTGCTCATGTTCTTACCTACCCAACTGTTAAAACGCAGTTCTTTATGAGCTCTGCTAAACCTTACATGTTGAACAATGTAGGCTGAAAAAAACTTCCAAAATCGCAAACTCCTATTCAATTTTGCAATGATCTGTCAGAAGATGTGAATAGATAAAGCACAGGTGTGTCAGCTTGTTTTAACCATGGCTAAATGAGGCTAATAAAGAAATTAGACTCCAGCATCTGCTTCAAGTTACAAAAAATATTCCTTTATCCAGTAGCATAAAAAGTAACACTGGTTCATTTGCCTCTACCACAAGTTTCAAGAAATCGTGTCAGAAGATTTATTATCAGACTTGGTAAATCTTTTTAGCACCATCATCTCATAGATAAAGCTGTTTCCTATTCCATGAAGGTGCAGTTGGAAAATATAATTTGTTACAGATGACCAATGCCCATCTCTGGTACCTTTGCTGAAATACTGCATTGCAAACCCTGCATGAGTCCTGTGGAAAATGGGTTTTTTTGGGGTTTTTTTGGCCATGCAAGTAAGTGGGGATGTAGCAGAGCCAAGAATGCCACACACTGTGCAGTAGTGATTAAATGTCGCCTTGAAATGGAGCCATAAACCAGGAAGATGTACAGGGCTGTAAAAAAGAAATATAGGAATAAGCAGCAAACAGTGGAGTCTGCAAACAAATTATTGTCAGTCAACCATGGTGGTTACTTATTGAGAAGTGTCAGAGTGCAGAGATGTTTTGATGAGCTCCTCCAGCAAAAAATCACTCAATAAAAAAAGAAAACTAAAGGACCCTCAAACCCTCTGTCAGTCTTTTTAGGCTATATTGTAAAGGCACAATCCTTCCTGGATATCTGGTTAAAAGCTGTCTTTCCACACTAGTCAAGTAATTCTGTGTGTAGCCCTGAGAAATAAAATATTCTCCTCATGTTCATGTTAATTTCAAGGTAGATGTACTCCAAGCCCTCTAAAATGCCTGTCCATCAACCTGCAGCCTGAGCTCACACAAATTACCTGTCACAGAGTGAGAGGTTTGCATTTCTGCCTCTAAGCTGATGTCCTGAAATACAGCCCCAACGAGAACGCTGTTGCTGAGCAGGTGAGATACTGGATCAACAGGAGGTGAACTGAAATCACCCGGCCCTTGTGAACAGGAGAAACACCAGCCACGAGTTTGGAACTGCTCCCCTTTGGATCAGACTGCTCTAAAGATGAAGAACTGATGCCTGACCGGGTTAGAAGTGAATTGTGGAAAAAAAACCCCAACATTTAACATGAACTCAAGTTTCATCTGTAGATAGGCTGGTGGAACAGGAATGTCCCATGAGAACTGACACCAAAACACACTTCATTCTGACTTAGTAGCATCAACTAGAATGTGAGACAGGGCAACTGCTTCACACAATACTGATGACAAATCACTGATCTTGGAAAAGTGGCAGACTTGGATAAAAATCTCTGTGAGTAAAGGTGCCCTTAACAGACACTGATCCCATGTGTACCAAGTATTTTATGAGCAGAGAACAAAATAAAATGTCTTTATCTCAGAAAGTTTATGGACTAAACGAATTCCAGAGAAATGCAATGGTAAGGTACACACCATGCAGAAATGAGCTGGAGCAGAAGTAAAATAATAAATTCTGGAGTTTTTTTATGTGTGTCTCAGGTTGGCTTTCGTGTAAAATAAAGGAATGCTCCGACAGAAGCTTTCTTATTTGGAACATAGGCCAAATCTCCTTCCTGCTGCACTCTGCCCAGGTCACTGGAGGAATGAGTTCACACTGCAGCTTCTATTATTTCAGCAGGGAAGGTGCCAGGCCTTTCCCCTGCGTCCAAAACCCTACTTAAAGCAAAGAGTGGATGATACAAAAATGGCTCATGAGTTCACAAGCTGTTAAGGAGTTGACAGACAGATAGCATCACTAAATAAGTTTTGTTTATTTAGGAAACCAGCCAAGATTTTATAATGCTCCCATGCTGAAAACTCAAACCATGTAGGTAGGGTTTTCCCCCTCATGTCACACTCCTCCCCCCAAGTCACCTACATTTCAGACATCTATAAAGTGTTCAGTGGGGAATAAAAACAAACATGCCTACCTGAGGTTTTAAGAATCTGCATGACTTGCCATTGATTGAAATTTGGTTTCCTGTAGATGTTAACATCTTTCTAATAAAAAAAATCACAAGCTTGAAACGCTGTTGCACAGCAGGTACACATTGAACCAGTCATAAAGGCCAAGTCTCTGATAATGATCCCCAAAAAGCAGATTGAAATCATGCTTCAATTTACTTAAATAAACCCATGTGATTCTCAGCCCACATGCAAGAATTCTAAAGGTCTTTGGTTATACTGAATCACAGATATAAAAACCTGCTAATGTTACCTTATCTCTGCAAATTTAAAAATATTTTCTACCCATTGATAGGTAAAGCTAATTTTTACCTTCTGAGTTGCTTGATTTTTATTAAGCTGTGGTGGAAGCATAAGAAGTTGGCATAAGATTTTTGGAAGTGTAAATGAATGGGTCCTTTGGGTTGGGAATGAGATGGAAGCTGAAGGAACTCCACTTTTGATCTGTCATGCTTGGTAATGCTGCCTTGTTTATTACTGATAGAGAGTCTGTTGACTTTCATTCTTGCATAACCTCCAGAGATTTATCTCTGGCACAAAACCTACTGTGTTTCTTCACCAAATCAAAGAGGTGATGACAGGGCTGCATTTGTAGAGGGAGACAGTAAAAGGCAGAGACTTCTCTCATCTCAAATTAGAAATTTAGTAAAAGGCAGGAGGCTAATAAGTGCAGAGAACAGCTTGGAAGGGACAGGTGACCTTGTGTGCTCTGGAAGACATCGCACACACCAGGACATGGGATGATCTTGATTGAAGACATTTCTTTATGCTGAAAACTGCTGCTGGAACAACCAAATCCTCTGCTGGAGGACCAAGGGGCCGGTCTGCTCAGCTCCCCATCCTTACAACAGACATGTGGACAAAAACCAGCCTCCCTCAAGCCCGTCCTGAATGTCTGGCTCAAGACAGTCATTGTGCACACAATTTCATTTCTTTACCTTTCACTGGTGAGTAAGAGATGCAAGGAGGTCAATTAATTGCTCTTCAGGGAGATAATAAATTACACCTCTTCTTGGACAAAAGATTCAACCCAAGGTGAAACCAGATTTTATTAAAGCTGCTCCTCCGTTCCCAAAGCACAAGTCTCCTGACTCAGGACACAACCTCAGAATTATTTTGCTAACATGCTGGTGCTCATAGCATATTCAACATTTCACACTATGCACATCAACATATCAGTTCCATTAATACACATCTGAAAATAGACACAAATTATGGAATTGATACATTTTCTAACCCTTGAAAACGGATTTTTAAGAAAAAGCCATTAGACTTGGCATATATCAACAGCATACTCATCTCAGAATGAAAACCAAAAATACTAACTTTTTTCTTTAAAAGTTGTAGATTCTGGCAAAACAAAGATTTTTGTTTTGGAATCTGTACTTCCTGCTTGGTTATGGGTAAGAAATAGATTTAAGAAGTAAAGGTTCTGAGTTCCATCTGAAAAGACAATGTTAAAATATGTACTGAGAGCCAAAAATTAACAATAGACAGGTTTTGCCCACATAGGATTCTTCCCAGATCATTTGATAAAGTGATTTCTTATTTGGGATAAAACTGGGCTGTACACAGAGAGAAATGAGAACCTGCTTTGTAACACCCCTTACTACTTATTTACCCACAGATGCACCAATCCAATACTTAAAGGCTTATTTCCCCCAAGAGTTTTTTTTGTAACCTAAAGCAAGTGGAAAGAAACCAAGGATAAGGCCTGCAGGGGAAAGTGATTGTGATTAGAACAGAGGATAAGGGGTGGAGATTGCATCAAAACAGATTGAACAGAGTTTTGTTTCTGATCAAAATACAGCAATCAAAAGCCAAGAAGATTTCTTCCTTCAGGATTAACACACCCTTATATCTGCTAGAACCTCCCAGACAGTTTTACCACCCACACATGCAAACAAACAAGCAGTTTATATAACAGTGATGTGAGGAAAATATTGCACAGGGGAGCAACTTATAAAGACCTTTTTTATAAAGAAGAGATGGCTTCAAGAGACTTGCAGACACACATTTTGTGCCAAAGTAAAACATTCCCTCTGAGCATGGCCGATGTCAAGAGATTGTTGGAAGCACAAAAGCTCAAACTCAGAAACTTGCGTGAATATGATCTCAAAAAGCAGAGAAAACACGATTTTTCAAATGCTTTCTTGGACCATGAAATGCCTTCCAAGAAAATCTAGTTCACTCTGAGTTGTTTCGTAGTTGGGTGTTGGGATCAGTGCAGCACCTGAAGCTTTGAGGTTGGCCAGCAGGAAATGCACTCGATCGGATCACAGGGCCGCGATTCCTGTAGGGAATGGCTGACAATGAGGTACAGTGTGACAGCCACAGGCAGCCTCACATTTACTTCTCAGGTTACTTTTCCTGACCTCCAAGGCTTCGTGTCAGCCACTACAGTCACTGGCACACGGCTGCTAGGACTGGGTGGAAACTTGTGTGTCCTGTCCTCTCCCGGCAGCAGCAAGGCTGATGTTTACAGACCTCCCCCACAACAGTGTGCATAAGAACATGACTGCAGCCTGCCTTGACCTGCAGCAAGTGCAACCTGGTGATGACAGGGGAAGAAATGTTCCCTTCAAAAGGCAATCAAAGTTTTGTGGAAGCACAACAAATGGGCGGGAAATGGAAATTTCGAGCTAGATTGAGGCATTCTCCTTCAGAACAGCCCCGGGGAGCTCAAGAACATACAAACTGGCTGCTGTGATTCCAGGTATAGGCTGACAGCTTTGGGCTGCGAGATTAGCCAGGCTGAAGTCTCAGATAGCTACATGTGAGTCACAGGGAGAAATGCATGGCAGCTCTTCAGGCTGTATGAATCAGCAGCAGCAGCAGCAGGGAAGCAGAAACTCAAATGGAAGTTCCTGGAGGAAGCAGAGTGCAGCATTATGTCAGCTGAAATGGCTACAAGTATCAGCTCTGCATCCCAAATTCGTCTTTTCATATTTCTTTTTCAGGTGAATAAATCCTCATATCTTGGTAGGCTGAGGGAGAAGACCAAATTTTTTGGAAGAAGGGGAAATGACAGAGCACATGTCTGTGCTTGATCAAATGAATGAAGGCAAGGATCCAGCTGAATGACTTCCAAAAAAACCCCTGAGATGATCGGTAGAACAGATAAGGCATTGCTGTGTTACATCTACACTGGATGTTCTAGAAATTCAAAATACTTCAGGAGAAAGACACCTGGCCAAAACAGGTCAAATGTTACTTTGTTCTGAAGTGTACATTGATGTACACAGATGGCATCTGCCCTGGAAATTCAGCTCTTCACCTCACAGTATTATACTAAAAGTATCTCTCAGAAAGTTCTGATCATCTGTCTGAATTCATGTATCTTTAAGTGCAAAACACTTCAGTTCCTCTTCAGTCTGGCACAAGACACTGCTGGTCCTGCTGCCTGCTCTTCTCCTTAAGTGGCGTTTTCCTTCCCAATTCCATATGCATCCCACAATGACAACTCTCTCAGACAATAGTCTCCCAAAATTCCTGGCTGGGTTGCTTTCTCGAAGTATTTTCTGTGGAAAAATTAGCTGCCAGGAATGGCAGGAATTCTCTGGCTGAGCCACTTGTCATTGTAGGGAAATTTAATTTCCTGCTTTGCTGGTTAATGCCACAGTCCTAGCCACAACAAAAGTTACTTTTCATTAAAAAGAATGCAAAAAACAGAAATCCACGAGAGAGTTCATATGTTTATTGGCAGGAGGAACAGACCTGCATATCATGATGAATTGGGAACTTTATGGTTATCTTGTACCCTGCAAACCAGGATCTGAAACACCACAGCACACACGCAAAGAGCAAGCTTGTGAGAGAGGCAGCACGATGCTGAACACTTTCCTGGCGAAAAATCAGATTTTATAGAAACTGTGGGAGCATAACAGAAGATTGCTGAGGAGAATTATAAACATGCTGAAGTGATCTGCAGCTGAGGTGTAGAAAAACACATATACCAATTGCTGCTTAGCTTTGTGTGTTGGGTAAGCTCACAGAGACCCAAAGAGGCCCTAAGCAGCCATTATCTTATCATTGTGCTCATTATTATTCATGAATTTGCTTCTGCAATCGAACACATCCAGCCACATGCCTCGCTGACATTGCAGGTGCAAGATGCATTTCACCCTTCTCGTTTCTGAAAGCCAGACCGCCACTTAAGGCTTGCAAAGGTAATTAATTCTCATGCTGAAGGGATGCAAATAGCCAGGCAATGGCACTAGCCACGTCATGGCTTTCTATTACTAATTACCTCTATTGAGCACGATTAAGCTGCTTGCCGGACAAATATTCATAGAAGCCCGACTGAGGTTCTGCACCAATTCCATCCATTTTTGGATCACTACTGCTGACTCACCACAGAATGCTGCCTCCTTGCACTGAAAGGTCACTGACTCACTTTGAGTGGACGGTCTCTGTTTCATCTTCATGTTTAGAGGCAGGTCAACACCAAATTCCCAGCAGGGCGCTCAGGGTTTTGCCCAGCTGAGCCCTGAAAGGCTCCATATGTGCCACTGCTGTTACCCATATCTTGGTTCCCACTCCCCTGCACACACATGGAACCCCTCCAGCCTCAGGCAAAGCATGGACCATTAAGCACCACCCTCTGAGGCTGATGATCCAGCCAGTTATTACCATGCAGTCGCCTGCCCATCGAGACCGTAAGGTCCCAAGCAGCACCCG
Organism: Prinia subflava; assembly: GCF_021018805.1. Classification (NCBI taxonomy): domain Eukaryota; kingdom Metazoa; phylum Chordata; class Aves; order Passeriformes; family Cisticolidae; genus Prinia; species Prinia subflava. The sequence goes on along the minus strand of NC_086248.1, from coordinate 108,264,672 downwards.
AGGGTGGTGTGGCCAGTGTCAAGGTAGGTGACATCTCTCACTTACCTCTCTTACACCAATCTAGTCACCTCAGCATAGAGGACAGTCTGAACATGATGTATCTCTGGTACCTCTGTGCCTGCTGTTCCAAATCACCTTCCTCTCTATGCTCCCAGAAGCAACCTCTGCTAGAAATGATCTGCCTTTTGAAGACAGGTGGGACATTTGTCTTAAGTCACCAGGGATCTTTGACACCTGTGAGCTTCCAAAGCTGACAGTGAGTGGTGTCACTGTGATACCACCTACCACACGTGAGTGCTCCCCTCCTGATTTCTCAGAGATCCGTGACTCAACCTTCTTTCACCGCTGGTATTTTGACGGCTTTGATGGTGAAAAGTGAGGCAAAGAAAGAACACAGTATACCCTACCTGCACCTGTGGTCACAAAGTCATCCGCCCCATTTGTTGATGGGACACGTTTTCCTTGTTTATTCATCTACTACTAATGTAGCAGTAAAAGCTGTTCTTGCCTCCCTTGATACTCCTTGCAAATGTTGACTCCAGGAGAACTTGGCTTTCCTAATGCCACCAGAATGTTTCAGAATCCCTCTTTCAAAAGCCATTCCTGTTTCTATCTCTTCTATACCACTTATTTTTGCACTGGAGCTCAGCCATGAGTTATGTGTGTGTAGCTAAGCCAGTCTCCCAATACATTTACTTGCTTTCATGAGTAGAAGGATGAGCTGTTACTGTGCTAAGAGGAGGCTGACCCTAAAGACCTGACACGCTGAATCTTTCAAGCTAAAGTAAATTACTGTCTACTATTTCTGTCAGGGTTTTACTTGCTCAAGTTTAATTATTGAATTCAGAGATTTCCAGGTGTTAAGAGGGTAATGACTTTAGACCAACCTCACATACTGAGCTATGTGAAAAATCTCAGCCTTGCATGTAAAGCCTCATGCAACACGCTCAAAGCGTTGCCACAAGAGTCAGAGACTGTTACATGTGCCCACACAGTGCTGACACCTCAGCTGCAGAAAGATGTCCTCGGTGCTTCCTGCTTCCAATGCCCTGAGCTCATCACATAGCAGGGCTGGTGACAGAAACAAGGGCGTGGACCTGAGACCTGTGATTATTATCTGAGAGGGCAGGCGCAAAGCAACACATTTCTCAGGCTTGAAACCAAGGGGAAAAGAAGGCAGGAGCTGAAGATGAGGAGGTCGTATCTGTGGTGCAGCTGAAGCAGCAGGTACAGCAATTGGCAGAGAAGCTGACTGAAAACCAAATCTCAATTTTTTCCCCTGTTGTCTCTACAGCTACGAAATCCAGAGGGCAAATTGCAACTGCACTTTCCATGACACATGCACAATGGGAAATGTCCAAAATCCTAAGCTGCTGCAAGTGAAACAGGCTGGACTTAATGAAGATCCCTTCCAGTTTGTTTTTACCCAAACCAGTATTAAAATATGATGATATTTCAGAAAAAATCCTATTATGTTGGTAGATCATTAGAGCTGCACAACTGATGCTGCAAACGGCTGAAAGGCCTCATCAGCCTTAACCCTCTCTCCTTGCTCTTCCCTTATTAGTGACAACCCTTATTGCTTGACTCTGATTGTGGGAATTATTTTTTTTTCCTGCCAGACTCTTTAACGTTTTTGCATCTAAACCACTTACACCAGGTTTGCAAAAACACTTGAAGTGCTGTAGAGAGAGCAAAGAAATTACAGGAGGCTTTTGCAACGTAAAAGAAAGTTACTGCCATGAGAACAGTTGCATGGCATATTCCTTTCATGACTCTCTTTCTAAACAATCAATGTTTTCTTTAAGATCCTCGTTAGGCAATAAATGACATTGTAGAGTAGAAAAGAGAGGAAAAAAACTAGGGTGCCAAGAACATGGAAGGACTGAGACTGGATGCTGGAATACTGAACTAAATAGCTAAGTAGAACAGATCGGAGGAGGTTCAGACGTCACAGGACAGAGGTTAAACATGAACAGCTTCTGAATTTTAGAGCCCCCAAATGTTGAAGGCTATCACATTTTTGGGCCATCAGATAAGTGGGGCACATGTTACTGGGTTGGATCTCATCCCAGGCTCTTTTTTTGCTTTCACACAGGAGCTTGAAATCTCTGGAAAAGCCTATAGTCTTGTTGACTACATGTTTCTTCCATTCTCAGTGCAGAACATAAAAAACAATGAGTTTGCAAATAGCTTTATAATGTCTTGGGGGCAAAAGCATCCAAGGAAATAATCTATCAAAGGAATGGAACTGTTGCAGGTGTTTTATAGGGAAAAATGTCTCCACTAGAATAACATGACTTGTTTTAGAAATCCAATGTCCGCTTTTATTGGCAACCAACCAACAGCAATATAACAGCAAAGAAACCATCACTAGGAAAATACCTTCTCCTGGCCAATACAGTTACATAAATAAATAGGTTGGCTACTGAATTGTGCTTTGGGTAAAGGCAACTCCAGACTATGGATTCTGGAAGAACAAGAAGCATCTGCCTCTGTTAAAAGCCACTAACAAAGTGGAAGACAGGGTCCACCACCCACCTCCCAAAGTTTAGGTCTTACTGTGGCCTGGCTTCCAAAGGATACCAGGATGCAGCAAGGCTGTGGGGACATGGCCTGATGTCCACCAGTACATGGAGAGCCTGTGCTACTCAGCACTCAGCTAGAATTGAGTGAATCAGACTTCAAATAATCACAGAAGCTATCTAAACAAGCAGTCCCACCCCAAAGCACTCTAGCACTTCCCCCAAATCAACAGCTTCTCTTCTGGTAGGATGCTTCTCTGCTTCTTTATCACTCAGCTACCTCCTTTCTCTCCTTGGTACGCCACAGATTGCTAGAAGCAAAGAGAGCCTCCTTGCTCCCCCACATTTGATCATCCCTAATTACCTTTCCCAACCCATTAAACAAAATCCTTTCTTTAGAAACCCGGGGGGTTTTGTGGTATCAGAATTGCTTCTCTATTTCTGTCAAGCATGCACAGACACAGAAAATGTTCTTACATCATTAAGATGCAAAACACACTGCTCTTGAGCAAGTGTTTGCAAAAGCAACGTTCCCAAAGCCATCATTTCCTGAAGCCAGTGCTTCCTGGGGGCTGCCTTGGAAAAAAAAGGGGTTATCGAGCTGATTTCTGCAAAGCCTGGTGTTCCAGCCAGTCAGTTGTGCAAATCTATTGCTATAAGCTTTGAAGCCTTCGCTGTGCCGTTCCCTGGCTGCAGTCTCTGCCCTCATTGCCTCTCTCAAAACACAGCATCTCTCCCTCCCGCCCTCCTTGCAAAGTAGCACAGGTGTAACTAAGCCCAAAAGTTTTGGAACCATCACAAGTCTCGAACCAGCATCACCAGTCACATCCCCTGAATATACTAGCACTGTATTTCTGCTATGTAGGGTGTTTAATGGTCAATTAATTTACTGCATGGGCAATGAAGTACATAAATGTGTGTGTCACAGTGTTGGGGGGAAAAGGGGAAAGGTGGCTAAAGAGCAGAAGAGAAAGAAGGAGGAATGACTGGAACTAAGAGAAGCCTGGCAGCCTTGTACAGGGTTCCTTTGTGCACCAAGCTGCCACATTCCCTGCTCCTCAGATGCCAGCCTGGGAAGTGGGAAGCACGCCCCAGCGAGGAGTGGCACACGGGGACTGTGTGGAGCCGCACACCTCCAGCAGAGAGGCTGGTAAAGAGCGCAGGGAGGAAGGCACAGGATCTGCTCCTGTAAAATGGCATCAAGCATAAGCACCGAGCAGGGTGAGGCTGCTGGGGCGGGGAAACAGACCAGACAGGAATGGGGAGATTCCTACCACGAATGAGATTCCTGGTTCATTCAGGACTCTCGTCTCTTATTGTTTCCTTCCTTCCCAATCCGTGTTCAGAGCAGGAAGAAAGGGGAGATGGTATGTAATTCCCAGCACAGCACTCGACCTGGTCTTACCAAGCCTGCCTTTGATAAGCCTCCTGAACTTTCTACGCCTTCACTTCCTCACCACTTCCCTCAGCCATGGATGGTATTTACAAGTGGCTCAGTGCTACTGTCAGGTGTCACACAGAAGGGTAAAACACCTTCTCCTCCAACCATGTGGTGCTTATAAGACTTCCAAGGTGCATCCACTGATATTTCTTCGTTTCTTTGCCGCCCCTTTCAGGCCAATATTTCTTTCTTTCTTTTTTCTTTTTTGCTCATCCTCAGTAATATTATTCATTGCTTCTCTAGCTGTTTACTCTGCTTCTCTTTTTTATTAAGGAGGAAATCCTAATTAAAGCACTCCTGGGATTTCAAAATCACTCATTTGCAGCAGGTTAACAGAGTAACTGAATGGCGAAGCTTAGTCCTTGAAATCCATCACAAGTGGAAAGTAAAGATTCAGAACATCATGGCAAAGAGCTAATGTACAAAATGACGAGGAGGTGTGTGTGATAAGAGGATATTGAATTAGGTTTCTGGAAGAGAACCCAAGAAAGGCCTTTTTCAACCATTGCACAAGATTTTTTGCTTTCCTCATCCAACACAAGCCAGTGATTGGGAAACGCTCATACCAGGGGAGACACCTAAAGCCAGACAACGATTAAGCATGACACTGGGCGTGCCCTCATTACAGCGCTGAGGTGTGTGAGCGCCCCATTTAGACAAAGATAAAAGAAAGATAGCAGTTTAGTTGTAAAACAGCGGAGCCCTCAGCACAGCCCCCGTCTACAGCTTCCAACAGGGGTGGTCAGGTGAGCACACAGGCTCCACAAGGAGCCTTCTCCATCCCTCTGTCACCACCACACCGTGCTGTAGAGCTGCCTTCTCACAGTCACTACGAGACTTTCTCCTGATGATCACACCAAGATCCGGAATTGGGGCACTGCCAGACCGACAGTGAGCTCCCAGTCAGAACAGGTATCACCGAGAGACAACCTCAAAGATTTGGGCTCTTTTGGTAAAAGTGTACTTTCAGATTAGGCGTTCATTCCTCAGGATGTTCCATGCCAACAGTTCTACAAAATATTCACGTATGTGAGAAGTGCTGCTTCAAAGGGAACAGCCTGAGAAAACAGAAAGTAAACTGGCTTGGATTTTAAGCAGCACAAGGCTGGAGAGCAGGCGTCAGTGAAGTGTGGGGATCAGCTAAGCCAACCCTGCAGAAACGTAAACATCAAGAACAGGCAGCTTTCCCTGCCTACGAATTTTTGTTGTTGTACTTGCACAGCACCAAATCCCGCTTTAAAAATTACTCCAGACACACTTGAAGCTGACAAAACAGCTTTCCACCAGTGATGAATACATTGCAAAGTCAACTCCACCACCAGTTAAGCTTTAGAAGGAAGTTACTACATGCGTTTGTTGTGTTTGATATGAACTAGAGGCTAAGTCGGTCCATGGGATCAACAGCATTTGCATGAGCATTCCCAACTCTCTCTGCAGTTTAGGAGAGACAAAAGCAGCGTTAGGTCCCACGATTACAAAACTTAACACACGAGCCTAATCCATACAAGCTGCTCAATGGACACCGAGACGACCATAAAAATAGCTTAATAAGTAATGTTGCAACTACCTGTTTGGTTTTCAATATTGAGGCAATTAGGGTAAACAATTAGACCTTACCTTCATTCCTTTAGTGATTCCATTTTTCTTAGATATTCCACTTTTTAAGGAGTTATTCTGTTTCTGATGGTGATGATGGTGGTGTAGATGTCCATTGCAGACAGCACTGGGATTAGCCATCTGTTTAAATTAGATTCTCAGTTCTTAAAGGTGTCTCAGGTCTTTCTACTGTAAAAAAGACAGTGGGGTGAGAAGATAAAGTTCTCGGTTAAGGCCTGAAAGGTATCCAACTGGTCTGTCAGGATTTTCCAGGATGAGAGGAGGAACTATCTTTTGCAATATCTTCAAAACGTAAAAACTTTCTTTCATACAGCTTCAGCCCCAGCAAGCTAGAATGTGAAATACATAGCAGGAGGTGTGCTCTTAAAATCTCTGGAAAATGCTGCTCATGGCTGGCTCTTGCATGAACACGGCTTCTGTGAGTCAACAAGACTGCTGCAGCTATCAAGAAGTGGGTGGATTCAGAGGCGGAGACACTTAAAGATATATTACCTCTTAAAAACCTCCCAGGGAGAAACCTCACTGCTTTTCCCCAAATTACGCTCGATATGGAGTGATGTCACTCCATGAGAACTGCCAAAACGTTCTGTAAATTTTAACAGAGGGATCTGCTAAATTACGTGGTTCGTCTCGCTAAGGGTATAATAGCTGAAAACAAAAAAGCAGAAATAGTTTTAAAAATTTCTTTTAATCTCTTCTTATATGAGTAGCATGACAGACACAACACTATACCGGCAAAGAAATGGAAAGCATTCTAGTATTTAATAAAATTTAAAATTATCCAGAGCTAGATCTTACAGACAGGTGCACAAATACTCACGAGAGTGAACTGTCCCTTTAAACTCAGTTTGGCCAGTAGTGGGATCAATGCCATGCTATTACAATGAATGAGAAATGGAGTTTTATAAAGCTGGTTAATTCAGTTTTAAAACAAGCCAGGCTTTAATCACATGTGAAACTACTAAGGACAGCTAACATACATCCTTTCTTTTAAGAAAAAAAAGTTTTTAATTGTGAAAATGCATATATGCTCTTTGGTGAATCAAAGTCTCGTGCTTCAGATTTTAATGACAAAAAGTAAAAGCAGAAGCATCTCTAGTAGCATTTAATAGAATCCCTTCCTCCCAAAATAATTAAAATTAGTGTGGAGACAGATTAAAGGAAACTGAATAATATCAGTTTTGAAAAAAACACTTAGAATTAAAGGCTAGGAGAATAAAAATACTTGAAGTTCTTTCATTAGAAATGAAAGAACTGGCATTGAAATGTAAGTTGTATACAGAAAGAGCAGCCTAGAACTTGAGTATGTGGAATGCAGGAGTTGAAATGCTAAACAAACCACTTGAAAATACACAGGGGAACACACTGTGCTTGTTTTGAGAACTTATCTTAGACACATATTAAATTGCTAAAATATATTTTCCTCTTTGAAGTCATTTGCAAAGTGAGATATCTTCAATGTAGTAGAAAACTTTTGGGTCCTGCATAAAAGTGATCTAAACTTAAATTAATAATATAATATTTTGGGTGAAGAAAATAACCCCATTAAGTTCACGAGGGAAGTGGAATCTCCAGTTAAGACAACAGTTCAGACAATGCAAATTCTGTTGCTAGTTCCAGGCTCTAGGTCTGTACTTGTTATTCATTTCAAGACCCATGAAATACCAGTGTCCTTACATGAATAAAGTAGCAAATTAAATGTGTTATGGTAATTTTAATTGTCAATGTCTATAATATTTAAGATAACAAGCAAATAGAACTTTAAAAAATACCACATTTAAATATGAGTTAAAATGAGCAATTAAAAAAAAAGAACTCAAAGAAGAGCCGCCCATTCAGACCTCTGTTAACCATGACCTAAAAGTCACTGCTCACAAAACAAATACCACTAGAAGCTGACTAAAATTGCTGCCCTGATCCTGTTCAGAGCAAAAGATTTATAGAAGGGATGAGTCTAGCCAAATACACAAAAAATATCTGCAAACAGAATGTGGTATTTTTCCTGCAAAATCCAAGAAACAAAAACCAAAAAAACTCCAACAACAACCCCCCAAGAATCGCTCCCAAAGCCCCCCAAACCTAAACAAACAAACAAACCCCCCCCACAAAAAAAAAAAAAAAAAAAAAAAAAAAAAAAAAAAAAAAAAAAAATCCAAATCAAACCAGAAAAAAAACCAACCCTAAAATAATTGTGCCCTTCAGAACTCTATCTTACTCAAAGCCATCTCATCTATTACTCAGGTTTCTCTATGCATATCAATCATGTTACCTGCACCTGAATCTGTTACTCAAAGATTACTCAGAGGTATGAGGATCTGCGCTGCCCGGACACTCAGTAACTGTCTGCTTTGCAACACCAAAACCACCACTAGCAAAACCCTATTTTTATCATTCTGGGAAGTGGGAGGAAAACATTTGCTGTGCTGACTGTACAAGAACTGTGTGTATTTGACTGCAGGGGACACCAATCCCACCAAGACTGTACGTGAACTTCTCTTCAGTGGCTTGGGTACTGCTCACTCCTCATCTTTGGCATGGAGTTGGTGACTTTTTGAGATTACCAGCAGACCACACACCATGTTCTACAAAAATGCTGGTAAAGTTGGCAAGACATGACTACAATTGCTATAAATCTGTAGGAAAACCACCAGTGAATCCCCGTGCTCTAGGTGATAAATCCCCAGGTTCTAGGTTTTATTCCTGGCTTTGTCATCACACTGTTAACACCACTGGGTTTTCACTAACTCATACTGAGATCAGGATAGAAGTGTTTAAGCCCTTTTTAAATGCTCTGAGACAAATTGCTGAGGACTATGGTGCGAAAATGAAGTAAAATACATGCAGTTAATTAGCCAAGGTTTAACAACAGTGCAGAGAGAGCAGAGAGCGGTAGGCCTCCGTCTGAGTAGTCTCTCAGTGTTTTAAGAAAATCACTTTTCTGGTAAAAATTCCATTGTTACATAGGACAGGTTAAAAGGCTGAACTCTGCTGATGCACTCAAGAAATGGGGACAAAACATTCTAACCTTCCATTAGACTTTTGGCCCAGTCAGACACGTTGTGTCATTGTAGTGCTCTCAAAGTCCCCATTTAAAATAACAATACTGGAGTCCCAGCGTCCCCATTTATAACAGCAGTACTACATTACCAACAAATAATAACAACCAAAAAAATGTTGCAAGAAAGCATGAGAGCTCATCCCAGAAAACTGTGATGTCATAAGCCACAAGGATTTCATGGGATTGCTGCTCATCCCAGAGTACAGTTACTTACTGCAGAGTTGTGAAATGGTCTCGCAATCTAATTGCACGTCCTTGATAATTCCAGTTAATGACAGATTTGCATTTACATACTACATGAAACAATAAGGGTCTAAACAAAGACAACAGGGGGTGGCTTTATGCTTGTTTTGAGTGGACAAACACCAATAGCCTTGGGAACCCGAGTCTATTCCTCTCTTGAAATCCAAGATTCTCATAGTGTTTAAATTGGCAGCAGAGCATGCTGCTAATGGAGTACACAGTAAAAAACCATTTTTTGTTCTCACAATCATTTCCCTTACAACAGAAATCCATCTCATAAATCCCGTGCACCGTTGATGACTTTTATTTATATTTGATGTATGTGGGCACATGGGTGTTGGAGGCAACCCCTGCCTTGGATATGACTTCAGGAACAGATAGGAGACACCATAACAACAAAGCCATCAGCTGGGCAGTCACCCCCAGGGTGTCTTTTGAGTCACCCACATTTCACCAGCACCAGCTGTAGACTAAATTTCCTGAATCCTTACATGGAAGAACCCTGTTGTTGTAGGACATGAAAAAAGATGAGAGACTAAATATTTCAGAAGGCAAAGAGCATAGAAAAAGCTTTATTGTCTAATTCTTACTATTTTTATAAGGTGTTTTGATACAGACTTAACATGATTGGGGTATAGGAACGACACTTCTCTAATCCTATTGGTTAAACTAGAGAAACAGCTAATTATTTTTTTTCTTTGAGAACTAGAAAGGAAAAACACCCCCTGGAGAAAGATTGTTTTGAGAAAGGATAATTATTTGTCAAGATTGTTTTGAGAAGAAGTTTTCTTGAGAAATTTTCCCTTGGGAAAAAAAAGATAGCAGCTGCTAGCAGGCTAAAGTCTCTGAGACCCAGAAACACCAGGCCCACAGAACCCCACATCTGTGTTTGCTTCTTTACACCCTACCCAGCAGTACACATGTGGGACTGAGCAGGGATATGCCACCACACCTGGAAATAAACCTGCCCACCCATTCTGAAAGATCCCCTCAACTGCCCTTGCACAACTTGAAGGACAACACACAAAAATGGTTTGATGTTGGTCAGGGAACAATCTAGAGCAGCTCAGAACCGTGGTGCAGGTGGACACATGCAGCCAGTGTTGCAACAGGGCAGGGCATGGTGCAACAGGCAGGGCTCCTGTGTGTCTGGCAGGTCCACACAGCCCCTGCAGAGCCCTGGGGCTGGCACAGCTGCCTCTTGACACCTCTGCACCTCCTTGTTCTTCACGGGGCACTGGGAGATGACAAGACAATGCTTGAAAGCCTTATGCATTTAAAGATGCTGTCAGCCTGGTTTCTTGGGCAATGTTACCAGAACCAGTTTTCCGACTGCAGCTGGATGTCAACGAGCTTTGAGCACTCACAGCATCAGGAAACCGCTGGGATTTTCTTCTGGTACAAATATCTGATTGATGTGTGATACACAGATCCAGTTAGGAATCTGTACCTAACCTGGGGGTATTTGTAGCACCTGGGACTTTTTTCTCCTTGCAAGGCTTAAGGCTTCATAAATTGTACAATTGATACAGGTCTGTCCTTATCTTCTGATACAAAAATAAAATAAATCTGACTAGAATGTCATAATCAGACAAAACCAATATGAATTCAAAAAAATCACACCGAGACAAAAAGAATAACCATATAGCAGCTAAGAGGCTGCTGCAAAAATCCAGCAGCAAGCACAAGAGAGCCCAGTGTGCCTTCTGTTCTACCTCCTTTCAATTCCAAGGCTGATGCCATTACTACACTCTTCTCTGGAAATTTCTCGTGAAGTTGAATCTGCAATTCTTACTCCTTAAATAAAGAACTTGGATAGCTAGACCCAGCGATGCCAACAAAACTCCTCAGCCGAGTCAAACGCTAAAAAAAGAACACTTTACAAGCACTAGGGAGAGGCAAAATCTCTTTGCTGGGACATTTCTCTGCTGACCTCTATGTGATCCACAGCCATGTAACCTCCAGAGCCGTGCAAGGCAGATTTCAGTTTACATTTGTAAAACCTCTGCCAGTCAGGCTGATTTGTTTCCTGAGCTCTGTAATTTGCTGAGAAGCAGTGTGGCATTGTCCTTGTTCCCACTGGACAGGAGGAGGGGAGCAGGGGCAGCTCTGTGCCAAACACCTGGAACATTAATACAACTGATACTTAACCAGGTAGCCAAATCTCATTATTATTACTAATAGAACAAAACAGACACAGCTTTAACCTGTGTTTAATGATGATGTAAACGTCAGCCTCTGAACAGGAAATTAGGAAGTGATTTCACACAAATGCTAAAAATTATTGTTTATTGTTCTTGTAATGTAATTTTTCAGTGCTTCCAGAAGCATGAGATTTATGCAGGCCCAGATGAGAACTTGTAATGCTACTCAGTTGGGAAAGAAAAAATAGTAGCATTGCAAAATACCCCGTTTTTTAATGTAACAAGTGGCTCTGTTTTGCAATTCTCAGTCATTCAACGAAGCACTTCATTGAATGAGACCCAGTGAGGTCAATAGCCCTACTGATGCAGGTGGTAGTTATGCTTCAAAACCTTTTTAATAGCATTACTAAAATAAGTGACATGATACAGTAGATTTTTTCTGCCTTCCCCACTGCCAGTGAACAAATCATTTCAAGACATGCCCCAGAATAAGATTTTTGTGTTAAATGTGACTCCATACATGGGTGCTCTGGAGACTTATTTCATCTTGTCACTGCCTACAGTTTTGTTATTCCCCATTTCAGTTTTGTTCATCCTATCTCTTAGGGAAGTACGGGTCGAGAGAGAAAAAATCCCAAACAAAACTCCAAAACCTGTGTTTGCCAGTTATGGTAAAGAGGTGGTAGCTGGGTTGCCTTATAAAAACTTCATGTTTTTTATTCAGTTGCCTTATGATACTTTATTATGGTTGACATTAGTTATTTTTACCCTACACTCTCAAACAGATAGAAGAAATCAAAATATTGTTCACTTTACCTACTTAACTGTAAACATTCAAATTTTCAAAAGCTCTGTCAGATCAAGTTTTTTCTATTTTCACTTGTGGAGAATTTCTTTTGACTATTGAGAGTTTTGCTCTCACCGTGGCTTGGCACAAAGAGTTGCAATTCTGTTTTAAGCAGACTGAACTTCAATTCTTTCTCAATTTCATGGCTCGCTGAAGCCACTGCAGCTCTGAAGAGGCACCAAGTGTCAGATGGGAGACTGAAAGGGGGAATGAGAATTGAGAAATTTGTTCTGGAAATTGTTGCCAAATGCAGGTAAGGCAACTTTACAAAATAATCTTGAGGGGTTTTTTTAAATCCATGAGTTCTGAGAAATGTTTTTGAAGCTGGTTTAAGACTTATATTTATCATTTTGACAACAAGATAAAATGTTTTTCCTTACTTGAAGTTATTTGTATTAAAGGTTCAGTGCAGAAGTCTGAAACACCTTGCATTTGTTACAGAAGCTTTAGGAACACAGTCTGGTATTCCAGAAACACTGCCATGTTTCAGGAGCTACAACTCCAACAGTTCAGTTCAAAGTTGGTACACATACCAGAAAATAAAATCAATTGAACGTTTCCCAGAGCAGCAGGTCCTGACAGTTCAACACAATTCAGTCACAACACAGTTTCAACACAAAATTCAACACAGTTTCAGTCACAAAAGATTTTCATGAAACCCCCTCAAGTTTAGGATTGGAGTCTTTTAACTCTCCTGCCAAGACACCAGAAAATTAAACTTTCTTTCCTGTGATATTTGTTTTTATATTCCATGTAACCTCTAACTTTAATATTATGCACAGTAAGCTTGTCAGACCTCAGTAAAGACTTGGAATCAAATGTTTCTATTTCCCAGTCCCTACAGTTCTCTTTTGAAACAAATCCCTCTTCAAACAAAGCGTATTTAATCTCACTGGAGAACAGTTGGGCGAGTTGGGCCTTACAGGACTTTCAGACAGGTTTCATTCCACTATCCAGCTGTTCATCCCTTAGCTGGGGAGGAACTATTGCAGCTCTTGCAGGTACATGTAGCGGCCTATTGCTTGCAGGAGATTTCAAAGCAACCTTCTCTGCACAGGATGGAGGTCCTGTGCTGCTTTTCCAGTGCTGCTGGGATTTCAAGCCATCAGGTGATCAGCTACAACCTGCTCTGAGAGTAGTGCACGTCCTTCAGCTCCAGCACTCCCACTGCAGCTAGCAGAGATCTGAAACAGCCTCGTACCTGGGGTAGCTGCTCTCCTCACCTGCTAGGCACTGTGCTGGCAAGCAGCAGCTGATGTCATCGAGTTACTGCATCATTACAGCTCCTTTGTGTAAGGTTTCCTTCTCCTCTTTTTATCTGCTAAAAATGGAGCAGAGGTGACTCATGACTGAGATAGGCAAGAACCGAATACTCAGCAGTAAAGGCTGTGCTAGGGTTTCCACTGCCTGAGCTGGTTCCCTGCTAATGCTCACCCATGGGATAGGTGTATTCCTGGCACCACCTCAGCCCCCTGGACCATGGCACAGCCCTGGGGGCCTGGCTGCATCCCCCACCCCAGCCCCTGCACGGTGCCACGCATTCCCCATGGCAAAAGCAGTGCTGGTGCCTTCACCTGGCTGATGCTCCAGAGCTTCAGCTCACCCCCTTTGCCATGGGGGCTGGCTGTGGCACTCCTGCCACTCTGCAGCACAGATGGGCAGGGTGGGGAAAGGTTAGAGAAACTGCTTTGTATGAACCCGCTGCTATCCTTTCTTTAAGAATCTGGTGATTTTTTCAGCCATTTGATTTGTCTGCTTGCTCAAGTCTTCTGTTTCTACACTGTGATTAGATAATTTAGTCTTAAAATGAGAAAATCACCAGAAAGATCTAACCCATCATGACTTGCAGTATTACTTTTCAACATGAATAATTATTCACTGGCTATTTGCAAAGTATTTAGGATTCATAAACATCTTCGGGGCAAAAAAACATTTGTCATGCAGATACGCATATGCAGTTGTTAATAAGAAGCCACCAATAAACTGAAAAAGCTGACAGTGCTTATGACAAAATTATTCACTATTTTTTGTGGTATTCAGCCAAGTCTGCCGAGACTTCATAAATAACTGCTGACTTAGAGATTCTGGAGGCCAGGCAGAGCTGCTGGGTCATTTTTCTGATTTCCTAGGTAGTATTGATCAGGTATTGTTCCCTAGTTGTGCTGGATGATGATTATATCCATGTGCATTTATTGGTTTGATTCTGCTGAATATAGATAGACTGAAAAGGTTTAAATAAAAATTTAAAAAACAGCATGGCATACTAAGTGAAGAGGCCTAATAAGAAGAGAGGAATGTTTAGTGCAGCAGTCACACATTTAAACAGTGCAGCACTCAAGTCACAGTTGCGATTTTCTCCACATACAGGGTAGAATGGTCAGAGACTTTCTCATTCCTCCTGTTTGCAGAACCGCGTGGAATCCTGGTGGGAAATGGATCCCAGAGAACAGCCACAGTTGTTTCTGTGCAGCAGTGCGGCTGTCGATGGAGAGAAAGGCAAGACAGCCCTCTCCTGTTGGCTTGTGCAGAGCCGTGCGGGCGGCAGTCCCTGCAGGCTCTGCCAGGGCAGGGCTTTGAGCGCAGCTTAAAGCCGGGTGAGCCCAGCCCAGAGAGGGAGCGGTGCCCGTGGGAGCGGCTCGGGGCTGCTGCGGACAGCTGGGACACGGCAGGGCTCTGTCCCAGCCCGGCCCTGCTGGCACGGAGCGTCTCTGCCCCTTCTCCCTGGCGGCAGCAGCAGCTCCGCGCTGCGGGACGCGCAGCCAGGGCCGGGCAGGGCGAGGATCCCGCGCCGCTGCCCTGCCCGGAGAGCGAACGCGCAGCGGAGCTCCCGCAGCGGCCAGGGCAGGGCAGGGCCGGGCTTGTGAGACACCTTCAGGTCTGCGCTGGAAAGAACACACAGGGGAAGAGAATCTTTATCTTGAAATTCTTGGGGTCAGGGTGAAGTTTGAATCCGGTATCTTGGATCTTTGTGTTTTGTAGGCTGTTGGCTTTCATCAGAAACCTTTTCCATCACAGAGATCGGGAAATGAAACAGTCAATGATTGGGTCTCGGATTGCCCCAGATCTCCTGACACAGATTTACAATTTGATTTTTAATTTGATAAACCAGACCAGTCATGATCATTTCCATTTTATCCATTTATCCATTTCCATCATATCACTGCCATTTGTGCTGAGGGGCTGCCCAGCACATCTTCCTTCCCACCTCAGATACTCTCCCGGGCTTCTGCTTTGAACTGGGACTGTTTTGAACTATTCCAGGATCTGGGACCATTCAGGTGGGTTCAGGCCCCAATAAAAAGAGGGAACTTCACTCTGCTGTCTGTCCCCAGAGGTTTTTATTAGATAGAGACAAAACAGTGGATATACTGGCTGTCCCTCTTACCTCAGTGTGAGGACTGAGCAGGTTCTCTCTCTTTCCAGGGACAATAACACAAAGGAGAGCTCTTGATGTGGTGCTGTGTCTGGGCAGGGATTTTGTGAGCCTCTCACACCTTGTTGCTGTCACAGCCAACACAGCTGCCTGCTGGTACTGAGGATTAGGATCCAAACCACAGCAATTTCAATGGAAGTTTTATCAGTGTTCTTATCTGGCACAAACTGCAATTTTCTAGAGGTCCCTGGCTTGCCCTTTTTTTTTTCCTATTTTGTTCTTGTTTTGTTGTTGTTTTGTCTCTGCTGAGGCCAATTATAGTTAAAGCTAGGAAAAAATTGAGCCACTGTTCAAAACCACACCCTCTACATTTCTGAGCATAGATAGATTGAATTTCAATAAAAATTAGAGTGAAATAAGTGGTCATTTGTTATTTCTAATGTAATTTTAAATGGTGTAAATTAATTTTGGGTTTCTTTCTTCAAGTTCTTCACACATCTTTTTGTAGGTCAGTGAGATCACAAGAACTGAATACAGCCAAGGCTGAGGAGCAAGGGTGTCTGAACCTTAAGAAAGAACTCAAATAAGTGATTTGTCTTGGGTTATGTAACAACAACAAAAAAAAACCCAACAAAAAAACAACAAAACAAAACAAAACAAAAAGTTTATTCTATTTCATTTGTTGAAACCAGTTGGGGAGATTTTTTTTTTTCCTGTATTTCTTGTAACTCCAGTGGGGAGAGGGGTGGAAACCTTCTGTTAATGGGCCAGCTGTTAAAACCAGGTGGGGCAGTGTTTCTCATCTCTTCCACAACCTGTCCTCCCCCCAGGGGAGGATCTGCTGTTAATGAGCCATTAAGACTCACCACATGACTGATAAAATTAAATCATTCCATTGTGAGATGCTCCACCCAGTGGGAGGCGCCCAGCATTCCCACCTGGATAAAAGCTGAGATTCAGAACAGCTGAGCAGCCTGTTTGCACTGGATTCCCAGAGGAGGACTGGACTCATCTCACTGCCATTGTACCCTTTTCTACAGGATCACCTCTACTCCAACAGAACCACATCTGTCACTCCAGGAGGACTTATTTAGACTGCTACCAACACCTTGGCCAACAGGTCGTATTCCTGACTCCATCAGGGTTTTCTAGGACTTTTGTTTGTTTGTTTGCTTGCTTGTTTTGTTTTTTGTTTTTTCTTTTTTTGTAATACTGCATTTGCACTTTTAATATTCCTAGTAAAGAACTGTTATTCCTATTCCCATATTTTTGCCTGAAAGCTCCTAATTGCAAAATTGTAATAATTTGGAAGGAGGGGGTTTTACATTCTCCATTCCAAGGGAGACTCCAGTTTTCCCTGGCAGATACCTGTCTTTCCAAACCAAGACATGGTTATGCTAAAGAATGGAGCAGAAGGCTGCACTGGCTGCACTGCACTGAAGATCTGTTTGCTGTAGGTTGTGGCACGCCTCCTCTGTGAGCGTTTGACACCCGAGATTGTTGGGGTGGAGAGCTGCAAACTGTTTGCAGACACCGAGGGTTTGCCCTCTGCATTCCATGGGATGATCCTGTCTGGTGCTGTGGATCCCTGAGCTCTTTCCCACCCCTCACACCCCCTTCAATAATCTGGCTTAGATGGTGACAGCTCCTGGTTGGGATGCATTTATGCCAGGTTTTGCACAGGAGATCAATATTCTGGTTAACTGAGGTTCAGCTAATGCTGAACGGATTGGGCTGCAAGGCTGAGGGCACCAGCTGAGCTTGTCACCATCCCTGCAGCTCTCGCTGTGAGCTGGGTGTTGCAGCACTCAGGCTGTAACTCTGGGAGCTGAAACCTGGAGAGGGGAAAATTGTTCATGATGAATTCCCCAGCCCCTAGCAGAGGTTTCAAATTATTCTCTGATGTGACAATATTAATGCACAGAAATGTTTTCAGTATGTACAGGAGGTAACTCCTGTGAAATGAGTCCAAACTCAATGGACAATGCAATTGGAAAGTCATTCCAGTCTGTGTGTATGCAGCTATTGGAACAGGAATATTCCTCACATCCCACCTGCCAACAGAGTCCTCCTGCCTGAGCACAAGGCCCTGAAAGAACAGAAGAAAAAGGAAATGGAAAGTTACACATTTTCAGGGGAGATGCCTGACAGACTGTGTGCTGGATTTGAGAAGCTGGCCTTTCTGCTAGGTAAGGTTTTGCTCTTGCTTCATCAGCAAATTGTGACAAAAAAGGTCTAGACTGGTTCTGATGTTGTTACATTTAATATGAATTTCATGACTTTGCCTCCTTTTTAATCTATAAAGTCTGGGTTTTTCCCTTTAACTTCAATGACCTGGTTTTGAAATTGCTGACTGCAGCTCTCTGGGGGTTTTCCCTTCCAGAAGCTTCTGGGGCAGGACTGATCCTTAATGCCAGAGGAAGGTGCACCTTTTATCCTGCATAAATAACCTCATTCTCAGAGCAGTCTGGAGTGGGATGTGGGAGCTGATCTATTGGTTTGTGTTGATGGCAAGGGAAAGGTAAGGCAGCTTTGACAGAGGTGGTGATGGGGGCTTTATGTTTACTGATAGCCAGAGAAAAACTCTGAGACATTTTGGAACAAAACCAGTCCAGTGTCTTTATAGAATGGAATGATTTCCTAGGAATTCTGAATATGCTTGATTCTGTTAATAACTTTCTCCAGGCTTTGCCTTTGACCCCAAAACCAAGATAAGAGGAAGTTTTACCTTTGTTGCTCAAGACAGATGAGCTTGTCAGAGCAAGCTCACAAGTGTGGATTATGTCACTACAAGAACAGAAGGGGAAGGTGACACCTCAGGTGCTTGCCTCTGGCTAGTATGTGAGGCCAGGGCTGTATTCCTATGCAGGCACAGCCCTTCTGCTCATCTTACAATAAATTAAACTGACTCCTAGTCACTAGGGCTGAAGCAGCTTTTGCTTTTTCCTTTCTTCCTTTCTTTTACCTCAGGGTAACTGATGCACCTTTGTTTTCCTGTGGTACAGCATAGTGAAAGCAAGACACTTGAGTTTACAAGATCAGTGCTCTGCATCTGCCTAAAGCTGACATCTCACAGTGAAACTGTTCTGACATTGCTGGGGGGGAGTTGTTTGTTTTCTTTAAAAAAGAAAGAAACAAAAACTGCTACATGCTTGTGTGTGCTAATTACCCCAGCTAAACACAGCATCCTGAGCAATGAGTGCACTGTTTTAGCTGCACAATTCCTAATTTATGCCGCTATGAAGATCCAAGTGCTGATAGTAGAATTTGTCTTGGAAGTAATCAATCTCCTCCCATGGGCAAGCAGTGTTCCTTCATTTCCTGCTCCTTGCTCCCATATTTCAATTGGGTTCACTCACCTGGCATTCTGCTGTTCTCTTTCCCAGCTGTACCTGCTCAGATTGAGTCACTTTGGAAGTGCTTGTCCAACTGCCAGCCTCTTGTGTCACTGTCACCTGCTCTCCTCTGAAGCAGATGTGATTAACTCAGGACCAGCATTTGGCATCTCTGCACAATTTATCCTTCCACCTCTGAGGGGCAGCCCAGATGTGCAGGTTTCCTGCACTTAAACAGACAAACTCCATTTCCCATCATTCTTACTTAATTGTTTCTCTTCTCTGAATTAATAGGTGAGGATTTTAACCCCATTCCTGTGCCCCTCAGCTTCTTCATTTCACTGTACCAAGGAAAACAGTCTGTATATCAATGCAAAAAAACCTGATTTTCTTCCTTCCCACTGCACTCAGGATTACCTGATTGTACTCCAGAAGAAGTGATACTGGGTTATTTTAGATACTTCCTAGCACACAGGCTCACTCTTGAAAGTTGCTGCCCATAAGGCTCCTTAAAAGGAGGGGCACAATGAAAGCTCTGGAAACTCTCAGGGTTTGCCTCAGGGATGGACAGAAGGGAAAAATCCTGTCAGATGAAGTTGGCTCCTCCCTTTGCTCCCTACCCTCTCTGGTGGCCCAGGTGGGTCCATTGCAAGAATCACAAGGGAGTTTCTGCCCTGCAGGGAGTGATTTAAGGCCAAGGGTTTCTCCTGACTGAGCAGCCCCAGCAACTGCATCTTCTCCAGTGTATTGTGAATTCAGCAGCCAGGAAAATTGTGGCAGTAAATTTTATCATGCTCACGTGGTTTTGTTTTCTGCCTTATGAAATCATTTATAAAGAAGAAATAAAGTGGGCAATTGTTTTAAGAAAACATCCCTGTGAAATTTCCAAACAGATGAGACAGAAAAACCAGCTTCCTCCTGAAAATAACTTCTTTATTTCTCAAACACGCGGTAATACATATTCACCATGCTTTCAAAAGAGAATAGTGATACCAAGCGAAAATAATCCCAGGACTCTCCTATAAATCATTTGGTTTCCCCCTCCCCAGTGCCTGCTCCCTGCCGTGCAGGGTTGTTTAATTAGCGCTCCGGAGCTAATTGCAGGAGCTGCCCCACACACGCTGCGGCCCCGGGGGCCAGCACAGCCCCGCTCATGGCAGCAGCTCCGGGGCCCTTCGCTGCTGCGCTCCGGCCCTGCGGGTTCGGCTGCCGTGGCAATGAGCCCTCAGTCTGCAGCCCCTCTCGGGTGGAAGGGAGCAGGGGGCGGCTGATGGACACTGCAGAGAGGCTCGGGCAATGTCCTGGCTCCAGCAGCGTCCCAGGAAAAGCAGCACTCACCGATTGCTCCGGGCTTGGCTGTCCCACTCAGCGGCTGGCCAAGGATGGAGCGGGTGCAAGAGCTGCCCCAGTGCCCTTCCAGGCTTGGGTTCATTCTTGTGCCTCGCTGAGCTCGGTTTGACATTGATGCTGCTGCTTGTGAAGCTGAAGGTGCTGAGAGTGGCCAGGACAGCCACTCCAAGAGCCTGCACCTTGCAATGGATCATTCCAGTGGCTCCCTGGAGTCCAGCACTAATGGACCACAGTGAGGGGCACTTTGAAAAAATATCTAAATAGTCTCCAGCTAAAGAACATAAAAGTTTGAAGGCCACATTCTGTGGATTTATAAGTGATTTTAAAATAGATTTATCTAAAAAGAAGAAGGAAAGAAAGCTCCTGCTATGAACTGCTGAAAATGGGAAAGCTCTGAGGGAAAAAAAGATTCAGGAAGTTCTGAATTTACTTCTACTTATTTCTGTACCTTTCTGCCTCTGTTTCACTGGAAAATTTTCCCTAAAGGAACATGAATAAAATTTGATTTGGCTCTAGGGGCAGAGAAAGTAATCAGAGAATTTGGTGGTTTAAGTCCCTGGTGCAGAAAGGGGCTGAGAGTCCCTGTTACAAATCTGGCAGAGAATGCATTTGAACTTCTGTCTCTCACTATGGAAATGGTCCATAAGTTAAGAGATCTTTGCCCTACAGAGATAAATTGAAAAGGTGGAAAAGAAAAGAAAAAGCACCTAGAATGGGTTAAATGTTTAGGAAAAACTTGCTAAACAATTTTAGGTTTGGTCCAAGAGAAATACTGAAACAGAGGAAAACATTTATGAAATATGATTATTCATTCCCTGGGCAGCAGAAATCATAATGGGAACTGCTTCTTATCTGTAACTAAGGCCTGAAAATAAAAATAAAGTGTGGTAGGTCAGTGGAAAACTAAAAATGTTGTTTATTAACTTGATTTCATTGGAACACTGAGACTCAGTTTCAGAGGACAACAAAAATCACAAAATGCTGCACAGTCAGAATTACCAAGGTTTCAGGTTCAACATGGGTCTCACCAGATTGGTTGTTTATTTTGAAGCCCAGCTCCCACTGCTATTGATCACCTCAGGTTTCTTTAGGATGATTTTGTCTTTGTGCCTGTAGAGGACCATATGAAAGGAGAAAAAGCACCCAACTGAAGTGTGCCTCTACTGTCAATTGAAAAGAAAAGAAAAAGGCAAGGGGAATAAAAAAATCTGATCTCACAAAGTGCCCTTGTTCCAGGTGCTGGATTTACAGGAAAAAAACATTGGATCCTGTTAGACTATTGATAAAATTGTGCCAGTTGGAATGTGAGTATGGGAAGAGAATTTTCTCCCCGTAGCTCGCTCAAATGTGAGTCCTGTAAATACATGTTAAGAGAATTGGCTCTGAACTGACCAGAAAGCCTTCACAGCCCTGATGAATGATTTCAGACATGCCAGTACCTAATAAAACACAGATCAAGTATTATCATTTATGCTCTGAGGTCTGAAGAGACATTAACAGGGCACTATCCTGACTTTTGTTGCCACATCAGCTACAGTTAACCCAACAGTCTTTGCTTTTTACTGGTGCTCACTCAGCACTAATTAAATAATTACCTGTCTCATGCCTTTAGGAGATTGCAAAATCTCTTCTCTTTTCCTGAAGGTGATGCTGAGCAACAGAGGAACAACCTCATGGCTTAGGAAGGCCATGACAACCCTGGAAAGAAAACTCCTTAGAATCCAAACTGGAACCACCTTTAATCATCACAATCTGAGGAATATTGTAAGAAGGGTCAGGAATTTGGTGTATTTTATAAACAATTGTTTTCAGCTTTAACTTCACATTGTGAACAGCTGTATTGGTTTCACTGGAAGTGTCCAAGGGATGTTTGGAAGTGCAGGAAGGCAGGGATGTCTGCAGGAAAAGCTTTGGTGTTCTGGGAGGGACTAGTTTGTTCAAAAGCCTGAAGTTCAAGGTGCTCTGTGTTACCAAAAGGTCATGACAGTGAGCAGTGGCTTCAGTTCTTGTGAAGTTCACTGACACTTCTGATTAAGCTTATGTGGGAAGGAGCAATGTGTGGACGACTTCCTTGCTGTTGTATAGTGTATGAAATCTGGGATTTATCTTTAATTACTTCCTGAAGTTAATTCAAGTATTTCCCCAGGCATCAACTGGAAGGTGGGGTTGGTCTGAGACTTCTTGTGCCTGGTGTCAGGGTTGATATCTAAGTCTCTTATCAAGCTCAGTGAGACAGTGAATTAAAGGGTAAGAATATGAGCAAATTTAAACGAGGCCTAGATAGACCCAGGCATAAATCTTAATCTGGACAGAGTGCCTGGAGTCAGCAAAGCCCTGTAGAGGCCCATGTGTCCTCTTAAGGAGAAGGCCACGACTCACTGCAGGAGTGATGACAGGATCTTTGGCTCTCCTCTCTAGGAAAAAGAACTCTCTATTCTTTTTTATACAGAACTGATGATTGCGTGTGTTTGTTCTTTTGTCTTAAACATCAAAATCTGGCCCTGGGTAATTCTGAACATATTGCAAAGGTATTGCATGTTCCACTGGTGAGCAATTCTAGTTACATCAGAGAATTTTCCTGAGAGATCCCTTAGTGCAGTGAGACAGTGGGATTCATTTACCTGCATGGCAGTACTGACCAAAGGTGCTACAGCCATCTAAAACTAAAATTTACTTCTGTAAAACCATCAGTCCAACAAAGTTCTCACTCTCCTGGGACATTTCCAATACCTGGTTTCTGTCTCACCTGGATGAAGGATGTGATAGCAGAGCTTCCACTGGTTTTTTTCCCAGATCTATGTCCAGGTCTGTTTCGTTGCCTCAAAGCAGGTGAGACACTGCTTCTCTTGTTTTAACTCAGACCAGTAATGGCTTTTGTGTGTTGTTTGATTGTGGAGGTGTGTTGTTTCTTTTTTTGTTTGTTTCTTTTTGTGTTTGTTTCCTTTTGTGTTTGTTGGTCTTTTTTTGTTTGTTTGTTTTTTTGGGGTTTTGTTTGGTTTTTTGTTGGGTTTTTTTGTTGGTTTTTTTCTGTTTGGGGTTTTTTTTTGTGTTTTTTTTAGTTTGGTTTTTTTTTGTTTGGGTTTTTTTGTTTGGGTTTTTTGTTTGGAGGTTTTTTGATTGGGATTTTTGTGGGTTTTTTTGGTTGGTTTTTTTTGTTGTTGTTGTTGGGATTTTTTTTGTTTGGGGTTTTTTGTTTGGGTTTTTTTGTTTGGTTTTTTTTTTGGTTTTTTTTGTTTGGGTTTTCTTTTTGTTTGGGTTTTTTTTGTTTGTTTTTTTTTGTTTGGGGTTTTTGTGTCTGGGTTTTTTTTTTGTTTGGATTTTGGGTTTTTTTAGATTTTTTTGTTTGGGTTTTTTGTTTGGGTGTGTTTTTTTTTGTTTTGTTTGGGGTTTTTTTGTTTGTTTTTTTTGTTTGGGTTTTTTTGTTTGGGGTTTTTTTGTTTGGTTATTTTTTGTTTGGGTTTTTTTTTTTGTTTTGGGATTTTTGAGGGGGTTTGGGTTTTTTTTTGTTTGGGTTTTTTTGTTTGGGGTGTTTTTTTCTGTTTGGGGCTTTTCTTCTGTTTGGGGTGTTTTTTTCTGTTTGGGATTTTTTTGTTTGGGTTTTTTGTTTGTTTTTTTTGTTTGTTTGGGGTGGTTTTTTTGGGTTTTCTTTTTGTTTGGGTTTTTTTTTTGTTTGGGGTTTTTTTTTGTTTGTTTTTTTGTTTGGGTTTATTTTGTTTGGGGTTTTTTTGTTTGTTTTTTTTGTTTGGGTTTTTTTGTTTGGGGTTTTTTTGTTTGGTTATTTTTTGTTTGGGTTTTTTTTTTGTTTTGGGATTTTTGAGGGGGTTTGGGGTTTTTTTTTGTTTGGGTTTTTTTGTTTGGGGTGTTTTTTTCTGTTTGGGGCTTTTCTTCTGTTTGGGGTGTTTTTTTCTGTTTGGGATTTTTTTGTTTGGGTTTTTTGTTTGTTTTTTTTGTTTGTTTGGGGTGGTTTTTTTGGGTTTTCTTTTTGTTTGGGTTTTTTTTTTGTTTGGGGTTTTTTTTGTTTGTTTTTTTGTTTGGGTTTATTTTGTTTGGGGTTTTTTGGGTTTTTTTTTGTTTGTTTGGATTTTGGGTTTTTTTAGGGTTTTTTGATTGGGTTTTTTGTTTGGAGTGGTTTTTTTGGGTTTTTTGTTTGGTTTTTTTTGGTTTTTTTGTAGTTGTTGGGATTTTTTTGTTTGGGGTGTTTTTTGTTTGGGTTTTTTTGTTGGTTTTTTTGTTTGTTTGGGTTTTTTTGGGTTTTCTTTTTTGGGGTTTTTTTGTTTGGGTTTTTTTGTTTGTTTGTTTGTTTTTGTTTGTTTTTTGTTTTGGTTGTTTTTGGGTTTTTTTGTTTGGATTTTGGGGTTTTTTTAGGGTTTTTTGTTTGGGTTTTTTGTTTGGGTGTGGGGTTTTTTTGTTTGGGTTTTTTTTTTGGTTATGTTTTGGGATTTTTTCGGGGGGGGTTGGGGTATTTTCTTTGGGTTTTTTTGTTTGGGGTGTTTTTTCTGTTTGAGGTGGTTTTTTTCTGTTTGGGGTTCTTTTTTGTTTGGGTTTTTGTGTGGGTTTTTTTGTGTGGGTTTTTTTTTTTGTGTGGGGTTTTTTGTGTGTTTTTTTGGTTTTTTTTTTTTTCTTGGTTTTTTTTTTTTTTTAATGGTTTTTTTGGGGTTGTTTGTTTGTTTGTTTGGGGGTTCTTTGTTTGGTTTTTTGTTTTGTTTTCTTCTTCCTCCCTGGGGGAATTGTCTGGAAGCACTGAAAAGGCTGTCCAGCAGAGCAATATTTGCTCTTCCTAATTGATGCCTTTTCACAGACAGCAGCAGTGGTGTGCAGTTTCAGGTCTGTGGAGAGAATTTTTAAAACCAAGTGAACTCTTAGGTGTGCAGTAAATTGAGGATGGGTTTCTGTGCTGTGCTGCCTTTTACTGAGCAGTGGAAGAGCTGCTCACGCTGCTGAGTCCCAGGTCTGGGAGGCTGGGAGCATTCCCACCTCCAGTGACTGGGATCCAGTGAGGAGTTCCTTGTTCTGGGGGGAAATGGGACAGACAGGGGCTCAGGACAGTGACCAGGAAGGTGTCAAAGCACTGGCATGTAACATCCTGTTTAACATGTGCCAGCAGTGTCCCTGTAGAATTTCCATGAGTTAACAGGTCGGGTAAAAGGGAATCCTGATTACCCTTCAAAACCAGTTGTGTGCACAAATAGAGTCAAAGTATTTTGGGTTTTTTGGCCAAGCTTGTTGAATAGAGCATTCTAATGCTGAGTGATAGCCTAAATTCTGACTCTCTAGGATGACATATTTTTTAACTAACAGCAAATATTGGAGTTGATAAAGTAACAACATAAATGTGGGAGGAAAGTCTCACTGTTCAAGTCGATTTTAATTCCTGAGCTAAACTGGGAACAGTTCACTCATTAGTAGCCAGATATTGGTGCAAAATCTCTATTATGCTTGAATAAAACTGGCATTGGGAACTTGAGCTGAAGAATGCAGCAGCTCCTCAGCACACATGCTCACTTGTGGCTCATTCCAGGCTCTTGATGTGCTCTTCAAATCCTCCCTAGGATGACACTTGAAACTACTCTTCCCTTTCTACAAGGGACACTTGCAGGCAGGAGAGAAGTGTGCGAGTCTGGTGTGGTGTTTTGTGGAATGGCAGCTGAAGCTTTGCTGGGGGCTTCCTGTGCTTGCACTTGTGCCTTCTGAAGAGTGGGGTCTCTGCAAGAGGAGCTGAAGGATTCCCTGGAAGGTGCCAGGGAAGGGCTGCAGCAGCAGAGCCTCCCTCTGTGGTTGCTGCTGCTTGGGGTGGATTTGCTGTTGCTCTGTAGCTCACTCTGTGTGTGTGCATGCCCACTGGCTGCTTTGCTGGGCTTTATTTGTCTCCTCTTGGGGGTCTGAGTCTCATGGTAGATCTAAATCTGCCTTACCTGCTAAAAGGTGAGCGTTCAAATACAAGAACCACTCAGCTGGTCTTGGATTTGGTTGGTGGGAGTTTTGTGGGGTTCTTTTTTTCCCCTCATGATTCAACATGTTTGGACCAGTATTTCAGTTGCAGGGTTGTTTTTTTATTTTTCCTAGTTGATTTCAAAACCATTTTTCATACGTGATGGGATTTCTTCTAACAGCTGAATTTTTTTTTTTTTTGAGACAATAGGCAATCCTTCCAGGATTTTGCATACAGATGTTTTTCACTCATTATCACAAAAAAAAAAAAAAAAAAAAAAAAAAAAAAAGGACAGGATTTGGGGCATAGTTTTCCTACCTTTGTTCTCAAATGCCTGTAGTCCTACTTGATTCACTGCTCCTGCTCTGCAGGGTTACTGTGATTTACAGCAGCTTTGAAGCTGTGTTGCTCTTCTCCTGAATGCTCCTAGCATGTACACCGGTTGGTTTGTTTGTCTGTCTGTTTGTTTGTTTGTTGGTTTCTTTGTTTTTAAACAGCTGCTCCAATCCAGATGACCATTTCCAAAGAGAAGGTAGGAATGTCTTCAAGCTGGAGTCTGTCCCATGGTTCAATAGCTACAGAAGTTAACTTGGCAAGGATAAAAGCTCAGGTTTTTTACTTGCCTAAATCTGTCAGCGATAAGCAGGTGAATTGTTTACGGGCATTTCCTGCTGCTGGTACTCAGAATGTCATGACAGCAACTCCTAAGGAAACCTGCTTTAATGCAGTGTTCCTGAGGAATTTAGAATCTGGGGAACAAGTCACTAATGCAAGGTGTGGAGCAAGCCATGAGAGTGGTGTGGGATTAAATTCCTGCTGGGGACTGCTGCAGGCTCAGGAGCTGCACAGCTGCCGAGCTGTGCTGTGCTCCACGCAGGAAGAAGTTTTGCTCTATTACCACAAAAGGATGTGCTGGACTTGAGATTGCTGAGCAGGCTTGATGTCTCTGCTCTCTTCGTCAGTCTTCAGCTTTCAAGCCTAAAACAGTTTTTAAGTTCAAGTGGAAAATACATCACTTCTTTCATTCTTTGAGAACTGTAAATGAAAACAGGGGCACAACTGCAGAGGAAGCCTGGGGTAGCATGCACAGTTTCTGTTGGTTTTGCCATAGGAGTTGCTCTTAATGGTTTTTTTGTCTTTTTCTCCTTTCAGTCACTCACCATCAGGAAGCCCTTGAAGGAATGAAAGCCCTAAAAGAATGGGTTCAAGATTAAGAAGGTGAGTAAAAAAATTACTTTGCTTACATGATAAGGGATTTTGTGAGGTGAGGGCTGAGTGCTAGAAGGCTCTTTCTATTGACTAGCAGTTGGCATGAATCTCCATCTTCTAAAAGTCTTGGTAGCAGGCTAATACAAAACTCTTGTGTTGTGTTTGTATTCTCTGATCTGAAAAAGTTGGGCTTTTGTTTGGTTTTTATTGGTGCATTGCAATAAATTGCATTTCTAACTAAGAAATCCATTGGGACAACCCTGCTGCTCACATTTGGGAGGGGGAAGCAGGCAGTGCCCCTCGGGTGAAAAACAGCAGGCAGGTTGGGACAGGCACGTGTGTGCCTTGTGCATCCCTGCAGAGCAGCAGCTGGAGGGAAAGGGTGCCAGTGCCAGCTGCGTGTTGTGTATATATTATATTACTGAAGGAATAAAACAGTGCAGGATCTTTGCCAATTGGATTGAGCTGTGCAGCTGCTGATGGCTGTTGTCAGGATAGCAAGGAAATTGGAGTGCCAGGTACTTTTAGGAATGCCAGGAAGGACGGCACCCTGCTTTCCCAGAGTGGCAGAACAGCTCCCAACAGCCCAAAGGCAGCTGGGCAATGAATTCCTCACTTTGCTGGGCCTGTGCATGGCTTTTGCTTTTGTTTCATTCAACTCTCTGTATCTCGAGGTGTGATTTTTCTCACATCCCATCCTTCTCCTTCCTCCCACTACCAGGACATGGAGCTGGCATGGAGGAGGGAGTGGAGCCAGCTGGGACTAATCCATCCCAGCAGAGCTGCAGTGGCCACTCTCTGCACAGGGATGTTGCTCTTGGCATTGCTGTTATCTTCCTCACACCAGGGGCTATGTTGGAGTGAAACTGCTGCAAACAATTCAGGTGGATTTTTTATAATGTCTCAAACAGCACTGTGGGGTGTTGCTCTTGCTCTGGAAGGGAAGCTGGGATGATTCCCTGGGCCTGTGCAGGGCTCCCTGTGGGACAGCACTTCAGTTTTTCAGTCAAGGGCTTTTCCCGGTCCCCTGAGGCACAGGGTGATCCATCCATTTGTCCCTCCCTTATTTCTCACACACTCCCAGACTGAGGTCCTGCTCTTTTTGCCCTCCCTCAGGGGCTGCAATTGCCAGTGGGATTTCCCACTTTTCAGCAGACCAGGGATCCTTCTCCAGTGTCTCCAGGAAATTTCCAGACCTGACCCATTCCGGAGTCCAGAGATTAGGAAAAGGTAAGAACAAAGGTTTTCGCGCTTGGGGAAGCTTTCGCTTTGTTCTGGGGCAGTTTTTCTCTGGAATAATAAACAAAGAGAAAGGAGTCGATGTCAGAGAGAAAACAAAATGTGTATCCAAACTCAAGGATAAAATGATTCCTCCGGCTTTTAGTGGGAGCAAATGACCGGCGCCGCTGGGGCGGTGCTGCAGCCCCACCTGCGGTTCCCGGAGCTCGGGGGCGTGGCCGCGGAGCTCGGGGGCGTGGCCGCGGAGGAAGGGGCGTGGCCGTGGGGAAGGGGGCGTGACCGTGGGGAAGGGGCGTGGCCGCGGGGAAGGGGCGTGGCTGTGGAGGAAGGGGGCGTGGCCGAGGGGAAGGGGCGTGGCCGCGGGGAAGGGGCGTGTCCTCAGGAGGTGGGCGTGTGTCCCCCCGGGCCTACTGCGCCTCTGCCCATTGGCCAATCACGAGCCGGGCCAGCGTTTCTAAGGGCTGAAGCCTGATTGGTTGGAACCGTGTTTCGGATTCTGCTTCTTATATGTGCCGGTGTTTCTGCGCTGTTGTAGTGTGGTAAAAGCCTGTTTAAATTCCTTTTTTTAAAACTGTTTTTGAATTGAAGTGTTTGAATTGAATTAAGCGTGTGGTATGCTGAAGAGCAAGTGTTGGGTGGCCCCAGTTGAAGCTGTGTTGTGGCTGAGGGGCCATTGCTCTCTGGGTCTCCCAGGGTGTGTCTAAGAATTCAGAAGTTAGGAGGCGGCAGTGTCTCTAATTTGGCTTTTTCCTGGCCTTTTTGGGCATGAAGTAGCTGGTTTTTTGCTAGTCCACATCAGTGTCTACCCTTGGAGGAGGTTTCCTCGTTCTGGTGGGATGCAGAGGGTTTTGCTCTCTGCTGGGACAGATAATTGCCTTGGGCAGCTCCTTTACAAATAAGAGAGGGTTTTGCTCTCTGCTGGGACAGATAATTGCCTTGGGCAGCTCCTTTACAAATAAGAGTTATGTCAAGTCTGGGAGTCCTTACAGCAAAATCATGACTTGTACTTGCAGTGTAGAATTGGGGTGTGTTGGGCAGGGAATGGGGGCACAGAGTTTCTCCTGCTTTTATCTCCCCTTGTGCCTTAATTTCTCCAACCTGTAACTTTCTGTTTTGTGTCTGGTCCTGCCTGCAGTCAGTATTTGGGACAGGAGCTGAGAAGCTGTTTCCTTCCTAGGCGATGTTGCTGCATCCCCACTTGGAGTGGAGGGGTGTCGGGTTGTTTTTGTTAATTGAGGCTCCTCCTGAAGGTTGGGAATTGGACTGAAACCCTTGCAGTGAAAGGTGTCTGAGCACTGGGATGTGGTCACTCAGTGGTGTGAACGATATAGAAAAGCAGCTAGACTGTGTGTTGATTCTTCAACCAGGAGGCCCCTCCCCTGCAATTAAATACTTGCCAGGGTTAAAGGGATGTATTTTCTATCCTATGGAAGAATTTCTTACAGTTTTCTTTCTTTGTTTTCACAGAGCAAGATTAGGTTTTGTTCTTATGCTTTGTACTTAAGGCTACACACAAAGTGTCCTGTTGGTTCCTCTCTCAGCACTCAGTGGGAATTTGGTGTCCTTGTGCCACACTTATGGAATGCAAAATAAGCACTGGGATTGCTCTGGATACGTAATGGGAACTGTGTGTTAGGAGAAGTGGCTGTGGATAAACCGCTACTCTCTTGTGGATCTGCAGGTCTGGCAGAGGGGTTGAAGGGTTTGTGAGAGCAGAGCAGGGAAGGGACAAATCAGCTCCAGTGGGTTGAGCTTTGCCTGCTTCTATTTCCAGAAGGCTAAATTCACTAGTGAACATAAAGTCTGTGGCCATAATGAATAGTAATATTGCATCTTTTTTCTCTTGAGGTCACTCTCAAGGGTAGGGCAAGGGCTGAGGCAGAACTTGTTGGGACCCTGGTAGAGAGAGAGAAGCAGCAAATGGAGTTGGAAAAGTATTGACCTTTCTGTAACTGAGAAGCTGCACAAGGCCATGAAATCAGACCTCTGCTCTTGCTAGGAGCTCCATGGTCAAAGGCAACTCCCTGGGCTGCTCCCTGA
Organism: Prinia subflava; assembly: GCF_021018805.1. Classification (NCBI taxonomy): domain Eukaryota; kingdom Metazoa; phylum Chordata; class Aves; order Passeriformes; family Cisticolidae; genus Prinia; species Prinia subflava. The sequence continues at coordinate 108,234,322 of NC_086248.1, read as the reverse complement.
GCCCTGGCCAGGCTCTGGGAGGAAGCCAGGAGGGGCTGAGCCCAGCTGTTCCCGCCTTGGCAGTGCTGGGAGCCTGTGGATGGCACCCAGGGGTGCCAGCTGGGCCCTGTGCCAGCCCAGGGGGAGCCTCTTTGCCTGCGGGTGGACACACCCGTGGGAATTCCCAGTCCTGGGAGGGGCTCTCAGGGCTGGGCTGGCACAGGGGCTCCCCAGCGGGGGCTCTGCAGGGTGGGGCAGCCTTAGGGGGTCCCTGGTGCTGGATCTCAGTCCCTGTAGGGCTGCAGTCTTTGTTAGCAATGATGAGGGGCATTGCTGAGCTTGTCTTTTTGGAATTCTTTGCTGCATTGAGCTCTGGTAAATGACACTGAATTCCTGAAGCTGCTGTCTGTGTCTTTGCTGCTGCCCCTGCCCCCTGGCAAAACAACCTGCAAGGATTTAAGGTTTCAGGCCTGGTATTCCCTTTGGTGAGCTTGCTCCATGCCCTGATGTACTCCTGGAAATGCCACAGGACCTGCCAGGACTGAGGAGCTGTAGGCTGAGTGCTGCCTCTCTTCTGCCCTGGGAACTGGGAACCACTGGGAGGGCTTGGAGAGAAGCCTGAGGATGGGCTGGGAAACCTGATCTGGGATATTCCCCCCCCGATGTTTGGTACGAGTGCAGTAGGAAAATCCAGGTTTTCATCTAGCTCAGAATTTCTTGGTCAAAAGAGCAAAGCTGTGGGCGATGCTAGAATTTGAGGGGGTATTCATCTAGTTCTGATTCAGAGCCACCTCCTGTCATAAGGTAAACAGCATCTGCTGCAGCTGGCAGCCTTCTGTTCCTTTCCCTCAGGACATTCAGAGTGCTCTGGAGCTGCTGTGCTGTTACCAACACGTGCAAAGTCCTCGTCTGTGCAATGTAAGTAATCTTATCCACCTAAAATTGACCATCCCTCCCGGTGTTTGTGCCCTGCTGAATTGATTTCTGAACCCCATTTCCCAGCCTGAATGAGGCTGGCAGCCCTGGCAGACACGCAGGTTCCTGGGAACTGTGCCCTGCTGGCTGTGGAGCACCTGGGGTGAGTCAGAGACTGGCAAATCTGTAGCCTTTCCTCATGGAAGTGAATGCATTGATGGATATTGCCCTGCAACATCAGCTGTGCTATTGCTGATCTACAGAAATCAAGTGTTTCACTGTAATATAGAGCTTTTCTCTCTTCTGTCTCTGTTTCTCAGAGTTGCCAATCAATTTGTATATTTACTTCTTGAAATTCAAATTCTTCTGAAATACAGAGGGAAGAAAGTGAAATCATGGTCACAACACTTCAGCACTTGTGAGAGGCAAAGCAGAGGCTTATTTCAAAAGCTCTGCAAAGGAAAATGTCACCTGAATGAGGTACAAGCCTCGAAAATAGTTAAAATTTTTCTTCTAATAATGGCATAATGTAAATAAAGGATTGGAATAAATTTGGTAGAATTTTAGAAGTCATTTGGGAAGTACAAACTGCACAAAATTGTATCAGCAAGATGGAAGAAAATAAGTTCATTTCCCCCAAATTACAGCTTTGGTTGAGGTGATTTTTCTGGGCAGTTTTTCAACTTGAGTGGGAATGAACGTTTCCAAGGTATGCTGAGATCTGGTGTGACACTTTGCAGCTCAAGCCATCTCTGGAATAACAAGCTGATGTTGATATTTTCACTTTGTTCTCAGGGAAAAAATGACCTGGAGCTGTTCTTCTCTCTGGCAGTTGCAGGGCAGGCTTGGATCTGTGCTCCAGCTGTTGTGGTGTGTGTGCTGGGTGGTTTTTAGGGATGTGGTGGGCCATGGGCAGCATTCCAGCCTGGAGAGCTGCTCTGGCTGTGCTGCAGGGCTGTGACAACCTCCTGGGTTCCTCCTGTGCTTCTGTCCCAGTGCAGAGCTGTGCTGCCCTTCCAAGCAGCCCTTCCTTTCTTGGGAAGTTGATCCATTGTGTGCCCGAGGGAGAGATCCTGGTTTTGGCTGTGTTCTGCCTGCCTAGACTGGCCAATGCTGCAGCTGTGGTTGGAATATTCTTGAGGAGATCCTGGGAACAGGTAACCATCCTCCCCCTTTGGATCTGTGCCACTCTCGGAGGCTGTGGTCTGCCCTGGGTTCCCAGAGAGCATTTCCCAGTCTCTGGTCACTGCCCGAGGCAAGCAAAGGAGAAAAGATCCCAGGGCAGCCACAAAGTGTCCCCTTGCTCTTTTTTCCCACCAGGCACCCTGGAGTGAGCGCAGTGATCCCTGAGGATGAAGAGAGGCTTGGAATGAGGCAAAGAGACTTGGAGAAACCATTTTCCAGCATGACACTTCTGTTGAAACGTTTCTCTGATATTTGATGCTTTTGTCCACCTTGGTTGTGTTCCCTGTTTTCAGTGGATGATGGACTTCTGGGGCACTGCACTCAAAGGCAAGCAAATACTCTCTAGTCCATGGGATCATGTCTTCTGATTTTTCTGTTTCATTTTGTGTGTTAGACTGGTTGTTGTTTTCCTGCTTTGTGCTTAAGGATGCACAGGAACTGCCTTGACCCTTCCACACTAAGCAGTCCAAGTGCACAATAGTTAATTGGGTCAGTTGTTGATGGAAGAATAAAATTAAATTAAATCTGTTGATGTTGCTGGGTAAATTGGATGTTCTTGTGTGTGGGGCTTGGGCCACACTCCTGGAGATGCAAAGAAGCCCATGGATTGCTCTGGGTATGTCATGGTCACGTACAAAGGGCTGAACAACAGGCTCCGAGCCAAAGCTGAGCTCTTGATGAACCTTTCAACAAAATGTTCTATTTATCTCTGATTCTCAATGAAAACCACAGGATCATTAGAGTTAGGATCTAGGTATCTGCTCATCAACAAAACATGGATTGACCTTTCTCTATTGAGAAGCTGGAGAAGGCCTTGCTGGCAGCTCCATGGGCAAAGGTGACTCCCTGGGTTGCTCCCTGAGCCCTGGCCAGGCTCTGGGAGGAAGGCAGGAGGGGCTGAGCCCAGCTGTTCCTGCTCTGGCAGTGCTGGGAGCCTGTGGATGGCACCCAGGGGTGCCAGCTGGGCCCTGTGCCAGCCCAGGGGGAGCTTCTTTGCCTGCGGGTGGACGCACCCGTGGGAATTCCCAGTTCTGGGAGGGGCTCTCAGGGCTGGGCTGGCACAGGGGCTCCCCAGCGGGGGCTCTGCAGGGTGGGGCAGCCTTAGGGGGTCCCTGGTGCTGGATCTCAGTCCCTGTAGGGCTGCAGTCTTTGTTAGCAATGATGAGGGGCATTGCTGAGCTTGTCTTTTTGGAATTCTTTACTGCATTGAGCTCTGGTAAATGACACTGAATTCCTGAAGCTGCTGTCTGTGTCTTTGCTGCTGCCCCTGCCCCCTGGCCAAACACTTCTACTGTCCAGCAAACATCCTGGAAACTGCTGCTTGGAATATTTACAGAAAGTTGATCCTGTAAGTTTTCGATTGAAATTCTGCTTCTTTTTTATCTTATAGGAAAGCAGGACTGGAATGTGGCAACTCAAGGGAGATGTTCCCACAGCTGTTTGCATCCCTGCTGTCCTGTCTGTCCTTGTTCTTCCTGCACTGTTGGAAGAGGCACTCATTTATTTGGGTTTTTCTTTTCAACCACTGGGGTCACAGGTGTATTAAGCTCAGCCTAAAGGAGATTCCCAGTGGAGTTCGTGATAGCTGCTGCTGGGTTTCTCAGAGCTGGTTTATTTAACTTTGCTTTCGTGCAATAAACAGTTGAAAATCAGCTTCTTCCAGAAATTGGCAAGGAAATGCTTAAGCAGAGTTCCCCCTCATATATTGCTGCGATTGTTTCTGCTCCAAGTCCCTCAGTACCTGAGGACTCCAAGGTGTTCAAAGGTGACAGCAGTTGGAAAATCCTGTTGTGTGTGAGGCAGCCAGTTGGGAATGGTGCTGGGCTCTGGATTTGGAAGGGCTGGGTGGGTGTGGATCAGGGGGATGTGCAGTGAGAGCAGGGTGCTGTGGGGTGGGCAGGGCCTGTCTCTTCTGTCTGCCAGGGGCATTGGGAGAAAACCTCCTTTGTAGACTGAGCTGATTTAGTGTGTTGGATCTCCTGTTTCCAAAAGCTATTCCTCTGCTTTAGCTAAACGTACACCTGGAATTTTGCCCTCCTACAGAACTGTGGAGTTCTGTTGATTTTCCTGGTTTGGGAATACAGAGCATGGGGGCAGAGGATTTTGTCCCATTTTGTGCCTCTCTGTTGTTTCAGCTCCTGCTCAGAATATGAACAGAACCTTGTCTGCTCAAGGCCCCTGGGAAGCAGGGGACAAAGAAGGGACCCAGAACCTCTTGGCCCCCTGGCAGAGAGAGAAGCAGCCGATGGTGCTGGCAGAGCTGCTGCGAGTCCCTGCTGGAGTCTGGTTTGGTGCTGTCCCTTTGTCCCCCCTGCAGGCCCCACTGGAGCGTGTCCAGGCTGTGCCACGTCTGTCCCCAGCTGGGTGCAGGCGTTTGCCCTTGGCAGGGTGCCCTGGGGGCTGAGGGCTGCCCCTGCCCTGCTGCTGGCAGGGGAGGCAGGGCTGGCACGGGGCAGCTCCTGCACTCCTGGCTTCCACAGGCTCCCGTGGTTCTCTCCAGGCTGTCCCAGGCTGCTGCAACGCTCGGCCAAAGCCCTGGAGCCCCTGGGCTGTGGATGGGCACTGGCTCCAGGCAAAGGCCACTTGTGGAGGGCCTGGCCCCGGGGGCATTCCTGGAAGGAGGAGGTTTGTGTGGGAATGGCCGCTCTGCTGAGACAGGGGGAGCTCTCACTGCCTGGGGGCTGCAGGTGGGGCTGGAAGGGTTGGGAGGCAAATCCTGCCAGGAGCTGGAGCCTCTTCTCCTGCCCGTGGCCCTGCCTGATACAGCCTGCCCAGCTGGAGAACTTTCTTTTCCCTTCTGTTTCCTTAAGTCATAATTTCATGCTTTCATAGTGCTGTATTCCAAGGGACAGTGAGAACCCAGTGGCTGCATGGCTGCTTTCCATTGCAACCAAATGATTTGAAATTAACCCTATGGATATATCCATGGATGGATTTGCAAACAGGGTTCATCCAGTCTTGCACTCTAAGCCACCCTAAAGAGATTTATTATCAAGAACCTCAGTATCTCTGACCTTCCTGAGGGTGTAACAACCACCTGTAAAATAACAAGCCTGTGTTTATTTTCTCTCTTTACTCCAAGGGCCCTGGGGTGAGTGCTGTGACCCCTGAGGTTGGAGAGGAGGTTGGGATGACACAGAGACTTGGAGAAACTGTTTTCCAGACTCACAATGGTGTTGAAAGGTTTGTCTAATATTTGGTACTTTAGCCCATCTTGAGTGTGTTTTCTGTTTTTAATGGATGTTTGAGTTCTCAGGCACCATGTTCAGAGCAAATAAGTGTTTTCTATGACATGATGTAACTTCTTGTGACTTATATTCATGTTTTATTTCATTTTGTGGAGACAAGTTGGTTTCTGTTTTCATGCTCTGTATTTGAAGAACCTCTGCTGACCCTCCCACAAGAAGCAGTGGGAGTGCACAGTGGTTAATTGGATTAGTTGTTGTGTGAAGAACAATGTATTAAATCTGTTTGTGTTTCTGTGGGTGCACTGAGAATCTGCTGTTGTTGTGTACATGGGCACACACTTGTGGAGATGTGAAATGAGCACTGGGATTGCTTTGGAAACACCCCAGGAAATGTGTGCTGGTAGGAATCACCTGTGGATGAACTGCTGCTCTCTTGTAGGTCTGCAGCAGGGCTGAGTTGTGCAGAGTGGTGTGAAGGGTTTGTGAGAGCAGAGCAGGAATGGAGAAATCAGCTCCAGCAGGGTGAGCAGTGTCTGCTTCTGTTCCCAGAAGGCTGAACCCAACATTGAGCCCAAAGCCTGTGGTCATAATTAACAGTAATAATTGTGCCTTTGTCTCTCCAGGCCCCTGGCACGTGTGGGACAAGAACTGACACAGAATTTCCTGGGACCCTGGCAGAGAGAGAAGCAGCAAATGGTGTTGGCAGAGTTTCTGTGAGTACCTGTAAGACCATGGTCTTCTTACAGCTTAGGAAAGGATCTGAATAGGAAAACAGCTTGTTTTACCTGAAACCCTCACATGGAACATAACAAGATGATGGGATAAGACTTCTTGGAACCTAGAAATAAGGTGATATGAATATTTTGGATAGAGGCAAAGCATCTGCAAACACATGGCAGAAGACTCTGAAAGGTGAGTGCAGAGCTGAATGACACAAGCAGGAAAACATCTGAGGAGGTGTTTGGATTTCTCAAGGCCTTGTAGATTCCTATCTCCAGTTGCCCCTTGGCAGTAGAGCTGGATCAATATCCTTCAGTGGGAAGTCAGGATTGTCTTGTGTTCCTGGCTTTTTAGCAGGTTTTTGCCCAAGGAAGGGCATCCTGCTCTTGCTGTTGTGTTGGGACAGATGAGTGCCCTTTTGGCCCTCAACCAAGGAGCAGGAGCAGCCTGGATTTGTGTCTCTGGGATTGTCTTGACCCTCAAGACAAGGACCAAAGGTGAGTGCCAAGGAGCAGGGAGTGCTCTGGAAGTCTAGAGGGGTTGGGCTCTTCTGTCCTGGTTCTGCTGAGGGGATTGCTCAGGGCTGAACAAGAGGCCCTGAGCCAAACCTTCCAACCACTGCTGGGTTTGTATGCACTCATTAACAAAAGACACAGGATCATTAGTGTGGGCTCTGGGTGTCACAGACTGACCTTACTGTGTTGAGAAGCTGCACAAAGCCATGAGATGAGAGCCCTACTCTTGCTGGCAGCTCCATGGTCCAAGGCAGCTCCTGGGTTGCTCCCTGAGCCCTGGCCAGGCTCTGGGAGGAAGCCAGGAGGGGCTGAGCCCAGCTGTTCCCACCCTGGCAGTGCTGGGAGCCTGTGGATGGCACCCAGGGGTGCCAGCTGGGCCCTGTGCCAGCCCAGGGGGAGCTTCTTTGCCTGCGGGTGGATGCACCCGTGGGAATTCCCAGTTCTGGGAGGGGCTCTCAGGGCTGGGCTGGCACAGGGGCTCCCCAGCTGGGGCTCTGCAGGGTGGGGCAGCCTTAGGGGGTCCCTGGGGCTGGGTCTCAGTCAGGGGGTGGCAGTGATGAGGGGCAGTGCTGAGCTTCTCCTTATGCTCTCCAGAGAGGCAAATCAGAGGCTTCGTTCCAAAGCTCTGCAAAGGAAAATGTCAACTGAAATATTTGGGAGCCTCAAAAATAGTTCAACTTCTTCCTGTAATTAATGACATGATGCAAGTAAGTAGAGAAATTGAGTAGATTTTTGTATAGCTTTCAGAAGTATCCCAGGGAGTACAAAGTGCCCAATGGTGTTGGTGAGATGGAAGAAATGCATTTGTTGCCTTCGGATCACGTCTTTTGATCAGGTGGTTTTTGCAGACAGTTGTTTAACTGGGAAGGGAATGAGAGTTTTTGAGATGAAGCTGAGATCTGCTGTGACCCTTTGTTGCTCACACCACTGTGGGATATTGGGCTGTTAATGATGAATGACTGATCAATGCCCAGACAATCTGTGGCCTTTCCTCATATAGGTAAATGCATTTATGGGTATTGCCCTGCAACATCAACTGTGCTATTGCTGATCTGCAGAAGTCCAGCATTTCCCCATCAAACACAGCCTTTCTCACTTTTGTCTCTGTTTCTCAGAGTTTTCAGTAAATTTTCATATTTGATTCTTGAAATTCCAAGTTCTTCCGAAATACACAGGGAAGAAAGTGAAATCGTGGTCACAACGCTAAAGCACCTGTGAGAGGCAAAGCAGAGGCTTATTTCAAAAGCTCTGCAAAGGAAAATGTCACCTGAATGAGGTACAAGCCTCCAAAATAGTTAAAATTTTTCTTCTAATAATGGCATAATGTAAATAAAGGATTGGAATAAATTTGGTAGAATTTTAGAAGTCATTTGGGAAGTACAAACTGCACAAAATTGTATCAGCAAGATGGAAGAAAATAAGTTCATTTCCCCCAAATTACAGCTTTGGTTGAGGTGATTTTTTCTGGGCAGTTTTTCAACTTGAGTGGGAATGAAAGTTTCCAAGGTATGCTGAGATCTGGTGTGACCCTTGGTAGCTCAAGCCTCCTCCACAATAGCAAGCTGATGTTGGTATTTTCACTTTGTTCTCAGGAAAAAAATGACCTGAAGCTGTTCTTGTCTCTGGCAGCTGCAGGGCAGGCTTGGATCTGTGCTCCAGCTGTTCTGGTGTGTGTGCTGGGTGGTTTTTAGGGATGTGGTGGGCCATGGGCAGCAGTCCAGCCTGGAGAGCTGCTCTGGCTGTGCTGCAGGGCTGTAACAAACTCTTGGGTTCCTCCTGTGCTTCTGTCCCAGTGCAGAGCTGTGCTGCCCTTCCAAGCAGCCCTTCCTTTCTTGGGAAGTTGCTCCATCCTGTGCTCGAGGGAGAGATTTTGGTCAGTGCTGTGTTCTGCATGTCTGGACTGGCCAATGCTGCGGCTGTGGTTGGAATATTGCCCTGGAGATCCTGGACAGGTGACCATCCTTCCCCTGGCAGGTGGATCTCAGAGGCTGTGGGTTGTGTGCCCCGCACAGGCTGTGGTTTGCCCTGGGTTCCTTTTTTGGTGCATCAATGGGCTGGAGAACTTGGAATAACTTTGAAACAGAAGAAGTCACCTTTTTCTTCTTCTTTCTTTCAGATGCTGGCCTTGCCTCTGCAGGTGTCTGCTGAGCTCTCACTGCAGGGGACTGCCAGGCCTGAGTGGCTGTGAGTTTGTGTTCTTCTCACCGGGGAACTGGAAATGATTATTAATTGCAGAGATGTTTTCTGAAGCCTTTCTCCTTTGCTGGTAGGTCTTCTCTTTCTGCCTTTGAATTTACAGCTGTCCCCTGTGGTCATTTGCCTGAATTCCTTGAAGCTCCTTACTGGAAAAACCTGGAATAACTTAGAAGGCACAGAGGTGAGATTTTTAGCTGAAAACCCTGAGGTAATTGAGAGGGGACACAAGAATTGTTTGTGTAGGAAAATGTGAGGGGATGTTGAGGGGAGCGAGGGGGCATTTTTGAGGGAAAGGATGAGGTGATGTTTAGGGGAAAGAGTGAAAATTTTTGGAGTAGAAAAGAGTTAATCAGTATTGTAGCGGAAGGAAAATTTTGGGGGTAAAACTCGATGTCATCTGTAGGGGACAGAAGGAATATTCTGGAATAAAAATGAGCTACTCAGTAGTAGACAAGTAAGGAAATTTTTTGAGGCAAAACTTGACAAAGTGTCAAGAGTAGAGAATGAACACTTTGAGGAAAAAACAGGGGGATGAGTAGTGGGCAGGTAGAGAAAATTTGGGGGCTGAATCTGAGCTCATCTCTAGAGGAGAGCATGAACATCCTGAGGTGACATGAGGGAATCAGTTGTGGGCAGATGGGGAAATTTTGGGGTAAAAATTATCTGAAATAATCTGTAGAGTGATCATTTTGAAGTAAAAATTAGGTACAGATGGACAATTTTGGGGGTAAATCTTGACAGAAGCTACATGGTAGAAAGTCAATAATAGTGGAGGAAAAATGAGGGAATTAATAGTGGATATATAGGGGAATTTGGGGGGCAAAACTTGAAATAATCTAAAGGTTGAGCATGAATATTTCAGGTAAAAATGTGGTGATAAGTTGTGGACAGTTAAGGAAAATTTTGGGGGTTAAACTTGAGGTAATCTCTAGAGAGAGACTGAACACTGACATCAACTGAGGCAGTCACTGGGCAGGTCACTGGCAAGGAAATTTCACTCCAGGGTAAAGAGTGAAAATATTGAGGTGGAAATGAGGAAATAGGTAGTGAACAGGTAGGCAAAATTTGGGGAGTAAAGCTTGTGGTAATCTCCAGAGTGGAGAAAGAAAGCTTTCTTGTAAAAAATGAGGAAATCAGAAGGGGACAGACAGGGAGACTTTGGGGAGAAGGTCTCAGGTGATCTCAAGGTGAGGCAGCGACTGTTCTGAGGTAAACTCAGGACTCCCTGTGTCCTCCTTCCTTGGCAGCAGCTGGCAGGGAAGGGAGGAGAGGCCTCGGGCTAGAGAGGGGCAGGAGAAACTCACCTGGCATCACCAGGGCCCCTGTGGGGAACAGAATGGGCACTCTGGGAGCACATGGAGCTGCCTGGATTGTCCCTTTGGGGCTGCTGGGACCAAGGGAATTCCATCCCTGTGGCTGCTGACATTTCCAGCCCAGGGGCTTTGGCTGGCAGGGCAGCACAGAGATTGTTCCCAGGGTGGGGCCCAGATTTGAGGTTCAGCTTTGCTGCTTCAGATGAATCAGAGCTCTGGCCCTGAACTGCCTGCTGGATTGGGAGGGTGCAATGACCTCCCAGTGCCTCCTGGAGTGTGGATATTCCTGTGCAGAGCTGCCACTGAACACCAGCTGTGCCAGGAACCAGCAGAGCTTCCAAGGGAGCTCAGCAGGATGGGGTAAGGACAGGTTGATATTGCACAGAATTTGCTCTTTAAACCCCTCATTCCCCTGCTCCACTGCTGTCCCTGGGGTCCCTTGGCAGAGCTCCCTGGAATTCAGCTGATCCCACCCCCTGAGTTCAGGCTCCTGTGGATATTTTCCAGCAGGAGGAGGTAGTGGCCAGACGTGCTCCCTGTGCTGGGGCATCCCCTGTGCCACGGGAGGACATCTCTGCCTGCAGGAGCTGAGCTCATTCCAGTGCCTCTGGGAGTTCTTTTCCTCAGGAAAGGGCTGCACATCCCTGCCTTCAGCACACCTCCCGTGGGACCCACCTGCAACAGCTTCCCATCCCTTCTGCCCTTCCAGCTGGCTCCATAAAAAACTCCAAACCTCATCCAAACAAATGTGTCTGACTCCAACCTTTTATTTTAAGGCGTCTCTGAGGGCATTGCTTGGGATTCAATTTGTGTGAGGGGAATGGCCTTGGCTTTAGCACTGCTGACAGAGAATATCCCCAGGCTGGAAGGGAAGGGATGGGGCTGGCTGGGACATACCTGGGGGGTGTGTGGGAGCTCCAGGAGGTGGCACCAGGAATTGCTGTCTGAGCTCCTCTGCAGACCAAACGTGCTGACATTCCCAGGCATTCCAGCTGTTCCTGGGGGTGTTTTTGGGATGTCCGTGGGCTCTGTCCAGGCTGCAGCATCTCCAGGTGCTTGTGGAGAGCAGCCCCTGGCCCAGGAGCTGCGGGCAGCCCCTCAGCCGTGCCCGTGCCCATCCCCGGGCTGTGTTTGGACGCTGCTGCCCCGGGGGAACACTGGGACACAGCTCCTCCCTGCAGATCCAAGGACAGCAGGGGCTGCTTCCCTTCCTGGGTCTCCTGGGCCCTCCTGCCCACACTGCCAGGAGCTGGGACACACAGAGGGAGCACCAAGGAACGTTCCTGGCAGGAGCAGGAGTCCCCCAGGGCCCCCTGCAGCTCTGGGCAGAGCAGCAGCCCCGGCCTCAGCCCCACCCTGATTTTGGGCTGGGAACACTCACCTGCAGCAAAGGCCCCTCTGCAGGCAGGAGCAGCCCTGGCACTCTCCAGAAGAACTCTGGCCATGGACCACAGGAACTCTCAGGGCTTGTCCTGCTCATTTCTCCCTGGAAAGGAACATGGCCTGAGCACCTTTACAGGCATCAGGGAAATGCTGGAAAGGGCAGAAATCGGGGTTATGGAAGAGCTTTGTGCTGTACACAGCTGCTCACCTGTGTTATTCCATGGGCAGATGTGGCCATGGAGCTCTGCTCTTGGGCACTCCAGGGGCTGCTGTGGGAAGCAGTATTGGCATAAAAGAAGGAGTTGCATTGGCAGAGGAATCCCTTGCTGGCACTTGGCATTCTCATCTCAGGCAGGGCATTGCCATCACCTGAGACTGCCTTGGTTGGAGCAGGGTGCTGAAAATGCCCGGGCTGTGGGTGCAGTCCCCCAGATGAGCTATTCACATAAGGATCGAATTTGGTGCTCTTTTTGTGTCCCTTCCCCCTCAGGCTATCCTACGACTCAGAAATGAAGAGTAAACAGTCTTCACTGGCCTTTTAAACCCAGAGGGTTTTGCATTAGAGGATGCGAGCTGCAGAGAAAACAGGGGAAAAGAGGAAGAGCATCAGGTCTCACCTGTCAGGTGTGTCAGCGGCACGGCCCGAGCCTCGGCAGGGCCCTCGGCAGCGCCGGGCTCGGCCCCAGCGCCCGGCCCGGAACGGCTCCTCCGGCCCGCGGCGCTGCAGCCGCGCTCGTTCCGGGGGCGGCGGGCGGGAGCCCCCGGGGGTGCGGGCGCTGCCGTGCGCGGGGAGTGCGGCGGGCTCGGGGCTCGGCATCCCCGAAGGGGCCGCGGGCGGGAGGAGCCGCTGCGGGCGGGGCCGGGAGCGCCCCCCGGGGGCTGCGGGCCGGAGCCGGGCCGGGAGCGCCCCCGGGTGCACCCCGCGGGCCCGGCGGCGCTGAGGGAGAGGCGGCGGCCGGGGTGTCCCGGGGCTGGGAGCGGCGGTCCACGTACCCCGCCATTTCGAACCGCGATCCAGCGTCTACTCCGGGGAAGCGCCGCTCTCCTGGCAGGACTGGCACCGGCACAGCCCCGGTTCTCCGCGGCCGCAGCAGATCTGCCCTGAGCCCCAGTGGGACTCCAGCCCCGCACCGGCCGCAGGCGGAGCAGGAGCGGCAGTGCCGAGCTCGGTCCCAGGGCCGCTCTTCCCGACCGCGGTAATCCCGGTTTCTATCCCTACCCCTATCCCCCACCCCAGTCCTGCAGCCCCAGACCCGCAGCCCGCCCGCCGAGGGAGAAGCGGCTTCGCCCAAGGCCCCCGCAGACACCAGCAGGACCCGGACCCGAATTCTCGGTCCCGGGTCCCGTGCCCGGCCCCACCTCAGCGCCTCAAGCTCCGCGCGGCGCCGGAAGCAGCCTCCGGTCCGGGGCTCCGCACAGCGCTCCGAGCACCGGTCCCGCCGCCTCCCGGGATGAGCAACCACCGTAGAAAGCGGAGCGGGCGCGGATCCGCCGGGATTTACGGGCGCGGGCGGGGCGGGGCGGGCCCGGCTCAGGTGTGAGGGGCGGGGCCTGCACAGGTGCGCGGGGCCCCAGCGCGGCTGCGCGGGGCGGGGCCTGGGGGTATTTAAACCGCGGCGAGGGCCCTGCGGAGCCATTTGTCTCTCGGCGCTCGGTGGGGGAGCATGCTGCCGGGCCGGGCTCTCTATTTCTCTACCTCTATATTTCTTTTCTTTACCTCTGTATTTCTTTTCTTTGTACTTCTCTTTATCTCTTTTTCTCTATACTTCTCCTTTCTCCCCTCCCTTCCTCCCCTCCCCCACCCCCTACTCCCTCCCCCCCCCAAACCCCCCCCCTCCCTCTCCCCCCTAGCCCTCCCCTCCCTCCCTCCCCCCGGGCCGGTCCCCCACTACCCCCCTCCCTATCCCCCTACACACCCAGCCCTACCCTGCTCCTCCACCTTCACCCTCCTTCCTCCACCCTTCCTTTCCCCCGGCTCCCACCTGTCCCCTCACCCCGCTCCCCTTCCCCCCAATTCCTTCCCACCTGCCCTCAATTCTCCCGTTCCTTCCTTCACCCTTCCTTCCACTCCACCTCCCCCTATTCCCCTTCGCTCTTTTTTTCTCTGCTCCCGACCTGTGCTCCATCCTCACCCTCCACCCGTGCCGCCCCCCTCCCCACCCTCCCCCTGCCCCCCTCCTTCCTGTCCTGCACACCCCGACCCCCTCACTTGCTCCCCTTCCTTGACCCCGACCACCCGCTTTGCCCCCCTATCCCCGTCCTCTGTCCTCCCCTCTCTCTTTCCCCCGCAGCCGCGGGGCTCGGGGTGCCGGTGAATAAAGCCCACAGGGCCGGAGCCCGGCACCCCCCTCCCTCCCTGGAAGCCCCACACGGGGACAGCCCCGCCCGGCGGGTGTCCCCATTCCGGTCAAACACACGGCCCGACACCGCCGGGGCTCCGGCTCTCCCTACATCACACTGGGGTGTCCCGGGGGGCGGGATGGGGTTAGGAGGGGCCCCCTCGTTAGGAGGGGGTCCCGGGGTGGGGGGTGGGGGGTGGAGGGAGGAAGGGCCCCCTCTTTAGGAGGGGGTCCCGGGGTGGGGGTAGGTTAGGGAGGGAGGGCCCCCTCCAGAGGAGGGGGTCCCTGGGGGGGGGTCGGGGCGGGCCCCCTCCGGAGGGGGGGGGTCCGGGGAGGGGGCGGGGCGGAGGGGGACTTCCCCCCTCCAGTCCCCGCCCCCTTCCCCGGACCCTCTCCTCCGGACGGGGCCCGGCCCGGCCCCCTCCCCGGGACCCCCTCCTCCGGACCGGGGCCCGGGGGGGAGGGAGGGGGGCGGGTGGGGTGGGGGGGCCGGACGGGAGGGGCCGTTCGTTTGTGCGGTGATTTCTGTGTGTGTTCACGGTTCAGAGTGACGTGACCCCCCCCTGCTACCCCCCCCCCCCACCCCACCCGCCCCCCCTCCCTCCCCCCGGGCCCCGGTCCGGAGGAGGGGGTCCCGGGGAGGGGGCCGGGCCGGGCCCCGTCCGGAGGAGAGGGTCCGGGGAAGGGGGCGGGGACTGGAGGGGAGAAGTCCCCCTCCGCCCCGCCCCCTCCCCGGACCCCCCCCTCCGGAGGGGGCCCGCCCCGACCCCCCCCCCAGGGACCCCCTCCTCCGGAGGGGGCCCTCCCTCCCTAACCTACCCCCACCCCGGGACCCCCTCCTAACGAGGGGGCCCTCCCTAAACCCCCCACCCCCAGGACCCCCTCCTCACGAGGGGGCCCACCCCAGCCCACCCCAGGACCCCTCCCCCAGGACCCCCCTGAGGAGGGGCCCCCCCTGACCCCCGGCACTGCCGGGGAGCCCCCACTGTGATGTGGGGGGAGCCGGAGCCCCGGCGGTGTCGGGCGGTCCTTGAGACCCGCACAGCGGGACCCGCCGAGCGGGCCCGGCCCCGTGTGGGGCTCCAGCGGGGGCAGGGGGCGCCGGAACCGGCCCTGTGGGCTTTATTCACCGGCACTCCGAGCCCCGCGGCTGCGGGGGAAAGAGAGAGGGAAGGACAGAGGACGGGGATAGGGGGGCAAAGCGGGTGGTCGGGGTCAAGGAAGGGGGGCAAGTGAGGGGGTCGGGGTGTGCAGGACAGGAAGGAGGGGGGCAGGGGGAGGTGGGGACGGGGGCGGCACGGGTGGAGGGTGAGGATGGAGCACAGGTCGGGAGCAGAGAAAAAAAGAGCGAAGGGGACTAGGGGGAGGTGGAGTGGAAGGAAGGGTGAAGGAAGGAACGGGAGAATTGAGGGCAGGTGGGAAGGAATTGGGGGGAAGGGGAGCGGGGTGAGGGGACAGGTGGGAGCCGGGGGAAGGGAAGGGTGGTGAAGGAGGAGGGTGAAGGTGGAGGAGCAGGGTAGGGCTGGGTGTGTAGGGGGATAGGGAGGGGGGTAGGGGGGGACCGGCCCGGGGGGAGGAGGGAGGGGAGGGCTAGGGGGGAGAGTGAGGGGGGGGGGGAGGGAGTAGGGGGTGGGGGAGGGGAGGAAGGGAGGGGAGAAAGGAGAAGTATAGAGAAAAAGAGATAAAGAGAAGTACAAAGAAAAGAAATATAGAGGTAAAGAAAAGAAATATAGAAGTAGAGAAATAAAGAGCCCGGCCCGGCAGCATCCTGCCCCACCGCGCGCCGAGAGACAAATGGCTCCGCAGTGCCCTCGCCGCGGTTTAAATACCCCCAGGCCCCGCCCCGCGCAGCCGCGCTGGGGCCCCGCGCACCTGTGCAGGCCCCGCCCCTCACACCTGAGCCTCGCCCGGCCCCCCGAGCCTCGGCCCCGCCCGTGAAACCGGCCCCGCCCAGCCCCGCCCCAGAGCCGCGGGCTCCGCCCCTGAAACCGGTTCCGCCCAGGCCGCGCCCCAGAGCCCGGCCCCGCCCCGCCCGGGATGGCGGCGGGACCATCGCTCCCGGCCCCGCCCCTCTCACCGGGGCCGGACCGCGGCTGCCACCGACACCGGCACGTGGGCCTCGGCTCCGGCTCCTGCCTATGTATCTGGGGGTCCCGGGCGGTGCCGCCTCTCCCCCGCCGGGCAGAGTGCGGGTGTCGGGCCCGCAGGACCGAGGCGGGGTTTGGGCTGGCACCGGGACCGCTCCGGGGCGGGCGCTGGGGCCGGGACCCGCCGGGGCTCCGGGCAGCCCCCGGGATGCCGTGCTCGGCCCGACGCGCCGGGCTCCGCTCCGAGCCCTGAACCCCTCCCGGAGCCCGCGCTGAGCCCCAAACGCGGCCCCGGGGCTCCGTCCAGGCTTTGGGCTGTGCCTGAGGCACCGCTTGGAGCTCAGAGATACAGACTGGCCCTGGTCAAGAGAGCCCGCTCGGAGCACCAAAACACGGCATTCGGTCGTTCATTCATGCCCCCTCAAAATGCAGCGCTTAAATCTCTTTTGGTGACGCCCAAACACGGCTGGCTGAGCCTGGCTTCAAGACCTCCCAAACACAGGACATGGTCTCTGCTTCAAGCCTCTGAAATGCAGATCTGGATCTCTCTGAGACCCCAAATGCTGTCTGAGGGACCCTGGTTTAAACCCCCCAAACCAGGACTCAGTGTCTGTTTCTGTACTTGGCCAAATGAGCCCAGTTGTGAGCCCCCAAAACGCAGCCCTGGCTCTCTCTTTGTGAGCCCCAAAACTGCTCCAGTCTGTGGGGTTCGGAGCCCCCAGAAGTGCCCTGGGCTATGGCCAGACTCCAGCTGGGCACCAGCAGCAGCTCCCTCAGCTCCAGGGGGATGAGGAAGAGACCAGAGACAAAAATCCAGCTCGAGGGGTGAGATCAGAACAGTTTATTAAAGGAAACCAAGACAAATATAATCATTTAATAGTAATGACAACACATAACAGTGATAGCAACAAAAGCAGTGATAACAATGACAATCAAAAGGAGAGAAGCCACTCCACAGACCCCCTTTAACATTATAAATCCAAATTGTAATCCAGAGCACCACAAACTCCCAGTGTAGGGGATTTCCAAATTCCTGTTATTTTCTTTGTGTTCTGTTCTGGGGATTTGTGGACTAAGGGAAACACTGGCTGCACCTCTGGGCAAGGAAGGGCTCCTGTGCTGTTCCCAAAAACACAACACCTGGAATTAGTGCCCTGGGAGACCAGTCCGTCCTTCCAGTGGCTGGGGGTCACCCAGAGGATCTTCACCAGCAGGAAAGGAAAATGCCATCCTGGTCCAGTGCATTTCCAGCAGGACTGGACACTCCTGGCCAAGGTGACCTGTGCATGGAATTTGGACCGATGACCATCCAGAGGAGACTTTAGGTGGGGTTCTTGCAGATTTCATTGTGCAGAAGCTCCACTTCCTTTTGGCACCTCTTGTTTAAATGTTTCCCTGCTGGAAGAGGTCAATTAGTCTTTTAAATAACCGGATTGCCAGAGGCAGGGAAAACCAACCAGCAAAACCAACCAGCATTCCCTGAGCATCTCCATCCCTTCCATGTCCACCTGCAACAAGTGGCCAATGGGCAGGAGCCAGCCCAGGGCAGGCTCAGAGATGAGACTTCCAACTCAAACCATTCCATGATGATTCCGTGATCTCTCCCTGCATTAATTTTGCATTGTTCCCCTCTCAAATTTAAATTCCCAAATTTAGATGATTTATTAAGGGAACCATTTACAATTATTCCAGGAAAATAAAGAGGAGCATCAAACATACAAGAATCATTCCCACATCCATCAAATTATTATTAATTGGAAGCCCATTCTTTCATCTCTTTCCTTGTTTAGCTTTACTGGAAATCCTTATGATCCCACAGTTTCTCCAAGAGATCTGAGATTACTGGAAGGTTTATTCTCTCAGAAATCCAGGGGGGTTTACAACACTCCTTCCTATGCATCTTCATCCCTTACCCAGGTTTCCTGTAGGATGGTGCTGTGGGAGAAGTTTGGAATGACTGGAAATGGATCAGCTTCACAGTTTTCCCCCACTGTTTTGAAATTCTTGGAATTACTCTCAAAAGTGCTCTAGAACACGGCTGTGAAAGGATCAATTAGCAGAACATCCTGAGAAGAGAAAACCACTTCCAGCAGCAGCCAGAATGATCCCATTTCTGTTCTTACCTGGTCTCCAGGTGCTCCTGCCAGAGCTCCCAACAGCCACTGCCATTCCTGAACAAGAGCTGTGGAAAGACATTCCTGCTGTCCATGAGGGTGAGGAGGCACTTTGGGATGTTCTTTGCTGTGGAATCAGACAACGGAGTGTAAATCATCTTTGTGGTCCCTTCCAAGCCAAACCACCCCGTGATTCCATAGCAGGATCAGCACCTATCCCAATTCCATTCCAGAAACATCCTCCCGCTAACCCAGGACTTTCTTTTTTCTGCATCTCATCAGGGATGTGCTGCCGAGTGCCCTGGGCAGGGACACCTCAGCTTTCCCTGGAATATCTCAGCATCCCTGGATGTGTCAGCATTCCCTGGGATGCCGTTCCACGCCGATCCCGCCGTTCAGCGCCTCCCGGGCTGCAGTGCCGTGAGCTCTCCACGGGCCGGCAGCACCGGGCGCTCCCAGCCCGGCCGGTCCCGGTGTCCCGGGGGCGGCGGAGCCTTTAACCCGCCCGGACCCGGCGGGGCTGTCACCACCGCGGGCAGAAATCCCACCGATCCCCTTCATTTCACCCTCCAAGGCACAGGATCGCAGCCTATCCTGAGCCGGGAGCGACCCACATCGAGTCCAAATCCTGGCCCCGCTCAGGACACCCCAAGAATTCCACCCTGTGCTCGAGAGCCTTGTCCAGACCCCAGCTTCTCCCCAAAGGTCCTGAAAACACAGCAGGGCTGGGAGAAGGGTGACGACGGAGGGTTTTTATCCGTATTTCGTTCTACAGAACCGCTGTGCAGCGTTACAGGTGACCCTGCTATCGACACGTCCCCTACACCTCGCTGTGCATCGTCACCCCCAGGGACAGACGGCAGCCCCGCCGGAGCCCCGCTCCCATTCCCCAGCCAGAGCAGGTTTCCTTCCTGGCGCACCCCTGGATTCCCGCGGCAGTCCCGGGTGTCCCGTTCAATAAAGCAAATTATCCACAGAAACACAGAGCCAGCCCGAGCCGGGCCCTCCGGGGAGCACGGATCAACTCATTCTTACCCCACACTGTGCATTCTCTCTCCTGCACATTCATTCAGATTTTACCCCAAAATGTTCATTTTGGCTCGTAGAGAATCTGCCCCAGAGCGGCCGAGGCAGCTCCGGTGGCCCCTGCCCGCAGCTCCCGCTGCTGCCGCCTTCCCGCTCCGTGCCCCGGGACGGGACAGCGATCCCCGTGCCGGGACACCCATCCCTGTGCAGGGACACAAACCCCCCGCGGCTCCCGCCTCCGCCGATGCTGTCCCCGTTCCCCGCCGGGGCTGTCCCCGCTCCCCTCCGAGCCCGGCGCAGCCGCCCCCGGTGCCCCCGGCCCGGCCCCGCTGCTCCCCGCGTTCCGCCACGGCGCTCCTGAATTTGATCCCAGACAAAAACCCCGGGTTTTATTTCTGAGCTCGGACTCGCAGGACTTGCCCCGATACCCCGGGGAGCCCCCGGTGTGATGTGGGGACAGCCGGAGCCCCGGCAGTGTCGGGCGGTGCTTGTGAACTGCAGGGGGGACCCGCCGAGCGGGCCCGGCCCGTGTGGGGCTCCAGCCGGGGTGGGGGCGCCGGGCTCCGGCCCTCTGGGCTTTATTCTCCGGCACCCCGAAACCCGCGGCTGCGGGGAAAGGGGAGGGGGTGGGAATAGGGGAGAATGAGGAGGAGAGGGAGAAAGGCGGGGAGAGTGGGGCAGGAAAGCGGGAATAAGGGCAGGAGGAAGGAGGGACACCGGGAGGTACAGGATGCGACCCCGAGGCCCCCGTGCCTCACCTGGGCCCCTCCGGAGGATCCCGGCCCGGCCGCTGCCATCCGCACCGAGCGCTGAAGGAGCAAAAGAGGCGGGGGCGATTCCCGGGGCTTTAAATCCCCTCGGTCCCGCCCCGTGCACCTGAGCAGGGCCCGCCCCGCCCGGGATGCGCCGGGGGCATCGCTTTGTCCTGGCTCGGCATCACCTGTCCGTGCCTGCAGGGAGATGGGAACTGCAGTCACCCATCCCCAGGGATGCCCCTCTCCCTGCAAGCCCTCGCACTGACCCAGCGCGTTTTCCACCTCCTTTGTCCCAGACAGGGAAACACTGGCTGCTCCTCTGGACAAGGGAAGGCTCCTGTGCTATTCCCAAAAACCCAACACCTGGAATTAGTACCCTGGGAGACCACTCCATCCTTCCAGTGGCTGGGGGTCACCCAGAGTGTCTTCACCAGCAGGAAAGGAAAATGCCATCCTGGTCCAGTGCACTTCCAGCAGGACTGGACACTCCTGGCCAAGGTGACCAGTGCATGGAATTTGGACCGATGACAGTCCAGAGGAGATTTTAGCTGGGATTCTTGCAGATTTCATTGTGCAGAAGCTCCACTTCTTTTTGGCACCTCTTGTTTAAATGTTTCCCTGCTGGAAGAGGTCAATTATTCTTTTAAATAACCAGATTGCCAGAGGCAGGGAAAACCAACCAGCAAAACCAACCAGCATTCCCTGAGCATCTCCATCCCTTCCATGTCCACCTGCAACAAGTGGCCGATGGGCAGGAGTCGGCCCAGGGCAGGCTCAGAGATGAGACTTCCAACTCAAACCATTCCATGATGATTCCGTGATCTCTCCCTGCATTAATTTTGTGTTTTTTCCTCTGAAATTTAGAAGATTTGTTAAAAGAAAAAAAAATCTAGAATTATTCCAGGAATAAAAAGGGAAGTTGTAAAACATACAAGAATCATTCCTACATCCATAAAATCAACACTAATTGGAAGCCCATTCCCTCATCTCTTGTTTCAAGGACATCTCTTGTCCTTGTTTAGCTTTCCTGGAAATCCTTATGATCCCATAGTTTCTAGGTGTATTTCCCTCCCTCCCAAAAAAGGATGGAAACATCCTGATGCATTAGGGAAAGGATTTGTTATTCCAAGGAATGACAAGCAGAGAGCTGGCCTTAGACACCAGGCATGAACACCCTCACAATTCCCTCTCCAAACCCTGCACAGATGGGGCTGGGAATGCCAGAAGGAGCCGGGTGTGCCTCTAATTGCAGAGCGTTCCTTTAATCCCGGGCTCAGCCAGCTCAGCCGTGGGAACCTGTCCCAGCACAGGGACAGGACAGGTCCCTGCACACCCCAGCACCCAGGTGCATCAGTGCCCTGCCCGCTCCACACCCTCCAGGTCGGTGTCTGGCCATTCCAGATCGCTGATCCCGCTGCAGCAGGATCTCCCCCTCCTCTCCCACACCCAGAATTTGCCCGCAGTGATGGGATCCTGTGGCTGATTGGAGGCAAACGTGGCAGCCGCATCTGGCTGAGCAGCTCCCTGCAGGTGGCGGTGAGATGTGACCTCCTTGTCACTGGAATCATCCCGCCTGCTCAGAGAGCCCTGAGCTCTTCTGGCAGCTGGGGCCAGCTGATCCCTGCTGTGTCCTGGGAGGAAGCAGGAGCAGGGAAGAAGCTGAGGCTGCTGTGAGCTGGAAGCACTTCCAGGAGAGGTCTGGCATCCCAGAGCAGCATGAGGGAGAAGGGAGCTGTCTGGGAAGCACTGGGTAAGGGCCAGGAGGAAGGGCTGTCCTTTCCATTTGGCCCTGGTGATATTCCCTTGGGAGTTTTTAATTTCCAGAGCTGGATTTTTGCTGGCCTGTGCACCTGGGGATCACAGGCCTGTCTTGGTGAGGGCCCTGGTGCGTGGTTTCTGGGCAGGGCTTCATGTGAGTGTGAGGGCTGTGGACGGAGAGAGGTAGAAAGGGACACGCGAAACCTTCTCCTGCCTGAGCAGAGCATGGAGAGAGGATCTCCAGGTGAAATCCTGTGCCTGCAACAGCAGGAACAGGGACAGCCCTGAGATGACTCCAGCTCTGGGTTGTGTCGCTCCTTTTCCCTTGCTCTGCTGTGATTTTTCATCATTATCGCAAGACATCTTTTTTCTGCCCTTCTTTTTCTTGAGCAAACAACGCCAAGTGCAGCGCTCTGTGGATTAATGGATCCCTCAGGCTCCAGCCCCGCCCTTTGGGGAGGCAGACCCAGCTTTGGAGCCCTCTCCTGTGCCACAAGCAGTGTGACAGCAGCCTGCTGCCCCATTCCTCAGGGGAGCCTCCTGCCCTCTCCCTGCGTGCTCCCCCGTCACTGTGGCAGGTGCAGGAAGCGGTGTCTGCCTGCCTGGGCAGCATTTGGTGAGGCCACAGGGCCTGTGACTGGTGATGCTGCATTAGCCAGGGCCTGCCTGCTGTGCAAAACCATGCTAAAGAGCAAAAAAGCTTTGATTTCAGGCTGGAAGTCATCGAGCCTGCTCAGGCAGATGTTTATTTCCTCTGCTCCCTGGAATGATGTCATTATGGCCAGTGAAGTTCGGTGCCTCCCCAAAGCTGGGCAAACTGTTCTGGTACTTTCTCAGGCTTCCCAGGCAGCACTCTATAAAATACAGGCAGTGCACAGCTGGTTTCACAAGGAATTTCTGTTCAGCCCACTTATTAAAGTGCTCCAAAGAGAATCTGAGGTGTTTGTATTCCAGGATCCTTGAAAACAAGTCACTTTTTATGCTGGCAGGTTTCCACATAAGAAGGAAAAAAAAACCCCATACGTCTGGGTCAAATTCCTGCTCTTAAGATTTTATACTTCTTATGGGTGAGTCCTGTGCTCTGACATCAATCCTCCCACAGAGCACCAAGCAGAGCCCTTCTGGCCTTCGGCATCCTGAAGTGACACAGAAGGGAAGGATCACCTGCTTTTTTTCAATACTTCTGGCATAAGAGTTGCTTTAACTCTCACTGTTTTTCCTGCTGCAGAGAAGAATCCTGGAATTAGGGTTTTTTGGACACTACCATTTGCTGCTTCCTGCTGGCAAGTGGGTAATCTTATTCCAACTAGGGGAAAACACAAGTTAAACTTTTTAACTTCACAAAAATGTCTGAGCCTAGGAAGGGGAAATTAATGCCTCTCTCTCCCTAAAATTAGGTATATGTACACAAAAACAAATTTAAGATGCCCCAACTGCAACAGCCTTTTCCACACATAAATGTCTTTAAATCTTTTTTGTTTTGTTACTGTTAGAGGAACAGAATAAATAAGAGCACCTGTGTATTTTAAAATTACGTTGTTAATAAAATCCTGGTACATTTATATAAATTACAACATTAACATACAATTAAACAAAGCATTGTAATATTACAGCAACAAAAGAGGAACTACCTATTTGTACAGATAGCTGGTGCAGCTACTTGAAAATACTTTCCAAAATAAAGCCGCCTGTGGCATTTCTCAGTGAAATTTTGACCCCCCCTGTATGGCTTTCTGTAATAAATGTTATTGGAGCTGGTGAAGCTCAGCAGATGTGTACCTAAAGCACACAGGGAGTGTGCCCTGACCAACCTGTCTGTCAGCTGCCTAAAAATCCTTATCCATGCGTGCAATTTGCCTCAGTTTCCTGTGGCCTTACCTGGGACTGGCAGTTTGCTGTGCTGTCCTAGTGAAATACGAAACAGGAGCTGGACCTCAAGGAGAATTCGGCTTTTTTTTTTTTTTCTGTGCAATTCAGCTCTGAATTGGGCATGGAAAATCAGTGCAGTTCCTGGTGTTCTTCCCAAGCCCTTGCACTGTTCCTTAGGCAACCTGGGATGTTCCCCCACAGCACAATGAGGTCACTTCCAGGTGAATTTTGCACTTCTGGAGCAGCGCCTGATACTGAGGGCAAGAACCAGTGCCCAGGGCCAGGCCTGTCTCCCACAGGAAAGGTGATGGATAAGGATTACAGCTCTCACCTGGGATTCAGGGAGTCTCCAAGGATCTCCCGGAGCCTGCAAGGCTCAGTTTTAACACCTGTGAGGCAGGAGAGCTCCTTGCTTCCACAGTCCCAGCTTGTCCAAGATCTTGTCCAGCAAGGAGTAATGGGGATAGCACAATGCTGAGCACACTTGGAGCTGTTTTTGCTGTTTCATACTAAACTCTCTCTTTTTTTTTTTTTTTTTTTTTCTCCTTTTTTCTCCTAGTCTAGGGAAGCCAGCACCAATTCCAAGATCTTGGAGCTCCTGAAGTAGCAAGGAGAGGAAGAGCTTCTGAAAGAAACGCAGGAGTGGACTGAGCTCCCAGGAAAGTGAGCCTCTCCCAATCAATTGAGCATCTATCACATTTAACATTTCATGACTAATTCCTAACTTCTGCAAGGAGAGGTTTCATTCTGTAATAATGTAAAACATTGCTTGACAAATTGCTCACCTCAGGAAATACTCACCTCAGCAGTTCCCAACAGCTTTGCCATGGAAAACCAGGCTGTTTTCTACCATTATTATTTTCCAGAATTCCAGAATCAGTTTTAGGTTAGAAGGATGACTTAGCTGAGTGAGTATCATGAATTTTCAGTAGTGTTTCAGTCACCACTGGGTAACTAAATGCAAACTGTCAAAGGTTCTACATTTGATTTTCAACTTCAGGTGTGAGACAAGCTATTAATATTAATTAACATTACCAAGGGGAGATCTAGCTCCTTGTCCTTGGAATTTGGGGATTTGGAGCAGAGCTGTTCCTGGACTTTATGGATGTCTTCCCATCCCTGGGGTTTTTGGTGTGCTGTTAAAAAAATCTCTGGGAGCAGCTCCTGTGTCTCAATCTTGTTGCAGGTTGAAGTTTTCCTACAGAACCACGGTAACAAATAAACTCCTTTGGATTTAATTTTCCTTGGATATCCTTTTGCAGCACTACATGGCAGCACTGGAGCAGTGCTAGAAAAAATCAGCATTTTGGGCTTTCACACAACTTCCCAGCTACCTTGGATTTTTCTGGGGTGTCTGGTCCTTTAAATAAATGATGCTGAGGGTGCCTGGGAATTTGTGGGGGCCAGAAAGGGAAGAGGAAAAGTGCTGTTTGTTAGCAAGGCAAATCTCACAAGAACAGGACAGTGCTTTGTTTAATGAGGTGATTAAATGGAAGCCTCATTTGTGTCATCTCTGCAAGTACTGAAATCTTGGGAGGGAGAGTGACAAAGTTCAGGGCTGTAGAGAGCCCTTCCAAGATTTCACCCAAGTGCAGCCTCAGGGCAGTGGCTGTGGAGTGGTAAAATATGAACCCTTTTACCCAAAATTGCTGTCAGGGTCCAACTCCCCTTGGAGAGAGGATTTTTAAGGACAAAAGCTTGAAATTTATGATCTTGGCACAGACCAGATGGCTACTTTGGACAAAGTTTAGCAGGGAGATCTTCCCATGAGTGCTGAGCTTCAATTTCCAGCTGTTTGCCAGCCCTGAGAGGGGCTGGGTGTGCCTGGATCCAATTCTGCTCCCAGACTGACTCACTGCTTTATGTCTAAAGGATTGTTCAGGTGTCAGAGAACCTTTGCACAACTCTGTCCCCCAGGAAGAAGGATGACAACCATGCATATAAACAGCAAGGAATGATTTCTTTCAATTGATGCTGGTAATGATTAGCCTGGAAAGACTTGGATCAGAATTCTTTCCTACACAGTCTAGAGAGTTACAGCTGCTGGAGAGGGCACTATTCAACCAATCATTTGCAAGCCAGCTTAATTAT
Organism: Prinia subflava; assembly: GCF_021018805.1. Lineage (NCBI taxonomy): Eukaryota > Metazoa > Chordata > Aves > Passeriformes > Cisticolidae > Prinia > Prinia subflava. The sequence continues at coordinate 108,208,889 of NC_086248.1, read as the reverse complement.
TAGTATGTAGAAATCGATGGGTTTAATTGGAGATCCTTTGGCCAAGCTGGTCACTAAGAGCAGGGGGGACCCCATTTCCTCCACCCCTCACTGATAACACAGAGGATCCTGCTACAAATCTCCAGGGCTCAAGAAAAACAGCAAAACCAGATCATTCCACCAGCACCTTCACGAGCAGTCCTGCTTGGAATTCAGTGCAGGGAGCACCTGCGTTCCAACACCTCTTTAAAGATCAGCTCGTGCGTGAGGTTTCCCATCGGTCTAGTGGGTATCTCTGTTTATCTTCCACTAAAATTAGCCCCTAGGAAAATGAAAGGCATGAAGTAAAAAACATTCCCATATTTTAGGCAAGCAGTGCCAGCTTGGGATGTGGAAAAATGCTGGGTTTAAGGAAACACTCCTTTCGAGAGCTGGGCTATTTCAATAGCAGAGGGGGAGAGAAGAGATGAAGCAATTTGATACACACATAATCAAGTTGTGCAAGAGATTCTCTGACAAATGAAATGATCTTCAGCATGGGTCTGAATTACCTGACAACGTCCCCTCTGTGCCATGTTCTTCCTTCCCTTCTCTGTCCTGGGCTAGTCAAACCAGCAGAGACCTGGAAGTGCAACTTTTGAGTTTTGGCAGCCAAGCTGTTGAAAACACATCATAAACCCCAACATTTCCTTGTCCCAGTCCGACAGTCAGCAAAACCAAGTGAGTTTTGAAAGAAATGGAATTTTACTCTTTGCGAATATTTGCAAGCTGCAAGATTTGTGTGCAGAGTTGTCCCAAAAGGCAGAGAGAAGGGAGAGTTAAAGCAGAGAGCTTCAGTGGGCTAGCTCTGGAGCAGTTCGCAGAGCAATTAAAGGCGACAAAGAGAGGACCAAATGAACTGCAGCAGATGCAAAAATAGGCTGGTTAACATAACTTATTCTTGGATTGAAAGAGAAGTGCATCTGTGAAAACAGTAAGATCTGTGCCATGAGAAGCCATAGAGGGAAAATGTCAACAACCTGAATCTTAGCACCTACACAGAAATCACATTTTGAGCAAAAAATCCAATAGGAAGAAAACTACCAGCACACGAGGGGTGTGAAAACTGTATCAAAGAAGTGACGTGAATACAGACTCGGCTTTTCCCGCATGAAGAGAACGGAGTCTCGCCCGACTTCTTGCAAGATGTGCTGAGCCGAGGCTGCCGCGGCAAAGGAGGCAGCTCCGGAGGGGCGGAATTCCCAAAGTCGGGAAGGAGCAGCCCGCGGCGCAAGGAAATTGGAGCGGAGAATGCACAAAGCAGCGAAAGGCTGCGGCTGCAGCCGGCCGAGGGACGGCCCCAAGGGCAGCCAGAGGGGAAGCGGGCGGGGGAGCGGGAGCGAGCGGGGATAGAAACAGAGACAGAAACACACAGAGAAACTGATACAGATACACGCACAGCTCAAAGGAGGGCGCCGCCCGGGAGGGATGGAGCACGGACCGGAAAATGCCCCGTGGCCACTGAGACGGGGCGGGACGCAAAACAAGCACGCACCGCGTAGTATGGAAATACGCGCCGAGCCGAGTAGTATCGCCCACCCGGAGAGTTTAAATAGGGTAAAATCCGGGCCGTCTCCGCCGGGGAATTCCCTGCCGGAGCCGCCGCCCCGGAGGCGCTCTCGGCCTGAGGCGAGCACAGGCGGGGCCGGAGCTGTGCGAGCGCTCTCGCAGCGGCTCCGGCAGGACACGGCGTCCCGGGCCAGTGGGGTTTTATCCCGCAGCAGCCCCCGAGCCCCGCTCGGTTCGCAGCTCCCTGCGAACGCAGGAAGCGGGGCACTTTTCCTGCTCGCAGCTCCTCCCCGGAGCTGGCAGCTCCAATGCCGCTCCCTCTTTTCCTCCCCGTCTCTGCGCGGGCTTTTCAACAGCCCCGCGGCTCTGCCGGGCCGGCCCTGCTTCATCTCACCTGCTTCATCCAGCTGAGACAGAAACCAGGTATTGGAAATGTCCCAGAAAAGTGAGAACTTTGTTGGACTGGTGGTTTTGCAGAAGTAAATTTTAGTTTTAGATGGCTGTAGCACCTTTGGTCAGTACTGCCATGCAGGTAAATGAATCCCACTGTCTCACTGGACTAAGGGATCTCTCAGGAAAATTCTCTGATGTAACTAGAATTGCTCAGCAGTGGAATATGTAATACCTTTGCAACATGTTCAGAATTTACCAGGGCCAGATTTTGATGTTTAAGACAAAAGAACAAACACACGCAATCATCAGTTCTGTATAAAAAAGAACAGAGAGTTCCTTTTCCTAGAGAGGAAAGCCAAAGATCCTGTGATCACTCCTGCAGTGAGTTGTGGCCTTCTCCTTAAGAGGACACATGTGCCTCTGCAGGGCTTTGCTAACTCCAGGCACTCTGTCCAGATTAAGATTTATGCCTGGGTCTATCTAGGCCTAGTTTAAATTTGCTCATATTCTTACCCTTTAATTCACTGTCTCACTGAGCTTGATAAGAGACTTAGATATCAACCCTGTCAGCAGGCACAAGAAGTCTCAGACCAACCCCACCTTCCAGTTGATGCCTGGGGAAATACTTGAATTAACTTCAGGAAATAATTAAAGATAAATCCCAGATTTCATATACTATAGAACAGCAAGAAAGTCATCCACACATTGCTCCTTCCCACATAAGCTTAATCAGAAATGTCAGTGGACTTCACAAGAACTGAAACCACTGCTCACTGTCGTGACCTTTTGATAACACAGAGCACCTTGAACTTCAGGCTTTTGAACAAACTAGTCCCTCCCAGAACACCAAAACTTTTCCTGCAGACATCCCTGCCTTTCTGCACTTCCAAACATCCCTTGGACACTTCCAATGAAACCAATACAGCTGTTCACAATGTGAAGTTAAGGCTGAAAACAATTGTTTATAAAATACACCAGAATTCCTGAGCCTTCTTACAACATTCCCCAGATTGTGATGATTAAAGGTGGTTCCAGTTTGGATTCTAAGGAGTTTTCTTTCCAGGGTTGTCATGGCCTTCCTAAGCCCTCAGGTTGTTCCTGTGTTGCTCAGCATCACCTTCAGGAAAAGAGAAGAGATTTTGCAATCTCCTAAAGGTATGAGACAGGTAATTATTTAATTAGTGCTGAGTGAGCACCAGTAAAAAGCAAAGATTGTTGGGTTAACAGTAGCTGATGTGGCAACACAAGTCAGGATAGTGCCCTGTTAATGTCTCTTCAGACCTCACAGCATAAATGATAATACTTGATCTGTGTTTTATTAGGTACTGGCATGTCTGAAATCATTCATCAGGGCTGTGAAGGCTTTCTGGTCAGTTCAGAGCCAGTTCTCTTAACATGTATTTACAGGACTCACATTTGTGTGAGCTACCGGGAGAAAATTCTCTTCCCATACTCACATTCCAACTGGCACAATTTTATCAATAGTCTAACAGGATCCAATGTTTTTTTCCTGAAAATCCAGCTCTTGGAACAATGGGACTTTGTGAGATCAGCTTTTTTTATTCCCCTCGCCTTTTTCTTTTCGTTTCAATTGACAGTAGAGGCACACTTCAGTTGGGTGCTTTTTCTCTTTTCATATGGTCCTCTACAGGCACAAAGACAAAATCATCTTAATGAAACCTGAGGTGATCAATAGCAGTGGGAGCTGGGCTTCAAAATAAACAACCAATCTGATGAGACCCATGTTGAACCTGAAGCCTTGGTAATTCTGACTGTGCAGCATTTTGTGATTTTTATTGTCCTCTGAAACTGAGTCTCAGTGTTCCAATGAAATCAAGTTAATAAACAGCATTTTTAGTTTTCCACTGACCTTCTACAGTTGATTTTTATTTTCAGACTTTAGTTACAGATAAGGAGCAGTTCCCATTATGATTTTTGCTGCCCAGAGAACGAATAATCATATTTCATAAATGTTTTCCTATGTTCCAATATTTCTTTTGGGTCAACCTCAAAATTGTTTAGCAAGTTTTTCCTAAACACTTAAACCCATTCTAGGTGCTTTTTCTTTTCTTTTTTACCTTTTCAATTTATCTCTGTAGGGCAAAGATCTCCTAACTGATGGACCATTTCCATAGTGAGAGACAGAAGTTCAAATGCATTCTCTGCCAGATTTGTAACAGAGACTCTCAGCCCCTTTCTGCACCAGGGACTTAAACCACCAAATTCTCTGATTACTTTCTCTGCCCCTAGAGCCAAATCAAATTTTATTCATGTTCCTTTAGGGAAAATTTTCCAGTGAAACAGAGGCAGAAAGGTACAGAAGTAAGTAGGAGTTTGGGAAAATAAATTCAGAAATTCCTGAATCTTTTTTACCCTCAGAGCTTTCCCATTTTCAGCAGTTCATAGCGGGAGCTTTTTTTTTAACTTCTTCTTTTTAAATTAATATATTTTAAAACGCTTATAAATCCACAGAATGTGGCCTTCAAACTTTTATGTTCTTTAGCTGGAGACTATTTAGATTTTTTTTCAAAGTGCCCCTCACTGTGGTCCATTACTGCTGGACTCCAGGGAGCCACTGGAATGATCCATTGCAACGTGCAGGCTCTTGGAGTGGCTGTCCTGGCCACTCTCAGCACCTTCAGCTTCTCAAGCAGCAGCATCAATGTCAAACCGAGCTCAGCGAGGCACAAGAATGAACCCAAGCCTGGAAGGGCACTGGGGCAGCTCTTGCACCCACTCCATCCTTGGCCAGCCGCTGAGTGGGACAGCCAAGCCCGGAGCAATCGGTGAGTGCTGCTTTTCCTGGGACGCTGCTGGAGCCAGGACATTGCCCGAGCCTCTCTGCAGTGTCCATCAGCCGCCCCCTGTTCCCTTCCACCCGAGAGGGGCTGCAGACTGAGGGGTCACTGCCACGGCAGCCGAACCCGCAGGGCCGGAGCGGAGCAGCGAAGGGCCCCGGAGCTGCTGCCATGAGCGGGGCTGTGCTGGCCCCCGGGGCCGCAGCGTGTGTGGGGCAGCTCCTGCAATTAGCTCCGGAGCGCTAATTAAACAACGCTGCACGGCAGGGAGCAGGCACTGGGGAGGGGGAAACCAAATGATTTATAGGGGAGTCCTGGGATTATTTTCGCTTGGCATCACCATTCTCTTTTGAAAGCAAGGTGAATATGTATTACCAAGTGTTTGAGAAATAAAGAAGTTATTTTCAGGGGGAAGTCGGTTTTTCTGTCTCAGCTATTTGGAAATTTCACAGGGATGTTTTCTTAAAACAACTGTCCACTTTATTTCTTCTTTATGAATTATTTCATAAGGCAGAAAACGTGAGCATAGTAAAAATTACTGTCACAGTTTTCCTGGCTGCTGGGTTCACAGTACACTGGAGAAGATGCAGTTGCTGGGGCTGCTCAGTCAGGAGAAACCCTTGGACTTAAATCACTCCCAGCAGGGCAGAAACTCCCTTGTGATTCTCGGAATGGACCCACCTGGGCCCCCAGAGAGGGTGGGGAGCAAGAGAGAAGCCAACTTCATTCTGACAAGATTTGTCCCTTGTTTGTCCCTGAGGCAAACCCTGAGACTTTCCAGAGCTTTAATTGTGCCCCTCCTTTTAAGGAGCCTTATGAGCACCAACTTCCAAGAGTGAGCCTGTGTGCTAGGAAGTATCTAAAATAACCCAGTATCACCTCTTCTGGAGTATAGTCAGGAAATCCTGTGTGCATGGGACAGAAGAATTTTTTTTTTTTTGCATTGATATACAGACTGTTTTTCCTTGGTACAGTGAAATGAAGAAGCTGAGGGGCACAGGAATGGGGTTAAAATCCTCACCTATTAATTCAGAGAAGAGAAACAATTTAATAAGACTGATGGAAAATGGAGTTTGTCTGTGTAAGTGCAGGAAATCTGCACATCTGGGCTGCCCCTCAGAGGTGGAAGGATAAATTGTGCAGAGATGCCAAATGCTGGTCCTGAATTAATCACATCTGCTTCAGAGGAGAGCAGGTGACAGTGACACAGGAGGCTGGCAGCTGGACAAGCACTTGCAAAGTGACTCAATCTGAGCAGGTACAGCTGGGAAGGAGAACAGCAGAATGGCAGGTGAGTGAACCCAATTGAAATATGGGAGCAAGGAGCAGGAAATGAAGGAACACTGCTTGCCCATGGGAGGAGATTGATTACTTCCAAGATAAATTCTACTATCAGCACTTGGATCTTCATAGCAGCATAAATTAGGAATTGAGCAGCTAAAACAGTGCACTCGTTGCTCAGGATGCTGTGTTTAGCTGGGGTAGTTAGCACATACAAGTGTGTAGGGGGTTTTTGTTTCTTTCTTTTTTAAAGAAAACAAACAACTCCCCCCCAGCAATGTCAGAACAGTTTCACTGTGAGATGTCAGCTTTAGGCAGATGCAGAGCACTGATCTTATAAACTCAAGTGTCTCGCTTTCACTATGCTGTACCACAGGAAAACAAAGGTGCATCAGTTACCCTGAGGTAAAAGAAAGGAAGAAAGGAAAAAGCAAAAGCTGCTTCAGCCCTAGTGACTAGGAGTCAGTTTAATTTATTGTAAGATGAGCAGAAGGGCTGTGCCTGCATAGGAATACAGCCCTGGCCTCACATACTAGCCAGAGGCAAGCACCTGAGGTGTCACCTTCCCCTTCTGTTCTTGTAGTGACATAATCCACACTTGTGAGCTTGCTCTGACAAGCTCATCTGTCTTGAGCAACAAAGGTAAAACTTCCTCTTATCTTGTTTTTGGGGTCAAAGGCAAAGCCTGGAGAAAGTTATTAACAGAATCAAGCATATTCAGAATTCCTAGGAAACCATTCCATTCTATAAAGACACTGGACTGGTTTTGTTCCAAAATGTCTCAGAGTTTTTCTCTGGCTTTCAGGAAACATAAAGCCCCCATCACCACCTCTGTCAAAGCTGCCTTACCTTTCCCTTGCCATCAACACAAACCAATAGATCAGCTCCCACATCCCACTCCAGACTGCTCTGAGAATGAGGTTATTTATGCAGGATACAAGGTGCACCTTCCTCTGGCATTAAGGATCAGTCCTGCCCCAGAAGCTTCTGGAAGGGAAAACCCCGAGAGAGCTGCAGTCAGCAATTTCAAAACCAGGTCATTGAAGTTAAAGGGAAAAATCCAGACTCTATACATTAAAATGGAGGCAAAGTCAGGAAATTCGTATTAAATGTAACAAAAGCAGAACCAGTCTAGACCTTTTTTGTCACAATTTGCTGATGAAGCAAGAGCAAAACCTTACCTAGCAGAAAGGCCAGCTTCTCCAATCCAGCACACAATCCGTCAGGCATCTCCCCTGAAAATGTGTAACTTTCCATTTCCTTTTTCTTCTGTTCTTTCAGGGCCTTGTGCTCAGGCAGGAGGACTCTGTTGGCAGGTGGGATGTGAGGAATATTCCTGTTCCAATAGCTGCATACACACAGACTGGAATGCCTTTCCAACTGCATTGTCCATTGAGTTTGGACTCATTCCACAGGAGTTACCTCCTGTACATACTGAAAACATTTCTGTGCATTAATATTGTCACATCAAAGAATAATTTGAAACCTCTGCTAGGGGCTGGGGAATTCATCATGAACAATTTTCCCCTCTCCAGGTTTCAGCTCCCAGAGTTACAGCCTGAGTGCTGCAACACCCAGCTCACAGTGAGAGCTGCAGGGATGGTGACAAGCTCAGCTGGTGCCCTCAGCCTTGCAGCCCAATCCGTTCAGCATTAGCTGAACCTCAGTTAACCAGAATATTGATCTCCTGTGCAAAACCTGGCATAAATGCATCCCAACCAGGAGCTGTCACAGTCTAAGCCAGATTATTGAAGGGGGTGTGAGGGGTGGGAAAGAGCTCAGGGATCCTCAACACCAGACAGGATCATCCCATGGAATGCAGAGGGCAAACCCTCGGTGTCTGCAAACAGTTTGCAGATCTCCACCCCAACAATCTCGGGTGTCAAATGCTCACAGAGGAGGTGTGCCACAACCTACACCAAACAGATCTTCAGTGCAGTGCAGCCAGTGCAGCCTCCTGCTCCATTCTTTAGCATAATCACTTACTTGAGTTCCTTTCTTAAGGTTCAGACACCCTTGCTCCTCAGCCTTGGCTGTGTTCCCTTCTTGTGATCTCACTGACCTACAGAAGGATATGTAAGGACTTGGAGAAAAAAAAACCCAAATTAATTTACACCCATTTAAATTACATTAGAATTAACAAGTGACCATTTATTTCACTCTAATTTTATTGAAATTCAATCTATCTATGCTCAGAAATGTAGAGGGTGTAATTTTGAACAGTGGCTCAATTTTTTCCTAGCTTTAACTATAATTTGCCTCAGCAGAGACAAAACAGCAACAAAACAAGAACAGAATAGGGGAAAAAAGAAAAAGACCAAGCCAGGGACCTCTAGAAAATTGCAGTTTGTGCCAGATAAGAACACTGATAAAACTTCCATTGAAATTGCTGTGGTTTGGATCCTAATCCTCAGTACCAGCAGGCAGCTGTGTTGGCTGGTGACAGCAACAAGGTGTGAGAGGCTCACAAAATCCCTGCCCAGACACAGCATCACATCAAGAGCTCTCCTTTGTGTTATTGTCCCTGGAAAGAGAGAGAACCTGCTCAGTCCTCACACTGAGGAAAGAGGGACAGCCAGTATATCCACTGTTTTGTCTCTATCTAATAAAAACATCTGGGGACAGACAGCAGAGTGAAGTTCCCTCTTTTTTATTGGGAATTAAACCCACCTGAATGGTCCCAGGTCCTGGAATAGTTCAAAACAGTCCCAGTTCAAAGCAGAAGCCCGGGAGAGTATCTGAGGTGGGAAGGAAGATGTGCTGGGCACAAATGGCACAAATGGCAGTGATATAATGGAAATGGATAAATGGATGAAATGGAAACGACCATGACTGGTCTGGTTTATCAAATTGTAAATCTGTGTCAGGAGATCTGGGGCAATCCAAGACCCAATCATTGACTGTTTCATTTCCTGATCTCTGTGATGGAAAAGGTTTCTAATGAAAGCCAACAGCCTACAAAACACAAAGATCCAAGATACCGGATTCAAACTTCACCCTGACCCCAAGAATTTCAAGATAAAGATTCTCTTCCCCTGTGTGTTCTTTCCAGCGCAGACCTGAAGGTGTCTCACAAGCCCGGCCCTGCCCTGGCCGGGCCGCTGCGGGAGCTCCGCTGCGCGTTCGCTCTCCGGGCAGGGCAGCGGCGCGGGATCCTCGCCCTGCCCGGCCCTGGCTGCGCGTCCCGCAGCGCGGAGCTGCTGCTGCCGCCGGGGAGAAGGGGCAGAGACGCTCCGTGCCAGCAGGGCCGGGCTGGGACAGAGCCCTGCCGTGTCCCAGCTGTCCGCAGCAGCCCCGAGCCGCTCCCGCGGGCACCTCTCCCTCTCTGGGCTGGGCTCACCCGGCTTTAAGCTGCGCTCAAAGCCCTGCCTGGCAGAGCCTGCAGGGACTGCCGCCCGCACGGCTCTGCACAAGCCAACAGGAGAGGGCTGTCTTGCCTTTCTCTCCATCGACAGCCGCACTGCTGCACAGAAACAACTGTGGCTGTTCTCTGGGATCCATTTCCCATCAGGATTCCACGCGGTTCTGCAAACAGGAGGAATGAGAAAGTCTCTAAACCATTCTACCCTGTATGTGGAGAAAATCTGAACTGTGACTTGAGTGCTGCACTGTTTAAATGTGTGACTGCTGCACTAAACATTCCTCTCTTCTTATTAGGCCTCATCAATTACTATGCCAGGCTGTTTTTTAAAATTTCATTTAAACCTTTTCAGTCTATCTATATTCAGCAGAATCAAACCAATAAATGCGCGTGGATATAATCATCATCCAGCACAACTGGGGAACAATACCTGATCAATACTACCTAGGAAATCAGAAAAATGACCCAGCAGTTCTGCCTGGCCTCCAGAATCTCTAAGTCAGCAGTTATTTATGAAGCCTCGGCAGACTTGGCTGAATACCACAAAAAATAGTGAATAATTTTGTCATAAGCACTGTCAGCTCTTTCAGTTTATTGGTGGCTTCTTATTAACAACTGCATATGCGTATCTGCATGACAAATGTTTTTTTGCCCTGAAGATGTTTATGAATCCTAAATACTTTGCAAATAGCCAGTGAATAATTATTCATGTTGAAAAATAATACTGCAAGTCATGATGGGTTAGATCTTTCTGGTGATTTTCTCATTTTAAATGAGATAATAAAACACTAAATTATCTAATCATAGTGTAGAAAGCAGACAAAGTAAATGTAAGTAAGCAGACAAATCAAATGTCTGAAAAAACTTACCAGATTCTTAAAGAACAAGTAGCAGGGGATTCATAAAAAGCCTTTGTGACAATTCCTTTTTTTTTTCTTAAGTGGAAAAAATTAGAATTTTTGAGCAATTAACACATTCACACAAAACTTGATCAGTTCAGGAACAGAAGAAAATGAAAAAAAAATTAGTTCAGTATTTCATCAAGAGTAACTCTGAACACTTCTGCTCCATAATGGACTTATAGATTTATAATAAATCACCATTTTCAGAATGAAACTCCCGATTTATGTAGAAAAATAGTTTCAAATTCACTATTCCAGGATAAAATCTAGAATGCTGATAAAAATATTTATGGCTTAGCCATTAAGAGAACAGAAATATGACTAACACATCAAATGAATTAACTCCTCTGAACAGGTGTTGAAAGGAATTTATAGCTCAAAGTTGCCCAGGTAATCATTCTAAACAAATATGCATGGTAAAACACCACTGCAAATGTCAAAAGAGAAAGGAAAAGTTAATCAAGTTAATCTTATCAAATACATTTTCTGCTGTTCCTTACTTCCCTTAACACACATTTCTCAGCATACAGTTGCTAGGCTTACAAAAGTGGGCTTCCAAAGGAAAGAGAGCAATGATGGTTAAGCAAAAGGTTCATTTTCTGTCTTAAGAGGAAAAAAAATTCCACAGTTACTTATTCTGGGGAGAGCTCACATGGTATCAAAGCCTCACCTTGCCTTTCCCCTCAGTCTTGGGAAGGGCTCTTTTCTGACATGGTAGAGGTCAAACCTGAGCATGAGTTCAGCATCTGAGGAAGAGACAGATGATGATTTTGTAGAATGTCTTTGTGTGGAGTCTCACCAGAGTCCAACCTCCCAAAGCTGCCAAAGACAGTGAGGATGATGATGAGAACATTCACACGCTGGTGAACAGGAACAGGCACAACACCAGGGATGTGACACTGATCACAGTGGTGCCTTTCTGGTTCCATCCACCCTGACACTTCATCCCATAGCAACGCTTGGACACAGAAGAATAAATAAGAATCTGACATTTCTTCTGCAAATCAACACAGTCTTGTCTTTACTGTGGTGTATTTTTTGAAAGCATATGCTGCACAGCAGGTTTGTAATCTGCAGTAATCAAGGGGCAAGTACCTTTGTGTAGCATTAAAAGGAAAACAATGACCAGGGTTTTTTTTTCTGGAAAAATATGTAGCCCACGTTTATACGACAGCAGAATATACTAAAGAGCAGTATATCTGTGAAGGGAACAACCACAGGTAAATTATTCCTGGCCTAGTACTCGACACAGCTCGCAGTCTAAGGCAAATTTTATGGTTTACACAGTGGGGACTCACCAAGCAAACACCAACACCATCTCTGCCAAGAATCAAGCTCTTTGCAGACTCTCAGCAAGCCTTTAAATCCATGGTCTCATTATCTGGCATACAGCAGAGAGATTATCTTGCATACAATGTGCTCCTTCTCATAGGAGGTTATTTATTTAAACAGAAGAGTTTTCCATAGCCAGGATGCTGGGAATTGTCCAGATTTCTGGGTTCTGCTGAAGCTGCACATCTTCTTCACAGACACTCACCTCTGTGTGTGCCTGACAGAGAGACTGACAGTGTCTCCTCAGAAGCTGAGTTATCACCCACACAGGAACAGCCACAGCCAGGTCTCCTTAACATACTCCAAGGTTACCTTGGCATCTAGATGAAACTTCAAATCCTTAGCAGCTGAAAATAACTTGTGGCACTGGCAAAAGAGAAAAGTAACATTGTGCAAGTCTTCCCTATAAATGTATTGGAAAGGGCACTGTGGAATATTACCAAGCCCCCTATCAATATTAGTACCTTTTCATTCCAGCCTTGATGGACATTATCCACAGCTTCCACTGAGCAGGCTGCATTTCATATTTACAGCTAATGTATTCATAACGGAGCTGTCAAACCTTTTCTTGTTGCTTCGGTTTACTTTCACATCACCGAAACTAAAACTTGAGATTCTTCCCTGCAGTCTCCACCCCTTTTACCAAATTCCCTACTGCTTCAAAATGTTGTAGCTTTTATGTTTCTGAGTCGAAGCCAGTGAGACCTGCTGGCCTGCAAGTGAGCAGACCAGCACTGCATTTCCAGATATGGACTGAACACCTCATCCTGTGGCAGAGCCTTTAAGACAGTGCACCTCACACCCAGAACTCTGGAGTTCCTGCAGTCACCCACAGCCCTGCCCAGGAATAAGCTTTCCTGTTAGGAAAATTTTCACAGTTTCTGATGCACAGACTGCATTCCTTGACCTCCTCTTCATGATTTAGCTGCATTGACGCCCCAATGTCACTGGAGCTGACTTAAAGACACAAAAGGGTCAACTATGCTTTGACTTCATGTCTGCACACTTATCCCTATGCTCATTTTAGGAGTGTTGATAAGATTAGATTGCTATGAATAGATATTTCTCTATATGTACTTACACTTGGCTATTTGAGATTGACTGACAAACCACAGGAATCTCATTCCTAGATAAAAAATGGTCTTGGAAGATTCTCATGGTGCCCACAATCCAGCAGGTCCTCAGCAACACCTAAATGGATGAAGGCTGCAAAAGTTATTACAGAAACTGTGTAGCAGAGAGGTGGTGTGAAAAGAGATAATAACAGCTGTCATAGGAAAGAGGTGATTGAGAGGTGCAGGAAGATCACACGGAACTACACCCAGTTTGGTTAATCTCATAAAACACTTACCCTTCTTTAAACAGGGGAACCACTTTGGATCTCTGCTTTCATACCCTTCAGGAGAGGTAAATACTTATTCCGGAGGAACCACTTGGAGAAGTAATAACACAGCTGGAGAAAACATCCTGTTTTTCTAAATGAAGTATGTTTATAAAAAGATCTTTAAGCAAGTCATACTTCATGAGATGATACTGATATTAAAAAAAAACCCTCAAACCTTTCACACACTTAAAAAAAAAGTGAGAAAAATGTATGGAGGGAAAAAATATCACACATATGACAGAGAAAATTCCAGTATGATCTTGAGGCTGGAGACCATAATCATAGTTTCCTTCTTCTTTTTCATTAATATTTGTCTTCTTTTAATATGATGTGCTTACTAATAGCACGTCTTTAAAAATAATTATGAATACCTGTCTCCATCCAGCCACTTACAAAAAAGTTTGTGAATAAACATTCTTGGTTTCCTGATTGAGACAGCAAACTGACAAGGAAAAACAAATCTAACAGGTGCTGGTGCATATTCAGACTAAGAGTGGTAAGACTCAAAATTATCCCCACAGAAGCAAAACACAAATGTTTCCAGAAGAAACAAGTTCCATGGCCCCCACCACAACCAGCACTCTTTAATCCCTTCTAGAAGAGATCTGATTAAAATTAAATCCAGAGCTATCCCCAGCTAGAAACTGAGACACACTGCTGGAGAGGCTCATTCATTCAATCAATATAAAATCAGCAGGTTCTTGTCTTGTTGTAGTTGACTGTGTACTCTGCTTGTTTAAAGTCAGGGATAAAGTACATATTGACTGCCAGGGAGCAGAACTGACCAGACATTGGCACTGCCCTTTAGGAAATATCACTCATATGTAATAAAACAACAAAGAATTAGGACAAAGGTGGTCTAGATTCATCTCAGAGCTCTTCCTTAAAGTTCCTGTGTGAGTGAAAAAACCCCAAAGGCACGCCATCCCTCTGTATCAGAGCTGTCAGATCAAAACCAGGGCAAAGAAGCTTCCTACTCCTTCACTTCTTGTCTTAGTCTAAAGGGTAAAGAAGATTTATCTCCACCTCTTACTACCCTGAGCACTATGTTTGTAGGAACATAGAACCATAGGATGGTTTGGGTTGGAAAGGGCCTTAAAAGTCCTCTAGTTCCAATCCATTGCCACGAGCAGGGACACTTTCCACTAGACCAACAGGCTCAGAGCTCCATCCAGCCTAGCCTTCGAGACTGAAAAACTGTTCCAGTGTCTCAACACCCTCACAGTAAAGAATTTCTTCTGCATAGCTAACCCATATCTCCCCTTGCAGTTCAAACCCATTTCTCCTTGTCCCATCACTACAGTTCCTGTGGACTCCCTCTCTGGCTTATTTGTAGGTCCCCTTCAGATGCTCAAAGGCCGCTCTGAGGTCTCCACACAACTTTCTTAGCCTGTTCACAGCAATGAAGTGCTCTTGTGTGCAAGCCTAAAGCTGCTGAGCCTGACACTGAGCAGCAGAGGGTTGTTTGAGCTCCTGGGAGCAGGGCACGTTGCTCTGGAGTCACCTCATCCTGTCCATTTGCACAGACACCCCCAGTTTAAACACCTATGAAGCAGAAGCAGCTGAGCTGCGACAGCAGAGAACCTTGAACAGGCTGCTGCAGTTTTCCAAGAAACCAGCTCTGGTCTCTCTGCTCTCTGCTGGGGCACTGTTTCCTTTGTTACAGGCAGGACATGGCTCATCTCTCTCTCCCCAAGTACAAATGTCTTACAAGTCAATTCTGTGGTTACTGCAGCTGACAAAAGGAGGTTTATGTACTGCACAACAATACCACTGCCACTCACTCGAACAGAACATACTTCAAGGGCAGCCTGCTCCTGTGTGACACAACCACTGCTTTGCCAAACAGAACAGAAGCCTTGCAGAGTAATGCTGTTTTTTGCTTTGAGTCCCTCAGCTAGACTGTTAACTTCTCTCTTGTGGCAGATGTGCAGATTAATCGCTGCCTCAGCCTGCAGTGGTCCAGCTAATTTAAACACAGATGCACTGTGGAGAGTACAGAGCCTGGAGGAAGAGGGAGGGGAAAGCTGGTGTGCTTTGAAGGAAGCACAGCCTGCTAATATCTACAAAAATTGAACAAGAAATAGATAAAACTAAATTAGCCATCTATTAAAAATAAATTAATAACATCTGCAAATGAAACTAAATCTAAAATAATCACTCTAATAGCAGGGTCTCTGGTGAGCATTAGTGCCTAATTTTTTCTTGTATTTGATGAAGGCATCTATTAATTAAAAAATATTTATACAAGGTAGAGGCTTGACAGGAATACTCTGTGCAGCTGCTCTTAAGGGAGCCTCTGCTGTTAATCAGCTATTTTACAAGAAAATGCCTCTAGTCTGTGCAACGAAGGCAGTACTGTACTTCTGTAAATCATATTTAAGGCCTGTGCTTTCTAAATATTCTCTGCAGCTAAAACTGGATGAACCAGGTTGCCTTCTACAGATGACATAATACACTTTCTTTTCCATTGTTTAGTTAGCTTGAACTGAAAAGAAACTTTCATCTAATCCTCCTCCCTTTTTACCTTCCTTTTATTGCTAACATCCTACTGAATTGTTGAACATCCAAGAACAAAAGAAGACGATCTGATAAGTATGAATGCATTGTACAAATGAGGAGGACAAAGCCAAACACACATTCAATAGCAGGTATGAAAATATTATCAGACATTGAGGCAGGGACAAACCAGGACTGTGTGTCATTAACGAGGCTATTCAAAGCAATTTTGATGAAGTTATGATTCTATTGTCATGCAGGACTGAGAGGGAATCACTTACCATTTGAGAAAAGAATCCTTAATCATTGTGCAGCTCTCTGGGGCACTAACTCTTTCAGGATTTTCTTCTTTGTCTATTGTCCCTTCCTGTTTTCTATTATGTTTTCCCCTCTCATCTTTTCCCTGCTACAAAACCAGAAAGGATTAGAAGTTGTCCCTGACAACGTTTCACTGTAAGGTTGTTAGTTTTGTCTTTCAGCATTTATTAGTTTGAACTCTGCATGAGGCACCTGTTGGCTGATAAGAATAAATCAACAGGAAGGTCACACATGGGTTTGTATTGTACTCTTGCCTTTTTGAGCCTGTTGGGAAGTCACTGCTTTGATATACAGAATAAATGCTGGAAAGAGGGCAAACCAGGCTGTTCAACACTGTTCCATTATGTGAATTACGTGTGAGTTGTTTAGGCTGCTTGAAGAAAAGTTAGGATTCAAGCCCTGTTGCTCATGTTGTCATAATTAACTCAGGGCAGTGAGGGCAGGAGTCTGAGCTCATGACAGCAGTTGAACACCCCACAGTCCAGCTCTCCTGCCACAGCTTTTGGGATGCTGCAGGGAGAGAAACGAGCGCTGCGAAAGGGCACTCAGAAATAAACACAGAGGGTGATGTATGGCTGCAGCTCTCTGAAAGCTCTGATGAAAAGGCCTGGCTGTGCAGTCCATCACGCTTGCTAAGTCAAGGATGGGTGGCACAAAAGCAAGTGATGGATGTGTTAAATTGCTAAAAATGGATCAGAGGACTTGGAGTTAATGATTTCTTTTGCTTATGTTACTGCTGTGACAAAACACTGTGGTCAGCCAAGTGGGAACAACAGAACCTCCTCAAGCTCCCTCATTCTTTTAATCCAGGGGACAGAGCTGAAGTGAACTCTGGAGTAAAGAACATTTCTTTCAAAGAAGGGAAATAAAATACATTTTATGTTAGCACATAACTTGATACACATCATGGCTTATGAGAATGTCCAGTTCCCCATGCCCTCCACAAACTAAAGCTGGGCTTTACAAGAAGATCTGTTTCGCAACAGCACTGCCCATTTCTTTAACACTGCGGTATATCCATAAGACCATCTGAGCAATGGAAATCCAAATCATTCCCACTCTGGTATGGGGAGGGAAAGGGATCCAACCCTCCCAAACCTAAAGGCTTTTCTCACCTGGCAGGCAGCTCCACAGGCACTCACTGCCCCATCCCCAGAAGGTACCTGGAAGGAGAATTCAGGACTGAGGAGGCCATAGAGAGGGAGCAAGGGCTGTTGTGCTCCAGTCCCTAAGCCTTGCTTCTACATTTTGATTAAACATAGCTAAGTATCTTGGTATCTTGGACTTATTTTCTCAAATGGAAAAAAAAAAAACCAAAACAAAACAAACAAACCCACGCTCCTTCCTTTCTTCTGTGTGACCTCTATAATCTTGATATTAAAAAAAATATATTTTTTCTGTTATTAAAGATACATGTTATTGATAAATTCACAATATTTTACATCTGTGGCCAGTTACATCTCCTTTTACTTTCATTAGTGAAAGGCACATTTAGACATTTCTCTCTGAGGTTTTTAAAATCAGATTGGGTGTTTGATAAAATATTTCTTTTTATTGCACTATTTTTTTTTTACCCATCCCTGCCACTTGGAACTCCAGCCAATGCCAAAGTCAAAGCACAGCCAGAACATCTTTTCATGTGCTAAGTGAAACCATTAAGAGTTGGAAATTAAATTCATTCTTTTCAAAGCTCATGACAAAGCTTCTACTGGTTTCAGTGAAGTTTTCCAGGTTAATTCAATACATGAAGAGACAAATGTTACAGTGCAATCTACTCTAATTTTATATAACTTTAAGGAATATTCAAATTACAGGTAGCTATAAAAGTCAGGCAAAACCCCCTCCATTTCTAACCCAGGAGGACATTTTCAAATGTTGGTAAATCAGATTACTTTTCCATAAATTCACCAATATTCTGATTCCAGTTTTACAGATGTCATATGTACTAGAATGGTAGAAATACATATTTTTCAGCTTCAAGAGATTATTCCAGTAATAATCAATTAAGAACTCCCAAACCTTTAGCATTTGCCCATCATTAAGATGCAGCATAAACTGTCCTATTCCCCAGGCATTATTCATTCCACAATAAATTCTGATGATACCAGCACATTAAGCAGCAAAGAAAAATAGATAAAAGGAAAAAATATGAATCATCATTCTAACTGTTAGTGAACTGGCACTACTAATGTTTTTATCAGTTCCATTGATGCTTGCCATGCTGCATACAACATGCAGTGCCAGCTCAGCAGCTCACGTAATTTGTCATTTTTCTGACAAAGTTAATGGAACTGTGTACGTTTTCTCTCCAGGTGAGAATGAGACCCAACATTTAGACATAACATTGCCTTGAGAAACTTTCAGTATGAAGAGGATGGTGGCATGACAGGCAAAAGCCTCCTTGGGAAGGCAGAAACAAAGACAACTGTAGTCTGTCAGCACAGGTGAAAGAAGAGGGGCTGAGGAACAGAATAATAGTGATAAGTAGCAGAATTTTATTTCACTACCTAGAGAAGAGCTGAGGGGTTTTGCTGGCCATTTTACAATTCTTTCACTTGACTTGTTTACTGATGGAAACGTTTGCCAAGGAACTTTAGAAAAATAGTGACATATGAACAATCTGTTGCGGCATATTGTAGTGGTGGTGTTTGTGCTGCTATAGTTACTAAGATTTTAGCATTTTTTGTAATTTGTCTTGAAAAAACTAGAATTTGGCACGAAGTTTTTGGGTACCTCCATGTTCCAGTCAGATGGTTTTCGTATTTTTTGTTACATTTCTTATGTGAAGAAAAGCTTGAAGATACGCTGTGTCAAGGAAAAGGAAGAAGCATGCTCAGATGAGGAAAGAAGCAGAAGGTGGAAAAGGAACCAAATGCATTGCAAGACGAGGAGGAACAGGTGCAATCTTCTTTTCAAGGTGAGAAGAGCATTTACAGGATACTCACAGGTCTTATGTAACTGCAAAATGAATCAGGTTATGCCAAAAAGGCCTTGTGATTTTTTACTTTAGTTTGATTTCTGATCTGACTCTAACACTGTAAGGTTGGTTTTCACTGATTTCATGGTAAGCTTAGAGCAGAACCTCATGTTCGAGCACTTGAAGTTCCACATGGCTCTGCTGTGGTGGGACACAGAACCACCCACTCAAAATGTGGTGGTACAAGCAAACAGCTGTTAGAGAGAAGTCTAGAGAGAAACTGAAGAACAGGCAAAGAGCAAAAAGGGAACAAAACGCAACAAAATTGCTGATGACTAATCCAACAATAGGAGGAGAAAATATCCTATCAAAGTTAGTCATGAGGGAAGCTGGGAAGTGGTGAGTGTGGTCAGAACACTGGTGTACAGGATTCCATTTGGGAACCCTCCCATCACATCCCAGGGCT
Organism: Prinia subflava; assembly: GCF_021018805.1. Classification (NCBI taxonomy): domain Eukaryota; kingdom Metazoa; phylum Chordata; class Aves; order Passeriformes; family Cisticolidae; genus Prinia; species Prinia subflava. The sequence continues at coordinate 108,189,711 of NC_086248.1, read as the reverse complement.
CTGTAGACAGGTACTTCCCATTACAGCTGAGTGCATATGAAATACTAATTTTCTGTCAGAAGAAGAATACTCTGCCTCCCTGTCCCCAAACCACAGGCCACACAGAAGACTCTATGCTCCTGCCAGGCATCATCCCAAGCACACATTTCCTAAGAAAATCTTACCTGACACGTTAGATTGATGAGGCATTCAGCCAGCGTTACGGAAGTCTTCACTGCTTGGACGTCATGTCTTATCACAGTTGTGCAACAATTTTCTTGACACTTTGAACTTTCCAGAGGTCTTTCTGAGAGAGAAGGAAGCTGAAAGAAGAGTATTACAGTGCTGGTAATGAACCTATTAGCTATCATGCTTGTTCTGTGTGTCTTGGGGAAGACAATATATAGATAATTCCATTTGCTTTTAGCATTTTGTCTTTCAAAGTAGGTTAGCAGGTGGATGCATAATAAAGTTGACTATAGCAGAGCCAAAAATACCTGAAAAATTATGTTTAGCCAGAAGAATTGATTAGCTAAGGAAAATATAGCACGAGGTTCGGTGTGATTAAGTGGGATTAGACATGCACATGTATCATGACACATAACCTGTCAACATTTGTATGGAAAACCTGAAATACATATTCACATCCATATGTAGATTATACAAGATATCGAATTAGAAACAATTATGAGCCAAAAGAACAATGGCTAGCCCAGAGCTCACTGAAGGTTATTGGAAAGAAAATTCCCCTCAGGGAAGTTTATTCCACAATATATCTTCTAATCTACTCTTTAGGAGCTCACAGCAGCCACAGTTGTATTCTGGATACCTACTTATGGTCCTGCAGTACAATCCTGAAACATGACTCCTACATTCTGATCTTCTTCCCATCAGCCCCTGTCCTGCTGTCTCGTACCATGAAACACAAATTACCCATAAAAATGATAATTCTCTTATTAGTTTTAAAGGTCAAATCAAATGATGTGGAAAATATGTGGTGGTGTGACAGATAATTTGCATAATTGCCACAAAAACACCGCACTAAAGCTGTGGGAAAAAATAATAAATAAAATAAATCAAGCTCCACTCTGAGGAAAAGAGAATCAGCCAGATTTGTGGTGAGAGTAAATGGGGGCTGCACCACCAACATACAAATACCTGCAACTCAAAAAGCCCCACCACATTCAGGTCTAAATTTACTCACCTCTTCTCCTAATCCCTTTCCCCCAAACATACATAAACACAGTCTGAAAAAGGGAAAATTAGATCTTTCCCACCAGTCCTGGATTTTAAACGGATTTGTTTCTAGGTGTGGGATGTCATTTCCAGTTTTTGTAGCCCACTACACTTGAGTGAGGGGGGACACAAAGATGACACTGCCGGTCCTACCTGATGTCCCAGATGGGGCTAATGAGGGGTGAGCAGAGCCAGTGCTGGGGCTGCAGAATTTGCTTTTCCCTTGCCCAGGCTCTCAAATCAAGCAGGTGAAGGACTCAGCACTGCCCTTCTCTTCCAAGGCTTGCCATAGTTTGTGGATCCTGCTTCTCCTCATGTGGAGAATTCATGCAGGAATAAGCAGAAGCTTCAAATGCCTGGGGTGCAAGACCTCAGATCCCACTGGATCTCACAAAAGCCAAAGCAGCAGCCAGTGTGCCTGTATAGGGAGGAATGGAACTGGGCTTGCAGCTTAATTAATGATTTCCTAAAAGTGCTCACACCTGGATCAATATAGTCTGAATCCATTAAAAAAACCCATACCCCAAACACCACACTTCAAACAAAACCTGAGCTGTTTAAAAGCCAGCTTTGGATTTCTTCAAATGCCCTGATGCTGCTTGACTGCTTGAACTGATTAACATGGTGGCTGGGCTTGGCTTATGATTTTAGAGTTATTTCAGAGAGGAATTAAACAACTCAAAAGATGGGCTGTAAGCTTGACATTTTCCCATTTTTCTGAAGTCTTAGGGTGCATCCCTCTCCTCTTCCTTCCTAGCACACCAGTCATTAAATCAGCTTCCTTCTTGGTGCATCTGGCAGCCAACAAAATTATATTTATTTCTGAGATGAAGACAGCAAGTTATCCCTCTTTGTGTCAATGAAGAATTAACCCCAACTACATACTTGGTTGCTCTGGCTCGTTTTATTAGTATATCTTGTGTTCTTACATCTGAATTTATGTGTACTGTGTTAACTATAGATACATCTATTCCCCTTCTTTTTAAAAATTAGCTATTACAAAGACAGTCTTACTCTCCTTTGATTAATTAAGGTTGATCTTACCTTACAATAATTAAGCTGACAATAGGTGTCTACACATTAGAAAAATGGGGTATGATGTTGAAGAAAAGGTGGGTTTATTACATTATGTCTACATCTTGGATTTATAACTCAGTTCCTTTCATATCATATATATTTATCATCTATGCTCTTAATAGAACTTTTTAATCAGCAGAAGTAAGAGAGATCACTTATTCATCTGACATATTACAAATTAATAAAAATGCAATGAATGAGCACCAGAAACTTTGCTGCTTCTGAAGTGCAAAGCTCTGTTATGAAATAGAAGAGCTAAAATTCTTTCAGCTATCAACGGGCATTCATCTAATTCACTGCATATATTAAAGGAATCCCCACAAGGTATCTGTTCAAGGTCAAGTTATTTTACATTTCCATAATATTAAAAAGAAGGGAAAAAAGTAATACAATGACACACTGAAAGAGGGCATTGGGTAATTAGATATGGAACACTTGTGATCCGGGCATTCAGAAAGCTTTAAATTAATTTTAGAAGTGAGCAAAACTGCTTTTTTTCCTTTTTTTTTCTTCAGGTCACATTAACAGCAGCCTCAAAATACGGCTGAGCTGAATTACACAAACGCCATCATAAAAATCATTCAGCAAATGCCTATCAGAGACAGCACAGGTAGAAAAAATTCCGGCAATACTGATCAATCACTACAAAATCCTTACAGTTCTGAAACATTATCAGAAATTCAGAGATATACCAGCTGAGTGAATTTCCTTTTTTTTCTATGTCTTCAAAACATTACATATATGTTGAAGTGCATTAAAACTATTAAAGCTTAGGAAATAAACAGCCAAGTACTGCCTAGTCAAACACCTAATTTTTATTTCTTCATCCCACCTCAACCCCGGGCTTTTGTTTTTCCTGGCTGTGTGCTCTGCCTTGTCTCTGACAGCAGACTAGAAGGGTGAGAGCCACCACCCTTGTTACTACAATTCCCAGCACAGCCAGGCCTGCAGATGTTGCTGTAATAATAATAATAATAATAATAATAATAATAATAATAATAATAATAATAATAATAATAATAATAATAATAAACCACAGTCTGAAGGGACACCTCAAGCAAGGGAAACATTCTTTGGCACAATGCAGCAGGATCTCAAGTGATATCTGGGCAAACTTTCCTGCACTGACCATGAACACCCCCTGATGCCTTTTTGGAGGGCCCATGCTGGGAATGAGGAACTCAGCACTGCTCCCAGCTCAGGCCTTTCCCTGCTTTGCTGGGCTGACACTACTCAGGGTGCTTGTGTTGGGCTGAAACCATCCCATCAGACCAATTATAGGTTAGCAATTACTAGATTTAGGTATGTCCATTTTCTTCACTTTGAGAAGAATAATATTTATAATTACTTTCTCTTAACAGTAGTTTTCTCAGACACTTACAGACTTCTACCCACAGACAGTGAGTTTAAATCTGTGTTAATTTGTGCTGACATGGCACAAAGCAACTTGAGTATGAGTCTTGATCACCTCCTGTTTCATTAATTGTGGTAATTACTGCATCTGATGCAGTTCCAGCCCAGCCAAGGAATGGGAGGTGTGGGTTCCCCATGGCAGGTCCTGGGGGACAGAGCTGCATCCAGGAGCTGCCAAAATTGATCCAGTCAGGCTTGGGTGAGTGTCACACTATTCAGAAACTGCTCCTGGGTTCCATAACCCAGAAGCCACTGCCACTATTGTTGGATGACAAAGGGCACTGGAAGGCACGTGATAAGGTAAAACATTAGCCCTTGATTTCTACTATGATAATGAATGAAGAGACACTTACAATTTTTTATTCACATCAACTACTTTTCTTCTCTGGTATATGCTGTTCATTATCCTGGACTGTTGGGTTTCAGGGGCAGACATTGTGTCCGTGTGCTGTGCCAAACAACACAGCTCTAATCCTTGCTGGGGATTATTAAGCACTGCTACTGCAAAAATAAAAACAATGTGTGCTTCTGGACAACAGAAGAAGAGAATGAAAACTGCAAGGTCCAGCTGGAGATTTGTGAATGTAACACGATGTGGGTGCAGAGCATCACAGCAGTAAATTGCTGAGGGGTCCAGCTGGGAGTTCTCATTCACAGCCCTGCAGGGCAGGTGGCTGCACCAGCCCACCTGAATGCCATACAAATTTCATGGTTATTGTCACTTCCTTCCTTGTATTTTTGAGACAAATAGTGTGGGAAAGTGTAAACTGGATAGAGAAGACATTTAAAATAAGAAGAAAGTTGTGGCTTAAGACAGTTGGAAATAGTTACATTTCCAACCACATCTCGAGATCAGGCAAGATCTATTTTTCATTTGTAGCTTGGTTCAGTATGGGAGCCCACAAACACTGTAATCTGTCTATCATATAATAGCTCCAGACTGGGTTTAGATGAGAGAAAGAGACATTTCTAAGAAATGTCAGACGAGAAAACAAACTGAAAAGACAGCAGACCTATACTGCAAAATGGAAAGATTACCTACACACCAGCTTATACATCATTACTGATTGCTGTCCTCAGATCAGAGTAAGATTTTACCTGAAAGGCTAATATCAAGCCAAAAGAAAGAAAAAAGTAAAAAGTTGTCGACTTCTTGTACAACAATTTGCTCAAATGCTAAGGATCAGTTTTCCACTGTGAACTAACGGTGGCTGATCACAACGTTGATGTTTTCTCAGTAAGAGAAGAAAACACAGTAATGATATAAACCTGCCAATCTCATACTATGTAAAATTATTAGGAGTGCAATGTGGATGCATCATCTGTCTTTCTTAAGGCAGTAATTCAAAGTTGTTTTCTCCATTGCTGTACATCTTGCTTTGTTCATTAAAGAAGCTACCAAGAGGGGAACCCTGTTAGCTCTCTCCAAGGCTGATGGGCCAGGGGAACTGCAGTTCTCCTTGTCCCTCTGGAAGTTCAGTTGTTCCCATCAAACTAAATCATGATCTCTTCCCACTGAAACCCCCTTTCCTGCATGATTTCAGGCAACCAACTAGTTTCTAACATGACAAGCTCTTGGGTTCATCTGCCATAAGCTCTCATGGTGGGAATGATTGGGATATCTGGACTAATGGTCTGCTGTATCCAGAGTAACTTCTCTCACTCTGAGACAGTGCGAGTAAGGAGGTTACACTGGGATTTGAGGTTGTGACAGGTGGGGACTGCCTTTAGTTCTAGATTTGATTTGAATGAGTGAAAAAGATTTTTTATGAGAAATGTCAAATGAGAGGACATGTGAAGTGAGGAAACGTGGAGGAGAAACCCAGCTGCTGTTATCTGACCATTGAAATGTTCCTAAACAAACGTTTCAACGTGAACATATTGAATTTAGAATTCAGAAGAGCCTGGGTCTGTATAGGAGTGGACTCTCCTGAAAAGCAGCAACCAAATGCTCCTAAATGCAAACTGCCTTCTCAGCCACCCTCCCTGCTGACAGTCAGGATCATCCTTTGGAGGCTGTGGGTGTAATAGTGGTGTTACTTGAATTGGTTCCAATGGTGCAACAGCAGTGATTTGTCTACCTAAGGCTGGTCTTGACAGTAGCTGCTGAGACACCCGAGTCAGGCCAAGAAAAACATAATTATGGATTATTCTGACAGCCAGTCTGTCAGAAAATTATTGCCTAACCTACAACTACTCATGGCCCATTCCCAAAAATGAGTAAGGCTCGAAACAGATCATAACCAAATGAATTCCAGTGCAAGAAGAGCCAATTTACTGACCCCTCACCCCCTGCAGAAGACACATGGTACAACATTACTTATGCTTGTGCAGACTGACAGCAGGGAGGAGGAGCTTCAGGTCTGGCATAAACAGCAGCTCATCTCACAGGTTTCAGCTTCTTGTCTAGAAGATGTCAAGGTAATGAGCCCTGAAGTGAGCTCTGTGAGCTGTTTACCTTCTGACAGCAATGTTGTATTTTTTTGCGTGACTAAACCTTGTGGTGGTTTGGAAATATTATTATTTTTTCTTTTTATTCAAAAGGGAACCGAGCAACAAGATCACAAACTAAGCCAGTGAATGGAATGGAGCCCTGTGATGTACTTCCACAGCCATATTTCAAGAGCTGCTGTCTAGATTCTTGTAAGGGGTTTGGAAGCATTTCCCTCAAATAAGCTCTGTGTGAACCAAGGTACAGATGAATAGAGAATGCAGAACAAATGACATCATGCTGATTTGGTGGGGTTTCATCACGTACTCACCAGGGTTAACACGGAAGGCTGTTCTGAGCCTTCTGTCACTATGTTTTATAGGCAAGCTGCAGCAGGACTTCTGTCAGCAGAAGTTAAATGCACCAATTGAGGGCAGTATATCATCTGCACAAGAACTTGCTTTGAAATGGAGTGTGTGTTTGTTCGGTAACATTTTTTCAGCCAACTAACTTTTCTTCCTCATCAGAATTTTTTTCCAGCAGATTTTTCCAGCCTGTTACAGAATGGATGTTATGACACACACAAAAAATCCAGTCTGTTCTTGTCTGTACAAAACAGAATATTGTTCTCTGGCTTAGCCTTTCAATGATCACCAAACAGTTCAGCAAATTATTGCTGCAGGAGGTCTGAAGCAATTTATGCAATATTTTTTTTTGTGAAGACCTACTGTTATTTCTCAGCAGTCACAATAGAAAAATATATATTGAATACCTTATTGCTTTTTAGCATTCATAGAGTTTGTGAAAAACACATTAGGAGTTGTCAAATGCAGTAGCCAGATAGAGGCAAGGCTCTGCACTCCATGTTCCCAGGTTCCATGAGGCTGAGTGTCTATCCCTAATAGCTGCCCATAAAAAACAGGTACACGGCCAATGGATGTGTGGATACATGGCCAGCTATCCAGCCCACTGCAGACAGCAACACCAAGCACTCACACAAACAGCAACAGCTGCCTCTTGTTTTCCTCCCCGGCTGAACAGGATAACAGTCTGTTGATGGAAAATACACACACACATTAACACACGTATCCACACACTGAGTACCTGGCCTCAGACAGTCTATCCAATCCTTGTTCAATCAGCCTGCAGCATCTCAGGCCCAGCAGCTCCACTGCAGCTGCTGCTTCTTCCATGCACATTAGATATCCCTGCAGGGACTGGCCTCAGGCACTCAGCCTATCCAGTGTCTTGCCCTGGATCCCTTCACCTCCCTTTGCTTCACAGAGAGACCTTCACATGCAAACAGATCCCACTAAGCTGATCGCCGCTCCCAGCTCATGGATCTCATGGTTTCCCTAGTCGAGGGCTTCTGGGACCCCACCAGAGCCAGCTTGCTGACTCCCTGGTCTCACTGGTCTCTGGCCCAGACTCAGTTACCCTCATGCCCAGCTCACAGGCCTCTTATACTACTGGCTGGTGATCCAGTTTTACACTCACTAGCAATCTTACACAGGTTGTATTCACACTAAATTGCTCCTTTTACACGAGCAAAAGGAGCAGTCACACACAGTTGCTCCTTCTGCTGGCACTGCAGGCACATGAGCCCCTGATTTGTGGTCCAGATCCACTTGCTGGCCCTGCGACCCCTTGCACACACAGATGTGCTCAGAACAGAGCCCCTCACCCAGCAAGACCTGTACAAATTGAGATAACTGAGAATACAGGACAAACTGCAGTGAGCAACAGACCAGTAACTTTTGCCCCCTTTCTATTTGTCCTTTCTGTTCCTTTCCAAAGCACCTTGATCCCTCTCCTTTCCTTTGTCTCCTCCCCTAAGTCAGTAATCTCAACAGCAGATTCAAGACTACCCAATGCTCTATTTTTTCCTGTAGAATGAGGCATTCCTCAGAGGCAGAGTGAATTAAGAACTTATATTGTACTGCAGAAACACAAATAGATGTAGAGCTTAGCAATACATTTGCTATGCAACCAATTTAATCCACAAGTTAATACAAAATGTTTCTGTTCTGCATTTTGATTTTGCTGTTACATGCTAGTGCTTTCTGGCTGTAAGCTTTACAAAGATATGTGAAATCAGTATATTTCTATACTTCCTGTATGATATTTTTTAAAAAGAAACAATCATTTTGCCACACTAACTTATGCATAAGGTATAGAACACATATATTTCTGCATGTATGAAAACAAAAGTACACACAAATACAATTGAAACTCAAAGACCTTTGGATCATTTGAAGCTGACAACAAGTTACTAAAGCTGAGGTATTACCAGCATGCCAGTTCTGGGGCTGATTGAACAGAAAAGGTTAATTTGAAACCCACATCCTGTAGTTTCCATGCAGATCTGTTTTGTCCCAACTACTTTCTGATGATTTATTGCAAATGAAAAACCTGGTGTAAAAAAGTCTGACTCAAGATGGGAGGCAATGGCTCAACAGCTGAAACATGACAGAGCAACAACCTGACTTTTTAAATGCCCTGAGATCTTGTTATTGATGTGGTAACAAATCAACAGGGAATTTTGACATGGAGCCTCTATCCCTCATTTGTGGGACCAGAAACTCTCTGCTGATGCCTAAGGGGGATCTTGCTGTCTGCAGCACTGAAGTGAAGGAAATCTTCAGCAGCTGAAAAGCTCAGAAGGAGAGGAAAAAACCCCCAACAAAACAAAAACCACCCTAACAACCTAGAAATCCATGTACTTCCTAGCCTTGGGGCAGAAAGAGACTGTCTTATTTAAAAGGGCCAAATGTCCTGCACAGACCAGACAGTCCCACACTGTGGGTCATGACAGGAATTAACAGAGCAGATATGTACTCTCTTATTTCTGTGGGTTTTTAAAAGATACATGCCAGCCTGCACACACCTTCATTTCTGGGTATTTCTGAGTCAGTCCTCTAACTCTGTCAGTGGGGATCTGGGCACTGTTTTGAAAATAATCTCCCAATTGTCCTTACATGTTTTAATTCACCTCCTCCCCAACACAGGATTTTCTCAAAGTGCACAAATTGCATCCCTTTGGGATATACTGGACTGGAATATAATGCCTGAGAAAATGTCCAATACACTCCAGGTAATAGCAGTGGACAGTTCAGAGTCGTGCTACCACCAGAAAAAACAATATTCAACTCCAGTGCAACACATCCTCTGAGAGAGAGCAACCTCAGCACCAACTGTTTCACACTGCACATCCCAGCCCACTCACTCCTTATTGTGAATTTAGTACATAGAACAAAAGCAAACATCAAGGAAGCAGATAATGTCTACTGTGGTTTGGACACGGCTGCCTAAACTAGAAGTGACATTTAGGACAGAGAAGGAATCCACGGCATTTTTGAAAAAGAACAGTGTGTAAAATTAAGATTACATAGGGTCACGAAGAAGCTGAAAACCTTCTGCTCCTGAAAGCTGACAAAAAGAGTCAAAGCTAACAAAGAAACTGAAGACCTCTCAGTTTCTTGACAGAGCTGTATAAAAAGTGACCTACCAGCAGCTGCTCTTCTCCAGAATCAGAGGGAGATGTCAGATGCACCAGGCCACGTCCTGGTGAAGGCTGGGGTGGTGACCCACGTGAGCCCATCCCCTGAGAGCCAGTCCATGACGCACCTTTGAGGAGGGCACAGAGCCTGTGGGAAAGAGCAGCTCCAAAGCACAGAAAAGCACCTGCAAGAAGGGACAATGAAAGGAAGAGGTAAGAGTTCAGACCTTCTGTGGTGTGTAGTAGAGTTGACACAGGAAGGTGACACAAGTAAAGATGGAAACCAGACTAACATTTTAAAAGGTCTGATCAGGCACTGTCGACAACAAAGTAAATCAGTGGAGATGCATTCTGCTTAAAAGTGCAGACGTGGGCCCCAAAGTTGGCATTAAAACTGCATAAGCATAGTTCTGGTATTTCTGCCTAGCCAATGTCTGAGAGCACAGGTGAGACAGGGGCAGCAGGTACACTAAATACCAAAGGGGAAACTGGAAAGGTGGTAGAAAGGCAGGGTTAAGAATGGCAATGTACTGCAGACCAAGCTGCAAACACCTTTTTCCTCCTCATAGGAAAGGAACTGCCTCTGGGTTCAGTGGAACAGCCAGCTGTTTCCCAATGTGAGACAAAGATTTACCATCTAGCACATGGAGTAGGCTCAGCACTATTCAGCCAGGCTGTGATGCAGTTCTGGCTGCAATGTGGGCATCTGTTGACATGCTCTTTTGCATTATAACATGCAATTCAAATGCTCTACCCTTGTACAATTTGTGATTGTGATGAACTTAGCACTCAGCGTGGACACCAAGAGTCATGGAAAAGCACAGAAATGACTGGGCTGTTTTTCACAACTGCAGAGCACCAGTATCCTAAGAGCTCAGGGGATTGAGTGTTAAAGTTTAGGTTCAGCCTGTTGTAAAGAAAACAGATGCATATTTGTATTCAGCTGAAGATCTCAAAAGTTTGAGATGGCTTCGTGCGATTATAATTTGCACCCATATCATCTTTGAAGATAAGAGACAAATCATCTGCAAAATTAGCTGCAGATGGATGCTCAGGTCTTGGGAGGCTTGAAAGATTCCAGGCTGTTTGGAAAGGGTTCAATTTGTATCCACAGCCAGTTCAAAATGAAAGATGAACCAAACCAGCTAATACACATTGCAATAGACTGTGAGGATCTCTTTTGTCTGTCCCCTGGAGGAAACTTCTGGCTTAATAAAAGGCTGCTAAAAAGAAAAAAAGTATTTCTTTTCATATATTTTACCCACACTGTAAAAATCTCTTTATTGTTTTCCTGTACTGCTGTTGTGTGCCTGCCATAATTGAACAGCCTAATGCAAAAAGAAATATTATACAATCTGAACACAAACATAATGGGTATTGAAAAAAATCCCTGGCAACAGGCAGAAGCTAAACAAACAAACACAAAAATTATCTTGCCGAGACACAGCATTTCTATTAAAGAAGGGAAAGAGATGAAATGCCTTTGTGTTTGAAAGCAAGACATTTCTCTGTATACCCATATATATATATATATATATTCAACTCTAGCTAGCTGCACACTTTTGTGATTTTGGAGCATGGACCTCTACCATCTGTCCTGGAAAAGAGACCTTTGCTGCTCAAACCTGTCACAGAGGTTTGGAGAAGAAGAAACAGAACGAACCAGACTGGGGGTTGGGGTTTCTGCTGAGCAACACGATCACTCCAACATGATCTTGCAAGAAATATTTTAGTATTTTTTGGATTAATGTTTTGGGTTGCACAAGGAAATTAAGCCTACATGGTACAGTGCTTAGAAGAAAGGGTTTGAGATGTAGAGTCATCAGAAGCAAAGGGACAGTACCGCTCGTGTTTGTAGATTTGGTAGCATTGTTTTGTTTTAAAATCTGTTAATATCAAACAACATTAAGGAAGCTTTACATCTTTTTTGCCTGCCCTTTTAGTTATTTAGACAGAACAACAAATTAAGTGGTTTTGACAACACTTTGGAGGACAAGCTGATGAGGAATGAGCTATAAATCATGCAGGGATTTAATTAAAAAAACAGATGTTGAAAAACCGAGCAAAGCAATCACTGATTGGAATTTTCCAAACTATAAAAGAATGACAAAGATAAAAATGTAATTAGCATACAAACCTATATCATCCAACAATTTAGACAGGAACAATAGCATTAAATCTGGAATGTTCAAAGTTCTACTAAGATATCTACACCCATTGTTGTAACTCCAACCTCTGGCAAACAATAGTAATAATTTTTATTCTCACCACACCTGTGAGGGGGCCTGTCAGCTTCCTACTGTTCCTGCTAAATATTTTATGTATTTATGTATTTCTTCCATATAATAATATGATAAAATATATACATATATAGACACATACATCTATATTTGAAATGTGTATATACACACACACACACACATATATATACTTACACACACATCCATACATACTTTCATGAAATATATATATTTTTTTCTCTCCACCCCGCAGGCCACAGCAGACATGTACTTTGCTGGCTTTACAAGCATGACATCCCTCGATGATAACTTGAAATGAAAGAGATTAAATAGCATGTGAGTGTAGTATCAGTACCAAACATGTCAGGGCTCTAGGCACTTAACTGTATGAATCTCTTGGAATATTCAAATATGCCCTTTTCAAGAAATACTGGAGAATAATGCTAATTAAAAACGTTTTTCTCTGGGCAGTAGAACATTTTACCACTTCTTAATTGGCACACACATTTCTCAAAACAGACCACTTTACACAGCACAAGTTTTATGAGTGAAAGCTTCTCCTTATCTCTATTTTCCAGCATTTCTTCTGTTATTTTGGGATCCTTTAGCTGATATTGTGAAATTTATTTCTGGAATGAGAGATGGCAGATAGTATGGAAATTAATTAATCAAGCCCCATGGATGTCTAACAACAAATGCACATCTTAGCTACTCCTCTACACAAAAAGGACTTTTCCAACTATAGCTGGGGTAGTGTCCAAAGTAGCTGATGTGGAAACAAGCTCCTCTGATGGATCAACTGATGAGAACTGAAAATCCACACTAAGATGTCTTCTGCTAAACTGGAAAGTTCATTCATACCAGTCCCATTTATTTAAATTCCTAAAACATGCAATAAGTTCAGTAATAATATCACTGCCCCCAAGAAAGCTGTAAAAGAGTGAATGTATATCCAAGAGAACTATTCAACCAAGAGCACATAAAGCTAATAACCAGCACACACAAGGAGAGTTGTGCTGGAGGAATCACCTTTTTAATAGTACCAGCACGAGTACCTGTGTTCATGCATCTCTCATCAGTTTATGCGAATTGGAATAATCCTGAATCCTGCTGTGACACCACAGGGCAGAAGTTCTCCTGCCTCTTTGGGAAGCCTCACACCAGGGAGCGTCTGTCCCCTTTCTCAAAGGCACAGTTCTCATTCCTGTCAGGAGCACCATTGATTTTCTCCTACATAGGATGGCCACTACCTGAGAGAACTGCTAACATAAATAAATACTTACTAAAACTCCACAACATGCATCTGAGATCTCTGGTCCATGCAGCAATCCTTCTAGAGGAAAATTTTATGGTCCAAGTAAGGAAAGAAATCAAGAAGTATTCGAAGTCTTGCTGATGGTTTTACGAATAAATGGTTTTAGTATAAGATGTCTAATTCTGATCAACACACTGATAAATAACAGCTGCCATGACACCACCTCAGAACAGTCCCTTACAGTAAGGGCCAAGACACATTTTGTGCTTAGTCAGGCTTCTGTTTGGCACTGAATTTCTCTAAGTCTCTGCACATTTAATACATCAAAACGAAAGTTGTAACATTCCTGCCTTATGAAAATCAATACCTCGGAGTATTATACTGTCTATCAGACAATAATTGGTGCTGCCTTTTGGAAGTGCTGACTATTAGGGAAAGCAACAGAGCTCCAGCCCAGCAAGTCACCTACAATGGGTTTTGCTTAATAGTGCCTGATTAGTGCCTGCTCCAAATCCACATCCAAGGTGATCGCAGATTGAGGTCCAAAGATTAGGAATGCAAACCTTGGAAATGCTGGTCAGATGACTGGAACAGCAAAGACTTATTAGCTGTAGCCTCCACTCATTTTGGGCTGTTTTGCATTTTTTTCTGGCAGGGGTTAGGTTAGATTGTTCCCTTCTTTTCCAGAATATGGGATTTTCAGTGGGGTTTTTGGAGATAAAATCTGTACAGCACTGTACTCAGGGTAAAAAACAGCACTCAAGACTGATCTGTGCAAAAGCATAAGTAATGTACTGTCATTACAGCCTCACAGAATGGATGGAGGGGACAGAGTTTAACCTGGGTAAGCTGAAAACAACACTGTGAGTGAACAGCAATGGATGGTGTGCAAAGCACACTCAAAAGGGGAAGTTAGAATCAGAAGATATCACAGAACTGGTGATTCTATTCAGGCTCTCCTAATTTATTTGCTATCATGGTAACCAAGGGTTTATCTTACTCTTGCCATTTACACCTCATTCACATCATCCCAAAGCTGTTGCAGGGCCATGTTGGCACAGGAAAACCAGGAACATTTCCAATGTTGCTATACAGACGCAGCTATGAGCATGTATGACAACTTCCCTTTAACATGGAAACCTTCAGATGCCTCTAAGAAATGTTCAAGTGTGTGTCAAGATTTGGAACAGTTGGGATCAGGTGTTCTTTAACACTGCTGGTCTAAGTCCAAGCAATCATGAAGAAGCAGCCAAAGGAGGGTTCCGGTCAGAAACCCACTGCTCTCTGTGGCCAGCTGTGGCACAGGCTCAGCACATCTATTGAAAACCACCAGAACCACACAAACAGATCCTTGAGGACAGAAGCAGGTCCACTGGCAGAAGGAATGAAGGCTGATGAATTCATGAAGGATAGATGGAGGGAAGTTCATGAAAACTGTCTATTTGGAAATTTTCCCTCTTCCTGGCCACCCACAGCTTGCTCACTTCTCTCCACAAAACAAGGTGTTTTCTCCTTCCCTCTGCAGAAGCAGCTGATGTGGTAGAGCAAGTGGCAGGAATAACAAACAATACTGCAGGATAAACTGTAAACCCCTACAGAATATATAATCCTTTATGAAAAACTCTTTCAGAAATACTGTAAAAATATCTATTTATTGGAGGGGGGTGGCTCACAGATCATAAGCTTCGTATCAGTCAAAACCAGTCAGCATGGACAAGTTTTAATTTGCTCTGAGACTTGAGACAAAAACAATTACCTTTCATTCGGGGCACTAACACATCACCTATGCACACAATATGTTTTTGCTTATGAACTATTAATATTATTATGATTTTACCCAAGTAAATAGGATGATAGGTATATTTCTGTACATGTGCTCCTAAGAACTAGTTTGGGGGAAGCTAGTTTTTGTCCATCCATTGAATAATAAAGTAAACCCTAAATGAGGAAGGAAAAAAATACCAAGAGCTTGAATTTAGGGTCAATTTTTTCAAGCTCCATAAATCTTCAGTGTCTGTCAAGGTGTATGCTAGGCATACCTGTATCTGAGCAGCAAAGATTAAAGTATAAGATCAATAGCTGTAATCAAAATGTGTTTCTCTTTTTTTTCCCTCTTTCTCAAATGGTAGCTAAGAAGACCTGGAAAGAATTGAGAATATGTCTGCAAAAAGCAAATAAACTCCAGAGATACAATCTGTTCAGACAGAGACTGGTTAAATGTGTTACTGTTTGGTAGCAAGCACTGGAACATTTCCAGTTCTCTGCAACTTGTGGAAAAAAATAAGAACAACCAAGAATACTGACACTAGTATTCTCTATGTACAAATACCCAAGGACAGCAATACAGAGCCTGATGCAGAACTCACTGTAGACAGAGATGGAGTGATTTAAGGCAAGAAGGCAAAGAGCTTCTATTACAATTTTGCTTCTATGTTTAGCCCCAACTGCACCAGGAGTACCATAATAATCTGCCAGAAAGGCATAAAGTTTTTGTGTCTTTCATGGGTAATTCCATCCAAGGTGGATGGAATGAGAGATGCAATTTATCACACATAAAGTGACAAGTTTGCACATGCAGGTCCATGAGGGTAACCCAGCAGTTCCCTGCCTACACTGCCAACTTTTGGAGTGCAACACACACCTCTGGAGAGCACCACGGCAGTGCCAGGCTCAGTGTAACAGCTCAGTGTGCTCCACTTGAGCAAAGCTTTCCAGGAGCGCAGTTTGTCTTGGTTTGGAAAGACAGGTATCTGTTAGGGAAAACTGGAGTTTCCCTTGGCATGGAGAATGTAAACCTCCCTCCCTCCAAATTATTACAGTTTTACAATTAGGAGATTTCAGGCAAAAAATATGGGAATGGGAGTAACAGTTCTTTATGAGGAATATTAAAAAAATACAAATGCAATAATAACAAACAAACAAAAAAGAAAGGAAAAAAAAAAAAAACCCAAACAAGCAAGCAAACAAACAAAAGTCCTATAAAACCCTGAAAGAGTCAGAATAAAACCTGACACCCTGTTGGCCAGGGTGTTGCAAGCAGTCCAAATAAATCCTCCTGGAGTGACAGATGTGGTTCTGTTGGAGTAGAGATGATCCTGTAAACAGGATTCACTGGTGGTGAGATGAGTTCGATCTTCCTCCAGGAATCCAGTGGAAAAACAGGATGTCTCAGGTCCCTGTGTCCCCATTTTTATCTGGGTAGGGAATGGCAGGCTCCTCCCCATTGGGTGGAGATGAAAGAGATAAGAAACACTGCCCTACCTGGTTTTAACAGCTGGCCTATTATCAGAAGGCATCCACTCTCCTCCCCCCTGGAGTTATAAGAGATAAAGAAAAAAAAACCAAAACATTCCCCAACTGCTTTCTACAGATGAAATAGAATACACTTTTTTTTTTTGGTTACATAAACCAAGACACAGTTCCATACCTAAACAGGTGCCAAGTTTTTGGGCTCTGATGCATGAAAAAAGGCCCAGTGGCTGTTAAAGAACTTGTTAGCGAGTGCCATAAAGAGCTCGATGGAAGCAAAGAGATGGGGATATGACAGCAAATAACAGAGACAGTTACATTTTGCCAAAAGGACAAGCATTAGCAGATTAATGGCCACATGATGGTCTAAGTACAGTTCTTATCTATAAGACTCAATGGTATTTTCTGGTGAACAATACTCCAAGAACCAGTATCTAATAAAGGGGAAGAAGAGTTAATTAAAGAATAGTTTGAAAATGGACAGGTTGCCTGTGCCATGACTTGGAACTTTCCAAGTTTGTAGAGTGCAATTACCTGCTTAAAGCACAGGAATGTCTAGAGCAGCTGCAATCTAACATTGAACAAACGTGTGTTGTTTAAAAAATAACGTTCTCCACATTTGCAAAGCCGTGTTTTCAAGGTAAACCTATTCATTTATCCTTCATCTTGTCTAGCAAAAAATCTGACATTGAGTAACCTGACGTGCATGAAGCAGCCTGTACTTTCGTGGGTGGCAAATCTGTTCACTGACAAACTTCTAGAAAACCTGCAGGCTCTGGGGGTCCCCAGAAGCAGCAGGACAATCTGCTACAGACCTGCCTGGGCCTTAGCTCCAGGTGAATAACACACATGACCATATTGCAGGGCGTTGTTCTCTCTTGGCAAGCCGTGGCCAAGCATCTTTGGCAAATGGCAAGAGAGCAGGGGAAAAAAAATTAGAGGTCGTGAGGCTCACCATCAAAATGGATTTATTGGCAAATGCCTGTTGCAAGACAACTACAGAGAGGCAGGAGCTTCAGAAACACCTGTGTTCACCAACTGTCTTGTTAATCACTACAAACTGTCCATTTCCATGCCTGCAGCTCTGCATCAGAACACTCAAAGCCTATTCTTTGATACACTGAGCATTTGTTGCTCCTGTGTTATTACTGATATGAGCTACAAGAGATAAAGTCAAATTGTATTCCTTAATTATGTAAAAACAAGTAGTTTGAAATGCTTAGTTTGAAAACAAATTGGAGTGCAAACAGGCTTAGTTTTCCTGTTAAAGCTCCCTTTTTTCCTGTGCAAATCAATTTTGGGTAGAAACTACTTAAAACCTACCTCTGGATAGCCATTGAGCAAATCTGTAAAACCCAAGGCTAGTGAAAATAAAATACAGCAGGAGTAAAATTACGCTAAATTATCAAACCCATGCATTTATGAGTCTACCTGAAAAATAGGAAAGTTCTCATAGTCTAAGGAACAATCAAAAGGCGCCACCACAAGAAAAAGAAATAATCTATATATCCGAAGGTGTCTGCACAATTTTGATTTAGTACTGTGGGTTAATCCATCCTAAACTACTATCAAACAGTAATGACATCATTCATCATTCTTTTAACTCAAAGTCATGACAAGATCTCTAGTGCTGCGTGGGGAAACAAGAATTTTTGTGCCTCAAAAGATAGAGAATTCGGATTCTCCAAATTGAAGTGGAAAATGCAAAAATTGTATCAGAGGTATTTAACAGGGACATTTTAAAAAGCCAGTTTAGTTCTTCAGATGTTCAGATTATTTTGATTTTTAATTTTTTACTGTGTAAAAAAGTTGAAATGAATCTTAACCACAAAAATACCAAATTATACCAAGTGGAACCTTGAATAATTAATCATTTACGCTTTCATTATTCCAAGCTTATAGAGGAGGAAATTTATCTACTCCTCTCCTCCCCAGAGAGGCTTATTTGTTCATCAGGCATTTATTTAAAAATACTCTTCTAATTTCCATGCACATTGCAGAGAAAAATAGATGCTTTTTATAGATTTATTTAATTCACAGATGCTATTTTAATTGGTCTCCCATACGATTGTCTCTCACTGGGAATCTTGATGGCTCTGGGGAATTGGCAGCAACTTTCAGAGCTTTTCCAGGTCAGTGATTCAGATGTAACCAGCGTCACTGGTGGCTGAGAATTAATGTGGAGAAAACTATTTGATGGCCTACAAGAAATAAAGTAATGATTTCACTCCACTCTGTGGTTTGACAGACCATCAGCAAAATGAATCGGTGCTCTTATGGGTTTTTTTTGGAAATAGACCCAGAAAATTAGCTTCTGCACATTATCTTTCCCATTAGGGCCGAAGGCAGCCTTCAGAGTCACAAGCATGAAGGCTTTCTTATCAGTTCACCTTTTTCATGATTATTTAGGAAGATTTCATGGGGTTTTTTTTTCCAAATTCTGTCACTTCAATGTTCTGGAAATGTTTGCCATGCTCTGCTTTAGACTAAGGAGGTTAATCTCTTTAAGCTTCATCTATTGTCCCAGGGCAGGTGGAAGGGAGAGAGAAGAGACGGAAGGAGATGCTTGTCCTGCATTATTCTGTACAGAACCTTAGTGAGGGAATGTGGAACATCCTTCTGCAGTGATGGAGAGACTGCCTTGGGCATGTAACCTTTATTTTAGAAGGATAAAATTTGCTTTTGTAACCTTCTCTCTCATGTCCCTGCAAACATACTGCAAGTATTAGGCTAGATTGTCAAAAATGTGTCAGACCACGAACTGGGATGCAAACATGTTAGCACAGCAGTAAGGACTTTATCCCTCATCCCTTAAATACCTCAAGATTCTACTAAATCATAACTCAATGTTTTGCTCACAATTTCTGGTAAAAATGGGCAGTTTCCCACCTCACACTCCTGTTTGATTAGCACATACTTGTTTTCTAAACTCCCATTCATCCTACCAACAAGGCTTCTCCTCAAGAGCTGGCTTTTAAAACAGCAGCTTTGCTAAAAGACATAGTTCAGGCCTTTGCTTCATTTTTTTTCATCACAGAAAGGATTTACAATGAAAACTTGCATGAGTAGTGAAATATTGTTCTCACAGGCCACAAGATCCTGCAGCCTTTAAGGACTGGATGCACTGATGCAGCTAAAATTAACTTATAGAACTAGGATGAACAGGAGATGCATATGTTCTTCAAATTCTTATATAACCTTTTGCATTATCTCATTAATTCCTAAAAAAAACCAACCACCCCAACAAACAAAAAACCAACAACAACAACAAAACACAAAAAAACCCACCAACAAAAACCCCAAAATACAAAAAAAACCCCACAAAAAACAATAACAACAAAAAAACCCCCAAACCCCCAACCCCCCCCCCCCAAAAAAAAACCACCCAAAACCCCCACCAAGCAAGCCCAAAACCCAAGGAGATTATTTTCTTCCCATTTACTTTGGCTCTCAGTGGTGCACCAACACAGGGATATTTGTGTGAGGTTTGTAATGAATTGCCTCTAGTAACAAACTAATGAGGTTGTCAGAAGCTACAACAAAACAGTTTTGCAATTTATATGAGCAGGATAGGGCCTATTCAAAATATATAAAAAGTACACAAAATCCATCTCTCCTCAGTGCTGTACAGAGAAGAAAAGGCACAAATATCTTTGTTTAGTGTCATGCAAGTAAAAAGAGTAAAAAGGCAGAATGAGAAATGAAAAATTTCCCAGGAGAAAGATGAAAAAAATGCAGAAGGAAACCTAAAATGCGGAAAGAAACCATTTTGGCCATGGCAATGGAATTGGGAAGCAATATGCAGCTAAAGCCCAGATAGTAAGTACTTGTCTGGTTTTCAAAGCAAAATTTTTCTACTTCCTATTCATAACTCATTCAATAGTGCTTTGTGGCAGGAAAGAGAAATTGTCTATGCCTAAAGGTTTCTTCTCTGCTTCACATACTTTGGAGACCTGGAGTTAAGAAGTTCAAACTCAATTTAAAATTTATGACTCCCATGAGAAGTTCAGAAATTCAAACTCACTAGAAAGAGGGAGGCAACCAAACTTCTGTTACTTCACACTAAAGGCAGAGGATGCTGGGCTTCCTTCTGTGCAACAGTGACAGCTGATTTTTTACTTTATTTTCCTCCTGCTATTCAATGGTCAATTTGCAGCTAGCTTTATTATCTTCTGAAAGTGTCAATTGTTGGGAACAGCTGTTTGAAATCCACAGCAGTCCCCAATCCCATAGACAAATTTAAATAGGTAAACTACTGTGCAGTAATTCAGAAATTAGTAGGTATAATACATCATCTTCTACTACGGCTGTCACTTCTGGAAGGTCTTGGTTCAGTGCCAGCATGCAGCCAGGCTGCACAGGAGGCTGCACACCACAGAGCCTCCTGACAGCACAGCTCTGGGAACCTGCATGACAGTCCTCAGGCTTCCAGGATCTGCCTGAGCACAGAAAAAAAAGGAGCAGAAAAAGAGCATTTGCTCTGACAAAGGGTCATTCTAATTCCTAGGAACAAATTAGTGTAGAGGTAGATAATTCCCAGTCACAGGGACTGGTATTAGATTGATATCCAGGATGCAGTAAGATAGGAGCTGGTGAAAATTTTCATGGATCAGTTAAAGGTACAGTTATTTAAGTGAACAGAGTACCCAGGCTTATTTTGTTAACCTAGTGAACAACATTCATGCCTTGTCTCACTGTCATGGAAGCACACGTGGTAGCAGAATAACTCTGTGTCAGAGTATACATACCCACAGCTCTCTATCCACACTTATCCTGAAGAGTGGAAGAACTTCTGGTCAAATGTGTGCCAGTTCTGGCTTGCTGAAGCTGCCTACTTGCTCCTCGGGAGGCTGGATATCAGGCATGGAGGTGACAGAGAGTACAGAGTTATCCACAGAGAACCTGTGGATCCCTAGAGAAGCAGGTGGCCAAATACTCTAAGACCAAAGGGATCAGGTCAAATCAAGTTCTGAAAGCAGGCCAGAAGCAGACAAGGCAGGAGTGTGACAAAACCTGGCCTAGACATCTCAGCAGTGTCATTTGCAAGTGGAGACATCCTACGCCTGAGGTTCTCATTCCTGCCCCCTCCCTTCTCCAAGCTCCCTGCTGCTGCTGAGCTCAGGTGCTGCAGCTCACAGCTCCCTTCCCAAGGTAATGGACACCGCTTTTCTCTCTCTCCCTACACCAGGTGGGGATGCAAAGCAGTTCAGCAGTTGTTACACAAGACACTGAGTCAATCCAGCAAGGCAGATAGCAGGGGGGTAGAATTCCCAACCAAAATGTTAGGAATCCTTTGCCTGCGAGCAGGCTGTGCTGGATGCACTGCACCTGGTGGAGGACCAGAAGCACACCCTGCTGGAGGAGAGGAATCCATAGACGGCAAATATAGAGGAATGAGGAGTTCTTACTCCACAGCTGAGGCATCCCTCGAAGCCAAGGTAGGACCTGAGAATTCAGCTGAGGCTCTGAAAGGGTTTACCAGCACCAGACCACAGCCAGAACCAGCTGTGACGAAAAGCAGCCCAGACAGCTGCTGGTGCTGCTTGACTGGGTGGCCCCAAGAAGCAGCCCAGGTCACCCAGCATTTAGCTGGGAAGAGGACCTGGGGATCTGTTGTTGCACCTTACACAGCAACAGTCTCCACAGCCATTAAATTCCACTTCCATAAAACCAGCAGCACCATGGTTAACCAGCTCAGAGAGGCAGGAAGTGGAAAGGATAAGTTATTTCTAGTTATGTGAATTTTCACTGTGCTGTGCAGGCAAACAGAAGCTTTGTGGAATAAATGCTACTCTCAAGGAGAGGCAGAGCTTGCAAAGATGGGATAGGTTCATGTTCCCACCCATTGAAAGAAAGAGCCCATAAAAATGACAGGAACTGGAGCTGTTTGATAATTTAAATAATTATGCAATTGCCAGACTGTTTTTCTACAATCTCTGCCAAATACCCATTTTCTGGCTCAAAGAAGCATTAGGCTGAATTTTGCAGGGAGTGCAGAACACAGGGAAGATAGAATATAAAATATAAAAGAAATTAGGAGTTATCAGCATACGAGGCTAAGCAAATTATGTATTTACCTGTCGGTTTTCAGGATGTGCAAGTGCACAAATTCTGATTGCCCTCTCCTGAAAGCAATGTGCTAGGGGTTCATCAGCCTATCTGTACACCTGCAACATTTGAACATTCAGGTCTTCCATCCGTGTGCTCCCGTTCCTCTTTCAGAGCACTAAGATACACAGAGTGTGTGTCACCTGTTGCATGACACCTGCTTGTGAATTTGGGGACTTACTGCTCTTGCCAAGCAGAGGCATCAAAACAGCAGAGAGCAACATTCAGTCAGCAGCAATTTCACGGGTAATTGAGCTATTCAGGTAATTTGATTTCTGTTTTTTAATGCTATAAAGTGTTAGCCTGTGCTTTAAAGAAACTGTCTGTGCTGTGTCTTTCTGCCACCAAATCTGTGCTCTTCCCAAGCACTGTGAAAGAGGTTGTTGCTGAAATTTCTTGGGCATCACCATGGAGAGTATCATGTTCACAGAAGAAACTTTGAAGTGGCAGCTGGAAAAGTTCAATGCCTGACAGTGTTATGTCCCAGCAGCAGTGACTTCTTAACCCACAGTTTGAAACAGCTTCCAGGACACAGAGCTAGTTCTTACATACTGATTTTAAATTCTGTTACTACTCATGTAGCTGAAGCTGACAGAGTCCCTTTTGGAGAAATATTTTTCTGTATTTCTATTGGTTTCTTGTATTGTTTTGCAAAGTATTGAACTATTCATTGTAAAAATAAGGAGTGCTATATAAGTAAGATTTTTAGACTCCAGGTATTTCAAATGTTTATTTTTATGTTTACATGCATGACAAGCTCTTGACTTTTTTCTTGGCAAGAAGGTAGAGGTTGACTTTAACTTGAGAAAGGGGCTGAAGCCAAACTCTAGCTGGCTGCTCTAATTGTTGTACACAGAATCAGTGTGTATTTAACTTGTAATAAAAAAATCCTGGCCAAAACCTCTGTTTCCTATAATGACTGTGACAGCAGCTAGGTGAAGAAACTCAGTTTTAACCTCAACTTGAAAGCTTACTATGAGTGTTAGGGGAGAAAGGGATTCAGCTTTATTGTATTTGATTATGCTCATACTCCAGCACAACCTGATCTTCTAAGGACCCTTTTTCCTACATTTACAGAGGTGAGCACTTCCAGAAGGGATTTTATCCTATAGTAGGGTGCAGGGCATCACTCTCTAGGAGTGTTTATCTCTCTGTGTAAATCAGTTTAAACTAGCTCCTGACTCTGGGGTTGCAACAATGAAGTAAAGTGACTCTCACACTACGTTTTCATAATCCTCATAGTGACCATACCTTGCTGGAAAATTAACAGCTACAATCACATGGTGTGGTGAGACAACCTCAGATCGTTGGCCATGACTGCTAAACATCTCAGTCCTGAAATACACCTTAAGAGAAATTTCTTATGGGTGAACAGATTAAAAGATTTTCAAGTAAACACTTAGTGAGATATTGGTTCTTGTAGGTATAAATTTAAAATAATCTAAATCATCCTTGTAAAATGCTTGTGGGTTTTTGGTTGGTTTGGGTTTTTTTGTTGTTGTTTTTGGTTGGTTTGGGGATTTTTAAGGCTCATCCAATCCTCTGTAAGCTGCTTAAAATTTCTCCTAATTTAAGGTGCACTCAAGCTCCAGTTGATTATCCTTATTGCTCTTCATTTAAAGGAAATATTACACAAAGTGAGAAGTAACTAAAAGTAACTAAAAAGCAACTAAAAAAGTTTGGTGTAACAACATTGCCCAGCAAAGATTTACAGTAAATTCTTTGGGAAAGAAAAAAATCATTTACCACCACTAAAGGCACTGCACAGATGAAGTGTGCACACATTCCAGGGACAGATGTTCCCTGTTCTCAGAGCATCCTAGGAGGCTGTTGTCAGCTAAGGAGAGCAGGCATCATTTTTAGTGTTTCAGGAGAAAGCCATGAATACTTTACATGTAGGCACTTTGGAAACGTGCCTGAGTGACACACAAGAAGACCAACTCAAGTCCCAGCAGAAAGGGAAAATTAAATGTGAACAGATGGGCTAATTCAGCATTTTCAAGCACTGAAATTCAAACGTGAAAGAAACCTAGCCAGCTACAGATGAAAAGGCCTGTCTCAGTTCAATCTTCAAGCTATAATAGCACACTCTCGATTTTTTTTTTCCTCCATCAAATTAGTTTTCTTGAGAAAGTTGGCATTTCAGTGGGTTTGAAACAGTCAAATAGCCTTCCCACTCCTGGGGATTCAGTTTCAAATCAAAATTCAAGGTACCACTCACTAGACTCGTTGCTCTCAGTCTACTCAAGAAAAACCAAGCCCATCTGCACAGATTGCTATTTATGTGTGTGCCAACATCATCTGTTTGGAAAAGGTCAGGGTAGAAGAAAAAGTTTTCATAGGTCAGCCCATGAGTGCCCTACCAGAGGTACACACAGATACTGAAACAACTCATTTCAATTTTCCAGCATAAAATGACGATCCATTACTTTTCTGAGCACTACATTTGGATCAATGATTAAAAATGCTTAAATGAAATGAAGAAAAGGAGAAAGAACACCCAACAAGCTCAATCTCATCTGCCAAAGTTCCCAACCACACAAACCTCAGTTACTTGTACCCTACCAGTAGCACAGTGAAACATATAAGGTGAGTTGTGGCATTGGATAACAGTAAGAATGTGAAAAAAAAAGTGATTTTTTTAAATGGGAATAGTGGCTTGGAATTTCTTAATATGGGGGGAGAAAGAGTTTTGAGGAATCTAAAGTACCTTGCTATTTCTAGTTGACATGAGTAGGAAAGTTTAAAAAAAAAAAAGTAATAACTTTTTTCAGTATTATGACTTGTAATACTTTGAAATATATAATTTAAATTCTTATAATTTAAAATTTCAGCAGCTGTTTTTTAGATGTATTGGCTTAGTCATTCTCAAATAGAAAGAAATTCTCCTGTTAAATTTCTCTTAAAAATACAAAGCACTGTTAATTTTGAGACAGAACATATTTTTTCTTCCAGCTTTCAGCTCTGTGACTAGATCAAAACCTACAGGTATTTCCACAAAAAAGGGGTTTTTTTAAGAAAGTCAGGTGGGCAATGCAGGAAAGGAAGAATGTGAATAGAGGCAGCAACATTTTAAGGCTGTGACAGAACTCAAACTTATATTATCTGAATTCCATCAAACATCTTAAGGCATACTATCTTTTCAGAAAGAAAAATTAATTCTTAACGTCAAGTAATTATATTTCATCTGGAGTTTATAATCTATTCATATGGGCTCTGCTGCCATTATAGATTATTAACACAACCCTAAAAAGGAAAAAGATCCATACTTGTTTACCCATAACGTGGTTGTTCATTATTTATATCTCTTTCCAAGGATACATTTGTGTCTTGGTTTGGAAAAACAGGTATCTGTCAGGGAAAACTGGAGTTTCCCTTGGAATGGAGAATGTAAAACCCCCTCCCTCCTAATTATTACAATTTTGCAATTAGGAGCTTTCAGGCAAAAAATATGGGAATAGGAGTAACAGTTCTTTACTAGGAATATTAAAAATGAAAATGCAGTAATAAAAACAAAAACAAAACCCCAAAAAACCCCACAAGCAAGCAAGCAAACAAAAATTCTAGAAAACCCTGACGGAGTCAGGAATACAACCTGACACCCTGTTGGCCAGGGTGTTGAAAGCAGTCCAAATAAATCCTCCTGGAGTGACAGAGATGGTCCTGTTGAAGTAGAGATGATCCTGCAGACAGGTTCAGTGGTGGTGAGGTGAGTCCAGTCTTCCTCTGAGAATCCAATGGAAAAAACATGTCTGGGGTCCCTGTGTCCCCATTTTTTTCTGGGTAGGGAATGGTTGGCTTCCCCCTCAGTGGATCGAGCATCTCACCATGGGCTGGTGTAATGTGTCATGGCACTGGTGAGCCTTAATGGCCCATTAACAGAAGATATCTCCCGGAGTGTGGACAAAGTTGATGAAAGAGATAAGAAACACTGCCCCACCTGGTTTTAATAGCTGGTCTTTTATCAGAAGGCATCCACCTTCCCCCCCCCTAGAGTTACAAGAAATAAAGAAAAAAGAAACCATCCTCCAACTGATCTGATGTAGAAGCCATCTACAGATGAAACAGAATACACTTTTTTTTGGTTACATAACCCAAGACAATTTGGTTCTGTGCTTCTTCCTTGGTTTGGATTGTTTATGGAACCAGCACAGATTGTTCCCCTCACAACTGCTGAAACACTAACTGAGCTGCTGGAATAATACAGAGATCAGCCACGGATCAGTGGACAGGCTGAGAGCAGCTAAATTTTCTAGAGAAAAATTTTCTAGAGAAAATTTCTAAATTTTCTAGAGAAAATTGTTCAAGAGTCCCCTTCCCTAGACTCTGGTCTGCAATGACCAGTGTCAGATGCAATTAGGGATTCATTTATTGTCCTCATTCTAGCTCTGTGTTTATCTAGTGGGTATTAGAAGAAATTTTTAATAGACCTAAAACAGAAATCTGTGATCAATGACAGTGGGAGACGGATCTGTGCTCAGATCCATTCAACAGCATGTGTTTGCAAGCTGATCATATTTAGGAAAGAGAATATGAACTGATTTTGAAGCTAAAGGGAGCAGAGTAGCTGGTGAATTCTTGTTATTCTACTTGGCATGTATAGACTGGGTAAGTTTCACTAAAATGTCATTCTTTCACAGTGATTTTCCATGATATACTAAGGAGTGAAGCTGAAATTCTTCCAGGAAAGTAAGTATACTGAAATATCAAGGGATAAAAAAGAAAATCTGGGAAGCAGTGGCAACACTACAGACATACAACCAAATTGTTGACCATAACAAATACACGAAATAAAAACATGTGAGGTAGAACAGCAATTAAACAGAAGATGCTGATGGGAGTTAAAATATACCTATACTAAGAAAAGCAAAATATATAAGAGAATCAGAACTATACTGTAACAGAATGTAATCACCTTTATTGCGAAGTGCTTTCCAATCTAGCAACTGCATTGTAATTCTTGCCAACAAAATTTACATTGAATCACTGAAAATGAGACATTAATTAACACCCAAATAAAAGTATTATAAATGGGGGAAATACCACAGTAATATCTCACAAATTTGGTCAAATATCTTTAGTGAAAGGGCTCTGTGGGATCACACTGCAGCTCTACCCAGCTCAAGTTCTCAATTTCAGAGTAACAGATTTAGTCCTAGAGAGCTGCCAGTTCAGCTGCATAAATAAAACCACAATTCATCATCCCCCACAAGTTTGCAGCACCTTGAAAATCTGGAAATATAGAAAAAAAAAGCTCCAAAAATAAATAAAAAATCCCAAACAAAACAACCACCCAACCCCAAACCTTATACATCTGATCATTATTTTCAGTATTTTTCAGTTAGACTGGTTCTCAGGCAAGCAATGCAAAGGGAACCAAAGCACAAGTATTTGCTGTTTAGATGAGCAGTCCTCAAAGTCCTCTCACTCTGCTTTTCCCTTTGTAAAGTTTTCTGTATTACTGGAGTTTGTGATACATCACTTATCCAACAGGGGCAAGCTCCTTCCTCTGACAGCCTTTACAGCACAGAAGGTTTCACTAGAGCAGAAAAGGAATTTTTCTCCAGAGAAAGCTTCAAATTGGCTTCAGTCACGTTGTCACACGTTAGCAATAATAATACAGAATTTTGGAGTTCCAGTTCTGTGTAAGGCAGGGAGGGGATGAGCCCTGCAGAAGCATTCTCTGCCTTTGCTTCTTTCCTTGCCAAAGTACTGCTTCCTCAGCCCTTGATCACCACACCACAGTTTGATCATTCCCTCCCACATTCTGCCCTCAGCTGCTCACAGCTCCCTATAAGGAACATGGCTGAATAAAACATGGTGGAATAAAAGAACACAGGACAGTGAAGTGACTCCTTTCAGTAATAATCTCCAAAGAAAGGAGACAGCAAGTGAATTGGACTGGCTAAAATACATTTCGACTTAGCTTTCAAAACCAGGAGCACGTATGCTTTCAGTAACCTTCCAGCTCTATTGATTCAGGTCTGCTTATCTCAGATCCCTCTTTTTTTCTGATCACATAAGAAAACTGTTTCTGCTGACAAGAGTTCTGTTTGTCTTTAATAAATATTAGTAGGTGCAAAATTAAAATGTAGAACAGGGTGAAGAGTATGCTCTTCCTTTGTTGGAGCCCTGCAGTAATTGTATTTGCTTTCACTAATTTTGATTATATAGCAGTGAGTGTAGCTGCAAGATAAATTCGCTTTGCAGGCAAACTCGTAAATACAGCATTGAGGTCTGTAGCAAAGGCAGGACCAAATCTGTCCACAGGTAAAACGGCCTCAGGTATTCTATTCAGACAGGTTGTCTCAGCTTTCACTTAACTTCATTTCTGCAAATAAAAACCATGTTGCTTAAGGTGGGTCATTACTCGGTAGATTTAATTTAAAGATGGTTTCTGTTGTGAGCTGTGTGCTTGTACAGAAGCAGCAGTATGGGGGAAAAAAAACCCAAGTAAGAAAATGATGCCTACCACCGGTATTACTCTTCCACGAATTGAAAAGGAGCCAGTTGCCTGTTTTTCTGATGGTGTTCATTAATCTACTGTCCCATACATTATGAATTAAAGACCCCCTGAAGATTAAGAAGGGAGACAGAAGATCGAGCCTGTGCATGTGCTCAGAGATAACTTACACTGCAGCTATCACTGACTAAGGCTTGGAGAGCCTTTAGTACAGTTGATGGTGTAAATAGAAAGACAATTAAGCTAAACTCAAAGGCTTTCTACATAAATATAAAAGGTATTTAGCTGGGACAAAGGAAAGCTGTGTTGTAACTGGATCCAGGCTTGGAAGTGTCATGAATATGTTTGCCACCTCCAGGGTGCAGTGATTACAGAATTAATCACAGTTAATTGTTAATCCTGAATAGTTTTGCAGTACTGATCAATAAGCCTACCTGACAATGTCTGGGCCTTGATGAGCAGGTGGGTAGAGTTTTGTAATGAGGAATTAATTGATTTGTCAAAAAATACTTCAGCTTACTGAGCACAGAAGGACAGATGAAATCCGATTTCCCTAGCACAAAGCAAAAACTGCTCCAGTGATAAGCAAAAGAAAAATTTGCAAAATTAGATTTAAATAAATATTAGTTCTAAATGGAGCACTTCATTACAATTCTAAATGCCTTACTTTGTTAAAGAAAGTCTTTGAGAAAGCTAGTTCAGCTAAAATAAACTCAAGCATTATTTTGAAAACAAAAAATACAGCATAGGCTATTCAGACTATTTATGTACTCTTCTTTCCTTGCTTCCTTCCCTAAAATAGAGACCAGTTCAATAACAATTACATTTGCCAAAAGCACTGCTGTCACCAGATTAGGCCCTTCAAGAAGTTCTGATCAAAAATATCCCTAATCATTAATTTGCTTTGTTCTAGTCACTGCCACCTTTCACCAGGCTCAGAAACTCCTGCTGCCTGGAACATGCCAGCCACATTCACTCAGCTATTTATGCTTTCATTAGGAACATATCTCTACAGATATATTTTCAACCGTACTACCAGCAAAGCCATTAAAGATAAATCAGTAGAGCTATAAAACCCAAGGGAGCTAAAATTGCTAAGCTCACAAATAGTAGATTACATTCCCCAAAATCACAATCAAACATCACTGTGCTCCTGATTTCAAACAGTCCTGTTCCAGCTGTGCTCATTACTCACTATTCATCACTTCCTTTTTTTGAAGATTTTAGGGCCTGAAATTCCCACACTGGTATTTATAACATCCCTAAGGAATACTAAGAACAGCTCCCTAACACTTGGTCTGAAGTAATGCTAGGCCAAAACCCACACAAAGCATTTCTTCTCACACATGATGCTGTTAATCCATTATTGAAGAAAACACGAAATAATTTTCAAAGCTCCAGAGCTTCAAATCTGTAAGCATCACTTCCTAATACCCTAGATCATGATCAATAACCTTCTGTATTGCTTCCAAAGTAAACCTGCACCACACCTGAACTTCCAGAACTACTGCATGAGTTCTTTGGCTCAGGCCCATGACAGACACCCAGGAAAACTCACATTTCACTCTAGGTGTCTAATAACCCTGTAAAAAGCACAGTAAGACTTTAACACCTAAAAATGGATTAATAAGTCAGCACAGTGGAGGAGGAAGGGCTTGCTGGTAGCTGCCTAAGCCATCTAATAAACTGAAAAAGAAGTGAGCGTTTACAATTCAATGCCATTTTTCTCCCTACACCCCAAGCCTGCTATACTTAGATGTAGCCTGAAGATGTGTTGGACAAGGGCCCACAGATCCTTTTTGCATTTAATGGCTCCTGCCAGCTCTTCCTCTCTTTCAAGCAGCATTTACTGCACTGCACTCAGATTTTGGGAGAGCAACGCTGTGTTTACTGCCAGCCCTTCCGTCTCCACATCTGTCTCTGACCACCTGGACATGACCTGAAGTGGGACGTACTCTTGGGAACTCAGAAAGGTAGGTTTGAATCTCCTTCACCTGAAGGGACTGTTGATCCAGGACTCCTAATTCATCATCACCAAGCGCTCTGATCTGATATTACACACAAGGTGGGTGGCCTGTCCTTTACTGTAACAGCTTTTCCCCTCCTTATGGAAATCAGTATTCCACCATTCAAGGCAGAGGAACAACTAACTTTGAGGCTATCAAACTAGTCAGAATGCAATCTGTTTAACCCAGCCGTGCTGCCTATGCATTTTTACAGGCTTCAAAGTTAGGTACAAACCACAGCAGGAAATAGTATTTTTACCTAACGTACACTATTATAATCAATGCACTTATTTTTTATCACCTTAATCCTTTAAAACAAGCAAACAAACCAAAACCAAATTGCAGGCCCACAAAAGCTTATTTCTGACTCTCAGCTGGACTTAAAATTATCTTACAGAAAATTATGCTGATGGATACTAGCCATTGGTCCTTTTTAGCACAGAAAGTACCTTTCTCACACTGTCATGAAAAATTAACCATATTCTTTGAAAGAAGGAAGGACTTGAATAAGAATCTGCTGCCAATCAGTCATGGGCATTAAGGAACAGCAGCAGCTACTCCTTGAGCTTGAACTCTGTCCATTGGACATTTTTCCCCAGTACCTGCACTGACAGATCTTCACTGGATAATTTATTATCAGAGACTGATGACTGCATTAGCAGCCCTTCACTTTTATTTTTGGATTGTGTGAGCCAGGACACTGCTAATTACGACAAAATAATCAGCTATACAAGAAAACATTGTTACAAAAAAAGTGGATGTGATGGAATGAGGAGCAGAGATGAAATAAATGTGGTGTAACTGGTCAGGGATCAGGTCTTGAAGCATCTTCACATGCAATCACATAATATGTGGAAAAGAGCTGAGGAACTAACTTGACACCAAACAAGAGCTTGCTCCTCAATGTTTCATCTTGTTCTGAAGATGAATTTTGTTGAGTGCTTTCAGGTGGATGTTATCAACAGTCACAGTCTAGAAGATGAAAGATTGCATCAGCAGAACCCTCACAAGAAAATAGGGATCACTATCTAATTAGGATCATCCAGTTGCAGTTCAGACTTCTGTGAAAGGATTTCAGAGGCAATCTGGTGACTCATTCACCAGGACTCCTGTGAGCCGGGGTATTGCTTATCTATCAGGCAACAGGAGTGAAGAACCCCATGATTCACCACAAAACAGGCAATCTTTGCCCTTGGAGAAATCTAAAAAGTAACAGCATGATCAAGCTTCTGCCAGGAATGAGAGACTTTTTAAATCCTGTCTCTGGGCAGAGGATGCAACAAATGATATCCTGAGGCCCTAGTAATCATATTTCTTATGGAAAAATGGACCATTTTCTGACCTGGCCAGTAGACAAAGTTCATGCTTTCCCTTCTCAGTTCTCTTTCAGGCAGAGCAGGCTGCTGTTTAGATAAATATACTTGGAAAAACTGGGTAGAGAGATTGCCATCCAGAGAGAGCTGAGGTTAGGAAGTATTACTTTGTCCATTTTGTAGACTGCCTGTTAGACAGGAAGAAGAGAAGCCTCAGGGAGGAAAAAGTTTAAGCTCTTACTCACAGCTGAAGCCTTGATACCCTTTTGACCCTCCCTGCCTGAAGGTAGGTACTGGCTTAAATGCATTGTTGAATCAGGAACTGACAGAACAAATGACTCATTTAACTCAAGGGAATCTGTGCTACAGCCAGAATTGGAATCCACGTACACAAGTTGTTGGACTGTGAATCAGCAACAAATTTATCCTCTGCCTCTCTGTGGTACTGCAAGAGGGAAACACTTGATGTTTATCTGATTTAACACAAGCCATGCTAAATACTGTACCTAAAATGGAACATATAAATGGTGGATGGGGAAGAGGAGGCAGAGAAACAGGCTGGGAGGGAGAAGAATTAGGGATGACATTTTATGTCTTTTAAAAGTCTGACCTTTTGGAAATACCACTGTGTACGTTTTAAATATTAATAAAGGCAGTAGCTGTTAGGAGGCACAGGGCTGTTGTCAGGGGGTGACCTTTTATTGAAGTAAAAGAAAATTGACAGTTTTATTAGCCATAGACTACTGCAAACAGAAGCTACAGGAAAAAAGCAAGCAAGAAAGCTGTCACTGTAATTAGCTACATTCTGTAAATTAATCTGAGGCTGTGTCTGTGCCTAAACATTGCTGCAGGTCCCTCTGTATCTTAGCCTAGACTCAGCAAACAGCTTGAGAGTTAAAAAGAATGGCATATCCAATTTCAATTCTTTGAAGAGACACTGTTCCTAGAGAAAACAACCATGACACTGGGATCCTCATGACTCTGTGATCATCACTGCTGTGTCCCACTCTATGCACTCCCCTCAGCTCCGAGCAAGGTGAGAATCCTTCTCAAGCATCACCAACAGGCACTAGATCAAGGATCAGACAGCAATATCAGATAGCAATCAGACCTATTTTTGTTTTTCAGGACTAATTCATTAAAAGATGCTTCTTCAAATTACCTAGACTTACTCAGACTAGAATTTTGATACTACATGACTAGGAAAGAAACAACCACTCTGATTCTTCAAACCATTTGGGGTTTTTACTAGAAGTAAGCTGACTTAACTTTTTCTCTTCCTTTTGCTAGCAGTAATCTCAAAGGTTCAACTGTGTGTAATCTAAGGCCAGCTGATACAGCACAGCTTCCAACATCTGAGAAAATTGCTAAATTGTGAGAATGGGCTGTGAAAAACAAATCGAGTAGATCTGTCCAAGGTAAGAAAAGTAAAATCGTAGGCAAAGATAAGGTTGTTCAGATAGGTGAGTTACAAGACCAAGGACTTCAGAGGGAAAAAAAAATTCCCACCAACATGAAAATATTTTCAGCCCCGCAGGGAAAAAAACCCACACCAAAAAGAGACTTGGAAGTTGATGGTACATCATCAAGGACGTTCCAAAGGAGAACAGAGGTCATTCCTTCCCCACCTGACTGCTGACTGCCTAGCCACTTTCTTTTATCCAGGCAAAGAAACAGGTTTATGAAGAGTTAATTCAGACTCTTCAGCTCCTAGTGGGAATGAGGGACTAGAGAAGGAATGAAAAACAAAGGAGAGCCTTGCTTGCCCTTCAGATATCCTTTAGTGACAAACACGGCACTACATAACATTTTTGCACTTCACTACCATTTACTTAAAGTGATAAGATAAGGTCTTTCATACGTTTCAGCTCCATTCAGTGTTTTTTTTTGTTACTTACAGTTCACATCACAGAAAAAGTGGGTTTATAAGCTATGCCTAGTGTAGCCATAGAGGGCAAAATCTGCTCTCCTTTATGTCTCATTCTGCAGAAGATATTTCAATGCACGAGATTTAGAGTTGATGTGCACCCCACACAGCCAGCTGAATCTCCTCTTGAATGTGGGGACACCACTAAGGCTGGTGGGAATGAGGAGGACTTAAAAATAGCGAGCAGCATGGCATTCACTCCAGAGGGAAACAAGTCAGCTTGTCCCAAGTTCCAGCACAAAAAAGACACGGATTTGGTTTAGTGAGTCCAAAGGAGGCCATCGAGATAATCAGAGGGATGGAGCACCTCTGCTATTGGGACTGTTCAGCCTGGAGAAGAGAAGGCCTAGGGGTGACCCAGTTCTGGCCTCCCAGTACCAGGAGGGGCCTATGAGACAATGGGGAGGGACTATTTAAAAGGGCCTGCAGTGACAGGACAAGGGGTGATGACTTCAAATTGGCAGAGGGTAGGTTTAGGTAGGATATTAGGAAAAAATTGTCCCCTATGAGGCTGATGAGGCATTAGGTGCCCAGAGATGTGGCTGTCCCATCCCTGGAAGTGTTCAAAGCCATGCTGGATGGAACTCTGAGCAACCTGGTCTAGTGGAAGGTATCACTGCCCAAGCCAGAGGGGTTGGAATTAGATGATGTTTAAGATCCTTTCCAACCCAAACCATTCCATGGTGATTCATCTCTCAGCAAGGACAAGCACACTCACCACAAACCAGCCTTGCTGGTGTAGGCAGTGCTTGCTGGCTAATCTGGAGATCCTGGGTTTTCCTACTGACAGAGGAGGTTTGACTGACACCAAAGAAAGCTTCAAGCATCAGCTCCTTGTTATCTAAAAGTCTCTCTTACCTTTTCTCTGTAGCCTCCCATGGGCAGCTCCACGCAGCTCTGGCTCTTTCCCTTCTTTCTGCAGTTCCAGCTGGCTCCTTCCTGTCCCCAGCATGGCCACCTCACCCTGTCTGTCCCTCACACAATGTCCCACCCTGTCTGTCCCCAGCACGGCCACCTAACCCTGTCTGTCCCTCACACAATGTCCCACCCTGTCTGTCCCCAGCATGGCCACCTCACCCTGTCTGTCCCTCACACAGTGTCCCACCCTGTCTGTCCCCAGCACGGCCACCTCACCCTGTCTGTCCCTCACACAATGTCCCCTCCTGTCCCTCCCTCCTCACAGCACGGCCAGCAAAGCCCAGCTGACTCCAAGCAGCAAATTCACCTTTATCACCCACAGCGGGGAGGGCAAAGCTGTTCCCTCTCTGTGGTGATTGACACAGCTGCAATAGAGCAGGGGCAAGATTTCCTTCAGCACTGGCTCTGCCCTCCCACATCCTACTGCTCAAACACTACAAATATGCACACAGAAGGATAACTAGAACTTTAGGGAAAAAAAATTAATGGAGGTACAAATTAATTTCCATTCTGTTTTTTTCTTTTTTTTTTTTCTTTTGAAGTTATGTTCTTTAGCTGATAAAACACAAGCTGCATTTGTTTGTAAAAACTGGCAGGATGGGAGAAGGTAAGCCGAAACCAAATATTTATTCTGAATGACAGACTTTAATCAGTTAATTCACATAGAGACATAAACGCGAGCTCGAGAATAAGCTAAAAATATTGTCAGGAAGTCATAGGTAAATCAAATAGGAGAGAAGAGACAGTGAAGTAATTGCAAGGAGATTTACAAGTCTATTGCCTGGAAAAATATTCCAGGTGCTGTTATTCTTTAAAGTACAGGAAGGTACAACAGAATGACAACAGTAAGACAGAAATGCTGTGAAGGCATCTACATCTCTTACTGTTTCGTTCTATTCAGAGGAGCCACATTTCTCCTTCCTCTTTTCTCTTAGTTCTGACAAAGTTGAGGATGCCTTGAGGGCATTTCCGTATTCCAATGTCATGGAACACCCGGGAAAGAGAGACAAGTCACTCAATTGAAACTGAGGGCACAGCCAGTGCAGCCCAAGGAAGGCAGCCCTGGCACCTGGCCCTGCAGTGCAGCTGTTTAACAGCACGCAGAAGGTCACACACCCCTCTGGGACAGGAGCTTCAACTGAAGGCAGAGTTAATCAAGGTAATGCCTTCTGACATCAGTGCAAACCATGCCCCATGACTGTGCTACCCCTTCCTCCTCACACCCCCAGCAGTACCCACACCCAAATGATCCAAAATATGAAGGTTATGCCAGCATTTACACATCTTATATAAGAGAAAAGAAATATGCATTATAAAAAAGACTAATTGCCAGTTTGAAGATGATATGTGGTGATATCACTAAACTTCTGCTGCATGAAATCTGTGTCCTCTCTCAAGGCACAACAGTAATTACTCTAACAGTCACCCAGTTTGCAAAACTCCAGTGTCAATGATAGAGTTATTTAGGGGTGTAAGGGAAAAACAGACTGAAGAGGAAACTGCTATAGTGCGTTTTGCAACAACAGGAATGAAAACCTTTATAAAAACAAGTTGTTAGAGCAAATTTCCTTGATTAAGTTATGGGATCTAAAAAAGAAGGATGCCTCATCCTCAGAGGTCTTGAAGACACCAGTTAGGCTGGGGAAGAGCCTTTGTAGAAGGGATTAAACTTGTTTGAAACAACAGAAATGTATCTGCTCTGAATCAACAAAATGCAGTCTGTCAATAACTAAGACTCCTTACTTTCAACTGTGGGCAGGGAACCTTCTGAGCACCCTGCATCCCAATCTGTATATTTATACTAAAGGAACAATAGCAAAACACAAAATCCTGCTCCTTGATACTGCATTTCCCCTTTGTATCAGGAAAATGATTCAGTTTTGTGGTTTCCAGTCAGAGAGATGCAGGCAATGACCAGAGGACAGAAGTGTAATGGGTAAATCGATTTTTCTCCTTTGCTTTTCAGAAATATTTTGCTTCTCCCCAGTCCCTGGCATTTATAGGTGTCTTGAAGTTGAAAAGCAGATTTCTGCCAAACCACAGGCTAAGGAAACTGCTCGGTGTACATGAAAAGCAAGTTACTCTCCAGGGAAATGGCAAGAGATTGCAGCTTTTTGTCCAGAGATCTAAGAGATGAAACATCAAATACATACGAAACATTCAGATACATCAAAGAGTAAGAAACCCTTATACCCAGTCTATGAGCAGTACCTTTAATGCACTCTTGTCTACAAAATCACTTCCTGTAAATCTATTCATGCCTGTGCAGAGACCCTGCATTAGTCTTTTAAACCACTAAACCCTCCGAATTACTTGGATGATCCAAAGTCAGAAAATTTTACTTCTGTGGTGCTTAGCAGCTGGTGTAAATCAGAATTACAATTTCAATCAAAGGGGAAGCTTAGACCAAAACACATCATCCATCAAAACCATACATGGGATACCTAAGGAGTGTGACAGGAAAATATGGACATGCCTAATGATACACAACAGGAGACCACAATTATCTGCTGAAACAAGATATTCTTTTGGAAAAAGAATGACTGGTACTTATTCACATATCTATTTGTGTTTGCAGCTCAGCACACCAAAAGGCAAAGTAGGGCAAAGGTCTGGGTGGGTTTTTTTCTCTCCCCTGGTTCTGAGGTCTTCCTCACAGTAGAAAAAGAAAGCTTATTTTCTTTAAAAACTAGTATTAAATAGATTTGCACCATAAAGATAATTTTTTTCATGCTGCTGCTTCAGCTAAAATATTATCTGGTCTCAGCAGAAGTGTTAATATTTAAATTATCCATTTTTTTTCCCTCTGAACTCCAAGGAAGTTACATGATACCGAACAACTGTGACAGGGGACAGAAGAAAGCAGTCCAGATAAACAGGAAGAGAGTAGAAAGCTTGAAGATGTGAGAAAGGGAAGGATAAATCTTTTTAGTTATTTTTAAAGAAATCACACAGTTAATATTTAAAGAGCATGTTGCATCTGGAAGGATGTGCAGGTGTTTTGGCATATTCTGGAGATACTAGAAATATCCAGGCCAACATTTTGAAGTCAACACAGGCATTTTGATCAACAGCCTGTTCTGTCTTTGCACACACATTTCCTGAGGGTGTTTCCTACCTCTACCAGAGCATGGCGCAAGCAGCTTGTGCTTGCACCAGGGAGATGAGTGGGGAAAGTGACTTTTTAAAGCATATGTTAAGCTGGGCTGGCTCCATGACAAATAAATTGTATGTTATCTGCTAATGGCAAGGATGAAGAAGAAACAGAGAAGATGCTCAGGTCTGCTGGCTCAAAAAGTTATGGCCAGCTGTTACCAGTCTAAGTTTGTTATTTATTTATTTGACATTACATTTGCTGCCATTCTGTGTCCAGTGAATAAAAGCCTTAAATCCCCAGTGCTTTCAGTACAGCAGCTTTCATGATAAACAAAATTCCCAGTTCTAGCCAGAGAGCAGTTAACAGTTTCTTCTCCCCTAAAACACTGGTCTCCACAGAGGTTAACAGGCCTTGCAATACCCAGCAGAACAACTACTCACTTTCTTTCAGCAGTAGATACTCCTTTAATTTTCTATAGGTTTTTTTTTTTTTTTTTTTTTTTTTTTAATGCAGCACCACCATGTAGTGGTGCTTATATCACAATTCCCTTTGATTAAGTGGAAGAGAGAAAGTCCAGTGACTTGGGCTAGAGATTTTCTGTATGATTGAAGCAATTAGAGTCTGAGGCCCTCATTTTCCTTGATTTTCTTTGAGATAACAACAGGCATACTTCAGCCAGGTCTGTAATTCTTCAAGGCTAAACTGTCTTAAGGTAGTGGTCCCCTTCCCTGACAATTCTGGAAACTGACTGGTATCTTTAAAGTTAAATGAGCAGCTGATGCTTCAGCTCCCAGGGTATAATAGCACTTTGCTACCCTTGAGAATATTAGTTTAGGGACCAAAACACATCCAGACCACACAGTCTTACAGGAATGGGGGTAATTTTTAAACTAGCCTTACAAAGACCAGTCAGTCTCATTAAGACCTACATGAAAGTCTGTGCTTGATTGCAGGTATGCTATTTGGAAATCTTTTTGAGTAGGACTACCCTGGAAAAATGTAGCTCCTTCTGACTGAAAGCTGTTAGACAAATGCATCAGTTTTACCCCTGCAGTGATTTAAACCTCTGCAGAGATAGAATTCTCATTTAAAGATTTTTTTTTTTGCAGCCAGTCTCTGAAGGAGTCTTGGCAGCTTTAGCTTCAAATATCCCAGTTGTGGGTTTGTTTATGTGTAGATGTCTACAGCTCAGCTGGATAGAGTGCAGAGGAGAGTCAGGAAAACAATCAGAGGCCTAGAAAACACAAGCTACAGAACTGGACTTGAAGACCCTCAAGAGAAAGAAATGGTAGTACTTCCAAAACATTCATAGGACAGGAGTCCAGACTGGTGGATCACAGAAGGAAGAGATTTGAATTGTAGCAGAGAAGATCCCTATCCAAAGTCCAAAAGCACATTCCTGCTATCAATTCATTCAGAAACATATCCTTCTTCCTCATTCTTCCACTATTCAACCTCTATAAAAGTACATAGATCTTTCATTATTTTAGCTTTTGTATTTGACTGAAACTTTTTATTGTGGCATGGATGTGATTTCAGACAGATAGTTACAAACTCAAACCTTCATGTCCAGTAAGAATACTGAGAAATCAAATTTTCCCAGAGAGCAAGAAGCAATTCAAACCAAATTTAGAGGAGTAAGCTATAAAGGGGGGCCTTTACGAAGGTAGTTTGGAGGTTCTGATAATTTTTCTTAATTCAAGAAAAGATTAAACAAGACTGAAAAAGCCAAATGTCAAAGGAATGGGGAGTAGGAAAAAGCGGACCCCTATAAGGCTTTCTACTTGATCTCCAGCGCTCCTTGACTTTTTTTTCAAAACAGTATTGCCAGAAACTGATTAAAAACAAGCTGCAAGCTTATGGAGAGTCATTTGTATAAAGATGCAACAAGGGGAAAATCAGAATTAAGCAAGTTCATTTTTTCCTGATGGATAAAGAGGCTGGAGGGAGGCACTCAGCCATCCTGTGCAATCCCAAAGGCACAAAACTTCAAACCAGCTAACTCCTGTGTGATGGTCGCCTCATGAATTAAGAACTGTCTAGAGGCTTCATGTATAAACCTGAACTCTGCTGTTATAAGAAACAGTATCTTCCTTCAGTATAAATAAAACCTACATCTGGATTTTTGAATTCTTTGTTCACACTCCTATGTTATGATTGTTCCCGAGCAGTTTTCTTTTCCCCAGGAAGTGGAAGAAAGTAGCTTAGCTAAGCCAAACAACACTGTTGTATAAGAAGACTGGCTGTCTGTCTCTCTGTCCCAACACTTGATCTTTGGTCTACTAGAACAGAGGGAATGGCGTACACTTTAGAGAGCTCTTGAGGACAGGACTGCATCTATGGAGAGCTGATATACTGGCAAAGCCCAGGCAGAGGGAATGGATCTTTGGTTCCCAGTTCAGTAATAGAGTTAATTTGTTCATATGGAGCTGTGGCAGATTCCAGGCAGCTGCAAATGAGTGGGTGCAGAACAAATTGAAATCTGGGCTAGTGCAGAGCTGCTCTCATGTACACAGCACCTGCTGAAAGGTATGGGAAGATGCTTTTGCATTTGGCTTCTGGGTCAATGGATAAAGCATGCATCTGCCACTATGTGATACATGGGTATTTCCTGTCCCCACTGAGCCCTTTGTCACCCTTTACAAAACAATGAAAATGTTTCTGCTAAGTGTTAGGCTTCTTTGGGCAGTAAACATCATAAATATGTTCTACAATTAGTCACAATCTAATTGCACCTATACGTTAGGTTCCAGTTTTAGTTGTACCACCACAAACTGTAATATAATTATTAACACTTCTGACAAAACATATTTCTGGAGCCTTTATTTACATGAGTGCTGTAGCACCCAAAATTCTCTGTGCCTGCTCTCTGACAGAGTACTGCATTTGGAAATCACGAGTGGGAGTTTAAAATAGGTTCAGCATGCAGCTCACAGTGTTCCCATCTCTGACATCCGTATGTGGTTTGGACAATCTGGAGTATTCTTTGAAAGGCCTCGCTCTATCTTGCAAAATAAAGGTCTACATTTGCTGCTATTAGGCTCTGCAAGTTGCAGAGCTTTAAGATGTCACTAACACAATAAGCAATGATGTTTATAAACAGTCTGATGGCTAAATAGACAGATAGAGGATCAAATATTTGCCACACAAGCAATCAAACAAATGGATAAACACGAAGAAAATGATTATAGAACTATAAATGTTCTATTATTAACCAGCAATCTGCATATCTTCCTCCAATTAATGCCTAGAAAGGAGATGCGAGTCAGTTGAATCTTAATTACTGGCATCACACTTTGTTGATTAGAAATGCAGCAGCAGTCATTGCTTCTCCTCCATTTACACAAGGCCCATAATAATAAGCCAAGGGTTGTCAGTCACTGCTTTCCTGCCAGTAGTTTCTGCTGTGGCAACAGCTTCTGGTGTAAATGCACTCCTCCACTCGTGTCACTCAGCTCAGTAATTGCCTTGCCACTCACATAAAGAAAACAATTTCTGGCTTTGATGGGATTTTGTCGGCTATGTGAAACTGCTCCTGCAATCTCTGCAGCGAGGTGTTAGGTGGGCTACTTCAGTGGATCATAACATGAAACTAATCTTTAAGGAAGCAGGTGGAAAGCGAGAGAGGCTTATATGCTGGTAGGTGCTAGGAAAATGGTGCTTTCCACGTGATCAACACAAGTGAAGTGTTCAATAAGGTGGAACTGAGACAAGAAGAAGAAGAAGGCAGAAACAAAGGGAAGAAAATTGCATTGCCATTTTCATACCATCAAGAATGACTCTTAGCTCAGCACATCTTTCAGAAGCTTTTACAAAGCCACATATACTTATTTCATATGGCATAGATAGCTGACCAGCAGTCTAATTTCAGCTTGCTTCATATTTGGTCCTCCCCACACGCTGCCCCCTTATCACCATCATGTCATCATTCCCAGCCTAGAAGCTGCAGATGCAAAGAGTTTTCCTCTCAGTACGTG
Source organism: Prinia subflava (assembly GCF_021018805.1). Taxonomy (NCBI): domain Eukaryota; kingdom Metazoa; phylum Chordata; class Aves; order Passeriformes; family Cisticolidae; genus Prinia; species Prinia subflava. The sequence goes on along the minus strand of NC_086248.1, from coordinate 108,147,523 downwards.
ACACGCAGCATTCTTCTCACTTCACCTCTTACTCCTCACATTCCTAGAAGGAGGTGTTCAACATTTCACTCTGCTTCTCACCCGAGGTGAGCCCACAGCCCAGCTTCAGGTTTCCCTGGGACACTTGAGGCCCTCCCCAGCTCTTCATGCACTCACAGGCCTCTGCATGACCCCAGCTTGACTTAGGAGAAGGACAGGTGCAAGGACAACCTCTAGGACAGTCAGCAACACCTAACCCTGTCTGCTTGCTATCACAGCCAGAACTTGCAGCAACAGAGACCTTTCTTCTCCCCAGCCCCTTGCCTCCCAGGTGGATTTATACTGAGGTTCTCATGGACAGCTATAAGAAATGTTCAATTTATATCTCTCTCTCTTATGAGGATTCAAAACTTTATCAGAAATACAGTTTGTGAGTAGCAAGTTGAGGACAGAGTAAATGGAAAGATTTACAGAAAAGTGCGTTTCAAGACTCCTTTTGGATGGAAAGCCATATCAAGAATAGGACAAGGAGGCTTAAAATTAAAGGAAAAACGGAACCTTCCTATAGTATCAGCTAGAGAACATCTCCAGTGTTATAATTCAAATTTTCCCTAGCAGGCATAAGGGACATGATGAAACAGCCAAGCTGTCCATGAACAGACACAATAGCTTTGCTTTTACATTTGCAAAAGTGCCAGAGTGAAATATTATGTACAATTTATGCAAATGATTATAATTTACACATTTTTCCACCAGAAAAATAAAGCACAACTTGCTAAAGTTCCAGAAACTGAGGACACCAGAAATACCAGGGAGTATGGGGGCTGACCAACAAACAGGCAAGTTCCAACAGGGGCTTTATTCCAATATCTGATGAGACAAACATAATGAGCAAACCCATCTATTTCAGTTGTTCCAAGTCAAGTTCTGGGTTTGTTTCATATCTGCTGCTTTAATATTGAATATTGCTGTCCCAAGATCCTCTGGCAGAACTAGAATTAACTGTCTTCAGTAAGCTTTCTATTTCTGAGCACTCTCCTGAGAGAGATGAATCATGAAGACCTTAAATGCAGCAGGCTCCTCATCCCTTCGTGGCATTGTCTGTATCTTAAACGCAGCACCAACTTTTAGCCAGTAAAAATATATTAAGGTAATGGGAAAAAGCCCTTTTATTCTTAGCCCAAATGGTTCTATTCAACTGCAGTACAGTTCATCATAGCAATATTAAGATACTTCCAAAACCGCTGTTGCAGTTCAAGGAGGTAAAAAGGACTATTTGCTTCAAGAGGACATCAAATCTAATCTTTTGATTGACTGCAGCACTTTTTTATATAGGAAAACTTGGATACACACAAACCATGGATTTAAGGAAACTAAAACTCACTGGTTCTCCCTCTACCCCAAAAGAAAGCATGGTAACTATTTTTACCTTTAGAAAAGGCAGCTCTTGATCTACATCTTCAGAAATATCCAAAACCTCCAAAGCCATCAGGATTTATACCCTTGTGAATCACAGAATAACACAAAAGTAATATTTAAAGATTAAATTTTTTTCAAACAACACAGAATAAAGAATAAAATTATTCTTTCATGTTTCTAATATTTGGGAAAAAACCCAAATAAACAAAACCAAATTAAAAAGAAAAAAAAGCCCTCCTTGGCAGGTAGCCTGACTTTGTATTGATCACTTCTTGTTCTTCACATATGGTGAAATGTTATTTTTAATGCTGACTACACACTAAATAAAGAGAGAGGTACACACAGGGTATATCCAAAATAACCCAGTGTGGGGCTTTATTTTTTCTCTAAGTGAGATCGCCAGCAGTACCCCAGAGTGGATTTGTGCCCTATTTTTGGTACTTCATATTTCTTTAGCATAGCGTTCCTCAAAACCAATAAATAAACATAAAATCTACAAGTTTAAAATACAATCTAGGCAAAACCAATTCACAAAATACAAGGAACTGTTGAGGCAGAATTTAAAATGTAATCACAAATTTAGGGCAGCTTCCCATACATGCTCCTCTCTTCAAAGTTTTCAATAAATCTCTTACACTCTATTCCCATTTTCTCCAGCTTTCTATTATTTTCCTTATATTTATTTTTCCTTCCAATCAAAAGCCTCTTTCCTTTTTCTTATTTGAAAATTGAAAAAAGAAATAAATTCTATAGAATCACTATGTAGACAGATAAGAAACTACTGCATATTTCAAAGAGCAAGTTTCACACTCAGTATATTGAGAAATGGAATCAAATGTACACATCACTTCTGGAAAAAGCAGAAGAGGCTCCTAGGCAAATTTTTCAAGCTGTAGGGATTTGTCCAGTACCTATTTGTTCTGATGAGCTTATAAAGAAGCAAAACCAAAAACCAAACCACAAAATAATAACCACCATAACTGAAAAGCAGCATCAGTGTGATGTTCTGCATCAGTGTGACCTTCTTTGCACCACTTTTGATTTCACTCTGCATCCACTTTATCGTGCTTGTGCCTTTCAAGTGCACAAAACAGAGCAAGGCCTACTCAAGAAAATAACACATTTGGAACAAAAATTACAATCCCCCCATCCAAATTCTTCACACCTCTATCAGAAAAGGCAAACCATAGGGTCAGGCCAGGAAGAAAACAAAGGCACAAAAAAAAGAAACTCTTCATCAGCATAGTAATAAATGGCAAAACAAGGCAGCAATAAATAAAAACAATGATTACTGCAGGGACTTCAGCCTGCACCTCTCTAAGTGTTTAACCCTTGCTCCCTCTTGAGAACTCAGTTAATCTCCTCCCCTTCGTGCTTTTTCCTGTTCCTGAGGTCCCTCTTTGTTAATCAAATCAGAGCAGGTTGGCTAATTTAGCTCTGACAGCTATTAGTCGCCAGGCAACCTGTGGCACCAGCTTTTACACAAATGTCTGTATTTACTCATTTATCCTTTCACTTCTTTGGGGGGAAGATCATAAAGTCAGCATGCTGCAGATGTGAGGAGAAGGAAGAACCTCTGATAATAGAAGAGAGCTCATCTCTCACACTTAATTAATATCAAATTTATGAATATTCATGCAAGGAACACCTAGGCCAAGAGAGAGAAGGGTGTTTTGGAGAGAAGAAACAAATGCAGCTGCTGATCAGCTTTATAAAGACACACATGAAAGCTGTCACAGCTGTGACTGATAGCAAGAAAAGGTGTTCCATGCATCCCAAAAGCCATTGTTAAGGCCATGTAATACAAACCTTGGAATATCTGCTTGGCAGAGCAAACCATGAAATGACCAGTGTGTAGCAACATGGTCACCTGCGTGGTCACTGTAGAAGTGTCATGAAGCCAAAGGACATAAATGTTGTGCAAGTAGTCTCATGGCATTAATAAAACATCACATAAGGGCTTCTAAATGCAATTCAGCTCACCTTCTAAAGAGCACAGGAACAGTTCAGCCCTTCAGCAACCTTCTTCACAAAGCAGAGCTGTCATGCTTCATGTTAAAGATACCCCATTAGCTTATGTGAACATGCAACACCCACGCCAAGGCTGCAGGGGAGCAGGAGACCCTGAGTGAGCAAAGAAACAGAGATCCTTCAAGCTTTGTTTGCATTCAACAGCAACAAGAAAGCCATTGGGTGTTAAAGATAATGGAAACACCAGGATGACAACCTACTCAGAAATCCAGCCCCATGGAGGGGGAACTTGGCTGAATTGGCCCCTTGACTTTGACAGCTGAGAGGAAAAACCCTAAGTGACAGCTAGAACAAGAGGTTGTTGTTAGAGTCACTGTAGGTTTCCTAAATGTTTGGGGGTTTTTTGCTGTGCCTGTAAGTGCTTCCAAGGCTGTAATCAACAGCTGAATCCTTTGTTGCTACACAATCAATTTGGTTTCTTGAGTTTACATTCTTGTTTGAACTTTCCTGCTGTTGTGTGACCCTGGGGTAGCTCTGGCAAGCTGAGGTGCATAATTTCTCCAGAGGACAACAATGAATAAAAGAAGATCCCACAAAGAATCTGCAGAATATCTCATCAAGAAAAGTGAGTGCTCTGAAGACTGGTGTTAACAAGATACAGGATACTTGGGGAAAAAAAAGTGTATTTTGACACTTTGTATTTTCAGTGACCTGCAAGTAGGGGAAGAGATGGTTTACAATGAGGGAATCCCACAGTGTCGTGTCTTGATGTAAGGAGAACACAGGGCCAGTGATCTGCAAGCTTAGAAGAAAATACGACTTTCATCCAGCAACCTGAATTTTAGAGAATATTTGCATATTTTCTAGCTCTTCAGGCTGCACTGACAGTACTCTGTGTGTCAGTTTTGAGAGTTGCCTGATTATTAGCAGCTGTACCTGATTACGTGCCAATTAATACAGGAACTCCCACAGTTTTAATATGAAGCTGCTGTTCATTTTTATCTATGACTTCATGAAAAATCTATTAATCATCCCATGCTAATAAAGTCATTTATTATGGTTATTAGGCTGTTATAAATCCCAGGCAACTTTGACAGATCTTACTATTTTAGGTAGTGGATTTATAAGAAATATTTGGCAAATCATTTGGAGGAACAAAATGTCCTGTTTCTAAGCCATACACCCCCAGAAGCACCAGCTACTTGTGTCTCCTTCTCCAGTGTGCTACACAAAATGTCACCAGGCTCTCTGTTTTCTTACATGTCCATCCTGATGGACACTAATAACCACAGACATGCATGACTGTACTGACTGGGACCCAATTCCAGAGACAGATGGATCAGCCACAGGGAGGGAAGGCCTGGGGCTGCCTCCAGGTCACATGAGGTGACCAGAAACTGCAGCCCTTGGCAAGGCAGGACACCTTGTTTCCAACACCAGGCAGCCACCATGGCCACTTCTGAGATTCACTCCAATAACTTTTCCAGGAGACACCTTCTGCAAGCCCCAGCAGGTCCCTGCTCCTGCCTGCACTTGGAGCAAAACAAAACCAAACCCTTTGGCTGAGTTTTTCAAAAGCTCCTTAAGAGGCTTGTGATTGGGATGTAGCTTGGGTCAGCCTGCTTTTTGAAACTCTTCTTGTCTGTAGTGGATTTTGTGTAAAACATTAATGTCTAAATATTCTGAGAATTAATGCTTTCTGATTTATTGTGATTGCATAATACAAGGAGAAATAACACCTAGAAATTACCACTGATTTACAATTTTAAACTATTTATTCTCAGCCAGCTGGCTTGTGATATGAGCTGCTCTGTATTTAAAAGCACAGCTTTCTCCCTTGCTTGTCTTGGTTTGGGTGACTTTTATGGTGTTTCTCTGCAAAGCTCTTTTACCAGGGCAGTGATTTGCAGTTCACATAAGCCACCAGGCTCCTGCATTATGACCTTATGTTATAGATAATACAATTTAAGATGCTGATTACCGAATGGTTCTGTGAAATAGGATGGAAACTTTTGCTGGTCTGTGAGGCTGTTCTGCCTCTCTTGAAGCATAAATGAGTTTATTTTGTCATCTCCTGAAGATCAGCCATATCCTCTGCAGCACACACACGATGTATTTCCTGCTAATCCTATGGTTATTAATCTGCCTTGTGGTAGCAGCCATGGCTCAGAAGCCAAGCAGAGAAAAACAAGGTTTGAACTTCATCCAGACATGCAAGGTGTTTGTTTTTACAGGTGACACACCCATGGCTGGCTGGTTCTACATGTGGCATTATTCAATGAAGTACAGAAAACAGCCAGACCAAACGATTCAAAAATAATAACCTTTTTGCAATATGCACTATCTCTACAAGTGAATATATTAGTGCTATTAATAATAGCCTGACATTAATGCAAAGCTGTGCTGTCACCTGCCACAGAACAGCGGCTGTGTGTATGACTCCACTGGTTATTACATTACAAGGATGCCTGGAGCCTTATGCTGACATTAAGTGAAGCAAGCATGGCATTTAATGCATTTAGCTAAGTAAAAAAAAAATATTTAAATCATACCTGTAATTTAATATATGCATGTTCTTCACCGTGGCAATTACCCACAAGTCCACAAAGAACAGACGGGGCTTGAGGCTACAGGCAGTTTATTCAGGATTATTCTTACGGATGATAGCACTTCATGGTTTCCAAAACAAGCTTGTTCATTACATTGCTTTCTGCTAACTGTATTAATGCAAGATGCCCCGTTCTAGTATTTCTGAGGAGGTCTTTGAACCATGAAAAATACCAGAAAACTGAAACAAGAGTGATTTAAACATCATAGATAAAGCAAATATGCAAAAAGTGCATTTTGTTCTGGTGCTGTCTGCAGTCCTTTAATCAAGGAAAACATTTGTACAGCCAGGAATGAATGAAAGGGAGCTGAAGGGGAAAAAACCCATTCAGAATTATTAACCCAATTTTCCAGCCTAATCTTTAGCACAAAGTAAAAGCATACAACCATCACCTCATAATAATCTGTGGACTCAGTTATTCTCACTTAGGTAGGGTTGCAGAAGTTTATGCTCCCAGAAATTTATGCCTGTTGAATTTCTCTAAATCTACAGCCTTCCAGAAGTCTCTTCCAGATTTCTGAATAGACTATCCAGTTGGATCACCCTCAGCAATTAGCAAACAGATCCTTTGTCAGCATAGGCCAAGTCCCAGTTTCAGGTCACCATGTTTCTGACACACAAGACATCTGAAATGTTGAGTTGAAGTGCAGAATTTACAAATTTAAGATTCCAATGGCCCTTTTTTTTTTGTTTGTTTATGTCTCAAAAGGTTAATCAGTAAGGAACTTACTCTGTCATTCTCGGGTCAGTTCTGAGTTTCTTCAGGTCAAGACAGCTGCTTTCCAGGGGCCATGCCAGCAGTTTGTTCAGTATGCCGAGGAGATAAGGGAGTGGGTCACGAACATCATCAGAAACACCACATCTGTTTAAACATAATTGTCACCACAATCTCATTGCCATTGGCTTTTCCTATGCAGTAGTGTAGAACTCATAAAACTGTTCTTAAATATTGACCCATTTTATTTGCCTAGCTATAGGCTAATTCATTTTATTCTAAAATAATCAATAATGTCTTTACCTGGCAAAACACTTCCTCAAACATTTTCTAACCAGCCAGTGTAAAACCAATTTTGAAAAGTTTGTTTTCTTCATTAGAGATCTAAATTGGTTTGTTTATTTAGAAAAAACACACAAAAAAGTATGGACATATCTAGCAAGAGAGATTCTCAGAGATTGTGCTTTTTGAAATTGTAGCCGTAATGGCTCAGGATCGTTCCGCTGAGATACATTTATGCTGCTAAAGAAATTCTTGGAATGAAAAGCTCTGCTCTTTCAAAAATGTTTGGATTTCATTTTGGAAGTGAGATCAAAATATTTTGCCTCAGGATAAGTAAACTGGTATTGCAATATTCGGTTTGTGAGACAGAGTCAAAATATTAGCATCATTATAGTGATAACATGCAATTCTGACAAAACCCCTCAGCCTGTAGAGGAATTTCCCACAGGTCACTGCAAGGATTCAGTAACATAAGCCAGGATAAAGTGTTTCAGCGTGGCTCTGCAAACAGAAATTAATTTCTATATGAAAAAGTTTAAATTACTTCACTTCAGCTTAAAGTCCTGAAAGGCTGTATTTGGACACTTCCATTTGAAGAGGTTCTTTGGACTTTTGTTCTGGATTTAACTTTTGTTCTATGTGAATTTATTTTCAATATTATTATTTATTTTATAATCTTCCACAGTAAAATAAATACTGAATTTTTAGGATTTATAGTATCTGAATATGGTTGTCATAATCCAGTAAACTAGACTGCTTTAAACATAGAATTAGCTAATTTGTCTGTCTCAAATACATATTCACACAGCTTTAACAAGACTTAAGGGATGAAGGCTAACGTTTTGTTATTAGAGGAGAAAAAAAAAGCCTATTGTTTTACCTTGCAAGGGTCTTCCAGTTTCTAAACAACACTGTATTCTACAAAAGCTTCATAGCCTAGTATTTATTTCCATTTCTTGAAAGATACGTGACCAGAAAGATGAACGTGTTGCTCTCCCTGCTGTACCCTCACTGAGGTGAGAGGGGCTGTTCTGTCAGTGCTTTGAACTTCCTTTTTGGCAGATAACAGACTCTGCTAATAAAAATAACACGTTCAAAGACATGGTTAAGGCCTGTGCTTAGGCTGTGTGAGAAGTTTTTACTTCAGCAACTTCAGTTTTTACATAGCAACTCACTGCTATGAACACCCAGGGAAAGCAGGGAGAGGGAATAACACCGCTCTCTCCAAACTGCCACACCAAACCCCTCAGTAAAGCTGGTGCCATCACCTGGGATTCTTAGTTACTGAACTCTAGAAAAAGCCACAGCATGCAAAAAAAAAAAAAAAAAAAAAAAAATTCCTGCTTTACTATGTAAAGACACGACCCACATGGGTGGTGAGGGCTCTAGAGAGGGCAAGGCACCGTGAGGCGCCATGAGGGGAGGTGGTGGCCATTTTCTGGAGGCCCTGCAGGGCATGGCTGCTCCCCATCCCTCCCTCCCTCTGCCCTCCCTGCTTCCTTCCCACTGCCAGCTCCCGTAGCCCAGGGGCAACGCCAGGAGGAGAAATAGCTCAGACAGCTGACAAAACCCTCCTCCTCCAGGCTGGGACCAGGGCGGCCGTGCTGAGGAGAGGCAGCCACGGGGGCTGGCCACTGTCACCTCAGGCTGACAAGGGAATGCCAAAACTGCAAAAGAGGGTGAGGAGATTTAGTTGTCTGACCTGGGGCATCCTGAAAGTGCAGCGCAGCCATGCCCTGAGGAAACAGCTTTATAAACACCCTCTCGGATCAGGACATTTGAAATTTAGGCAATCACAAAGAAAAATTGGAATAAAAACAGCTGCTGAGGCCCAGCATCCCAGGAAACATGTCCCTCCATGGATGTCTTATCCACTCCAAGAGTACCCCAGAATACAGTGCTGGGCCTGCCCACAAAGGGAAATCTCTGGGAGTCAATCCAAAATAGACAAAGTTTTCATTTTAAGGGAGGTCAGCTAGATTTCATTTCAATTCTTTTCTATATGTTCTGATCCAGAATGAAAGCTACCATTATTTACTTTATGCCATTCCACTCTGACTCATTTCCTAAGCTACAGCCATTGAAATGCAGAATAAGAATACGGCAAATTATAATTGATAGCATCAAACAATAGAGCAGGGGCAGATATATTCCACAGATTTCTTCTATAAATTTTGGGGTTTCTTTTCTTTTTTTTTTTTTTTTCTTGTAAAATTTTATTTTAAACACCAGTACAACATTTAATTTCCATGCTTCCCAACGCATCTTTCCCTATTATTCTACTAATAGGCTTTGCCACTCTGGTTTTGTCTCCCCCATCCACCCAGCATGATTGATGCTCCAGAAGGATTTTTACCAGTCTCACACTAATATTGCTGGTACCAGCAACAGCCTCATCATTTACCCTGCACTGAAAGATGGGAAAAGCTCAGCCCTGGGTAAGTTTTCTGGCTCCTCACTGTAATAACTAGTGCCACTAACACAATAAAATTTTATATCATTTTTATTGCATCCCTCCTAGAGAATTATAGGCAGAGCAGTGCCTTGCAGAGCAGATGTGTGAAGCTGCAGACAGAACTGCATCTGTTTCCTTTTGCCACAAATTGTTTTGTATAGATCCCTGTTGACTAGGAAATTTAACATACTGTCGCTGTACATCACATTTGTAATAAAATCATTGTTAAACAAACACATTACCCCCTTCTACTCTCCTCCTCCTTTTCTTTTTCTAATAACAAACTGACTTTATTTTCTCTCCATCTCCTTCCTCCTCACTCCCCAAAATAGATTTTTCTTTTGGCTCCAGTTTTACTTGGACCTGGGCCAACTCCAGAAGTTTGATGTCAGCTTTTACAGCAGTCCTGAGAGTACAGGGAAGGTGGGGAAATGTCAGTAAGAATATGCTGCTTCCCACTAAATCAAAATATATTTGTCACTGTATTTCCTGATGGGGCCTTTTTTTTTTTACCCAAACCCTGCTTTTTGTGAGCAGAAGAGAATTAAGTCACCATCCAGATCCAGATATGGAACTGAAAAGAAAAGCTGTCTCTGAGCTGCAGAAAGTTGCCTGCAGCATTTAATCTCCAGGCTGGGGTGATGCCCTGCTTTAGCTGCAGCTGCGAGTGCTTTGCAACCTCATCCTTCCCTGGGTCACTGCAGCTACTCCAGCTTTTGGGCTGTGGAATAAACCAGCTCCTGGTTGCTGATAAACACAGAAAGCAGAGGCCTCTGAGAGCGCATTGCCATTTGAAAGGAAAAAAAACCCTAATTTTGCTTGTATTCCTACAAGAGGGAGAGTGGTACGTCGATGTAACAGAAATTCTCCAATGTATCTTTGGGAAATACACGTTTTCTGAAGGATGGGGCCACGCCAGCTGCAGGAAAGCCAGACTGCCTGCACCATCTCACACGGACACGAGCAAAGCCATCCAGGACTGCTCGGGGCCGTGCCTGTACATCATTCCCCAAACCAGCCATTCTCCCAGAGAACTATCTGAGTTCAGTGCCAAGCTGGGAACACAGCTGACACAGACAATAATGAGGGGAAGCTGATGGGATTATGACTGAAAATCACAACAGTAATGAAAATGACAGAAGGAGTCACAAGCCCTTTAAGGGGTTCTGCCTTATTTGCATTTTCTTATGTTGCTTGGAAAACTTAATGAAGTTTATCTTCTGTCATTAAGATAAACCAGCTCTGTGGTGGTGCTGTCAGAGCTTCACTAATTAAAAGTCAGCCTCCAAGTGCTTAAAGCTTGTCTACACTTGAAAATTAATTCAGTTTGAGGTAGCGTATACATTTAATTTGCAGCAGTTATATTACCTAAATTAGGATATCTGCTTTGTAGGCAGAGTTCCCCTGAATTTAGCTCAAATTGAAACTGAGCGTTTGTTCTTTGCCTTATCCTGAACCAAGAGATCTGTGTATAAGGAAGGATTCGGGGATACCTCTTGCTAAGTATCCCTGTGCACAGGCAAGACTTAGGATAGCTGATCCACAGCACTTTCCTTTCTGAATGCTTCTCCTTGCCTTGAGCCCCATCAGATGAGGTAAGGCTGCAAGCAACAGATGATGCATGGCTGCAAACAACGTGCTAAATTGATATAGTTATCAAATTTGAATGGACCCTTAGTGCTTATGCAAGGCAGCTATTACAGCATAAAGATTAAATAAGAGAACTTAAACCTGAACTAAAACCTTAAAAAAAACCCCAAAAATATTTTCTCAGTATTCTTATAAACAAGAAAGTCTGGAATAGAGAAAAAGTACTATGAACATCTGGGATCACTTTTGTTTATGTGCATTGTATGAGTACAATCATCAACCAATCTAAGAAATTAATAGAAAATGAACACTAGGTAATATAAAAAGAATTCTGTTACCATCAGGGGTGTTTTTCCAATTAAATTCTAAGAGCTTACAACATCCAAGATACCTGGAAATTTCAGAACACCTAAAGAGCACAGAGCAAAGTTCTGAGCCCTCCTTCTTTCAAATCCTGCTCTCTCAGATACATGTTCAAGACTGAAAGTTTTTCTAACGTTTGCTGGTAGAATAGATCCAAGACAAAGGCTAGAGAGGACATGGACCAATGCAGCATCCACAGCTTGACCCTCATCTTCTAATCTGGATGATGTACAGAGGGTAGAAAGATGCTGTTTGAAAGGGAAAGGCTGTCCCCACTCAGAGGAATCTAAGTGGGGGAAAATAAATGCTGTTTCAGGTGCTCTTTTTCAGATCTCTTTGTAGAGCTCACAGAGCATAATGTAGCTTCAGGTTGGTCTTTAGGCATTTGGCAATTCCAGACAGGAAAACAAATCAAATTGGGAGTTTTATTCAAGCGCCTAAATGAAGACTCATTCATCACCTTTCTAAGGAAAATGATCACAGTGCTTCCCTCACCTATTTTAAGCAGAGATTTTGGAGAATATTGAAGGAAAATGGTAGATGGACAGTTATGTCTAGCAAAGTGTATTTATCATATGAAAAAAAACCAATTTGGTAGTCGTTCCAAGGATGTCTGACTCTTCAGCTTCACCCGCCTGACCAGCTGAAAATAACATCATTTTCCCTCTTCTAGGTGGAAGGGAAAGGAAAGGGATTTTCCTTGCTGTGAAATACAAAACTCTTTAATCAACATCTGCTCTCTACATGATTTTAGCTGATTTTCTATTTGGTGCCATCTATATTTGGTGGGAGTCCTCCCTATCAACTTTAGGATTTTTTGTTAGATGTCTGCAATGGATCCCCCCTGAGCAACTAACTGATGATTCCAACAATGTCACCTTCCTACGACAAAAATGGGAACCTCTGCTCCAGCAGGACACTGGTAAAACAAGAGCTGCCCTCCACTCAGTTATTCTTTTCTCCCAAATAATAAGAAATGGCTCAGGTTGTTCCAAAAGATGTTTAGATTGGCTTTTAGGAAAACTTTCTTAATTGAAAGGATTGTCAAGTACTGGAACAGGCCACCCAGGGAAGAGGCTGTCACTATCTTGGAGGTATTTAAGAGACATGTAGATGTGGTGCTGACGTGTTGGTTTTGTGGTAAGTTTGGCAGTGCTGGGTTTATGGTTGGACATAAAGATCTTAGAGGTATTTTCCAACCTAAATGATTCTGTAATTAAGATGAAATATTCTCAAAGAGAGATATTGAATGCTAATACACGAAGTCCTAGAAATATCACAATAAGACAACATCCAGCTATCCCATTATTTTCTTTTTTTTGTCTCTCCCTTCATTTTCTTGTTTTTCTCATAGAAGATGTTTTTTTACCCTGGATGGTCTGGGATGGACAGTGCCTGAGGTCACTGTGGCCCTGGCACTGCAGCACTGCTGGGCCTCTGACGATTTGCTGGACCCCTAGGAAAGGATATCATCCTTCTGTGAAGCTAAGAAATCTCAAGCAATGATTGTCCTTCCTCAAAATACAGCCACAAAAGCTTCCCATGTTGTGAAATGAACTGGGGGGAGGAACACCAAATACTGATCTCCAGAGGAAAAATATTCAGGAGGACTCCTGCATTCTCCAGTACACGTGAGGACACGTGTACATGGGCACATGTGCAAACACTCAGAACAGGACCAGGCACTGGATTCCAACAAAACCTGAAGGACAATAGAGGATTGGCAATTGGCAGTGGTCCTCCAGCTGGGATGAAGTATTTCTCCTGCTGGTATCCAACCGCTTGCTTGAAAATGAAACGCTTGGCAGTAGAAATGCGCCACAGCTGGAAAACATGAACGAGTCAAAGCAAATAAACAATCCCAAAATTAGGTTTAAACCAGAGAACAAAAATCAAACGTCATTTGAAAGCGTACTAAAATTGGCTGGTGTCTGAGAGAGCATTTAGTGGCTCAGCACTTCTATGCTGCACTTCAGAAACTAAAGAGAGAAACAGAGAAACAGTCTTAGATGAAGCAATAAATAATGGACACTTTCAACACATAATTTGCATTTGAATTAACTAGGCTGGCTAAATTAATTCATCCATTATGAAAGGAAAATTTTACTGTCTATATTTTCAGGCTCCCCAGTGTGCTAAGTTAAATGAGCATTGAGGCAGGGACTACCGGTTTCCTAGAAATTGCTACTAAATTACTTTGCTCCCAGTTATTATCTAGTTTACACATTTTGGAAGCTTAATGCTGATAAAAACAATTGTCCCAGGGCCTTATCTTTTCTCTGCTGTTTGGATTGTGAGGGTGAACAGCTACAGCAGCACTTGGGGGTAATCCAAGCCTCACTCAGGTTTTTGTCTGAAACATTTTTCAGGCCTCCCACCACAGAAGGGTTAAATCACATATACAAGGTTATTCTGAATTCAACATAAATTTAACATTTTTTGAGGCTGAGGGGTGATTTCTTTGCAACATTACTTGAATTGCTTCCCTGAGAAAATTTCAGATGACCTTAAAATAGATAGTTGCTGCAATATATTGACAATAGGTTATTAATTATATGGCTTAGAGCATCAAGAACTAACTGGAGGAAGACATAAGCTTGGAGACATATGAAATAATCAATAATAAACAATCATTGTTCTTAATAATGCATTGTGTTTGCAACTACAGACACAAGATATATTTTCATGAACTACACCATCAGGATTTTCAAAACCATGCTCAAAAATTCCAAAAGCATTTGAAGAAAGGGGAAGGAGAAATTGTCATCTCCCCACTACAAACAAAGAGTGGCAAGGGAGGAAACCTGCTGGTAACTCAAACCACGTTCAGGGTAGGGTCACACCCCTCTGCCCACTCCATGTCAGGAGAGATACACCACAGTAACCTCCAAGTGCACCCCAGGCTTCCCAAGGGACACATGGCGGGCTAAGGGAGAGGATCTGAGCAGCAAGGCTTTGACAGGAGCACGGTTCACCAGCAAAACCTATTTAAATTACTGACACTTCTGCCAGTGTCTGGAAAAATCTTGTTCTGTTGGGGAACAGGAACAAGCAAGTGATGGATGGGCACCTGGCAGCACTGCCCTTTGCTAGCAAAGCTTTGAACACCACCTCTGGAGTCAGAGATGAGAGAGGAGCTTTACCACACAGCTCAATTCAGACAGCCAGGTCAGGACAGGATGGGTTTTAGCAGGATAGTGACACTCTCCCAAAACAGCTATGTTGCAAAGCAGAAGATGTGCCTGTTGCTCACAGTTTTCCAAGGGTTGTGTCCCACATCCTGGTCTGCCTTCCCCCAGAGAAACGTAACACATTCCAGCATCACTATCTTTTTCCTCAAGTATTTTTTGTAATGGAGGAAAAATCATAGCAGTCCTTGCTGTGCCAGAGCATTTCTCCATCAACCCATAGTTTCCTCACTCAACCATAACAGTGGTGTGAGAAGAAGGGAGAAAGAAAACAGAAAGGCAAAAAATCAATGCTACACTCTTTGCAATGGCACTGTGAACCCCTATCCAGAGAGCTCCAGCATCAAAAACAAAGAGCTAGAAACATTTACACTCTTTCTTTTGATTGCCATGATGAAACAAGCTGAATTAACTGTTGACTACTAAAGGTACTTGAATATTTTCCACTCTCCTTCCTCACTGTCTACTGATTTCCTCTGTGCAGAAAGCAAACCACATTGCAGCAGAAGGCTGCACTGTTACATGCTGCAGCAGCCCTCTTTTTAGAGGGTAGAAATGAGTCAAGACACAGACTTCTTGTTTATCACAGCATGAAAAGGGTCCTGGTTTATTCCTCTTCACAGCTCAGCCATCCTGACTCCAACCATTCCCTGACTCTGGCTGCAGCAGCTCCTGCTGCAGGTTTCCCTTGCAGCCTCTGACTGCTGCTTATTCCCTGCTGAACTCTGACTGCAGGGATCAGTGTGCAGCTGTGACTGCAGCTTTTACCCAGCCAGACTGTGACTGCAGGGATCAGTGTGCAGCTGTGACTGCAGCTTTTACCCAGCCAGCCTGTGGCTGCAGGGATCAGTGTGCAGCTGACTGCAGCTTTTACCCAGCCAGACTGTGACTGCAGGTTCCAGCAACAGGCTCTGACTGCACACCCACACTGACCTCACAGAAGTGAGTCTCTCTCCTCAGGATCCTTCTTCTTCACAATGCTCTCCTTCCCTCTTCCTCAAGGTTCCTCCTCCTCCTCCATGATTCTCCTCCCCAACTAACCCAGTCCCCTTTATCACGGTTATCTTTACTGGATATAGCTGTGACTCATCAGGAGTGAGGCTGTATTGGGTAATTAACACAGCTGTTACTTACCAAGTACTTACAGGTCACCTGTATTCCCTTCTCCTACCATTACAGAGTCCAAAGGGACTGTCTCCTTCCATCTGTTTACACACTGAGAAGATGCAATCAGGCTTTGTGACAATCTGTCCTTGCTGCCTTTTTCACTTCAGTCCCAAAGTCTGTATATACATTTCTTCAGCATTAAACCTAAGAGGCAAGATATGTTGTCCTGTAAGTCACATCCTTCAAGATATGAATGCCTTTATAGAATTGCTAAGGTTCCTTCCTTTGCTCTTAGCTCTAGAGAAGATTAAAAAATTTAGATCTAAACAGAGTGAATTTGAAGACCGTAACAGGATGGCATTTTAAATATTGATTTTGTTATTAGTGGAATATTACAGCACAAACCATCTACCGTGTGCAGAGCAAAGATAGACAGACATCCTCTAGAGCAGCTAACGCCCTGGAACCTTTCAGGATAACTTTTAAAAGCATTCACTAAACAAGGAGCACAGAAATTATCTGGGTGAATACATTTAAGCTACCTGAAATGATTGGCAAATGATTGACTCTTGGAAAGGCCATCTTTAAACCAAGAGCAAGCTCTGCCTGCACTTGGGCGGAAAATGAACACAGCAGATTGTCACTAAAGGGAGCATTGCCTTCCCAGCCAGAGGCTGAGGGTGATAAAAGGGATGTTTAGACACATCATAGCGACAAGTCTGAGTTTTTAAATTTTTGTGAGCTGATACAAATCAAGGAGCCTTGAGGGAAGCGTTCGAGTACTGAGCAATTCAATATCAAAGATAAGAACAAATAAAAGTATCTCACAAATCACAATTATGAGGACAGGCTTTCTCCAAGATTCACTCAAATTTTCAAAGATTCAGTATATAGTATATATTAAATATTATTTATGCATTCCTTGAGCCTTCCAGTCGAGGGAAGAAATCCTGCATTTCCTAAGCTAATGTGAGTGGGCTAGTTTCCCTCCGTATCAGAAGTATTTCAGAAAATTAATTCTGTATCTCTGAAAAGGTCATTTATTCAAGGATGAGTGACAGGTGCCATAAACTTGTATGTCTGTTCAGCTCAAGTGAACACAAAGCAAATCAATTCAGTGTGGTCAAGTGTAATTACCTGTCAGAGCAGGATCCATCGCTTGCATTTATTATTAACAATGCCACAGACACACCAAATCCAACAGCAATTTTGATTAGTGTGAGGTCATACACTGCTCTTCCTTCCCAAGTGCTTCCTTCTCCTGGAGTTTATAACATGATTATTACAGTAGAATAAATTTATTAGTATTTGTATTGTGATAGCAATTAACTTCCAGTTCTGAAAGAACAAATGATGAGGTCCAGTGCTAGATTAGCAGGATTAAGTTTTATCTGGAGGGGGGAAAGACTGTATTTTTCTAAGATGTGCATGTGTTTCTAGGAGCTGGAAGTGCTCACAGGACTTTGGGGCCTTAGCTCCTCTTTCTTTCCATTGCCTCAAAATATTTTTTTAATATGTAAAGAATATACACATTGTGGGTGAACTCTTTCACTAAGCTCTGGTCACCTGTGGTTATAAAAGTCTTCAGTATTTACTGGTACACTCTAAGTGTGATTTTAAGGACCTAAAAGCTGCACCTCAACAATCTGCGGATGAATAAATGGACAGATGAATAAATCTTTACTTTTAAAATAAGTTTTTGCTTGTCATTCTTTCATAAACAATTTACTAGAAAATGACATGTACTTCCCAATAAGCCCCATGCTAAGCCAAGAGCCATTAACATTTTTCTGCATTGGGCTTTCTCCCCACTTTCTGGCATGATACAGTTTGGGGAATCCTGGATATTTTAACCCAGATGTTTTTTAATCTCTTCAATAAAATGAGAACAATGAATGCTTGTAAATGGGGTGTGCATTCAATATAAAAGTCAATTTAATATATATTTATGTTCCCATGTGATGTTTATAAAACTGAGAAAAAAGAGAAAGGTTAGAGATTACAAAATGATTGCTGGAAAGCAGCCAAAAACTTCAGCCAAATTAACCTAATATTTACAATATACACATAACAGTCAATCACAAAGTTAGGAAGGAACAGATCATTGCAGGAGAATTCAGTGCATCACTGTACAGATGAATTGCCTCCTAGCCTTCAGCACAACTGTGTGGTTACACAGTGATGCTTATGTCAGTTTTGGTTTTGTATGTGATGGCAAAAGTGTACTGGTACAGTCAAATGAAAATTAAATTATGATTTAATAAGAAGAAAACCAATTAGAAACAAAGGTAACTCACAAAGACAGAAACACTATGCAACACAGTTAACAAATTAAGAAGGCTGACCTTTGTGGAAGCATTGCTAAACCTCCCCAGCAGGCAAATTTAACTGTGTGCATCAGACTACAGCTTCCCTGAAGCCCTCCCAGAGCCTCAGAAACTGCCATGACTCCCAAGGAGTTCTCTAATCATGTAACTTGCCTGGGTGCTGTTCAGCATAAGAGCTGTTTAAAGAACAAAGGATATAATTCTATCCAACGCAGAACGCCATTTGTCTTATTTTGTAAGGTTCCTGCTGAAGTCCTGGCTCTCGAGGTAGCACAGTCAAAATCAATTCGCACCTCCATTCATCGTGCCTCGGGGATGAATGGATGCAGTCTGTGCGCCACATCCACAAGAGCTGCTTCCATTATTCTCCAATCCCCCCAAAACAAGTATAATTCAATTGATTTTCTCGAGGCTTCCCAGAAGGTTACAAAGGACAAAGCTGTGCAAAATGAAAGAGAGCAGCACCCTCCTGGCAGAGCTCCAAAAGCAGCACGAGTGGGGGGAAGCTTGAGTTAACAGAGGATACACAGGGGCTCTGGAGCGTGGGGGCTGTAGAGATCTGTCTTCCTAAAATCCTGGCAACTGCAATGCCAGAGGAAGATGCCTTTAGTTTTGCAGCCTTGCCCAGTTATGACAATGCTGACTTCCTCTACTTATGTGTTTTTATAATTTGATACAACTCATAGACGACTTCTTCAGGAGTCACTTTCTTATTTTGCTCAGCATGAGATGCTCCTAAAGTACAAGGAGCTCTTGCAAGACCCCAGGGTCCTCCTATTTTTACCATCCTGCTGCAAACTATGAACATTATCTGTAACATAATTTTGCCATCAGATCTAATGGGTTCACCAGAAAATATCAAGCTATGGGGAAAACACCATGATTATTATTTTGATTATTTTTATTTTTCTAGCAAGAGAACCCAAATGAAATGCTTAATTTCAAAGCCTGGATTTGAAAATGCTTGTTTTATTCTTTATTTAGAATATAATACTACTGCTCTTTGGGGGATAAAGCCCTAAACCAAACACAACTTGCTGTTCTAAATCGCATTTCACTTTAGATTTCAGCACTTACCACATATGGGACAAAACACCATTTTTGTTCTGATCTACATGACAGGCTGTCATCAGAACATGAATACATCCACATGGACCTAATCGACTGTATGTACAAGGACTACATGTT
The DNA here is from genome assembly GCF_021018805.1 of Prinia subflava. Classification (NCBI taxonomy): domain Eukaryota; kingdom Metazoa; phylum Chordata; class Aves; order Passeriformes; family Cisticolidae; genus Prinia; species Prinia subflava. The sequence continues at coordinate 108,128,331 of NC_086248.1, read as the reverse complement.
CCCAAAAATTCTGCTTATTCAGTCACAATATAAAAACAGAGAGGAAAGAGCCATTGCCTGCCTTTCACAGAATTTTATGTAAGCTGTCATAAAGTTTCTGACGTTTTTCATATAAATAAAGCATTTGTTAACTACAGTGAGCAACAGGAGGCAGAAATACATTGACCTGGGAATATATAGATTAAATTATTTCAGCAGAACAACAGTATGGACTTCATGGACCATTTCTGTGATGGATTTTTTAGCCCTTCAGTGCCAGGATCTACAAGGCTCAAGGGATTTCACCTGCAACATCTATAGGTGGACTTATTCTCATATACTTTGAATTCAGTTTTAAAAAAACACACACAAAAAAATCTCACATCATTTTAGGTCGTATCACACCAGCTGAAGACAACACTGGCCTCCTATTTAGCTTCTTAGGTTGGACTTCCAAGGTCTCTTCCAACCTAGCTGATTCTGTGATTCTGATTCTTCCTTTAAAAGCAGCTTAATGCTGTGGCCAAAGTTTTGGTCTGGTAAGCACCCATGAATTTAGTCTTTTCAAGTGTTGTGACCTAAGTTAGAAGCCACAATATTCCTCAGTATGCAATGCTGGGTTTCCTTCTGCCCTTCTGAAAGCGTAATTCATGCAGAAATGAAATGCCTTGGAATTGCTAAGAAAAAAACCCCACAAATAGCTCATCAGGCACATAGGCTGATATTCCTCTGACATTTAATTCCTGTCTCCCTTTGTGAAATCAGCACACTCTCAAATTAAATTAGACCTGAAAGTCTCCTAGTCTGATAAGTGAAGAGAGCACAAATGCTCCAGGCTCAGGGTGTCCCTCTCCTGATGAGGAAAAGATCCAAAGAAGCATATGGAGGGTGCACTCTTGTTAAAGCCAAAACCCAGCCTCCTCATTTTCCATATTTGTTTCAAAGCTTTTCCTAATCTATATTTCTGCAAATATTTTTTTTTCCAACAGAAACTCCAGCTTGGGGGCGTGTATGAAAAGATGATATAACATTTCACAGGTGTTAGCAAAATAATTTTACAGATGACACTGGTAAGAAACCAAATGTTTCTTTGATGTTTTGATGATTCCCTATCTCCATATTTTTGCAGCAGAGGTAGGACTCTCATTATTTCAGTATCACTCATCTGGCTTTTAAAACGCCGAGTTAAACATTTTATAACCTTTCAAAAAAAAAAAGATAAAAAGAAAAGAGGAGCTGAAAAAATAAAAGACAGCCTGAACTCCCCTATGAAAGAGTTCTGGTCAAAAAGTCAGAGGCACAGTCATCCAAACCATGGAGAGGGGAGAAGTGTTGCCACAGGGGCCCTTCCTAAAGGCCTCCTGAAACAACTCGAGCTCTTCAGACAAACAACATGCAGTGAGACAAGGGCTAAGTTCACAACTACTTACATATTTTATATTGAGTCATAATTAGCTGCAATATATATACACTTCACTTTAAGCCAGCTATGAATAGATGAGTAAGTGCCAGGGACTGCCATCTGCTCCCTAAGCCATAATTAACTGCCTGATTACGAAATACATATATATTTATCTAATTAGTTATAATAGCCCTGCTTTAGCTGGCTCTGCTCCAAAAACCAGGTGAAAAAGTGCATCCTGCTGCTTGATGGAGAGAGGCTGGAGACATGAACAGCTCTCACTGGGGGCTCCTTCAGAGGCCAGCGTGGCTCCAGTGGGAGGGCAAGAAGGGGGAGAAGGGACACCCAAAGCAGGGAGCTGCTGCAAGGTTTAACAGGACAGCACCCAGGGCATTGCTAAGCCAGCTCCTCTCTGCCTGTGCCACGATGCAAAGCCTGCCTTGGGTCTCGTGGTACTGTGGGTGATGGTCAGAGGGTGAGAAACCAGGAGGATGAGTGCACAGACAGGGGTAACTGTGCCCCACCATGAGGGGACACCAACCAAATGCTGCTTCTTCTCAAACACAGACCACTGATTATTTGAGCCCATATAATTCCACTGGCAACATGGTCTAGAAAGACTTTCTATGGAGATTGGGATACTTTGCTAATTAATTCAGGAAGAAAAAAGAAATTCCCTTAATATGTATTTTTTTCTCCAGTTCTCTCTGCAGTATAACCAGTGTTGCATCCCCTGTTAATTTCTGGGTGAGCAGCATTAAGGCTTTGCCACAGGTCAGATTTTATCATAAATTCCACATTTTGATTGCAACTCCGACACTTCCTGCAGCATAAATACATTTAGGGCCAGATTTTAAAAGCATTTCAGATGCCAAAGGGTACATTTGACATCGATTGCCAGGGAAGCCAGGAGGAATCCAAATGCATCAAAATCCAGTCATTCAGCCCAGCCCCAGCGAATCACTGTTTCCAAGGGCTGCAGACTAGCTCAATTTTGACTTCAAATAAGGAAGCCATATCATTATTGTAAGCATGGGACTTCTCACAGCAATCCATGGAAACTCTCCACAGAAGGAATAAAAAAGATGGCCTACAGCTTCTCCATCCCTCTTTACACACCTCGTGATTTTGCAGGACCTATCTGTCAGGTTCTCTCCTGAGCACCAACAGCTCCCATTATTAACATCTCCTCTGGATATCTGTTTGAAAGCCTGTGCTTCCTTCCTGGAAGCAGAGAGATCGATCCATGAGTTAGGATATTAATGTGAAGCCCCCACAAGATGCACTGCTAGGGCTCAGGGTTCCCCTGTGCATATATTGAAGCAGACCTTTGGTAACTGGAGTTTATTCCCACAGGGAATACCCATCCATTGAGCTGCTGTAGCAGCTTGCAGACTTTCCACAGCCTTCCTTTTCCACAGCCGGGATTCCTGCTCAGCTCTGCTTCCCCCCCTGCATTATAGCTGCTTTTGCACCACCCTGCTGATGCCATCAGACCCATCAAGTGCTCCTGTGACATTTCTACACGAGAAAAGTCCATCATCCCAGACAATGATTTCACCAAATCCATCATCAAAGCCTGGTAAATGAAGTGTGACAGGCTCATTCTCACTCAATGCCCGTGGTGGTGCCAGATGACAGCAGTGACGCTGATGTGGCTGTCCCACAGCAGAGCAGGTACATTAATTTAGTGACACATACTCCTGTCTCTATTCCGCGGCTTTCTCCACTGCCCCCACGGGATAACTCGCTGTGGATGCCATTTCTTCCAGCCTGCAGGGTTAAAAAAATACCCTCAGAAGCCTCTTTATTCCTGAGGATGGGCTGAGATCCCCTGGGCCCCAGAGAGCTGTACCTCTGCATGTTGGTGAGCAAGTGGAAAAACTGCCTGCAGCTGCCTCGTGTTTCTGGGGAGCTGCAGGCCCCTTGCAGGTCTGGAAGAAGTATTATTGCTCTGGCGCTGTGATTACAAGCTGCACAAAGCTGCTATATTGCAAGTGATGAGTGGGAGGGGGAGGAGATCACAGCTCTTTTTTGGATGAGATGAAGGGATGTAATTTTTCAAATGGGACCAATAAACGGAGATGTCTCCCCTCAGAGCCTGTTTCTTGAACGCTGCTTGCAGCCTCTCCCAGCCTCACAACAAGACAACAACTGATCAAATAAGAGAATACAAATTTCTGTTGGTCAAGTAAATAACCTGAAACAAGCTCAATTCTTACCTTTCTCACTGCTGGCAATTGGCTAAGCAAGATGGTTTTATCCCACAAGATTAAGACATTTAGCAAGTTAAAAAAAATTAATTACAGAAAATCCACACCATCACCCTGGCCGGTGTCTCTGCTGAGAAACATGCAGAGCCCCTTTCCTTCAGCTGCAAGCATCCTGTTCCCCATTCTTATTGTTATTCATGAAACTAGAATTCCTTTCAGTAAGAACATTACCCAAAGCAACTTTACTACTCCATTAGAGCTCTGCTTGTGCTAATCCCTACCCCTGACCCCTGATGGGCTCTCTCCAGAAAAGCATTTCTGTTTCTCCTTCTGTAGTCAAGGGAACATTTTCTAAGTGGCTTCCTGGGAACGTCTCACACATTGGGATTTACCAGTGCTCTCTTGAATCAGGACCTACCACTTATCTGTCCAATTAACAGCACTGGGCTCCTTAATTATGAGCAAACCCAGGCAGATATTTTATGCCATTTGTTGGAGAAATTTTGTACGTTCTGTGACAACAGTTATCAACATTATCTTGAAAATGTACACACACACATATAAACACACACACATATATACATGAATTATTAAAATCCCCCTCCCTTTTCAGAAACCATTTTCTGTCTTCATAATATCAGAGGTTACAATTTATAGGATCGAGGATACAGGGGTCTCACTCTGAACTTGTGACAGGTCCACTCTTCACAGTCATCTTGAGTAAAATGGAAACAGCTTCCTCGGGATGGCACAGGAAGGACCTGTTAATTTACATTTTATCAGAGATTTCAGTTATGTTGGCCACTGAAGCATGCAGGATTCACATGCTTCTTGCTGCTGCCTCCACAAATGGGCAGAGACAAAGCTGTGTGTTCCCAGGATCCCAACAACCAAGCTTTTGTGGGCATGCAAAATACTTGGGCTCCCTCTGGCACTGAGTTACTTTGCTTTCTCTGCTAGAATGGATGGAACCCTCTCCTTTCCACCACTCATTTTGCCATGTGAACATGAACCTGTGACCTGCTGTACAGAGCCATGTTTCCTTTAGAAAGGCCAGGCATTCCTCTGAGTGCTGGTCAAAGTGAAACATTCCCATATGTCTCTTTAGAAAGAGATCTAAGCACACATTTGCTTAGGGAGAAAACCCAACCCTCCTCTACATGCACCTCAAATACCCAAATAAAATACTTCCTCCCCAATGAGGGTTTTTACTGAAAATAATCTCTTCTCTAAATTGAAAAGACCAGAGAGGGTAGAAGCACATTTACATGACCAGAGTAATAACAAGCTAACAATACATTAATTGCAACAATCTCTGAGCTTTGCCATGCTTGGAAAGAGGTCATTGTGATGGCAAGAACAGACACCATTTCCTTTTTCACTTGCTGAAACACCTCTGCATCGAAAAAACGAGAAAACGCCTACAAACGCCAGCCTTGAGGTGATTTTCAGTCAGCTTTTTGTCACCTCTTTAATCCAGAACCTGGCTTCTTGACAGAGGGCAATGAGAGCCTAAGTGCTCTCAGGGAGCTCTCCTAGCAAGAGTCTTTCCTTAGTCAAAAATCTGATGACAGTGTGATGCCTTTACCTGTCCACATCCCTGACACCAACCACTTTTCTCATTGATGGAGCACTTCTCTGGCAAGACTGAATCAGGGCAAGCAGCTCTGATCTGTGTACAGTGGACACTGCAATAAGGCTTAGTAAAAAGCAGATGATGTTAAATAAATTTGATGCAATATTTTACTCCCTGAACCTATTAATGAGCCACAGTTAAGGCCTGAGATTCTCTGGAGCAAAACTGATGAATCAAGGCAGGCTCAGTTGCTTGAAGCTGTGTGGACACGAAGGCATCACACACTGTGCTACAGATACTGGACTAGCTGGGAAGCTGTGGTTGTTCCTAAAATCTGAGCTAAAGGCTAAAACTAGGAATGACTGATGAAAATTAATTGCCCTTGCTCCACAATCATGAACAGCTCTCACTTGCTCAAAGGAAAGACTGGGTGAATACAGCAGCCCTGGTGCTGCTAAAGCTCAGCACCACACGAATTCCTTTTAGACCCTTTGAAAGTGGCTCAAGGCTCAGCAGGTGGAAGGGAAAAGTCTCTTTGATGGCTGGGGCAGAGAGACTGGTGGGAAGCCACATTGCTGAGCAATTCCATCAGAGCTACCAAGGCAATAAAATTGGGAGCACAGCAGTAAGAATGAGCTGAGATTTGTGTCTGTAGCAAGTGGAAAGCTTTACCTGAAGAAGAAGATTGGGTCCAGTGTAAAGGGAGACCCTATTTTGTGGAATTGCAGGTCTTAGCTTTTCTCCCCACTCCAACTGGCCTCCCTCTGTGCTGCTCTGAGCACATGCCTCTGTGCTTGGCTATTATTAACCCTGTAAAGCTGTTAGGAACCCATCACATGGGAAAAGGTAAAAGCACATCATCGTTCTCACCTAAATTTAGAACCCTTAAGTAGACCCAGGACCAAATACACAAGTCCAAATAAGAGTGTCAGGAAAAAAAAATATCCAGCCAAACCTACAGGGCAAAGTTCTCACTGTAACCAGATCCACACATATCAAATTAGGAGCTATTTTACCAAAAGTTTAGATTTTGTATTTTCATCATCCCATAAAAGGAGAGTAGAAAGGCAGACTGTGGAGCCTCAGCACTGAGTGACAGCCTGGGAGAAGTCACCTTCACTCACAAGGCCAGTTATCTTCTTTCTCCAAGGGGAGGGAAAGGCTTGACATCTTTTGGAGGACAGATCATGCTGCAGATATGACCTTCCTATTCACAGTGGAAAGCAGGCCAAGACAGAAATATACACCTTTGATCCCCTGAGCTTTTCCTGCATAATAATGGAAATAATGGAAGGATTTTTACTCAAAGAGAATTTGTTTAAGGTTTCGTCTGTAGACAGCCAAGGATTTTACTTATTAAGCCAAAAAGCACCACTCACCCAGGCTAGTTTGTACACTGAGTTTCTAGAAAATTACAAATATTCCTTCCAGAAATAAATTTATTTCAGCTATCCCACCCAAAAATATGATGTCAGTTCTCAAACAACCTCTATTTGATATTTACAGTTGGACCACTGCAACTTGCATATTCTAAATCCTAGTTTAATGAAAACTACCAGCAACTCCCAAGATACGGCTGACAAAGTGATGAGCAGCACTTCCCTCCACAACAGCAACCAAGAATTTTGCCCAGTTGGGAACTTCAAGGGCGAGCTTTTAATACAAGCATTTGAAGAGGACTAAAGGCCAAGGCCTCTCTCACACACCTTCAAGTCAGGAGGTGCAGGATTTGTGCTCTTCCTGCCCAAAGAGGGTGTCTGTGTCACGTGAGAAGTTTGTATATTTGGAAAGCCAGGGTCCCTTTTGTTCTTAGATAATGAAATTTGTTTCTTTAGACTGGTTATTATTAAAACAAGTTCTCCATAGAATGTGTACAGGGCTGGAGACAATTTCAGGAAAAGCACAGCATTCATAGAAAGGGCACAGGCTATAAAGCAGCCTTCTGCACTACGTTATCTACTCATCAAATCTATAAACCAAGGGACTGTATTTCAGACAATTATTGTTTGAGAGAGGGTTACACCTCAGGAAATTCAGCTGTGTTACTCAGAAAGTTCCGTGTCGGTTTCAGCATGGATTTTGTGCAGGAATCCTGCTGTTTTGCACAAAAAAGGTCACTTTAGGAAAAACATACAAAAATCTCCTAACAATACCAAGCATTTAGTCTTTTACTATTTCAAAGGGGAGAGATTTCTTGTTCCTGCTGACCACTTGTCTTCCCTGTCCCGAAACTCAGGCTATGTAGGAATGCTGCTGTAATGGCAGCCACGGGCACTGACAAACTGCAAGAGTGTGCTGAGGACTTCACGTCCTTCCCATCACAGACAACCTGCTGGTCTCTAGATCCACTGGGAACTTTCCCAGTCACATGGGCTTCCCCTCTGAAAACTGCACTCAACAGAAATAACCTCTGGGAAATAATTGTGGAGTGTATTTTATTGGAGTCACTTTAATCTTAACATCAAAACAACCTGATGGAGCAAAAGAGCTACAATAAATTGAAAACACTGTGAGTTTTGCCTTTGCAAAACCTCTTCATCTTTCTTTGCCTTCCTCCAGGGCAAAAGAGAAGGTCAACATCTATGAATTTCTTCAAGGAGAGAAACTCTTTTCTCAGCCCTCTCTTAATGCAATCGCATTGCCAAAGCTACAGGTTAAATGAGTTCCGTGACCTGTCTAATCACAAGTGTAACTTACAGATGATGCAACTGCTCCACACTGCATCCATAAATGCAGAACCTGACTCCTCCCTGCCACCAAGACAAATGCTGTTTGGTGTCTCTTCTTGCCCATGAAATTGCTACAGTCTCTGAGGCCCATGGGCAGCAGCCAGTGTTCCTCCCAAACCCTGTGCAAAGGGGCAGGCGCTGTCCCTTTGGGTCTGGGGAGGTATAACCCCAAATGCCCCTCACCACCCTGCATCAGCTATCTCACTGTGGCCCAAAATTCCTAGCTTAGCCCTAATAACTTGCTCAAGGTGACCACACAAGCCACTTTCTCACAGTGTACAAAAGGCTTCCCATGATAAATGTAGGAAAACACAAAACAGGTGAGACTAGAACACGATGCAGCCTCCAGTCCAGAAAGCCCCAGCTGGCCAAGGACATAGAGAGCACACATCAGTACACATGCCTTGCTTCTCCCACCACTTCTGAGCACAGCATCAGCTGTGGAAGAAAGGTGGAAGAAAAGAACAAAGGTGGGGGAAAGGAGTTATTTTGGGGAAGCGCAGCTTGCATTTTTCCTATGGTCATCCAGCAGAACACACTGTTCGCTGGGAACAGCTTTGCCAGGAGACAGCTGAGCCAGCTCCTAAACACTGCCTTTAATTTCTAAAGTGGCCCTCATGAGCCAGGACAGCTGTACAGTTAATTCTTCTACACAAACCATTCCCACGTCCATGCACACGATGCTGCGCTGTGGTTGGAGGTGAGAAGCTGCCTGTGATTTATCACTGTCCCCCAGAGGGCACACCCAGTGCAGGCAAAGAGAGCACCCAGCACATCCAGTGTGGGCAAGGAACACTGAACTCAGCCTGCAAACAGCTCCCAAACACCCCAGGCTGGACTGCTTGAAATCAGAGTTGTGGAGGATGGTATCTTTAACTGCTTCCAAAAGGAATGTCCCCTCTCAACACTGAAATCCAGCATACAACATCTCTGGGCTTCATCCACAGGAGTCCAGCCAGGATATGTATTTCTACCCGTGCCTCACAGCTGGGATTGAATCCTTATCCATGAAAAGTGTTTTTGGGTTCTTTCTGGCCTTTGAAAAAGGGCCATCTCACAGTGTCTCTGCAGTCAGGGAGCGCTGGCAGAGGCAGGCACACCTTTCTGCTCTTCTCTGGCTCACAGCAAGGCAGATTAAGGGACTCAAAACCTCAGACAGAGGTTTTGCAGTCTGTGGCTGGCAAAACTGGAGTCAAAGGCAAGCTTTCACTTGTCAAAATTAGATCTCTCTGTGATGCTATCAAGCATTACGGCTCCTGAAGAAAGAATGGAGATGCAGTGACATGCACAGACCCGTTATGTTGGTTTTCACACAGAAATGGCCAGGACAAGACAGATTTCTTAATTCCCGTTCTTTTAAATCATTCTGAAGACCAGAATAAAGCTCTGCTCTCCTTTTAAAGGACAAACACACCACCTCTATGATTTCTTTCTCCAAGGTGCAGCCCTCTGGTGATGCACACCTTGCTTGGGAATTGCCCTGCCGGGGTGGATGTCCTGTTGTGATTTATCAATAAATAACACCACCCACAAACAATAGCCCTTCAAACAGTCCTAAGCTTAACAAAACAAAGGCTACAAAACAAATGCAACACCACAATTATGACTGGCCCAGATGGGTTTAACCTACTCAAAAGCAAGAGCCTGTAATTTTATCACTCGTCAGTAATCCCACTCAGTAAAGACATGCCACCACCTCCATCCTCTGCCCCAGCTTTCCCCCCTCACCTCCCCAGGTGCAGCAGGAATAGGAAATACCACACAGCTCTTGCTCTCCCCATGTCCAACCAGGCCATTCCATGTTTTCATTTTCTGTATTCACCCTCACCCACGCAGGAGTAAAGTAAATAACTCTTACAATCAGTTTAATACAAAGACAGAGGGTACTTTCTGCTCCTTATCTTGCTCTTTGCAGATGCATTTGTCTGCCATCTCCAAAGAGCTCTCCAAAAAGCAAAGTCATCTCCAAAGAGCTCAGCCGCAGGTCGATTTTGGGTATGGAAAATGCCAGGTCAGGCATGGAGAGCTACAAAGAGCAGTGAAGTCCAGGGCAGAGACAGGTAGCTCCCACGTAAGTCAAGAAATATCAAGCTTAGCTACTTCTTACATGAAATAATAAATATTGGAAGGAAGTGTGACTGTTTGACCAAATGTTGTCATTTTGCAGTTGATTTAAGAGCACCAAATTGAATTTGAAAACGCTATTATGAGAATGGTTAAAAAAATAAATAAATTTAAGTAGCTATAGCCTTAGGGGCTATTTCAATTTTCTCTGGGCCAGCTTGCTCACTCCTCAGAGTCAATGTAGATCAAAAGAATAATTTATAAGCTTTAATGAGAATATTGATTTTTAAGGTTCATTCTATTCATGTGAGCAGGGAGGGAGGTGACTGAGGAAGGAGCCCTGCAGGCTGTAGTTAGAGCCTTGTTGTAGGCTATAAACCTTCCTGGGACACAGAGAGCCCGTGCTGGGATGGGGGAAGGTGCTCGATGCAGCACAGACCCTGCTCCCAGCAAAGATAGGCATCAGTGTTTCCAAACAACTCACCGTCTAATTTGTACTTATGCAAAAGAGCCGTCCCATAACACAAATCATCGAGCAATTAACATGCAACACTTCAGCACGACTCTCCGTTGCTTGTTGTTGAACTATCTTCAATGCCATTAATGAGAGCTAATTAAATCAATCAAGTCCCTGCCGCACTCAAACATGACTGCAGCTACTGGAGCGGTATTGGATCGGGAGCGCTTTCCCAGGCACTGTAAGCATCGAGATGCACATTTATCATGCTGTCCTTCCAGATACATCTGCTCTCACTGCTGTGTGTCTCATTTATCACATGTTGTCACCGTCCCTACCCCCAGTGCATCTAGGTGTCAATTAATTCTCCCCCGTGTGGCTCGAGTGCATCGCACGGAATAATCTCCATCTTCATATCCATCCACGAGCTGTCCTTACCCGGGGAGCAGCAGCACTCAGCCACATCCCCCAAATTACGTGGCTGTGACCAGAACATCTCTGTTTCTTTACTGCGAGTTATTAAACCCCCAAACCACCTCCACACACTCAGGTAATTTGCAGGGAAAGCAGTGGAGGGTTTCTTTCTCCCTCTCTTCCCCCGGGCTTGACAGGATATTTGCAATGCAATTCACCAAAATAAACTTTTCCGAGAAGAGTTTCCAGGAAAACCCCTCGAGTGGATAATTGCCGTGGACCTTCAAAATGCTTTTTATAATTGATGAACATTCAAATAACAGATTTATCTCCATGTTTGCAGTACCAGGCAATGGCATTTCTGGTATACCAGCCGCCCATGTGCCTCCTGCTCCATTACCATGAGCATGCAGGGGAAGGAAAGCCTTTTACTGAACAGGAGCATCGTCTCTCATTATATTATAACATTTGGTCTCTATTTATGTTTCTGCTCTGTCTGGCTAACTCTCCTTTTTATTTACAAATCAGCTATATTAATGTGCTTTAATTTCAACACTGGTTGTTTATTTTAGAGATGAATCAGTTGGCAAAGCGAAGAAACCCCGCCTGAACAGAAAGCAGCACCAGCTCCAACACCACATACACACTTGTCCTTATTCAATAGCAGACTTAAAATCAATCTTAAATTTGACTTCACAGACATACCTTGTGGTATTTTTAAGGTTTAAGTATAAAAATACCGACTCACAGGTCACAGAAGGAGCAGATAACTAATGCAGTGCTAATTTCTTGCCAGCCCTTGGCCATGGAAGTGCATCCCCTGCCTGGTCACCATGGAGAATAGAGGTGGGACAAAGTCCCTGCACATTTCCCAGACAGAAGGACATGGAGCAAGCACATGCATGGAAGCAGAGCCCCTGGGAAGAGCCACACTGAGAATCTGTGTGGAACCCCACTCCAAAACAAAACCAGTTACAAAAAGAACACTTCATTAGAGGTAACAGCAGCCATTCACAAGCCAGAAATTTCCACAAGGGGTGTAAATGCCCAGGTGAATTTGCAGGTGGCTTTATCCTGGCTCTGCATCCACACAAGGAGTAAAAGGCATATAAATAACCCTTATGCCTTGATTTCTCCAAACCCAGCACTATGGGGAAAAAATTGAAGTAATGCCCCAAATAAACTGCCTTACATAGGTATGAGACAGACTCAGGCTGATCAGTTCTTGTCCCTTTGTGCTAAAGGCTTTCAGAGTCTCATCAGAACACAGCCAGGAATAATAATTTGGGTCATTATTATTAATTATTGTAGCTGCATGCAGGCTCCCAGCAGAGATGAACCCCTGGAGATCCCTTTTCACCCATCATCCAGCCGTAGAAGGAGCCAAGAGGGGGAATCAAGGCTTCCTAGGGCAGAAGAGATGACAGCATATCATTAGGCATCACCATACAGGAAAGAAAGCAGCTTTTTCAGTCTCTGTGACCTCCCTGGGTACAAAGAATGACAGGGTTTTTTCTTTCCTTCCTACACACCCAATTCCTTCCACCACTGAGCACACAAAGTTAAAGGTGCTGCAGAAGAGACAAGCAGAGCATTTCCCTGTTTAGCATTGCTACTCACAAAGCAGCAGCCAAGCCTGCCCTAGGAAAACATTCAGGAGAGCTGATCATGAAGCAGAAAATCCCCCCAAAAAAAGGTGGAAACACCAATACATTTGCAGTATTTGCTTATTCTGATTTTTGCACGTTGGCACTCTCCTTCCCACATCTGAAAAAATTAACTTTTTGCCAATCTCAGGTTTTCTATTATGAGAGTCATATGACGACCAAAGCCTCACTCCTTGTGGTGACGATCACGGAGACCTGACATCCAAAAACCAAGTTCCCCATAGTCTACATCTCACAGAGAAACTCCAGTCCTGATCCCACCACCTCAGTTTGCTCATCTAACACATCCCTGCATCTCTGTGTTCTGCTGCAGCAATTGTAAGGTCATGGCAGACTTGTTCATTGAATGAATACATTTGACTGCACAGGTCTCTCCAGCTTCAGAGAGGATCAATGAAATTCTTTCCTTAGAGGAAAGAGTTTGATGAAATTCTTGGTTTAATCCTTCTAATATCATTTAGTTGAGTAAATTTATGTGACTAAAAGGATTCTGTCAGTTGAAGGCATTTCATCAGGCGCATACACATAATTCCAGTGACAAACTGATTTTTTGTCAACAAAATACTGCCTGGCACACGTACAGAAGTTTGTTTAGCATTGAGCGAGTACACAGTAAAGGCAGCAATCAGATCATGAAGATTATGCTGTTACAGAGAGACAAGAAGGAGAGGGAAATTATCTGTTTGGTGCCAGACTGTGGGAAGTAGTTTACATGAAAGGAAAGGGAGTTTGCAAGGCAGCATCAGCTTCCCATGGGCCTTTACCATTGGCGTAAATCAAATCACCGACACAAAGCCATGGTCACATTGCATGGGGTTTTCAATTCCTCCTCTGCTTTTGATCCTGCAGTCAGCAGATCTGTTTAATGTGTTAATTGCAAACTCCTCTGGTCTTTATCCAGCATTTCTTCTGTTTATTGGCGTCAGAAACACGCAAATAAGGCGATGGAATTCTTTCGCCTTTGGCGCAGCATCACGCCTTCATCTAGTCAGCTTTGAAAAGGCACCAGCAGCTGAACCTTAGCCCCAAGTCTGAAAACCTGTGGATATTGCAAGTAAAACCCCCCTGGGCAGAGTGTCCGGGGCCCAGCAGCCACAGTCACAGAATGGTTTGGATTGGAGGGCACCTTTAAGGCCCTCCAGCCCAACCCCTTCCAAGAAGCAGGGACACCTTCCACCAGATCAGGCTGGACAGAGCCCTGTGCAGCCTGGCCTGGAGAGTTTCCAGGGATGGGGCATCCAACAGAAAACAGGCTGAGGTCTACGGCCAGGACAGGGAGCTGGGTGCTGTATCAAGTAATTCAGAACTACAGGGAAAAGAAGAAAAAGCAGGGAGGGAGGACACAGGTGCTCAATTCTAAGGAGGTGGAGATGCAAGGGGCAACAAGGAGCAAGGAAAGGACTTTGTTACAGTGAAAATGGAATTCACACACATACACAAAAAAACCCCACACAAAAGAAGTAGTGAAGTTAACAGCAGAGAACAGAGCTATTAAACATCACCTATCCTCAGAGATGCTGGCAGGCAGAGGAAGGAGGAAATCTCAGAGCAGATTTATTCATTTGGTGGGAGTGCTTTTGATTTGCCAGCCATGCAGGAGCACCAGCAGGAACCCCCAGCTGGGAGAGGCTGGGCAGTGCACATCAGTGTTTGCACACCCACAGGAGGGTGAAGCAGCTTCTCCTGAGCCTTCAGGGTGCTACAGAAATATTTCCCTTTCCTGATCCCAGAGGTCAACAGAGCAGCAAGGGAGAGAGCTCCAGAGCTCAGTGCTCAAGCCTTATTTGTGACATGAAAGGACATGAGGTTTCTGCAGGACTTAGGAGCTGAGATTTGTCCACCTCCTGCTGAGGCTTCCTTTGTCCCCCAGCACTTGCCATTTCTTCCTCTGCCTCCCCGTGCCACACAGCAGTTCTAACTCACTGACCCATCTCTTCCAGCACACCCTCTACTCAAGTTACCTTCGAAAACTCTTCAGTGCTACAGCAATTCTGAATCCTTTGAGAAGAACTTAGGAGTTTGCAGGGGGAGCTGAAATCTTCTGATAGGAGGAGCTTAACCAAAAAGCCCTGGTAAGCAGGGTTTACATATCTGGGTAATTGACATCTAGGAGAGAAATTAAATTAGTTACATCCTTCTCCCTCCACAGCAGCGCTTCAGCTGAAGCGGTAATGAAGAAAAATCTCCCAAACTAGCCACTGGCAACCAGAATCATTTGTCTGCTATCGATCCACAGTGTGATTTAATGGGGTGGAAAAGCAGGCACAGGTCCCTCTCTACGTTAGAGAAATCTCACCTCATCCTTACAGGTTCTGTGGCCCTATCCCTGCTCCCACACCACCCCTGTGCATCCCCAGCTCAAGCCCTGCACATGCATTTCCCCTCCAGGTGCCCTGAGAGAGGAAAGTCCTCAGGACTTGTGAGAAGGGGAGATTGTTCATTGCTCTGAACCCAAGAGCCTGAAGGTTTAACAGTCTGCCACAAAATGGGAAGACATTCAGAATTTGTCAAGCAATTTTTGCAGACTCTCACACCCAAACATTTGCTTTGGAAAAGGGTTTGCTCTCGCTCTGCTTGCTGACATTTGCATTTCTGCACCAATTATTGAAAGCTGCAGCCTCACCACAAAACACCTTGAAATTTATGACTATTGTCATCAACAGGAACTGCAGAATTAAAACCCAAGACCCTCCCTCACATCAGTTTTTCCATCCACAAGCCCAGCTCTGCCTAAATCATGCAAAAGCCATAAAAAGGAGGCACATGCACCAACCAATAAATCCCAGCTGTCCTGTCTCCCCAGCTTAATACCAAGTGATAAAGATGCCCCAGAGTTTATGTGGCTGCTACTGCCCCCCTCCTCCCCCCTTTGTTGATTGTATACATAAATAAAACCACAATGATCTCATTTGAGTCCCTTAACCAGCAAAAGCAGGAGCTGGGAGCCCCAGCCAGTCTAGCTGGAGTGACTCACAGTGATTTTTGATTGAAGCTGACTATTAGTGGATACAATTAAGATGCCTCTTCAGTTTGAAGATGAATTGGCCATGCAGCAGCAAATTGTGAATGCTTACTGCTGCCATGCTGAGGCAGGTAATCAGGGAATGAAGCTGTAATTGTGGCACCTCTTGTTTTTCTCCTGCTGGAGCACAGAACGAGAGATTCAATTTAACAAACAATTTGCCACACGGCTCCTGCCTGCTGGGTGGGAAAGCAAGGCGTGCTGGTGAGGCTTCCTTTGACTTCTACTCCTTTTTAAACCTGTTATAAGCAAAACTGGCCCTTGCTTTAAGCTTTACACCAAAGCAGAAAGGAAGAGGAGAAGCCCAAGAGCATTGCTGATGTTGTATTTGAGAATGTATCTTGGGCTTCATCCAGAGATGATAAAAAAGAAAATCCACGTACCAGAAAGTATCATCATCCCTTTTGGATACCTTTTGGGGCTTTCTGAGCTTCTCTGGAGAAACCAAAGGACACCTGGGCCAACATGTTGGAGCAGCAAATGCCAATGTGGGCAAGTGGGCAGGCATTTATATGCACCCAGAGTTGCTCTGCTGCTGCAGGAGATTCAAGTTACAGCCCCTGGCTGATAATGAAGCCAATTATCCTCTTTTTTCCCCCCAAGGGAGGGAGGGGCCAATTGGAACAGCAGCTCCTTAGCAGCTGGGTTTCATCCTGCTGCAAGGGAAGGAGGGCAGAGATGCTCTGCAGGGCTCAAGGAATTAGCATTTAAAGGACTCAAAAAAGAATTACAGCCAGAGATTTCCTGGATCAGACTCACAGAGCAGACTTCTTTAGCTTTGTTTACCTCTTTTTGGGATCCATCCTTGCATACAACCACTGTCTCCAAGTTTCTAGTTCGAACTTGGCTTCTCCAACAAGGCCAATTCCATGGAGGAGATACAGCCAGGCCTTACAAACCCTTCCTGTTTCACTGTTGTTAGTGATTCATAACCACACAAGTAACTCATTTAAACCCCCAAATCTCAGGGATTTTATTGTGTTTCTTTAAGGCTAAACATGTATTTACATGTTCTGAAATCTCAGAGCCAACCAGGACCAGCTGCTCTTGTTACTTTAGGATGTAGACATTGGCATCCCTTTTTTGTCAAGGGAAGGACAAAGGCAGTTGTTCTCTAAATGCTAGTCTGACCTAGAAAATGAGGGCATCAGCTGTACAGAGAGGCCCCTCTGTTTAGCAGTTTGTAAGTGGCTCAGTTTTTCCTCCTCACAAATGTACAGGGATCACAGAAATTAGAGAGCACATGGGAATGTTCAGTGGCTGGCAACTGCAGAGGCTCTGATGGAAACCTTATAGAAAAGAAAAATAATAAAAAATAGCATCTTCTGTTTTCCTTCTGTTTTTTCTCTGAGTACAGGTGCAAGTCATGGTCTGCAAAGAAGACATTTTCTTGCCTACAAGCATTCTATGGGACCCAACATCAGCTGGATCCTGCTCTTCACCCCTTATCAGCCTTGGAAAAGCCCCAAGGCAGCCAACAGCACAATTTGATGGTACTTCAGGCAGGTGCAAATCAAAGGAGTGGAAAAACCCACCTAATTAAAATCTAGTGTTTGTACAGAGGCAAGAGCTGTGTGCTGTGACAAAGCAGGAAGCAGAGAAGCACGAATGTTTTGCAATTTCTATGTGAGCAACGCTGGGTACTTGGGGGAGGATGAGGGTGATTTTCTTTTAAGCGAGTGATCTTTACTTTGAGAATGCTCCTCTCCAACATCTCCCAGGCAGCAGCCAGCCTGGCCTCATTGCAGAGCTCTCCCTTGCCCAAATGTCTTGCACAAGACCAAGCACTGGCCCAGATGTGGTATCCATCACAGGGCAAGCATTCTGAGGCAAGATGATGCCTCCTTATCAACTCTTATTAAATAGCCACCATTGCAGGTGGCTACGAGGTTTCATTTGTTGCCCTATTGTTACAAAAAACCCGTTTTTTAAAACTTGTTCTTAAGTAGCTATCTCGCCTCTCCCAGGTGATAACTAACACATCTGACTTTTTAAAAAAAGCTATCCACAGGATTCTGTTTAAAGGAGCAGAGAAAGAGCAGCAAGGCAGTGTTTGGATCCAGCCCAGGGCATATATTGAATGTAAAGCTCTTGGGCTGTTTAAATGAGTGTTTCTGGTGTGCTATTCTGGTGTGAAGGCTGTACCTTGAGGCGGCCCCATAGCTCAATCCCTGAGCACACAGGGTACTGCAGGGAAGGTTTCTGGAGTTATTTAGCAGCTGGACAAGGAAAGGACTAGCAGGCACTTGGTTTGTAACCCCTGCCTGCCCCTGGACAGCAGGACCTGCTCCCTGGGCAAAGCTTGGGAGCTGTGAGTTTAGGTCAGCAGAAGGGGACAGACATGGCAATTCAGGATGTCTCCTTCAGGCCGCCCCTGACACCTAATTCGGGTGCAGATCACAAGAAAAAGGAGCCTCTGTGTCCCAAAAGACACCCATATTTGATACCCTGAGCTGGCTGGAGACAGACACTGCGAATCCCCCTCCTTTCTGACACAGGTGGGTCATGTTCAGCGCTGTGCCGTACAGCCGGGCAGGGAAATCAGGCAGAGCAAGGTCGAACGGCTCACCTTGCAAATGCTTGCATGAATACTTAATCTCTCTCCTGTGAGCAGTCTCACCGGCTTCAATACAGCTGGAGATGTTTAATCAAGGAGAGAAAAGATCTTTAACCCGCTGCCTGCCTCCAAGGGGGGGCAGAGAGCACAGTCCTCCACCTGAGCCGCCCCCACCTGCAGCACAGCTCCAGCACCAGCCTGCACATCACCACCAAAATGTTTTGAGTCACACAAAAAACCCTGGCAGAGCCGAGTCTTTCTGCTTTTCACACGCAGAAGGTTGCAATCACATTTCCTGGCAAACCACTCCTATTCTGCCAAGCCCCAGACACAGCAGTTAGTGTTCTCCAGTTCAAGAAATCATCAATTCTACCACCACAAATGAAAAAAAACCACTAAAAAAAACCCCTCAAAACAACCTCATGCAATAAAAAGTTTAAAAAAAAAAATTCCCCAAAACCCCCACTACCTCTTCAGGCTTTCTCCTCCTGCAATATGGGTGAGTTTCCAGGCTCTGCAGAAATGCCACAGGTCTACCACCCAGAGAAAACTCACAGGTACCCCCACCTGAGGCCATTTCAGAGTGGGCAACCCTAAGTCCATCCTCACCCCCAGTTCCTCCCAGCCTGGGCCAGCTACCGAGTGATTTAGGAACCTCTCCTTTTCTTCCTCCTCCTCCTCACTGAGTGGGAGCAGCACTTGTGCAGCCTTGAGAGCTCCTGCCCCAACCCAGCCATTGCTCCTGAAAGCAGCAGGTGACCTCTTCAAGGACACCCACCTGGGCCGCCCCTTCAAGATACAGAGGGGGCTCCAGGGCTGAGCTTCCAAAAAAATCACTAAAAATGGAATTTGTGCCCTAGTTGGAGCTGAGGAAAAGCAATTCCTAAGTCAAGCTGCTCAAGTTCATCATATCATGGAAATACAAGCCCTGCTGAATCATGCACTGGTTTTATCTTCTTGGGGCAGGAGAGAAAGTTACACAGAAAACATTGTCTACAGACATCTCTATTTGGAAACAAATGCATATGTTACTGAGCTAAATTGTCTCAGCTAAAGGAGATGGAAATTAGATCATTTAAAAGCAGAGAGCTCTCCCGTTTTGTTTCAGCAGAACCATCTCTTTTACACAGCCAGGCAAGGGGCTCATTTTTGGGGAAAACAAACACATCTTTTACGATTATGGCCATTCAAAGCTGTTTCTTGCACTCTAAATTGTCGCACATGAAGGATCAATGACATTCTCAGATGATGATTTAATTAAAAACTCCTCCTTTCTTCCAGTTGAGATCTGCACAACCTCTCTGAATGGCTGATGGATGATTTGCTATTACCTTGCCTGCTTTCTTTTTAATATTTTTTCAGAATTTTAATTGCTGCCATTTGAGGATTATTGATTACCTGTAATTGCTCCTTTTCTCAGGCATCTCCTTAGTTATCTGCAGCAAAGTGATCTCTGCAAAAGACAAAAACAGAGTGCTTCAGAACCTAATGGCTTTCCTTGGCTGTTAATGAACACTGATGGGTTGATATCTGGACTCTGCAGTGGCCTGAACTTTGAAAGTGGATGAGCCTGAGAATTCCTTTTCCTTAAGAAAAGACACTAAAAGCACCAAAAAAACCTTTTTATACACCAGTCACATTAAACAGAAACTAGACCAATGAAGACTTTACAGCACGGGACACTCCTGAATGCAAAGAAAAATCCCCCTCTGCCTTCCAGAGCAGGCACCCACTTCACACTGATGCCATTCCCACAGCTCACAGGCATAGAGGGATCCAAGGGACAGGGATTTTATTTTTTCAGCTCCTAATTCTCTCTGCTCTGACCAGCCTATTAGACAAAGAGGTCTGCTCAATTTAGCAGTGCTCAACTCACCAGCTCTCAGTGCTGAGAGCTCAGACTTGGTTCTGGATTCAGCAGGAGCTGGAGACACACAGTTGTTTCCCACCCCTTTGTCTTATTTACAATCCAAATTCCATGGAAATATTTAAAACATGCAGCAGAATCACCCCGTGCAAAGCTGATTTTCCTCCTTAGGTATTTTTCTTTGCATTTCAGCTACATTTAAAAGCTCACACGTTTCAAAATACAATTTTGGGTCAAAAATGCTGTTGCACAGGGAGCATCAACTACAACAAGCATGAAGCTGCCCTTTGCTGCAGCTTTAAGGTAATGCTTTCAGTTTAGCCTGAGAATTATGATCTCAGACTGCAGCAAATGATCCTGTTAGAGTCAATCTGATAACTCTGGTTTACCTTGGTGTAAAGATAGCATGATTAAACAAAAAAAACCCCCGCTCTGCATCATTAATTTCAGAGTAATTATTTTTAGAAACTGATCATCAGTTAAGTGGGAGCTCATTAGTAGATTTTGTCTGGAAATAAGTTTCCCATAGTGAGTGCCTGCCCACAAGACTTAAATAACAAAACACTAAGAAACATGGTGGTAGAAAATTGAGTATTTTTTTCCTTTAATTCCTTTTCCCAGTGCATCTTGACACTGACCTGCAGCCCAGTGGGGAAGACAACCCCACACTCAGCTCTGCAAGCAGAGAAAATGGGAAATCCACAGAGTGCACCAGCATCCGTCTGCCCCAGGAAAATTGGAGACAAGAAGCTGGAGCAGTCAGAGGTTGCAGAAGTTTGGCCTTTTGTCATGGTTTGATGCTGGTCCAACGCCAGGAACCCACAAAAGCTGTTCGCTCTCCCTCCCCTGCCACAGCTGGGCAGCGGAGAGGAAAAAACATTGAAAAAGGGTTCATGAGTTCAGGACCAGGAGAGAACACTTCAAAAGGCAAAACAGGCCCAACTTAAGTTGCAAAGTGGATTTATTACTAACAGAATCAGAGAAGTAAAATAAGGCCTTAAAACATCTTTTTCCTCTCAGCCATTCTTTCTCCCTCATCAACAGTGCAGGGAGACAGAGCATGGGGGTTTGGGTCAGTTCATCACTGAGATTTTCTTCCACTGCTCCAGGAGAGGAGTCCTTCTCCTGTAAAGCCATGGAGTCCCTCCCATGGGAGACTGCTCTCTGGGAACTTCCCTGGTATGGGTCCACTCTCACGAGCAGCAGCCCTCCCATAACTGCTGCAACGTGAATTCCCCCCACGGGCACACAGCCCTCCCAAAACTGCTGTGACGTGGCTCTGTTCCCACAGGGTACAGCCCTCCAAGGTCAGGCTGCTCCAGCCTGGAAGCAGGGCCCTTGCTCTCCACTGGGTCACCCACGGGATCACAGCCCCCTCCAGGCATTCACCCGCTCTGGCATGGGCACCTCCTCCGTGGGCTGTGCATGGATCTCTTCATCCCCCATGGATCCCCATGGGCTGTGGGTGGATCTCTGCATCCCCCGTGGATCCCCATGGGCTGTGGGTGGATCTCTGCATCCCCTGTGGATCCCCATGGGCTGTGGGTGGATCTCTGCATCCTCCATGGATCCCCATGGGCTGTGGGTGGATCTCTGCATCCTCCATGGATCCCCAGGGGCTGTGGGTGGATCTCTGCATCCTCCATGGATCCCCATGGGCTGTGGGTGGATCTCTGCAGCCCCTGTAGATCTCCATGGGCTGTGGGTGGATCTCTGCATCCCCCGTGGATCCCCATGGGCTGTGGGTGGATCTCTGCATCCCCCGTGGATCCCCATGGGCTGTGGGTGGATCTCTGCATCCCCTGTAGATCCCCATGGGCTGTGGGTGGATCTCTGTATCCCCCATGGATCCTCATGGGTTCCAGGGGCACAGTTGCTCCACCACGGTCTCACCACAGCCTGCAGAGGAATCTCAGCTCTGGCGCCTGGAGCACCTCCTGCCCTTCCTTCTGCACTGACCTTGGTGTCTCCACAGTGTTTCCCTCACATGTTCTCTTCTCCTCTTCTCTGGCTAGAAGAAAAACTGTGTCCCCCATTGTTTTGATTTTCTTCCTAAATATGTCATCACAGAGGCGTTACCAGCCTCTCTTATTGGCCCAGTTTTGGCCAGCAGCACGTCCACCTCCAGAGCCATCAGGGACTGGCTCTGCTGGACCGGGTGGAAGCTGGTGGAAGCTTCAGGCAGCTCCTCACAGGAGCCACCTCTGTGGGCTCCTGGCTACCAAAAACCAGGCTGTGCCAAACCCACACACCCCTGCACCCTTCCATGGGCTTGCAGACCCAGCAAACCCTCCCGTGGCATAACCACGTGGCAGGCCCCTTGTAAAGGATATGGCTGGAAATGCAAATGAAAGGCAGCAGGGAGACACATGAAGGGAATCTTGGATATCTAATCCGCTTGGAAAAGACAGCTTGGGTAGGCAGCTAATTGGGAGCCATGGGAAAAGCAGCTACAGGTTTTCTGCAAGAAAAAGGTGACTGTTAAATTGAGTATAGTACTGATGGTAAATGCATTTCATCACCAAATCATATATCTGTAAAAAAGTACAACAGAGAAAAAGAAAGTATGTGTCAAGCTTTCTGGGCCTTTTTTCACTTTTCTAGGGAAATTTTTCTTCCAGTACAGTGGC
Source organism: Prinia subflava (assembly GCF_021018805.1). Taxonomy (NCBI): domain Eukaryota; kingdom Metazoa; phylum Chordata; class Aves; order Passeriformes; family Cisticolidae; genus Prinia; species Prinia subflava. The sequence continues at coordinate 108,105,754 of NC_086248.1, read as the reverse complement.
AGACACTGCAAAGGTGGGAAAGTTTTCACCTAAATAATTGCCAGTAGGCTGAAGCAATTAATTTTTCTCTTTTTTTTTTTTTTTTTCCCAGTAAAAAAGAAATCCAATACTGAGACTTATTTAGTAAAAATGATGGCCAGGACAATGGCTCTGTTTTGTAACAATGTGATTTTTTTTCAATACACAGGAAAAAAAAATCTTATAGTTCTACATGCTGAAAAAGAGTTGTTTATTCTGTAGAAAAAGATAAAGATTAACCATAAATTTTCTGGGGTGACCTTCATTGTTAAATCCCTGCTCTGCAGAGAGCAGCAGACACCCTTAAGACACGTGTTGGCAACTTCAGCTGCCCTTACTCTTGAGTGCTTCAGTCCCACAAAGCAAGACCAGGGAAAAAACATCATGAAAGGAATGAAGAGGTTCTTCTGGGTACAGAACACAACTTAAAAAGCTGGAGCCTTCAGTCAGTGTAAGGCATGCATTTACAACTGCAGTGACTTAAAGAATCAGGTGGGGACAGATCCATCTTATTTTCACAATAAAGCAACATTTGGAGAGTTAGAGCAAAATGTGGCATAGAAGTACAGGGGCAAAGAGCAGGGTTGGAAGGAGGCAACAGAGGATTTCACAGTGGACTCCATCTCTAAGGCTCACTGTAAATATCCCTGTCCAGGTGGGGGAAGTTTCTTGCAATGCTTTGGCAAATCTTTTTTTTTTTGTTGTTATCAAAATATGTTTCAGAGATTTTTTTTTCATGTGATTCCAACTCAAAGGTTGGCTTGAACCCTGCTTCTTTTGAAGGCAATCAATTCAGTTATTTTTTTTTTTTGCCTTCAGTCAGGCCAGTGTTGGGCTGACAGGGAATTATATGGACAGTGAGTAGGGGTATTGTGGACACCTGTGTATTGACAGCAGAGAACATAAAGGTCACTCCTGTGACTGCCACTGGGGACTCAGGGGAGCCTGAGATGGTCCCACAAGCAGGGACAGCAGCATTCTGGAAGGAGGGCCTTCTTCACATTATCTCATGTGCCCAAATTAGGAGGTAGTCCCAGAGTAGTTGTTGGTGTGTCCTCCTAAGTAACAGGGCAAGAGGAAATGGCTTCAACTTGTACCAGGGGATCTTTAGATAGGATGGTGGGAAAAATTTCTTCACTGGAATGGTTGTTAGGCATTGGAAGAGGATGCCCAGAGAAGGGGTGGAGTCAGTAGCCATGGAGGTATTTAAAAGCCACCTGAGGACATGAGATGGTGGCAAGCCTGGCTGTGCTGGGTAAGGTTGGACTCGATGACCTCAGGTTTCCAACCCAAACGATTCAGTGATTGTGTAAGTGAGAAGAGTGATGCAGAGCACTCACACTGGAAAGCTGGCTGTTCTAGACAGGCATCTACATTTGATGCATAAATTCAGATGATGTGAACATGAAACCTGTCCCTGCTGTAACGTGGTTAGGGCAAGGGCACGCGTTTGACCACCTGACTAAGAATTGTGGAAGCACATTCACTGCTAACTGAAGTAATACATCAAGCCTTGGCTTGCTTCATCAAGATCCTGGAAAAAAATCACCTTGTGGGATGGGAGAGCAGCCACTAGGTGGGATAACAGCCTAGCAGGCAATGTGCCTGGGAGATGTCTGCATCCAGCCCTGGGCCAACATCGCTCACAGCTGTCCCTGTGCTCTGTGTCAAACCTGCCTTGGCCAGGGAGCAGCTTTGGGAGACCACAACACGTCTTGAAATATTCATACATGTCCTCTGTGATTGCTTTGTTCAAATTCAAATGGTTTTATAGCTGTACTATTGCACAGTTCCATAAATGAACTTGCCACATTTTTGAACATCCTAGCAGGGCTGTTTCAGAGCTCAAGCAGAAAATGTAATACCATAGTAAAAGAAATGGACAAAACACTTGAAATCAAAGAATCTGGCTTAATTTGCATCAGAAGGAATTTGACCTGTAGAGCTTTCTTCTATGCTTAATGGAATAAGGAAAAAAAAAAAGTGATAGTCCAGCTTTAATATTTACAACACGTCTTTCATGCATCCTTAATGGCATTGTTTATAAAAAATGCATTAACTGTTCTGTTTTGCTTCAGGCAGGGGGGATCCTTTACAGGACAGGCAGCTTAATTTGGACCTTAACAACGACAACATTCCACGAATTAATGTAGCTGGGAGACAAACTCCAGAGCAAAGATGTGAGAGCAGGAGCTTGGCCTCTGCACATGAATATTCTTAAGGAGAAAGGAAGATTTTTTTTCTCCTTACAGCTTAAAGTAGAACAGAAAACTCCCCAAAAGAGCAGGAGGGAAGCCAACTGCTGACAGGACAAGGGGGAACAGCTTCAACTGTCAGAGGGCAGGGTCAGGTTAAATATTAGGAAGAAATTCTTCCCTGTGAGGGTGGTGAGGCCCTGGCACAGGTTGCCCAGAGAAGCTGTGGCTGCCCCATCCCTGGAAGTGTTCATGGCCAGGCTGGATGGGGCTTGGAGCAATCTGGGATAGTGAAAGGTGTCCCTGCTTAGGGCAGGGGGCTTGGAACTGGATAGTCCTTAAGGTCTATTCCAAACCAAACCATTCTATGACATAGATAAAATAAGACTTGATAAAAACCACCACCTTACACACACGTACAGGGTTTTTGTATGTTTTGGGTTTTCCTTTCTCAGATTTTTACACATGGAATTGTTGCATTCCCCTAATTTCTCTTGGCACAAGAAGGCTTTGTACAAGAGGGTAGGGATTGGCTTGTCCCAAACCCATTTGCAGGCCAGATCATCAATTATCCTCACATTTACTCTCTCCCAGGAGCTTCTATGACACTGCAAACCTTACTGCCATTGACAGGTTGCCATAAAAAAATCCATATATGCAATTAGAGTTTATATACGAAAAGGCCTTATACCGAGGCTTCCAGCTGACTTTGCCAGGTGACACAAAGTGATTTCTGCAGGTTAACAATTTAGTGATAAGTTGGGCATATATATATAAAATACATAGTTATGCATCCATACTACTTTGATAATAGTGAAGATGCCCATTTGGCAGGATGTGGTTGAAAATACCTCTCACATGATTTAAGGATCAAGAATCTGCAATCCTAAGGAAAATGGAGGAGTGAAATATTAATAAACCCCAGGAAAAACCCAAATAAGCAACACAATACCAAGGCAAGCACATTTCTTTCAACCATAATCCTGTTCTGCAAAAGCAGTCTGAGGATATAGGGGTTGTTTAAGATGTCAGGGGGGTGTGAATAGATCACTCTGACAACTAAATTAAGGATGAAAAATATTTTTGGGCACTGTAACATTGATTTCCCTTCCAATGAGAGCCTCACCTGCCTCTGAATCTCTAATAGTTAAGAGTATGGACGAGCATGGAAAGAATATTCTGGATGATCCAATGTACCTTTCACTGTGCAGAAGAATGAATTTGATTTCGTAGCATTTTCACAAGGATTTAGAATCACAAAACTAAATGAGAATTATTTTTGTGTACGAAGCGATAAAAATGAGAGATACCCCACTAAGCCTGGATTGCCAAGTCCTCACTAGAAAACAACCATGTATTAACAAATTTCAAATACAGAGCCACAACAAGATAAGTGTAGCAGGAAGGAATCATCATAACATTTCAGCAACTGCTGCTGGCACTGGCGGCTGTAATTTCTCACTTGTAACAATCAGGCATTACAAGGGAACTTGTACTTTGGAAAGAGCCAGCTCTGTCTCTTACACTGTGACAAGTCAGGCTCAGCTAAAAATAGCAACCAGCAAGGAAAACAAAATAAATGCATCCCACGGCACCCTTTGAGAAGGGTCCTTTGCTCCCCACTAATTTCAGCTGAAAGGAGCATTTGTGCCAGGTGCCACAAAGGGCTTCCGTGTCTCCAGACTCACATGAGTTGTGACTAAAAGAAACGCTGCAGTCTCTGAGCCATGCACACAGCTCAGCCTCTCTGTGCCACTACTGCTCCTCCTTGCCCCTTGCACCTCATTGTCACACAAGATCAGTTTGGGGCGTGCGGGTGAGGAGCTCAGGATTCGGGAAGCCCAAGAGCAAAGTGTGGCAGCAAGAGCCCTTTGAGAGGCCGAGAAGTGACGTGCAGGTGCCACAGGAGATCAGCCTCTGACACGAGACCCAGCCCAGGTGTGCTCACACCACGAGTGCATCTTTTATTCCTCCTCAGCACCGAGAGAGATGTCAGTCACAGGGCCAAAGGACACAGCAGAGCCACGGGAATGAGAACCCTCTACGGTGGCAAGGCTTCATGCTGTTTCTTTAATTTTTTGTCTGGCAAGTGAAATATATTTCACCAGAAGGTGGGAAAGGACTTGGAACAAAATTGATCTTGGCTGAGCAAACATTTGACAACGTTCTGTGGGAAACAACCATCTGTCTTGGGAGATATCAACTCCAGGAGATATTGATGGCACTAAAAATATCTGCCTTAGTCCACAGTCCCACGGCATTCAGTTTTCAAGCGTGGAAAGCTTCAATCCTTCAGCAGCAAACCTTTCTATTTATTTCTATTTTTGGAGTGTTGACTTACCAGGTGAAGAATGAAAGGCTCCGGTTTGTTCAAGATGCAGCCACACAAGTTTTTGGTGCCTGGGATGAGCGGAAACCAGAGAGGAGCTGCAGAGAGATAATTAATATGGATTAAATGGAAAAAGGGCTTTGTGCTCTGCTTCACAAGTACAGACCGTACACAGAGATGGATGTCTCTATCTCAGAAGAGCTTCCTGGAGCAGTTTGGCAGGCTGGTTTCCTCTGAGAAACATGAGAGGAGAGAAAAAAAAAAGTACTCTTTGAAAGAAACTTTAAAAACATACCATGAATTCAAAACAGCTCTTCCCTGCTCACTGACAAAGAGGCTAATGGATTTACTGGAGCTGACAAACAGTTCCCATCCCATAAATCATTAAGATTTAGACCATTTCACCTTCCCCAAGTCCCTAAAAATCAAGATAATACAAAATTTTACAAGGGAAAAGAGAAGATGGGGCAGCTTAACTTCACCAATGGATGTTTTGCACAGAAGTTGGCACACCCATTTTTGTATCTGTGATTTGCTGGTCTCCTGCTGCCCAGGCAGGTGCTTCTCCATGGGCCTCTGAAGTAAGAAATAACTATTTTTATCACAAACTGGAAATCTTACTCCAAGGCATGTTCCATTTTGGAAAAGGCAGTCTCTCGGCCATCAGGGGTCTCTCTAGGGGATACCAGAGATGAGAGGATTACAGGCAAAAGCCTTGAGTTGTTTTTCCATACCTGCTCCAGTGTCTCTCACTAACTCCACCTGTGATCTGTGCAAACTCCCCACCACAGCCACACCAAACTCCACATTTCCCCACAAAGAGCTCCAGCTGCAGCAAGAACAAGATCCTCGTTCCACAGTTCCAGGAACTCGTTCCAGGAACAACCTGCATTCTCCTCTTTAAATCCCTACACCATCACACATCCTGGGATAATTTTTAGGGCTGGTTGTTCTGGGATTTTTTCATTTTTCTCCTGGTGGTTTTCTCCTTCTGGGAGAGTATCTGAGCTGGGTTCATGGTCCCAGAACAGGGACTGAAAAGGAGAATTCTCACTTCTGGAGTAGTTTAGGGAAAAAACCCACAACAGGACACTTCAGGAAACAGCAGCTTCATGGAATAGTGAATAGCACACACTGGGGGAAAGGGAGTCAGGGTTTGTTTCCTGGACAACTGGGGAACCATAAAGATGCTGGATCACAGTTAGGAAAGAAGTGGAAACACCTGAAATAGGAAAGCAAGAAGGAGAAGGGATTTCTTTCTGCAGGTACAGTGGAAGAAGGAGAAAAAAGGCTGATAGGATGCACGCTTTTTGATGACTTGTTTTTTTTTTTAAAGTTTGGTTTATTTGCATGACAGCTCTGAAATAGGACGAAGTACAGAGAAGGGCAATGCTGCATAATGTGAATGAGGAAAGGGAACTGTTTGGCTTTTTCATTTAAATGCATGAAAATCTCTGTGAGGTCTCTGTGTGTTGAAAGGAGGGGTATGAATTAAAAAAAAAAAATTATGATAAAGTAAATGATGACTCCAGTGAGAGAACAAATTCAAGCTGAAGGCTCATAAGCACAGCTGAAATTAGGAACTGTGCTAATAGTCCCAAGCTGTGTTTCAGGTTGATGCTGAGTGGGGCACTGACTCAAAAAACGTGTCAGCAAGACAGAATTTAACACCAGAAAATCCTCTGCAGTTCTTTGGAAGTGAAATGTGAAGTTACGGTCACAGGGACCTGGCTGCAGGGATGGGGTGGATGCAATTGGCGTGGAGTGCACCTGCCCATCCACAGGGATCTCCTGACCCCAAGGACAAGACGATATTGGTGGTGCCTCACCAACAGGCGGTCTTGTTGGCTTTGTATCATCTTCCCCAGATGTCCAAACACAAACAGGAAGATCATCAAAACTCACAAGGCACAGGCTGGTCTGAAAACAAAGGAAAAGAAAACCATGGAATGGCCTGGGTTAGAAGGGATCCTGAAGATTATCTCATTCCAGCCCTCTGCTGTGGATAAGGACACTGTCTTGGTTTGGAAAGACAGGTATCGTTCAGGGAAAACTGGAGTTTCCCTTGGAATGGAGAATGTAAAAACCCCCTCCCTTCAAACTATTACAAGTTTGCAATTAGGAGCTTTCAGGCAAAAATATGGGAATAGGAATAACAGTTGTTTACCAGGAAAATTAAAAAATACAAATGCAGTAGTACAAAAACCCCCAAAACAAACAAGTAAACAAACAAAAGTACTAGAAAACCCTGACAGAGTTGAAGATACAACCTGACACCCTGTGGTCAGGGTGTTGGAAGCAGTCCAAATAAGTCCTCCTGGAGTGACAGATGTTGTTCTGTGGAGTAGAGATGATCCTGGAGAAAAAAGGTTCCAGTGCTGGTGAGATGGGTCCAGTCTTCCCGTGAGAATTCAATAGAAAACCGGCTAAATTGGTATTTGGGATTGCTGGTTTTCTCCTGGTGGAAAGGCTTTGGCTCATCCCACTGGGTGAAGCATCTCATAATGGAATGAGGTGATGTTATCAGCCATGTGAGAGGCCTTAAATGGCCCATTCACAGGAGATGTCCCTTGGAGGAGAATGAGTCGAGGAAGAGATAAGGTGGCCCTGCCTTATCTGGTGTTATCAGGTGTCCCATCAACAGAAGGCATCCACCCTCTTCTCCCCCCAGAGTTACAAGAGATAAAGAACAATATCTCCTAACTGTTTTCAACAGATGAAAATAGAATACACATTTTTGGTTACATTTTTCAACCCAAGATAGACACCTTTCACTAAACCAGGTTGCTCAGTGCTCCATCCAACCTGGCCTCGAACACTTCCACAGATGGGGCATTCACAACTTCTCTGGGCAACCTGTTTCAGTGCCTCCCCAACCTCACTGAATTTTTTTCCTAATATATAATCCTTAGATAACTCCTTGTTCCCAAATCTCTAAAAATCAAATCCAGATGAAGACAATTAATGTAAAGAACCACATACTAATAATACTTGGATTTCAGTTGTCCTGGTCAAACCAAGGTATTTTTGCCACATCATCAAATACACCCTATCTGTGCATTCTTTATTCAGTAATGATTTGTTTATCCATGGCTGTGGTGCACCCTGAAACATGCAGCTTACTAATTAACTCCTAGCCACCTGGGATGGCAATTAGCACAACAAAACCTGGAGCAAATCCATAAGACTGATCATGGGTTGTACATGCTTGAATCACTGAAAACAGGCAGCCTTGATGGTTTTTTCAGGAGCAAACATGCATTTCAAGTTGAGTGCAGGAGGCTGTCCAGGACTGACATGTGTGAGAAATCAGGCTCTGGTTGTGCAGTGAGCTGCAGGCTCGAGGTCCCCAGCCTTCAAGTTGGTTCAGGATCTGCCTTCCAATATCACACCAGAGAGCTGGAACTCTTTATCCCACGGAAGACTGGCTACCCGGAGCTATCCCTCAAAGTTATCCTGCCAACAGGCCATGGACTGGAGGTTTTGTGATGAAGAGCTACAGATCTGTCTGGGACCACTGAACCAAAGCAAAGACAAGTTAAATTTGGGTGAAGGACTTCACACTCTGTGCACATGCAGAAGGGCTGCTAACTTGATACAAAGCTTTCTGATATCATACCTGCTGGGTCTGAGGCTCTTGGGAGTTTAGTGCATTCCCTCCCTTGCTTCCATGAAAAATTAGAGTGACTGGGCACTGCTCGTGCAGCTGCACACTGTGCATTTGCTGCTGATGGGTGAATTTCATCCTGCTGGAAATGCAGAGGTGGGCTGCAAAGGATGAACTGTTTCCTGTCAGCATTTAAGCTCCTTCGTGCCTGCCCAGGGGCTTTGCCTAAAATCAGCCCCAATCTGCCCACTTCCATACCTAATTGTCATAAATATGTGAAAACAGACCACAGCACAGTTAGCAATTCTCCCTTCATTATGCCAGTGTGCTTCTCATAGAATAATCATGATCAACAGACACTTCAGTCTCCTCTCACCCTTTTCATTTTGCAAGTTTAGCTTCTTTTTCCACTAGTAAGGATTTGAAAAAAGGACAGAAGGAAACAACATAAACCACCACCTTTCCAAGGTTGAGTCTGTCTGCAGCAGTTGGTGACAAACAGCCCTTGACCTGCAGAATCAGACCCTGCAGTAGCCAACAGCAGCAGAAATAAAAAGCACATGCTTTGAAAGAAAACTCGGCGCTCAGAATCAGGCAGCTCACAGTCTGCACTTCATCAAGGGCCAATTTTCACTAGGATTAGTTAACCAGCCATTTCCTCACTGGCTTTTAACCATTTACTGTTTATAGTGCAGCCTGGGAAGCTCTGCAACAGGCACTAAAGCATTTAGGAGAAGCAGCAGGAGTCACTCTGCAGGAGTAAGTTAAAGCTCAGCATGTGCCCTTCAGCTGGAAATCGTAAAGCATCCCTGGAAACATGTAGCTGAGCCCTGAGCTGGAGGACAGAAAACAAGAGGGCACCTTTGCTGCTCCCCATGGAGAGGGCTGCCAACCACAACCTGTTCATTCCAGGTGATGTAAATGCAGACATTTTTGCTCATCTTATGCTAAGTTTGACTTCAAATTTTGCTTTTGCCTGCATAGCCTTTTATCCACTCCTCTCTCTCCTCCCTGTCTTTGAAGGTTGCCTGCCCTTGGGAGTCTCTTCCTCCTTTCTCTATCCAAAACATTTGCATTCTTCCTCAAGATGTTGCTGATACAGTCTCCTATCCCATCATCCCCAGCCACTGCATGCTTTTTGAGAAATAAAAATGAAGCGCATTCAAGATGTTAATAAAACTTATGATCCAGAGACAATATTTGCTTTGGATATTGTACAGAGAATTTAAGAAGCTGGGATCTTACAGTTTCAGGAACTAAAGAGCTGTTTTACACAGTACACTGCCTTTTTTGTAGAACTGATCAGGGAATGCTGGTCTGAAATCTGGAGTATTTATTCCAGGACTAGTGAGTACTGGCAGCTGCGCATGAGGTTTTGAAAAGGACAGAGGATGTTTGTAATTTCTGTCCAGTTTATTTTGTAAAGCAGCTTCAGGTTTGGGAATGAGTCCAGGTCAGTTTGTGCACTATGGGATTTTACTGGACAGCAAAGCCAGTGGCTGACTGACACCTCTGGGGGCCAGAGCATTGACTCCTGTGCTGGACAGCAGTGATGCTGGTGGAGGTGAGAACAGCCAGGCTTCCAGGGCTTCCCACTGCCAGCCACTGGAGGCCTGGCCACCTCTCATGGAGAGCAAAGGCGAATATCCAACACCGGTTTAATATCAATTATCAAAACTCCTCTGTCCTCTGAAAATCGACTCGATTTTCAGGACAATTTAACTATTTATGCCTGCATCTGGTCTGTTTGATGCTGTTAAACTCCAGCTCAAAATGAGTCTGTTTTGGAGCAGCAGCACTGGTAATAGACACTCAGACCCTGTAATGAGATCACCACAGTCAGCAGTGCAGATGAAGTCCAGCTCTTGAGCCAGCAGGAGGGTTGCACATCAGAGCTGGACTTCCAGGCTCTCTCAGACCTGAGCTCTTTCTTGCACAAGGAACAGCAGTCCCAGAACAGCATCGTGTTTGCCACCCCTCAGCCAGAAAAATCGCACTATGGACAACCTGGGAATAAGTGTGAATCCAAGCCCAAAGCTCTGACACTGCAGTTTCCAGGAGTGACTCTTGTGCTCGTCCCCTGCTGTGGCCAGGGGTGCTCCTGTGTTCCAAGGGACAGTCCCGGACTCGAGGCTGGAATCCAGCCAGCTGCCACTCCACTCTTCCTGTGACCTAGCAATGAGCACACCTGCCCTTTGCTCTCAGGAAAGTCCAGCTCTGCTTCTCTCCCACACCAAAAAAATCCCAGTATGATCAGCAATTCCCCCAGCTTAGTCTGAGGAAGGTGAGCACGGCCCACCCACACCTCACAAATGTTTCTGCCTGCCACTCTAAGAGCTCTGTGCTTTTCTTCCACCTGGCCTTTCCTCATTGCAATTCAGGAGAATGCATTTTGCTTAAAAACCTCAAACCAGTCTCATACAGAGAAACCTGACCAAAATTGGCCATGCCACTGCACTTTTCCCCAGAGGGGAGGATGCAAAAGCAAACAGAATGTGGCAGATGTTTGTCACGGTGTTGAATGTGCTGCTGGAAGAGGTTCAGATCCTGTTGTGGTGAGAGCCCAGAAAGCCACAGTGCAGAAGCCAAACACTCCAAGACGAGCTTTTTGTTTTGAAACACTTCCAGATGATGTGTCACAGAACTAACACAGGCAAGAATAGATTTCCCTAAGCAAGACAATGATAGAACATTGCACTTTGCAGAAATCGCACTACCTGAAAAGGCAATTCCTCACCTGAAACAGAGTATCACAATAATTTGATTTTTTTCATCAAAGTGCAGAAAAGATGAAGAACACTACAGAAAAATGCCTTCAGATGGAGATACAGGCTGTCCAGCATATTCCAGATGATCTTTGGAAGTTACAAGTGGTCTTCATCTTTTCCAACAATTTTGAGTTAATGCCTACTACCTACATCAGCTTGTTTCTAAATTGCAGTGACACACATGGTTCCATTCTCAGCTGTACTAAAACACCCTGAGTGAATGAAAAGGAAAAATATCCAGCTCACAGTTTGTACATGTTGCATTATATCATAATTTGACTTTAGGATGTTGGAATTTGTTTTATCAGAATTTGACACTATCTACTTGACTCAAACACACAGAAAATGTAATAAAACCACCAAAAATGTCATGCCTGTGAGCTTCAAAGCAGCACAAAGCTTGATTATTTTAACACCTTTTTTAATCTTAAAGGAACTGCTTACCTATTGATTCAGTCTGTTCACCCAGGATCATTCTGTCACTGTTGCTCAGAGTTTTAATGCATTTCTCTCTATGCAGTAAATTGAAAAAATAATAGATATAACACAAATTTTCATGGCCTCTGGTTAAGGTTTCAGAGCCTCCTTGTGCTCGTTGTAGTGCAGCTCATTAAAAATGCATCATGCTAATGAGAAAGCAGCAGCCTGCTGGCCAGAACAGGTCTGCAAAGGTGTGGGGCAGTTCAACGAGGGAAAAATTCTCTCCTGAGGAAAGCAGGGAGACAGAAACTGCTTCACACCTCTGGACTCAAGGTTTTGATTCGAGCACAGTGTCACAACCAATGTACATCCAGCTGCTCCTGCCAGCCAGGGCTGTTATGTCCCCAGGGGGGGAATTCTCACCCTGCCTGGTGCCCCTTGCACAGTGCCCCAGTAGAAAAGAACACACACAACAAACTCCCTGGCAAACACGGAGCCACATCCAACCTGGGACAGGAATATCCTGGAATGGTGCCTGGGACAGCAGGGGCATGGCCAGAGTGGGCACTCCTACAATTCCCTACAATAATGACATGGGCTGTGGGAAAACCTTCCCAGAGGAGAGGGCCTTCATCACCCTGAAATCCCATTCCTGTAGCAGCAGCATTCCCCAGAGCAAAGTGTAATTCCAGAACAAAAACCATGCTGTGCCAAAGCAACAAAACTCAACACCTTGTGAAACAAGTCACCAAAGCCCAGCATGTCACTTAGATACAACAAGATTTTTAAAAATTTGCTAATTACATACCCTCTCTTACTGATGATGCCTTTAGATCTTGAATATTCCAGCTTTTCTCTGGGAGCAGGGAGGCAGAGAAACTTGCCCTTTTTCCTTTTTCTTTCGTGGAAGCAAATGTACCTTCTCTCCAGGTCATATATTGCATAAGGTATTTTGGAAATTGTATAAGATGTTTTGGAAAGCAGCAGGCAGATCTACAGTAGCGTTCAGGTTCCTTCTTCATGTTGAATTTAGTATTACAGGGATCCAGGTATAATTTAATAAAAAAAAATTAAAGGGAATAAAGATAAGTGGTCAAAATTAGTATGCAAAGTAGAAGCTTTTTTTTTTCTGTGCAAATATTAATTTTACAGAAAGGAATTAGAAGCAGTATTCTTAATAAAACAGTTTTTCCTTTAAACCAAAGACTATTAAAACAAAAAGCTCTTTGAAAAAAATCCTAACCAAATATATCTGACAAAATATCCAAGTCTTTCTTCTTTCCTTGCTTCTCCCCCTTCTTTCACTCCGTTTTCTCCCCTTTAAGGGAATTGTTTTATTTTCTATTCTTTTGTTGTCACATCTGGGAGGCCATTTGTGTTGTTTCCTTCAATATATTTCAGGCAACCTGGCAGCAGATGTATTGCAAAGCAAATTAAGATCCAGGCAGGCAGCATGAACGGCTAAAACAAGTTACTGCAAATCCGATAAAATCTGGGACAGAAGCTGGAGTCAGAGCTGGTGCATGGGCGCAGCTCTGTGGGCGCAGGGTCAGGTTTTTGCTCGTCCCCCACCTTACCTGGGGGCAGGTTCATCACCCCCTGTGTCACCAGGGGCTCTGCCCACCCACCCTGTCACCCACTCAGGGCCTCTGGGCTCTGTTTGGAGCAAGAAGCAGCACAGAGCCCTAAGCCCACTCAGCAGGAGCAGGTCCTTCAAGTGAGAGTTGTTAAAATAAGCACTCGTGTATTTGTTCTCTCTTTTTGACTCCAAAAATAGTTCAGGAACATACATGGAGGACAGGATACCTGCAGGTGGGTGGAAGTGTGTGCATCAGCTTCTCGGTCAGCAATGCCCAAAGGTAGCTGACAGCCTGAGCTGCTCAGCAGGCTGGAGAGGATTAACACATCCTGCCAGGGCAAAATGTAGCAAAAAAAGCTTTTTTTTCCCCTCCTGTCCATGCTGCCTTCCTAAGTACCAGGAGAGTGGATGTTAAAGAGACTGTACTGTACCAAGTGTCACATGGCATCATTAAATTGCAGATGTGCCAGCAGATCATTTTGATAAACACCAAGAGGAACACAAGAGTTATCAGCCGTGACTCCAAGGATGAGTTGTTACCAAAATTTCCTAAGAGGCTGCATCCGTGCACTCCAAACACCTCTTTTATTTTTTGTCCTCCCACAACCTTCAACAACCGGAGTTTAATTCTCTTTTAAGTTGATGGCTACAAAGGAACCAAAAGAAAGCCTCAAGGGGAAGATACTGGCTTCAGCTATTTGATCCAGGTTTTTATGTTGCTATTCTATGCCCAATTCTGAGAAAAATAAATCCCTTTATCCTCCGATTCCCTACCAATCAACACTAGGCCATTTTACCCAAATGGCCAAGTCACACTGCTTAACACCCACACTGATTTCAGCCCCCTGGGAGTCAGATGTGAGAGATTTTCCTTTGAAGGACTAGGAGAAAGGAGAGTAGTTTGGCTGTTGCTGCTCTTGTGGAGCTCTGTCTTAGTCACAAAACGTTTCTCTTCCCATAAGGAAAACGAGTGGTGCAGCAGCGTGAGCCCAGACAAGCATCCAGGAGCCTTCAGGTCTGGAGCAGCCTCCCTTAAAGGAAAAATGGATCCACTCTCACCTTTGGTTATTTTTGGCAGTGTTAGCAATGTCTTTGTCAAACACTAAGGGCTAAAAATATCTTTCAGCACCTGCAACTGTATTCTATTTCTCAAGGGTTTTTTTTTCCCCTAAGTGCAGGCATAGATACAGGAAAGCAAAACCAACAGATAAAAAAAGAGAATTACTGAAGATGATTGCACAGGAATCTTGGTTAGTGAGCTTGTATCATACCTTACTTTCTTGGCTTAGCATCTTATCACCACATCAGATCCCTCTTGCTTTAAAACACCAATAATTTCCAAAATTCACGTGAACATCTCCTGTGCCCGAGCAGCAGAGTCACCACTGGGGTTGCTGTGGCAGACAAGCTGTTCTGTCAGCCAGGAAGGGAAAGTGCTGTATAAGCACCAAGTAATTCCTCAGAGGACTGACCACGCTAGAGCAAGGTGAAAACCTCAAGCAGCTTTACCCAGTGGAATGCAGCCAAACCCCCTTTCCACAGTTAATGGAGATCTGTGACTGCAGCTCATTTAGATTTATTACTTTTCCCAGGAGCTACTCTTTTAGGTTAAAATGCAAATTGTACATTTACTCACACTGGAGTCAAGAGAGGGGATTCTGTCCCTCTGCCCCACTCTGCTGTGACCCCACCTGCAGGGCTGTGTCCACATCTGGAGTCCCCAGCACAGGAAGGACATGGAGCTGTAGGAGTGAGGCCAGAGAAGGCCTCCAAGATGATCAGAGGGATGGAGCAGCTTTCCATGAGGAAAAACTGAGAGATTTGGGGTTGTTCAGCCTGGAGAAGGCTCAGGGGTCACCTAATTGTGACCTTTCAGTACCTGAAGAGAGCCCACGAGGAAGATGGAGAGGGACTGTTCACAAGAGGCTGGAGTAACAGGACAGGGAGGAATGGCTTCAAACTCACAGAAAGAAGGTTTAGATTAGATATTAGGAACGAGTTCTTCCCTGTTACAGTGGTGAGGCACTGGCACAGGTTGCCCAGAGAAGTTGGATACACCTGGAACCCTGGAAGTGCTCAAGGCAAGGTTGGATGGGGCTCTGAGCAACCTGGGATAGTGAAAGCTGTCCCTGCCCACCTCTGGGGGATTGGAACTGGATGATTTTGGAGGTCCCTGCCAACCCAGGCCATTCCATGATTCTGTGAAATATAAATGTTGCTATGGTTTTCGGACGGCACAGAAATAACAACATGACTCTCCATGATGGTAAAGATGAGAGCAAACTTTATTCTTCTACATTCTACTTTTATAGAGTAGTTCGGTACAAAGAACGTGATTGGTTATTCAGCGTCTACACCCTTTAGTAAACATTTCTTTCCAGTAAACACGTTGGAAAAACACCACCTGCGGATGGTTTCTCACTTCCCAAGGTTTGTTTGAATTCCTCCTTTAGATTTCTCAGGCTAACATGAGAAAGTTGCTCGCCTGCCTTTCACACAGACACTAGCAGAGCCTGAAGCCTAAATTCAGACCAATGTCAGGCCCACATCTCCCCCTTTTAGTTTTTGCTGAGGGCGGCGTCTGTGTCTGTGTCCTCTCCTGCAGGGCCCTTGCAAGAGAAAAAAACAAACATGACACCAGAAGTCCCTTTAGTAATCAACCAATCACTAAATAGAACTTTCATTGGGCACCAACTTAAATGGTCAGGGAAGTTCTGTGGCATTTGGTGTTGACCCTTCATAACCATGTCCATGCACCAGCGTCAAGCTTAGCTATTTACTAATTCTAATACAGAAAAAAACAAAACATCATTAGCCTGCTCAAAAATGGCAGTCTAATTTGTCAAGATCCATCACTCTAGGAATCATCCTTTCAGATAACAAGGGCTTTTTCTGCCTTTTAGCAAAGGACAGTGGTCCTTGCATTACCTGCAACCGCAAACTGATTTAATTTTCCAATTATTTGGACAACCTGAGTTGACCCTTTTTTTTTTTTTTTTTTTTTTTTTTTTTTTTTTTTTTTTTAAATGCAAAAATGCATGTGATGTTTGAAAGGGCAAAGACCCATTGCAGGATGTGCAGGACTGGACCACTGGTCACTCAATTGGCCCATGATACCTGTAGGATGTCACCTAGAAAGAAAGAATAAGAATAATAAAATTAATAAAAATATCAATAAAAAGATATCTGACTCCAAAAAAAATCTACATGATCCCAAAGACCAGAAAGGCAAAAACCACAAAGTGAAATAACAGCCCTTAATAACTACAAAACATACACCGAAGGCACGTGAAATATTACCTAAAATACAACTACATCTATGTAGGAAACTTAAATGAAACAACATCTACTATAAAATTAAAACACATGAAAAGAAAATGTCCATTGAGACAAGATGTTGATCCTTAGCATCACTGGATGTCTTCTTGAAGTCTGAAGCAGGGAGTGACTCGAGGATGATCGATGAAAACAGGACCATGCTGCTGACACAGGACTTCTGTTGTCTCCATAACTTCCAACCACATGGTCATCTTTGCAGTCTATATGACAGCCACTAAGGCTATGCAATGTCCCTTTTCACTCCTCAAAGGTGATGGGTAACACGACTGCTGAACCTGCTAATGATAAAACACAGGCACATCTTCCCCTTAAATTAACAAACTTGTCAGGCTCCACTGCCCTAAACTGGTAACTTGTCAGACTCCATTGTCTAAATTCAACATCCAGGTTTCAGAATTACTTTTTCTTCAGGTTCATAACATAAATGTTACATTGTTACTTGTTATCTTTTTGATAATAATTTTGATCAGCCCAGGAACTGCAAAAGCTGAAGTGCTTCTTTTCCAGTGACAACCTGTTCATCCTTCCCGGGCAGGAATTCCAGGTTCACCTCAAAGATCAATTCAGCTATTATATTTAAAGGTCAAATTGTTGAGTCAAATAACTCATATGTAATTTTTACTAAAACATCTGGGCAAATAGGCAATTCCCATCCAGAGAGAGCCAAGGCATGGCCAGTGCCCAGCTCTAACTGCAGAGGAATCCCTTACACCAATTTTAAAAACAAACTTCTTAAAAATCTTATAATAAGAAACTAATATGGTAATTGACACCTCCTAAATTTGTCAGGGTAGAGATGCTCTGAGCTCAGCAGGCTCTTGAGATGGTCTGTGACCAGGATTGGAACTGCCTCCCAAACCGTCAGGACAGAGGAGGCATTCTTACAAACTCAGATAACCTTGTCTGGAAATCTGAAAATATTTAGAAAATCATGAATGCAAAACTAGCATAGACAGCTAGGAAACAAGGAAAAATTCTTGGGTGACACGTGTCTTACAGGCAATTATAGACAAATAGCAAAGTACATGAGAAGAAGAAGCAGAAGCAGCAGCAGTAGCAGCAGCCGGCTGTAGAACTGTAATAACTTTATCATATCAGTGAATTCACATCAAATATCTTAAAAACTGAGATAACACTTAAAACTCATAACTGATGGTTATACTGTAGAATTATTAATAATACTTGTGTTATCTGTGAAACGTAACAAAGGTTGCTTATTTGTTTTTTGTATTTCTTGTCATTTTTCTTGTATTATGAACAGGCATTTAAGGCTCCAATTCTGTTCACAGAGACGCCTTGAGAAGAAATGTTTTGAGGGAGGGGGGGAGGGAAAAACCCAAACAAAATTCAACTGTCCCTCTAAAGGGAAAAGCTTCTGCTCACCTCAAAGGCGACGAAGCTATTTGGCCCTCCCTCAGTGGGGCTTTGGGGGCTCAAGGGCCCCAGGGCCGCTCCGCGGAGCTGGGGGAAATCCAAACAAACGTGGCCCCCATTTTTCTGTAAAGGAAAAAGCTTCTGCTCACCTCAAAGGCGACGAAGCTATTTGGCCCTCCCTCAGTGGGGCTTTGGGGGCTCAAGGGCCCCAGGGCCGCCCCGCGGAGCTGGGGGAAATCCAAACAAACGTGGCCCCCATTTCTATGTAAAAAAAAAAATTCAAGCGAAGCAACTCCCACAGCATTATCCGCTGTCTAGAGGAACGGCAAGTTCCTCGTGCCCTATTCGCAGTCAGCCGCTTGGCCCGCAGGGAAGGAGTGGGGGAGTGAACCCCGCCGCTCATGGCGGGGGGAAGGGGGAAAAGGAGCGAGGAGACCGCTCCTCCGTTCCTATGACGACTTGCTGTGCAAATTCACGCGGGAAGGAAATGGAGGGGAAACGGAGAGGGGACAACGGAGCGGTGCTCGGCGGGGCTCAGCCCGCCGCCGCCCTGCCGCCGCCTGTCTCAAGCGGAGAGCCGGTGGCCCCCCTCACCGCCCTGGGGGGAAGGGGGGGGGGGGAACCGAGTACGGAAAAACGAGAGAGAGAGAGATTTTGCAGCCGCTGCAGCGCCCTGGAGCAGGGCGGGAAAAAACCCAAGCGAGAGAGAGAGAAGGCAGGGAGATCGCATCCGTGCTGCCATGCCTGTCTCACCGCACCCCCCCACCCCCGCACAAGGGAAAGAACAAAGTTAAAACACAGAGACACAAAGAAAGACAAGCCCTAAACTCACACAGGCAATCATAAAAACAAGCACAGGTAACGTTACAAGCATAAAACACTCATAAAGTGAACTTTTCGCCCTGAACACACAGAAGGATACAGAGGGATCAAAGGTTTTCGATCCCGGTCCCGTCCGCAGGCCAGATGTTGGGCCACGCCGACGAGGAAAGGATCGTTGTGTCACACTCTGGGTCGGAATCTGACCAGCTGTATCTTGGACGGGCTAGCATCTTTTAAAGTCACGGTACAGACTAGTCGCAGTGGATGATAGCGCAGGAACCACTGCCAGCCATCCGTGGTATGAAGAAAGGAGAAGGAAAAGCCAAGGAAGCGCCGTCTCTGCCGGCCGGGAGAGGCTTACAGACGCTCGCTTTGATCTCGGCCAGACAGAACCGAAAGAGGTCGGGGGAGTGCTGGGCAAGCTGTCGGCAGCGAAGAATTCCAGCAGCTCTTGTCAGGAAAGGCACAAGCTGTCCTTTCTCAGGCTGGTTCCCCAGGTTTTTCTGGAACCTTTGCCCAGCTGTCTGTTCTAGAAATTAAAGTCCAGCTGTGCTGGGTGCCGTCCGACCTGCTGTTTTTTGGCAGGAGTGATCTTTTTCCATGGTCAGCAGGACCAGCATTCTTTAGAAAAACGTGGAGATATTTTGCTTACCTCTCTAAGGAGGCAGGTAGAATTTTCAAGCTTTGCTGCATGAATCAGTCCCGGCTGCGCTGAACTTCTTCGAAACGTCAGGTCACCAGATGTTGCTATGGTTTTCGGACGGCACAGAAATAACAACATGACTCTCCATGATGGTAAAGATGAGAGCAAACTTTATTCTTCTAAATTCTACTTTTATAGAGTAGTTCGGTACAAAGAACGTGATTGGTTATTCAGCGTCTACACCCTTTAGTAAACATTTCTTTCCAGTAAACACGTTGGAAAAACACCACCTGCGGATGGTTTCTCACTTCCCAAGGTTTGTTTGAATTCCTCCTTTAGATTTCTCAGGCTAACATGAGAAAGTTGCTCGCCTGCCTTTCACACAGACACTAGCAGAGCCTGAAGCCTAAATTCAGACCAATGTCAGGCCCACATCTAAACCCACTGGAGTGACTTCAGTGACATTACCCTGACTGCCTTAACCTGGGCTGTAGTCATTCTTTTCACTTCACACCACCACAGTGCATCTCACACGGCCTGGAACTTTCCACAGCCACACACGTACGAGAACATTGGGCAGAATCAGTCTTCTGCTCATTATCTGGGAGGGTTTTTCTTCATCACACCTCTTCTCACCTGAATAACTGCACATCATGCAAATGCTCTGCCTGGGTGCTCACAGGGCAGAATAAAGTCGGTGTGCTACATTTCACAGCCAAAATAACTAAATAGTGACAGGTGAAATCCTCATCTAAGAGACTATTTCTGACAGGTCCCCAAGAGCTGCATACTGGGCTGCTCAGTACCTCTGCCCATGATTAAGGGAGGAGAAAGATCCAAGTGAAGTGTCACACATGATCTGTGACACACATACATGCAGTGACACAGCAATTAGTAGGAAGGTAAATAACAACAATGCTCAGCCAAGTGAAAATAGAGCAAGGCAGCTGCTAGTGGAGACGCCTGTTAAGTTGCTCTATTGAATTAATGGTTAAAGGGAGCTACCAAGGATTTCCAGCCAGGTGGCAGAGAAGAGACCCTGCTGCTCCTCCTTGTCAAAGAGGGGCTCAGCTGTCCACTGCTGTGCTGTGCTTAACTCCTACCCCACCTGGAGGCACCAAAACCAAGGGAGAACTTCAGAGCAGTCAGCCAGGCAAAGGAGATCAAGTGAGGAGACTGGTGGGTGGTAGACAAAAGAGGAGAAATCCCAGGAAGGGAGGAGAGACTTTTCACAGCTCCATCAGAAGGTCAGAGGGGTGTCTAAGGACACTGAAACAAATGGTGTTACCAGATTAAGGTTTTTTAAAATTAGTATTCATAAACAAAACAAAACAGGGTTTTTTCTCTCCATCATTAAATTAGAAGTACGATTGCTTTAAAATTTTTGTATTGCTGAGAAAATGTTTGCAATTAATTTCATTAGCCCATTCCTGGCTGTCAGAAGTTCCTTCTGATGGCTGTGCCTGTTTAAAGGCTGGTTCCAACCATTACAATATATAGTTTATTCCATGAAATCTTCCATATAAACCTCCCAGTCTGCTATGGACTATCAAACTGTTGTTTGCTAAAACCATCTCTCGACCTTCATTAACTGACAGGCTCATCCTCACTACAGTTACACAAAAAGTTAGTATTTGTCTTCCTAGTGGCTGTCATTTCTCACTGCAGAACAAATGACGCCTCAGCTTCTTAAGAACCCAGATGTGTTTCTGATACTGTTCCTATAAACTTCAACCATTAACATTGGAAAGAATTTAATAAACCAAAGTCTCACAGTCTTGTTACCTCATTACAGTTGCTCCTCAGCACCACAGAGCTTCTAAGGCATTTCTCATCACTACATAATTTTCAGGCCACTTCTCCCAATTTCATAGATGACAAAGCAGAAAGCTGCATAGCTCATGTAAATCACTGCACACCTAACGTCCCACCAAAAGTCTGCTGCTGAATCACAAATCAAACATCAGCCCTGCCAAGCCTTACCCTCTCCCATCCTAATGGTTAATGGAAAAACATGGAATCACAGTCATTAGGTTTGGGAGGGACCTCTGGAGATCATCCAGTCCAACCTCCTGCCAAGTCAGGATCACCTGGAGCAGGTGACACAAGAACACATCCGGGTGGGTTTGGGATGTCTCCAGTCAGGAGGATCCCATGACCTTCCTGGGCAGCTGTTCCAGGGCTCTGCCACCCTCGAGATAAAGAAGTTCTCCCTCATGTTGAGTGAAACTTACTGTGGCTTAGTTTACGGCCATAAACTAATCATAACATGAAGGTATGTCCATCTCTCTGATGACAGACATTTATCCTCTTTCCCCTTTCTGAACACAACAAACAGCCACAAATCAAACGTCCTTTTATGAGCCAATTCTGGGGTCAGAAATGCAAAATTCAGACCTTTCAAAATTCAGAGAGAAAGAGCACACACATGTACAGGCTGGCACGTACACATGTACAGAGAGGGTTTGCAATAATGCACAGACTCCCAGAACCAGACTGAAACCTCAGTATATGCTAGATACAACTTCCAATTGTGTTCATCCTACTGCTTCCAGCTTCCAGTTCTGTTCATCCTACTCCTCCTGATGTTTTTTCAGGGAAACAGAAGCTGTGTGGAAGACAGGACACAGCTGAAAACCTCCAGGATGCCCTGAATGCTCTTTCCACAGCTGGCAAGAGGTAGGCAGAGCATCAGAGTTGTGGGAACTAGTATGGCATGGGCAGACCATCAGAGAGAGCTGGGGCAATTTTTACGATGTGGCTTAGAGATGCCACTTGTGGGGCACAAGGGGCTGAGCCTGCAGCCCCAAAGTGACCTTGGGTTCACCTCCTTGCCTCAGCTATTCCAGGGAGCACCATTCCCTGGAGTCCTCTGCCCTGCACAGCCCAAGGCCCTTTCTGGCCTTACCAAAGGCCAATACCAAGCAAATTCAGCCAGGTCAAATTAAAATTTCTTTATTTTCTCATTGTCCAAGCACACTTTGAGCTTTACACCCCATTTTCCATGTACACTCCAGCTCTTTAAACTTTGCAGCTACAAGAACAAAACTTGCCAAACACTTTCCTGCATGTCTTCTCCACTGGTCTTAAATACTAATGCATTGTATAACTCTGCCGTGTGCCCAGGGACCCTTTACATTATTTAAAGGCTGTCAGTCAGGTGTGAACCTTTCCATTGATTTACCATTCACTTCTCATCCTCTCCTGGATGCATTAGGCAGCTGCGGCCCACTACTGGTGTTGAAGAATAACAATTCCATTTGTTTGAACCTGACTCAGAGCCGCTCGCTTTTCCAGCCTATATAATTCTCCTTACCGTGGTTTCTGTGACATTAATGACAAAATAAATAATTCAGCATGGTTTTCACCCAAATGTAGCCCTGTCAGAGACTAATATACAATCTTTGCTAGCTTATTTAACAAAACAAGCCCCTGAATGATGCTTTTAAAGGCTGAAGCTCTCATTTTAATGGAATTTGGTGGCAAAACTCCCCCGAGACCCAGTGGTAACTAACAGGCACAATCTTCCCACTCTTGTTCCTGCCAACCCACCTTCTCACTTAGCCCTGGTATTTATGCTCTGCACCCACCCAGCAGGTCTGTGCCTTCTCACCCTGCACATCTTGAGCTGGCTTTTTATGGAGCTGCACTTTACTTGAAGGGGCCATAAACTGAAGCTGAACAGCACCAGGGGTGTCTGCAAGGGTAATTAGGAGAAACGAGAACACTTAGCTCCCTAATGAGACCTGACAGTGAGGCTTCAGGAATGAGAGCACTCCTGTTCTTGCTCTCAGGGTGGTGGGTTTAGTGACACAACAAGCCCCTCCAAGCATTTCAGGAGGGCTGCTTGGCTACAGGAGCTCTATAACAGGACAACCATAAAAAAAAATAAAAAATCACTAATATTTTGGACATTGATAGCAAAGTTTCCAGTACCTCCACTGAGGCCAGGATATGCTTCTCAATACCTACTCCCTCAGTCCCTCTACAGCATGCTTTTTCTCCATTTTTCATACACTCATTCCTACCTGTCCTGTGTTCATGAATGCTGTCCCTGAGCTGCTGTGCTAAAACTGGCTTCAATAGCTGTAGAATTTATGCATAAAGGAACATTTCTACCAAGAAAAATCTTGCATCTTTTCCCTTAAAGCTGTTCTGCTTCCCCTTAGAAGTGTATTGGCTCCAAAATGATCTCAGGGTTGACTTGGGAGTAAGACCCTTATTTCCTCATGACTTTATGTTCACCTCCTTTTCTTCTTTTTCCAGGAAAACCACTTAGTCTGTCTGTAAGCAACACATTCAGAGACAGCACATACATCATGCCAAATTATTCTCCCCTGGAGCAAGGTCAATTTGATATTCAGATTGGCTTTTCATTCATCCTGGGGCTGCAAAGTGATTTGGTTTTCTTTCAGCTTCAATTTACCTAAACTATGAGTATCTGATTTTTGATTTTGCAGACTAGACTGCTATCCAGGGTGTTTTTTTCCTCATGTCCATGGAGTCTGTTTTTCCTGTTATGCAACTGCAGCTGCTGTTTGCAAAGACCACAGTGTCCACCAGGTAGTTGATGAAATAAAGCCTAATGAATTCTCATGGAGAGAGGAATCGTTAAAGTTTGTGATTTCAAAATAATGAAATGCCAATTTCCTTCAGAATAGGATAGTAATGAATAGATGATACATTTCAAAGTCTGTTGTAAGGAAAATGGCTAATGGTTATTTTGGAGCTGGAAATTATGCTCCAGGAAAGGGATGCATCTGGCCCCAAAAGCAACTGTGACTGTGAAGGAGTGAGAGACAAGCAATGCATCCTTTGGGGTTTTCTTCCCCAGCTATTACACACTGAACCACAAAGTTTCTGCCAACACAGGTCCCTTGGTACCCCACACCTCCTTGGGAATCCCTTCACAGCCCCACTCCACCATGCTTCAGCCCCTTCCTTGCTCTCCCTGCATGAATCCTGACCCCAAAAATAACCATAACTCAGCCATGACCATAAAGTAACTCCTGTGTCGTCTTGCAAAGAGGCATGTCCAAAAACCACTGGCTCCCTAACAGAAACAGCCTGGTTTAAAGTCCTGATTGGCTAAAGAGTGCTGTTAGTTCAGAGGCTATTGAGTTATTAAGCCAAAAACTAGAGTTTAACATGAAGAGTCTGAGTTCTGAATGACATTAAGGTTACATGCTCAACAGTGATTTTATTCACATCAGCACAACCAGGAATGAGCAGACAGAGGGGCTCAGAAAATTTCTTTAAAACCAAGGAAGCTGACATAGTCAGGATATCAGCACTGGTCTCATAATGGATCTGATACAGAAACAAAAATCAAAGTGACCTTTCTGTATGAATGATCCAAGAAAAACACTGCACCCAGCAGAGAACACCTGATGGCACAGTGGAGCTCCTGCAAAGGGTTCTATTCCTGCCTGTACACACAGTTTGCAGCTTGATTTGCTCAGTAACAGCTTCAGTTTAGCTGTTCATTTAGTCTGAACTGCACGCAATACTTACAGAAGCATACGTGGGATTGACACAAATACACACGAATTACTGAGATCTGGAGTTATGACAATGACACCAGGAAATGAACTCTCAGGAGCTTTAAAAAAAGAGAAAGAGAAATCTAAAAAAAAAACCCAAAAAACAAAACAAAAAAACCCCAAAAAAACCAAAAAAACAAAAACAAAAAAACCCCACCCCACCCCAAACCAAAAAAGAAGAAATCACTGTTGCCTTTTATTTGATTTCCTGATATTTTCAGCTTCTAAAAACATTACCTCAGTTGACTCTCTGCACTAAACTTTTTTGTAGTAGGAATAAGGTTCTTTTTTTTTTTTACAAATTAAAAAAGCATTCATCCTGACATAGCAGCCCTACTGTCATATTAAAGGCACCTCCCAGGGCAGAGCTATTCCAGATTAGAGAGAATTTTCTTTGGAACCAGAGGCTGGGATCCTTCAGGAGCAGTGTTGTGCTGGTAAGTGGATTGACTGCACTCAGCAATGCAGCAATTCCCAGTGATCCCATCCATTGCAGCTCAGCAAACACTGACCAGTGCCTGAGCTCGTCCAGCACACACTGCTGACCCCCCCTCACACCTTGGTGTCCCCAGGACAGGGCCACCACAAAGGGAGGGAGAGGTGGAGCTCACTGCAGGCACCTGCTCCTCACAGCAATGACTATTTTAGTCCTGTAAATCACTGGGGGGGTTTTGAAGGCTGAAATCTGCTGTGACTTAAGCCTGACAATGACAAGCATTTTGCTGCTTTGCTCCCACCCAGCTGGGCCATCAGCACCCCGCATTTTCCTCCCTGTGCCTCACTTTCCCTTGCCCGTCAGCTTTGGGGCTGGAGAGGAGGGTGATGACGCCTTTCAAGCCCTCGTGCCAGCTTGCTCACAAAGATCAGGGCGACTCAGTGACAGCAAGGAAAGGTTTGGCTCCTCTGAGAAGATGCTCTTTAAACCCAGCACCCCTGGCTCCAGCTGAGCGATGGAATGCTCACCATGGAATGCTCACCACGGAATGCTCGTGTCCCACAGCACAGGCGTGGCAGAGCCAGGGGTCAGTCCCTGCTGCCAAACCCACACTCAGCCACACCTCAGACACTCGGGGTGGCTCTGTCAGCACAGCACAGCAGCAGCATGAATACACACAGATAGCAAAAAACAACCAGCACAGCCAGCCCTGCTCTAAATGCTGCCAGAATATTTATAACCTGAGTGTTCTGCCCAGGGAGGTGCAGCCTAATTTAGGCTCCTTTTTCCTGCTTGCTTTCCTCTCCTCAGACACATGATAGTTTTCTATCATTAATCTTCACACTCTCATACTTCCAGTGTCCTGAACTTGTATTTCTCCTTAGAGGCACAAGCTGTCCTCCTAGTGCATGGAGCAGCTGACCTGGACAACACTCACAGCTCCACAGGATCAGGTCCATGACAAGGAATAAAGCATTCCCAGGTGTGTGCACACACTTGGACAAGGTTCATGGAAGTGGTTTCACACAAGAGGCTGCCCAGCCCCAGCTGCTTCCTCCCATCTTGATTTCAGAGTGATTTCCAGAATTATTCCTACTCCTTCAGTCATTTTCTCCAGACCAGAAGTCGGCCCTGCTCTGCAGAAGTGATTGTGCTGCTCTTTTCATCCTCCCCAAGCCCAGCTAGTGCAGTTTTGTGCCCTAGCACAGATACTAAACCCAAGGGGATTTTAGGAAATTAACTGGCAGCCATGAGGGCTATGGGAAAGGACTTTTCAGCAAAATCAGCACCAGATCTGAAGCAACATGAAAATCCTGATAGAAGCAGGCACACTAAACAGAGGTAAATGGAATGCTCCAGGATGGCATTTTGTTAATAATAATAATAAAAAAGGCAGAGTTTACTGACCCTCGCTGGCACTGGAATGGAAAAAAATTATCAAAATGTTTTCACTTTGTATTTCAAATTAAAACTCAAGCCTAAATAAAGGTATTTAAAAAAACAGGTGTTGAAAAGCCCTCAGCCCTACCAACAAAAATCAAAGGCTTTTAGTTTTGCCAGCTAACAAATAATTCAATTACTCACCCAGCACTAACGTGAGGGCAAAGAACCGGAGCGTTCCCTGCCATCGGCGCGGGGGAGATTTAGGTGGGTAATTCCATTAGCACTCTGGAAGTCCCTTGACATAAATCTTTGTGGCATTAATGAGGAAATGAGGCATCAATCATAAAAGAAATTTGGTTCCTTAGCTCCACTTGGGGATCTCAAGCAAGGACGTCTCAGGCTGCCCACCTCTGCCAGGCACAGCTTGTGCATCCCTCAATCTTCTCACAGGCTCAGGGCCTGGGCTGCCCTGCGGTGGTTTACAGGTCTCACAGTGGCCCTGGAAGAAAGGAAATGCAAACCCTTGCAAGTAACAAGAAACACAAGTGCCATTTCCTCAGCATTTACAAATTTGGACGCTCTTAAAAATCACACAGCAAAAAGGAAGAGAAGGAGTTAAGCATTCAGGAGTGAGCAGACCTGCTCCGTGCAGGGAAGGCACAAAGCTCTCTTGACTCTGCAACATCCTCACAACTAATTGTGTGAAGGCTCTCGGTGTCGCAGGCATTGTTTCGCTCCTTATCGGCAGCACGCAGCGGCTCTGCGGCGCTTCCCAGAGAGGGCTCCCCCCGGGATGCTCGGGATGCTCGCACACGCACAGCCCCAGCAGCATGAAAGTGCTCCCAGCCTCTGCCCGTCTTCCTGCAGACTTGCACAAAGAGGAGAAAGGGAACAGGTTTTGCTTTTAAGTTGGAAAAGTAGCATGGCTGCTGGGGGAAAAAAAAAAAAAAAAAAAAAAAAAAAGAAAGAAAAAGAAAAGAAAAGAAAAAGGAAAAAAGCTGGATGCTGTTCCTGTGGTGGGTCTTCCCAGGAAAGCTCGGTCTCTTGGCCTGCTAAACCCAGACAGAGATAGGACCTGCCACATAAAATACTTCATGTTTCCCAGCATCTGCTGCTACATAATAATCACACAGAGCTTGTTTACAATTGAAATCACAAATGATTCCAAATATTAGTCTTATTTAAAAAAGATGCCCTCTCTCCAGTGCCTCAAAGGGTGAATAAAATAGCAACTACCTGAATGACATACACCTACTTTCCTGAAATTTGTGTGCAAGGCCACAAGGTCCAGGTCCCATGGGAAGACAGGAGCTCAGCAGACTGCAGCTGAAGGAAAGGACAGCAGACAGCCAGGGCTAAAGGGAGGGGACCACAGAACCCTGCTCATACTCTCTTCTTCAATACCTGGAAGGATTTTTTTTTTCTTCCTAATTGTGAAAGGAAAGGAATGTTCTGGTGACTAGATGAGTTCTTGGTTGCAACAATGCACTTCCCCCCCCCCCCCTCAAAGTACTGGGGGAAAAGCAGACCAAAATAGCAAGTTTAGTTCTTGATGTCTCTTCCTTCTGACCTACCAATGCTCCTCACTTATGACTTTCACAATTTCAAAGGACCTTCTGATTGTGCATCAAGCCTTCCGGAGCACATTAAGGGAAGATACACCTGGACACGTGGAGCACAGATCCAGCACTGTTCTGCTGGGAAGCTCATTTTAAACTCTGATCCTCTTCTCAGTGCGAGATGCAAAAACAGTTAACAAAGAGAAAACTCTCTCCCCTCCCAACCAAACCCTCAGCTCTTTCCTGCTGGTTGTTATGAGTCCACATCTCAGCCTGGCAGGCACTACTTCCCCCTTGCTGTGCTCCCATCACTGCACTAAGCCAAACAACTGGAAGAAAAGTTGGCACAATGCACTCCTTGTCCCCTCAGTTGAGTTTGGAGGGTGGAAACATATCGTGAGTGTTTATTTTTGCCTTCCCAATGCTACTGCTGCTTGGGAAGAAAAGCTTTGCAAGAGGCCCAGAAGATGCAACTGAAGCTTTTTTGGACCATCCTTCCATCTCCTAGCCAGGCCTTTACAGACATGGATTAACACAGGTCCAGCAGCAATTACAGGGCCTTGCCTTCACACAGGAGATGTGCAAGTGCTGTCCTGGCCCCAGCTTGGCTAGATCTGGTTTGAGCAGTGCTGTGCTTTTCACCAAACATCCAAACCTCTGCTAGAGCAGCTCAGGCCTCTCCCAGAGCCTCCTCTCTCACCTGTTTATCCCTTGAGGCTCTATAAACCATTTTTGCAACTATGTTGGCAGCTGGAGAATTTAATTGCATGTCTCATGATATTGGGTGGTGGTTTTAATGAAACCAGCAGCTCCTGGGGAATGAAGGAATCCCAGGGTTCATAGAAAACCAATTAAGTCTTCTAATTGCAGCAGCAACCTGAGAACACCCAGCAAGAAAATCCTCAAGGATGGAAATGTGAAGGTAAATAAAAAGACCCTCTTCCTTCCCTGTGCAATTTTTTTGTGTAAGAAAATGCTCTCAGGGTTTTCAAACTAATGACATGGGAGGCCTGAGTCACACGTACAGAGCTTTGGTTTAGAAATACTAATATTAATATAGAACAGGCTGGCAGGGAGAAAAGATAACAATGGCTTTAAGCATTAATAATGGCTTGTTTTTCTACTAATAATAAGATTAAAGCACTTGGAAGCAGGTAAAACACATACCTTGACAGCAGCCATTGGAAATAGGGTGACACACAAGGCAGTTTAATAGCCAGGCAGAATTACCAGTTGCATCCCTTTGACATTGATATATCACCAGGGTGTGAATTCAGTAGGATTCAGGGATTACAGGGCAGCTCTGGAGTATCTGAAATAGAAGAAAAACACACCTGAAGTTTAAATGACAACTAGAGCACCGTGACTTATGCCAAGTTTAGTTCTGGAAATTAATATCCTACCCTTTCCTAAATCTTGGAGCCTAGGAGTCAGTAAGGAATAAAACCTGCAGTATTTACGATTTAATGGGAAAGGGTTTGTCTGTTCTCACAAATCCAGCTGGCTTGCAGAGGAAGGCAATAAGGATGGCCAGAGTCTCATATTCTAACTGTAAATGATGATTTCTTCCCGCCATTGTTTTCTGGTTATTAAATTCAAGTTGAAAAGGCAGTTTTCCTTATGTTTATACACCCACACAGTTAATTGGAAGTAAAAAGATGTCTGTTTATGGCCAGGAGTGCTACCCATGTTTGGGAGGAACAGGTTATTGTGCAAAATTCATGTAATTGGTTTCCATAGCCCAAAGCATATCAGGAATAATTTCTTACAGCAGAGGAGCAGATTTATGCTGAAGGGTCCCTTGAAATTTCTCATTCAAAGGCTGATGGCTCTAATGACTGCCTTCAAATTGCTATCAGTAAAAGTCTACGCAGAAGTGGAATTCAGAGTGCAATTTGGCAAACAGCTGTACGCTCCCAGCCTTCAGCCCCTAATCTAATCTGGGCTTTAATTTCTCTTTGTGTAGATTTGCAGTGTACACAGGCTTGATCTTAATGAGGCCATTAGCACAAGGAGATCTGCTCAGGCCCACAAACGCGTGCGGGAGGAGATCCTGGGTGCAGACAGCTGGCACTGGGCCAGCCCCATCCCTCACCAGTGCCATTCAGGCATTAAGGTGATGCCTTAAGTTTTAGCTTTCATGTTTTTCCGGACACTGTGCTGCCTGGGGGTGCAGTGCTGAGCCTCATATTAAGTGTTGTAAGCTCTCTTCACAGAGTAGGGAGACAATACAAATCCTTTTCCTTCTGGACACCAAGGACAGCGGTTGCAAGTTTTCAGTCCCAAAAGCACAAACAAGGGTGGGCTGAAGAGAGAAAACAAGAAGGATGGGACTTCATAATCTGCAGCTGTATATTGGACAATTAACCCCAATATGCAAATGGACCAAAACTTATAAAAGTGTGATGTCTTGTGACCAGTCATCCATTTTGTGACCATTTTGAGTCCACCTTGGGTGTAGCCCTGGCCAGGCTCTTGTACTGCCCAAGGGGTATTTTTAAAGGCCTTTTAATATATATCTACTTTATTCTCTTAGCTGTCTAGTCTCTGTTCCAGGTCAGCCTTCCCTAGGCCTCAGAGGGATATCTGGCTTTTCCCTCTTCCCGGCAGGTCTCCGGTGACCCCGGCACACAAACCTCGGTCCGGCTCAGCCCTGTGCCTGGATGGGTGCACTGAGCCAGAATGGGAAGCTGCTCCCGAGGCCTGGGAGAGCCTCCCTCTTCCCAGGCAGTCAGCTTTCCTTCTGATGCATTCCCTGCTGACCCAGAGCAGCCAGGATGGTGGTGCAGGAATCAGTGAATTCCCTGCTCTTCCATCCCCCTTTCCCTCGGGGACGAGCCGCCCGCATTCCGCGCGAGGAGCCGCCTCTGATTAAATTGAGCCAAATGTCTGTGTTTACGAGACGTTTTGACCGACAAATCATTTTCCCTGTCAGACTGAGATAACGACAATGACGATAACTCAAATTTCTCCAGTCAAATGGCTTCAGAAAGCTTTCCTGCCATTACAGTCCGTGAATGTCAACGGGTTTAGCTAAGTGCAGGCAAAGACTGATGGCAGCACTTTCTGCATCTCCTTTTCCCACCAGAGAGCTCTCTGTAATGCTGCCTGGCAGGTCTGCCACAAGAAAGGAGGAGGAAAGACACTGGACATTATTCTTATGATTTGCACTGTACTGAATTTATCTTTGCTTTGCCCATTACAAACAGGTTGCAGAAGATACCCCTATGAGTTAAACACTGAATTAATTTCCTTCTGAAAAGAGAGATCTCCCTGGAATACTGAGGTGTCTAAACAACTGAAATACACTTCCAGAGTAAGTAATGACACTACTATTAAAAGAAAATTCAAAACAACATTGTTAGAAAACATAAAACCTTGTAACAGAATTACACTCATTGAAGTAAATGAGTGAATGCAAATCCTGACTTTGAGTCTTGTTCACCTGCCAGCTGTTTCTGGGACAGGAGCCCCAAAATTCCTCTGGTACCCTTGTGGGAAAGCCCAGGAGCTCACCACTGCTGCCACGTTCAGCCTGCACCATCCAGAGACAGCTTTGAGCTACATTTTGAAACCTTGCTTTGGAAGCATAAAAGATGGAACTGGCTGGTTTTGCTGTTTGAACCCTTTCATCCGTCTTTAAAATTGAGAGAGTGTGGCAGTTCTGCTTAGCATAAAGCAACAAAATAGGTGAGGAGAGCTCAGGCGTTATGTTGAACTACCATCCATCACCCCATATCTTTGCCTTCCTGTTTTTGTAAGTATGGCTGTACTGCCTCCTTCCGTGGCTCCTTCTCTGCTTATTTTCTTTCCAGGGAGATATCACGAGGAAATGAGGGAAGCAGAAAGAACAAAAATAAGGCACAGCACAGAACACTCCACTGCATGGAAGGAGGAGGAAGGGGGAGAAAGAAGAAGAAAACCTGGGAAAGAGCACAAGGCTGAATAATGCACTGGGAAAAAAATACAGCAGCTGGATTTGCTGGGTGAGAAAGGAATATAAGAGCAAACTGAAAACTAGCCCCAAAAGACCATTCCTGGAGGAATTTAATGGAAATATGAACAAACTAAATATTGGTAAGAAAACAAGGTAACTAAAGCAACAGGGTAAACAGGCAGAGCTACTGTGAAAGAACGCAGATAATTCTCCTTATTAAAAAAGACAACATTTTTGCTGGAGCACAGTAGTGAAGACTATTTACAAATTTCACCCAGAAGCCACTGAAACCACTGGAAGCTTTTGCAGTATCTTAGACACTCTACCAGACCCCCTCAGCCCTTCTTGAACAAATAATTTGTGGGATGAACCAGGTGTGCAAACAGGAGCTGACAGGAGGGTCAGGGACAACTCATCAAATTCCAGACTCTGGGCAGCTGAAGGACTTCTGAAGGTACCAAGCTGTGTTGGTGAAGGCTGGAAATGTGCTACTCTGTGGTGGCCACCAGTTAGCAAAACATGCCTGCTTTGGTCTGAGTGTGTGCAAGCAAAACCCTTCAGGTGAGTCACCATCCTCAGATACCTTCTGTCTATAGAAAGCAGAAGCTTTCTCTCACCCCACCACAGCACCTGCCCTTATCTGCTGCAAGAAAGGCCTGACACAAGGGGATCTGCTAAACAAAAAGTTTATGCCAAGGGAGAAACTCAATCATTCCTACTGCAGACTGAAAGGATTTTCTGCAACTAGGGAATTCACCACTGCATCCTGCTGTTGCAGTTTTCCCCCTTCTAATAGGAATTTGTTACCCCAGAGGCACCACCACTGCTGCTATAGTCTTACCTTTTAAAAAGAATTTTAAAAGAAACCTTTTCTGCTGTAATATTTCACAAACAACAAATGCACTTATGATGATACAGTAAGAAAACTCCCCAAGTGCTTCCAGAGCCAGAGAGATTGATAGACTTTGCCATGGTCTTGGGAACTCAGCCTTCATTAAGGTCAAGCTAAATTACCTTACAAATAACTTAGCCTCTACCCACAGCTCCTTGGTTCTGAACTGATATATTATGCAGCCATTAATCAGCTCCAGGTCTGGCCTTTGCTTTTGACTTTCAGAAGGTAAACTTATTCTACACTGCTCCTCTTATTGAGTTTCTCAGATACATTCATACTCATAAAATAAAAAGGAAAAAAAATCTCATTCCCTACTAAGCACTGATGATTCCTCATGCTTCACGAAAGATTGAGCACACCTTTTAATAAATTTGTTTGTAATGCACCAGTTTCATTTTGCCTCTTCCCAAGGAAGCAGATTTCAATTTGATGGGCTGGAAGACACAAGAGATTATTTATGGCTGTATGTCTGGGTCTGTAGTCAGCTGCAGAGCTATAAATTTGGAAGACAGCACAGTAACTGATCTTCAGTTAATTTCCTGGAAAGTCTGAAAACTTTGTTCTGGGTGATCACTGACAGAGATATAATAACAATAAAATGACCCAAGATGGCTAAACCAAATTTAATAGTTTCCATAAAGATAATTTTTATCAGAGCGCTGCAGGACTTCATTCACTGATCCAATACCACTCCCTACATATAACCAGTGAAAATTCACTTTCATACCCTGATCAGATTTGTTTGGCCTGGACTCCTGTAGCTGTGTTTAGCTCTCAGATGCACGTCTTTAATAAGAAATACCTTCATATCCAAGGGCTGAATTTGACCCAGAGAGGTTGTTCAATGAGGTTTCATTTTGAGCAATGATCAAAGGTTATGGCCTTATCACTCAGTTCTGCTCCAGCTCCCCACAGATGGTGGGTATACACTTGAAATAAACTTCTAACTTTCCATTACTGTCATAAAATGAGTTGTAGAACCACCTTCTCTTCATTTATCTTAATTAAAAATATATCTTCTAGCTCATGGGAAGAAGAAAACTCCTATCCATAGGTGATTAATGAACCTGCAGATTTAGTCAATAGCCTTCCAGGGGCCTTTCTACCCCAAGTCCTGCTTCATTTGCTGCCCTTTGTATTAACAGATTTTGTGATTTCTACATTAAGCCTAAAGTATCTGGCACAGGTACAGAAAGAGAATTTAGGTATTTTCTAAAGGACCAGCTTTCTGCAGGACATATGGAAAAACATTTTATGGATATTTCCCAAAATGGATTAAAGAGTTTTGCATGAAAAACTCAAAAAATAGTATTTCAATTTCTCATTTCTTAGCAAATATTTCTTGATCTGTTTAACTTCAAAGAATCAAAATGCAAGTGAGACAATATTAATTCCAGCTGTTTCCTCTTCCTATTCATGGGTAATTTTCATAATAAGTGAAACAGTACCATTTGGTTCTTGTCCTTCCCCAATTAGTCTTTTCTTTACTAGACCCTCATGAGATCCTTATTGTTTTCTAAAAATACATCTCACCCAATTCACAGTGGGGGAAACCTCAAGCTTTCAAAGCTAAAACCAGAAGACAAATGACAACACCAAAAACAGGAACAAGAAGGAAGA
The DNA here is from genome assembly GCF_021018805.1 of Prinia subflava. Lineage (NCBI taxonomy): Eukaryota > Metazoa > Chordata > Aves > Passeriformes > Cisticolidae > Prinia > Prinia subflava. The sequence continues at coordinate 108,071,287 of NC_086248.1, read as the reverse complement.
AGTTTGCTATTCTGTTTTTTCTACTTGTTTGGGTTCATTGTGGGTTTTGTTTTTTTTTTTTTAATGCCACCCCCGTCATTCCTGGGGAGAAGCAGGGGACACTGCTTGTTTTATGGCTGGAGTGTGTTCTACTGACTACTTTCACCCAGTCTTGCATCACTTGAGTGCTCAGCAGCTTGATCACAGCTCAACCAGCCCAAGAGCTGTAGGTGTGCATTACAGATCTGTGTCTCCCTGCCTGCACATATCTCCAAATGTCTCCTACCTGTGTGCAAAGCAGACACAGATTTTCAAAACCTTAGCAGGCACTGTGAGGGATGGGTTTCCAGAAGAGGTCTACTCCATTTGGAGAAACTCCATAACCAATAGATTTTTTAAATTGGTGGTTTTTTTTTAGCATTCAGCAGCACTTTCTGGGATGTCTCTGGCCAGGCTGTCAAAGCTGTTTAGCACCTAAAAGAGTCAGCTGGCCTAGAAGCTCCACTGCTAATTTTAGTGGCTAAATGAGAGCCGACCTCAATCCTGCGAGCGAGCTCTTTGGGAAAGTCTGGCCACAAAGCTTTCATCTCAACTGACTGCTCCTCAAGCAAGCAGTAAATGTCTTCTGACATTGTCCTCCTACTTCTGAGCCCTAAAATATGCACTCTGCTTATTTATAGAATGTGTGAGCTTCACATACATCAGGCCGAGCCCCTCGGGACCACGGCCGCTCCTGGATTTGTGCAGTGTGGCCAGTGGCTCTCCTGGGCTCTGAGAGCAAAGGCTTGCTACGCAGGAGAGGGAAACAGCTCCCAGTTAACCCGGATTCAGGAATATTTCTGGAAACAGTAACAACTAACACGAGTAGGAGGGAAGAAGCTGATGAGCTGGTGAGCTCCAGGCCTACCATGCAGGAAGGGGAGCAGAGGGAAAACCCCACATCTGCTGCAGAACCCTCCAGCCACCTGCAAGGACTGCGCAATTTGGAGAGGTCGGCAGAGCATTCCTGCCTTGCTCGAGGGCTGGGAGATGCCAGGGCAGAACAGCAGAGCCTAGCTCCAAAATACAGTAATATTTAGTGTTGGAAACACAACCTTAAGTCCTACGTCAAATAAAATTCCACCTGTGCTCAAATAGTAAAAACGCAAGGAGCACCAAGTGAAAACCACACCCACATCACAAAACAACTTTGCCCGGTTGGCTTAGTGGAACTAACCATTAATTCAGCAGAGATTTGAGTTTACTATTTACCTATAAACCTGTATTTACAACATTTATTATAAACTTAGGTTTACTATTAGATATTAGCGAAAAACAGTTTCTTCTTCTAGAGCTACTTGTAATTTCTTTTTGTATTCTATGTGCAGTAACATAAATTGGTATAGACAAACCAGCCTCCATGCAAGCATGGACACACTACTTTTTACAGGTGCAAACAACTGAACCGAGGTGTTCAACTACAGAGAAAAGAAGCCATCATCATGCAAGTATCCATCTTCATCAGATGTGGGCAGGCAAGAAAATTCCCTTTGTCTAAGGCCACAGTGCATTCTGGTGGGCACCGAGCTCTCAGGCAGCTCAATCATCACATAAATCAGCCCTAATTGGCATTCCCAAATGTTTTGAAATTGTACTGCCTGCTGCTGGCACTCCAAAAGTTATGCCTCTGGAGATGGGAGGGAAAAAAAAATCATCAAAGATCATTTGCAATTAGACGCAACAACCCCGTGCCCAACTGGTGTGTGTCAGGGGTAAAAAATAGCATCAGCCCAAACGGTAAATGCCTTTTGGTTTGTCAGAATTGAATGCACAGCACCAAGCGAGCGGTTATTACGGGCTCTGATCAGCAAAGCAGACAATCATTTGCCTTGTTATCGTGCTGCCTGCCCATGTGAACAGCATCAAACAACCATTAAAAGACACCCCGCTCGCCCCCGAAGGGAACGCGGGTGGTGAGTATCTGAAAACCTCCTCGTTAACAAGCTAACCTTTGAGTCTGGTGAGAAGGCAAGGAAGCATTTACCAGCCACTCTATCAATAATTATGGAAAGGAAAATCGTAGCTCATTGTCTATCCCAGTGTGGGGAGATAAACAAGGCAGGCCTGGGGTGAGCAGCCCTTCCACGGCAGCTCCCAGCCATTGGTAACAGCTGCCAAAAAGGCAATTATCCATGGAGCTGCTCCCCTGGGGCTGTTCAATCCAGGGATGATGTACGTTTGGAAACTACCCCAAAGTCCTTCTGCTGGCAATAGGAGTCTCTTGGCACACACCCCCTCAGGGACCCTGAAATACCCTGGTAAACAGCATCCTGAAAGGCCCCTCACATGGGTGGGCAGTGGGCCTGCACACCAGGGCTGAAGTCTCTAACACTATCGTTTTTGTCCCCTGGAGCTGTGATGTTTCCCCAAGGCCCTTTGAACACGTAAGGATGGGGACCTAGTTTTAAGCACAAGGCAGTAACTCAGTTCCCTATTTTTCATATTTCTCTCTCCAGTGTCACCCAGGAGGACTTTAAAAACTAATTATGCCTCAGCATGCAGCCACCCACCTTTGTTACAAGCCTAAATCCTGTTCCCATTTATAGCCTAACTCCATTTTGTCTCCAGCCTCATTGCAAGGAAGGAGGGAGGGCCCACCTGAGCCTGCACCAGACTCCCTGGGGGTTGCTACCCTGCTCAGCTTTTGCATCAAACCACCAGTTATCTTTCCAATTAATTGTGGGTATCATAGTGGTTGACAGGACAACCTTACTACCAAGGGATAATTTAATATGACTAGACCGTAATCAAAGTGTTAATAGCCTCAAAATTTAATCTGTGCAGAAGTAGGATTTATAAAAGGGAAAGGATAACCGGGGCCCAGATGAATAATGTTAGTTGTAACGTTACAGCAAGTTGTAATAGAATAATTAGTTGTGATATCCAGAAATAAAAATTACAGTGCTTTGAGTTCCAGGATGTGTGCCAAAAAGGGGCCGTTAGTCACAGCGATGAGGAACAGTTACACAGTCCATTATCTCATGAACTGCAAGGCCCAGGAATGAATCCTGCACGTCGCAGGAAAATTGAGACGCTGCATTTTCAGCAATACACAGCTTTTCATTTCAGCCCTTGAACCAGATCCTTTCTCACTATTGGAATGACATGCCTTCCCATTAGCAGAAAGGTATCCTCAGAAGCCCTCCTGGCTGAGCTTCACTTTCCCTTTAGGCATGGTCCCAACTTCTCCATCCTGTGGCAGATGATGCTCACCCCTGGCATCCCCACCTGCTCCCTTCCTCCATCCTCACCAGTCTTGTGGAGAAAACAAACAAACAAACTCAAACTACATTAAATCCCAGGCTTTTTCTGGTTTTTTCCTTGTAGGGCAGGGGTGCTGGGTGATGGTCTGGCTGCCTCCATCAACAGGTGCTGTGCCCTCGTGGGGTTAGGCAGCCCCTGCTGCTCCCTGGCTCAGTGTTCAGGGCCAAATGCTTTAATCACAGAATGACAGAATTTGTTAGGTTGGAAGGGAGCTTAAAGCTCATCTTGTTCCAACCTCTCTGCCAGGGGCAGGGACACCACCTTCCACCAGACCAGGCTGCTCAGAGCCCTAGCCAATCTAATCCTCTCTAATCTAGCAACACACTTCGTGTCTTGAACCCAAAGCGCACAAGGCAGCAATAAAGCTGGTGTTCAGCATCATAGTGAGAATGCAAGAAGCTATACAAAAGCAAAAACGTGTGGTTTTTTTTAATTATGAAGTCAGGCAGTTTTTACCATCTCATTGTTACTCATTCACTTGCATGACAGACACAGAAACAATTGCTTGACCTGGTAGGCATTTTAAAAAAATTCCTTTGAATGACTTCTATATCATAAAAGTTACTTTAAAACCATTTTTTGCTTTTTAGGTAGTGATGAAGAAATTAAATGTATTTTCAGGTTGTCCATTTCTCCTCCATTTCCTCTGACATACTTTTTTTGTTCCTCTTCTTGCAGTGCCAAACAGAAAAAAAAAATGGGCCTGTGAAGGAGGAAAACTGGTAAAGAAAAGATAACTCTCTCTAGAGAAAACAGGCATGAAAAAGAGAATAGAAATTGTGATTTTTTTTTTTTAAAGAGAAATTGCCGGGATTGAAACAACTGAGACTTTTGTCTCCTTCTCACACACATACATCCCCTCACCCCTTTTTCTTCCTGGTCCTGGCTGACTTGCACCTTCTGGCAGGCACGTAGGTGCTTGTTTTGCTGTTGCTGCACAGGATGGAGTCACCAGGAATGATGTTCCCAGGAGATGCTTTGTGCAGGGATGACATGAGAAGCAGAGTTGTGCTCCCCTGGCCCTTTCCTTGCGCACACAGCCGTGTGCTGCAGCCCTGCTGCATCCTCCCTGTGTCCTGTGTGGGGAAACACACCCCTAAACAGATCTGGGGAAGTGCTTCCCCACGTGGGCACCAGAGCCCTGGCTCAGAGGCAACTAAACACTGCAGGCTGCACATGCTCACACCCCTCCCTTCTGTGCCTGGCACTAAACAAATGCTGCACTGAGCCAACAAATCTTACAATGGCCTCATTTTTCCTAGCAATGATGCCCCAGGCGAGGCCTGCGTGGCCCAGAAAGGAAAAAGGTTAACTTTTTCTGGAATTCCCTGAACCTGCTTATCTGCTTCTTCTCCCTAACCATCTGCCAGTTTCAGACACCTGTTATATCATATCAGTTTGTCTTGTGGTGGTTCCTGGAGTCTATCAGCCACCTGAGCAATTAGTATTGTCAGCAAATCATTCATTAACTGAACTATTCAGTTTCAGCTAACTTAAGACTAATTGTGTATTTAATTCCTATCCAGCAAGATCAAATCAATCAAAAAAAAAGGGACCATGGGTAAATATCAAAGATCAATAGGTAACAAATGAAAACCTTAATTAAAGCCTTATCTGAATGCTAACAAAAAACCCCTAAGTAAAGCAGAGGAGATTATTTCATATCAGGTCATTCTGATTATCCTCCTGCTGTCTCCCCAGTTCCACTCTGGCCTTACTCAAATACTTGATGAAAAGGCTGGAGTACATTTTTGGCATCATGGGAGAGCCTCTCTCCCTCCCTACCTGGCAAAGACCCCAGGCAGGCAGTTCAATGCCACTTCCAGGGTGAAAAGTGACCTCACAAAAATGGTATTGTCCTGCACACTTTGCCCTGTGAATTGGGAGCTGCAGCTACTGACCTTACTGGCAAGGAGACAATTTTACTGCTGGTTGCTGTTAGTGCAGAAGCATCGAGCTATTAAAGAGGGAGCAGGAGATTGTTGCCTCCTGTGTGCCATCAGCAGAGGTAAATAACATCTCTGCATCTCTGCTGTGCAAGCCAGAGGGTAATTAGGGGGATCTGCACAGGCCTTTGTCTTGATGAGCTGATTATCTGTTCCTGCCCTTAGGGATTCAGACCCCGTGTTGTCCCCCATCCCTGCCATGGCTTTGGTGCTGTCAGACCAACGAGAACAGGAGACAAAGAAAGCAAAAGCTGATCTTAAACTGTGCTCAGGTACACAACCTTCAACAAAATCAAGGCCAAACAGATATATCAATAAGTTAAACTCTATTGAGGTCAAGAAAGAAAAAGAAAACAACCCAAACCAATAAATCAGTCTTACCAGATCAATACACATGATCTTGGTGAGATCCACAGAGTATGGTTTGTTGGCAGGGAAGACCACGGGCTCAGCCTGGAGAAGGTGGCAAACACCACCAACCTCAGAATGCTGCCAAGAAGCCTGAAATAGCAGAGCTACCTCCCCAACATATGGCAGCCCTGTTCTCAGGCACTGAGATAACACACCTGTAGCAAGGAGGAGACCTTGGTGGGGAGCATAGACAGGAATGGGATGGACACGGGAAATTCCTGTTAACTTTCCATCCCTCCTGCTCCCCTTGCCCTACACCCTATTTCTGCCATCACCTGCCAGTCACTTCCCTCTGGATATTCCTCTCACCTGAGGGCTCCTTTCCCCACCTGAATTCTGTTTTCTGCATTAGCTCCTTCCCACATTAGTCACCCCAAAAGTGCCTTGGTGCAGTGCTGAGTCTGCACAGAGGAGGTGGCAACCCTAAATGTAAGTATCTCTAAACTGAAAAAACATCTTTACATCCAAACACCGAGCTGCCCCCCTCACAACACACATGCATTGATGGGTTCTGCTGTGCTCTTCAATCAATGCAAATAAATATCAGCTTGGTTACAGCAACTGGGTTTCTCCAAAAAACAAACCCACCCAAGACAATTTGCTGTAATAACTTCTGGTTTAGTACAAATGAAGGAGGGCAGAGGCATCAGCATCTCCTGCACATCTGTCCCACTGCCCAGCTCTCAGCCGCAGGTGAGGCTGAAGCCAAAAGATCTAATGAAGCAGAGAAGAACAGCTACACTCCTGACACAAAAAGGCATGCCAAGCTTTCATCTTCTGAGAGGTTAAAAATAAACAGTTTAGCTTTCAGCAAAGTGGCCTGATTAGAGGCAAAGAAAACTACACTGATTTCCATGGAAATGGAATATTTTGTTGCTGCTACTTGATCCAGTTGAAACGTATTAAGAACACAAAAGAGTGCAATTTCAATATCTGGAGAGTGGTAGTATACTTTAAAAATTTAAATTAAATTGATTTCTTTTAAAAGAAAGCTGGCTGATTTTATTTTCCTAATTAGTTCATTACCACTGCAAATGGAGCATGTTCGTATGAGCTTATAGAAGGATATTACAGAAAGAGCTGCAACCCGCAACAGAAGAGACACAGACATAGGCAATAACTGTACATAAAAATCAGAGACTTAAAGATCCTCTAAGGTCATCTGTTTCCTCTCTAAAACCAGCAAAGAATTGTTCTCTAACTCATCTTTCCAAATTTAAACCCATTACAAAACAGATCCTAGTTTCTATGGAAGAAGGATCAATCCCTAAATGTTGTTTGCTTTTTTTAACATGTAGAAATACTTCTTAAGAGTGAGACCTGCCTACACATGCTCTGGAAGCAAAACACCACAATTAGCTGGAGTTCTCATCTCATTACTGCGCTAGGTATCTCCATAGGGAGGTTTCCTCGGAGTGAGCCGCGTCCTATTTCAGTTTAACCCAGATAGTAACAAAATAATCACTCAAAATGGGCCAGGCTGCCATGACCTCCACTGTGATAAACACTAAATACAGGTGTGAAGGAAAGGCTGCTTCACTGGCACCGTTGTTCTCTTTGTATGTGTGCCCCAGGGTAGGGCCACCTCCAACATTTCCACACACACCACTGGGACGTTGCCACAGCACGGCCCAACTGAAATTTTCCATCAAACAAATGTTAAAAATATCTTTGTTCTTAGCTAAAGTAACACATTGTGATGGTAACAAGAAAAAAAAAGAATTCCTTTTCTTCCATTTCCTCAGAGTGAAATTTCAACAGAAACAATAAACCCTCTAGGTTTTTATTTTGACAGCGTGACTTTTTCTGACATAAATTTTATATTATTGTAATTTTAGGTGACAGCACAACTTGAGCTTCTAACCAAGAGGCTGCTGTATTTTTATCTGTGTATTATCTTTTCCCACATGCCTGCATCTGGCACGTGCTCTCCTTCCAGTAGTGATGACCCAGGAAAGATTTGCCCACATACCACCAGAGCCCTGATTGAGGACAGATTTCCACTGCTGACAATTCACACGAGATATTGGTCAGTATAAATATCATTGATTCTGTTTCTCAAGGGGACCTTGTCTTGCCTTTTCTTTTCCTCATGACAGCAGTCCTGCAGTTTCCCTTGCATTAGGCTGAAGGCTCTGTTTGGCTAAGGTTTTCTATATATTTAATAGGAAAGATTGTCCATGGGTACATTTAGGAGTGGATCCACAAGAGAGGCAGCTGCTGAAATACGTAATTTCCAGTGCCTGCTCATTTTCACAGCCCTGGTGAAGGTTTTGGAGCTCTTTATTGAACGTACAGGGGAAACCACAGAAGGCAGCAGTAATGGCAGCTAAGTAAGAAAACACAGATGAGAAGAGTGGGATGTAAGTCCCATTCCTGGATGTAATTAGGTGGCAGTGGCTCATGAGAAATCAGAGCCTATTAACAGAGAAGCCTGGTGAGTACAGGGGATGAGGGAATTGTTGGCAAACAATAACCTGGGTAAGGGTGTAGGTACCCCATTATGACCATTACACAATTCCTCCTTGTTTTGCTATTTCTCTTCTGCTTACAGACACCTTTTCCTTTGCCATTTCCTGATTCTCTCTTCTCAAATAGGTGAATACTACAGTTTGATAGGCTGGGTCAGCTAAAAGCTCCTCAGTGTTTGGTACTTGCAGCACATAGATTTGCTGTGGAGACTTAATTGTAGTAAGGACTGGCTTAAGAGCAGCAGATCAATGCCCTGCAGAGTTGTTAGGGTGAAATACAGAGATCTCATCCACACATAAAAGGAAGGACACCACCAATAATGACAGAAAGGGCACTCATTAGCTATATTTTCACTCATTGTGCTGCACCCAGGAAAAAAAAAAAAGGTGTATTCAGTTCCCCACTTTAGTAATTTTGCTTTTAACAATATCTGACTGTGTATTCAGTCAGCAGACCCTATTACATGAAGCATTTTTTTGGACACTCGGTGGTTTTGCCTGCATACACAGCCTTCTGTTCCTGGCCAAACACATTTCTGCTTCACTGCCTGCAGGCAGATCACCCGAGGAGAGCACAGCAGAGCCTGCCAGCCCCACATTTCCCCAAACAAAGCATTAGCTATGCATCAGCAACTTTTATATACAGACCTCCTTCACAGATCCCTTTCCCCTTTGTATCGCCTGTGCAGACATGCTGCATTTTACCTGCCTGGGCTGGCACTGCCCACTCTGTGCAGCTCTGGCATTTCCCAGTTCCTGTCCAGCTGAAGGGCACTGCCATTTGGATGGTGCTAAATGGGATCCTCCTTGCAAATTTAAACAGAGAGTGGGGAAAATTGTAATGAGGCTCTTAGGCATAACCCCCAGCTCACACAGACAGATTAACCAGCAAACCACTTCTTTGCTATGTTGGTTTTTTAAAAAGCTAAAATCCTTTTGAAATAAGCCTGTGCTTATTTCTTCTGAAGTAATGGTAATTGATTCAGACCTTCCTGAAATGAATTTGAGCTCAATAAAAGTCGTGGCCTAGGGAAGAGCAGCACCTTCACTGTGCAGAGGAATCCAGCTTGCTTAGGAGCCTGCGAAAGCCACGGCTCTGCAGGTGGGAGGTTAATTTCCAACAGCCTGATTCAGCAATAAAGCAATAAATACAAAATCCTCCTCAGACCTTTCAGACACCAGCACTTGAAAGGCACTGAGAACAGATAAGCACCCTTCTTTTAACAGAAGTCTCAAATCCCACTGGTTTGCCCAAATCAGTCTCAGGGTTTGACTACAGTGGTGCAGGACTGAGCTATTTAAATATTTATTTAGTGTAGCTGTGGTTAAAAGTGGGGCACAGGTTTTGGGGGTGTTCCTTCACAGTCAGTCACAGGCAGGGTCCCACAGAGGGGCCAGTTTGCAGCTGCCCTACTCTCTCCTACCCCTGAGGCAGGAAGGGGCTGAGCAATGGGTGATTCTCCTGGGACACTGGTTTTCCCTGCCTTTTCTCCAAGCATTAGGGAGGCAGGAGGAAAAGGGCTTCTCTTAACTACAGAACAGTGTGTGTCCCTTTTAGCTGACTCTCTCAAAAAAGCAGGAGCAAACTTGGCTTCCTATTTCTAACCATTCTCATAGAAGGCAGGCTGCAAATAAGTAGTATTTAGGTCAGCAGAATCACATTTATAAGCCATAAATCAAATCCAGCAGACCTTGAACACTTATTTGTAGTTCATAGACCACAACTTTGAACATCCTGTGGACTGCTGGATTTTGTTTCCACGGCATTTAGGAGGCAAACCAACAAACTCCAGCAGCCCCAGAGGGGTCTGTCATCTGCCATGGGGATGAGCAGTGTGCTGACACGTTCAACAGCAAAGAGCACATGCCTGTTCACAAAATCCCAGCTTTTTGTCAAATAAAACTGTGTGAAGCAGATGATAGCACCGAGTTGCTGCTGTATTCTCTGTGTGCAGGAGTCTTGGTCTTCAGCATGCAAGACTGGCTTTGTTTACAGTCCTAAGTTTTGTCCTCATGATGCACAGGCACTTTACTGTCTGTACTGCCCTTCCCTTTGAGTCCCTCAGTTCTCTCACCTGATGCTTTGTGCCACTCATGGAACCTGATTAGTATCTTTTCAGTTGGGGGCAAAGAATTTCCCTTCCTGCACCTCATCAGGTTCTCAAAATAGCAAGAAAAAGAGTTTCTACATGACTACAAAGTACTCTGTGTGTGTGGGAAATAGCAATTCCCACGAAAGAAAGAATGAGAAGCTGGTCACGTTCCCTTAAAATGTTTGTCCTCTGGTTAACAGAGGAGGAGATGTGTTTGAAACACGTTACTGGTGTATCCACTAAAATAAACTTTCAAGAAGAGCCCAGCAATATACAAATGCTTACATTCAGGAACCAATATTACTCAAAAATGGCTCTGTGCTCACATCCATCACATTTGGCACAGTCAACAGGCACTACAGCTGCTCCCATTTGAAGGCAAACATGACCTGTAGATCTTTCCCTTTCACGTTGTTTCCCCCTCTGCACAGCTCTGTTTATGCCTGGGCTCCTCTCAGTGCAGGCTCTTGGCAGTTTGAAGAGAACTGTAATTGCTACTTCAGTGATAGAGGGGGAAATAAAGGGGCACCCTGCCTCTTGTTTGCACAATTCTCTCCCTTTAAATGGAACGAGGAGATTGGATGAATTTCTGCTTTGAAGGACAGGAGCTGTGAGCCTCTTCTGACACAGTGAAGCTGTGCTGATGTGCCAGTGTGAGCCAGCTCCAGCCCTCCTTCACTGCTGGTTTTACACGGTCTGGGTGCAGGCAGGTGGGTCTGGGAGTCCCTCCCTCCCTGCAGCAGCAGTTCCTTGATTTTCCAGCTGTTTTACAGGGAAGGACAGGGCTGACTCTGAAACCATCTCACAGGAGAGCTTTGCTGTGTCTTCCTGACAATCAAAAATGGGATTTGTAGCTGCCTGGGGTTCATGAGGATCCTGGGCTGTGTGACAAGCAGCCTGGCTGAGATACAGATAAGAGAAATGTGCTTTTTTTGCCACCTGAGATGTGAAAGCTCTGCCTGTTGAGAAAGGGCAAGTGCACATCCAGCACTCCTCCAGGCAGGGGCAAGATCCACTCCAGAAGCACATAGGAAAGAGGAAAACTTTGATCCTGGGAGGTACCTGGAAATTTTACAATGCTTCCCTGCTCTCTACTGCCTAAAATATTCACGAGACACATGGAGATCAAGTAATAGACACCATGTGATGGAGAGGCACAAAGATCACGGGTGATTCCCCAATGTCAGACAAAGGAAAAACCACTGAGAAATTCACATCCTCTCCAAATGAAAACATGTGGAAAAGGGGCAGTCCTTGCAGCCATTTCTATGCTGAAATGCACCCGTGGGGTCAGAAAGTATGAGCCTGTCCAGGTACCCCTTCCCCCGTACCCAAGTCACCAGCATCTTTAAAAGAATGGAGAAAAAGAAAACATTCAAACAAACAAAAATAAAAGCCCTGCTACACTCTGTGGGATAACATCCAGGATAATAGTAAAATGCCACAACTGCAGATGGTAATTACAAGAAATGACAATATCCCCCCTCTTCCCCATCTCCCTTTTCTTGTAAGCCTGCTCACCAGCTGGGGAGCTGCAGAGGTTTGGGAAGGCAAAAAGTGATCCCCCATGAAGTCATTGCACCTGCCTTCTTGGAAGAGAAGAGTGAATTTTTATCTCACAGAGCTCTAGCTAATTTTCTCTTCCCTTCATGGAATGTAGGCTCTTGCCTTAATAAATTACTGCTGTTCCTGATAACATATCCAATAGAAGTTACACTGGATCTTTCACTGACAGTTTCAGGTCAAAGTTGTCTCACTAAGTTTCTGCTCTGGAAAATCTGCTATCAGCAAAGAAGACACCCACCTCTCAAGGGAAGGTTCCTGTGAGTCCTGCATCCCTCACAGGGCAGCTGGAAAATTTGGCTTGGCAAAGCTATGTGTTTAGGCATTGCAGATAGCCCTGCTGAGCTGTGGGTCAGGCTGCAGTAGGGGGGTGCTGGTGGAATGTGAGTGCAGGTTGTGGGGCACACACTGAAATAGCGACTCTGCTGTCTGTAATTGCATAAGCAGCTTCTCAAAAGGATGGGGAGACATATCCCAGGATATCTGAGGTTATGGAGATAAGAGGTATTTTCAGAAATCAGCACCACTGCCAGAAAACAGGGTGGAAAAACTCCCTCATGGAAGACACAGGAGGAAAAGTCAGGAATGCTAGAGAGAAAACGAAGTGATGAGAAAGATGGATAAATGGTAGGGGAAGACTCCTTTCCTAAAACAATCTGTTGTGAGTAATGTGAAAATTAAGTTGGCTCGTAGAAATGAGGAATCCCACCCAAAGCTGCTTTTCTGGGGAAGGGGATTATCTTGGCTTTGGTTCCCTACCGGTTTTAAACACACAGGCAATTTAATTAAGCATTGCTACTTTCCTAATTGTCGAGGCTATTTTCAGAGGCTCCCAAGACTTTCCAGGCTCTGCAGTGTTGGTCTGGAGTAGGGGCTGCTCAATTAGCAGCAAGATATGGCAAACACTGAGATCTGGGACTCAGTGCCCTGGTCAAATAGGAATTCTGTCAGCTTATGAAACACTGATGTAATTCTGCTGAGACGGAGCCAGAAAAGGGATTTATTTTGCCTGGTCTGTTCCTGCAGATTCACCTGGATTTTTTCCAGCGGATATGAACACAGCCTTTGCTTGTTCTGTACCACAAGCCCTCCTGCAGGGCTGCTCTGTGCTCTGCTCTGCAGGGACCACATTTCACGGGCTATGTGAAATTACATCTCAACCTTGAAGTCGGAGGGTACACTCAGCCAGCTCATAGTTCAACAACTTTCAGCTCCTCTGATGGAAGAAATGCCTGTACCAATAACTAAAACTAGCCTGGCCCCTTCTGCAGGATTCCAGTCTGTTCAGAATCCCAAAAACTTGTGTTTAGGGAACCACTAGTCTCTTCCTGAGATCTACAGTTGTATCTCTCAATACATAGAAAGCATCTGATTTTTCACACGTGTGACTTCAAATTGTAAAAATAAAGCTGAGAATAAGGGCTCAGAGCTTCCAGGGCTTGTTAAAACAGTCCAGCCTTGAAATTACATAAAGAAGGGGAAACAAAAAGCAATTAAACCCCCTTTAGCTTCATTGTAAGTTTTAGCATTTTCCTACTCAGAAGTTCAGTCAAGCGAGCAGCACAAAACAACCATAGATCTGAGATGAGCAAATAATGCAATATTCCTGTGGCAAGATGCAAACCTCACCCTCCCTCCCCTGCTCCCAGCTTTGACTGCCCTTCTAACTCCCAGGCATTTTTCAACAGAATACTCAACTTTTGGGCTCCAGATAGGAGACAAAATGTTCATGTCAGGGGTTTCATCGCATCTGGTGCCTCCTGCCACAGCGCTGACTCTCCTTGGGCAGTGCATCGGCCTGGGGACAAGGCTAAGCAGGGAGATCTCCTGTCACACGGGCAAAGGGGTTATGCAGGCTGCTCATGCACCGTGTCTGCACTCAAAAGCAAGCCCAGAGCAGAGGAGAGGTGCCTGGGGTTTGTCTGCCAGCTGATGCTCGTGTCTAGCATCTGTCTCAGAGGTGTGTGCCTCAGCCAAGCCGGGCTGGGGATGGCACAGGACTGTCTCTGGATACCTCACCCTGCAGAAACACCAGCACTGCCCACCAGGACCACTGCCAGGGTCTGACTTCAGTACACCCTCACCAGCGGGGATCTTGGTTGTTGTGAGCCACCAGACTATCCCTGCCGAGCCCTTCTCCACCCCCTTACTCCTCCAAGATGACCCAACAGCCTGAAGCAGACATTTGGAATTGAAATTTCTGCTGGAGCAGTAGGCTTGCTAAGATAAATGCTAAGGGATGGAGAGTGTTAGACAGCTACAGGCATCACTGCAAGCCCTTCTGAAAACAACAGATCCAGACCAGTGTATCGTGTCTTGCACACGTGTCTATATTAATAGCTTGGATCTCTTCTGGGAGTTGGCAGAGATCTGAAGTTGTATTAATGTCTTTTTCTTGCCTCCTCAATTTAAAAAAAAAACACCCAACTACCTTTAAAGTGAGGTCCTAAGCTGTCATGAATTCTTACTAGACATGCTGTAATTGCTATTCCAAAAAGAGCAAAGTGCAGAGACAACAACTGCAGAAATAGAAAAGTGAAGCTGTTCTGGGGATTTAAAGCAACCAATACCTGTGTTATGTTCTCTCCCTTCCAGGTGGCTTGTGTCTGAATGGCTGTCTGCTACCATTTTTTAAAAATTTTCCTTTTGATCCAAGTAACTTCCTAATTTTTTTTAATGGCATGACATGATGAAACCTGAGCTGATGTTACATTTTGCTAATGTACAGCTCCCTTGAGCCAATTATCAATACTGTCTATGATGGTTTTGCAAGGGTACAGGGCAGCTGAGGGGCTCTCCCCTTAGCTCTGTCACAACCTCTTGAGTTTCCAGGACACTTATAAATAAATCAGACACTCACATTTCAAGCAGGGAGCTGGATTCTGAAGAGTATCTCCTGACCCATGAAAAGCAATTTTTACTTGAATAATACTTCAATCAAAACTGATCAAGGATGACCTGACCTGGTCCTTGAATCTGAGTAGATATAAAATCTGTCAAGGCTGCAGTGGCTGTTTCTCAGGGTCTGAATGCACTGCAGTCTGTACACATGCAACTCTTAACCCAGGGCTCATTCAACCATTGCTCCTGCCATCGGATTCCTTGGGGGCTGTGTGCCACAGCCCAGGGGGACACTCTTCCAGCACAGTGACCTGCCATAAAGACACTGTTTAGGGGACACCAAGCCCCACAGGGTGTCTCTCACCTGCTGCCCCTCCCTCTCTGCTCCCTAGGGTGACAATGGCTAGCCTGCAGAATTAGGGTCTTCCTTCCCTGCTGGACTCCTTCTCCCATTTTGGGACCTCTTGGGAGACAGTTTGCTGCTGTAACAAACTCCCCTGGGCCCTAAGAGGACAGATGTGACATCCAGAGCCCTCCCAGGAACACTTTTAGCACATTAGAGTTACCACAGGACCAGGCTAGGGCCCCTTGGCAACTGAAAGCAGCTTCCCTGGAAGGATGTCAGCCAGGACCAAAGCCCATAAATAAATTTCTGCGAGCTCTTTGGATGAATAAAATTGATCAGTGTCTTCAGCAATGTGAACTTAGAATTGTTTGACTGTCGTACAAGATAGGAAAATCTCCTGTTTTACAAATACAGGACAGCTTAATCTGTGAAAATCCCTAATTACAATTACTATGTTTTACTGAGTCTGTCTGGGCTCCCAAGCTTCCCCACACCCTTAGCTGAACCCACACAAACTCTATTCTCTGAGGTGGTTTTCCTACGGAGCATCTTCTAGTTCATCCCTAATAATGCACAAGCTTGACAGGCATTTCCCCTTTCCATTTGCTCATTTTTTGAAGCCTTCTTGCTTCTGCCTGTGATGAAGCAAAAGTCATCCTCTGGAGGCAGGGTTCAGAAAGGTTTGTATGTCAGGGCAGAGGAGAGGGCAGATTTGCTTTTCAGCTTGGCTGTCACCAGTGCCACCAACCCCCTGAATCCCCCCTTCCTTTGCAGCTGACAGCTCCCCCCACATCACTCTGTATTTGTGTTGGGTTAAACCAGCGTGTACACAAAGCACATCAGGGACTTGCAAGCAGTTACAGATGCAAAATACTGCATTTCACACCCAGAGTGACCCAGGGAGGCCCCAGCAGAGCCAGCCTGGGGTTGCATTTGCACAGGGAAATCATCCTACCCTGCATCCTGCCCCAAAACAACGAGGCTGGAACCTTCTTCTAATCCACACATTGTGCACCAGAACCAGGAGGTCCTGAGGGGGCTGTTGGCTCTTGAGAGTAGGGAACAAAAATCCAGCAACAAAGTCTGCATTTTCCTGGTTTCTTCTCTCCTCCTCTGCAATTACTCAGCTCTAAAATGTCATTTTCTTTTCCCTCTTTTTTCTTTTTCCACATCCATACTTGGTAGGTAGTACTTCAGCTTCAAATGTCTTATCTCACAAAGAAGAATGGAGCAGCGGGAATGACCTTGACCTTAAGCTTAAATGATCCTCCATTTAAATCTCTAAGATTTCTAAGAGGCCCAAACCACATCACTGAGGCTCTGGGAAGTTAAAAGGAAAAAGCAGTAACTTTCTCCTTCTCTTACAAACTGTGAGGATTAAGATATTATGGATTATGAGTTTCTCAGTCCTTCAGTAATGTCTTCCTTCATCAGCAAGATCTGGCAAGATTAGGTGATTAATTTAGTTACTGATGTGAGAAATATTCGAGTTCAGGGGATTTTTCTTGTCCTTACCTGAACTCTCCCTGAAGAGAAATTTTTCAGCTGAGTAACGATTCACTCCATTCCAAGTTATAGGTCTCAAGGGAAGGATATTTAGAGTTTTAATTCTCAACAGTCACATCTAATTCCTCAGTGAAAGATGCTATGACACCACAAGAATGAAATTGGTTACTTCAACAGAAAACAAGCTTAAAATCTGTCATAAAGAACCGCTAAAAGAAGGTGGTTAAAGGGCCAACATAAAAGAAATATAAAGTAGGCACATAAAGTAGAAACCAACCCAGCAGCTGAGAAAAAGGAAGAAGAAAACCCCCATAAAGTCACAGATCTGTGGGATTCATTTCTCTGATAAATTTTCCATTTAATTTTGGGTCAGATGGCTTGCTGTTGGAGCAGCCCTCTTGTTAAAGGGTAGAAATAAGCCAAGACACAGGCTTCTTGTTTATCACAGCATGAAAGGGTCCTGGTTTTTTCCTCTTCACAGCTCAGCCATCCTGACCCCAACCATTCCCTGACTCTGGCTGCAGCAGCTCCTGCTGCAGGTTTCCCTTGCAGCCTCTGACTGCAGCTTTTACCCAGCTACACTGTGACTGCAGGTTCCAACAACAGGCTCTGACCTCACACCCACACGGACCTCACAGCAGTGATTTCTCTCCTCAGGTTCCTTCTTCATGATCCTCCTGTTCCCTCTTCCTCAGGGTTCCTCCTCCCTCACGATTCCCCTCACAGCTGACCACTCCCCTTTATCACCCTGATCTTTATTGGATACAGCTGTGACTCATCAGAGTGAGGCTGTATAGGTAATTAACACAGCTGTTACTAATCAGGGCCAGCTCACCTGTACTCCCTTTTACACCTTGCATCAGGCTTGTCTCTCCTGCTCACTGAGAGACCTGAGTTACAAGGCTGGTAACAATCTCCAGCCCTTGAGGGGCTTCAGCACAGCCACCAGAGCCTTCCTTGGGCTTTCCCAAGGAAACCGCGGTTTCCATCACCAGTGGGACTGGTTCCAATCTGCAGAGCTCACTTAAAACCAGAGACCTGGAACACCTCCTGGAGTTCTTGACAGCCTCTTCTGAGTGCTAGCATTATTCAGCTTGAGGACACTTTCTCTATGGGATTTTTTAAAGTGGAATTTCCCATGCAAAGTCTAATGGCAGGTAACATCCTGAAAGCCATGGAGGAAATTTGAAACCACAAAATATCTTTCTCCCATTCCATGATTGAGCATCAGCACTGAGCAGGAAACTAATGGTCCTTCTTGAGTAATATCTTCTCTGGAGGGAAAGTAATTAGTCATACTCTCTAATACTGCAAATGTAATAACTTTGATAAGAAATTCAATATAGAAATACTGCTCCAGAGCAGTTCCTTGTAATATCCCAAGATGCTGGACTGGATCTGGGTGTTTCTCAGCTTTTTAGCCCGTGTGCAAAGGATGAACCAGCTGCAAACACCACCAAGCAGGCAGCACCTACTTGCCTGGATGGCCAAGAGTGCTCTGTGGGACGCAAAGGGACCTGGCAGAGCTGGCCACTTCCCATGTTCACCCACGTCCCTGCTGCTGCTCCCTTCTCCAGCATCGTTCACAACATCTTTTCCAAGCACATTCCTGGAAAGCACCTCCAAATTAATTTTACCCAGTATGGCTGAAATTTCTGGAAGTACCTCCGTGATGCTGGGAGGCCAGCACTAAGCTCCAAAACAGATTTGGGCTGGCATCCAAGGGCATATTTGGGTGTCAAACACCTGTTTGGTGGAAGGATCTCAGTGCCTGAGGCTGTGAGCACAGCGGTGGCCCCAGGTGCTCCCAGGGCTCCAGAGGATGCCACCTGTGGGCCCACTGTCACTGTGGCGTTCTCAGCAAGCACAGTGACACAGCTGGGTGGGTGAGCTGCTCTCACAAGAAACCCTGGGCCCTTTTGCATTATTCCTCTCTGAATAGGACTTCCACCCAATCCCAAATTCTCACTCTGCAAAGATGAATCACGCTCCCATTCCTTCTCTATTGTTGCCAGAGCTCATTTTCCCTATTGTTCTTCTGTAGATTAGGGTAATTCATTCAGAAATGAAATTCAGCCCCATACAACGGACTTGGCAAAACTAAATGCTGTTGAAGAGAGCATGGGGCATGACAATCCTTCTAAAAAGAGGGAATTTCACTGTAGCTTCTTTTGGCCAAGGTTCATAATTCATTTTCAAGGGAGCTCTTTAGAAACACAGTCTCTGTGCTTTACTCTACCTTAACTATAAAATAATACACAATCCTTTTTATTTATTACCTCCTTTTCCATGCTTATTTTTCTCCAATTGTTAATAATTTTAATTAACACCAGAATTTCTCAGCAGCACGTCATCTCCTTTTTCATTACAAGTGTTAATTGCAGACTCAAATAAAAGGTGAAGAAGAAATTGAGGTAAACATCAAAAGAAGCTCAACACTGTTGGATGTGCAGAAGAACAATTACTTGCACAGTTGTTTTATTAGGGCTTTAGTTGATTAATAGGAAAGCTTTAAACCCACTTTTGTATATCCTTCTACCTCTATGTATTTTTAAAAAACAATATATACACACCAAGCTCTTTTCTTCTTTCCCAAAGAAATACTTTTTACTCAGATGCATCTTGTTCAGAGCAGCTCACAGAGCTGAAGGACACTCAGAACCTAATCTCTGCTCTACATTTTTATTTCCAGCCCTATTTTGAAAGATTTTATCAGTGAGTGGTACTACTCCTACCAAATATTGAGGGCTTCTATAGCCTTGACCTAACAAGGGTAATTTACCTCCATGTACAGGTACATATTCATTGTATGTACATGTGGGCACAGCAACATTTTCCACCAAATCAAAGGGCACCTTGGATGAGGTGGTGCCTCTGAAAGCCAGCTGTACCATCCAATCCTATTTCCCAACAATTTAGAATCAAAGGCTGGTTTGTGTTGGGAGAGACCTCAAAGATGACAGGTTCACGCCCCCTGCCATACAGGGATTTCTCCTGCTAGATCAGGCTGCTCAGAGCCCTGTCCAACCTGGCCTTTCATGCCACTTAGTCAGAGGTCAATAGAAGCAGCCAAAGAACTTGGCAAGACAAAAACCCCTGAGGCTTTCCCTGGACACAGGGAGGCTGTAGGTAGGTGTTTCACACAAAGAGCAGGCATGTGAGCATTTGGTGCAGGGGAAAGGTGTTCCACAGGGCTGAGGAGGAAGGGCAAAGGCAGCACCGGTGCTGTGCCCAGGGATGGAACAGCTGCACTCCCTGAAAGCTTCACCAGCAAAGGGGAGGAGGAGGTTGCCCCTCACTGCCAGTAGGAGCTACAACATCTGCAGCTGAGTTCTCAGGTGGGTGTAGAGGCACGGGTGAGCCCTCGCAGCTCAGTCCTGTGCGTGGACACAGGGAAGTCAACGTGACAGAAAAGTGGAGCTGACAGCTTGAGATGGAGAGCTCTAATTCTCCCAGCTCCACCTGCCAGAGCTTGTGAGTCGGAACATCCCATGCTTGTCAAGTCACACCAAAAACAACACCACAGAAAAGTGTGGCTGCTGGTCTGGTCTGCCTTCAGGGAGCAGAGTATTCCTGATGCCACCCTTCCCTACTTTCCTCCAAAGCTCTCTTGCTACATTCCAGGCAAGGGAGGCACTCCTGGACCAGCACCTCTCCACCCCACCAGTGCTGCTCAGGGTCCATTTAACATGTCCTGCTTGAGCCCTTGGTGCCCTGTTGGATTCACAAGGGATTTATCCAGCCCTGGGGATGCGCATCCTTTAACATCTGGAATTTTTGTGCATTGCAGATTCAGGCTTAGGCTACAAGGACTCATGTCACTCTAGGTGCCTTTTTATCACTGAATCTCCCCTAAAAAATTCATCCCTTCCCATTTGCTGGGTAAAGTTTCTTAATTTGTATATATCCTCTGTTCCTTCTAGGTTTTTTAGTACATCCTGATTTGTGTTATTCAACATCAATATCAACATAATTTTTATAAAGTTTTTGCCCCATTAATGAAAGCTTTTCATTAAAAAAAGTTAAAAAAAAATATAGTGGACTAAAGGCTACGGTTATCCTGCCCTACTTCCCAGTCCAGCACAACTCTCCATCTCAAAAAGAAACAGCACTCTCCTTTGCTGGGGAATCCCTCAGGAAAGGTTCACTTGATTTAACCACAACATTTCCCAAGCCTTTCCAATTTAAGCCCTCAGAAGGAGCCTCAGGAGGGACACTGCAGCCTCATCACTTCATTTTTTTGAAGTTTTCCCTGCCCACTGGAGCTCCCTTCATGTTGGCTTGGTCCCTGATCACCCCTTCACAGTCACACCCACTCCATTCCCAGTAGTTGGATCATAACCCCCAGCCTCTTCCCCATCACCTTCAACCCACAAAGAGAAACAACAAAATCCAATTTTTGGAACTTTTTCTGCATGGGCACAGAGGGTCTGAATGGGGTCTGGTGTTTGAGGCAGATCCGGCAGCTCCGATAGCCACTCGGAGCGTGATGATGAAATTCCGTTTTGCTCACCCTTGTTTCACTCTGCACTTTGACTTCTCATGTTTTCTGTTTCGTTGCTTCCCCTTTTTCCCTGTCAACCTTCCTCAGCTCCCAGCACTTACTCTCTCTTTCAACTCTTGTGTACTCCCCTGTGAAATGCTGCTCTCCTCTCTTGTGGATTTTCTTCTTCAGGGTTTCTTTTCTTTTTTTTTTCCTTTCTAATTTCCATTTTTCCCAAAAGGAAATAGGACCTGTTCTGCTTTAATTACTGCTCCAGTTAGCATCCTCCAGCCTTCTACCAACCCCTTTCATTTTCACTGCTTCCTCCCAGTGGACCTGGCGCACTCAATTTCATAATTCCCTAAAATTTACTTTCCTAAATGTAGTTCTCTGTGCATAATTCATCCATAAATTGGATTTGTTTCCTACTGGGATAATCAAACAATCTTCTGTAGCATTTTTTTCCCACACCTGTTGTTATTCTTTCCTTCCAGGTAATTACACACAGAAAGTTACATATTTGGGGCAGGAAAGCAGGAGAAAGCAGGTCATGCTTCAAAAGCCACATTTCCCTCTCCTTACTGAGACTTCCCCTTCTTCCCACAACCAAATACATTCATTTAATTCAACAGGGCTGACATTTCTAAGCCAGATTAAGTAGATGTTGCTTTATGGCAAAATGTGAGTAAGGCAGAGCCAGATCTTGAGCTGATGTAAATCAGAACAGACCTATTGTCTTCAGAGAAAGAACATAATTTCCTAGGGAAAAAACAAATTTTCAAAGGACCGATGGAGCTGTGCAGACATAGCACAGCTGAGAATCAGGACTACCCTTGAATCTGTTGGGTTTTTTCCTTGTTTTTCTTTCTCTTAAAATTGCGAGCTGACTGACTGAGCACATCATTTTTTGAGCCATTAATAGAGTTGAGTCTAATTTGGAAGCAAAGCTGACGCCCAGGAAAACCAAGCAGCACAGATGACAAAATTATCACACCTTCCCTGGTACTGGCAAGAAGAATGAGGGCTGAAGGCTTGCACATGTGGCTTACCCACATTAGTGTGAAAGCTAGTGTGCTTTGGGGGGAAAAAAGAAGTATTTTATTATTCAAATCGGATTCCTTTTTCATATCAATTTATGACATGACATCCATTTTTGTGAGTCTTTCCTGTCAGGAGGGAAGCGTGCTCACACGTATCTTCACTATGGGTTTATTTGTCAAATTATCACAGGACAAACAGTGATGAATAACATCCATACAAATGTGCTGCCTTTATATGTGCTTACTTCACAGTAAGTGAGAAAAAGAGAGAAAACCAACCCAAACAGACAGAAAACACACAGAGCGTGACTATTTGTAACATATATGCAAAGAGTTTCACGCAGCAGAGACATATCCCCGGGCTCCTTGCTGCTCCTATAATACAAATAAGAAATATATAAAATACCTCATAAACCAGCTTGTTGGATTTTATTGCAAGAAATCCATCAGCCATCATATTACCATGCAAATCCTCTTATTGCATTGTCTGACAACAGCAATTCAAATAAAAAAAATTAAAATAAAAAATATAAAAAAACCCCTTAACAACCTGGGAATAAATTCTCTCTTTCATGCGTGCCAGCAGCTCCCATTAACAGCAGTAGGAGTTTCTCTGCAGGGGCTTGTCAAGGTGAGAATAGACTGCTCACCCTTCTCCCCTGTTCAGAGACCAAGTGCTGAATTGCTGCATATCTGTATTTTTTTTCATGAAGACATCAAAGAAGAAAGCCAGGAATGAAAGATATTAAAAAAAAAACCCAAACTCTAAACAATCCAGTAATCAAGACAGTTCCAAAGAGGAAAGGTGCAGTGTTACATATCCTCTTGCTCTTGGACATCCTCCAGGATTAGTGAGACAAATCCCTCCCCCCACTTTTCTATTTTCTGCAGCTCTCAGAAAGTGCCCATCTGTCCACATCTGGGCAGCAGGGCAGAGCTGCAGCTTGTGAGTGGAATATGCTAGAAAATATTACAAAACTATATTCATTCTTCTTCAAAGAAAGAATGTAATTTCCTCAAAAATGCAATTTCTGGATGAAAAATTGCAAATACTTTCCTCCAGTACAAACTTTCATGAAACAGATTTCTTCCAAATTCTGTACATAAATCAGGACCAGTCAACATCAAGCAGCTTCAGAAGTAAAAGTTGGTTGTGGCCTTTCCTCCCTCATTTAGCCAGAAGTCTTCATAGGAGCAAAGAATGCCTGCCAGCTTTAAACCTCATCACTTAAATATTAGATGACACAACAACTCTAGAGGTCCCTGATTAAAAAAAAAAAAAAAAGAAAAAAAAAAAAAAAAGAAAAAGAAAAAAAAGATATTATATTAATGTTTTAGATGTTTTAGAGTTTTCTTCTGCTACTATTTGAGAGACCTGAAAGCATATGGACAAATTTCAGCCTGAAGAAAGGAGCTTTTAATTTCACTTAATCTCATTTTCCAAGGTAATGGAAAGAGACAATCTTATACTACTTCCCCCTTTCCAAACCATAAAAGCACCTAAAAAGGTGAACACCTCACCTAAAAAGTGAGGTTGCTTTCCAGAAATACAGCTTCTGGTGCTAGCTGAAGGAAAACAGTGGAGGAAAACCACCTTGCTGCCCCTCCTGGAGTGCTCATGGAGCCGGAGACAATGCAGAGAGGCTTGGCTGTCAAGTGCACTGCAGGGTCGAGCTGCATTTGGAATTTATCCTTTCAGCAGCGGTGAGAAGATAAAAGACAAAGTTAAAGTGTCGCATAAGAGATAAGAAAGTTAAATGGTGCATAAACAAATCTGATGCTGTGTTTGACCTGTGGGGGGAGGGAAGAGCTGGGCACGCTGCATGCTGTACATCTTCCAGGAGACAAATGGATGGATGATTGGAAACTTGTTCATATACTTCACAGGCTTCTGCCATTCACTAAATGTGAGGTAATAAACCTTATTGGATTTCATATTTTGTGGGAAATGGCTCTTTCATAGCTTTGTCCCCTTAATGGATGTTCATTTAGGAAAGCACTATATAGGTTTTATTGCATCAAAAGGAATAAAGGGTTTTAAATGAATCCTAATGCTCTCTCAAAGTGCTGGAGCTGGGAACTTCAAGCTAAATTCACAGTTAGAAGCAGAATCTTCCATAAGCTTTTTAATGTTCAGAAGGAAAACTTTGGGGATCAAAGTTTTAGTTAACAAGCCTTAAGTCTCATTTATCTTTTGATTTTTACAGGTAGCCTCTTTCATCTCTCCTCAGTTTTCCTCATCTTTGAGTGTCTCTTCAGCCTCCTAACTCTACTCCTTTTCCCTCACTCCCCTTCTGGACCATGCACCTGTTCCCACAACAAATGCACAGTTTTATTCTCCACCTAGTTCAGAGTTGTCTCCTAGAGCTTTCTGCTTCTGTATTTTTACGCACAGTTTCTCCCCCACAGGCCTTTTATTGACACATCTAGGAATCATAAAATAAGATGGTGTCATTTTCCAGCATTGTTGTTCCTGAACAGTGGAAATGCTATAAAGGCAAGGAAAATACCTCTTGTTTCCCTTCTTTCTGAAGCTCACACCCAGCTATGACCCTGGAGCAAGTCAGTCTCACAAAGGCTTCCCACAGACTAGAAGACATGAGCTGCTCCAATACTGCTGACCTCAAAGGAACTCCTGGCACCCAGCACTCATTTGCTTGTTTGTTACAACCTCACTTTTTGTGTCAATTTTACACAGAGAGCTACTTTGTCCACATCCATCCCCACCATGCCTGGGACCTAGAGAAAAGCCAGGTATCAGCACCAATGCACCTAATCCAGATGGTGAGTGCTCCTATTGACTGTCTTCTGTCCTGTTTCTAACCTGATGCTATATGGAATTCATTCTCCATTTCTCCTGGAAGTTTTCCTGCAGAAAATTCCGTGATGACGATAACAGCCCCAGCTCCCTCATATGCACACCTCTAACCTCTTGGAGCAGACCACGGAAGATGAACCAGCCAGTACTTCTGAGATGCACTGTCTAGGATGAGGCACAGTTGTGGAGAGAACAATCTTTCCATTAATTCCTGTTTCTCAGGCCTGGGGTGTAACAGTATGACATGAATTAATCAGATGTGAGCAAGCCCAGCTCCTTGTAGGACTGGGACTGGCTGTAGAAAAGTCTCTGAACATGCACAACATCCCTGGGATTTAATCACACAACATGGCATTTTTCTGTTTGGGGCAGGGGAAACCACCAGTCAAGCCCTGTCTGCCAACCGAGCTGCTCTTTGAGTTCCCTCCGTGGTGGAATAAAACAACTTGGCCTAAACCACTGTCAAACACAAGTTCATAGCATGCACCTCTTCCTGCATATATAAACTTCACAGCTGAGCTGGTTTAAGTGGCTCACACAGGCAGCGAGCAATCAGCCTCCAACTCGTGATGGAACTGTCGATTTCTGTTCTTATTCAAATCTTTTAATTCCAATTCTGTAATAAACTTCCCTTTCAATGACTCAAGGAATCATTTGCTTTGTCTCACATATCTCAGCATCTAAAGAAGCTTTGACAGGAGCATACCTAGAGCCTCTGAGATAAATATATAATAAATCTAATGTTGTCAAGCATGGTGGCATTTTTATTTTATTTTCAAAGAGAATTTAATCTAACTTCCCAGGGGATTCTTCTCTTGTGTCATAACAAAGTCTGGCTTGTAATGGATTTCCCATTTTTCTTTCTATCTTGTATAATGACAAAATTGCTGCAAAGAGAAGCAGAGCTCTATAATATGTCACAAAACATAGGCAGGAAGTGACAGTCATCTTCCAAAGGTTGGGCTCAGCCCAAGCCCCAATTTCTGGAATCACAGGCACTAAATTATTTTATATGGCTCCACAATCAGTTTCCAGCCAGGCCTGAAGTACAGGGAAAGTCCACATGTAACATGAACTTCCCCTCTCCCCAAAAAAACCACACAGTGAAGGGGGAATAATAAAAAAAACCCAAATCAATACATAGCACTTAAAGGCCAAACTTTCGACTGATGGAATATTGATATAAAACAATATAAAAATAAATAACACCAATAAAACATAAATTTAATATTAACCAGTCAAGAATCTGGTTCATACATATCCGTCTCTACCTGTCATCCTAAATAAAAAACTTTTGATATTAAATTTATGGCAAGTAATGGGTTGTAATGGAATTCATATATCCTTTGGGGAAAAATGCCTCTATTACATTGCATTATAAATCCTTATGTATCAAAGGACTAAAAGCCACTCTCTTCAAGGCCATAATTTTCTTCAACGAGTTCTAGAATCCTTTCATTGTTATTGAGCATCCTCATAAAAGACTAATATTTTCAGCTGTGCTTTGGATGATTCTATTTTGCTTGCTTGAAAATTGCATTGCTGTCAGAAAGCAGATCTGGTGCTCGGTGTACACAATCACATTTACCACTTAAAAAGAGAACTGAAGGCATTTTTTCTGGGGTGTTTTACACTGCAGACCTTGGGCAAGAAGTTCAGAGCACGGTAATTAGCAGGTGACAACCTTGAGCTCACAGGTGGGTTGTGTTCTGTAACATTCATTGTAGTGCAAAGTCGTCATGGGAACCCGGGGGGGAATTGTGCTGCTCACATTTCACTGTGCAATTACACAAATGCTGATTTGCTGTGATGCCTGGACCCTTCAACAGCACAGACTCCTGATTTAGGAGAGGCCATTCTTACTTAGGAGAAGCCTGGTCAGGTCCTGAGGTCCCTCACAGGTCACACCCAGGGGCTGCTGTCCTTTCTCCCCTCTTCATGTTGATCATACCTGCTGGTCTTTCCTCATGCCGAAGCACTCTCCCAAAGCAGGAGGCTGGGATCATTATTTCCTTTTGACATGTGAAGAGGCTGAGCCAGAAGCAGCTGACTGCCCAAACTGTGCCATGTGCTGACGACTGAGGGACAGGCAGAGCTCAAGTCCCTCAAGGACTCCAACATCTGCCCCAACAGTGACTTTTTTAAAGTCTTTGGTGATCATGCCTCGAGCATCTTGCCTTAAAAATTTATAGCCCAAGGATCCCATTCCTCACATCTTATTCCTTCCTTAGCCTGACTGTGGCTTCCTCTGCACAGCTTCCCTCCTCTCTGCAGGTTTCAGTCCTTCCAGCCTGGTACAGAAGCTCGGGGACACTGTGGGGTGCCCCAGCTTTGAGGGCTGGCAGGACAGAGGCTCTCACCAGACGTCCACCATGAGGTGGATGGTGCTGAGGCTCATCAGCTTCACAGCTGAGCTGCTCTTGAGCTATGGCAGGGAGAGCAAGAGAGGGAGTTGTGTAATTGTTCTGAAAGCCTGCCAAGCAGCTCATTTACAGAATTAAACAGTCTGTAGTATAATTAACACAGGGAAAACTGTGTGGCCTTTTGTTACTCGTCACACAAAGTAGCTCGTTTCCTCCTCCTAACATGACAGGAGGAATGGGATCATGTGTGCGGGTCACAGACCAAATGCACCTGGACCTCTGCTCTGCTCCATGGTTCCTGCTCTTCAGGAGTATTTGTGTTGCTTGTAGAGATGCCCAAAGTCCAGGCAGATAACTCATGGGGCTCTGAAATGGAAAGCAGGATCTAGGACTGCAAAGCTGGCCACTGCAAGACCCAGCTTCAACACAACCATCATCCTGGTTTAAGAGACCAGACTCCCTTTTACTGTACCTTCCAAGATCTTCACCCTTCAAGCACAGCTTGAGCCATCAATAACAACAGCCCTGGGCCAGGTTCTGAAGTTTTCAGCATCTCCATCTGGAATGTCTGTGGCAGATTTTTGTTCTGTCCCAAAGAGCACTGAGTCCTATTGAAAATCCAACTATCTCAATGGTTTCTCAATCCCAGGTGTTACAAGATCTGATATAAAAGGTTAAAGGGAAGATTCCACAGCCCTTGGTGAGTGCTGGGCCACTCTCTGAGCTCCTCCATACCCACCACTCCTCTTCAGAGACGATCTGTTGGAAGGAGCAGGAGGAGAATCTGATGTTATGGAAAAGGCCTCCCACCATCTTGTTTGTTCTCCACAATAATGCTGCAAACAGAACTGTTTCTCTCTGTAAAACCTCACGTTCACCATGACACAGTAAATCCTTTGCTTCTTCCTGCTCCTACTCTTGTGTGTCCTTGTTAGTTATTCATCTCCCTTTGCCACCCCTTTGCTGGCAGCCAGCAGGGAAGAAACTTCTCTTGCCAGGGACTGCTGGAAGATGTTGCACGAGGGATTTCAAGCCCCCTTCCTCCCATCTCTCCCCACCCCCACACACCACTTTCTCTTTTT
Organism: Prinia subflava; assembly: GCF_021018805.1. Lineage (NCBI taxonomy): Eukaryota > Metazoa > Chordata > Aves > Passeriformes > Cisticolidae > Prinia > Prinia subflava. Next base: position 108,043,042 of record NC_086248.1, on the reverse strand, counting down.
ATTTTTGAGAGGCTGGAATATCACAGGATAAAGAGACTGCAGCTGTGTTGGGGGAAAAAACCCACAGTCACGCCTCAGCAATTTATGGACAATTTCCCATTAATAAGAGATAATGGAGTGCAGCTCAATGGATTTGTGATTGTACACTCGTTCTTTGAGGATATGGAGGGGAATCTGACAGCAGTTTGTGCCTCTCAGCAACAGCATTACCATGATTTTGTATATCTCATTGTACACAGGGAGATTTGGACAGTTTGAAATGGTTTAACGGCCTCTTAGGAAAAGCATGGGTGTGTCAAGTTATTGAAATGACCTCAAATGCTGTCACTGTGAGGGAAGCAGCTGACAGAAATGAACCATGGGCTCCCACCTGCATGTGCTCAGTGGGCAGGAGTGGGTCTGTGGGATTGTGAGAATATGAGACCCAGTTCAATTCCCCCTGCACAGGAGGCACAGGGAAAACCCATGCTGGGATGCTGTAGAGAACACATTTGCACACGTGTTTCTCAGCAGATCAACGTTCTTGACTCCACACATCCCACACAAGCTACAGAGATCACAGGCTCTCAGTGCACTGTCACCATAGTGGTCTGAAGTTACACTTCTGCTGCTGCACACTGCAAACCAATGCAGGAACAATGAGACAGGGATGCAGAGCCCTTGGGGGTGAGAAACATGAAGGTACAGAACCCCAGACTAATCAGTTTGTACAGGAGTTTTCTCCTGTGCCTTGTCACTGAGTCACTGTCTGCAGTCCTGCAGAACCAGGGACCAAAGCTGCCAGATCAATCTGCTCACCTAGGGAAGAGGTTATTCCTCTTCAGAGTCTCTCTGCACTTACATATGCAGTCCTGGAGAGTCACATTGGTTAATGGCGCAGACAGTTCCTCTCAATTTCAATTTGTTTTCCTCCAGTATAATTGACTCCCTCTTAATACCTGATGAGCAAGGGCAGCCAGAAGTGCACCTTCTCCGTTACTCATATTCCCTCACGCACTGACACAGCTCCAGCTTAGAAGTGACTTTGCCATCACTAAGGCTAAAGACAGGCAGAAAATTTCCATTTAAAATTCACATCTCCAGATCCTCTCTCGTTCTGTAGCACTGGGCTGTTCTGGAGATAATAGAGCTTGGGCTCTCAATGAAGACGTATAATCAGTTATTTTACAAGGGTGTGATTATACCTTGTGTTTTCTTCTAGCCTCTCACTGTACTAACATTTTGTTTGCTGCAGTTACATGATTGCTAAAGCATTTCAAGCATCGCTCTGAAGTGACAGCACTGAAGTGCAAGACCTACATACGGCTTTTTTTGCTACATACTGATAAAGCACTTGCTTACAGAGACAAGGGTGCATCACAGAGAATGCTACTGTCCAAAAGAAATGAGCTCCTGCTTTCCCCCCAGCCTAGACTAATTGCATTGACAGATTCCAGCTCACTCATTACATTTTTAATGAACTGTAAAAAATGAGTTTCAAGTCATAAACTTCCATAGTGAATCTACATTTTGCCAGAGTTTCCAGGCCAGAGTTTTTGCCAAATTCTTTAGAGTCAATTACTAATTTCTAGCTTTATATATATATGTATATATTTATATATGAGAGGAAAGAAAGCTTGGGTACACCACTACTGAGGAAATGCACCAGCTCCCTGAAGGATTTCCATAAGAAATAAATCACAGACAACCAAAGGAGCACCTTTCCAGATCCAGGTGTAAGGAGAGGCCCATGAATTCAGCACACATGGATGCAAACCTTTAACTCGCAATCTTTTCTCAAAGCTCAGGACAGATTCTCTTTACAACTTCCCAAGATGATCCAAGTTCACAGCAGAGGCTAAATTAGTCACACTCGACGTGGTTTCCAGTTTTAGTGCAGGTCTCTCACAGTGACAGGCTTTTCCAAAGGATGCAGATTCTGGGCTGTACCACAAACACCCACGTGCACCTCCTGTGACGCCTGATCCTTAAAAGTGAAAACCCAACAATTTCCTAGGCAGAAACATGACTTTCTGCTGGAGAAGTAAATGGCCATCAACATGTCCATTTTCTCCAAAGTCCCCCTCCTTCTTACTCCTGCCTCCAGACACCATGGCAGCACCATTCAGCCAGAGTGGGAAGCAGATTGAATCTGCCAAAGTTCTCATTTTCAAAGGAGACAGCCAAAGAACAACAGTATTATCTGTCATGGATTGAACAGAGCAGTTCAGTGGTCCAGCCTGGGGCTCCTCCTTCCCTTTGGAGAAGGACCCCTGCCCCAGCCTTTCTCCCAGCCCATCTCTTCCTCATGGAGAAGGGACATTAGGGAGTAGACAGGGACTCTAAGGCTCCCCAGCAATGCAGATGCAACAGTGTTGCTTCCTTACAATCTAAAATTACCTAGCACTCACCAGAGCACAAAATAAAACCCAGACAGGCTGAAGTTCACCGTGGGAAAAGATGTGTTTTGCATACCATATCATATGCAATAGGATCTCATCTACTTTAAAAATTCCCAAAATTTCAGGAATCTTTTTTTTTTATTATTTATTTTTAAATAGCTCAGCTGAAAACCAGTTCTCCTAAGGAAAAACAACAGCAAATTACTTAGTTATTATTAATCTCATGCACAGAAGCAATTATTTCCCAATTGAGAATTTTGTGTAAAAAATAGTCTTATAGATTATCTTGGAAAGATGACAAGTCTCCTTCTCGGCTGCTCTGTTTTAATTTGCATAAACATGACATTAAAACCTGAAAGAATTGCTTTAAAAAACAATTATTCCATCAACAAAGCCTGACAGTGCAGAACTCAATGGCACCACAGAGATCATCTCGGTAAGAAAAGATAATCTTTCCCTTTTACCGACATTAAAACACCTTTTGCTTTAAACAGGACTGCAGTTCAGATTTAGGTTTTAGAACCCTTTAATAATTGAACATGTGTAAATATCATTATTATTAGACGCACTGCGGCAGGGAGCGAAGGAATAAAAATCCCTCACTGAGCACCTTGACAGGGCTGTTCAGCCCAAGGGAGGAAGGGTTATACAAGATCTTGCCATGTTGAGAAGACGAAAAGGAGACACCTTCCTATTATCATGCCGTGCCTGTCTCTGAGAGCTTTTGTTCCATTAAAAATTTGTTAATTGCTGCCTTAGTAACAAAGGAACAACATGCTGTGGTGGGACTATTAGGAGTCCACAGGGCTGGCTCACCCTTAGGAAGGCAGAGGGGTTTAATTGGCTCTGTGTTCTTAGAAGATGCAATAAAGAGGGATAATCAATTGGTGTCAACATCTAATAATGGAGATTCTTTACAAAATGGAAGAGAAAATCCAAACCCTACTTAATTGAAAGCTACGGCATCTGGGGCTGCAAAAAATGAGCTGGATGTAAAATTTATGAAGGGTCTGTGCACAGTCAAGAAAAAAAGTGCTGAGAATTTTAAGAGGCCATCATCACTTCATCTCTCTGATGGAGCTATGCCTTCAGTTCTCCAGCAAGCAGGCCTGCAAACTCCCATGCAAAACAGTAAATTATAAGTCAGAACACCCAGTGATCATCTGGCTAATAAATAATTCCCTTACTACAGCAGTGCAAGGACAGAAACCCTTCTTCAGTCCTTCTTGGCAAACCAGAAGTTTCCTGAGGAACTCTTTTACCTCATGCAATATATTCATGCAAATTCTCCAGAACTGCTACTTGGTCTCACTTCAGTCTCCCTAAGGATACAGCATACTGCAGAAGCTTCAGACCCAAGAATTAGTTTTATAGCATGGTTTTATGAAAAGAAATTAAATGGATGCCTAGTGTGGTCAGTTTGCATGAGGACTGATGTCTCCAGAGGTTTCCTCATGAAAATTCTACTCTGATCTCCCAATGGTATCAACTCCAAGCAGTGCATACCAAGACTGGCTTCCTGTTTTCCATGAAAATACAGTGGGGCTATAATGGAATGAACAAACTCATGTACATGAGACTAATTATTATTAGTTTCAGTGTTTTTCTAGAAAATATTTTGCTTTAAAAGCAACCAATAAGCTTTTCTCCAGGAGACAGCAGACAACAGGTCTCACGGCCTTTTCCCCACCCTCACAGCAAGCATCCTCAAACAGAGAGCTGTCAGAACTCAGAATTAATCCTCATCTTAAATAAATACCCTTTGCTTACTGACAAGTGGACTCTCTTTCGTCCGTGTGCACTCTCCAGTGTTTGGCATGAGGCAGAAAGGGGTAAAGATGGCCACAAGGACCATTCTCTTCCTTTCTCACAGCACAGACCCTTTGTGCAGAGTAAATGCCAGCTGTTACAGCAGCTGTGATCACAGCCTGCTTGGGAACCCCCTTCTTCCCCTCAGAGCCCCCGGGGTCCAAAGCCAGGCTGCAAGAGAGGCAGCTTCAGCTGGTGTTACCCCGAGAGGCTCCAAAGGTGCTCGCTGAGAAAAGGAGTCCGTGTCTTTGGCTGGAAGACAAGGACAGGCCATAGATTTACCCTGTGGACCTCAGGCCTGGCACTTCCCATGCATTCCTAAGCAGAGGGAACATTTTCTGTTTGTGTCCTCATATTAATTCAAATCAGTAACGAAGCTGGGAGCATCAAAAGGTTTTAGCGGTATATGGGATTAGACCAGGCTCAGATAACTGAATAAATGAACTGACTTAATTAGCTCTCCTGAAACAAATTATTATACAGTGCTCATTTCCAACTCTCATATGAACCCCAAAGAGTTCTAGAAATGCATTAATTCCTTGAATAATAAATCTTATATTTTTGCATACCTACTGCAATTATGATGGATAATGAGATTTTAATTAATCAGACCCAGATTTTTTAATGCTTTTGAAGAATGTAGATACATTAGGGACCTATTTATTGAGTAAATCTTGGAGGCAAAAATCAAAGGAGCAGAAGTCAACAGGAACAGCATCAAAAAAAAAAAAAAATCTGTGTTAAACAAACTCCTATCTAACAGGCTTCTTAAGAACATCCATCCCACAAACACCCTGTCTTGAGTATGAACTCTGCAAACTGTCACATCCTGGCCAGGTCAAAGTATTAACTTCAGTACCTCTCTAGAGGCAAAATGCATTTATTGGATATTATACCACATGGAATACATTCTTGCTTTTACTCAAAAAAGGTTTTTTTATACTGTAATTTAAATGCTCAATGTACAAAGACTATTTTTTGCTCATATATTCTGCACTTCCAGGTACTTTTGAGTGAGAGCCACTTACCATTAACATGGCAAAGCAGCCATTAAACCTTTTTCTCATATTTTCCTTTTTTTTCCCCAACCCCTTCAGAGGAGGTAGCTAAAGATCTCTCTCATGGTAAGGTGGTGGCATTGCAGTTGTCATTAATTATAAATCAGTTTCTAATATGACTGAGAGCACAAAGATTGTAGGGGGTCTTGTTAACATAAGATTAAAATTCTCTTGAAGTGTAATTATTTTGCAAGAGGGTATTGGCTGGATTTATGACAACCTATTGCATCTCTGCACTTACTGCATTGACAGGAGAGATTTTGTTAATCATAGGGTGAGTATCAATGCATACCACTTCCCTTGGAGAAACCCCAGCACTTGTAAAGAAAAAACCTGAAGGACAGGGGACTTTAAATCCTAATTACAGATTTCTAGCAAGTCCCCTTTCTTCTCAGCTCCTTTTTTTGATAAAAGTGAAGCTGTCACTGGAGAGCACCAAGAAAGTCAAGGGCACAACACGCCGGCAGGGCAAGGTCAGCTCTCGCACGTGTTTGGAATGGGGAAAAAAGGCAGTGCTTCCAGTTTAAACAAAACTGAATTTTAAGTCTTGTTCTGAAACTTTCAATTCTTTTTGCCCTTCTTCAATGAACCTCACTGGATTTGACATGGTAAATAGGTTTGCCTTTCCCTTCCTTTCCTCTCTCTTAAAAGAACTCAACCATTTCCTTTGAAAAAAGCCACTTTTCCTCTAAAAAAATATAGTGAAAGAATTTTTTATTAAACCGAGCAATTGGCAGTAGCATAGTCAAGCTTCTTTTCCCTCTGTTTGAATTGCTAATCTTTGCACTGAAAAAATATAATTCTTACTGAGCCACAGAGCGGGGAAGGGGGGTAGCAGACCCCTCTGCAGCTGCAGTAATCTGGTCTTAAAGTCAGAATTTACAGAAGCAGTTAGGTGCAGGAGTCCCTCTGGCTTGAGGAATTAGGAAACCAAGTACTTCAGCCTTGAGAGGATTTTCCAGTCTGTATATTTGGGCTCGTGCATAACTTTCTAAATCTGGGCCCTGCCAGTGCCTCGTAGAAGACGGCCAAATGTGTCCTCCTTGGCATTTCTCTGGGAAGAGCTTAGAGAACAGATGTTCTTCTGTTCTCCCTGTGCACAGAAGTGCTCATGAAGGAGCACCAGCTCCTTGCTGCACTGAGTGGGTTTGAGGAGCAGCCCCCAAGCCCTGAGCTGCTGCCAGCTTCCCCAGGCTGACCCCCTGTGCTGCTCCTCCTCGACAGCGCTTGCACCCCCCACACACCACAAGGTCTGCTTTGACTGGGGGCCAAACCAACAGGGGTACAGAGGGTGCTAAATTCCATCTGACCCACAGAAACCAAGGCCACAGTGGTCAAATATCGCGAGGAAATTTTCCTCTGTATTTGCAGAAAGAGGAAACTCAATACAAAAGGCACCTGGCCCAAAACAAAGCGTGTGTTTGCTCAAGGCTCTATGGGAAGAAACTCACCATTTATAATCAGCATCAGTGCTGCTGCAATCCACCTTGGTGATGCAAAGATTCATTTAGAAGCTGCTTTGATATGTTGCACTCAGTTCTTTGAGCAATGAAACGCTTTTTTGTGCGATTTTTTCCCACCCCCTGAGTTTGGTTGCCCTCCCCATCACCAATCTAAATTCGCTTTTATGTGCTAGGAAAACAAAAAAAAAGTGTTAATTTACCACTTCTGAACATCTTGTCCTCTTAATTTGTACAGAGATGGTTTGTTCAGCACAGAAACTGTACTAGGAGCAGAATAAATTTAGCTGGGAGGCAGGATGGGGGCAGGGAGGGGATGGCAGAGCCAGAGGGGGAGCAGAGAGGGGCTCTGCAATGGCGCTGCTCCTCTTGCAGCGTTCTGTGATCAGGTCTCCTCATGCCCCTGCCCTCCTGCAACCTTCTTTCTACCAACTGCAGTCAGGTTGGAAATGCCACCTCCATGCGAAGCTTCTCCATCATTTTATTTTCCTCTTTTCCTCACTAATTTGCCTTTCTTCAAATTAATTATTTTAGTTCCAGGGTTTCACTTTTTTTTTTATTTTTCCTCTCCTCCTGCCAGCTCTCAATTCCCTGGATACCCCATGTCCTCTGAGGGTCTCTCACCCTCCTTTGACACCCTATGTCCTCTTCCCAACCCATCCTTTCCCTTCCCTTGCCATGCTCCTCCTTGAGCACAAACTCCTTTGCTCCCTCACTTTCTGCCACTTTATCCCAGACTCTTCCTTTCCCAGTTCTATCCCATTTGCCTCTCCAGAGTCCCCCACTTATCCCTTGCTACAATACGTAACACAAGGACACAGCCAAGGACATCACTGAGCCTTAAAACCAGAATTAGAGAGAACATGCAATGAAAAGATGTGCCAGAACCGCTCAGGAAAAAAGGTGGGGACTGAGGTGAAATGGAAAATTAACTAAAAGTGGAGAGCAAATATCTTTGTGCATCTGGGCCTAAAATCTACATGGGGGAGCCTTGGCAAGCTGTGCCATAGATAAGCCAGCTTGGAGAAAATCCATAGCAGCAAATCCTCAAGTTAACCCAGGTGCTTCTTGAACCTCCTGTCCATTCAATTTGAACCAATATTTTGGTTGGAATGAATAGCAGGTTTTCCTCTTTTGAAATAGAAAGGGCAAGTGGAAATCAGATTTTGTTATCTCACAATATCAAGACTTAACATTTTCTTCAGTAATGTAATGAGCTGATGACCTTTGCAAACAAGAGAGGGAATGGCCAACTTCATCTTTACAGCATTTATTTTATGTAACAGCTTCCTCAGCCGAGCTGAAGACAGAAATGGACAGAGCATTATTAGCCCAAGAGAGTCGAGTCTCCTTACATTTCTGGAATAGAAATGGGCATGTAAACCATGATAAGTGGTTATCTTCAGGCAGCAATTTAACACCAGCTACAAAGAGAAAGCAGGCCAGAATCTGCACTGCTAAAAGGCATCTCGTGCTGTTTGATGGCCAGCACCATAATTTGGGGCATTTTAATCTTTTCTCCTGGACTGACAGCCTGCTTGTTCTTTGGGATCTGAGGAAAGGTAAGGATTGTCATACTGGTACAATAAACATGTTAACTTGGCACCAGAGACCCCAGACAAGAGTGAATGCGTGCCTACCATGGCCAGATGATGATAAATGCCCCTCCAGTGCTCCCAGAGGGGCAATGAGCAGGTTTGGCAGTCATTTGGAGTGGCCTGAGGGTTGCAGTAATTTGTCCCTCCCCTAGGAAGCCCCAGAATGGGGTAGGTCATGCCAGGAGGCCTCAGAGCCAGCCCAGGAGGGGATGGGTTTGGGATCTGTGTGCCAGCAGAGCTGCTGGCTGGGGCTCTCTCCAGGAGGTTTTTCCCTTACAGGACAGCTGAGGGCTGTCAAAGGAAGAATGCATGCAAACAAAGGAAAAGCTGCCCTCAATAGCACAGCTGATGGCTGTCCAGAACAACCCCAAAAAGGGCTATCCAGAAGCCCTGTATTTCCCTAGTACAACTATGGTCTAATAAATCAGAGCAATTACCAGGCACACACTATTAAAAACATTTTTGTATGTATCAAAAACCATACACATCTTCTCAGTTTGTGCCTGCAGAAACCAGAGCTGTGAGAGAACAAAAGCATTTGTCATCAGGCTTCTCTCCTGGCAGTGAATGGGCTTGAGACAATTACATTTTCTTTTTCTGCTTCCATCATCTCCAGCACCCCTGTGAATAACAGAGCTCCTGCTGTAATGTCACCACAACCATTCCTTGCTGCAGCCATTTCTGCAAGAGCTGGAAGAGTCCCTCCCTGAAGCAAGTCCAGCCCGTGGGCAATAGGGTTTGACTGCCAAGTACCACAAATATGTTCTCTCCAGATACTGGCAAAATGTCTGTGCAGGGATTTCTGTCACAGCTTGGAGAGAACTTGGCTGTTCGCATGGGTCCACTTGGCTCTGAAAGCCACCTTTTGGTCAGTCTCTCTTTTCCCCCCCGAGAGATGCATCGATGTCTCCTGGCCCCGTCTGTCACATGAAACCTGCTCCAGAAATTTCCACGGCCAGTCATGGTCCCTGTCAAGCCATATTCCCTCATACTTCTCCTGAGGATGGCACCTTCTCAGCTACAAGGGAACAGTGGTGGAACACAACTGCTACTGAATGAGCCCAGGTACAGGATTTCTGGTCGACAGCAGATTGATGTCATGATTGCATTTATTTAATTTTATCAATATAGAGAAATAAACATATGCACAGACCATGTTTATTTCACTCTATCAAATAGAATTTTAACAAACATGACACAATTTTTACTGTGAAACAGAATGTCTCAAATATTATAAGTTTCGGTGCTTTGTAATTGTATTTCAATAGGCACAAGAAGTATTTTACTGCACAGTGAATGCATTTCATTAAAGAGTATAAATTTACACTCTGTTGTAAATGAATGTTCATTTTACACTGTAATTTTTTTTACTGCAGAATGTTGCCATTTTAGTATTCACTGTAATCACTCCACTGTGTTGCAAGCAAATGTCATTTATATGATATGTAAAAATTCAGAGAATTCAATTTAAGGGATCTCAGTCTGAAGTATAAATACATGCAAGCCACGTAACACAAATAAACTTACTCCAGATGGTTGCAGATAAAATCAAATCCCGCCATCATAAGAAATAAAATTCCCAGTACAAATACAGGCAATTCAGTACAGCTTCTGGTGACCAAACTGGCCAGAAAAATTAGCACCAATCCAAACATAATAAATTTAATGAAGTATTTGCCACTAATAAGAGACCAAGCATTATGTTCTCTAGGTGGTTAAACAGCTTTTCCCTCTGAATGGTTCTGAGAATCCACATGGATTCCCCCAGCTATCTGCCCCAGAAAGAACCTCGCAGGTAAACATCCAGAAACAGAAAACTATTGATACAATAAAATAACCGATTCTAAAAGCAACAATGGTTTATTTGCCTCTCTACATTACAGCTGCCTGGAGTACTTACAGTACAGCCCAAGAGCATTAACAAACAGCCAAGCTATTTCTTCTCCGTTGATAGCCACCTTATTGCTTTCAGCAGCTAGCAAATTAAACCTTCAAAATAATTCTCATGTGCACTGACTGTAAAGTGAATTTAAATTAAACTAATATATTACAAGAAAAGTGAGTACCTAGCCAGAGTTCTCAGCAGCCTCTTTCTTCTCCCCAAACCAGGCTCAGAGCACACAAATATAGTTACACAGTTCACACCTGCCACCGTGCATCTGCACATGCCATATGCTGCAGGACACACCTCATCCCAGCACTCACACACATATGTATTTGCAAACACTTCCTGCCTCTGGGAGACGGGGGAGTCCAGCCAAGTGCTGCTAAAACCAAACCACAAAAGCCTCTCTGCCCATTTCTCCTCTGCCAGGGCCCCTCATGTCCTCCCCAAGCTCTAAAATGGCAGCACTCACCCCAGGCTCACTCAGCAGATGAAAGCCTCTGACTGGCCCTTTACAGGTGGACATGAAGCCAAAAAAAAAATGAAGTTACTGACTCAACACCACTACACCAGGACAAGGAAATCTTGCATAGCCCTGCTGGTATCCTTCTTCTATTTATCTATCCTTCCCAAGCTTCAAGTTCAGACCTGGGAGCAGCCTGCAAGGCTGTCTCACACTTTGCACTTGCTGGCTCCAGTGCAGAGCTAAACACTGTGCTGAGAAGGTTTTAGTTGCTCTGCACTCCTGAGGTGGCACAAAAAGAATGGAAGTGGACAGATGGATTTGAAGTGCTCTAAAACAGCCTCAAACACAGCTTCTTTGCCCTTAGGCTGCTGGACCAAGCCCTAAAAATGTGAAAATCCTGATATGTTTGAGAATAGTCACGTTTCAGAGAGGTAGTTAGTCTTGGTAGTTGATGAAAGTCAGCTTAGATGAAAATTTGGGAAACCATTTCTTACCTGTTTATTAAATAATAATTTTTTGATAAACTATTTTAAATCCTGTTCTCTTTGTTTCTGGGCACATATCAGTTTTGTCTTCTCCACCTCTAGCCTGAAGATTTTAGATTACACTCAAGAACAACCTTAAAAATCCCTGCTCTTACTCTAGGTCAAATTCAAGTTAGCCTCTTGCAAGTAACCCCCTGCAAGTGTCTCAACAGGATATCATAGCAGAAATGGCTCTTTCAGTCTGGCACTAGGCACAGGCAGGTTGGAGAATGGATATAATCAGCTTTTGAGGCAGAAAACCTGACTGCATCAGCACTGTGAAATCCAGCAAGCATTGAGTACACATAGCACAGAGTAAGGGAAAAAGCAGAAAAATGAAAGCAGCCCTTCTTATGGTAGGTACTGTGTTTCCACAGGAAACATGGGCTGGTTTGGGTTGGAAGGGACCTTAAAGATCATCTCATTCCAACTCCCTGCCATGGCCAGGGACAGCTTCCTCCAGACCAAGTTGCTCCAAGCCCTGTCCAGCCTGGTCTTGAACACTTCCAAGGATGGGGCAGCCACAGCTTCTCTGGGCACTGTGGCACTGTGCCAGTGGTTCATCTCCCTCTGAGTGAAGAATTTCTTTTTAATAGATAATCTGAACCTGCCCACTGTCTGCTTAAAGCCATTTTCTCTTGTCCTGACATGTCTGCCCTTGTAAGAAGTCCCTCTCCCTCCTTTTAAGAAACTCCTTTTAGGTGCTGGGAGACCACAGTGTGGTCTTGATGGAGCTTTCTTTTCTCCAGGCTGAACCCCAACTCTCTCAGGCTTTGTAGGAGAGGGGCTCCAGCCCTCTGACTGTCTTCACGCCTCCTCTGGAGGGTGGCTGGGTGCTCTGGGTGGCTGCCCAGCCCCTTGCAGGGCAGGGCAAACACCATCAAGCTCTGCCGGGAGATATTGTGGGGCACATCCCCTCAATGTCAAATAAGGAGATCCTGCATCATGGCCAACTCCAGTCCTGAAGACTCCTTTTCATACAGAGTTGTGCATCACAACTCTCCTCACCCCTGTGCACTCACACATATGAAGCAGCCACTCGTTTTATTACTCTGTGCAGTGCAGCTTTGATTACCAAAATCTGTTATACTCGTTCTTGAGACATGTCCAGTTACTGCTGGCATAAGCACAGAGTTCCTCCTGGATTGGTCCTCAGCATTTTAAAGCTGCCCATGCTATTGCTTGCTACAAGATTGGATTTACCAGTATTTCATTTCCTGATTCAGCCTTCCTGGATGGAAGTTTCCAGCTCCAGTTCCTTGGAAGCCTTTAAGTTATGCATGGGTCTGGCACCAGAGCAGTTTAGGTGCCCTTTCAGAGCAAGGGACCAACATTGCTGGACAGGAACTGTGTTATCTGCACTGCAGGTCACAGAGTACTCCGTGTTTCCTGCTAATTAAATTCACTGTTGGAAGCTCCTTACATCTCCACGTGATGTGTAACTGCAGAGCTGGATGTTGCCCCTAATTGCTTTTTATAACAAGGTTATAAAAGTCATGCTGTTATGTCCAGCTATGTCAGGGCCCTGACAACTGTACATGACCAAAAGTGACATTAATACCACACTGTATTGTACCAAAATTGGATATTAATGAGGAAACTTCGGTCCTCTTTTGGTAGGATCTTATTGTGATCAGTTAAGAGCTGTATTTACACAGCAGTGTTAAAGAACATTAAAATAAAACTCAAAGTAAAAATCCGGATATCTGTATAACCTAAATGATGTGTTAAGACACGAGGTAGTCTAAGTGAGCAATACTATTAACTGCCAGCTTACAACATTTCTCTACTAGCATATTACAAATTGTTTTCTTCACCCCAATACTGAAGTAAACTGAGGGGTGAGTACATGCCAGTGCAGATTTCTTGTGATGACTGATTACGTTCCTTGTCAAGGAGCTACGTGTGAAAAGATCACTGGATGACCAGATGCTTTTCCCCTACTAACAAAGAACTTCTGCACAATTCAACATTTGAGCTACAGAGGGACAAACTTGAGACCACCCAAACCCATCCCAGATATCCCTGTTTCTGGACTCAGCAATGAATGAACTAGAGGAAAAAGCAAGTTAGCCCAGCCTGAAACAATCCTCTTGGCACCAGCATTGTTGCTATTTCCACCTAAAGCCCACACTCCTTGGAAAACCGATTCCTGTGGGAGTCTTTTCTGGCCACAACCTGCTGTGCCACTGGGCAAACGATTAATGCCATTAAAATTACATTTCAGGTTATTCACCCAGGCCAAGCAGGAGAGAAGAGGTCCTAATGTTCCTGTCACCAGTGGGGACATTCCGCCCCTTCTTGTACTCCTGCACCCTCACCAGTCAGCAGAGACAGAATTCATCCACACAGGCTTTGAAGTCTGGGATGGTATTAGGGAGGGACAGGGGCCACTAGATCATGGATATTTTCCTACAGTAATTACCAATAAATAAGCAAGGGAAACTGTTCCTTAGAAGTGCTTATTGCCCAGCAGCTCCTGGTTCAGATGGATATACCTCCATGCAGGGGGTAGAAGTAAGAAGTACCACTTTAAACCACCCCTGCAAACCAAACCCACGTGGCACAGGCTTGCCCAAAACCAATAGCAATCGATTATTAGCTAATGAATCAGTTAACCAATCTGATATGTGTTTGGCCTAGAAAATGCTTACTAGTCCTACATATTCAACATGTTTACATTAACATTTTAGAAAGCTTAGCGGCTTCCAAGTTCCTTTATATTTGCACACAGCAGAGATCTCTAGGAAAATCTGATGGGGAAGCACAGTGTACGCTGAATTATTACAACAAACACCTGAATGGAAACAGTCTTAAGGCAAGGCAGCTCCACTTGCTTTACACACAACTTGCTGCTTTCTCATTATATTTTTATCTATTGCTGAGTCAAGAATAAAATCCAATTTTGTCAAAAATTTTAAGCAAAATACAAGGGCTGAGGAAGTGTTCTTTTTCAAATTACTTTCTATTTAGACATGCCTTTGTCCAAGACCAGGGTAATAAAACATTTTAGCTCATTCCAACAGCCAGATGTTAATAGAATCAAAACCATCATCAGCACATCTCTTATTAAAAAGCACCACTGAAAAAAGCTGGCCTTGCTCAGGAGCTCACAATGTCCCATCAAGATTTTCAGCTTACAGGCAGAAGAAAAAGCTTGGGTTATCCTGTCCCTTTGCAACTCTCAGTCCTTTACATCTCCACTAGGAATTGAGGTAGGATTTCAATGGCTTTGGTTTCTCTGGAGCATATTTTGAAAGCAGGCATTCAGTCTCAATCTGATCATGAGAGCAAGGCAAAGGGGGGAACATTCACACAACTCCCTGCAAGCTCCTGCTCTAAATGCACGCCAGAAACTTGTGAAATGTTTTCTCAGATGGCAAAGAGAAAATCCTGGGGAATCAAGGCCTTATTTGTTGTTCTGTGCCTGGAACACCCCAGAATTCCCTGTAATGGAAGAGGAGACCACCGGGAGCTGCAGCTGTTCCCAGCAGCATCCCTCTGCAGCAGCAGTGGCACAGGCAGTCCCTTCTGGCAGCTGTGTCACAGAGGCCTCGGTGGCTCTAAAGCATTGAGATCCCAGTGGAGCCACACTGGTGTTTGCAGTAGATGAGAGGAAATATTCACATTTTTACAAGACAGTTGTAAAATCTCGAGGCACTTGACTACACCAGCAGCTGCTTCTCAGATCACTACTCATTTCGTCACATAATATGAAAGATAATGACTGCTTGTACTCAGGTACAAGAGAGGTGCTCTGTTAGGGTGCTGCTGTCAGTGGTCTGTCACCCTGGCTCCCACATGATGGGCTCTGTGCTGACAGGAATGTAGAGTGGCTCTGTTTCAAGAGGCTCTACTAGCCTAAACACACCTTACTGGCAATATAAAAAGCTCCCAAAAACTAAAACTATGAGAAAGATTTCAGCGTGTGCATTATGTAAAGAGCCATAGGAGAACGCCATGAGGGGGTTGCAGAAAGCTCAACAGACCAGCAGAGAGGATTTTGAGCTGGTTGCTGATTCTTATTTGCAATTCAAGAGGTTTGTGATTGATCAGACCATTGTTTCTTCTCCTCTAACTTCAGTCCTTTCCACCCTCAGGGAAATACCAAAGAACAAGGAGTGAATAAAGCACTTAAGGTACAAACCTGTGGCATTCGGTGGATATTTTAACCAATGCTGGCATTTCATTACTGATATCAAATAAAGAATTATACAGCCTCATTCAGCCTGATTTACCTCACACTATTTCAATCAGTAGCAATTGCAGCCTAAGTCTCAGGTTGAACATTATATTTGCAAATTAGATTTTGGGGGGTGGGGGAGATAAATCTGTTAGTCCGTGGTTTGATCTAAAGTTTGAAAGCTAGTCTTATAACAAAAGGGTGAAATCTTGGCTGCAAAGTCAACATGAGCCTCATCCAAAATTTCTCACAGCCCTTTTAATAGCATAAATGTTTCAAGCTAGTACATCTGGGTCTCTGAAACAGTGGCAGCAGTATTTCAAATATTCTCAAAGCCAGATACTTGGATGGGCTTGAATTGGTGACAATAATTGTGAAGATTAGCTTCTCAGGCCAAATAGAAACACGCCAGGACCACGCAGGCAGGCCCAGTTGTCTCACAGGAAACACTTGAGTGAAGCAGGATGCCAGGGCTTCAAAGAGGAAAAGCTGGAGGGCATAGCAGCACACGTGCTGAGTGGCAGAAAATTAACAATTTTGATACTGCAGCTACTCCAAAACCCATAGTACTGAATACACCGAGGCAAAGAATAGAACAGTAGAATTCAGTGAAAAATTAGCAAACACTTGGAGTGTTTGGGGCATCAAATAATCAATATTTGTTCCCCAAATTGTAACTGATAAACCAAAACTTCCTTTAGGGCACAGAAAGCACTACAAAAGATGCAGCAAGCAGGATTCAGCAAAGCAGCACATGCCAGAGCTTTACCATCAACAGGATTCTCCACATGGCATTTAAGGCAGGTCACAAAACAGCAAGACACCAGCTGCTTGCATTTACTTTTTTTTTTGGTAACATTCCTAAAACAAAGTTTTCTTAAGATGAATCTGACCAAGTTATATACAACTCTTTCTCTCACTTTGACCATTTAAATCGATTTGATAAACAAGCCAGATTGCATGCCAGTGCTTCCAACAATTAACTTGCAAGAAATCCTGTGATGAACCTTAGTCTCTTTTCACACTGACTTTATTATGCTCACAAAACTTTACACTTGCTCATATACAATGTGAAAATAAAACACTGCCAGGCTAGCAGACAAATCAGTGACCTAAATGTTCCAGAAAATGAAATGATATATGCCTTGCCTGTCCTGCAGGGCTTGCAGAAGCAGGAAGAAGTATCACCAAATAACTTGAATTCAATAATTCCCCAGAAGCACCAGTTCCCACAACCTTAGGAAATTCTAATACAGTCCGTAGGAGAAAATACATCTCTCTGGCAGCTAACTGCAAAAAGAGAAAGTGGGATGCTCAGGAAAAAGAAAACTAAAAAGAGAATTACACACTGGAAGATATATAGGAAGAGAAGGAGCAGAAGATTTCTTCTCTGTCGAGCAGAGGGTTACAGATCCATCCTGTGTTAACACCCCCTTCCCAATTTGATCACAACCACCTTTATTTTTTTATTTATTTTAAACCCCGGCTTTGAACTCCTGGTGGGTTAAGGGAATGAAATGAAAGGACGCATTACTAAACATCTCTTGATCAGCCATTTGGTCTGACCAGCTGAGCTGCTTTTAATGTTATACAAAAGAAGCTGAACAGGCCTGCAAGCAGAGGATGCTCCTGGCCTTAACTGGAGCCTTATCAAATCATTGTCTTCCTATTAGAGGGTGCAGTATTGCAGCCCTGCTGCTGAAATGGTGCTTTGATCATATCTTGTGGAAAACTGGCAAGAGCAACCATTTAATGTCACATTTCTGCTTTTACTCTACAGCTCTTATTACTTTATATGCATAAAAAATGCATGGCTACTTATAAATCTTTGATTATATTCTGGACTAGACCTGTTACATTTTTCACCACCCCTCCAGGATAAAGTCTGGAAAATGCACACATTCTATACAGGGCATGGGACACTCTGCAAATTTGAACACAGGCATTCATTCAGTGGAGAGCAGCAGCTGTTCCCAGGAATGGTACCAAAACCAGGAATGTGGAAGTTGTCCTTTTTAGCAAATAATTATGCTGAAATTGTGAGAGGCAGCTTCAGTGTTACAGTACTGGGAGGCTGAGATGCTCCTCTTACGATGCTCCTCCCTCCTTTCTCGTCCCTGCTGCGAGACAGAGCATGATCCCAAAAACTCTTATCAGGTGAGCTGGTAATAACTATTGTTTTACAGTTCCATGCAAGAAAACTACCCTGGGAAAGGGATATACCTGGCAGGACAGCCTAGATCCCTGAAAAAGTGAAACAGTATCCTACAAACCTACCCAGCAGATGGAAGGACTCACTCATAAAAGATTCATAGTGGCAATTGAGTACATTCATTGATCCGAACTCCTGCCAACAGCTACTCTTGACAAAGACACCAATGCTTTGCCCTGTTTGCAGGTATTCTCCACATCACTCCCCCTTCCAGCCCTAATTCTCCTATCTCCTGCTGCCTCAACTCCCAAAGGGCCAGGCAGCCCTATTAAACTTGCTGCAGTGACAAGAATATCCCTGGAGAAACTACTTCTACCTGGGAAATGGCCCACGAAGCTCTGCAGGCATTCTAGAATGCTCTGAAAAGCAGAAAGAACAAGGCACTTACCAAGGGGAATGCTAAGGAGATGAAGAATTAAAATAAACAGGGACAGGCCAGCCAAAGATTTTGGATGTACACATCACAGTGCCTGAAAGAGATCCCACTGTAACTCTTGCCATCCACCCATTGCCTTGAGACTTACCATAGTCAAGCAGTTGTGCAGTCCTTCAGCTTAAAGATGATTTTTAAAGAACAGGTATTTCTCTGCTCATTCTTTTTCTTTTTCCTCCCACAGAGGTAGTTTGACTGGATTTAGGAGTCTGAAATCACAAGACAAAAAGCCACCATGAGTGAAGGGAGGGGTGGGGAAGGCTCCTCTAATCACACAGGTGGTGGTGAAGGGAGATTTGCACCTGGGCCAATTCCCCTTTAACCTGCAGCAGCTCCTGGTAGAAATGCCCCACGTTGCTCTCAATCCTTTTGCAGTGCCACCCCAGCTTGGTGCCATCTCTCCTCTCTGACCACTTCCCCCCCTAACACAAACATGCTGCTGCATTTTACATTTTGAAACAAACTCCTAGTGCTCAGGTATTGTGCAGATTACAGACAGCAGGCTCTCCTGTTTTCCAGCCTCCTTTTATTTCCCTGCCTGTTCTATGTATCAGGAGATTAGGAAGAAAATGTGTTATTTCCATGAAGGCTGACACAGCCTTTTTCTCCATTTATACCTACTGATTTTTTTCCCCTGCTGATGCATTATATGAGCTCCTCTCTGAGTTTCATTTTTTTGACACCAGTGTTTTAAAACCCTTTTGAAAATGCATGTGCTGTTTAGCATACTTACAGAGTGAGGATAGGCCAGGTGTGGATCATTTTACATTGCAGGGAAATTAGGCCTCTTTTCTCCATAATTATCAAATCTGCTTCTACAGAGAGCTTTTCTCTACTGCTAGGCTACAGCCCTCAGTAAATACACCACTTAGTAAATATTCAAAGGTCACTACACCAGGATTTCCTCTGGAAGGCAGAGTTCCTAGAAACACAGGGCTAGGGTAAGGAAAACAGTCCTGTGTGAAGCTTGGCTCCCTAACAGAAGATGAGAATTTCTCAGTAGTTAGAGCTGAATATTGAGAAAAGGAAAAGCTTTGCTTCTAGTCCCAACATGACCTGAGGAATATCAGTTATCAACGAGGGAGCATACACAATTTTACCAGGAGTGATATTATGTTTAAAGTGCTATACAGCTGTGGGTTTTTTTGGACTTGGTGATGACATAGCAGATATAAAAACCATTTGAAAGGTGAAGGATGCAAAGCAATGTTACCATGCAGGCACAGTGCCTGTGTCAAATTCACCTTACATGACATTTCTTTTTCATGAAGGCATTGAAGTTTTCACCTAAAAACCTCTTTTACATGTTTTTCTTTCCTTTTCTCCCCAGTTAGTTTTTTCAGTAGAGTTAAACGGGAGGATAATCTGTTTAACTTTAGTGCTGTCTACATGAAGGTGCTTGAGATAAATCAGTTCTAACTAATGAACAGTTTAAATTCAGGGCAGAGGAGTAAAACTGCATGAGTTCCTCTTATGGACACCTATTCTAGGTAGCCTGACCAGATTTAAGCAGAGTTTGTTTCCACAGTGGACAACATGCAAGAGCATGTAGTGACAGGACAAGGGGCAAGGGCTTAAAACTGACAGAGAGCAGGTTTAGATTGGTTATTAGAAAAAAATTATTTACTCTGAGGGTGCTGGGGCACTGGCACAGGTTGCTCAGAGAAATTGTGGCTGCCCCAAGGCTGGATCAGGTTCAATGGCGTTCTGAATAGCCTGGTCTAGGGTAAGACTCTTGCAGCAGCCCTCTTGTTAAAGGGTAGAAATAAGCCAAGACACAGACTTCTTGTCCATCACAGCATGAAAAAAATCCTGGTTTATTCCTCTTTACAGCTCAGCCATCCTGACCCCAACCATTCCCTGACTCTGGCTGCAGCAGCTCCTGCTGCAGGTTTCCCTTGCAGCCCCTGACTGCTGCTTATTCCCTGCTGAACTCTGACTGCAGGGATCAGTGTGCAGCTGTGACTGCAGCTTTTACCCAGCCAGACTGTGACTGCAGGGATCAGTGTGCAGCTGTGACTGCAGCTTTTACCCAGCCAGACTGTGACTGCAGGGATCAGTGTGCAGCTGTGACTGCAGCTTTTCCCCAGCCAGACTGTGACTGCAGGGATCAGTGTGCAGCTGTGACTGCAGCTTTTACCCAGCCAGACTGTGACTGCAGGGATCAGTGTGCAGCTGTGAGTGCAGCTTTTACCCAGCCAGACTGTGACTGCAGCTTTTATCCAGCCAGACTGTGACTGCAGGGATCAGTGTGCAGCTGTGACTGCAGCTTTTACCCAGCCAGACTGTGACTGCAGGCTCCAACAACAGGCTCTGACTGCACACCCACACTGACCTCACACCCACACCGACCTCACAGCAGTGAGTCTCTCTCCTCAGGTTCCTTCTTCATGATCCTCCCTATTCCCTCTTCCTCAGGGTTCCTCCTCCCTCACGATTCCCCTCACAGCTGACCACTCCCCTTTATCATCCTTATCTTTATTGGGCATAGCTCTGACTCATCAGGGTGAGGCTGTATAGGTAATTAACACAGCTGTTACTAATCAGGGGCCAGGCACCTGTAATCCCTTCTCCTACAGAAGACACCTCTCCCATGGCAGGGGATTGGAATTAGGTGATCTTTAAGGTCCCTTCCAACCCAGACATTCTACGATCCTGTGTAGGCTCTGTGTGCAGGATGCATCCAATTTGTGTGGGTGCATTAGCTGTCAAACCCTCACAAAACCTGCAATCCCATGTTTGCTCAAGACAACCTACCCATGACCATGGTGCCAGATGATTTTTGTCTTTTTTCCTTTTATATATTCTCTGTATTCTTTTTATTTATTCTCTGTGTTCTTATGTTTGGAGCTCTGTAGCATATTATTGCATTCATAGCTACCTTTCCCAGTACTTTTCCCTGCCTTAACAGGCAGAAAGACAAAACTCATTCCAAAGCCCCTATCCTATCTTGGTTCTTTCCGGGACATATTTTCATCAGCAAGTTCAGTTTCCATCTGAGGGGGGAGGATTTAGAGAGGGGGGAAAATACCTCACCTCTCATGCCTCTAATTAGTGATTCTTGTCAAATATGCTAATTTGTTAAACTTATAAAAACCATATAAAAACCCTAGTCCCCTGTGGAAAGAACACTGACCACTAGGATATTTTTAGTTGGAAAGCACTACCTTCTCCTTCAGCAGATAAAAATACAGCTACATGGAATAATTTAGTGTTGTAATAGGAAATAATAAAAATGCCAACAACTGTTCACGCACAACCTCCTCAAAGGAACCTTTGTGCTTTTAAAAATCAACAATTTGAAAATGAAATGGGAGGTTAATGTGCAGCTGAGTCTGCCACATATGGAAGTGCTTTGTGTCAGGTTTTTGTGCTGGCACAAGCATATGGGATCAGACACAGAGGAGGAGTTCTGAACTTTTCTGCAGACAGATGAATGAATTCAAGCTGAAGTAGCAGCACAGATCTTGCACTAGCCAGTCCAAAAATAGTAAAGAAATCCCTTTTCCACATTTAGCACCGTGTGCATGGGTTTCTGTGTTCATTGAGGAGCTCCTAGGCCAGCTCAAGTTTTACAAGAGCTCTAGGTCTTTATTTCTGCGGTCAAAAGAGTGCAGGAGTTTTGAATATTAGCACGATATTATCTCCCATTTAGCTTTCACTGCATTCAGCACGGCTGGCTCCACTAAATAACACATAAATCTTAACTGTCTCTTACAGAAAGATTATTTTGAAAAAGGGTTTCTTGCCAGACTATTATCCATTTTGTACCTCTTATTCTTTCCTTGTTCTGACTTTTTTTATTCTTCTATGTGAAAGGAAGATTTTTCCTTCCTTTTTCTTTCCTTTTGTCCTGATCTAGCTCTTGTGGCTGATATATAAGTGCACTGATACAATGTAATTTTTCATTTTGGCAGCTTTTTTAAAACAAATTCCATAGCATGATCCGACCAGTGACAAACGACCCAGCACTTCCACTTGGAATACTAACGCTGAATTAACAGGCTTCCTGGGGTCTGATGGAGATGCAGTGAGAATTAAAAAAAAATTACTGCACAGGAGCAGTGGTGACTGATGTAGGGCCTGCATGCTGAGCTTTTGACCTCCACCGTTTCTACAGTAACTGTGCAATGCATTGTGCTTTCTATTCTCAGGCTCGCCTTGGAAGCCAATTAAATTAAAAGGCTATTCATTTCATTCTATTTGTCTCCAGGACGCTCACACAGAAATGCAAACGATTCCTGTTCAGAGTTCCCTGCATCAGAGAAACTGATATTGTACTGCTAATTTGTAATAACACTATAATCCAATATGCAATCTGCCTCAATTTAAGAGATGTACACAGGATGTACACTGAACTTACGAAACACTGATTAGGGAGATCATGAAATTAAATCTTCTGAAGGGCACGTCTTTCAAACCCTCAAGGCAGCTCTTTTTCTTGGTTTAATCAGATAGTTAATCACTACAGCTCAGGCTTTCCAAGAGCCAGATTCATCAATACTAGGAAGCATGGGTTTGCAATATTGAACATTTACAGTCTCAGGAAAGGTTGGTGAAAAGCAAAGCTGTAAAAGGTGATTGGTAAGCACTTTGGTGCTTTAAAAAAGCAATGGAGGAAATGAGAGAATATTTCCTAGTAAAACCAAAGAATCATTTGAGGACTGATCCACCAATTTGAACAATAGAGAAACATAGTCCCAAATACACTGTTCTCTTAAGGACTAGTCTTGTTTCCAGCTCAGTCAGAAATTAACATTTTTGTTAAACCACAGAAAGCAAATTGACATGAAAGAATATTATCCTGTGTTTTTATTCTAAATTAAGCTTGTGGCATAGTTCCCCATGCCACTTTGAGCAAGTGTAATTTCAGATTTGGAGGAATGACCTTCACATTGAAGTGCAGCAGGAAGACTTCAACACCATCCTGCAGGACACGAAATTACATCCTGCAACCTGCCATTTGTAGATCATTTTTGCAGGCTAGCAACCACAAATTGGAACGTGCCTATCATCAATGGCAGATCAAATGTTAGGGCTTTTCTAATGGTCATGTTACTGAAGGTTTGTTGATAGAGAAGATGAGGGTCTGTAAGAGAGGCAGCAGCCTCCGTTGCACTTTATCTGGACACGGCTGGCAGGGTGTAATAAGCTAAACGAGGCTGAAATGACAAAAATGTCTCCAGGCTCATGAAAACCTGGATCACTATTTCTGGGAAAACCTGGCAGTTTAGACAAAACTGTCAAACACTTAAGTACCTTTGTCACAAAGATGAAAGCATTCTGGCCCAGAAACACTCACCTGCAGTGCTAAAACCCAAGGACTTTCCACCAGGGGTGAGCTTGACGAAAATTCTCTGGGTTGAGAAAATGAACTTGCTTCCTCCTGCTATGATTAAATTGGTTTTGTTTTCTTCCCTCCCTGACTCTTCATAAAATTTCAATCAGTTACTGAAGTAGGAGGAGACAGGAAAATTTAAAGTCAGAAACTGCTAAGTGAGAATAAACTTCTTAATATGGCTTGGAAAATGAAGCAAATATGAAAATTTCCAGCAGGTCACTGCAGCCTGTCTAGTCATCCTCTACTACGTTGACTGGAAGGAACTCAATAAAATACAGGGTGAATGATTTAGAGATGACTGAAGGAGATGCCCTTTTCAGCCCCAGGATTTTATGCCACAAAGTATCAAACAAGTCAGCAGTTTAGCTGGCTTCCAAAAAACTGTGTAATAAATGTAATGTACTGCAAACCAAAGCACCTTTGTATTCAACAGCACAGGGGGAACAGCAGAAAGCAAGATCTGCACAATAAGGACCAGCAGCTCTGGGCTGGCACATTTTTTCTATAAATTGCCCTGCTGTGAAGTTTCTTGATCCATCTCCTGACCTGGCTGGAATGGGCCCTGCTGAAAGAGAAGATGATTATAAAATCCATAGGTCTATGGGATATGGAGCTTCAGGTCTTTCTGTGTCCCTTGGTGCATCATTTCCTTGCTTTGAGATAATTTTCCTTATTATTGTAATTCCTCTGCAGAACATTAACCTTGACTTTGATGCAACAGTGATGGGGCAAAACAACTTCCACCTTCCTCAGTTTTGCAGATTAGATGATGATGATGTCTCCAACAAGAAAGCTGTCTTTGATAATTTGTTTTTGTTTGGTTGGGGTTTTTTTTTTTCTTTTTTTTTTTCCTTCTTTTTTTTTTTTTTCTTTTTTTAGTATAGCAACCAGTTTCTAACAAAAACTCCAACAGCTTCTCAAAGCTTTACCTTTTTTCTATGACAGTTTCCAAACTATGACTTTTCCTGAATGGGATTCTGTTTGAAAAGACATGACAGAAAGTGTCCAACATGGATCTTTCAGTTTGTTTTTCCTAAGTGAAAAGAGCTGTTTTACAAGACTAATTTTTCTTTTTTAAAAGAAAGGTAATTTTGGTGTTTAGAAAAACTCGAAGGGAGAAACTGTAAATGGAACTCAAAGCTGCAATGTCATTGTGACCAAAGACTCGGCTAGTTTTGAAGGAGAACTTGATTTAATGGAAGAAACAACATTTAATTACAATAAATAATGATAAAAAGAAGTATAATGGAAAGGAAAGATAACTTGTTTCATGTAAGGATTTACCAATGCATTCTGAACAAGATCTGATGAAGACAGATTACCTTGATTTTTGTTTGTTTGAGGTGTTCCTCACAATCGCTTCAGGCATGGTGTCCTCTCCAGAGGTTTGAGAAGAGAGAGCTGGAAGTTTCTTCCTGTGAAAGTAACTGAGAAAATACACTTTTAAACATGGAAAAGTATCTGGGCATCCTGATGACTATGAATGATTAGGAGATATTGCATCATGCACATACTTTGTTATTCTGGTTTTGTGTTTTTATTAGGGCAGAAAGTTGAGTGGTTCTTTGCATGATAGTGCTGAAAATAAATGGAAAAAACACCCTAAAAATAGCTTTGATTTTTCCATGTAAACGTGAGCATTTTTAAAATGTAGTTCTTTCCACAAATAAAACACATTATCAAGGAAGAAAAAAACTTGGTGAAGACTAAATCAATGGGAGCTTTTAATGACACACTCCTGTTATTCACTGAAACGTGGCACCTCATTTTGGGCACACATGCAACATGCATGAGATGGTGCTGATAGGGAATATCTATTTCTCACTAAGAGTAAATCCCGGCAGGATGTGCTGTCCAAAGCACCAACGTTGGTGACGTGGAAGTAGGACATCTCTAAAAATAAACCTTTCTTAAGGAAGATAAAAAAAAAAAAAAAATCTGAGTCATATAGTCAATAAAGGATTACTAAAGAAAAAAATCCTCAGAGACTTAAAAAACAAGCTTATAACTAGACCCCTCTTAGTTAAAGTTGTTGTTTTCCAAAGAAAGCTCTTGAGGTAAAAGGAGTATCACTACAGAAGAAATGATTCTATTAGTTCATTTGTCTAATTAGAGGTTTAAGGCATGAGGACCAGCCACATTCTGGCTTGAAAGGTCAAATGTGAAGACTATGAGTAATTAGATTTGAGAAATTAGGCCAAAAGAAGTTCCAAAATTAGAGAGTGTTTTGATCAAAACTTTAAAGTATCTCTCAAGTAAAGCAAAGTTAATTAAATAAAGTGCTTCATGACTGATTAGAGTGTACATTTGACCATCAGTTTCATCTCACATTCTGCTACCCACCAGCTGGAAAGCTGAAGCGACCTTTTATAACTTCATTAGAGCTACCTTGTGGAACAATTTAATTGTATAAAACCTTATAATGCAGATGCACAAGTACAGCAGTACCAGCTGCCGGCTTCTGCTCCACTCCCCCTGCCATACACACTCCCCCACCGCCTGGGGACTGCCTTGAAGGAGGCTTAGCTGCAGGAGCAGGTGGAGTTTTCCTGCCTAACATCCAAAATGCAGAGTTCCAAAGGAGCAGGAGAGTCACGGGGCTTCCTAGGCCCAGATGCCACTGAGGGAACCTCCTGAGCAAAGTGCTTGTCTGACAATGAAGAGACTATTTTGGGGGGCTGGGGACTAGGTGAGTTAATACTGAGAGGACAGATTCCCACCTATCTAACTGCTTGAAATGATTTCTTTTGATTCTCTTTCTCAGAGAACTGCAAGGCTCTGGCACAGCAGTTCCCTCTCTAGCCAAAAGGAGGAAAAACCCTCGGCTAAATCAAGCATTTGGATTTTCAGGATGAAATGGCTTAGTGTCATCTTTGTGACTGGCTCCACAGCAAAGCAATGGAAGAAGAATGAGAAGCACTGCAGACAAGTGAGGTGACACAGCTCATCAACATGCAGCGCTCCGTGCCGTGCAGCACACTGGCAAGTGCATCACATTTGAATGGTACCATTTATCTTTATAATCTTTTTATTTTTTGCTAGATGTATTTTATTTCTTTCTTTGTCTGACCTCCAACTCCTCTGTCAGAAGTGGTACAGAGAATATGCAGCAAGAGCAGGGGCAGAGAGAAGTATCAATTTATATCCCAGTCTTTGTGACTAATCACTGAGTGGCATCTCTTCAGAACTAACAATCTCAGAAAAGTTCCCATATGTCCAAGGCTGACTCTGTGCACATTTGCTAATCAGCTTCAAATTATAATCAGGATATTAGAACACAACTTTGCAAAGCAAGTGGCTGAGAAGATCAGCAAATACTCACCAGTGAGACGAAAACAGATCTTTGGAGGGGAGAATCTGACTCCCATCAGCTTCTGGCTGACCAGTCAAACAGCCTGGGAAGGGACAGAGCCCTTGCAGAGGGACCGCACTGACAGGATCTCTCCCTTGTGACTGAGAACTGTGTCTGTCCTGTTTCCCTCCAAAGATAACCCTAAAATAATCACCTGCAATGCAGAATGGATGTTGTCCAGACAAAGTCCCCATGCCCTGACTGATGAAAGGATATATTTTTTCTTCTGTGAGTAGCCTCACAGAGAGGCAGGGTGCTGAGTGATTCAGCTCTGCTGCACAGCAACAGCAGCACAATATGCTTCAGTCCTGCCAGGCTGGCATCAAGCTGCCTTCTCGCCCTGCAGACCCACAGTGTGTGCCACAGGACTCCTCCAGCAGCCCCACAAGTGCAGCCCAGGGGCAGGCAGTGGCACAAATGGAGTGCAGGCACTCCGGGCTCTGTGGGCAGCAGCCTCTCCCCCGTGTGCATTCCTAACAGAGCTGATGCTGATGCTTTAAACCTTCCTTTCCTCCTGCTCTCAACTTGGTCCCTGGTTTCGGTGCATCATGGAGGCCTCTGCACAGGGAAAAGCAGGCGTAGATGTAGCTTACAAAATCCTCATTAAGACCAGAGTTTGATAGAGATAACAAGCCAAATCACTCCCAAACTTCTGCTTCTCAGCATTCAGCTTTAAGGATCACTTGATTTACAGCCAGAAAAACTACCTGCAGTGATATTGCTGGGAAACTAGAGCCTCCAGTCATATTTAGTTTCCATTTCAGCTACTCTGCATTGAATATTCCCCTTGGAAATCCAGAGGGCAACTACACTGTCTGTTACATGTGTTATATAAAGACAATCAGAATGAGCTATTTGGGCACTGACCTGCTTGATTTTATTTTCAGCATTTTCTCCTTCCCACCCCCCCCCCACACATTTGTGAAGCACGAAATAAATTCACCCCTCCTGACTCAGTTCTATTCTTTTTCAATGACAGAACATTTGAGGTTGGTAAGTGAACTGTGCTGGGCTGGGTCATGTTTTTAAATGAAGAAAAAAACACCCCACAACCCTGAAGCAGATTGATGTAATTTTGGTTTCATAGCTGACAATCATTTTTCATCATTGTTTCAAGCATGAAGGATTTAGCAATGGCTGCATAAAACTTCAGTGGCACAAACCTTTGATGTTCTGTCAAGCAGCTTTGCTTTTCTCCCTGTCACACAGACCACAGTCACAAATTACTCCCTGGCAATCCTAGGTAAGGATTATGAAGATTATTAGAAAAAGATGAGGTCTAAAGGGTTATTAGAAGTACCTTTGGGTTTCAGCAACACGCGAACACGCAATTGTATCCTTCACAAAAATCCTGATTTTCTTATTTTAATGTGCTGCTGTTTTTTCTCTCTCAACCGATCTCTTTGGTTGGGCATTTTCACCTCAGATTCCAAGTAATCAAACTGTCAGGAGCATCACCTCCTAAGAGAAAGCACAGAAACAAACAAAAAACCCCACACTAGCAATCTGCTTGTGAGCTGCAAACACATGCACAGAAGCTGAGCACAGCACGTCTCTCTGCAAGGACAGTTGTGCTGCTTGGAGTGTGACTGCAGGATAAAACTACGTTGCAATATAGAATTAGAATATAAAGTTCTATTTTATTTGGAACTACTGCCTTCACTAATGATGTGCTGTCTGTTTCCCTAGCTAGAAATTCAGGGTGATTTTTTGCCCTGGCTTGAGTTCCATTGGGCTGTCCTGAGTTTTCTTCTGGACACCCATCTAAATTAAACAGGTCAAAATGCAACTGTTCTGTCATCACAAGAGTTGGTGCTTAAAAATCCACATCGTATCCATTAAAGTCTTTCACCTAAACAATGTGTGCTCTTAGTTGGTTTTTTGGGGTTTTTTTGACCTGCAGTTTTACTTCAACAGCAGCATCTAAAGTTTACTGTATTTTGTATTTTGTGCCACTGGATTCTGTAGCTCCTTGGGGCATTCCCCTCGCTATTACTGCAGTTTTGGGGATGCAGCTCTCAGATCTTTGCTTCACGACTGCAAGAGATTTTTATCATGCAAACAGGCTTTAGCTGTAAAATGGGGATAACAAAACTTGTCAAAGTAATTGATCTGCCCAAGGTTATACAAGGAGCGGAGGTTAAATATCAGCATCTTCCTCAGAGCCTCAGAAATTAATACTGCAAATCATTACTGAGATATTTGAATTTTAGAATGATGCCTAGGCTCTGCTGCAAATGTTTTACAGGAGACTGCCCTATTTCAGTAATCTCTGATGCGATGTGGAAAGAACACAGAAGTATAACGAAGGGATGAGAAGGAAGAACGGGAGAAACTAGTAATAAGTCAAGAAATAGGCTTAGTTGTTTGTATGAGATTTGCAGATGAGTGTTTCCTAAGTATAATCATGTACAGACAGACAGGTATGGAGATCCTCAAAAGTGGGTAATTCACTCCAAATACCTCATATTTCAGAGCTTACAAGATTTAAAGTGACCTCTTCAAAGACTAGGCAGTGATGAAAGTTCAAATCAAACAAACTTTCCTTTACACCTTAAGAATTCAATGAGACTATACAAGCACCATTTAAGTGATTAGCTTTTGGTGTGCTAGTACTCTCACTCATTTCTCAGTATTTAATTATGAAATACCTCAATGAACTCCTCAGGATACAGCTACAACTCAAAAATTATTCACTGAAAAGAGCTGTTGAATAACATTTGACACACAGAGGAATCCATTTGTAGATAATCCTCTATCAGCAAAATTCATTGACTAAATTATATGTGGTTAATTATTCACCCATCTCTCACCACACAACTTTCCCTCCTCCCCTTTGACAAATTCCTAAAATGATCAAAATGCTGATCACAGCCCAACAGTTTATGCAGCCTCTTGCCTCTGTCTCCTTTCCAGTTCCTTCCCTCCAGCCCTTTAGCAAGCAAACCCTTCTGGTTCAGCAATTTGGCAAACCAGAGAAATTTGACTTGCAATTATACAACTGCTGCAAGGCACTCCAGTCAGCAGGAATGCCATCCAGGGGATTCGCAGCTGTAAAAATGCAGAGACAGCCGTCCTTCCCTACCACAGGAGTTCGATTGGAAATGCAGCCCTCAGTTCTGCATGCTTTGATTTATTGGAGGGAGAAGCAGTGTGAAAACACTGTCAGGCTTCTGCAGCCACTGAGATATGAGTGTGATCCATTCCTGTACATCACGCTCAGGAAAAGTGCAGGAATCCGGAAGGCTATAAATTAGAAGATCCTGGAGGTGTGGGGTGGGAGGAGGAATCAGAAGGGTAAATTTAGCTTGTGATTAGCTTTAAATCCTGAGAAACATTAAACAAATTCTGGTTGCTTCATGAATTACACCTTGCCTTTCCCAATTGTTCCTTTATTTGTAATTCTCCAGCACAAGTGCAGACCCAGACTCCCCCTGCTCCTTGGCTTGCAGCCACCTGGGCCAGCAGGATCTGCCTGCTTTGTTGTGCTCCATTTCCCACATATCTTCTTTAGAAACCCCTTATTAAGATCTTAGACCTGATGTATTTTTAATTCTGCTGTGAAATCCTTACTTAGGGAAGACGCTGCTTTGGCTGACGAGACCTTCTACCCATCTGTGGCCCTGGATTGTGCTCTTTCCTTCCTTTCTCTTCCCATAGTCCTACTTTTTAAGGGATCTCTTTTAGACTACAGAAATAAACTCTCTTTTCCCACCCCGTCTGCACAGTGCCTTATACTATTTATATAACAGCTCTTTCAGTATTAAAGGGTAAAACTGCAGCTACAAAATTCATGCTGCACAAGTTTCTAAACCTGAATTAGCTTTCCCTTTCTTGTGACAATCTGTAATAAATTCCATGGTCCAAGGCTTTGCTGACCATTCTCAGCCCTGAACTAGACCCATAACTTACTTCACATCGGATTTCTGGAGTAGGAGATTCTGTGTGATATTATGCACCCTATCCTAATCCTGTTTGCAGGTGATCCTCCTCTGCATTGACTGATCGCAATTAGCCTGAAAAGGTCTTCCTTTTGCTCCTGTCCTGCACATGAGCATGAAATCTCTGGAAATTCCCTGGAAAAGTATCACCACTCGTACCTATGGCTCCTCAGACAAAAGGGACCTGTCCAGCAGAGTATATTGGACTAGACCTTCTTAAAGAGTTGTCCTTTCGAGGCATTTCCCAGGGCATTTCCTGTGCTGATGTGGGAAGAGATGACAGGAGAGCCTCCAGTTTTGGGAGGGGCTATTGGCTGCAGCCCTTAACTAGTCACTTTACAGCTCACCCCCTGTAAGGCAGCTCTGTTCCATGTGGTAAACAGGCTTATTTATTCTTCTCACACCTCATTACTAATGCTTTCGATGTATCCTAAGTAGACAAGCAACCAGCTTCTGTCCTTGGATACCAGCCCAGTTCTCCTTGACTTCACCAGCATGCACAGACTATCTGAGGAAAGAATTCAGCTCAGTGTAGCATTTGCACTGCATGCTGGTTATTAAAACAGCCACCGGCTCCTGTTTCATAAGCAAAGATATAAAATCCAGGCCATTACATAAAAAGACTTCACAGAGCATTTACTTAGTTACAGCTACAACTTGCAGACCTCTGCTCACCTTCTGAAGGGGGAACAGGGGCAGCCCTGCTCCCCTCTCCTGCAGAGGTGCTGGAACAAACCAGGAGAAACATTGCCCACCCCACTCACTGCCTGGGCTCCAGTGGGAACTCCAGCTGAATTCTGTGGGCAGCAGGTGAGGAGGGGATTCTGCCCCTCTGCCGTGACCCCACCTGCAGGGCTGTGTCCACATCTGGGGTCCCAGCACAGGAAGAACATGGAGCAGTAGGAGTGAGGCCAGAGGAGGCCTCCAAGATGAGCAGAGGGATGGAGCAGCTTTCCATGAGGAGAAACTGAGAGAATTGGGGTTGTTCAACCTGGAGAAGAGAAGTCTCAGGGGTGACCTAACTGTGGTCTTTCAGTAACTGAAGGGAGCCCACGAGGAAGATGGAGAAGGACTGTTCACTAGAGCATGAAGAGACAGGACAGGGAGGAATGGCTTCAAACTGACAGAAAGTAGGTTCAGTTCAGATGATAGATATTCTTCCCTATTACAGTGGTGAGATTCTGGCACAGGTTGCCCAGAGAAGTTCTGGATGCCCCACACCTGGAAGTGTTCAAGGATGGGGCTCTGAGCAACCTGGGATAGGGGAAGCTGTCCACCTTTGGGGGACTGGAACTGGATGATCTTTGAGGTCCCTTCCAACCCAAAGCATTCCGTGGTTCTGTGATTCTGTGGCATGTCAGGAAAATCAATTTGAAATCTTGCAGCTGATCCAACTAACATGAAAAGGTGAGATGGTGCCTTCTTGTAAGACTGTGCTACAAAGCAGAGCGATTTCCAGTCCTCTCTCAGGTGTCCTGTGCCTCATTTCTTCATCTGTAACACAGGGCTAATACTTCCCTCACACACGGGTGATAGGGAGATGAAAGATGCTCAAGGATTAAGTACAGTCCATAAAAACATGACAAGCTTGATTCACTATAAGCTGGCAACCACTGTAAGTTTCAAAGGCAATTCCATTCACAGATTTTAGTGCTGTTTCGGAACGTTAATGTCTACTCTGCTTCTGCAGTTTGCTTTGTAAACCCACAGCTGTCAAATAGAAGTCATTAGGGGAAGTGGGGAGAAGCCAGAGTTTTTGTAAGGAGTGATCAGTAGCAAATTAATTCATGTTGGCTATGAATTTTGCATCAGTAGATTGCAGTGCCAATCCAGTTGTTATAAACAGTTTATATTCCCCCTCTGGCTATTGTTTTGAGCTGTCTGCAGATGCATACTGACCTCCCTAAATTGCTTTACAGGCTGTTAACATTGAAGAGATCTTCTTTGCAGCTGATAACCCAAGGCTGGAACCTCAGGCTAAAAGCTGACACGGGAGCTCATGTGTACCAGCTCACTGGAGCTGTGCTGATGCATAGCTGAGGGTCTGATTTGTAATTAAAGAACAACAACAAAAAAGACTCCTGAAAAACAATTGTGGGATGAAGGTGGAGTCTGCTATGGACCGATGGCCCTGGAGTTTTAGACAACAGCTTTTAAATTTTTCTGTGCATGAAAGCAGCCTGTCAGAGGTGTATGCTTCCATCATCTAACCAGTCACAAGCCATTGCCCACACACTTGTATCAACAAACAGAGCACAATATTCCAGGCTGAATTGAAAAGAAATTAATTCTAGCTAATTTACCTAATCCAGTCACAGCATGGCTCCAGAGACAATTTCATGAGCACACTCAAAGAAGCAGGAATGTGTGAACATCCCTAAAGCTGAGGATTGTCTGGGGTAACACACCTACTTCTGATGACTTTCCCAGCAACTAGCCCTCACAGAACTCATCCTCACCTGATACCACCAAAAAGCAAATGATGAGAGCCCTTAGACTAGAAGTCAATTGTAAAGAAAACAAAAAAGAAGGCAAATAGAGGCCCTCCTGACACTCACTGCACAGGGCTCCATGTCCAATAGCCAATAAAAAAATTCTTCCAGGAATCCTTTGTTCCACTTCCACTGTCCTTCATACTGCTGGTTCGAGGCACGCTGCAAACCTCTTCCTGCCAGAGCTTTAAACAATGCACACAACTGACTCCAACTTAGATTTGACACTTTTCCTCGAGATTAAATGGGCTACTTGCAGAGATAGACAACTCGGTAACTTCAAAGCTCCATGCCTTAGCTAACAAGAAACAAATTGCTTCCCCAGTGACTCCTCCCGAGGGAGTAATGAAGGATAAACCTGTGATATTTGCATTAATTCATCTTTAAACATAAAGCAGAATAGATTCTGTTTCTTTAATAAATTTCCACATTATTTAAATGGACTTATTTTAAAAGCCAACAACATGTTTGCTTTGGGAATATTTTGCATTTATATTTACCTTTTGGCTGGCGGCTCATTATATGGGAAGATCTGTTGGAACTCAAGCAGCTGAAGATTATAAAGATTCTAGAAAGGGTTTACATAAAGGGTTTACATCTGAGATTTCTTTGATTGTGGTTTTCAGCAATGTTACTTTTCCCCGTTTAGTGACATCTAAGGATATTGGGAATCTTCTGGTGGCAGAGGGCACCAGCCATCCTTGGCTCCAGAGGAGAGAGGGGCTTTGCTGCACCTGTCCTGATTCCTGCTGCCTACGGAGCAGGTTTGATCAGCAGGTACCAAAGCACTGCTGAGGGGTGGGATTTCACCCTCCCCTTTTGCAGTGGGGTAAATGAAGATATGGAAGAGTGAAGGGAACAGCAGAAGAAGGCTAATTTTTTTCTTGTTTGCTCACAATGAACACCACAGATAACAAGGTGCTCACTCGTCTGTTCTCTCCAGTTATGTCAAAGTGCTTTGAGACCATTATTCCTGTGATACCAAGTCCTGCTTTAGGATTCATTATCTAGCTACCCACACTTCCCTCTGCTGCCAGGGGAGCTCTGCAGCAGAGCAGCTGTAGAAGGGACCAGGCATCACCCCATGCACTGTCAGCATTTTAGCTTAACCTGACAGTAGAAGTGGACTTCAGTAAAATGCTGTCAGTGGAAGGACCTGAGGCACAACTCAGTTCTGGATGGGAGAGTGGATGCATGCACAAATCTGTGAGGCCGTGTAAGCTCAGATATCCGTCAAAGTCAAGGAAACCCTCTCTGGGGCTCAGCTCCTCTGGAGCCCAAAGAGCTCCCAGGCACTCACAGCATTGCTGTCCTGAGGAAACAGGGCTGCTGTGCTGTTCTCCTTGCTGACCCAGCCCCCAGCAGCAACGTGTGGTGTCACACGGTGTCAGCGGTGACACCCCACAGCTGCATCACTGCCAGCCTTTGTTTTAGCCTCTCATTAGCTGCAAGAAATTAGCTGTCACACAGAAATCCCACTGACTCACAATCCACAGCTTGGGAACGGTATTTGCTCAAAGACTCTCTTAAGGCATGAGGTTCTGTATTTTTTAATAAAGTTCACAACTGAATATGATGAAGTGGTGGGGGAAATCAATACTTTGGTCACTGGGTAAATACTTTTGAGTTCTTTACTGGCTTTAAGATTTACTGTTTAGCCACTCCAATTCGTATCACGTGCAAACGTTTCCTATATTAACAGGAGAAGAGTGATTTGTGGGCAGTAAATGGGAAACAGGACATCAATTTAACGGGGCCATTTGGGGTTAGCATAAAATGACAGAACAGCAGGAAGCAGTTAAAAGCTTCCCTCCCAGCAATCAAAGCCCTGCAATTCTGAGTCTTTTTCTCCAATCAAGGAGTGTATTGATGAGAAACCAGTTCTGATAATGACCTTTGAAAGACCTCATTCTGGCCTTCTGGTCTAAGTCATTTCTCTAACTATGGTGTCCTAATAGGAGCTCAGCAAATTCATGTCATCTACACAATCACTCGAGATGCATGAGAAAAGGCAGAAACCAAGGGTAAGAGATTTCTTTTCCCTTAACTTGGCTGATTTTTTTTCCTTTGAAGGCTCCTGATCTCAGCCTGAGTTACTGGTATTGCTTTTCCTGTGTGCTGCTTCCTCTCCTGTCTGTCCCAGCTCATCAACATTATGGATAGACCATCCTTACTAATTCATCAGTCCTCCTGTGACTCAATGCATGAGTTCCTTCCTGTGCTGCATATTTTTAAATCCCATTCTGTAAGGCTGCTCCTAGATCAAGTCACACTCACATTTCATTCCAAGCTTTATTTCAATTAATATCACTTTTTTGGCAGGGCTGAAAATAAACTCTCATTTTTCTTTCAAAGGCAGACATGGAGTGCGGAATGCCAGATTTCCTAGATGGGAAATGGTAGGTGTTTGCTCCAGTCCTGCTAATGTCAGGAGATGTATTTCATTACACAAAAATATACCTTCAACCAGTGACAACAAACCTGCCAGCACAGACCATGCTACTGGAAAATCAGAACAACACAGTAGCTTCCAGCTGATATTCCTGACCATTCCACAACCTGCTTTTAGAAAAGAAAATTCCTGACCATTCCACCACCTGCTTTTAGAAAAAAACCCTCCAGTTTTCAGTTGTGAGCCCCTGCCTGTTCCCAGGGCTCCAGAGCCAGTGATACCCACGATCACCGTGACTGCTCTGCTGGGGAGTTCTGCCTGTAAAATGGGATGAAAAATGACTGCCATGAGCTGGTAGGAGCCCCAACTTCTAAATATCTCATGTTGCACTTCAGTGGTTGTTAAAGCTCCTAATACCCGCTGAGAAACGCCGTGAAATGCTGACCTGGTCTGAACTCCCTCTGTCAGTTCGCATTTGTCCAAGCCCTCGGCAGGCATTATGCCAGATCTGGGATCATCCATCCCCCCGCAGCTGGCAGGAGGGTGGCACAGAAATCAGAGGCCATCCTGTGTGCCCCAGCTAACTCACCACAAAGGCAGCGTGGTGAGCCCGTGCCCGACTCACACCAAGACAGGACAAGGGTTTGATAAGGGAACACAGCACCCTGCTACTGCCAGCCTGGAAACACAGCGGGGTGCAGGGAAAGCTTCCTCTCCCAGCTGTGCCTCGGGACTCCTGCCCTTTGCCATCTCATCATGAGCCAACAAAGACCCTGTGTAGAGGGGTGAGGGAGAGTGCTCAATAGGACACTTACAGACTGTACTCGGAAATTATTTTCCTAAGCAGGGTCAACCAACCTGCTCATCTCCCCAGGCACTGAGGGGGAAAAACATCTTATGTAGCATATATTGTAAAGAAACTACCCAACGAAGCATGGAGGACAAAGGCAAAAACATGCATGGACCGTATTCTAAGGCAGCAAAACAAATTCTCCCTTTGTAGGGTCTGGGGAAGTCTTGAGCATAATCAACTTTTGAAAATCATTTAAATAGTTGTCATGACTCTATTCTTACCTTCTGTCTGTTGATTTGGCTCCCATGATGCCTGAATAGCTCTCCTGAAGCCAGTTTACTGTCTATTGTCTGTGCCTGATGAGAGCTGTTATTTCTGATTAGATACTTTCCCTCTGTATTCCAGATCCCTGCCCTTCATTTCTCTCGCTCAGCACATTTCTCCCTCAGCACCAGTGGCGTCTGATGCGAGTACCACTCCTGGCATGCCCTGGTGGGTAAGAACAAAAGCAAGAACATGTCACACCTTAGCCTAAGGCTGCAACCAAGGCACCATAACATCACACCTGGAAGTGCCTTTATGTTGTGCTACTCCCATGTTCTGGAAGTTCTGCATGATTTGGTATTTCTAGGCTAAGTACATTTCCACCATTCTTTTATTCGTAAAATGTCCCACTGCAAAAACAAGCCAGACATGCCAGGCTCCAGCTCTCTGTGAATTCATTTTATAGCATCACAAACAGGGGATTAAAGAATGGTTGTTCCATGTATGTTTTTAAGGTAGATGTGAGCCTTGCTCCCAACATCTCCCCTGAGCCCACTGGGACTACTGACTCTGGAAAGGCAGAGGCATAAATTAGCCTTTGCAGAATCACAACTCTTACACCCTACCAAAAAAGTGAATTACTGCTCATTTTCCCTTCTCAGCACAACCAGTAACTGACTGGAGAAAACTGAACTACATCTGTACCCACAAAAGAATTACCCTGCCTCTTCTGCCATGCTAGGCCAGCATTCAGCACATCCAGGGCAGTGCACCAAAACACTTGGGGTGTCCCACCCTCCCTCAGCCAGTCTTTTTCCACCAGGTGTTTCCAGCACCCCCAGTCTCAGCAAAAAGAGAATCTCTGGGCTTTGAGCACATGGAAGCCTCCAGCACAGAGTGGGAATAGGCATCTCAGGGGAGAAAAGAGCAGGAGAATCTCCCAGAACAACAAGAAAACAAAATGGGATTCTCAGCCGTGGAAAGTCACAATCACATGCCATTCAGCAGCCCAGGGCGTCGTGATACACCGAGGGTGCTGTGATACAGGATCCCAGTTCTTTGGCTCACAAAATCACCTTGCTCACCACAGCTGTGTCTGGGAGCCTCCACCACTGCCTTCACGCAGGGGGTCCCCAGGGCACTTTGTGCTTCCAGTCCCTCTCAGCTGCTGAAGCGTTTGACACCACGCTCAGCACGTGCTTGCTGTCAGCACGGGGCAACACGAGGTGTTTTGCCCTCAGGGAAGTGGAAACCCTTCCTCTCTGCACAACCACAGCAGCCCCACTCAGGTTCCTCTCCACGCAAGCCCCTGGTTGTTGTCAGGCTAAAACCAGCCATGGCTGTTTTTGAAATGATGGTGCTCCCCAAGCGGCCTTAACATCCCCACAAAGCTTTAAAATGAGATCTAGAAAATTGCACTTGCTACTCTCTGTTCAAGTGTAAACCCCATTGGACCAGGGTGAAGGATCCCTGAAGGCCAACTATGTTATCTTTTTCTATAGAAAACAATTAGAAAGCTGATTTTAAAATGCCACAATTAAAGGCTTAATATAAATGAATATCTGATGCTATCAACAAGCACACAGACTTCAAGAAGCTCTTTCAAAATACCAATGCCTTCAAGCAAAAAAGCTGGCTTTGTTTTTCTTCATGGTAAAGGGACTATGGGCAATTGGCACACACTTTCTAATCTTAAAAGTACTTTATCTGTGCTATGCTATCTTATGTGCTGTGAATTCTATACACAGATTGTAAAAATATACATAAAGCCTTGTACAAATTTACTGTTCTGTCTATAGATTCATGGCTGAAGATAAAGCATTCTAGCAGAAAAGCTTGGGGGCAGGCACACAAAATCTGATGAGCAGGAGTTCTGTAAAATTTAATAGAAACATTTCTACCTTTATTTTAGATAATCAGATTACAGTGGGATTTCAAAATTAATTTCCCTTTCTTTGGCAGTTTTATGTTATGTTTTGGGAATAATCATACAAAATGAACACTACAAATGAAAACCCTGGGTTTATTGAGGTCACTAGGGCAACTCCTACTGATTTGAATTGGGCCAAGGCCTCATTTTATGAGGAAGTCTTGGGGAGAAAATAAATTCAGACTTCTAGAAACAGAGCAGCACGCCAAAAAGCATTTTCCTAATTTTATTTTGAACATGGTCACACCGCCATCTGAGAAAGCAGCCCCTTTCATTGCCTCCAGGAAATCAGCAGGTACTCCTGCTGCCACTGATTCCCTGCAAGCATGGAAGGACAGGCTGGCTTTCAAATCTGCTGCTTTTTGCCATGGCCAAATACTGCTGGTGGGCTCAACTCCCCATCGCGTCTTGCCCCAGGCCAGGATCTCAGCTTCCACCAAGTGCTGGGCTTGGGAGGCCCCAAAGGCTCTCTGAGCTTCCTCAGGCTTGTCCTGCGCTGTAGGACAGCTACTGCTGTAGGCCAGGAAATGCTAGGTTCCTACACTTGAGAGCTGAGTATTCAGAGCCTGTTTCAGACAGGATCTTGCCCTCGTGAGAAGCAGCAGCCATGGGCTCCTGAGGAGTTTGTAACTACGTGGGAACAGGGAGCCTTCTCCGAGCAGGATATTACCTGCTAGACAAACAACTGAGTGCACCTCTTGGGGTCTAATTCCTCTCCAGCCCAGAAAAATCCTAGCAGTTTTTCCTTTCACTTCAAGCTTCTTTTTTTTGCTGGCACAAACACACACATGCTTCTCTGGCTCACCAAACCCGGTGCAATAGGCTGACACTGCTCTCCCTAAAATCAATTTCCAAAGCAAGTGTCCTATCACTCCTGTCACATTTCAGGCAGAAGCAAAGGAGAAGGTCCCTCTGGACGAGACAGGCCATCCTTTATTCATCTTTTCCACCGCCTGTTCACCAAAGCATCTGAGGCTGCCAGCAGCACCAATCTCCTCTGCTACACCAAGCTGGGCTGTTGCTGCCAGTGTGGTCCTTGCTGCACCAAATCACACTGATACCCACCACACATTTAAGAGCTGCTGTCATGAGTACAGTACACGGCATAGGACAGTTCCTGCTGGAAGTCAGCTCCAAATGAGAAGTCCTGGGCATGTAAGAGAACTTGGATCAAGAATGGAGCAGTGTGGTGCCAAGTACTGAAGTAAGAATTCTAGAAAGACAACTTACCCCAAGTGGCAAATTTGATGCCTGTAAACATGCGTCAGTCAGAATTTTGGATGAACTCTGAAGGTTTTGGTTTTTTCTGGGGTAGATTTCCTCAGATTTCCATATCTCTCTATCAGACTGTATTTTTTGTCATTAGCCAGTAATAGGTCTTGGAGATGGACATCATGGATGTGATGCTTCAGCTTCACTGACCTTAAAAGTCAGTGAAGTAATTTAAAATGAAGTCTCAAATCTCCTGGAAGAAAACTGTTAATACTCAGAATTCTGAATAATATTATATAATTAACTTTTCAGCAGAGAACAGCCTCTTGGCACTAACCATGTCCTTTCTGATACATCAGAGACTGAAAAGCATGGCCTTTCCTGTGCCAACTGTCTTCTAGAATAAACAAGAGACCCTCCCCCTTCATCTCCACATGCTTAATAATATTAATAGAACATGAAAATATTAATGCTAGTAGACAAGGTCTTTCATAAAGCACATAAATGAATTCATTCACTCTAGCTCATTAGCTTAATCGTCAACCTTTTTACAATGTAACTGATTAACATTTTCATTGTTCTTCCTTGTTTTTTCCTTAGACTTTTGCTTCTTTGGGGATCAAAAGATCTCTGAATGCATAAGCTCAACAAATATCCCTGCACAACTGCACAACAATAGGAACTGTTCAAAGAGATAACTAAGTAAGGGCTTTCACAGCTCATGCTTCAAAGATACTGCAGGAAACAACCATTTAAGAATCATTTTTATTTTTATGTTTTACGTGATTATACACATTCATGAGTCCAACAAGATCTGCACTGTGACATTAAAGATACAGTACAATAACATTCAACATGAGGTACTTCATATATTTATATATATCTGTCCTTTATAAATAATGCTGTAAGCCTGCTAAGGTCGAACACTGCTTCAGCACAAATGGCTGCTGGGACCTGAAGTGAGCCGAGTTTATCACAACAAAAAAACAAAACCCAAATCAGTTCAGTGCAATAAGTGTGTAGAAATTAAACAGTTTACTTAAATACTATTTTAGATATGTAGAAAGTATATTACATTATACTCTCTTATCACAGATTCCTTTCACCAGTAAATCAAAGGTACAAGTAGCAAAGACAGCCAGGAACAGTTTAGACAGAATCTGTGAGGTGATCTCTATCAACATAACGTTTACATTCCAGGCTGATATGGCTGATGCTTGCAGAATGTCAATCAATGCATTCAAGCTTGGGTGCTTCTGCTGAACCAACCAAATCCACATTCAGACACTACTGAAGTGCCCTGATGTCCTAAGGTGAGTGGCACTAGTCACCTTCTTACATCCCAGGACTTGTTAGCATCACAAAGTGCTCAGAAACAAGTTGTGCTGTGAGCATCCAAAGGTGTTTTGGGAGCCTTTGTTTGATCACCCACACTAGAAACCTTTCCCTGCACCAGCTCCTAAAACCTGGAATGGACTCAGAGGAATTAAGATAGAGGTTGCTTTCACCCTACTTCGTCAAAAAGACTTCATAAAAGAACCAAATAAGAACAATTAAATAATAGCTCATTTTCTACTTATTACAGCTACAGAGCATTCTGATCTCTGAACTTCTCCTCCAGCCAGTGAACCTAGCAGATACGCCACCTTTATTTGCAGGTAAGTCAAAACAAAAAATAAATTAGAAGTGAGAACTCGAGACTAGTTCAACCAATGCAGAACTCTCTGACTTGTCCCACCAGCTGTGGCACATGTTTCTTTTACCAAACAAATTGGAATGCAGCTCGCTGCTCACCACAAACAACCTGTCAATCTGCTCATCACTCGGAGTAATTACATCTGCATCAGCCACTTGCTGTATGAAAACTTAATCAGCTGATTACCATCTTTCTCTGCTTTGAAATCTATCTAAATAAAGGGAACTGCTGCTCAGATGTAGTCTAAAAGTAGGTGACCGTTACCTCATCACGATCTCAGATTCCTTTTTATGATCTCTTCAGCAACTCTTTCTCCACTCCATACCATCTACACTCTTGTCTATTTTCAGCTGCAGATCTAAATATAAATAACTGGAGGTTTTTTTAAATCTCTCCCTGGGAGTTTTCCATGGAGCATTCTGTTTAGATTTCACGAACAGCCTGGATTATGTACATCTGTTACAAAAAACAAAACATTTTTTAAAGTATTTTGAGGGTATTTACATTTCAGAAAGAGCGCTGCTTACACACACATGTATGCATGTATACAAAACATTAAACGCTAAGATGGATAAAAGGCATAAATCCTGTGGGGTACTTCTTTACCTGGCTCTCTTTTTATTACCTAGAGAAGATCTGGGCTTTGGCCATAAAGTGTTTGATGACTACACTCCAGTTTTCCTTACTTCAGACGGTATTTTGGACACTGCAAAGATGTATTTTGGCACTTTCCAACCATCAAGCAACACTTAGAGTAATAGTATTAAACTGGTAAGAAGTCATATGAGAAAAACATTTTTACTGCAGAACTGACAAGTGAATTTAGGGTTGTGCTGCATTAATGCGTTGATATACTGTAACATTCATCCTCAGCCGGTCTAAAGAATCATTTGGTCCTCTCAATTTAAAGGTAAGCAACAAATAGAACCCACTTTGAAGGCGAAGCAAGAATGAGATGCTTTACAATAGGCAGTGTAGCCTTTGAGGAACCACTGCCCCAGTGCAGTGATGAAGGATTTGCTCATGTTTCAATAGTACCTGTAGCTCTTATTTATTCTGGTTTCCTTCCCTGATACAAGGAGTATCCCTCTTACTTCTGCAAAAATGACACAGACACGTAACAGGAAGTTTTGGGGAAAAAACTCAGGCAAGGAAAAGGTTCTGCACCACATAATCCTCTGACTGATGTGTAGCCATAAGCAGTTGCAAGAGCTCCAACAATAATCCATTAGAGGAGACTTCCTCCCCCTCACTGCTATCTGATGGTGTACACTAAATGTAATAAGACCCCAGCTGGGAATTTTCTGTCTTTGTCTGAATTTCAACTGGCAATAAAAAGAAAAAAAATCTCATATTACAGAAAAAAATCCAAGTCAAGATTGATACATTCTTTTGTTCCTCTAAAATCAGCCTCTACCATATTTAGGAAGAAGAAAAAAACCCCCACCCAAAACAAACAAAAATTTATCCTGCATCAGATGAGTGACATAAATTCCCATTTATTTAG
The DNA here is from genome assembly GCF_021018805.1 of Prinia subflava. Lineage (NCBI taxonomy): Eukaryota > Metazoa > Chordata > Aves > Passeriformes > Cisticolidae > Prinia > Prinia subflava. Next base: position 108,000,113 of record NC_086248.1, on the reverse strand, counting down.
CAAGGGTTCAAAGAAATGCCATTTAAAGAGCAGATCAACTCCAATGCAGCCAAACCTGGGTCGTGGGAGTAGAGTTTCAAGAGCTGCATACACTTGAACATGTGCAAGTACTTCCTTGCCTTCAAGGTGGGATTCCTAGAAAAGAAGTCTGAGGGTAGCCTGCCAAGCCCACATCCCTTCCTCACTGTCAACATGTGAGGGGACTGGGGACAGGGTCAGTATGCCACAGAGCTTCCTCAAAGATGCTTCCTTCTCCCCACGTTCCCCTGGAGCCATCCCAAACAGTTGGCTGCAGGAGAACCTCACAGGATGAAGGTTTAAACTCACGCTTTTTCTGTTCATAACTGAAGGACTTCTTCCAGCCCCCATGGTCAAAAGCAGCTTGATTTACTGGAATCTCTAAAGCCTGCAGAGCAGACAGCAGAGAGAGCTACAGAACAAGGCTCTTCATTTTCTATCCCTACAGCCCAATACAAGCAGAAAATGGAGAAAGAGAAAATGGATCAATGAAGACAGTGTTTAGTGAGATACAAGAGGGGGACGTCCTCTGGTGATTGACAGGCGCACCAAAGAAAGAGTCAGCACCACCAGCAAACAGGCACCCCTCTTACAAAGCCTTTAAAACTCGCTTGTTTCTACGAGCTTCCAGTTTAAATATTACACTTAATCACCAACGATGCTACAAGTACAGCAAGCCAGGAACTTGCCCACAGCATTTAGTTACATATTCCCTGTACTGATCACATATCTGCAGATAAAAACCTAAGTGTCAGTAGGCCTGAGCCAGACAGGTTCTTCATAGCAAAATGCTTTGTATCCACACACTCCCATTCAAGCGTAAAATATGAGTTCGGGAATTTGTCCTCCCTGTACCCCCGTGCCATTTGTACTGTCCGAGGAGCACTGAAACTGCACAGTCACCTTCCCACACTGAACTTCTGTCATTCCTTCCTGTCCAAAATAGCTGAGTTCGTTACCATCCAGAATCACGCTCGCCGTGTAGAAGGTGTCGGGCTCAATCTGCACCGGGTACTCAAACCACACGGGAAAAGTGTTACTAGAGCCATCCGAGAAGTATTTGCTCAAGTTCTGGCCCAGGATAACCCCCTGTCGCTTCAGTTCGATCTTGGCGCTGTACTCTGCCGACCCGCAGCTGGAGCCGTAGAGCCCAAAGCCGGCGATGAACACTCTCTTATCGACGGCGAACTGGATGCTGTCGCAGCGGCCCCGGTAGCGCCACTGGTTGCTGCGGTACGCGCACGACTGGAAGCGGTGGCAGCGCTGAGGGACGAGGCCCTTCCGGGGCTTGCTGACAAACTGCAGCTCCGGCTTTTTGGCAGCCGTGTACCACAGGAAGATGTCGTTGGTCTCGTTGAGGGTCAGGATCCCAGACTGAGCGGCGCCGTTGGCGAAGTCGTCGAGGGCCATGGTAGGGATGCGGATCAGGTAGAGAGCCTTGCCCAGCACCTTGCGCTTGTTCTCTATGGTGGCCGTCAGCTCCTGTCGCTGGCACTCCACTTCAGCCCAGTTCAGAGCTGCCTCGAAAACAACGATTTCTTTGGCATTCAGAGTCTCCCTTCGGAGAATGCTTTCAAGTGTCTGAAAATCAATGTCACAGAAGCCCTCAGACTTCAAAGCGAGCTCAGCTTGGGCATCAATCACTTCCCAGCAGCGCTGGGTCAGGTCAGGTTCCTCGAATAAGCAGCTCTGGGAGAGCAGCACGCAGGCGTTCTTTGCGCTCAGGCTTGTCTCGAGGAAGTTGACGCAGGCGCGGGCCAGGTGAGGGACGATGTACTTCTTGGCAGCATAAAGAGTGGCCAGGACGGTGTCTGCGGCCAAGTCGATCTCATCACAATAGATGTACCTGAAATAAAGCACACGGCTGTAACGCTGCTGCTTAACGCAACACCAGTTTGCCAACAACAAACTCACACAAAATCAGAAACAGAGAATATTTAAATGGCTCCATAGCAAACCAAGCAGTGCTTTGGGGAGTATTGATTAAGACCAAGAAGAAAGTACAAGAAAAAAATTCAGCACTTATGTCAAGACTATGGAAGAGAACGGGCTTAAATCTAAGGTGAATCAAACTTTTAATTTGGGGTGCATGCAATGAGACCATTGTTTAAAAACAGTGACCCCTGCAGCGGTGTGCTCCTTCCACACAGGCCTTGGCTTCCAGGCAGGAGCTCCTGCAGGGCTGCCTCACTCAGCTACCACAGCAGTCTGGAACGTGTGTTATCAAGAGTCCCAAGAACACGTCCCCTGATGGTGAACCGTGGTTTACTGAGGTGTATGCACAAACACAGGATTGGTAACAAGGTTGTAGGGAGTAACTAGGTAATCTAAGAAGAGAAATGCTATTCAAATATATAAGGTGCTATCTATTTCTGTAACTGCTGGGTTGGGTTTATTTGGAGGCGGCTTTTTTGTTTGGGTTCATGGTTTTGGTTGGTTTTTTCAAAGGGTGATGAAGCATACAGGAAATGGAAGATTTTCAGGTTTTTAATGCTCACAACATCCTAACTCAACAAGCGCAGCATTTTCACTCAGTTGTACTGCATAAGGATGAAAAAAGCTTTACTGCTATGGTAGTGTGGTGGAAGAGACGAAGGTGAAATTCTATTTATGTGACTAAACTGCTGGGATTCATTGCTCAGAGAAATGAAGCATTGTACAGTTTGTTCTTTTCAATATCTCATGCTTCAGGGCCCCATTTGCAGCTGGTGAATGCAATGTGCTAAAACCATGCCAAATGCAATTTCACTCTTCACAGGGATAAGCAAGTCTTGATGGTTATGGCTGATAAAAGTGTCTTCCTCCAGAAAAGCTAAAGTTGTATGCAACCCTGTACTAATTAAATTTTTCTAGTTAACAGGTTTCCCTACACAATGAGTTTTCTGCAGAACAGATGTGCCTATAAAGAGAATTAGTACCTACACTGATGTGATAATAGTTGTAAATAACTATTTGTATTTTGGCAGCTGTAAGATAGTATCCTCCATGTCACACTTGGAAAGCACACACAGAGGAGATGTTGCTCCAGCAATATAAAATCTAAGAGGTTACAGAGAAAAAGAAAACTTATACAGAGATAAACCTATTTTTAGTCTTTACTACTTGGTTTCAGCTTACTTGTGAAACCAAAGAATCAACCTGCATATCAATGGTTACAGGCTGAGCTCCTTTGCCACTCAAAAACCTCCATTTTCAATTCATTTGTTTTTATGATTCTCCTCATTGCTCTCCAACTCTTTCCTCTCTTCTATTACTTCTCTTTGCCTGCTAGTACAGCAGAGAATGATGACATCTGTTTTAAACAGAAATAGTACAAAAGTTGCTATTTTAATATTCCTGAAAATAAAGAATTAATATCCCTGATGTACAGCAGAGACAGCACAGATCGGCCATCAGCAATACTCCACACCTCTCCCTCTGCCAATGCACCTCAGCTCTGCTCTGCCACTACTGATATTCCAGTTTCCCCCTGTTCTGGATTCTGCCAGACCACAGGGCTTGATGGCTTAGTAACACATTCAGCCTGGGATGAGATCACAGCTCCAACTCGAACAGTCCAGACTGAGATAAGATATAATACATTAATGCACCAATTCAGTTTGGCAGCTAGACTATGAGTTTAACCCTGGTTTTAAAAACTGTAGAGAACAGTCAAAGCAGTCTGACTGGGAGTATAATTAATGTCTATCAGTCGTGGTATTTCCTATGTTACACCTGGCAATAACTTGTTTGTTGCCAGAACGCCCACTGTGTAATAAAACACAAAAAATACTTATGCCATCGGAATTCATTGGGGGGGAAAAAAAACCACAAACAAACCAATAAGATGTCAAAACAAAAAAACCCAAGCTAAATGTATTTTCTGACAAAGTTTGTGATGCAGAAAGAAGCACATGAAGGAGAGGCTGCTTGTCTTTCCCTCTGTAGCAGCAGAGCCTCGTGTCACCCATGGCTCACAGCAGTTGCAAGAAACACTCAGAGGGACGATTTCCCAGAGTGAAGGGGACATTTCCCAGAGTGAAGGGGGACATTTCCCAGAGTGAAGGGGGACATTTCCCAGAGTGAAGGGGATGGCTCCCCCTAAGCTCCCCATGCAGTGGATCCCATGATCAGGGGATGCTGCACTGCTGAGCTCCATCCCTGTGCCTTCCCTGCACCATCCCGGTGTCTGCAGACGCTGGGGCACTGCAGCCTCAGGCGTGCTGCACCAGGGAAGGCAGCACTGCAAGGTTACCTCAACAGCCACACACACCACAAACTTTTTGTGGTCTTTTGGGTTTATTGAATAAAAGCTGAGCAGGTAAAGAATCCCATGGTTCTGGCCATGCTCTCATAGACAGTTTCCTGAATTGCCATGGGCTAAATCATATGCCAAGACCTAGATGTCAGTATTGATACTCTCTTTTCTAGGCTTCCTTTCTGCACACATTTCTTAATGATAAATTCAGAAAGCATGCAGTTTTTATATGGCACATCATGTTTAGCCACAGTGAAATTTGCTGTTTCAAAATTTCAAGATTTCAAAAAGAAAGGGAGGGCTGGAAGAATCTAACTATCTTGTATTTGTGATTTGTAAAATTCAGCATGAAAGTAAAGCGTAAAATCTGAGCTCTGCCACAAAATCAAAAAGGCCCAAAGCACACCTCCTTACATGTCATGTCATAACTTTATATTCCAAGTCTACAGAACATCTGTGGAGCTCTCCTGGCAGCTACCAATATTTGCACGGAACATTCCTGATGTTGATGATAACCTACAAAAACTCTATATGCAACTCTGAATGTTCATCTATGGTGCCAGAGAAATATTAAAAATGAAAAAGAAACTGTTCTGTAATCACAAGCTAATCAAAACAACCTATGAAATACAATAAATTGCTAGCTAGTGATTATATCATTACATGCAAGAAAACCTGCAGCATGTTAAAGGGATCACTATCAAACACTGATGTATTTTCTGTATAGGAAAGCAATGGCACTTATTTAAGCTGAAGGAAAAAAAAACACCTCAAAGGCACAGCATTTTTGTGATAGGGCATTTCTCTTTGACAATCAGAGTTTATAGATACATTCAAGGACAATTCAGCAGGGAAGCTGCTTCATTATGCCCATTTAGGAAAAGAGAGCATTTCTTATGCAGTTTGCAAAAAGAAAAATAATGATCATGTAAACTGACTCGTTCTCCTTGTTAGATAAAATCCTCTATTCATGTAAACAGCCTTTTTATCACTTTGCAAACACATCAATATGATACATGAGGAGAAATTAAATTTTCAGAGGCTAGACTGAATAACTTAGGGTCATTTTTCTAAGACAAGACCTGTGTACTGCAGGTTTATAAAAGAGCTGGAACAATGTCAATCTACAAACCCAGCAATTTACTGGGTCTGGGGGGAGGCTTTGTACATGCATTTTTAACTTTTCTCTATGCTTACAAAGTAGAACAGTTGGTTTGGGCTTTTTTTGTTCCAGCTGACAAATCTTTTTAGTAACTCCATTCCTTTGTGTAACGTGTAGTGACAAATCAGATCGATAGGCATTACAGTACACAATGTGCCCAAAGATCCCCTGTCAAAGTCATTATTTACAACTGCCTACATTAGTCTAATACGTGTGTGCCTGGGAGTGTGGGGGGAGAGCAAAATGAGGTGAAAGTTGAAAACACAAAGAGAGGAATATCTCAAGCGACTGCTTTGTGTTTATATGCAAGTCTAATACTTCAGCTGTGACATTGGCAGTGTGTGTATACATCAGACAGGAACACATATCCAGCACATGAATGATGCTTACTTCAGCATGGCAAGAAAAGCAGCAGGCTCAACATCTGGTATACGGATCTCATCTTTGTCCTCAGCAAGCTCTCCGTAAAACATCGCATGGAATACAGAGCTCCCCACAGCCAGGACATACTGTTGAGAAAGGGAAATCTTATTTCATGCTTTGAACTGAAAACACTGCCAACACAAACAGTGTGGGAGAGCCACTCTGAGCATACTGGACTGCACTGACAGGCTCTACAGACACACTTCAGTAAGAAATGAAGTCCAAGTTGAGAATAAATTACACATTTTCCTTGCATTTTACTCTCCTGGGCATAGATGCGTTAGCTACTGGAAAACCACACAAGTTAACTCTTTCTAGGAAATCTCAAGAGCAGTATTAATGAACAGACAAAGCAGTATTCCTAACTTTACTGCCTCAGCCCAACAAATGCGCTGTTTACAGAACACCAAGAAAAGCCAGGGACAGATTACCCCGCTGCATGTGGCCTCTCCAAACACAGCCTGCTGCTGTCCCAGCAGAGCAGAGCCTCCCACGCTCTGTCCCACTGTAACCGTGGGAGCTCTCCCCGGCTCGCCCGCCCCGGCGGATCGTGCAGCTGTTGCTTACTTTGTGTCCTGGCAGCCGCTGGGTCCCACCTGGTGGCCCGACCACAAAATGAACATCTGCCATCAAGTCATTGTTGAACATCACCGCATTTCTACAAACAGAGGTAGCACGTTAATCTGTGGCACCCAGGAACTCTCTCTGCATGCCCCCAGACCCAAGAAATTTGATTTTTTATCAACTTCGAGTTGCTTGTTAGCAAAGAGAAGCAGGTCACGCTTTGCTTCAAGTTACTTTACACATCATTGCACAAATATACCAGAGAAAATACTAAGGAGGAAAAAGTGTGTGTAGTGTCTGTGTGTGCAATAAAACAAACCCCCAAACTTCTGAGAACTTTCCAAGAAGTGGAAATCAAAGTCCAGAGCATGTATCACTGAAAATCCCCACTGAGATCTAAAGGGAAATCTTTATGGGTATGCTGCAGCTTTAAGCAACATTTTCATTAACTCAAACAGATGCCCTGACTGGAAAAGAGCTATTAAAATATTTTTCCATTACCAAAATTATTATTTCAGAGGCACATACAAGGAGGAAAAAAAGCCCAAACAAATAAAATATAACTGTTTTCTTCAGCAAATAAATGCATTCAGGACATTTTGCTACTTTGCACCTCTCCATTCAAACACCAAAAAAACTGCCCTGAACTTACCTCTCTCTGATGGTTGGATAAAGTCCTTGCCAATTAGGTGCAGGAATAGTGTTGTTGTTATTGAGATTTTGCTGATGGTACTGCTGGACAGCAGTTGTATTAGTGTTAGTTGGCTTCTTTCGGGGAAAAATATCAGCAGCCATCTTCTTCTTCTTTTTGGTCTTCAAGGTAATGATTTCATAGCAAACTGGAGGCAATTTGCTGTTGCTACTGCTGCTGCTATTTCCTTTCTTAGAGCTCTTCTTAGACCTGTTCTTGACCGTCTCTGGAAGCATCAAGAAGAAGGTGAGACATTTCATGTTCTTTCCTTTCTCATCTACCATGAGTATACCCGTGTGTAAAGCCCGACAGCCTAACTAGCTAGGAACATTTAGGAATGTACGTGGAAGCTGTCACACCGAAAGCAGCAGAGCTGAGAGTTTGCTTCTTTTCCAGCAAGACAAGGTGACCTTTCCAGCGCACCGAGTAAGAAACTGACTTTAAGTTTGATCCAGTACTTGAATCGTTAAATACATCCCCATCATTCCTGCCAGCTCGCCTTCTCTCCAGCTTTCCCGATCAGGAGCCGCCTGGCAGCGCTACAGCCCGGGCAGAGGGCAGGAGCAGCGCACGGTGGCAGTGCCAGGCTGCCGGCGAGCCCAAGTTGTGCGGGCAGGGCTGGGAGCGGCGCGGGGCTGGAGCCGTGCGGCCGGAGCCGGCAGCGCGGAGCCAATGGCTGCAGCCACCGAGCGCGATTGGGCTCGCACACAGTGACACCTATTGTAGCCTGCGCCGCTCCCACGTTAAAGCCACAGCGGCGCTCCCGCAGCTCCCACGCAGCCGGCGTGGGAATCGGGGAATAAATGGCACACGCGGCTGCGTCAGCGCACGGCTGGCCGCGAGTGCGTGCGTGTTTCTCTGTGTGCGAGCCCTCCTCGGCGCCGCTGCAGTTTCCACAGGAGAAGCAGCGAGAAGTTGAAATCAGGTAGAAAGATCTATCTGAGTCTACTGCCGTGGGAGCGGTTTCCACGGGCGCTCGGTATCAGCACGGCTTCCTTTGCCTCTAGCACTCGCACAAATCCCTACTGTAAGAGCTGCTCAGCGAGTGTGTGACAGATATCGGAACCGAATTAAAGCAATCAAGCAGCAGCACAGACAGCGATGCAGCCAAACAATCGCTTTTAGCGCAGCTCCTACTCCAGTGTAACATGAACAGGGATGAGGTCACAGCTCCAGCTTTAACTCCTTCTGTTTCCAGATAACATAACAGCCTTTGACAGGGGTCCCAAATCACTAAGCGCTGCTAATTAAGCCAGCTTACACCAGACATGGCTGCACCACATCAGAAGAAAACTTCTAGATGTGCAATCAGATTAAAGCAAACCAGAGTGAATATATTTAATCAATATTTCAAAGCATTAAATGAAAAGGTCTGAATGATTTAAAGAGTCTTGGGCAAAAATCACTCCTTGAGATGCAAACACAGTCCGATTTTACTCACAAATACTTTCTGAAATAAACAGGATAGAAGTTACGCTAACCAAACCATTTAAATAGGAATGAAGTCTAATTTTTAATCATTAGTTTATGCAGAACTTAAATTATATCAGATTTCTTTAATAGCAGGTCAAGTGTATAGAAAAATTACCAAGCAAGCATAGCCACTTAAAAACAAAAGCAGGGAAATTAAATATACTTGGTATGTGCCAACATATCACACCTTAAAATACTGGGGAGCAGACAATTAAAACATGATTTCATAATTTCAGTTTTAAAGAAAAAACCCCTCTGCTTTCAAAGCTAATTTAGCCACATTTCGCCTTAATTAGTTCTGCTGGACAAGAGTACAGCAGGGAAATTAAAGTGCTAAAAGAAGAAATCTTGTTGAAGCCCCTGACAGAAATCTGCCCGTGACTCAAACAGAACTATTACTCAGGCTATTTATTCAATCTCGTCCCAGCTGAGGCTGTGTAGCACACACTCGAAATGTCTCTAACCTGAGCGTGTGCAGGGATTTCCAAGATTACCAGGTCTCCCTGGGAGATGCTCCACACCAAGCACTCCCTGCACGCCCCGGCCATCTGGAGGCTTTGCGGCAGTGGTTGGGGATGGTGCCATTCCCAGACACATCTGTCCTCCCCGGCTGAAGGCTCACGGAAGGGGGAAACAGAGGGACACGTGTCCATGCCTCAGCTGCTACTTTTCACAATCCAACATCTTCTGCAAAGTCTCCTGGGCTGCTGCTTTAAAGGAAGATGGTGGGTTATGCTTGGTGCAGCTGAAAGGCAGAGACACGTTCCTAAATACATTGAGGGGAGGTTATATAACTTCCAAAGAAGTTATTTCTAGCAACCTTTTCTTTCTACTCCCTGCTTTTTCTTTAGCTGCAACAGATTGAAAGGGAAACTAAAAACCTAAACCATATTGAACTGCAGAAAGGGAAATGAAAGGGTAAAGGAGAAGAAACTCAGCCCACAGATGGGATCTTTTAACTGCTCACAGCTATGTTTATAATGGGAACACAGCAGGTATTCCCAGCACAGAATTTGAGTTTGTTGAGTTTGTGTAAGTTTCTTTTTCCTCTCCTTCTATAAATTTCCAGCCCTTGCAGTTACAAAAATAACCCTTTTGCCACTGCACAGGACAAACATTTCAAAAAGAAGAAATCTTTAAAAAACCTCTTAAAAATACAGAAAACCACAGACTCCAGAAAATCTGGTTCTCAGCATTGCAGTTGGCAGAAGGCAAAAGATAGCAAGGATTGGGAGATTTGATTGTTGTTCCACAAATCCATTCTACAGACTCCCAAAGTACATAAAAATCAAGGTCTCTGCAGATTCCTTCAAACCAATGATCAGGATAAATCCGAAGATTTTTACACACACACCCCAGATAAGGTCACTGGGAGGCTACAGGAGACCAAGAGAATGAGGGACAGACTGACCAGTTAACCCCATGTGGGAAAGACAGATCGTAAATGTGAATCCACTGGAATCCACCAACCTTTGAGTTCTGGAACACATCACACACGCACAGCATGTTGTGCTTTCTGGGAAAGGAAAGGAGAGAGAAGCTGCAGCTGAAGCATGTTCTGCCTGAACTCAGAAGTCAGACAGACCCCAGTAGATGAGAAGTATTTGCCTGACAGGATAAAAAATCCAGCCCAGTAAATAAAAAGCCCAAATGCCATCTTTGCCTGCTCTTAAGCCACACACCAAAACCCGGTCTGCTCTAACTGCTGGAAAATAGCACTGATTCCAGAACAAAGTCTAAACAGATTTAGATTTTCATAGATTACCTATGAGAAACTACAAACCTCTTACAGGTTCATACCACCTTCCATTGCACTTCATCACCTCAGGAACTAAGTCTCATAAACTACTCATTAGATGGATGTGAAATGGGAAAACAACCCCCAAACAATTCGTGCTGTGCTCACTCCCTATTCTTTCTGTTTTGGCAGCAGCTTCCATTTATTTTCATACAACGGTGTTCTGTTCTTTTACTATACAAAAACTATTAATGAATTTAGAAATCAATACACTGGCAGTCAGTAATATCCCATGAACTGCTACCTGTTGAAAGACCAGTCAAAAATCCCAGTTTAGATCAGTCTGTCTTCAACAAGAGGATCAAGTAAATTGACCTTCTCTGACCCACAGATCCATACATTTCTGAAACCTTATTACAATGTGCTCCAAATCTTCTTCAGCAAGTCTCATTTTTCTTCATTAATTATATATTAACAGAACTAAACTTGATATATACAACTGAGGAAAAGGGAAATACAGTTCTGCAAAGGCACATTAATCTTTACTTTAAGTAGTCAGACCAGAAATATTTCAAGTTAAAGGGTGTAGGAAATTCCATGCTTAAATCTTAACACCAGCCTAATGGGTATTCAAAATGCCAGAAGAGAAGAATTAAGCAAAAGACAATATTCCCAGTCTGAGATACTACACACCAAGTTACATGCCCCTTCCAAAATATTAGGAGCCAGGAAATCAGTTCCTGACTAAGCATTGTGAACTGAAGCAGCAAATTTGCTGTTCAAACCCAAGTGTGTGCACCACACCTGCCCTCCCAGCTTATTTATCCCTTAAGAACATAATATACCTTGTGCAGCACAGGAGTCACAGTAAAGCCCAGCTCTTGGTACAACTTTTAATAGCATGTTACTGCTATAATTATGCCTTTCTAAAGGTAACTTCCAAAAGAGAAATCAATTTAATTTTCAGGGCTGATGGGAGTATTCTTCCTCATACTTCATCAGCCTCTACTGCTGCAATAGCAAGGATACCAAAGAGTTTCTCTTTTTTCTGCTTCTAAGAAGCTGAGTTTTTGTACATCTCTCATTTACAGGCCTATTACTCATGTAGTAACATGAGCTAGACAATTCTATGAAAAACAGGCTTTCACCAAAATTCCCAATTGTTTGTTACAACCATCATGAATAAAGGAAAGAATTCTTAGTAAGCAATGAGAAAATGCACACATTTCTTTTTCTGTAAAGTTGCCAAAAGTCTTCTTTGGCAGTTACTATGCCTATGCATTATTAATGTTGTTTAAACTCTGAATTTCCCCCTACAAGGAAACAAATTTCAGATGACATCTTGATTAACCAAAATAAATATACAATGTTACTGTTCAACAAATCTATCTGTCTGTCCACTGCTAGCTTTCACTGAATTTTTAGTTAACTTAGAACTTTAAGCACTCATTTAAAAATGGAATATACATGTTCAAAAACTAACTAAACAAACAGAAAACCTCAATAAACCCAACCCACACAGCTGCAGTGCCTTGTTCTGTTTACCTACCTATAAATTATTTAGAAGAGTCCGTCCCAATCACCATTCCAACCCTTCTGTTTGTAAAACCAAATTTGGAAAGGGGACTGACAGCTCTACTCTTCATTTCCTCAAGTAAAAAAGTGCATTGCAGTGCATAGAAACGTTCAATCTCCTCTCTCCTAAGTTTCTTATTGGCAGCACTGGAAAAAACCGAGATGGCATCTACTTCTGTCTACTGCATGGAAAAGTTGGCAATGAAGTTTACTCAGTAAGGTCTCCTATGGAAAAAATAAAAATAAAAATACAACCAAAACCAGGAAGAAAGATGGGCAAATTGTAAAGACTCCCAAAGAAGCCAAAACTGATGCTAAAAAAATAGCATTTACATGCCAGCATAGCCAAGAGTTGTGAAAGAGTAGAATAGTATCAGACTAGAATTGCATCTGGAACCAAGACTAGAAACTTCAAAACAAAGTCCAAAATAGTCAAATTGTATTTTTCTATAGAACTCATGCTACACTAACAACATACTTGTTACCAAATATTCTTATCTGCTTAGTGTTTAGGAGGCTTTAAACACTTTGCATAACATTATCCACTAAGATAGCTTTTACTTTTTATTCCTAAATGGCCTTAATGCTTTAAAGAAAACAAAAGCAGAAAGTCCTGAGCAGCCTAGTCAAAAGGTAAACACAAACTTACATAAAACAGAAACGTAAAGAATGAGTATTCACAACTGTTCTTTACTCCTGTAGTATTTGCCAGCATACAGGTTTTACATGGCATTTGTGTTTAGTCTCTCTACCAAAGCAGCCCTTCTATTAAATCCTTCTAATATGTCATTTTTGTAAATGTAAAATACTTATTTTTGTTTTTCTTTTAAGTAATATCCATTTTGAGACAAAGCAATCACAACAAAACATTTAAGATGAATATCTACTCCTTGGTTTACTTGCAAATAAACATGCACTTTCTTTCCATGGATTTCAAGTCCCTTTCCACGAAGCTGTTCCTACCTCAACTGCAACATCTCCAATTCTAATTTTTTCCTGTTACTTTTCTTGTTTAGCTGCTTAAAGCCCACAATTTAACTTCAGTGAGAGGTTGAATAACTTACTATTTATGCCCAAAACACTTAACTTTAAAAGAAAAAACCCAGCATAGCGAAAAGTTTTGTTCCCTGGTGGACCAAAATAAATACAGCTAATGTATCAGAGTGAGAAAAAACAAGTTGGAAATTCTCTTGTATTTTCCTTCTGATTTGAAGACCATGCCCACTGCAGGAATTACAGTCCATATAAGCCACAACTGTGGCAAGGAAGGCCTAAATTTAAACAACCTCAGGTGAACAATATACTTGATCCCATTACCCCACAGACATTCTCTTCTGGGCATATGGTACAAAATAACGTCAAATGCTTCATTACAACATAAAAGATATGATTTTACAAATCTGCTAAGACATATACCCCAATATCATCGTTTGGGAGATGCAGGAAGAAAATATCCCACAGCAAAATCTGCAATGTCTTCTATGGGCATTAACTTGTTTCTTGATAGTACAAAGTAAAACCAAGAATTATGAGTGAACTCTGTGAAGAGAAAATGACTCTGCAACCACAAAATGATAATTCAGTTCAAGGTTACAGGAGATAAACTGTTTTGCTACTAATTTAAAAGAGACAAATTATGCATTTGTTTCCCATCGTGGCTACTCGAGCTTGTCCATTTCATTTCACGTAGAGCTTTGCTCTTGACAGTCTCTGGGGTCAAAAAATAAGTTCTTTCTTAGTGGCTGCCATTTATTTATTTATAAACATGATATTGCAAACCTGAAAGCACTCAACCCTTTTTCTAGGCAAAGGTCAACTTTAATTCTACTTTGCCTCTTACCAAAACTGACTTACAAAGGAAAGATCAGATAGCTCAGGAAATTGGTAATGAGATACAGTGGTTTTCGTCTCTAGGTCACTAATTCTAAATTGACCAAGGTCAACAGTAATCAAACGTCATTAGCATTTAATGATCCTTCGGTGCCCTGTGAGAAAGAAGCTACTGATCTTAGTGCACTTCAGAAAAACCACCACTACAATCAGCACTCACATGCTGCCTGCTCCCAGGGAGAGGTCAGATCAGATGACTACAGACAGAACTCCCAATCTTGCAGACAGATCTCGCCTCAGTAGACAAACCTTTTACTAATTTTAACTTGGCTCACAAACCATTATTTTCAAACTGAATAGTTAAATTAGGCTCTCTGAAGGGCAGGCTGTAAGCTGCCTGCTCCTGTTCCTGCTCCTCCACACCAGTGGTTCCTGTACAGACAGAAAGTCTGAAAAACGCAAATGCAAACAGGCCCTTCCTCGGAGAGGAAGGCTCTCCCTCGTGAGAACCAGTGGCACAGAAGTTACTGCTCCATGAGCATCCTCAGGGGAACTGCATCACAGCTGATGATTATGTTGGTGCATAACTCCAGGACTACATTTTTCACGTGCAGGTAACCTACATTCACCATGCCACAGCGGTGTGTTGAAGCTCCCAGTGGGATAGAAGAGGGGGCGAGGATATTGCTCCAGTGCACAACCACACCTGCTCTGTGGCCCGCGTGCCTCAGTCCCCTGGGACTGCCATGGCAACAGCACCTTCAACAAGAGTAAGGAAAACAGAGGGGACTTTTGGAAAGCTTGCTTAGCTGTTGTACAGATCATGGAAAACCACATCATGCCAATCTGCAGTTTTACATCTAGGCAAGGAACATGTGGCTTAAAACCCCACAGCAGATCTGCAACCCGTGTGTCTACAGCAGAGCATCACAGCCGGCAGCATTCAGTGGGTTCAACAGGAAAAGGCTGGTACAGCTTCTTGTTCCCACTGCGTTTTCAACTACAGAAGAGGAACATGCCAGTGAAACAGGAACAGGTCAGTGCATTGGAAAACCGAGCCTTTGGTAAGACGTACATTCTCAACCACAGTGGCTCTCGCTTCTCAAAAGTGAGAATGAAAACCAAGGATTACAACTCTTGCAGTGATTTTGCAACTGCCTACTAACCCAAATTTTCAGATATGAGAGACTGATTACTGCTAACCTGAGCCTAATCCAAGTAGCTGAAGGAATGGAAGCAGGCATGACACCCATTAAACTGCACTGTCCTGAATGAGTCTCCCTTTGCCACACGTGAGAAGCTGTGGATCTTGTTACTTGCTCTTTACTGATTCCAGACTCTCCCAGCACCCACAGCCTCTGTTTGAATCCAACAGAAATAAAGATTTTACCAAATTTTTCTCCTATTCACTGCTTTAGAAAATCATATTTATTTTCTTTTGCTGCAAATAGTTCAGTCATACTTGCCTTCCTTAGCAGTCAGTTATGCTTCAGTATTTCCATCAGTTTCCCCTCGTCTTTACAAGTGAATGGTAGCTACTGCACCATCATGAATTTTCAAGAAAAAACCACATATATACCACTCAAATTCCAGTTTCAGAATATATTTCTGTGCCTTAATATGTATTTGTCTATCAATGATATCGTAAATGTTCTTCTTCACAATAACTCCGTGACACATCAGACTGTGTAGATAAACTAAGGGGCAAGTAATCAAACAGAGCAGCAAAATTAAGGGACTGCACAAGATAAATACCCATTTGTTTTACGTATTATGAACTTCTATATAGTATGAAAACCTTTTCTTTTTCTTGGTATACATGAGGTAGGTCTCGTAGAAGTGTAAAGGCAAAGGTCTCCATGGAATCCTCACACCTCTCAGACAGGCAAACATGCCACCTGCCTGAAGAGCTGCTTTCTTTTCACACTCTCAGAAACCCCTTGTAACCGAGCAGAGAGACAGAACAGCTTTAATTCCAGAGAATGTAGTTTTTAAAGAAAATTACTCCTTTAAATTGCTCTGGATGTGAAGAGGAGAAAGTGTAGCTAGGGTGGTTATGGAGTGTAACCTGGTAGATACATACCCTGTCACAGAAGGATGTTATCAACAAGTCGTTCAGCCTGGTGGAGAAGTGGTCCACAATCCTCTAGTGAAATATTTAGTCAGGGTATCAGGTAGTTTTAGGGCACGGGCAACAGGGCTGGACAAGATGATGCCTCAAGATACCTCCCAAATCTGTTTGTTGCCAGTGTTCACCCCACACAGCCAGGACAGACACAAGATTCTCACAGATTGCCCACCAGCTCCCCAGTGTTTTAACATGCAAACACTTTCCAGACGTTGGACTCGCTTGGTTTTCACAGCAGCTTGCTGAGATATCAAACTCAGAGAGGGCAGTGGGATCAGAAAACAGATGAGCCAGGCCCCAAAAATGGGAAGTCTTCAAATTTGAATGATGTCTTACTTAAGCCTCTCCCCTCAGTTTTCTGACACACACATTAAAAGTGCTTTTGTAACCAAGGGTAGGGGATTGGAATGCAACTTAATGACACAAAACACAACCGACGACAATTTCCATCACAAAAAGCTTGCAATCTTTTCCTCTCGAGATTCCCATCTCTTACTTCCCCCTTTTCCTCATCTATCCGCCCTCTGAGATGGAAACTGCTGCCTTATCACTCACTTAAGTGCCTCACAAAACAGAGCTCCCACATCAGCTCAGGTACCCGAACATTTGTAAAACAGAACAACAGCCAGCCAGGTCCGAGGAGCTACCAGAGACAGTATCAGGGCACAATCATTTTGAATTATCAGGGAAAGCTAATGCTGGCCATAAACAATATTCTGCTGCAAAACTTATTTGCTCAAGTTTCTACAACAGGTGATCTAAATTTCCTCTGACAACTTAACACATGGCCTATCGTCATCAGACCTCTGTTTTAAGTAAACCTGCCCTAGCACTGCTGCTTCCATCCTAACTGTTTGGTAAACTAAGAAAAAAAAATTGCTCGCAAGCTCTGACAAGCAACTGGACAAAACACAAAAATTACTGTTGCAACTTGCATTTCCCACCCCCAGCCTTAAAGGGCAAGCTAAATGAATCTCACGTTGCTTCTGGAAGGTGTTTCCTCTGGGGCAGAGCTCAGGATCGCTGGCAGGGAAACACAAGGGAAGTTATTGTGTAGTTAGCTGCAGTGTACTTACTGTGGGGGATTTAAAAGGGAAAAAAAAAAAGTACTGCAGTCGACAATCAACTTTGGGAATTCTGCAGAACTTACTTCAAATGAAGGCCCTAAGAGATTTGATTTGCAAAGCTAAATTACCGAATAAACCCCAGATACTGTGCACTGTGACATACTGCACATATGTTCTGTAGGAAATGGTGAGATCAGTTCTCTCCTATTAAAGTAAAAGCTATTTTGAACCTAACTCTGGCATAAAAGTTTAAGCAAGGTCAGATGGAGTATTGTACACCTATAACTCAGCACCACCTCTCTACAAAAAAAAACCAATCAAAAAATGCACGGCGCAGATTAAAATTTAACACACACATCACATGCTGAAAACAAAGTACGGTGAGAACTAACTACAAGGCACAAAACCTGCACCAGCACTTCTTAGAGGAGTCAGCCTGTTGAATTAGGCATGTTAGTAATCACAGTCTAGGAACACCTAAGTATCTCAACTTCAAACTTTTCCTCGAACTCAGAACAACACACTACTCCCTCCTGTTTTAAAACGTTTTTTCCGTCTTCAGCACTCAGAAAACACCACAACAAATTGAATTTATAAACCTCGAAGTTCGCAGGCGGCTTTCGCCAAACAAACAGGAAAATGGTGAATTGTAAAGATGGGTGAAACTACCGAACCTCCAGAAACAGGTACATCAGGAAGTCCGGCCAACAGCGTGGGGAAGGGAGGAGATATTTCTGCCAAACCGGGTGCAACTATTAATTGTGCCTCCGCGAAGTTTACCGAATTAATGCTTAAAGCATTAATTAATTCTTTTACAAAAGAAGCTTTACTTTAAGCAGGAGAAAAGCCCCGAACCCCAACTTCTGGGCTGCCTCCCGGTGGAGGCTCCAGCCTGGGCACAGCCGGGTCCCGGGGCTCCTCCCGAGCCCTCTCCATGGGGGCACCGCCGCGAACCCACCCCGCTGCTGCACAAAGGGCGACCGAGGGGACACCGACACCCGCCTGCGGACCTGCACCGCCACTCCGGCCAGGCTAAGGCCGTGCCTGGGGGCTCTTTGTGCAGAAGAGCCGGGCAGCTCCGCTCCCCTCACCGACCGCTGCCGGCGCTCAGGTGCGGCCGCCCCGCCCCGCCTCGCCCCGCCCCTCACGGCGGCGGCTCCGCGGGGCGCGGGGAGCCCATTCCCCGCCGGCACCGCCGCAGCCCGGGAGGGGAGCGGGATCGGCCGCCACCTCCCGGAGGGTGGCGGGTGTTCCCTGAGGGTGTCCCCTCACGGATGTCCCTTCGCGGGTGTCCCCCCGCGGGCGGCCCCGCGCGCCCCCCGCCCCGCACTGACCTGAGGGCGCTCCCGGGGCGGCGCGCGCGGCCCCTCCTCGCACCGGCGCGCGCGCGCGGCCCCGCCCCGCCGAGGCGCGCGCGGGCGCGGCCCCGCCCCCGGCCCCGCCCCTCCCGCGCCGGCCCCGCCCCGGCGCGCGCGGCCCCTCAGGGAGGGATTTCCTCCCCAAAAAGGCGGCAGGGTCGGGCGGGAGGGGACTGCCCTCACCCTCACACCCACCAACAGGGTCCCGGCAGGATTTCACCTGCGCAATGCGCTGGGAAACCAACAAAACCTTTTACTTTTTTTTTTTCAATTTTTTTACCAGTTAGAAATCACATTAATTCCCGAAGTTGTAGCATATTCATACAGCCCAGATTTATGATTTCACCTCTGAACTGAGCTGGGAGACAACATAGCTACACCTTTAGTCAAAATCCACTTTTTAATTTTTTTTTTTAATTAAAAATTCTGTCAGTGCCTGAATTGAGGCATATTCATGCAGCAGGTACGAGATGGAATTGAGGCATATTCATGCAGCAGGTACGAGATGAAATAAGTTGGGAGACAACCTAACAACATCCTTTTTTTAAAACAAAATAAATTAAAAATTACCTTTTTTTAAAATCGGGAATCCCATATTCATGGCTTATCGCAACCGATCTGTTTGAGGATTTACCCTCTTAAAAAAAAAAGTGATTTGTTTTTCTATACATGCGCCAATATCTCTGAAGAAGAGAGCTCATCCTTCCCTTTCAACAGCAGCTTAGTTAGATTAAAAGTTATAAGGACAAATAATTAGTAGTTGAAATCTTCATGCTTGTTCATCCACTGTTATTCACAACCTCCAAGCAAAAAAAAAAAAAAAAAAAAACCAAAAAACAAAACCAAAAAACCCACAAAAAACCAAAAAAACAAAAACAAACAAACAAACAAAAAAACCCACACCCAAAAACAAGCCCACCAAAACCCCCCAAACAAACGAAACACCCCAAAAACCCCCAAACCCTGCAGCAGCCACATTTCATCTCAGGGCCAGCAACAGGCAGCCAGAGAGAAGAAACACGCTTCCCCCTCACATTTATTTCTTTTTTCCCAAATAATCTCAATCTCACAAGAGATTAGTGCCATACATCCTTCCTTGCAGGAGCTATTCCTATCCTGTTGCTCATAGGGTGGCCAGGTTAAAAAAACTCAAAACACATAAAAAGAATCAAAAAACCCAACCTCAAACACCTTTCTTTTTGAGCTGCTGAAAAAATAATCAAGAGGGATGGAGCATTTTCAGGACCAGCACCCAGGATTATCCAGGAGCTTCATAAATAAGAGATTTCTCATAATGCCAGTGTATGTAGCCATGTGGGAAATTAAAATGCATTGCTAGCATTTATTTTTAAAAGCATAGCAAAAGGCTTTGCTTGAAGCTCTAGGGCAAGTTTGGGGTTGGGTTTTTTTATTATTATTATTATTTTCCCTCTGAAGAAACAATTATTTCTGGAATTGCTGCCGTGTTCCAGCTTTAGTCTCCCATGAACACTCATTGCCTATATTATATACACATTATTCTAGCAGATACCTTCACAATGTGAAATTAGGCATATCTGTGGATAATCAGCACTTTGCTTTTCCCGTTTTAATATTTTAGCTATTAAAATAGAGAAGAAGCCAAACAGCAACAATAATGACTGTACACACACACACTAACTTTATAGCTATATGGATTTTATCAGCCAAGCACACACTTTAAATTACAGTGTGTAAATGATAATTTAATTGGGACTTGGGAAGCCAACAAAATAATCGTTGTCTGAGGTGAACTTAAACACGCTGTAGGAAAACAGTGCAGTTTTCCACCCTTTTTGCAGACTGAAGGTAAAAGGCATTTTGCAATGGAGCTAATTTAGATAGGTAAGCTGTGGGGAGAAGCCTTTTTCTCCAGGTTAGAGGAGGTTTTTCTGCAGCCTGAATTTGAAATCCAGTAGTAGGAAAACATATTCTGGCTTTAATTCCAGCACACACGTAAGTTAAAAGGTGAAGTTCTGGAACTAGAAAATCTTTAAGGCCCCTTCCAACTCAAGCCTTCCTGTGGTTCTAAGGTTTTTCTGCACATACACTTCTGACTGAGAGACAGGAGGGGGGGCAAAATTTGGGGCTGCACTTAAGAACGGTTTTAATCTTTTTTTGGCTCCTCCTACATTTCCAACCCAGTTTTTTGGCTGTGCCCAGTGGTTTGGGACCATGACTACCAGCTTCCCCCAAAGAGCCCAGGCCCTGGTTTAATACCAGTATCAACGTGGAATTGCAGTCACCACCACCCTGTCTGGTTGCCTGTCTGGGTTAAACACACCGCACTGCATTTCTCAGGGATGTCTTTACTCTCAAGCACTGCAGTCTGCTGACAGGTTTCAGCTCAGCTCCAGAGCAAGCGAGCCACCAGATAAGCCAGACCTGGCCAGAGCTGCAGCACTGGGGCACCAAAGCCACCTTCCAACAGAGGAGTTAATGTGCCAAGCACATGGTGCTGCTGAGTGTTTGATCCCTCCTTGTGCTCTCACCCTCCAGGGTGACTGTGTTTATAGACCCTGTATAAAACAGCTCACGAGGAAGGCGAGACACAGCCCCAGAGCAGCGGCAGAGAAGGCCTTTGGGACACTCCTGTCACAGCTCTGGGGTCCTGCCTCATCCCAGCCCAGGTTTCTGGACAAGATCCAGCATTGCCTATGGCAAACCAAGGGCTGCACTACCACGGAAGGTGAAACTCAACCAGCTGCGTGTTGGGGAGAGCTGATCAAAGGATTTTAGCTGGTGTTTCCAGAGCCATTTAACTCTGCTCCATGGTGGTGGTGAAAAAAGCCAAGTATTTGCATTGAGTCACATTCAGACTCATCCCTTCTTATGTCTCGGGTCTATTTTCCAGGTATTGAGCAGTGCTTTCCAAAGACTTACTAACTCAAAGACCCTTTTAAATATTCATTTTCCGGTTGAACTCGCAGGCTGGGTAGGTTCTTCCGAGTGCTCCAGGGTATAATTAGTTCCTCCAAAAGCATCTTCCCACCAGACACTTCGCTAATGCTGACCACGTTTCCCCTCCACATCTCCCCTCCTCCCCAGCCTCTTAAAGCTTCGCTGAATTTCTGTGCACAGCCTCCCACAAAGGTTATCATCTTATGTTTAACAGTGGGGAAAAAGACAGAACACGAGATTTACTGCAAATGGAGGCCATTACTGGAGCAGTTATCAAATGAAAGAACAATATAATAATGTCTAGTCATAAAGATATGAAGAGTTGCCTGTCAAAGGCAAACACCTGACTTGTAAAATTAGCCTGTGCAGCTGCTGGAAGCTGTTGGCAGGCAGGATGAGATCCTGGCAGCTCGTGCCTAAGCACCCAGGTGTTTTGCAGCTATATAGGCTAGAAACTGGGCACCCAAACTGGGACCAGCCGGAGGGAGATGCATCGACATCCCAAGGGCACAGGACATTTGCATGAAGCAGAGCCAGGGGGATCAGCTCAACGCATCCCAAATCTCCCCAGTGGTGTTATAACATCCCCTGGGTTGATTCAGCCACTGGATGCCTCTTAAAGCCAAATCCCTTATCTCCAGCTCCAGCTGTAGCTCATTGAGGCTGCTGACCCCAATTTTTTGGTTAAGTATTAACTAACTAATAGCAGATGGTGTTGAATTTTGTCTGCCCCTTGACCCACAAGGTCAGGTCACACAGGCTGTGAAAGTGCAGCTGGAAGATGCTGATTCCAGTCTAGTGTATTGACACAGATGATTTTCCTCATCTCTCCTGTCCTTCTGCCAAGATTTGGGGCACAAACCCTTTCAGCCTTAACCAAAAGGTCATTAACCTTTCCAAAATGAGAATACATGGACAAGTGGGTACCAGTGTCCATCACAAGGGATGAAGGTGTTACATTAGCAGAGGCATGTTCACTCCTGTGTGAGTGCTGACACCTCCTGTCAAGGACTGTCCACAGCCTGTCTCACCACACACGCTCAGCTCTTTCCCCATTCCCCAAAAAATCACTTACTTTCAGCAGCACAGTCAGTTCTCACAAGGCCTTTTCCAACAGACACAGTTTCTGTATCAAGCTCCTAGACTCCATTACAAGAGCTTGTGCTTCTCCTGCAGCCCTTCTGGCTGGAATTTGTCTTCCTTAGGCTCCAGGTGCTTTTTCACCTTTCCTCATCTATCTCAGGAGGGTTGGTGATACCTCTGGCAGCCAGAGGTGCTGCCTCTCTCTTTGGTGAGTGCAGTGCCACTTCTTTTGGTGTCTGGATGTGAAAGTGTTGGCCACTGTGACTTGTAAAACAGTTTCAGACATGAAAAAAAATGCCTGGTGGGAGCTGTTCCGATGCTGGCTGCTAATGGAGATGGTCAGCTTAGCCTGACCACAGAGAAACTCTCATCACAGCCTTGCTAGCAATGCTTGCTTTTAGACAGCATGAAGATTGAGTCCTGCTGTCTTTAGCCAAAGCTAGAGAGCTTGAGGAAGAGCTAAAGTCCCTGGAGTCATTTCAGGAGCATCTGCACTTCTCAAACATGCCAGGCTAAGGTGTTTGGTGGAAGTCAAAGGGTCCAAAACACAAAAATATGCTTTTCAGCATTATCTTTTGGAGTCAGATGTCAAAGGTTGTCTCAGAGAGAGTCTCTATGTCCCCAGAGACTAAAAAACATGGAGGAAAGCTTCCCTTAGCTTGTAACTTTGTCTCAACCATCCAAACTACAGAGAGACACTGTTGTCTGAATGCCAGGTGAAAAAACTTCTGCTTCCATCAGTAAAAAAAATATAAATAAAAAGATGAGACACTTTTTTGTTGTTGCTATGATTAGGGAACCACAATCCCTGATTATGATTTTTTTTTTTCTTTCTAGCAGGGTTGGACATAAAGGAGAAGATGGGAACCTGAGGTTTTCCAGATATGGGTGGGCTGCAGCACACCTGTGGTTTTTCCCCCTGACCTGACCTTGGGAACACAGAGAATTGAAATATCTGCTCCAGTCCTCGATGAGTTATGCCTCCCAAAACTTGTGGCTGTTCAAGCCTGCTTCAAAGTCCTTAGAAATACTCTTAATAACTGGGAGGGTCTCTGCAAGCAGCTGCTTGTGGGATGTGATGAAAGATCTGCACAAGTTCCCCCAGTTTCTGGCCGGTCCAGCCCACGAGGCTTAACTTGCTTCTGAGCTCTGATGATGAAATAACCTGGCGCTTAACAGAAAAGCTAGGAAGGAAAATGAGTATTGAATTTTACTGCAAAACCCCAAGGCAGGATGAGGAGTAGGATGTAAAACTGTTTGAGGAAATTAAACCAGCAATAGGGAAGGGCAGAGTGTAAATGGCAGCAGCCTTAATTATCCCAACTTACAATGGGTGCACCCTGTAATAATTTTCAAGCATCATTCAAGCGATCACAACAAGTTTGACCCACCTCTTCTCAAATTCAATGCTGTAATTATTAATACTCCTGTGCTATCAGGAACTGCCGGAAACAGCAGATCAAGCCTGTTATTGCAGAGCAAAAGACTTGCTCGGAAATCTCGCCCTTGGTAATTCTGTGCACACGGGTTCTGAGCCAAGCAGGTGGCAGAGGGTGTGCAAGAGCATGTGGGAGCGGGCATGGATGAATCTTAACCTCCTGCAAAGTGACTTGAGATCATGTGTGCCTCGTCTGTCCACCAGAGATATCCACTCACTCTTCCCCATCCACCCCTTTCCATGTTTTTTGATGACAGGGTGGGGTGGATAATCCAGCCTCAGCTCCATGGGGAGAGCTGATAGCGGTGATACTCAATGGTTTTGCCTCCTGCTAAGTGTGTATTTTTTAATCCTGTCCTTTCGGTGCCTGGAGGAAGAGAACGGGTTTCCTCTGCTCCTTGATTCTGTGCAAGAGGGATGGACTAGCCCTGAGTGAGGCATCCGGAGAGCTGTGACCATCTGGCTGTCATTAGTTTGACTTGATTTGATGGAAATGGACAAATGCAATGATTAGTACAGCAAAAACTCCTAATTAAAAAAAAAATAGAAAAAAGATGATGGTGGTTAAGGATGGATTTTTAAAAATTTTTTGCATTACTTGAAAAATTTGTTAATTAAAATCACAGCATTTTTTGAATCATAGAGTCATGAATTGTTTAGGTTGGCAAAGACCTTTAAGATCAGAATGTCCAACAAGTAACCTGATATGGCCAAGCCCACCTCTAAACCACATTCACGAGCTCCTCATCAACATATCTTTTAAATCCCTGCAGGGATGGTGACTCCACTGCTCCCCTGGGTAGCATATTCAATGCTTGGCAACCCTTTTGGTGAAGAAATGTTTCCTAATATCCAATCTTATCCTCCCCTGGTACAACTTGAGGCCATTTCCTCTTGTCCTATCACTCCTTACCTGGGAGAAGAGGCAGACTCATTTTCAGGCAGTTGTACAGAGCGGTAAGGTCTCCTCTGGGCATCCTTTTCTCCAGTGGCTGAACACTCTCACCCCCTTCAGCTTCTCCTCACAAGATTTGTGCTCCAGACCCTTCACCAGCTTTGTTGCCTCTCTCTGAACACACTCTAGCACGTCCTCAATGTCTTTCTCGTTTGCATTTTTATTCTTGTATTGCTTATCTTATTCTTGCACCACAGAGTTCTCCTGTTAATATTATTTGCTACAATACCCTCATACCTGTTAGTCTCATTTTGTAGCAAGCTGCTCCATGGTCCCTGAACCTGCTGACCTGTCCTCCACTCTCTGTTCCCCTCTTCTCTGCTGCTGGTTTGGGAGGCCACTGGATGCCAAATGCTTTGAGTGTGGTGGTGCACCCCCAGCACAGGGTGGATGATGCTTGGGAGGAAGAGGGGCAGCCATCTTTTTGTCCATTTCATAATAAACCCCACAACATTAGTTTTAAAAGGCCACGTAACAAAGAGGATTAATGAACCTGAAAATGAAACCGAATGGTTTATAGGGATTTTTTTTCCTCCGGTCTCCTCTGGTTCAACCAGTGAACCAAAACTCCCAATTATTTATGGAGCTGAACTGAGTTAAACCAGCACTCAAGAATTAAATGCAATTAAGTATGTGGATGCAGCCCAAGAGCAAGGTGATTTCTCTGTGAGTTGTCTTGCTGTGTATTAAAAGTTGCTGCTGGTGGGCTTGTCGCCGAGTCACATTATTTCCCCTGAGATCAAATCAAATCAACATTTCCCCGCTCGGTGTTTTTGAAGACAATGTTTCAGTAACAGCTGAACAGCAGGGTCTGGAAGAAAACAGGATTATAGACAGAATATTAAAGCAGGAAAAATTCAAAGGCTATAAGAACTCAATGAGAGGAGAGGGAACAAATTATTACTATTATTATTATTTTAAGTTATTTGGTTTAAAATGATACCATGTGTGGTTTCTCATGGTCAGAATTTTAATACAACTGCACTATTCCCATGAAAATTAACAACCCAAAGTAATTTACTAAAACAAGACCAGAATATGACCAGGAAGATGGAAGAAAAGAGGAGCAGGAGATTCAGAAATAAGGGGACCAACCTCTAAACCAGATTCCTTGTTCTGAAGGAAAAATCACAAGAAAAATATAACTGCAGGCTCTCAGATAGGATACCTTACAGCATACACAGTTCCTCCATTTAGGGAATAACCAGGACATCATATTGCTGTTTTTTCTTTGATTACACATGCTTCTGTTAGAGGTCAACATCTTAAGATTATCTTTTTTGTACAATGTTCTGGGAGCACTTTTGCTGTGTCTTTCCTCTGTCAATCTTCAGTTTTCCTCTCCTGACAGCTGCTGGCTTCCCTAAATGAAAGACAGGCTTTTCTGCAGTGAAAGATGCTTTTCCCTTTAGAAAAAAAAAAAAAAAAGACAAAACACAGAACCAGCAGGGGGGATATAATTGTACTCATCACCTGCAGACAGATATATTGCAATTTTTATTTGGTGTTTCAAGGATATGATGGAAAGTCCAGTTTGCTTATCTGGGTTTAGTGGAAGAAATTGAGCTGGTTTACTGCAGGTGCATGAGAAACTGGGAATAAGGATCCCCATGGTCTGTGGCTGGACTGATACCCACAGGGGACAGCCCTCCTCTGTCAGGACAGTCTCCCATCTCTTGCATTGCCTGGTCCCCATAATCAGTGTGCTCCCAGGGGTTTACAGGACTGGAAACCACTGGAGGAGATGGGGCAGCCTCTTTGCTGGTGCAAACAATGGGGTTCCTTCTCAGTTTTTAGGGGGATCACTGCTCACACCATGCAAATATCAGCTCTATTTTATCTCACTGGGAGCAGGACAGGTCTTGGGGTCAGCTTCAGCCTGGGGGCACTGTGCTGGCAATGCAAGCCTAATTTATTATTTAATAATAAGTGGCTGTATGCATTACTTTTATCATCCTGAATGTTCCTGTTTGCAAACCTCTTGGTCCGATTTGGTGTGAGAAGCAAATATCCTTTAATTTGATCAAATAAGCAATGAACCCCATCTGGCTCAGCTGGCTCAGCACCCTCCAGCCAGAGCAGCTGTACTGCTTTACAGCTGCACAGATTTTGGCCCACATTTTGCTATAGCTGAGCCCCAGACAATAAAAGCTGACACTGACTTTCAATTCTCCTAGTAACAAAAAATGGATTTTTCCTTTTTCCATGTAGGGAGGTAAAGAATGTTACCACCAGAACAACATTTCTAAGCATGGAACTGGGCTACTCATCCTCTGGTAGCCTGCATGGTAAAGAGCACGGTCCCACAGAAGTGTGGGGAAAACCCCCAAAACTCACATTCAATAGAAATGTTTCCTCATATGTAGAAATGCCATTGATTTGTATCTTGGACCCACCTGAGAAGAAATGAACTCTACCCTAGCTGAAACCAGGATGGATATAATTCCTCACAAATGTTTTCCTGGCATGACAGGGACTGCATTTCAAGATATTTTCCCACTATATATCATAATGTATTGTGTCCCACCTAGAACACATTAAAAAATCAGTTACATGTCTTTCCATGCCTCTGTCAGAAGTATCTTAAAATTTTTAAAGCTTAAAGAAAACCGAGATTGAGGACAACAGCAGAAAATACCAGAGAGTAATATATCAGTATGCCCAAACTTATGTTTTTGGTGATTTTATAAGCAATTCTATTTAATTAAAACTCCCTCCTTGGCTCCCAGTGTCAGGCTGTTTATAGGTTGTGCGAAAGGAGAAGCTGCTCTGACGATCCTGTGCACCCCTTTTGCGTTTTCTCCACAAATTATTATTAATTCTAATAATTAAAGATTTCTCCACAAATAGCCATCCTGGTGCATGTTGAAGCAGCCTAGTTTTGGTCTCTTCTTATAGTAGGGTCTTAATAATTTATTTCAAAGGGTGCAATAAATAATAGTAATGAACACCATCAGCTAACCTCTGCTGCACAGGACCCAGTCACCAGGTCCAGACTGCAGGTGGGAAACTGAGGTGAGAGATGGTAAAAGATCATCTTTTATGGAGCAGGGCAGAAAGCAGACCTGAAGGAAGTGCTGGAGCTTTGCCATTATAACCTAACTCTGGCCATGGATGACAACTGCAGCCAGCTGGGGAGTGACTTCCTTCCTGGACAGCAAGAACTGCAGGTTTGGTAGGAATTCAGCTAGAAAAAGCCATGACATAAAGAGTGACTCCCTCATGCCAAATTTGGCTTAGAGGTCTCTCACCAGATCACTGCTAAGTTTCTTCTCCTAAATTAGCCAGATTTGAAAAGGGCAAAGCCCTACTGTGTACAGCTGCCAGTGTGGCAGTAGACAACATGTGCATCTCCAGGAAAGAATATTTTCATTAGGATTATTCACGTAATCAAAACATCTTTAATGATTCACTTCCCATCATTCCTGCACAGTATTCAGGCTATAAATAACTAAGTTTTAGGTATAAAAGACTTGCACACCAACTTTCCCACAGTCTTCAGTGTGACAGAACAACTCCAGCAGGGTTAGTGGCTGCTGGGCATGAAGGGAATATCAGTCATACTTCATTTGTCATCAGGTATCCAGGCTGGATGGACCTGTCAGGATACATGGGGATCACTACAAGGAGGACTCCTTTCATCCTGCAGGGAGGCATTTAGGGTGAAGACAGTAACTGGTGAAGTATTTCCTAGCTGGTCAGCCAAGGACAAGGAGCGTTAGAAAGGGAGCTGGGGCTTTCCTTGGCCAAATACTCATTAGAAGTAATGAAGAAAAAGAAACGTCCAGTGAAAACCTATTCTAAAATAGTCATGTAGACTGCATAATCTTTGTACATGCCCAGGCTAAGAAGACTGATTTCTTCTAAGTGTTTGATAATGGAAAAGTACCAGAGGTTTCACATGAAGGTCAGGTGAGTTCTGGTTTGGGGGAAGATTAACTCCACTAGAGCTGCAAGTCTTTGATGAAACATCTCCCATTAAAGACAGCAGACACAGGGCTCAGCAGCAGCTTTGCCATCCCAGTTGCTTTGCACATGAGCCTGAGCATGCAACAGAAATCCTGATATCCCTGAGACAACCACTTATATATCCACAGCAAACAGTCCTTGGTTGAACAGCTGTAAAAGTTACCATCAGATCAAGGATCAAGGATCTCTGAGCTGGAAGGGTCCCACAGGGATCACCAAACCAACTCCTGTTCTGGGAAGGGTGAAAGGTGGCACCAAGGTGCTGCTGCGTCCCAAGGGATAGCTGTGGGAGTGGGACCAGAAGAAAATACAAAGCCTCATGGAGGGCCAAGGCCTGTGCTGATGGCTGCTGACTGGTGATGGTTGTGACAGCCAGATGTCCGTGGGCACAACCACAACACTGTCATGCTCTTGAGCAGAGGACATCAGAACACAGAACACTGTGATTGCCGTAGTCCCCACCTTAGATCTTGGCGTTGTTCTTGTGTATTCATCATCCTCCATGAGTCAGCTTGAGCCTCTGGGAGCAAAAATAATCCAGGACTTGATTCCTAGATGTAAAGAGGATGCTCTGCAGGGCTTTGGCAGAACACAGCTGCAGCAAACCAGTTTATCCCAGTCCTGGGTGGTCTGGAAACACTGGGGTCAACCACAGCATGCAGAGCACCTGCTGGGGAGCATGTGCTGGCCAGATTCCTAAATGCTTCCTCTGTGCTTTTGGCTCTTAATTACCGGTAGACAAGATAGAGATTCACCTCTTCTGGGGGAAAAAAAAAATTAAAATCACAGTATAATTTAGGGAACGGCAGTGCTCAGGAAGGCTTCAAAGGTGAAGCCTTATGGGCTCTGAGATGGAGCAGCTTCTTATGGAGGAAGGAGCAACCCAGGCTGCCCTGACAGCATCGGCTACGTGCAGTTCATCCCCCTTAGTGTGGACATCCCGTTGCCTCCCACCATCCAGGTGTCTCCCAAGATGCTGGGAATGGCCATGGGCGTGGAGCAAGCGCCTGCCCTGTGCCTGACGAGTGTCCAGCAGCAGCAGCAGACTGAGAGGAGGGAGAAATCAGCCGGGAGATCAGCAAACCGATTGGGACAGGGGAGCAGGCACCCCCACCGCTCCTTTGTGCACCAGCTATCGACTCTGCCACGCCGCCCTACGTCATTAGCCTAATGCGCTGCTTGAAGAGTCATCAATCATTTCGTTATTAAACCCCTTTGTGCCTGGCAACAAATTGATGGCAAACGAAAGCATTAGCGGGTTGTTTGAGGATTATAAAACAGTACTTGTAAAGCTCCCACTGCTTCAGTGGAAGGTGAAAAAGCACAGAGGAGCTAATTGATTGTGCCAAAACAAATGCTGCGACTTAAATGGAAATAACCAATTGAGTTGCCTTTTATTTGTTCTGACATGCTCCAGGCTTCCAAGCATACATTTGGGTTGCATTTGCAGCTTTCTTTCTACAAATCCTGAAACGTGCAAGTCTTAAAAAAATAAAAACCTAAAGAAAAAGGAAAGCTGAGAGTCTCATGAAACATATAGTTCCAGCAGCATATACCTTAAGAAGGATGAATTAGTCTCCTTATTTCAGAATTAAAACACTCTACTCTTGCTCACAACTTATTGAGTACTTAAAAAATTTTATATATTTCTGCTTTAGCTTGTGGGTTTCTTTATTTCAGTAAAAAGTTGCAGGGAGCTACTCTAATAGTGCCCCACTCAATTCTGTATTGAAGCTTTGCTCTTAAGCCACAAAAAAAACCCCCTCTTCTCTTTCACAAACACACTGTTAAGTTTAACTTCCATACTATGGGCATGGGTTTTTCAAGGAAACCACAGCTTGTGCATCACATCCTGTATGAAACACGTTTTGGCTTTTCCCAGGAAGCAGTTAAAAATCACATTTATTAGCCCTGTCAACAGCAGCTGTCGAAATACTATAGCCCAACTTGTTCAATCCCGCAGCTGTAGCTCCTCAAGGAGAACAATGAAAGGCCAAAGGCAAAGGCTGCCCATTTTCCTGCACTCAGATCTAAGTCATTCCTCAGACCTTATCAACCACAATGGGAGAGCACAGCCCTGAGCAGGTGAAGACATCAGTTGCTCACTCTCTCTTCTAGCAAAAAGGAAATGTCTTTAAATGGCCCTAGCTTGAGCTGCATTCAAAAAGAGGCAAGGAGTGATCTCAGAATCTTAGAATATTCTGAGTTGAAGGGACCCACAAGCATCAGTGAGTCCAACTTTTAAGTGAACTATACTCACAGCCTTGGACTTATCAGCACCAGGCTCCAGCCAGCTGAGCCGGGGCCTCCCTGCCCGAGGGCGCCAAGACATAGGTGCTCACAAGCATTTGGAAATTCCATGGGGGCTAACAGAAAGGTGAGACAGTTCAGGCTATGAACCTCTTGGGGTTGAGGAATGAGAGCTCCATTCCTGCCCACAGGCTTCAGTGCATGGAGCAGGAACCATGAACTGGTTTGAAAACCTGGAAGTTCATCTGGTTCCAATCCTGCTGCTGTGGGCAGGGACCACAGCACCTTCCCCTAGACCAGGCTGCTCAGATCCCAATCCAACCTGGCCTTGAGCACTTCCAGGGATAGGGATGAACTGCAAGATAGAAAGACACTCCTGCTTTCTTTTGCCAAACAAATTTTGAATATCCACCTTGTGGTTTGACTCTGACGGGTCCAAAAGCCAGTTGGATCAGCTCTCTGACTACCAAGGGGCTCTGCTACTTACAGAGCAGCTTGAATTATATAAATATGGGAATATGGGAAGCAAAAGGCTTTTGAAGCTTGATCAGAAGCAGATCCAGCAGATGAGAAACTGCAGCCTTGTCTGCTTCCTAAGCCCCACCAAATGAATATCTTTTGCCCTCAGCTCCGATTCTGCTGCAGACAGCATGGCCTGGCCCTCTGGCAGAGTGCCTGGGGAGGGTTAGGGCTGGTCACTTTGCTGTGACACGCTCCAGACAGTGGCCTTGCAGAGCAAACAGACCTTCATTTCACAGCCACAGGACAGCAGAGCAAATTGAAAAGCTCTGGGAAGCAGTGCAGGCAGCATAAGTCTTCTGCCTTGCTATTGCATGTGCTAAAGACAAAACAGCTCCCTAATCCTCGGCATGCTATAAAAGTGCCACGAGCAGAAAGAAGAGACAACTATTGCACTGTTATCCATAAGAATTTTATGTCTCAGAATCCTCTGTGTATGAATTTTTCATTTTTTTCTTTAATAAGTACTAGCATGCCAGAAAGTATCATAAAAGAGAAAGAGAGCATCAGGGGTAATATAATGCTGGGAGGAGGAATGAGTAAGAGTGAGCAGGCCCCACAATCTGGAAAGAGAGCTTGTTCTCAGATATTTGAGGGTGGAAACCACTTTTATTTTAATTTCCTGATTGAAGCCAACAGCCCTAATTCTTCCTTCATCGCTAATTAGACAACTAACCATGACTAAGTCAATTTGGTTGGAGACTAATTAATGAAAGAGAAAAATCCCAAATTAACATTTCCACTTGTAACATTAATTCAGGGAAGAATTAAGGCGGTTTGTGCGCTTACGTTTGCATTTCTACATCTTAACAACTTCGGGCTTCTCTTAAAAATGTACCTTAAATTCAGGTTTGAATTTAATTTCCTGAGTGTGTGTGTTCTTGGGGCTGGAGGATATCCCTGTGGTGTGATTTACCCATAAGCTCAACTCTGATTCTGTCCATGTTGCATTCCAGAGCTGTAACCAAATAGGTGGTGTCAATAACACACGCTCAGGCCACACATTGTGCCCAACCTTGCCTCCTAACTTTCAATGCAGATAAGCAGGATAGCAAATGGATACATTTCCCAATTTTGGTTTTGAGAAGAGCAGGATCAGTGAAGGAAGCAGATGCACAAACGTCACAGGAGCATGTGGGACATTGGCTGGTATAATCTACCACAAGGTCACCGCTCCCCCGTGTCCTCTGAAATATTAATCAGCTGCTGTGCTGGCAGTGCCACTGCTGCCTCCGCACTGAGCTCATTCCTGCTCTGTTCCTTGAGGAGGTGGCTGTTCCCTGCTGGATGTGGCACCAGGGGTGAGCTGTGTTTCATGCCGAAGCAGATGTGAATTTATGAAGCTCTTTTTCTCGTGGAGTCTTTAAGCTCAAATATAATTAGCTAAAAGCCTTTTCTAATACCATCATCCTCCCGACGGGGTGCCTTTCTGGAAGATCAAGGTAAAACCTTGGCTGATAAAGGACTGAAGGTACAGCCAGAGGGAAGCATAGGGAAGGTGAATGCTACAGCCAACAGCTCAACCCTCCTCCCCTTCCCAGCCGTACCCAGGAACTGCAGCCCCTGCCCCTCCTGCACCCCCACACTCAGGATTCCTCCACACTTTTCAAACATGGACCATATCTGCATTCACAATGCAGATAGGCAGTTACAGACCTGATTTTGAACCCACTCTGTGTGTGTGACACAAACAGGCATCAAATCCTCAATTCTGGAGACATCAGCTCCCTGACACCCTTGCTCTGCCTTGGTGATTCAACACTCCTGAAAGCCTCCAAGTAAAAAGGCATGAATACACCACGGCTCTGCAGGCTGCTTTTAGCCAGACAGCTGAACTCCTGACACTCTGGCACTATTATTTTTTGTTAACAATATCAAAGATGGTAATGTGAGAGCAGGGCCTGGGGCTGGTCTACAAAGGGCACTCTGATCACCTGCAGGGGACTTATTTCTGTAATGCAGCGAGTCAAACTTCTGGTGCCTGTGATTCTGTTAAAGGTAGATGAGAAAAAGTCTCCTTGGAGTAGGACTGCCAGCAACTACCTCTCTGAATGGGCAGCCATCTAGTTAGCCAAGCTCCTCTGTGTGGAATAGTATTTCTTCTCTCTCCAGCCCTCCTTTGTGCTCATTCCCTGCTCCCACACCTGCATCTCAACAGCATGAACATCTCCAGGTAAACAGACAGGACACCTTTAGAAGCTTGCTTAGAGGACAGAGAGCTCCAGCAACCCAGCCCAGCCATCAGGATATCACCAGGAGCAGGAGAGACCCCAGCAGAAACCTCCTAAGGAATTTCCTTTCACCATCCCAAGCTGCAGAACATTTCAGGTAGGAGAAGATTCTGCTGTTTGAGCTTTGCCATTCTGTATAGCACAAATGAGGGTTTGTTACACCAGAAAGAGAGGGAAAATATCCACAAGGTGCTGCAGTTTTGGTGCACCATAGATGGCTCCAAGATATAATGATATTGTGTAAAACATTTCAAAAAACCCCAAAACATAAATCAAACCAGAGATCCAGAGCTTCTAGGGAGTGCTCAAACCAGCAGAGGTCACATGTTAAAAAAAGGATTTAGCAGCAGCTCCACCACCCTGGCCAGAACTGTAAAGGTATTTTGGGGGCTCAGGTATGGGTCTGAGGCAGTTTGTAGTGCCTCAAGGTCAACAGCCCTTTGCACAGACATTCCTGGTCCCCTGGAACTACAGCACTGAGGCTTGCAAGCTTTACAGAACAGAATTAAGACAAAAACCTGAATGTCACCAAGATGCTGCAGCAGCTCCAGGCGCAGCTAGAGAAGTTCAGTGTGACAGGAACCCTCCACCACTGCTGTTTCAGGCACAAAAACCTCAGAACCAGTACAACTGCTTTAGCAAAATGCACATGAAAATATTTTTAAGAATACTGTGCCCTCAAAAGATTTATAGAAAATAAATGACAATGGAATTTATTGCCTAATGAAGTCACTGCTGGAGATACCTTACAGCAAAGAAACCAAATCCTTATGTTCCTTTGGCCAAATTTGAAAGGGAAGGTCTTCTCGTTTCCACTATGAATAGCCTAAAATGAATTCCAACCTCAGCCTTTGACACTGCCTGTGATGGACTTTTTCAACAGCAAGGCTAAACATGAAGAGACCCCCTGGAAGTGTTCAAGGCCAGGTTGGATGGGACTCTGAGCAGCCTGGTCTAGTGGAAGGTGTCCCTGCCCATGGCAGAAGGAATGGAACCAGACCATCCTTAAGGTCCCTCCCAGCCCACACCCTTCTCTAGTTCTCTGACTCAAAAAGCCTGCAAAGCACTCGTAGCCAAGCATAACTTCCCAAAAGTGCACAGGTAGCAATTCAGCAATCAGATAAATAAAAAATTAAGAGGCAGGGCAAAGAGCACAGGGGAGATCTGTAGTGTTATGGGAAGAACTGACCTCCTGCAGGACCTGGGGCTCGTATCTCACTGCAGACAGCATTTTCCCTGCTGAACTCCAGAGCCTGCCGTGCTCAAGGTGACGCTTGCCAGTGCCATCTGGGCTGTGGCATTTCTTATGGCAGACAACTGGGTTGAAGCACCTGTGTGCTCTGCAAAATACAAATGGATATGATAATTCAGTACAATTGCACCTTGCACCCACACAGCACTTACAGAAATAAAAGCTCAAAAGCTGCTTGTCCAAAAAGGCTGGGACTGGGCCAGCTTACCCAACATTTATCAAAGCAGCAATTCTGGTGAACCCTGTGTAAATAAGGGTGCTAATTCCTTGCTGATAATCTAATAAAGGGATGTGTGTCACACACCAGAGAGCCCCAAGCTTGCTGCTGTGAGCCCTTCCCATCATGGATCAGGTCCAGGAGGAATATATGAGAGTCCCCAGACTGTTTTCAGGGGTTCTTACCAACTCACTGTTGAGTTGAAAAGAAAAAAAAATAAAAAAAGAAAGCTGGGTTTGAAAAGCAAAAAAGCCCTAATTGTCTTACTGTACAGTGGAAACCTACTGCAGCCAGTGAACTGCAGAGAAAGTTATTATTAAAATTAAAGTAGAAATGTACTGAAAGCATGTAGGAAACTTACAGAGACCTCCCAAACAACACTGAAGCGGGAGGAAAAACTGAGATCCATATTTTTATGGTACCCCTGAAAACAAATAGATATCAGGGATCATGCCCCCACTCATCCCACCACAACCAGGGTTTTCAGTACATCCAACTTCACCCTGGGAGTCTCCAATAGCTCCAGCTAGTGATGGAAGATCCTAGGAGGACTTAAGAAATTACTCAATCCAACTAAATGCTTCAACAAGGGAGATGGTTTGGTTATAAAAATACTTCTGCCCCAGACTGGGAAGAGTTAAACCCCCCAAGTCTGCACAACAGCACAGGATTTTTTTATTCTTTGCCTTTTTCCCCCCCCCTTCCTTTTAATGGGTTTGTTTGTTTCCCCTTGGAGGCTGCAGTCACACACAATAGGCAGATTTTTCAGTTAAGCCATCTTTTTCCACTTTTAGCTTTCAATGGAGCCCAGGTGCCAATTGTTTACTGCTTGGTTCCTGCCTTCCCTTTCCTGCCTACAGCTTAACCCCTTTGTCTCCTTCCTGCTTTTGGGGCTGTCACTGGTCATGCAGATGATGCTGATGCAGATGGCTGATAAATAATTATCAAACAGCTTGGGAATGGTCTGTATCAGTGACATTAAAAAATGCAGTATATGGACCATCTACCAATGAATTTAGCAGGAGTTGGAGAGTAACTAATCATCTTTCCTTTGAAGCCACTTCGTAGCATATTTATTTATAAAGTGAAAGCATTTGGCTTGTATTAAAAAAAAAAGCCACAAATCAACAGTCAGCTTAAGTGAGCATGCCCTGATTTATGTCAGTGAGACTGACAAAGACATTGCAATGGTTTTTCTTTTAAATCCCTCACCACCCCATCCCTTACTGGGGAGGCAGCTCAGCAAGTTGTAGCGCACAGCTGCCATCCCGTGCTCCTGGAGAGCAACCTCTGCAGCTGTCCCAGCCTCTGGAAAGCACAGAGGAGGGCTTTACACAGATCAGGGATTAAGCCAGGCCCAGGCTGGACTCAGCTCAGTCGCAGTGTCACTGCTAGAAGTCTTAAACCCTTCCTTCCATCACACTGATGGTGGCTGTCGTGCGGCCGCCGTGCTGCTGTCAGTGCGCTCTGCTGTGCCCAGCCTGACACGGGGATCGAGCACTTGGGGTTCTGCCTCGTGTGTTCAGCATCAAACCAGGGCAGCAGATAAACCCCTGCCCTGCCACGGGCCTCACCCTGCACCACTGCTGCGAGAGCAGGGCCAAGGCTGCAGCCGGTCCCAGCTCTGTAAGGAGAGCCCGAATTGCGTCGCCTGCAGCCGTGGGGGAGTGAGGGCAGGGAAAAGGGAGCAGAAAGGGAGGTAAATAAAGAACCAGCTGAACCACCAAGACTGGAGGATGCGAGGGTAAATCTGAAACTGTACTTGCCAAGAGTAAGAAAACATTTTTAAGAACAACCTGGGATAAGGGACTTGCGCTCTTTCCAGATCCTCCCAGCACCATAACCCATTAAAAAAAAAAAAAAAAAGGAAAGGCCGTCTGTGGAAATGGGATGCTCCTTTAAGCCTTGCAGAGACTCTCCAGCACCACAAACCAGCCTTCCTGTTGCTCTTCCTGTACACCACTCAGGTTTGAGCCATGGGCTCCTGCTTCGTTATGCGTGTGTATTTCAAGTTTTTTTAAACCAAGAAAAAAATCAATACCAAAATCTTAAAAAGAACCCCCAGAGATGTGGGGAAAGTGGGCATAAACATCAAACAAAACACAAAACAAGACTGAACTACTAAGAGATCATACTTAGAGCAGCCATGGTGGGGTGGGAGGGAAAGAAATAAAGCAGACAAATTTAACACCATTTAGGAGGGTTTATATCCCAAGCAGCATTTAGAAGTGATGATCCAGTGATTGATCATATCCCAGTCCACTCTTCCCCCATCAAAGTGATAGGCAGAGCCAGCAGAGCTTCTCTGAACACACTTTTCACTACAAGGCACCACCCACAAACCCAGAACAGCTTCACCCTTGGCCAGCACTGTCCCCTTGTGCCTTCTGAGGGGCTGGGATTTAGGAGAAGGCCTTTCAGGGGAACAGTGTTTCCAAAATCAAAGGATTTTAAAATATATGAGGCAGTGAAACCTGATGGGACCTAAAAGAATTGAAAGAGAAGGTGTCTTAACAGAGAATCTTTGGCCAGTGAAGCCAAATAACCCTCAAGATTCATTAATGGAGGAGCTGGGAGTGAAGCCCAGCAGGAGATGCTGGCAACATGAACTCCTGCCCCACACGAGAGGAACCCCAGAGAGCCCAAAAATCCATGCCAAGCAGACAGGATCTGCCCACAACACCTGCCTTGGGCCAAACCTGCTCTTTGTTTGTCATGAGCCACACAGAAACATGGTGTATTTAGGATCACTTCTTTCACCAGACTTGGCTGAAATCAGCACTGGATCCCAAACTGAAGGAGAAGCTTTGTACGGACAATTCCTTCAAGGCTCGGCTCCAGTACCAGGCTCAAGGCCTGGCATGCACAGACATTTGGCAGGGAGCAGGAAATCAAGTGAAAGAACATTTCAGGGTTCTTTTCAGCTGATTGTTTAGGAATTTACTTGGAATAAGCTTCCTCCCCAAGAGGGATTTCAATTCTACCCATGCACAAAGAGGAGAAAACATTAATGCAGTGTTAAGACAGCTCAGCGCTGAGAGCAGCATGCACAGGCTGAGCAGAAGGCCACGGAAGTTGTGTGACACCCAAAACTAGGTATTAGCAATTTTTCAAGGACAAAGTTGTGAAGCTTCCAATGACAACAGCAACCTTCCCCCTTGCAAATTTGCCCAGCAGACACAAGACCCTCTGAGACTCAACTGTGTCACAGGACAGGGTTCCTCATCCCTTGGAGGGAGACTGGAATGCTGCTGGTGCCATCAAGGGGCACACTCACACCAGGTCCTCCCTGGGAGCTCCAAGTGACAGGAATTGTTTCTCTTAAAGACATACTTCAAAGACTATGAAATAAAACTAAAAAAAACCCAAAAACAAAACAACACAACAACTGTGGCATCCTAAGAACAAGGAACGTGCAGGTGTGCCTTACCCTCTTGGCCCTGCCTTCCATGAAGGTTTCAGGCTGGCTTTGCTTTCAGGTTCCTGCCTGGTTCCAGGCACTGCACAGCTGTAGCGATCCATTACAGCACGTTATAACTGAGATTGAAGCTTCTGTTGAATTTGTGGTTTTTATTTACCCACCCTGACCAACTTGTGCAATGCACGGGCTTGGGAGCCATCAGTAAAATGTTTCATAAAACATTTAGGGTGCTGCTTCCCAATGATATGGGAGAGCTGTGGGAATTTAACTGGTACCAGGGTGTAATTAACCCAGGGTAAGATTAGATCATTATGTTTCCAAGCAAAAACGGGGTGCATAACAGCACTGGGTCTTCAGTGGCCGATGCATTTTGGAAATAGGCTGACATATGTAGGCTTTCTGAAGGCTCTGAATCCAAATCCATGTGTGGATGTAATTTAATGCACAGTGCTTTATGCAATTATACCTACAGATGCCTAAGTGAGAATTTAAATTAGCATTAACTTGATGGCTTTTGCTGAAGGCAGACAAATGCAAACGGGTGCCGGGCAGATTTTCCTGCGAAGCTCTGCCGATCCCCATCAGTTCCCGAGGCACTGTTCCAAATGTAAACCCTGAGGAGCTTTCTAGCAATTAGACTCCAGCAAGAGCCTCCCTGCCCAAGTGGATTCAGAAATGAGACCCCCATGTCTGTACAAAGCACGTCTCCAGTGTGCAAAGTGTCACTGTTTGGGCAACAGAGAGAATGATGCTCAAACAGGAGGACCCCTCCTCCTGGGTTCATATAAGGGCAATCTCTACCCAGAAATTCTTACAAATCCATACACACCCCTCTTCTTCTGCCCAGAAGCCCTAAAGAAGACAAATTATCCATTAGCACATGGGCAAGGGTCAGTGCCTCATGGTTTTTCTGCATTGAACCACAACACCTCTCCTGCCCTTCATGCTCCTTGGATGCTCAGCATCCAAACCCCAGCAGGACTGAAGGACTCAATAGGATGTCTCTTCTAAACAATGAGGTTTGCAGGCAGAGCTTGTTGCAACTTTAAAGCTGCCTATACCCCAAAAGCAACTTTTACTTTGATCTCGACGAACCACTGAACTTTTCATCTACCCAAAGGGAATTTCAGATTCCTCCAAACCAAATAATTAGTATTTTTTTTTTCTGGCTGTGGTGACTACAAGAGCCTGCAGTGGCAGAGAGGTTTTCTCCCTGTCACTAATAAGCATTAGGAGGGCTGGCTTCCTGATGAGCCAGAAGTGTTGGCAGCAAACACACAGCATAAAAATGATTGAAAAGCAGCCTGATACCCTAATTTTATTAAAAAAAACCCCCAAAGCAACAGGACACATAATCAGCTATGGAAGGGAAATTATCAGCTGGGGAGAGCAGCAATTGTTTGCTGCAGAAGCAGCAGCAGACTTGGATCCTTCCCTCCTGGAAGCAGGTGC
This sequence comes from Prinia subflava, assembly GCF_021018805.1. NCBI lineage: Eukaryota > Metazoa > Chordata > Aves > Passeriformes > Cisticolidae > Prinia > Prinia subflava. The sequence goes on along the minus strand of NC_086248.1, from coordinate 107,960,143 downwards.
AGGTCAAGCAAACTGAGATATACCAGGGCATTGCACCTCTAGGACATCTCCCCATGGGCAGAAGGCAGACTGACATGAAAGGATTGCATGTCACCTGTCAAAGAGCAGATTTCATCTTCCCCACCCTGCTGCAAGGAAACATCTGATGAGCTGACTCAATGCACAGCTGCATGTCACACTGGTAAGCACTGCTTGGAGCAGTTCCTCCCCTCAGCAGCTCTCAGAATTGGAACTGGAAGGCTGAAAGGTTTTTAAAACACCTGGGAAGCATTTCTGGACCTCTCATCTGTCTGAGGAATGGCATATCTCAGTGAGCACACACCATAATCCAGAGGCTGAATTTTTGTAGCACAGATCAGGTCAAGAGACACAATTGCTTTGTATGAAAAACAGGTGGTGAATGATTTTTAAAAGAGTGATATTAAGACAAGCCTTACTCTTGTATCCAGAGAGAGGACACAGGATGTTCCCTCCTTTCCTGGGATCTCCCCTGGGATTCTCTATAACTATAGGACATTCTGCAGTTTGGGTGGGCCAGGTTGTGGCTCCTGGATTCCTGTGGAGGAGTTCAAGCAGCAGTAGTGCAGCTAAATGTCCTTCAGCAAGACTCTCATCTCAAGGCAGCCAAGTTCATATCCCCAAACTCACCACAGTAAATTCTCAAGCTCACGAAATGCTTCAAGCTTCTTAATTTCCCTCCCTGTAAAGGAATAACACGACCTTGGAGTGCTGCTTTGTAGTTTGGTTTTCTTTTTTTGCTGAACAACAAAGGAACAGCTGTTCAAATTCTTTTGTTGCCATTGTCTTTCGTGGCGGGAATGTGCGTACTGAATATTTAGGACACATTATCTGAAAACGAAAGTCCTGTTACAAAAGCAGCTCACGAGCAAACACATGATGCCTCCCACAGCGAGCTCCCAATTCCCTTTAGGGTGTGACCAGGAAAGTGGGATGGTGCTGTCCAGGCAGGTGCTTGTTGCAGGAGGGTGCTGCAGTGGTCAGCCTCATGGAAATGCCTTGCTGAGGAGCACAGGAGTGACTCAGTTTCCTTAGTTCTGACACTGCTGGAGAACACAAGCAACAGCTCACTTCAGTGCTCCCCCACAGCTCATCCCAGTTTTCCTGAATATTTCATTTCTTTCATCATTAAACTCCCAGACAGGAAGGCATTACCAGCAGAAAAGACTTGTACCTGCTGCCCCTGATCCGGACCCAGTCTCATCCTCGGGCTTTGCTTTGCCCAATTTACCTTCTCTAGTGTTGTTCACTGAAGGTTATATTCCTATACCAGGACAAAGGGGGGATCCTGAAGGCAGAGAACACCTCACACTAAAGTACTTCAGCTAAGACAAATCCAAACTCTTCTCCAAGTCTGGGAGGATGCACAGCTCATGTTTCAATGCCATGTGGTTCATTGCTAGCAAGGAGGAGGCACATGGCCACAAAGTGGGAACTCCTGCTGGTTTAAAAAGCAGACAGGGGTCTGGTCCCATTGTAATTACAATTAATTAGCTGAAGATGCTTTTCTAACAATTTTAACAGGTCTCTCATGGGACAAGCCACCAACCTCAGCCTAACCTTTGCTACCTAAATTGGAAGTCCCTGGCCTCACCTATAAACCCCAGATCTGTTCAGGTGCCCACACAACTCACCCTGAGGAGCTGGACAGGAAACTTGGTCTGGAAGGCTCTTGATATCAGAACATTGTTGTTTGCTCATGCTCCTGCCGTTCTCCATGTCCCCAGTCAAAAGCCACCACCATGTGACAGGCTGTAGTTACAGCTAATGAGTGTGTGGACTCTGTCGTGGGGGAAAAGCCAACCAGAACTTGCACAGGAAGAACATCTATACACTGAATTCTTACACAGCTCATGAATCAGGGCTCCAGACAAACATGGTCAAAAGACCATCATTCAGATTTTTAAAATATAAATTTATATGTACAAAAGAAAACTTTCAAATACTGACAGCACCCAAAATGTCCTTTGGACAACCACAAGAACTCTTAAGGTTCTTATCTGGAGCTACACAAAGCAAAGAGAAGCTGAGGATGACTAGAAAATAGAAACCAATTCTGTGGAGTCCAGGATCCCAGTGGTTTCACTGCATTCAGCAGCTTTTTATCAGGAACTGGATGAAACTAATTTTGAAACTTAGACTTTGAGGCACTCAAGACAAATTGCTCTTCATTTCCTAAACTCTCATTTCTCAAAAGTCTTCATGGCTATTTAAATAAAAATATTAAACTGACCCTGATTTGAGTGACTGCTTAAGTCACTTGGGGGAATTAATTTAAACAAAATCCATTCCCATTTTGTTTATCTCAAAAATATCTGCAGCAGTCAGAGAGAATTAACACTGCAGTCAGTAAAGGTTTGAATGAAACATCCCTCTGTTCAAAACATGCCAGACTAGGCCACAATGGAGCATATGCCAAGCTGGGGCCCCAGTGAGGGCTCCAAAAGGAAAGCCCCCTGCTTTAGCTGAGTTTTCCTATTTTGCTGCATTCCTGTGGTTAGCTCCATCAGCTGTCCTGCATGTAAGCAGAGCTTATGCACGTGGGCTTTAGGGGAGATGAAAGGAAAAAGCAGTTTTCAAGAGGTGCCATTGCTGGTGCTCTCCCTGAGGCAGCTCTGGGGAATGCTGACCACTGCTTCAGCACTGTCATGTCCCAGTGCACAACTAAACCCTCAAAGCACCTCCCCCTGCAGTTAAACAAATGAGAGTGAGGACCCTGACAGCAGATTTGGGTCTGCTGTCTTTGTTCTGAGCACAAATACAGGCTGGGATGGATTGAGAGCAGCCCTGAGGAGAAGGCCTTGGGGATGTTGGTTGATGAGAAGCCCAACTTGAGCTGGAAATGGGCACTGGGAGCCCCAGGAACCTCTGCCCTGGGCAGGAGGTGAGGGGGGAATTCTGCCCCTCTGCCCCACTCTGCTGTGACCCCACCTGCAGGGCTGTGTCCACATCTGGGGTCAGGAACTGTAGGAGTGAGGCCAGAGGAGGCCTCCAAGATGAGCAGAGGGATGGAGCAGCTTTCCATGAGGAAAAACTGAGAGATATGGGGTTGTTCAGCCTGGATAAGAGCAGGCTCAGGGGTGACCTAACAGTGACCTTTCAGTACCTGAAGGTGGCTACAAGAAGGACTTTTGACAAGGGCCTGGAGTGACAGGACAAGGGGGAATGGCTTTAAACTGACCAGAAGGCAGGGTCAGATCAGATGATACTAGGGAATTCCTCACTGTGAGGTGGTGAGGCCCTGGCACAGGTTGCCCAGAGAAGCTGTGGCTGCCCCATCCCTGGAAGTGCTCAAGGCCAGGCTGGATGGAGCATGGAGCAACCCGGTCTGATGGAAGTGTCCCTGCCCATGGCAGAGGGGTTGGAACTGGATCATCTTTAGCTCCACTTCTGACCCAAACCATTCTGCACTATCTTTGATTTCTATTTGATGTCCACCACTAGTAACCAGGGAATGGCAGCCTGGAACTCTGAGGCAGCAGATGAGGCTTACCCAGACTGACACATGCAGGGCTTTGCTTTTCACTTGCACAGACCAGATTTGAGCAAGTTGATGGCTCCCCTCCCAGCCTATATATTTTTCCTGACTATAATGCGCACCACAACAAAACACATTTTTGCATTATTTTTTTTTCAGTCAAGGTGGAAAGCTGAGGATGTTTTGTGAAGAGAGGGAAGGAGCATCTCGCTGCTGGCTTCAGAACCCCACAAGCCTCACAGGACCTTTGCCTTCTGGGAGCTGCCATGAGTTATCCAACCTGTCACCAGAGCTGGAGGCTGCAGCACAGCCCTGCCTCTGCCCCTGAGGAAAGGAGGCCTCACATCTGAGTGTGTGGCACAGAGAAGCTCAAGAATCCTTCGGGGAGGAAAAATAAAAAGAAAAGGAAAAAAGGCAGAGGGAGAAATGTGCACAACAGACACTACCTGCGAGCAGGCTCAGAGCTCCCACTCCTCCTCCTTTGGAAAAGCTCTCCTCAAAAGGTGAAAAACATCTTTCTATATTTATCTCACTCACTGAACAGGAAAATAAGCCCCTGACCCAGCTTTATTTACCCAGGACATGCTATTTAGGGAGGTTTTAATCCAAACACAGTGCTGAAAATAGGATGAATGATTAAAATGCTGACATAGCACCCCATTTGTGTCTCTAAAGGTTGAGTGTAATTTTCTGCCTTTTGTAATTGCTCTGTCCACCCCTTTCTGCCTTTTGCAGAGCATTTGCTCTTCCTAATCTGGCCTCAGCTTTCTAAATAAAGCTTCATATTGATTCTAGACTTTCTGTTCACTCCAGATGAGCATCACCAAGGCTGAGAAATTGGTCAGCAGTGTTTTGTCCCTGATACATATATATGTGTGTATATATATATAGATATAAATATATATTTTTTTTCAGTTTTGACACATATACTACAAGCACAGGGTGGAAACCTAATCCCTGCTGCCTGGCACGCAATGATGGCACCTCTGGTCTGGCCCAAACAAACACACACACATCAAGAAATAGGTCCTGACAGCCTCCTGCTCAGTGCAGAGCTCCACATCCTTAGAATTAAAACCAGGCTACACTTCAAGTCCTGTGGGGTCTACACTGGAGGCTCAGCTCCTCTGAACAGCAGGTATCAGTAAGACACTGCTGTGGGTGTTATATTTTAGATCCTTGCTGATCCAGTGGTGTAAGACAGGATTGTCCACATCCCAGCTGCCTTCCCTTGGCCCAGCTATCCTGCACTTTGCCCTATCAAATCCCTACGTCTGCTGTAAAGCACCACATTTTGTGATTTCACAGGCACAAAACAGTTTCAGGGGTCTTCTGCTCTCTTCAGCCAGGCTGCAGGCTTGCCTCAAGGTCAAAGAGTCATGGAATGGTTGGAAAGGACCTTATTTCTGCTTTATCCAACACTTCAGCAGGGGAGGGGGCAGCTCGTCTGCTTCAGAGCTGCTTGCTTTTCTCATGCCCTTCACAACCAAAGCCTGAAGGACGGGACCTCAGTGAGGAGCTATTTACAGAGGGATTTGGGAATTTATGCAGAGGTGTTTCATCACTAGCAAACAAACAAGGCACTAGGTCTGTCCCTGATCAGCAGGATTTTGTTTAAGGCTGCTCTGGAAGGATGGAGGGCTCATAGCTGAACCAGGGCAGGTCCTTACCAAAACCAGGTCCTTTCCAAAGGCTTTCAGAGCTGAAGCTGCTTGAACATTCATGGAGCCCTAACACTAATCTCTAGCAAAGCCAAAAGCAGATCCCTCAGGGAAATAAATAAGACTGGAGGAAACATAGCCATGCTGCTTCCAAACACTCCTGCAGCCTCCAACTGCTGCTGTTTATGGAGAGCACAAAAGGACATTCCTGCACTGTGTGCTGGAAAAAGGCAGGAGTGCAACCCCTTACCACATTTTCATACAGACAAACAGAGGTTTTGTGTCCCCCCAGAGTGTCTGGGGAAGGATAAGCAAGACCCGGCCAGAGGGGTGGAAGCAGAGAACAGCTGTCAGTCCATCAGGAATTGTAGACTCCAGGCATGCTGGGCTGAAAGGATTTTTTAATGGAAACACTGCCCATAAACCCCTCCCAAAATGAATAACTGGTTGGTATAGGCCAGCTTTGGTACAGCTTTCCCTGACAGAATGATGTCCTGAAAAGACAACTGCCCGAATAAGCTTCATTTCTGTATTTGATGAGCGTTTTGTGCATCAGCCAGGATACTCCTTGTGGTTCACAGCACAGAAAACAACAGGTTTTGCATCTTTGTTCATCATCATCATCCCTTCCCATCCTTGGTAGTGTGGGGCTTTGCAGATGGAACCAGCAGATTCCCTTCCTTTTGGCATCCATGAAAGAGCACCTTCATCCAAGATGGATTCTGAGCTCTTCCTCCCTTTCCTTGAAATGTCCCAGCAAAGGACAAGGGCTCTGTGCCAGCAGGGCCAAACAAAACCCCTCACAGGACATGGACACCAGCCCCAGGATGGACCTCAGCAACTGGGCTGGCAAACTGCTGCTAACTCTGCGTTAAAAGAGTGATTTTAGCTTTCACATCAGAACATCATAAAAGATTTACTTTATCATCTGAGTAATTAAAATACATGGAGCACAGAAATTAACTGACAAACATCCAAATAAAACCTCTCAGGCAGGAACCAGGCTCAGGAGCAGGCAGTTTCTTGTGCAAACCTGCAGAGCCCCGTGCTCAGGAGCATCCAGCTGGCACTGCTGTCGGGGGAGGTCACCTTCACAGCCCTAATGTCACACATCAGCAAGAGCTGGACTTGTTGAAAGGTGAAGAGCGGTGTCACAGCTTATGAGGGGATAAAGTTCTCATCATCTTTCATCAGGGAGGGCCCCACAATGGTCACTGCACGGCAGACAACACCCTCAAGATGTGCTGACAGTTTTGACTCTCTGTGTGAAGCCCTTCCAAGCATCCAGTGAGGAGGGCTTGGGTTTGGTTTTTCTTTAATTGCAAATTTAAATAAATAGCATTTATCAGCTTTCTTCCAGTGTTATGCTACTTTCTGTCATGGCACTGCCCAAGGAATTACAGCACTGCAAATATTTGCTGGGTTTAATTTGTTTTTACATCATTATTTAATCCCTCCACAGGAAAAAAAAAAAAAAACACCTCACTGTAGGTGCTGATAGCATCTAAAATTAAGTCATCACAGGAGCAGGCCAATGTATTTCCAAAAACCAAGGTCTTCTAGACTCAGCTTTTTGTCAATTATGGAATCATTTCTGTCTTTTAGCAATGTGTATTCCTCTTTCTTTCTGGTTAAACCTGGAATAAGTTTCTTCCTCTCCTCCCAGCAGCAGGTTTATTTTCAAGCTGGGTAAATAGGCACCCCTGAGCAATGGCCTTAGGGATTCATTGCCCCCGCTGGCCTCTCACTGTGCATTTCAGCATCCCTTTCCCTGGGCAGTCCTAGCTGGAAAACAGTTCTGTTCTGCAAAAAGCTCTGGGAGACCTTGAATTAGCACCCTGTGAAAGTCAGGATTAGGAGGCAGTCATCAACTGTAGCTGCATGCCCTGAAAACCTCTCATTTAACGGAGTGGTGGGAGATTATTTATACTGTGACATTAAACACCCTGATAACCAAATGTCTCATCAGCTGAAGATGTGCCCTTTAACTCCTGCTACCTCGCTAAAGCCTCGTGTCAAACCTGCACGGACTCTGCTCACACCAAAAATGAATCACTTCCCACTGCTGGGAGGCGATTTCTCCTGACCAGATTTATGTAGCTGGGTAATGGGGTGTAATAGAAAGGTGTTTAGGATTCTCACGTCAGCTCAGAGGAAAGGATTAGCACTTAAAGAGAACAGATTAATCTTTGCAAGACCCAAAACCATCCCCTGGCTCCTGTCTGAAAGACCTGCTGCACCTAAATTACTTCCTCTAACACGTATAAGACTAAAGTGACTGAATTTATGGAACTAAACCAGAAATGGGCACGTGGTACAACTCAGACAAAGACCTGTAGATAATCTCTACACAGCCTTGGACCCCGTGCTTAATTAGGCATTGAGAACAGGAGCTGTGTACAGGACACACCTCGGTGCCTTTCAGAAATACTGGAGCAGATTTGTGGCCAGGAATCGCCTGGGCAGGAGTGTCAGAGCATCCCCACCTCCCTCCCCAGCCACCAGGACGTGCCATACTGTCTCACTTGACCCTATGTCAAGCAATTTTATTTCTTAAATGCATTATTAATTTCATTAACTTTGATGTTTGGGAGATTTATTTTTTTTTAAACCCCGCCTAAAGCCAAGAGGGGCTTACAGAGAAGATAATCACTGCTTGTACAGAAAGACAAATAGGCCAAAGGGGATCATTCTGATACTGTTGTCTGCCATCTCCCAGCAAGGTCTCAATAGTCTGCAGTAAATAAAGTCTAATCTTAAACTCCTAAGAACATCTAACCCTAAAAAGACAGGTCTTTGACAAGAGGTCACCTCCTTTCTGGTATGGCTGTCCCACAAATGGAAGTCAATAGCACACAAACAGGCTCTACATATTATTATTTTTTTAAAAAAAATTAGTAGGCTTGAAAGGCAAATGTTCAATATGCATCAAGTTCATAGATTCAAGTTTTTTCATTATTTTAAGAAGTTAATTCCAGCCACCACTGAATAGTTAGAAGAAAGCAAGAACATCAGGGACCAAGATCAGACTTCTGTCAGCAACATGTTCCAAAGCCTCACCACTCTTACAGGGAAGAATTTCTTCTTAATATTTAATTTAAAACTTTTCTTTGTCCGTTTAAAGTCATTCCTCCCTGTCCTATCACTGCAGGTCCCTGGAAAAAGTCCCTCTCCAGCTCTTCTGTACCCCCTTTTGGTACTGGAAGGTGTTCTGAGTTCTTCCTGGATCCTCCTCTTCTCCAGGCTGAACAGCTCCAGCCTTCATAGCAGAGGTGCTCCATCCCTCTGATCACCTTTGGGACCCTGTCTGGAGTCACTCCAAAGTGTCCACATCCTTCTGTTGCTGAGGGCCCCAGGGCTGGATGCAGCACTGCAGATGGGATCTCACCCAGGATCCCCTTCCCTGACCTGCTGCCCACACTGCTTTGGCTGCAGCCAGGATCATTTATGCAGATTACTCTTCGTTTTAAACCAAATCAAATACAGAAACCCCACGCTCCTCTTCAATAAGTTATTTGCTAAATCATGTCGGGTGGCCAAGCCCACACTCAGATAGATTGCTCCAGCCCTGACCCCAGAACGTGCTCATGGTAGAAATTGCAGATAATTCAATGATTCTTTGTGCTGGCTCAGCTCAAGGCTTCTCCTGAGCCCAGAGTTCAGTGCTATGAAATTGGCATCCCAATAAACCAGCCCTGTGATAGAACTAATGCCCATTTGCTTTGGGCTGGAACCAACGTGTTCATTAATCCCAGTGCCTTGGGACCGACTGGGGCTGGCTCACCCCAGAGGAGAGGTCACTGCTTTGTCAGCTTGGCTCCTCACAGCCTCTCATTAAATTTCCATCTAGGTGCCACATACTTGGCTTGTTAACAAGCAAGGATTTTTTTTATTTTATTATTTTATTAGCTTAATGTTTGCCAGAGCAAACAGCCAGACTGAGGCTCAGGGAGTGGGACAGATCTGCATCCCCAGAGCACGATGCTGCCAGACTTGAATTCAGCTGAGCATCTGGGAGCTGACACAAGATGATTTCTTTTAGGTCTGGTGATTCCTGACTGTAATTTTAGGGTGAAGGAAGGAAGATGTTGCACTTGGGCATTTGACCAGATGAAAGCAAACCTGCCTCATTAGGTTACCTAGGTGAATCTGCTGAACCCTGAGCTAGAAATTCAGAACAAACAGCGAGATAAAGGACAAGAGTCTGAGCAGTCTGCACAAAGAAACATTGGGAAAGATTCACTCCTGTTATGAGCTAAAGCACACAAATGAGATAGCTCAGCAACTGATTTCTGGAAAGCAGCTGACCAAGCTGGGATATCAACAGGCTGGAAATCTCATTTCCAGCTTTTCAAGCAGACATTAGCACATCTCCCTGACCCTGGAAATAAAAGTCACTTATAGGCCCTGCTCATTTCTGAGAATGGAGGTGGCGTTGACAGCTTTGTGCCATACCAAGACTGTCCAAAAGTGGCATTTTGGGAAGCACCAGGCTTTGTCATTAGTTAAGCTCTGTGATCCCCATTGGGGATCCCAAGGCAATGAAGATGTGCCAGTGATACTTTCAGTTTTCTGCCTCATGAGAACCGAGAAGTCAAAGAGGACGTGTTCCAGAAACAGCTATTTCAAGCTTAAATAAAAACTATACTCTCCCCACAAAAACATTTGATACATTTTTCATCCTCCTGAGAGGGAAAAAAAGCACGGGAGAAGGTGACACATGGGAGAAGCACGAGGCACACTGCCAGCAGCACAGGGGGACAGCTGATACCTCAGATCATTACTTTTCTCTTGTCAGCAGGTATGTTCAGCAGAGATGAAAAACTCATTTTGTGATGGCAATCCTTTGTCAAGCTCTCCCAGGAAGAGAAAGGGCTATAACCAGCCTGCTTAGCACAGTGCCTGCTGTAAAGTGACCACAGGATGTAGCCCTGGGTGGGAATTCAGACAGCAGGCAGAGCAGCACACAAACCTCATCGTTCCCATCAACTTTTCCTTGCCCCTGGTTAAGATTCATCTTTTATTTTCCATCAACTGGATAAAACTGAGCCTTCAGAAATGCAGCCTTCCCACCACATACATCCCATGACACTGTCACCAGAGGCACAGGCAATCCCAGGAAAGCCAAGATTTAAGAAACAAACTAGAGAAGGACTCAGACGGGCTCCAAAAGTTATTACTGTTGTTTTTCACCCCTGAGCTTTGTGGTCTTTTCTTTCTGCATCTCCTGCAGATTGTCCCAGCTTGGGGTAATTTGGCGTTTGTAAAACTTCCCAACTTTGCTGCCACGGCTGGCAGGTAACAACATGCTTTGCTCTGCAGCTGTCCACTGTACATCTACCAAAGCATTCCAAAGCCACGGGGGTTGGAAAAGCAGGAAAAAGTACATTTCATCCTTTTCATTGTTACTGCAGTGGGCCAAATGCACAGCAGGTGCAGATAGGCATGAGATCCTCCACCTTGTTACACCACCTGCTTTGCACTTCAGTCACTCAATTCAGCCAAAACCACAATAAACATGTTATTTCAGGTTGCCCAGCAAATTCTCTACATTTGAACAACCAAACTGAGGGGTTTGGGGTGTTTTTAAACCCTAATGACCATTCAAGAAGGCTTCCAGCTGTCCCACTGTTCTGCACTCCGCCTGAACTGGACTTCAGCAACACTCAGGGCAGCTCATCTATATGAGCCACTCCCATTTTTCAGGTAAATTGATGTAAACATGGGAATATTCGAGTCCCCATCCACACCCTCTCCCTGCTCCCACAGCCAGCCTCCTGGCAGGCTTTCAGTGCCGGCCCAAAGAGATCACAGGACTGGTTTCTCAACACTCCTTTTTCACCCTGAGGGTGCACCAGGGTAGAGCTGCCACTGCACAGTTGTTTCACGGAACTGAAGCCCTCTCCCCACACAAAATCAGCAGCACCACCTGGGCAAGACACCTGCAGCTGCTTCCCCAGCAGCAGCACAAACTAGTCACCAACAAAATGTGCCCAGATCCTTGCAGAGAAAGAACTTCAGCAGCAAGAACAACAACTGCACAATCATTTCTGTTTAAACTAAGGCCGATGGTGCCGGGAGGAAGGTGACTCAGAGCCATCCACACTTTCCTCCTCGGAGCTCAGTGCTCACGTCATCCTGCGTCAGCCATCAAACCAGCCCTGCTCTAGTGCTGCAGAAACCTGTTTGTCATGTCCTCATTTCCTGCCCGATGGTTTCTTGTGTGGGAGGCTGACGGTGCAGGTACGACTGACACCAAAGAAGGTTCCAAGCATCAGCCAGTGAGCAATCCCTCAGTGCCCTGACCTTTTCTCTGTGCCTTCCCATGGGCAGCTCCACACAGCACAGACTCCTTCCTTCCCTGCACCCTTTCCCAAGATTTCCCTCTGCAGGACCAGCGAGCTCCTTCCTGCCCCTCACAGCCCTGTTTGTCCCTCGTGTGGCAGCTCACCTTGTGTGTCCCTCCTCACGGCACGGCCAGCACACCCCAAGGGACCCTCGCCCGCCCACCCCGCTCTTTTATAACTCCCGTTCTCCTCAGCCCAGCCTGTGGCCTCAGTAAGGGCGAGGCTGTTCCACTCTTTGGCAATCAGTGCAGCTGCAGTGCATCGGGGCAGATCGCCCTCAGCACTGCCCCTGCTCTCTCACAATCCCTCCTCCCACGGGAGGCAGCAGGAAATCTGTGGCACATTTGTAGGACCTGTCTGATGAGAGATGATTTCATTTCTGTTTGAACTGGTATTTATTACACTGAGGAAACGGGGAGTTTATCCCTCTGGTTCAGCCTGGATGGCTTTGTTTCAGCTCACATTCCAAAATGATTGAAGAAAACAGCTCCAAGGCATTTCTAAAATAAAAAGATGTCGGCAAATTAACAGCGGTTTTAAGGGCCTTGTACTTCTGGGAGGGTGAAACCTCTGTGTCAAACCCTCTGGGCTCATCACTTGGGCTTCTCTGTTTCCCATATTCTCAAAGTAAAACTGACCCACCAAACTCACATTTGTCTCAATCCTAATCCCTGCATCATCCTTCAGGTGTATTTTCTCACAATGAAATTCCAGTAGAAAGCGCTTCAGGAAATGCTTTGCAGCCCCTCCTTCCCCAAAGGCCCAATCTGCTTTAATCAGGAATGTTCTCCAAGCACAAGGTTCGGATGCAGCCAGTGAGACTCAGATTTCAGAAGGGCCATAAATGGCCTGATAAAAAGACATAGCACTTCCAAGCAGGCTGCTGGGACTTAGCAAGATATTTGAAATCTGTCGACATGCAGTTCTAGTAGCGGAAAGCAAAATGCTGTCAGACTAGCCTGCTCCCCAAATCGGCTTTGCCTGGATCCACCTGCCCTGCAGCACAGGCTTCTCCCTTTCTCCTTGCTGCCCTCTGCTCAGGACCAACCCAAACCTGGGGTATTTAAATTCCTGTCAGACACAGTGTGGCTGGTGGGCAGCGAATGCAGTCTTCCCACTGCGGCTGTCCATGACCCCGCTTCCAGGGAAGGCTTCAGGGAGGAGGGGCAGTCTCCTCAGTGGTTTTCCGTGCCCTCTCTGGGCCGTGCAGATGATGGCATGCGTGGCATGGCTCCCTTTGGGCAGCCAGTCCCGAGGCAGGGCTGTGGTGAGGACATGGGGAGCCCTCTCCTGCTTGCTGTGACACCGGGGCTGGCAGCGGTGACACGGTGGCCTCGGCGAGCTGGTGCTGCCTGTGCCATCCCCTCCTGAGTTGATCTGGGCAGCACCACGGGAAGCAGAGCTTGCTCTGCTCCTGGGCTTATGATGACCCTGAGGCTGGCTCAGCTGGCTGGAACACGGTGCTGGCAATGCCAGGGTTGTGGGCTTGGTGCTGTGTGGGCCATTTGATGATCCCTGTGAGTCCCTCCCAACTCAGGATGTTTGTGATTCTGTGATGGGATATTTGGTACACAGCAGGAAGCTTTGACCATGAAATTAGTGCTGCCAAGGCCTGAGGAAACAGGTTCCTGCTGACACACCCAGGCTAAGCCTCACTCTCTAACAGGATTAGCGCACAGGCATTTGTTTCCCTGGCCCAATTCAAAACCCCAGTGATGGGGGGGTTTAGCAGCCGTCAGAGAGCTTCAGTCACAGCCAAGAGCCACCACCCTTCAGGTCTCACTTTGTACCACCTCCCGTTGTGTTTAAATGCAAAACATCACAAATAAAAATATCTCCTTTCCTCTCTCCAGTCAGTTGTCCTGCAGAAGACAGAGAGGAGGAACCCTCTGACCTCAAGAAGTTTTGCAGAAGATTTTTACACTAACAATATCTCTCCCTTTGCATTTCTGAAATTGGAGCTATCAAAATCACACAAAAAGTTGAATTTTCTTTGTCTTTTCTTCCATTTGAATAATTTCTAACATTAATGGGTTCTTAAAACTGGTATGGGTGGAGAGGCTGATGGATATGTCCCACCAGTAGACCATTCCCTGGAATTCCTGGTGAGCCCTTCTTAGCCAATTGCCAGGGCACCAACCACCCATGCACTTGTGTTGGGGGCTTCTGGTTTCAGTTTTTTGAGGTTTTTTTAATGTATCCAAACCCCCCCTACATTTCTTCATTTCCAAAGGCTTTTCCCAAGGCTTGCTCCTTCTGGCAGGCCCTGTCTGCTGCCTTTCCTATTTATAACTAAATGACACAAAACTCATGGATGTAATTACTGCCGAGAGCTCAGTGCTTCCAGCAAGCGTGGTAAACACTGGGCAAAGGATGCAGGAGCTTTTAAGGAGAATCTGTTTTTAAAAAAAGGCAGAACAACCTTTTATAAAAAGCCAGTTGTTTTCTTTCAGGGAACAAGACTAAAAAATGTATAATTTTTTCTGTGCTAATGATAAATAAAGTCCATCCTTCACTGCCCTGAATGCTGGGGCTTATGGAAAGAGCCAGTGAAGGTGTTTTGTTGTTTTTTTTAATGCAGAGAATATGGGTAGACAAAGAGGATTTTCTAAACTGGACTCCTGCTGTAGGTACACAGATACATAACAAAATAAGTGGCAGATTTGCCCAGCACATTTCAAGCAGCAATATGGATATTTTCCTTGCTAATTGCATCATTAGCTAGTCCGCCCTCAAAGTTACAGGACTTGTGATCAAATTACTACTGTGATAATCAGCCATGTGATCTTTTTCCAGCTCTGCAGAACAGTTCTCTTGCCCTCTTTCTGCCTTTGCTTTTCCATCTACAGAGGTGATAATTTCCTTTTTCTTTTTTCTTTTCCACTGAAAACAGGAGGCTGACCTCAGGAAAATCACACTAATTTTTTTGTTTTAATGGAAGATAGTGCATCAGACAAACTATTTGTGGGTATTAAATAAGGGAAACTTCAAGACATATGTGCTGTTTTTTTTTCTTTTTCATCCAAAGGATAATGAATCCTCAGGTCCTTTTTTTAAAGTTTATAAATAAGGTTTGGAAGTGCCTTGAGCATGAGGGGAGTCATCCCTCTAATATTGTGCTGCAGTGCCAAGACCACGCTGGTAAATTAACCCCCCTTTTATCAGTCCAGGGGAGGGATCTGCCACTGAGTTATCTCCCATCCTCTTTGTAGGACAGATTACAGGGAGAAAAGGGCAGCCTGCCAGGGAGGGATGGCTCTTGCTCTTTAAAATTGTGTGACCTGTCACCAGTGTTTCTTTTTTCCCATTTGCTCTGAATTTCACAGTAGCTTCTTGACCTCATTAGAAGACTCCAAGGCCTGAGGTTGGTAGAAAATTGAACCAGACCCAAGGAATATTCAATGAAAACAAATGAATCACAGAAAAGCCCACAATACAATTAAACCTGAAGATAACTCGGTGGCTGTGAGGAAGCCAGCAGTGTTGCAGCAATGCGGGATGGATTTGGGAGCACTGAGGGAGCAGGAATTCATTTTCCCCCTATTTTGTCAGCATGAATTCTTCTCCTGGGTAACACCAGCCACTGTCCTGATGCAAGGACATGTGGGCCATCCAGCAAGGTCAGCTGCCCTCCCGTCTAAGGGCCTGAGGGAAGGAGCAGCAGGGAGCCCACACAGCAGGGGTGGGGCAGGGAGAGCAGGACAGCCGGTGCTGATGGTGGCAGCTGAGCCAATTTTTAACTTTTCAGCATCCTATCTGCCCACTCTGCCCATGAAATGGTCCAGCAACAACCAAGCTGGCATCAGCCCTGGTTGTTCTGGAGCTGACTCCACCTGAGTAATTCTCTGAGTCTCCCCCTCCTCTTGCTGGAGGAATACACCAGAGAAAGGAACCAAGGAACCAGTGGGGAATTTGGAGAAATGGTAGTTTTAAAAGCCCAACCTTACCTGCAGGCAGGGTTAAGGGTTTTTCCTTCCTGAAAATTCAGAGAGCGACGGGGCAGTGAGATGTTTCCTGTGGCTGGTCACTGAAACTTGCCCACCCGCCCTGCTCACCTGCACAGGGACAGAGGAGCTGGCAGCACAAGCTCCCCACAGCCCATCCTGATCCTCAGGAACACGACTGTGCTGCACATGCCTGGGGGCTGAGCCCTGCCTGGGGGTCACGCAGGGCTGGTGTTGTGCCAAGTGCACTCCCTGGCCTGGATGTGGCCCGGGACAACTCCCTCTCAGACTGGGGTCAGACTGTTCTGGAGGAGGGGTGAGGAGGTCTCAGCTGTAGGACACTGGCTGGGCCACACTGCCTTCCCTCCGTGCTGGCCTGCTGTAATTACTCGAGTTGTACTCTCTCAGGTCGAGGCAAAGGTTGTTTAAAATGTCAAACAGGCTAATTAATGCAGGTTTTCAGAAGTGATGAGCATTCATTAACGCAGAGAACCACAGAATGGGTAAGGCTGGAAGGGGCCGTGGTGGGTCATCTCCCAAGTGGCCCCTGGAGTCAACAGAGCTGTTTAAAGGGCTGCTTTCACCTGCTCAGTCCCTTTTGGTGATGAAGCAATGGCAGGGAACGGGATGGGCTCAGCATGGAGGGGTGCTTGGCAGCCTCAGGAGCCAGCTCTGTCAGTGTGACCATCTCCTCAGAGTACAGCAGTGCACAGGGCAGCTGGGAAAGCAGGGACTGCTTGTTGTGTAAAGCCTTTTTTGGTGTCACTCACCTGAGTGATGCCTAAATGGATAGAGAGCAGTGAGGGGATAAACACAGAACAAGCCATCAAGACCGTGAAATCTGCAGCACCTCCTGCTCCTCAGCTCTCGCCAGCTGAGCCCTCTGAAGTGTAGACTCATCTCTGGGAATTTTTCCAGAATTATCTTGTGTTTCCCTTCCAGCACCAGTAGCAGTAGGCACAGATAAACCAGCAGAGCCCGTGCTGTCCCTTGTTAACCAGCTGATGCCAATAGGAAGTTTCCAGTTCCAGCATCTTCTTTTTTGAGTTCTTACACAGCCTTGGTCCTGCAAACTACAAGCACCTATTTCCTGAAAAATTCCACCCAGCTTCACGTCTTAGCTGCCAGTCTCTCCCTCTTTGGAGGTCACACATTTTCCTCAGGTCTGCTGAGGCCATTGGAAGCATCCCAGGTGATTCCCTCCCCGGGAGCCGTGGCTGGGATGGCTGTGGGGCTCGGAGGGGCTGCCACCCCTGTGGCTGGAGCTGGAGCTGGCAGTCCGTGCCGTGCTGCTCCCAAAGCAGGGATGTGTTTCCATGCACTGCTGCCCCCAAAGCAGGGACGTGTTTCCATGCACCTCTGCCCCAAAGTTAAAAGCCTGTCACAACACATCAGGTGGCAAAGGCTGAAATGCCAGTCTGATGAGACAACTTTGAGTCCAGAGCAGACAGCCTGCCAAGGGTGCCAAAGACAGGGAGAGTCGGCATCTGAGCTCCTGGGAAAAGGGCTTCCTTTGCTTAAGGCTGGCCTCTCCCCCTCCTCTTGCAGGAGGAAAGGAACCAAGGAACCAGTGGGGAATTTGGAGAAATGGTAGTTTGAAAAATTGCAACCATTCATTTTCTTGGAGCTGTAAAAATATTTCCGTGAGCTTCAGAGCTGAGTGAACAGCAGGACACGATTTCCATCCATCTCCTAAAAAAAAATAAATTAGAAAAAGTAAAGAATGTAAAGAACACCTGAATTCCTCAGAACAGGGAAAAAAAAATCATTTTTCAGGTGCTAATGCTAGGCTGGGATACAGAGAAATTTGGGCATTTCCTAGTCCCAAAATAATGTGATCCAAGCCCAGATCCCTTAGTATTTGGGAAAGGTGGAAGCAAATTATTAGTGCACACTGGTTACAGAAAACAAGACTGGCACAGGGTTCCCAGAGAAGGTGTGACTGCCCCATCCCTGGAAATATTCAAGACCAGGCTGAACGGGGCTCTGAGCAGCCTGGGACAGTGAAAGTGCTCCTGTCCATGGCAGGAGATTGGGACAAGATGATCTTTAAGGTCCCTTCCAACCTAAACCATTCCGGGGTTCAATGATTCAATGAATACTGGGTTTGAATTTTTTAGGGTCTCTCCTGGGATGGCCAATTGCATGACAGAGGGTGAGGTAGCTATGGACATTACAAAAGGAAAAGGTGGAAGCTCAATGAAGAAGAATCCAGGCTGATGCACCTTTGCTGACACTTTCCCCTTCACAGCTTTTCCAGGGCAGTGCTCAGGTCTGAGGAAGATGCTGGTGCACATCAAGCCTGAGGTGGATGAAGACCATGGCTGTCTTCTGTATGACACTTTCCCAGAGATCTTGGGTGACATGGGGCTTCCAGTTTGTCTCTGAAGGGGAAAAAAGGGCAAATAAACAAAATGCTTGAGCTTTAAATGCACTGCAAATCA
Source organism: Prinia subflava (assembly GCF_021018805.1). NCBI lineage: Eukaryota > Metazoa > Chordata > Aves > Passeriformes > Cisticolidae > Prinia > Prinia subflava. The sequence continues at coordinate 107,942,251 of NC_086248.1, read as the reverse complement.
AGAATTGCTTCAGCAGCACAACCCAAATATGTGCCCTCAATAGATTATTCCGGTTTCATACCCTTTAGGCAACTTGTCTACATACCAGCACCAGCAAGGAAAAATCCTTCAAAAGCCTTTTTTTTCTATTTTTATCCTCTGAGTGTCCAACTCTTTTTGCTAAATCTCTACAGTTTGGAGCTCAAATTACCATTTCTGACCAGTGCAGAGACAAATGATGAAATATTCATGAGCTATTCTTACTCTTCATCGTGCAGAAGCACCAGCCAGCACTAAATTTGCATGATGTAACCAAAGTAGACATTTCAGAGAGCAGCACTTTCTAGAGCGATATTGCAAAACTTCTATATATTGAGGTAAAACCATCAAGTTTCTGCCCTCCCTGGTGCAGAGTCACACGTTGCTTGAAGAGCATCCCACTAAATTTTCTAAAGATGTGTAAATGTGTCATCTGGACCACAGGAGATAAAGCAGGGTTAAAACACTGAGCAAAACTGAAGTTAGCAAGCACAAGGTTCATAAACCTTGCGATAGAAGCTTGCAGAAACCTTTCAAGGCTCATCCAATAAATCCCTGTGGTACTTGGTTCTTCCCCCTCCTCTCAAATCTCCATCTGTCTGAGCCAGCATCAGCAGGAAATTTTGCATGGAAGCCTGCCAGATAAAATAGCTACTTCATCTGCCTTTCAACTGCCATTAGTTTTAGAGAGCTCTTGGAAAATATGTCAAAAATCTCTATTATTTTTTAGCTGGGTCCTAAGTTAGGGATGGGCCAAGTCCTGTCTCTTTGTATCTGTCTCACAAAAAGGTGATTCGTGTGTGCTTTTATATCATAGGTGCAAATATTCCCAGTCTGCATTCTGCCCTCCTCACCTCATCCTGTACTGAAAGCTGAAAATGCTCCTGCTTGTTCGAAACACCTAAAAGTTCTTTAATTTATTTAAATGCACCTCACTGCTGTCTGAATTGTCCCAAAACTTCCAGATACAGCTGTCTCACAGGGCTAAGTGGACTTGACCTTTCATCCTTGGCACGGGTTGGACGTTGATATCCCTGTTCCATGGCTGACACAAACAGGAGTTTGTCACCATGAGCTGGGGTGACAATTGACCTCAGCTCCTGGTATCTTATTTTACAAATAACCTCTTTGATATCCCTTCTCACAGCACGGCACAGGTCATGTAATGGGCCCTTAAGTGCTTAAAAAACCCCAAACCCAACCCTTCAATTTGACACCTGGTGGATTTATTTTCACGAGGATAGAGACCTTCTCAAACAAGGGCTGGCTCTGTGGGTCAAGGTGCATTTTTTTATTGCTGGGGTTTTTTAGGAGACGTGTGCATGTTCCTGACTTTGTAGCTTTGACAAAATTACAAGGATTGTGCTCTGCTGCTGGAGTAGATCCCACCCAGAACACTTCCAAAGTGAAAGAAACTCAATGTTCCTGTGCTGAAATGTCCCATTACGTTATTTGTTACCATCTGCTTCTCTTGGAAGGCTACCTGGGACATCCTCACAGAATCATGGAAAGGTTTAGGTTGGAAGGAATCTTATGGATAATCCAGTTCCAATGCCCTGCCATGGGCAGGGACACCTTCCACTAGAGCAGGTGGCTCAGAGCTCCATCCAGCCTGGCCTTGTTCAAGGGGTGGAAAATGCACAGCATCTCTACAAGTCTGTGCTAGTGCTTTTTACCAAGGCAAGGACAACACACAGAATTGCTGGAAATTTGCAGAGAACTGCAGGAAAATAAGATCCATCATATCTGGGGTTTACCAAACCTGACAGCATCTCCTTAAATTTGTAGAGGGAACATTTTCAGAGTAATGAATTTTATTTGGTGTTCCTTATTAATACAGCAGTGAGTTTTCTTTCTGTATTTTTAATAGTCGGGAAGTGTCATTTTTGATCTACACTTTAATAATAAGCAGAATATAATTTCCAATGAAAAGTGCCAAGGAGTGTATTTATGTGAGGCTGTTCTGCCTCGGGCATTAATGAAGTGTGAGATGGTGCAGCAGGCACAGTTGTGTTATGTGTAATGATACAAATTGAATGTAAGTAATATAATTATTTGTGCTGTAACACAACTGCTGCACAAATAGTGTTCCTGGCAGTAAATGTCGCCGTTATGATAGGAAGGCACTGCTAATGCCACTAAGCATTACAATCAATTCTCAATAACATCATGTGAACCAAGCTAATAAATTGGGAATTATATGCCTCCTGCACATTTCTGCCTATGCGAGCCAGGATTTGTTTGATAATAGAGTAACAAATAATCCTCCTGAAAAAAAAAATAAATTTAAAAAGTCCAGTCAAAAAAGCTGGAAGTTAACGAACCAAGAATTCAAATGTAGCACTGAAATTATGGATGTTCCACCCCTGGAATTGTTTGAGGTCAGGCTGGATAAGGCTCTGGTGTAGGGGAAGGTGTCCTTGTCCATGGGGGTTGAAACAGGATGATTTTTAAGCCCCCTCCCAACCCAACCCCTGGTTCTATGCTGCTGCTCTCCCGGCTTGCCAGCTGCACCTCTGTGAAACACAGGGCTCCCTCCTGCACGAGCAAGGGGAGTCCAAGCACCTCTGCCCGGACCAAAGCATCCCGAGGGAGCCAAGAGGAGGAGAGTGGGCTGCCGGTGCTTTGGTGGAAAGCTTCCCTCCTTCCTGGAACAGGCGGTGAACCACAGGTCACTAGACTGGAAAAACAGAAGAGGGATTATCCCGAGAAGTTGCACAAGCTCCCAGATAAAGCGTGGTGCTCCCTGTGGAGGGAGCGTTCGCTGCTCTCCTGGGATAGACTGAGAGGAGGGATGAGGGCTGGCATAAAGCTCATCCTCTGCTAAAGGAGAAATTGCAGAAATCACTCAGACGAGGCAGGGATTAAACTGGGACTGAGTTCTGGTGAGACAGCTCAAGGAAATTTAGGTTACAATGATGGAGAGGAGAAGAAGATTAAAACTCAGGGCTGAGTGAGTAATGCACAACAAATGCATTCAAATGAAACTCTCCCATCGAGGCCCTTCCAGGACTCCCATCACCTCGCAATCTTTAATGCACTTACTCTGCTGGAAGGAAGGCAGTGCTGCTATTTCTGTCTTTCACTTGGGGAATAGAAACACAGGCAGATTAAACGCATTCCTCAAGGTGACCCAAACTATCTGTTCCAGAACAGCAGAATTTCAGGTCTCGGCATAGCCAGAGGAGCATCACTCCACCCCACCTGTGAACAGCAGGTACCTCTGGGGACACATTTGCTCCTCAGGTGTTTCTTTCAGCTGGAAGCTGTGGGCTGCAAGTCCCTGGTCTGGCACTCCACCAAAGAGCCTGTCAGCACCTTCCCCAGGCTCCTCTTCTCTGCTCGGCCACAGAATTCTGCTGAAGGCACCAGGAGTTTGTTTGAGGGCACCAGGAGGCGCAGAGTGAGGGTGACACGTCCGTGCTGGCATGTTTGGCACTTCTTTAATGACTTCAGCAGAAGGTGGGAAGGGTAGGGTCACCTGCAGTAATGACAGTGTGGAGAGCACTGTGGGAGGGAAGGAAATACTGGGAGACCTGCCTGACAGCTTGATTTGCAATGAGATTCCAGTTGAATCCCATGCAGGTGCATGGATCTTGTCACTGCAGAGCTGGATCCTCTTCTCTCGGGAGCTGTGGTTGAAGGGAGCTTCTGGGGAGTCTCTTCCTTGTGTCTTCTGAGCTTCAGCTGGCAAAAATTTGTGAACAAGCTCCTGTGGTTATGTAATTTTAATAAAACTGAATTTGCCCAGAGCTACTGGAAATTACTCTGCTACTCCTCCCATTGCTACCAGACAGTCCATTAGTACCCAAGAGCTTGTCATAGAAAAATCCTTCACTGATGGCAGACAAGGGGAAAATGTTCATTTTAGCCTGATAGCTGTAGTGCAGCTTTTCCCCAGGGCTCACACCACATCCTAGCAGGGACCGTCAGCTCTCCTGCCCTGCCAGCAAGGTGTGAAACAACAAATGAAGAGTCCAGGCAGCACAGACTGAAGCCAGCCAGGGGAATGGTCCAACCATTTCACCACAAGCCTCCTCCTCCTCCTGCGTCTTGGGGCCACTCCCGTTTGTGGCTGCCCACTGGCCCAGCTCCAGGAAGGAGGATGAGTTGCTGCCAGAGCCAAGGAAGGCGCTTTCCAGGCAGAGGAGGGCACGGCCTCGGCTGCACAAGACAGCCTGCACCCAAGTCCTGGTGAGCAGGCGATTCCTGGGCCTGGTGCAACAAAGGTCAGCTTGACACATTCAGAAAAGTGAACCCTGCTCTCAGAAGATGCCTGCAGGCTCTTGCTTTCAAACAGCTGGGAGTGATAAAATGTGCTCTTTAACCTCATGGTCCCAGATCTTGCAAGAGGACAAATATTATATTTAATAATAATAATAATAACAATAACAATAATAATAATAATAATAATAATAATCATAATAATAACTTGAATAGCTCAGCATTTGGCATTTTGTGACCTGCTGTCTGTGGCTTCCCACCAACCTTCGCTCTCCAGAAGCTCCTTCCTTCTGCTCCCAGCCCTGGGGCCCCCTGGGATCCATCCAGGTGCTGGTTCTGTTCTCAATGAAAAGTGAGTTGGATGCCCTCGGGTGCTTTCCAAGGTCCTGCTGTGTCTTTGCAGGGTTTCTGGGAATGTGAGGGAGATGGACAGCCAGGGCAGCTCACAGGACCTCCCCTGGGCCCTCCTGCACAGGCCAGGGATGTGCAGGGATGCCACCCAGTGCAGGCTGATGGATGGCTTGGAAGAAAAAAAGATGCTCCTGGGGGAAAAAATCTTAGTTCTGTGTGCACATCTTAGATTAGCACTGTCCCTGAGGATGGCAGCAATTTTTAGCTCATCTATATTTTGCCTGGGATTTCACAGACCTGTCCAGCTGCCAAAACACATTTTTGTTGTTACCTTATTTGCAAAAGGTTTTTCATTCCTCTTTCTCTCTTCGTCACACCAGGCCACTTCTCCTGAGTTCTGCTCCCAGACAGGCCAGCCCCTGGTTGTTTTCTCCAGCGTGCAGTCAGCTTGCTTCCATGCCTGCTGTGAAATGTTCAACATTCCCACAAAGCCTCATCAAACGCTCTCGAATCCCCCCATATCTGCTGGACATCTCAGGGGACTGCAAGGAGCAAGTGGGGCAGCTCCTGTCCCTTCTCCTGGGAGCGTGTTCTGATCCAGAGCTACATCCTTTTACTGGGATGTATATCTGGACCAAATCCCAAAGCATTATATCCCAGAGAAGTGTTTCCATCTGTTTGAGGAGGTGGTGGATGGGGTCGCATCCCTTCCTAAATGGAAGTCTGGGTGATCTCTGTCCCCATCCCTGGCGTGAGCTGCTTCAGCACTGCCACCCTCCATCCCACTGCCCTATCCATGTCCTCTCCCACCCAATTCCTCACAGCAGAGCCTTGCAGGGGCACGGGGATCCCACAAATCCCCTCCCCACCGCCGCCAGCGGCCAAGGGAACGTGTTAGTGACTAATTTATGTGGGCATGATTTACATGCTTAATTAGCTCCGCTTTTATTTGCTGCATTCACAAGGCAGAATATTTTCCCACAAAGCTCCATGCCTAGAGCCTGTTTGATTAGCTACAGAAAGGGAAGCATTCAGCAGCGTAAAGCTGAACCACCAGAAAGTCAATACATATTAAAGGATTTGAAATGCTTTCTCCCCCCACCCCCCAACTAAACACATTTTACAAACAGCAGGGAAGATAAAATTCTGAATTCGATGCCAGTTATTAATTTTTTTCCCCTTGCTGCTCTGTCTCAAGGTCTTTGGGTTTTTTTTTTTTTCCACTGGAGGACAAATTAGTGATGCAGAGCCTGGAATTTTTCGCAGTCCAACTTATTCCCTCTATATCAAACTTTGCAAAGGGGCCAAACTGGAGATACCAAACCCCTTTGGCAAGAGCTCTGCCCACTCACCAGCAGTCCCAGAGGCTTATTCTGCTCAGAAAAATTAAAGTAAAAACTGTGCCGTTTGCAGCAGCTCCCTGAAAATAATAAAAATTGCAATCCCAAATTGCAGAAGGCTTGTGTGGCATTTTTGGGGAGAAACCCGGAGCAGCCGTGTGTGCGAGCACCATCTGTTGGCTGCATCGCTGCTTACAGGGTGCAAGCTGCAGCCCACTCCCGCCAAACTGCAGCTCCGCGGCATGACACGAGGGACAGCCCCAGCTCCAGGGAGCGTTTTCTGGACAAACAGCAAAGCAGATGGCAGCAGGAATCGCCAAATAATCCAGAAATTTGCACGGAGTCACCCATCCTCCAGAGGGGGAGCTCGGGGTCTCTACCTGGGCTCACCATTCTGATACCGCTGGAGCAACCTGACAAATGTTACACTTAAGGATGCTCCATCATTCCCTTTTCCTTGACAAAGAACACATTTTGGCCTCAGCAGCTAAGAAAATTAATTCAGCCGAGGCTTTGGGAACATTCAGGGTATTTGGCCACTACTCCTGTTCAATCGTTTTAAGAACAAAGGGCTACAAATCTGCAGCAATTTACAATCTGACTTTCCAATTAAGGATTTGATGTGGGTTTATGCCTTTAAAGTGACAATATTTGTCAGGTCATTTGCTCAGTGCATTGTCTGCATGTGCAGTTACACAGGAATTGGTTTAATTAAGGTTAATTGGTGCATAATTAGAGCCGCTGCCAACACAAAAGAATGGCTGCAGACCAGGGGGAGAGTCGATTTCTATCCAGCTCCGAAGGACAAAATGCTGTAAAGGAGACATTACAGCTGAGTGGTAAAAACCTGAACGGCTTCAAACTGTAGCTGTAATTTTCTAAATGTGGAACCACATGCCTGACTGCCCGGCAGTGCTCTCCTCAGGGTACAGAGCCCCTGTCCCACTCAAGGATTTTTAATGGTGGAAGGTGTTTGTGCTAAGGAGTCTTTGCAGCTGGATACTCCCATTTCCCAGCGCAGGGGAACCATGCAGGATGCACCTCTGGGAAGCAAAACTGCACCAAAAGGGCTGGAGGGGGGATGCTTTGAAGAAGCTGTGATTTATTGTGCTATAAACTCACCTGGGATTACTGGTCTGGCACAAACCCAGTGGGAACAGCCCCCCAGCCTTTCTGTGATGGTCTCTGGTTATGCCACCAGCAGCTGAAGGAAAAGTGTGGGGAGGTTCTGGTGTTGGTGCCTTGTTCTGCAGCACTCCAGTGGGATGATCAGCAGTTGTAGTGTTCAACTCTCCTTCCCGAGGTTAGCCCATGTTTCAGTACTGAAAGCAAAGCCAGAAGAACAGTGCCCAGCTGTGAACTCACCTGCTGCCTCCACCCCAGCCCCACTTCCAGCTCTCCAAGCCAAGGGCTCCCAGCTGTCCCAGTCCAGGGGTGCTGGGAGCAACCTCCCCTCTCCTCTGAGGTGGAGGTGGCTGGGACAGGGGGTCCTGGGCCACCACACAGCCCTGGCAGCCTTTCAGATGGCAAACTTTGCTCCAGCAGCGTGGAGATTTCAAAGGGATGAAGGAACATGAGAAACGGGGAGTGGAAGAGTGTAAGATAGGAATGAACAGACAGGAAACAAGGAGAAGACCTCATCAGACCTCATTAAAGCCTGACCATTGTGGTCCTGTGCCAGACACAGCAAATTAAGGAGGCAGGGGGTGACCTCCATCCCACAGGGGCAGCTGCTTTCTCTGAGTTATTCTTTCACTGACAGAATCCTGCCCCTGCTGAGGCAAACGTGATCCTACCTTTGCCAAGCAAGGAATTGCAGGGACCTACCAAAAAGACAATTGCCTCCTCTGCTCCCCTTGACCAAAGGGTTTACACAAGAAAAGTCTCCACTTTTAAAAGCCCCTAGTAAAACACTACGGACCTGCCCATCCCCAGAGCACACAGATTTCTCCCCGTTACCATGGTGAAAGGAGTAGCAGTGACTCTCCCAGCCAGATCAGCATCAGCTTCCCCTCTGCCCTCAGGCACACACTCCTCAGAAGAGAGCAAAATGGTCAGCAAGACAAAACCAGAGGGAAGAAAACCCTGTTGTTGGCAGAATTCCCCTATCTGTCACCCTGTCCACAGCAGCTACTGAGAGGCAGGGCAGTGCTATGGGGAGCAGTACACGCAGCTGTGTCAGAACTACTGGAGGCAATTTATGGTTTTGTTGGTGTTTGAGAGAAGCCAGGGAAATGGCTGTACAGATTACAGGAACTGCAGAGAACCTGCCAGGCTGAGCAGCTGTGTGGGCTGGAAATGAGGCTGGATCCTCACAGGCCAACACTCCCATACCCCTCCCAGAAAATCCCATTATCAAATGGACTGCTGTCAAAACAGACTGATATTTTTTTGGGGGGGGGGGGGAGCCTAGAAGCAGCAGTGCAATTTTTCAAGCACAAGCAGCTAAACTTTAGGACATGTAGCATTCCATTTTTTTGCTCTCATCGGAAGGTGTTCCTCTTTTTTACCTTGGCACTAAGGCACAGTGGCTGCTCGTGACAGACCTGCCCCTGTGCCTGTGCAGCCCCTGTGAAGGTTCAGGATCTTCTCTGAAGAAGAAATCCTTAATTCTGTAATTTTAGACAGGCAGGTTGGACTCTGTTGGCCTTAATCTCTCACTACTTGGCTTTGGGTGATGCAGCTGAAGGCCCTATGAGGGCATGAAAAGAGATGTTTCAGCACTGAAGGCTCCACAATTAATTATTTTGCTTGTACCACAGAGAACCATGGTGCATTCAATGGGATCCATCCTCTCTGATTTGGCTGTCAGGGAACTGGGTGTCCAGTTGTTGTAGCAGCCCTCTTGTTAGAGGGCAGAAATGAGCTGAGACCAAGACTTCTTGTTTATCACAGCATGAAAAGGGTCCTGGTTCATTCCCCTTCACTGCTCAGCCATCCTGACTCCAACCATTCCCTGACTCTGGCTGCAGCAAGCTCCTGCTGCAGGTTTCCCTTGCAGCCCCTGACTGCTGCTTATTCCCTGCTGAACTCTGACTGCAGGGATCAGTGTGCAGCTGTGCCTGCAGCTTTTACCCAGCCAGACTGTGACTGCAGGGATCAGTGTGCAGCTGTGACTGCAGCTTTTACCCAGCCAGACTGTGACTGCAGGGATCAGTGTGCAGCTGTGAGTGCAGCTTTTACCCAGCCAGACTGTGGCTGCAGGTTCCAACAACAGGCTCTGACTGCACACCCACACTGACCTCACACCCACACGGACCTCACAGCAGTGATTTCTCTCTCCCTGGGATCCTGCTTCATGATCCTCTCCTTCCCTCTTCCTCAAGGTTCCTCCTCCTCCATGATTCTCCTCCCCGGCTGACCCACTCCCTTTCATCATACTTTTCTTTACTGGATACAGCCATGACTCATCAGGAGTGAGGCTGTATTGGATAATTAACACAGCTGTTACTAATCAGGGGCCAGGTCACCTTGCCCTACATCCAGTCAGAATCCCTCTGTGGTCCCTGGTAGACACTGAGTCAACTTGAGGGCAATTCTTCCTTCCTAGGCTGAACATCCCAGCCCAGAAGGCAGCCCTGTAGCTGCTGAACGTGGTGCAGGTCCCACCCCAGCTGCTTCATCTGTCTGACCTCATGAGTCATGAGCCTGTGGAAAGCTGTACATCGAACAGACTCCCACCTTAACCCCCTGAGGAAGATCTTGCCCAGCAAAGTCTAAAGGCAAAGCCAATTCCAGACCAGTCCAAAGGAGCAGCCAGCGCTTACACACAAAAAGCCAATAAATTATGAATTAAAAATGAGCAAGAGGATTGAGGAAAGAATTATATGCCTAAGACAGGCTGGTGTTATACAGGTGGTTTCAGGTTGCTAAGCTGCAGAGAACCATCCAGGAAAAGTTTCCAAGGGACAAAGCAATGAAATCACAATGCCACAGAAATCAAAGGGCTCAGTACGTGCGTGAACAGGAAGAGCAGCTTCACTCGAGCTACAGGAACACAGCCAAAATGTAAATAAGTAAATATTCCTTCAGTACGGTACCAGCACATTAACAACCACTGTTACGCATTTTTAATAACCATTTTTGTGTATTTAATCTTTGCACTGTGATTTTCCAGATAAACCCTCTCTGCTTTAACTGTAAGAAATTCTGGTGACTGTGGAGTTGCAAAGTGTCAGGAAAACACCGTGAGGGTGCAACAGCAGGGTCTGGGGTGCAGGAAATGTGGTTTGGCACAAGGCACGGAGAACATCAGGCTCTGCCATCCACACTGCTCAGCCTGTCACCGCACAGTCGACCAAACAATCTGACAGTGCAGAGGATTTGTGATTTCCACAGAGCTGCTGCAAGAAACTACTTTGCACCATGAAAAGGGAGGGATGAGCTGCTTCTATGCTGAGGACCAGGGCAATTCAAGAATGGCAGCTTCCCAGTGACACGAAAAAGCCTTAATAAAGATGAAAAAAGTGAAAATGGTTGCTTCTTCAGAGTTTTCTACACAGGAGCCAGATGACAAACTGGCAGAAATCAGCACAGCTACACCGATGAACTGTCTGAGCCCCAAAATAAGCAGAAGTTTCCTCTACCCATAACTTAAGGCAAAAAAATGCTTTGAATTTATTTTTAACCACAAAATACCTTAACCTGAGACAGGAAGGGCAACTCAGGGGTATTGCATGTGGGGTGGGATCCTCACAGTATGATTACCAGCAGTTTCTCTGTGGTTATTATTTATTTCAGTATTCAACACAGCTGTATAGATTGTCTGAATCCCAAAATGCCAGCCTCCCTTTGCTGTGAACCTGGGGGCTCATGAATGAGGCCATGGATTATCATCATCATCATTGTCAGTGTTCTGGAAGGTGAGAGCAGTATATCTGTGTGAATAAAAGCTTTCCACACATTTTTTATCCCCTCATGGTGCCCAAAGGGACACAACTCCTCTGTCGGTTCAAGAAGGCAACAGTTGTGTTGGGGTGAATGTCCCAGCTAAGAGATTGTGGAGATGATTTGAAGGAATGGGTATTTGCTGCCTCTAAATTCATGAAGACCTTCATGCAGGAGTAGGACAAACATCCAGGTGGAGCCTTGATCCCCTGCTTTCCATCTGGGTTTTCTCTCTTTTTGGATGGTCATTGGTATTGAATGTGTTCTGTTGACCCAACTCCATCCCAAGCATGTTTCTTACTAAAGGTTTTTGCTCTCAGGCTAAGGTTTACAGCTGAACAAGCAATCCCTTGTGGACTAAGAAGTCTATTTGTTGACCCAGAGCATCCTCTTTAAATGTTGCTGATGTATTGGTCATTCTGTTCATCGACTGTAGTCAATAAAATACTTCCAGTGAATTTCTAAACATAACAGCACAGGAGACTGCTCAGCTCCAGTTATCTTCTTACACAGCCTTGCTTCAGATCAGGGTAATAATATTCTGAATATCTTCTCTAAAATAGGTTGCACAAGCCTGATTTGGGGATCAGAACCAGCTCATTATGCATTTATTATTTGCTTGTTAGAGTAGCCTTGCTGAGCTATCAATCCAGTCAGTTATGCAAGGAATTAGGTGCCCATTAGCTGCTTATACTCTTTTAATGTGATGAACTTTGTTTTCTCATTAATAAGTCTGTTGAAACAAAATGTACAATGTATGGAAGGGTTTTATGGCTTGTATAATGAAACACGTGTTAGGCCATAACTCAGAGGCCAACTAAAAGTCATTTGCCTGTTAGAAGGAAATTGTGCTTCAGATTATTCAGTCACAGTGGTGTATGTGGGAGGGGAAAAGAAAATGGGAGCAGCAAAAAGAAACAAGTGAAAAGGGAGGCTTTAAGACACAGCTGAGCAGGTTGGTGCTGGCTCTTGGCTTTAGCCCAACGTTGTGAAGAGTATTTTTTAAGTGCGGGGTTTAAAAACCAAAATCAGCTAGAAAATTCTCCAGCCACCAACCAGAAAGACCCATGACTGTAAGTATGGTAACAGTAATTACCCTAACTTTCAGGGGGAGAGGAGAGGAGAGGAGAGGAGGGGAGGGGAGGGGAGGGGAGGGGAGGGGAGGGGAGGGGAGGGGAGGGGAGGGGAGGGGAGGGGAGAGGAGAGGAGAGGAGAGGAGAGGAGAGGAGAGGAGAGGAGAGGAGAGGAGAGGAGAGGAGAGGAGAGGAGAGGAGAGGAGAGGAGAGGAGAGGAGAGGAGAGGAGAGGAGAGGAGAGGAGAGGAGAGGAGAGGAGAGGAGAGGAGAGGAGAGGAGAGGAGAGGAGAGGAGAGGAGAGGAGAGGAGAGGAGAGGAGAGGAGAGGAGAGGAGAGGAGAGGAGAGGAGAGGAGAGGAGAGGAGAGGAGAGGAGAGGAGAGGAGAGGAGAGGAGAGGAGAGGAGAGGAGAGGAGAGGAGAGGAGAGGAGAGGAGAGGAGAGGAGAGAGGATATTTTGGTGTTTGGGATCCATAGTCCCCAAGTATCTACAGGGCTGTGGCACTATCTCAGCTCTGGCTGCAGTGCTCTCACAGCCTCACTCTCCTCTCCCAAACTTTGCCAAGATGGGGTAACACATTGGACATAAGGCATTTCCACTCATGTCACAGTTTTCCTCTCTGTTACCTGCAAAAGATGGGAATCAAGGCGATGCTCCCAGTCCTGCATGCCTGGATGATTCCTCAGGCAGTCTGTGAGGACCAAGCCAGGGTGAAAACTCTGCCAATGGCTACTGCAGAAGGAGGTGGCAAGCAGCCTGACACTTCAGACATCGGGTTATTTTCCAGGTGTGGGCACTGATTCCTTTTCAGCACACAGCACAAGTGCCCATGATGGAGCAATTTTCCCTGGATTGCACTGTAATGTGCGCAGCGGGGATTTTTCCCCCGTGCACCTCGATTTCGTGTTTGGGGATGCTGTTTGTTGCTTAGCTACTGGATGCTGCCACAGCTGAAAAGCGCTGCTTGAAGTGTTGACAAGAAGGAATTGCTTCTTCAGGAGGAGGAAAAGGGAGAGGAATTATCTCCTGGAGGCACTGCCGGTACAAAGCAGTGGTGGGAAAGATGTGTGAATGTCACGGCAGGATGTTACAGGTACTTCATTGTCTTAGATTGGGTTAAAAAATAATAGTAAAAAATTTGGGGCACTGTGGAAAAATAATTAAAAGAGAACAATAAACAAGAGCACAAAACTGCTGCAGAATCTGAACATACTTCTCATGAAGAGAACCCTGTTGGAATAAAAAGAGCCCCTGTCCCTGGTGGTGCCGTTACCATTAATGGTGCTGCACCAACTCTGTACCTGTAGGCAAAGTTGCTTCTGTGCAATTTGCACTTTTTTCCATATTAATGAAGTAATCGGGGGGGGGGGTGGAATTCTTTTTATTGCTAATTAGATTGGTTTTATGCCCTTCTGGTTTGCTTCAATAAGCATTTAGGAAGAGAGAATTTTAATAGAACATTAAGTAATATGGAGAATTAAACAAATAGCTTAGAGTGATAGAAGAGGTTTTAGCTACAGTTTTGAAGGGAATTACATTGTGCTGCTGGATGAAATCTCCCTTTTGTGCAGATGAAAGGAGGTCTGTTACTTTAGGATGGTACCTAAAGTACTGTCACCTGCCAGGAATGCTGACCCCTGGAATCACACCTGGGTTATCCAAGATGTGGCACCAAGAGAGGCTGCAGGAAGCGATGCCAGGCAGCCAGGGCAGGGCTCAGTGATGTGCTTGCTCCTGTGGCTGGGACATGAGGATGTGTTTGAAAAATCTCTGCAAAAGTACGAGCTTCAGCCCCTCTCTGCTTCTGCTCTCTGCTGCAGACCAGGCTGCTCCTGCCCCTCACAACATAGCCAGAGTGGGGAACTAAAGAGATTGAACTTCTTCAGGCTCTCAGTGTTTCTCAAAACCAAATCCAGACACGCTGTTCCAATTACTGTTTTGCAAATGCTCCGTATGTGGCACACACACATGCTGATACCTCCTGAGCTTTGTTTCCCAAGCTCACATAAGGGTTTAATCCAACTGGTATATGGATTAATATATGGTATATGGATGTGCAAAAATTCATTTGCATAAACCTTACAGTGTACAAAACTCACCATTTTCAGACAGCACCTAAACCTTAGGGTTTTTCTGTATTTATTTACTCACCTATGTACTGAGTTGCCCAACGAGAAACATCTGATGTGCTTTTAGTGGTGAATACACATCTGCCCAAAGAGCAAAGCACTATCACAGCCCCCCAGCTCCTTCTGCACACACTGTTTTGCCTCCCTGAGTTGGTTCAGAAGAGGCTGAGGTTCTGCACTGTGCAGAAAACCACCACAGGAATGGCCACACACCTTTGGATCAAATACGTCTCCAGGTCTGTGGCTGATTCATTTCCATGTTTTTCCCACCACCTGCCCCCTCCACATTGAGCCTAAAGCCTGCATTTGTTGTCCAGTGCCAGAACTGACATGACAGAGCTGTCCTCTGGCTCTTGTGGGCACATGTTCACCTTCCTTTAACCCCTTAAAGTCTCAGTCCTATTTCCCCAAAGGAGGAAACAAATCTTCCCAAACGTGTGGGATGGGCCAAGTTCAAGGTTTGTGTTTATAGACAGAGGTGGGGTCATTTGGTTTCTGGTGCATGGATGATGCAGGAAAACCTTTCCATTGATCTCAGGGGAATTTACTGGTAGGCAATGCTTCTGCCTGTGTAATCAGAAAGGAATTTTGCACACATGACAGCATTGGAATCCAACTGATGCCATGGAACTGGTTCTCCCTGCCTTTGGTGTGACTGGGACAGTCCTCCAGTGACCCTGAGGGGCAGGTGATTGACTGAAATACCATATACCACTGACTGGCTGATAACTGCAGGGGAGAGTCAGTGATGGGTTTTATTAATGCCTAATGAAGACAGATAAAAGATGACTTCTAATTTTCTCTCTTGAACTTGGTCACACTCTCTCTTTCAAAGTGAGCGGGACTCAGAAAGGCAAAGCTGGTGTGTCGAGCATCACAGCTGGCTCCCTTTGCCTACTGAGCATAATCCTAGCAGGGCCTGGAGGCTGGCTCCCCAGGGAATTCTGTCCTTACAAGCAGATAAGGCAGCTGGTGCAGTGCCAGAGCACATTTATTACACAGAATAAAGCTGAACCAGCAGCTCTGCCTGGCCGACTGCCCGAAGCACTCCAGAGCAGGCGGGCTGGCTGGCAGGCTGTGGCTGAATGGCACCAAAACCTGAACTGCTGTTCCAGGCTGCTTTGCCCTCCTGCTCCCAGTGAGGACTGGGGAAGGCAGCATTCAGAGCCTCCTCTGCAGGGCAAAGCAAGGCAGGACGTCTTTAAATGGTCAGGGGAAGTAAAATAGTCTCCTGTCACCTCCAAAACTGCAAATCCCTCTCACCACTGCCCACACCATTCCCTGTGCAGCCGACTCATTTGTGATGGGATATTTACTTGCTGTTGTGGCCTTACTTGGTCACAGTGTTGTTGATGCTGAGAATTCAAGAAAAAAAGTGAAGAAAAGAGGGATAGTCTTGTGTCTCAGGCTGGCTGACATGCCAGTAACTTTAGGGTCTGACCTTCAAAACTGAGATTTTCCTCTTGAGCTCAGCCTGACTAGGAGCTGCCTGGCACAAGCTTCGGCTTAGAGCAGAGCACAGAGCATCATAAAATCATTTAGGCTGGAAAAGACCTTTAAGATCACTGAGACCAAACACTCATTCAGCACGGCCAGGTCCACTGCTGAACCTTGTCTCAAAGTGCCGCATCTACACATCATTTAAATAACTCCAGGGAAGGTGATGGCACCACTTTTAGTGCTTGATAACCCTTTCAGTGAAGAAATTTTTCCTAATATCCAACCTAAACCTCCCCTGGCACAACTTGAGACGGTTTCCCCTTGTCCTGTTGCTTCTTATTTGGAAGAAGAGATCACCCCCAACTCACTACAGCCTCCTGTCAGGGATTGTAGAGAGTGATAAGGTGTCCTCCGAGCCTTCTTTTCTCCAGGCTAAACACCCCCAGCTCCCTCAGCTGCTCCTCATAGGACTTATAAATCCTCACAGATTGATGGAATCCAAAACCTGGCAGAAGCCTCTAGGCAGTGCTGTAATGCATTTTACAGAACCAAGAGTGCAGATGTCTGTACGCTGTGTATGCAGCCAGTTGAAAAGGGAGAAGATAAACCAGAGACATTTCGAGGGAGGATCAGCCCCCGAGCACAGCAGCGCCGGGACGGGGTCAAGGCCACCCCAGAACAAAGCTGTCACACGCAGGGAGGCCACTCCTGCTCCCAGAAACAGCAGGCAGTGAGGGATATTGAGTCCTAAGAAAACACCGAGCTCCCCCAAATCAGTCCCACGCGGCAGAGAGGAGATTATTTGCCACGGCTTCTTTCCAAGGATGATGTAAGAGAGAAACAGTAAAGAAAGATGTCTGGGAGAGAACATTTGTCACCACACTGCAAACAGGGACATCCAAGCTGGGAATGGCAGGTGTGGCCACACCAGCTGATGACACTTTGCCTCAGGGATAATGACCAGCACAAAGATACTTCTGATGGCACAGTGCCAAGGGACAATCTTCTCAGTGTTCTCTCACTGTGAATACCTCCTGTTTTAAAGCTGAGGAGCATTTCATAAAGAGAAGTCACATTTCAAAACACAAATATCATTAATGCAGTTTCCAAAACCCTTATTGCTGTCAGCTGAGCAGTTTTTCACTTACTTGATCACATGAGTTGTGCTTCGTCAGTGTCATGGGTTAGCACTGGCTAGATGTTAGTGCACCCATGAATATATGTTTTTTCTCTAACAACTCCTGTGGGATGAGATCAGGAACAGAGCAGAGCAGGCTTAAATCTTGAAAACAAAAAAAACCTACCAAAACTTTATTAATTACATAAGAACAGGGACAGAAATACTCTTAAACACACACAGAGACAGAAATAAAAACTTCTTAGAACATTTCTTCTCCCAGTTTCTACCTCCCCACCTATCACTCTTTACATACTAACCTCTGGGTTTTAGATCAAACAATCACTACTCAAAAACAAACTAATCTTTAATTCAGCAAGGGAGAGAGGAGTCTCTCTCGCACTACAAACTGTTCTTCAGAAAACAGGGGTCTACCCCTTATGTGTTTCTATGTCACCTATAGCACCGCCCGGAGAAGTCTGCTAAGGTGACACTCTCTTTTTCTTATGTCCAGCGCTCTCACCGCTGTCTCATAGGCCAAAACTACATACAGGGCTTTTTAAGGATGCTGCATGCTGAGCTCTCCCCTTTTCACCCAGGGGCCGGGGTTCCAAGAGCAGGTCTGCCCTGAGGGCAGAGGGTGCTACTTCACCCTCCCCCTCTTTTCTCTGCTCGCTCTACTCTTCTAAGTGCCAGTCACTGTAGCAAAAGCAAGGGCAGCTGCATCTACTCAAAAATGCAGTTTATGTTCAAAAGAGACTCAAGTTCAGTCTATGGCTGACATTATGCAAGAAAAGTCTAGCTCTAAGGCTACTCCTCTCATTCTTCCATCGAATTCTTTCTAATCATGCTTTATCATCTCGGTCCCAGGCTGCTTTTCTCTCTCTGAAAACCACCAGTCGTGAGAATCAATGTCTAAGAAAAGTTTCTTTCTGCCAAGCAAGGGTTAACAGTTTCTTCTCAGCAGGGTGCTGCAGGCGGGGGCAGTCCCAGGCTCGGCAAACCCCACGTGGCTAAACACCATCTCCCAGAGTTTAGGGAGGAGGAGAGGGGTGAGCACACACAGAAGGCACTTCCACAGTTTTCCACCCCTCCATCCTGGACGGGGCAGCTCAGTTCCAGTCCTGTCCCTTCTCTTCTCCCCCCGCCGGGGCTCCGGCTTACCTGAGCCGACCACGTGTTTCCCCTCCCCCACCCAGCCTCGTGGCTGGGCAGGGGAAGGAGACTCGAGACCTCTCTCTGCTGAAGCCGAGATCCAAAAAGAGGCCGACCCCCCTCAGGCTCCTGCTTTTAACTCTTTGTGTCCTCAGAGGCGTGTCCAAACTTCTGAGTGACCAACTCAGGTGCCAGCAGAAAAGCTGATTACTGATTAGACTGCCCACAACTCCCTGGAAAAATTCACCTCCCCCCAACCACGACAGTCAGTGAGATTCCAAACATCCACCATGAACCAGTAGAGAAAATGCACTGGATTCTCTTGGTGTCTTTGAAGATTCTGTGTCATCTGCTGTTGTTTTGTTGTGGGTAAAAAGCTTTCTCTGACATGACTCTCCCATAATTTGAAGCCGGCAGTTTTATTTTCGTTTTTCTGTCAGTCTGCAGCTAAAGATTATACTAAACTAGAGGTAAAATCAAAGATCTCCGCTGTGTGAACCAAGGTACATTTTCCTCATGCACTCATGCACAAGGGGTTGAAATCACCATGGAAAGCTGGAAGCTCCAACCAGCAAGAGCAGGGCAGGAATCACCAATCCATGTGCACCTTCTAGGCTCAGGAGGGTCTTCGTGGCATGGCTGGAACCACAGATGAGGAGATGTGAAATTCACAATTCAACAGACATTCACCTGGACACCAAATTTGGTCTCCTGTGTAAAGCAAAACTACCTAACTTGTCCAGAAGTTTCCTGAATGAAGCAAATAACCTGCAAAAAAAGTTTAAAGTCAGCTTCAAATGAGGAGTGGGGATAGGGGGCAAAGGAATAGAGGAGGTTTAAAACAAAAGTAAAATAACAAATAACAAAAGTTCAAACAACTAATGTCTAGCTTGAACCAAAATTAAGTGGCTTCATGGAAACTTTTTAAAAGAAATTCAGTTTAGGTCCGTCCCTAAAGAAAATACTGCTTCAACATGAAACCTGCTGAAAGTTCTGCCTTCAAAATGCCTAAATGAGCTTTTTGTTTTCCAAATTTTCCAAGTTCTTCTTTAAAACAGCTTAAAGACTTTGATGTGAATTTCTGAGTGGTATCCGTCCACTCCAAAAGACTTCTTGTGTAG
Organism: Prinia subflava; assembly: GCF_021018805.1. Taxonomy (NCBI): domain Eukaryota; kingdom Metazoa; phylum Chordata; class Aves; order Passeriformes; family Cisticolidae; genus Prinia; species Prinia subflava. Next base: position 107,923,396 of record NC_086248.1, on the reverse strand, counting down.
AAAAAGCAAAAACAATGATTCCAGTTTGATCTTTTTCCCCTGCCCTGCTCCAACGTGTCCTAATCACAGCACTGCCATCCTGCAGGAGTTTTCCCAGTCCATCCTACCAGCAGGAACTCTGTGATATCCATTTCCCACACTCCCTGTCTGCCTTACACATCCGGGCTGGGGCTGTGCAGTACCTAACAGCAGGACACCTTATTCTTATTTTCCTTAAAGTGTTATAATGCTTAGCAAGATTAACATTTTTGTGTGTGTGTGTGATTAGCATGCTAAAAAAGGAGGGAAATTGTTATTGTAGCTTTTGTAAGGGAACAAAGAAACCCAACTATTGAGTAGATCCACTGGGAAACAAACACTTTCCAGATTTTAATCTTTTTCTCTACCTGTTTACTGAGAAGGGCTAAAATGCACCAAAACATGAGTCACGATCCTATTTGTTTCTCTCCTACACTTTCAGTCATTTTTCTCCAACAGTTGCCTAATTAACAGTTTCTAAGCACAAAAAAGCACAGCACCGTTGCTAATTACAGGCATTGTACTGCCAGGATTAAATAGGGATTGTGAAACAATGGAAGCCTTAAAGACCAGCCCTGGTTGCCTCAGTCACCTCAAGGCTGTGCAATGACAATTTATATCCAAGGTGTTGTCCATACTCTTGAAAGGAAGTAGAAAATATTCTGCAAGGTGTTTACAGGATGGTATTCACCCTTTGAGTGGGAAGGGATGTTCAGGAATAAAAGGAGGATACAGTTGGACCAGGCCACAAACCAAGCCCTTCAGCCTGGGAGCTGCAGCCCAGGACTTAAGTCCCTAATTTTACAGATACAGTCATGATATCATAGTAACAAAGAATGGCTTGGGTTGAAAGGGATCTTAAAGATCATCTCCTTCCAACCTTCCTGCCATAGGCAGGGACACCTTCCACTATCCCAAGTTGCCATCAGCCCCATCCAGCCTGGCCTTGAACGGTTCCAGGGATGGGGCAGCCACAGCTTCTCTGGGCAACCTGTGCCACGGGCTCAGCACCCTCACAGTGAGGAATTTCTTCCTGACACCTAATCCTGACCCTCTCTATCAGTTTGAAGCCATTCCCCCTTGTCCTGTCACTCCAGCCCCTTGTAAATCGTCCCTCTCCATCTTCCTTGTAAGCTCCCTTCAGGTACTGAAAGGTCCCAGTTAGGTCACCCCTGAGCCTTCTCCAGGCTGAACAACCCCAAATCTCTCAGTTTCTCCTCATGGAAAGCTGCTCCATCCCTCTGCTCATCTTGGAGGCCTCCTCTGGCCTCACTTCTACAGCTCCATGTCCCTGCTGTGCTGGGACCCCAGATGTGGACACAGCCCTGCAGGTGGGGTCATGGCAGAGTGGGGCAGAGGGGCAGAATCCCCTCCTCACCTGCTGCCCACGGGGCTTTGGTGCAGCCCAGGACACATTTGGCTTTCTGTGTTCCCAGTGCACATGGCCAGGGCACATCCAGCCTCTCCTCCACCAAGTCCTTCTCCCCAGTGCTGCTGTCCCTCTGTCCACCCCAACCCAGACTGACACCAGGGGTTGCCCTGACTCAGGTGCAGCACCAGCACTCGCTCTTGCTAAACCTCATGAGATTCCTGTGGGCTGCATCTGGTCAAGTGCTCCACCCAGCTTGGTGTCACCTGGCAGTGTTGAGGGATCTACCAGATATCCCACACAAGTGTCCCTCACTACCTGGAGAATTCCACAAAAACGTGCCAGGAGCTTTGCAAAACCGTGCCAGTCGTGCTTGAGGTTGCCAGGTATCTCTGGATGCCGTCCCATGCGGTCTCTTGCTCCCCTCACTCCCCACTCCCAGTGGGATGGGTGGAGAGACAGAAAAGGGCAGAACCTGTGGGCTGAGAAAAAAACTGTAAGTATCAAAATAAAATGTTATTATAGCAGTAATAATAATAAATATAGAAGTGGAAGTAGAAGTGGAAGTGGAAGTGGAAGTGGAAGTGGAAGTAGAAGTAGAAGTAGAAGTAGTAGTGATAAAAGGGGACATAACAAAAAGAGAGGAATGAAACCCAAGAGAAAAAAGTGATGCCTCATTAATGTGTTATCAACATTATTCTCATACCAGAGCCAAAGCACAGCAAAGCTAATGGGAAGAAAATGAACTCTATCCCAGCCAAAACCAGGACACTTGATAACATTTCTGTGCACATGACAGCCACAACAAACAATAGGTAATTCTTATTTTGGTGGGGGTGTGAAGTTTGCAGCCTTCTGGGGGTGGAAACAGCAGTTGCCTGGTTCATTTTCAGGGTGCAGCACATGCAAATCCCAGTTTGATCCGTTCTGCACCATTATGCCCTGCTCAAGTTGGCAGCATCTGGAACCCAGAGAAATGCTGAGCCAGCACTGCATTGCCCAGGACTGCCAGCTGGCTGATGGCAGCAGCACTCCTTGGAGGGCCTTCCAAATGAGAAGTTTGGCAGCAGGAAATAGGCCCAAGTAGCAACTCCCCTCCTAATCCACAGTCTGGGATGCCCAAATTCTTCTAAGGAATGTGTTAAAACACTTCAGAAATTATTATTATTATTATTATTATTATTATTTTTAAAGTGGAGTTCGAGCTGAACATTTTGGTGTGGATGGAGGGCAGCTAAATGACAGCAGAGGTAAATTTTGAAACAAAATTATATTTCATTTCGATGGCAATGGAAAACTTAATTTTGAAAGTCTTAAAGTGAAACAATGCTTTGGTTTTGTTATTTCCTCAAACAAAGCAATGCAGAAATCCATCCAAAAGCTTAAGTGATTCCATTGCCCTGAAATTACAGTTGTGAACTGAGAGAAGAAAAGACAAATTCAACATATCCCTTGGCAGTAATACAGCAAGGAGCACCAGGCAGAGCAGTATGTGCCCAGGAATCACTTGGGACTCAGTTTCGGCTTGAGTGGAACATCACATTTCCCTTTTCTGGTCTTCTCTCAGAGGGGCACTGTCAGTCAGAGGGAGCAGCAGACGCCCAAGGCCATGCTCCAGGTTGGTTTTTCCAGTGCCTGGGGACACCTGAGCCTGTGATGCCCATGCCCAGCTGGCTGCAGGGTGCTCCTTTTTGGGAGGTGGATTTGCTGCTGGCTGGTGCTCACACACGTGGCTGTGGGATTTGGGTATCTGAACATGGGGGTTCATGGTTCCAGACGTTTGGGATTATTGCCTACAAATAGTTGTGGCCTGGAGCCCTGTATCCTGTCATCATTTGGGTTTTGATTTCTGTTAGTCATTACTCAGCTCTGATAAATCTATGTAAGCAAAAGATCCTTTCACTAAAGCTGATAAGAAGTTAGACTCTCTCAACTTCAAAGACAGCTGGCATCAGGCACGGATGAATAGGGCTGACAGTGGAATAAAAAGTTATTTGCCTTAACCAAGCTCTCTTTATGGGGAGAAATATAATTCACAAAGAATATGTACCAGATTGCTCCAAGTAACCATAAAAGTGGATGGCTGGCAAACACTTATCTGAACAGCTTATCCTCACACTGTTTCCATCACTCTGGCTGGGGAGGCAAGAAATACCACGAGACAACATGTTCCTGGGAGAAACTGAGGGTCCTAACCCATATGTCAGTAGCAATCAGAGAGATGTAGGGCTGGCTGCCATTGGGTAAATTCTGATGCTTTTTAAGGGTTGCTGGTTTGGCTACTTTGTAATGAAAAAAAAAAAATTAATGACTTTTTGAGAGATATATATGTATAAAGAAGGGTAACCCACTCTCAAAAAGTTGAGATATTGTTACCTAAGGATGATACACTTTGGAAAAATCTGCATGAATTTTAATCATTGAAGAAATCCAGAAAGCACATTTTTGTGCTGAAATCCACTTCTCAGTGCTGTCCCTGCCTGGCAGAAGGAGGACCTGCACAGGAAAGAACAATTTCACCCACACCATTATTGCTCATTTTTGTTTTCTCCCAGGTATGAGGCCAGAATAAAACCCAACATCAGCTTCAGGGAAGAGGCTCACGTTGCATCCCTGCGTTTTTGTTTGCATGCAGTATTTTGAAAACCAAATGATGGATTGTACATTCACGCCAAGGTTGCTGAGCTATTCCCTGTGCCTAGAGAAAAGTCTGTGAACTCCTGTTCCACCTCCTCTAACAACCCATCTCTTTTACTAGTAATGACACAAGTGATGGGCTGAAGTGAAGTGTCTGCCCCACCCTGCCTGGGTGACAGCAGAGCCAGAACCTTTAGGGCAGTTCATCCCTCTTTTTCTTATTTACTCAGAGCCTGAGTTTCACATTAAGTATTCACACCTCTTCTTTTTTTTTTTATCAAGTAAACTGGGTTGAAAAGTTTAGAAAAGATAGTATTTCTTTTAAGGGCTTTTTGAATGCTTCAAAAACCAATGTTTAACTGCTTGAGGTCTTCTCCCCCCACTTTGTGTTTCTCTGCACTTATGTCTATCTGGAAAAGTTGGTTGAGACAGGTGAGGCTTTTTTCTGGAAAAAAAAAAAAAAAAAGAATAAAGGGGTTGAAATTCTACTCTTCCAGTGGTTTACAAGCATATATTTTTCATTATATTGAAAACCAATAAGTATAAAGTCATTTTTAATCTCTTCTGGAATAAATCCATTTCCAGAAGCTTGGCTGGCAAAAGCCAAGAAGTCAATTTGCAGCTAAAACCTTTCACTCACTCAGTTCCATTCCACTTTGTGGACTGCAGGAGAAAGTCAAGGCTGCCTGATGTATGAGTCTTTTTTTGGTGTTGCTTGTTGTTAGCGAATATAGAGTGCAGAATGCCCATGGCTGAGGCTCCCTTTCCCCTTCCTAACTGTATTATGTTGTCATTCAGCTTCACAGCAGGGATACAAAACTCTCCTCTTTTGAATTACCGACATGTCAGTAACTCACTTACCACATGCTGCTTCCTGAAGGAAAAATACCCTCCAAGCACCATCAAATGTACATTTCCTTTGATATGGACAACATTTCCAAACCCTTATTTCAGTGACAGATTAAGTTGTTTGTGCAATGACCTCTGACATGAGCATTAATGCCTTGGTCCTTGCTTTCTAAACGCTTGTTCACTCACTTTGCCACCAATGTTGGTGACAATATCCAAATATCTAAATATCCAAATGTGTGAGAGGGCATCTGAGCCACGTGGGACTGCTGCTTCTGACCTCTCTACCTTGAAAGTGTTCCTTTAAAAACATCTTTCCATGTGCTGTGGTCAGGTTGGATCTGACTGTGAAGCAGCTGGGACTGGGAACAGCAGGAGGAGGGGAGGTCACATCACACAAAGTGTGCTCAGAGTGTATTTACCCATCACAGGACTGAAACCATGCCTGCAGATCACAGGCACTGTTAAGAAGCTCTTGAAAAATTAAATCCCTGGCTCTGAGTCTCCTGAAGGGAGGTGCATCTCCCACAGCAAAACAGCAACGTGTCCTCTTTCCCCTCTGCCAAGGCAGAAAGGAGAAGGACAAAGCTCCCCACTCCCCACGCAGTGCAAGGGAGACTGTAAATCTCTTCCCATCAGCAACCACACCGAGATCCAGGGGCTGGAAAAACAGCTCCACTGCTTCTTCTCTCACCATCCTCCAGAGAGCCACTGTTAAAAATATTTTGCTTTTGATGTATCTGCATAGATTAGAGGCAGAGAGGCTGCTGACCACAGGGGTATACACACAGAGCTTCCCTGTTAAGCGCTCACCCTGCGTCTGTTCCAGAGCCACAAAGCTTTGCAGTCCAGGTCTGAACTCGGGGTGAGCAGTTCAAACAAATCCCAAATCTCCAAGCTGAACTCAGTCAAACTGCTCGGTTCATCTTCCATATCAAAAGCATACATAATTATGGAGATAACGGGCTGCAGGAGCCCTGGAGTACTCAGAAGGCTGGTGAACTTTAGCCTGCACCTGGAGATGGTTCTCCTTTGCTTAGATCTGCTTGGGAATGACATATCTGACTTATTTTTTTAATGAGCATTAATAAAGCAGTGACTGCATGGAGCTGCTTTTGCAAACGGATTCGTATATCATAGTTTCCTGAAGAACTATTATATTGCTTTTTTGTTACTCAGAAATTCAGTTTGCAAAATGAAAGATGTACCATTTGGAATATGAAAATCCCCATGGCCATGCTCCATGTAACACCATTCACCTACTAAAATTAGCAGTAACTTCTCCCCAAGGAAGCTTTCAGAAGGGGAGCAAAAATCCCTGGACATGTTTTCCTGTGAAACCTGCCGTGCAGCCACAGGCCTGAGCTTCTAATTTATTGCAGACCTCCAGCCACACTGGGGTCCAAACTAGAGCCTCAAATGCTGCTGTGAACAGATGTGGGTGTGGGACAAGGATCCTGTGTTGAAAGACAAGGCACAGCCTGGTGTCCTTTAGCTACAAGCCAGGCTTTCCTCCCACAAAAGGCACCTGAGCAGAGGGGAAGCAGCCTCAGACCTGCTGAACCCACAGGAGGGTGGATAACCACTGGCAGGTTTTGGGTCATGTTTCTTGACCTCTTCACTTTTCCTCCTTTTTAACAGAAGGTGAGAGAGCCTGAGGTCCTTTTGTAAAGCACTGCAATGAACAGGCAGCCTCAAAGAGGAGGCCAAAAGAAAGCAACTTATCCAGCTCCCGTGTATACTTCAACTTATGAAATAAATATTTTGCTAACCTGAGGCTGAAGTAATTTTCCTTATGTCAAATATATACTTCTTTTGAAGGAAGTGGTTTCTAAACGTTCTGGCTGCAGGGGAGGAGGAAGATGTGCAGGTCCAGAGCTGTTTCACTGCTGCCCGGTACCTCTGCAGCACTTGGCAGCCTTTGCTAGGGCTAACACTCTTTGGCTGGGCTTGGCCCAGTCTCCTGTTAGCAGTAGGAATTACTGCTCAGGAAGAAGGACACAGGTTTGGTGTAATTTAGGAGTCCTTGGGTGAATGTTTGGGCACAGCCAGCACCTCACTTGCAGCACTGCCAGCGACATCCAGGATAAAAGCAGAGGAGCAGCCTCTGCCCCATGTGAATGAACAGAGTATTAAGTTTGATTTTGTGGGGTTGTCTGCAATAAACATGAGATTAGGTTTTCTCATCTAAAGGCTAGAAATCTCACAGAACACCCAAAGCAGAAAATCCTCAATTTTGCCTTTCATTTACTGGCCAAAGTATTGTCTGGACAAGATCTGAGCCTCTAAAAACAAAAGGCAAAACCTTGCACAGCAAAACCTTGGCAGCTCCTGCTTGCAGGCAGGTACTGAACTCAGCCAGCTCACCAAGCCAGGTGCCCAGCCAGCTGTGACTGGAGCTGCTGCAGAGCCTTTCCCACCAGGATTTCTAATTAAAATTAAAAGAACAAGAAGACTAATTCAGCAAAAGCAGAAAATCATGGACAAAAACACTACATACAAGAGATGCTAAGCACATGTTTGTGCCACTGGCTCCACGCACTTCTGAGCTTGCCAGGCTGCTGGGGAGCTGCTCCAGCTTGTGGGGCTGATGTTGGGATGGAAGCTACTCAGATCATCTGGCTGCAAAAACCTTTATGTCTCAGTTTCCCCACCTGTGGAAAAGAGGCAACGTTTCTCCCGTGAGGATTGTGAAGAACCAAGCAGGAAAGGAGAAAGTGTGCCCAGCTTCCATAACACAATCAGTGCTCGAGCAGAACTCCTGCCATGCCTGTTCAGCAGTCTGGCCCTGGCTGGGCTCATCCTTGAACGATGGGAGCCCAAGGAAGCCAGGCAGCTGCTGCTGCTGCTCCCGAGCCTTTGTTTAGTCCTCGTAACCAAACACAAATGTGAGACCTGCCCTCCAGTATTTGTGCTGTTAATCACCCCCGCTCAGCATGCCAAAGCACGAATTTAACTTTAGGACCCCCTGTGAAAAGCCTGAGGTCCTGCCTGGCTTGCAGGGACAGCAGAGCATCGCTCAGGTCAGCGTCCCCGTGCCCACCATGCTCCTCACATGGAGCCTGGGCTGCCTGTGGTCCCCTGGGGCATGGCAGCTCTTTAAAGGGTAAAACACAGCCTGGTGGCTCTGGCAGAGCTGTTCTGTCTCCTGCTACGCTGGCAGAGGGCTGCCTGAGTGGCTCTCCCTGTATTCACAGAATTCCTGTGCTCCCCACAGCCAAAGCTTGTTGGCCGTGTGGAGCCTGTGCCTCTCCTCAAGGACACTCAGCTGAGATGCTGCAGGGCAAATCTGAGAGCATCGAGGGGGAGTGGTCGAAGAAAAGCAAAGAGTCAATGCAGAGAAATCCTGAGGGATGTGGGGATTTCAGCAGGGAGAAATTCAGCCTGCCCTGGATATACACACACTCCCCGAGGGACAGAGAATATTGGCCATGGTACAGCAGCTGAGACTCTAAGCCAGGCTCGTGCTGACACCTCTGTGGTGGCAGCAGATCTGCCCTGATCAGGCTGCCCAACAGCCCTCCATCCGTCTATCCCTCCATCCATCTATCCCTCCATCCATCTATCCCTCCATCCATCTATCCATCCATCCATCTATCCCTCCATCCATCTATCCCCCCATCCATCTATCCCTCCATCCATCTATCCCCCCATCCATCTATCCCTCCATCCATCTATCCCTCCATCCACCTATCCCTCCATCCATCTATCCCTCTCTCCACGCCTGTCCCAGCCTCTGGATCCCAAACTCCAGCCCCATGCGGATGGTTTTAACTTTGTGCTGCTGTGATCTGCTGAAATGCTGAATTACAGCTGCCTAAAGCCTGGGCTCTGCTGAGCCAGGCCTTGCAAACTCCCCTCTTCCCTTTTCTAACACGTGGGAGAAAATGGCAGTGCCCTCCCTAAATGGACCAGATGCATTAATGCATTCAGTACATGGTGAACAAGAGTGGCTGAAATTGAAGCTCTGTCCATTTTTTCATTACAAACTGTTTTGCTGGAGCTTTACTCCTCAGCTGCAAATGGCTGTGGGCTGGAACGTGGCAACATGATCTCCAACAAAAAGTGTGCTTTTATTTGCTGAACCTTCTTTTTTTGTGGTTTTTTTTTTAATGCCCATTTTTGCATTATGCATAAACAGTGGGCTGCTGTTAGAGGTGCTTTTGCCACCCTTTACGGAGTGCAGAAGAGCTGACAGCCTGTGTTTAAAGGTGAATTTGGTAGTGCAGGCTTGTGGCTGACCCCTGGATGATTTTAACATAGCTTTAGGAGTGTGAAAATAGAGCTATGGGCTAAACCTACACTGCCGAAGCAAAAGAGCAATGAGCTCCTCCTCGATGTGCTAAACACACATGGTGGCTGCATGTGACATGTTTTTCTCTCTGATTTTGCTGTCTTTGTTAAACTGACAAGCTGTTCTGTGGAAATAAACACACCCAGCACAGCCGTCTGGCTGTCCAGGGCACTGAACTTCCCAGCAGGATTCTCAGCTACGCTGGTACCTGCAAGAATCTGACTTGTGAAATTGTGAGTGGGAGGCAAGTGTGGGGGAAAAAAAAAAAAAAAAGGGCTTGTGGCAGAAAGCAGCCAAGCAAATAATGTTATGGACTTTGTTGTTATTCTTGCCCTAGATTATCTCTGTCTTCTAGTGGAAAATTTCTCCCTCAAAACTGGATTCAGGCCTGGCCCTGAATAGCTCCTTGCTTTTCTATATCTTTATGTTTTTTTCCTCTCCCTTTCACTGTCAGAGGGGATTCTTTGATGCTCTTTCTCCTACAGAGTCTGTTTTCCAGTTGCCATGGCCATGAACAGCCAGAGAAGCAGGGTTCCTGGGAACCAGAGAAAAATGTGGCTGGTGATAGCTGAGCAGAGTGTTTCAAAGGAATAAATCAATTGTCCTGACTAATACATCACACAGGCTCTGGCATAAAGTTCAGGTCTCGGACTTCAAGCCTGGCAGCAAATTGTCAGAATTTGGTAAAAGGACACATTTTCCTCCAGGATTACCTCAATGTGTCCAGGCTGGTGAGAAATCTACAGCAAATTTAAGATATTTGTCATGCCCAAAACAAAAAAGCAAACATCAGAAAAGATTGAGATTTTAGCAGATCTTTGCTTCTCCCTGTGAATTTCTTTGATGTTGTTCCAGGAGGTGTGGTGGAACCATTCTGCCCAAATGTGCTTCTGCCAGGAACTTAAATCACCTCCGTGAGCCCTGTATGAGATCTGGAGGCTGTTCCCTGGCAGGAGATGCAGAGCTGGGATGGATTTTTCTCATGGAAGTTCATTCCGATGTTAAACCTGAACTGAACCTGGGGACTCCTTAGACCTCTGATGTGACCAAAATTTGCCAAAACACAAACTGGGGGGACCCAGGAGGTGCCCACAGGGAGAGTTACAGTGCAGACTTGGGCATGTGAGGAGTGGCAATCAGGAATGGATCTTTCACATTCAGTTCCTTGTTCCTGAATGTAGCCAGCTTCAGAGGATGATGAAAGGTTTTTCCTACGGGAGAAAGAACTCAGCCCCTTACCAGTTTAACCCAACTCCCAACTGGAAATTTGGGAAGTTTGGGGCAATTAGATAGCCCCTGCTATTTGGTATTTTCCACTTCAATTTGATAAAGCTGTACTGAAGACAAAAGGAACTTTTTAGTCTGAAATTGCATTCACTGGAAAACATTGATTTACTTCAGCTGAAGCACTGCACAAGCCCATGTCAAATTCCCTGGTTAGAAAACAGCACACAACAATTGAAAGGCAGAGTCCCTACGTTCTCAAAATGAAACATCCTGACCCTGCTGTTCTGAAACCAATTCACCTTGAAGTTCACCTAGCTTTCATTTTAAAAGATAAAAAGACCTTTCCCATCTCATTCCCAAATGCCTTACTTTAAACTTTGAGTTTAAACCAAAGCAAACCCCAAAACTGGTGCTCTCGTGCATTGGGTGCTCTTGTCACCCGTCAGGTTCTCCATTTCACTCTACATCTCATTGCACTTTCATTCTTAATGCTGTCCTGCAGTGATGAGTTCCACAGATGAAATGCCACATGGTAAAAAAGGATCTTCCTCCCTCCCAACTAAGACCCTGCCTTGAACTTCACAAGAGCTTTCCTTGGTGTATTTAAATAAATTGCAAGCTTGCAATGAGACACGCTCATCTCAAGGTTCATAGCGAGCACGTAGGAGCTCAGGGTCTGTGCTTTACATAGCTGAGAACTCTTCTGATTCCTCTCTCTTCCAAAAAATTGGAATGTAAACCTCAGGTCAATCTCAGAGCCTCAGCATGAAGCAGGAGCACATCTCCAGATGACCCACAAAAAATCCCTTTTTGGGCCACTGCACAGTGCTGAAAAGGAGAAATATTTGCCAGTGAACAGCAGCTCAGAAACAATTATTTTCTGATGTAACCTGCTCTGCTTGGGTCATTTTCTGCTCGTTTCCTTCTGCTGTGCCAATGCCTCTGCTCTGCTGAGGTCTGGTCCCACCTTGGGGAGCAGCAGGCATCCTGCAGCTCCACTTGTGCAGAGCTGAACTCGGATGTCAGCAACTGGTCATGGACACCTCCTGCTGCAGCACAGGGATGTTTTCTGCAGAGTGGCAGCTGGGAAATCTCTCACTGCATGTACTGCAGATTAAAAAACTTGAAAATCCCCGGTCCCTGAAGACTGCCAGGCAAGCAAACATAACGAGACAACAATCAGCTGGGACCCAAGAGACAAACTAAATAATTACCTGATGGTTATTAACAGCTTATTAACACAAATCTAATTTTATCACCGCAGGTAGAATTCTGTATGAAAATGTTCCAGGAGCAGCAACAAAGGTTTCACTCCCTGCTACACAGCCTGCAACACCCTTGAGAGAGCAAGCAGCAAAATCACAAAATTCTTGGCATGTGGAAGGATGAAAGATTACTGTGGGAGACATAAAAATAAGGGAAATGGTCCTATAAATGCACAGACATTTGTTTTCAGAAGCCCAGAGTTAAAATTTTTCTCTAGGAAGCCAGAGATAATCTAATATTTCAAAGATTTTCTCCTCCACTGAAGGAAATGTATGTATATATACACACCTATACATGAATACATGCATTTTTTTTCTTTTGAAGCTCCAAGAATGATTTCCCACCTTCAGTTATTTAGGAAGAAACAGTCCCTGTGACTCAGGACAGAAGGGCTGCCTGCTTTTTGATGATGACAGCTTTGGGGTTTAACATGGGAGCAGCAGCAGCCAGAGCTGAGGCTCAGCAGAAGCAGACCCAGGCCAGCCCCTTCCTCACTTCCCCATGTCACAGTGACCTCCAGGCAGAAGGGTGCAAAGCAGTTTTTTTGTATATTTTTTTCTGCAAATAGATGAAATATTTAGGCTTTGAAATAACTAATTACCCTGTCTTTGAACCATCCCAAGGACGGTGTTAAAGAAAAGACAGAAAGATTTGAGACAAGTCCACATTGGATAAGGAGGAAAGCAGCAAGGATCTGAGGCCAGAAGTGTGCCAGGCAGTGTCACGTCCCTGCCACCTTGTGACAAGGCGCCACAACTGCAAAGCCCCCGAGCCTGCAAGCCCTGGAGCTGTCAGATGGAAGGACCTGGCTCTCTTCCCGGGTCCCCAGAGGGAAACACGAGGGCAGGGGTCCACCCAAGGGTGCACACAGAGCCCCAGGCAAGGATGGAGTCACTGACTGCTGCCTGGGGACGAGACCCTCCCTGCAGGTGACAGTGGCTTGTCCTCCCCTGTGGGACAGGGGCCTCCAGTGCTGATGACCACCCCCATTCTGTCAACATCCAGGTGCTCTGTTAGAGCTGGAGGGGCCAAGGCTGCTTAAAACCACAGGATCCTCTAGGCTGGAAAAGCCTTCCAAGGTCATTGAGCCCAGCTGTGCCCCAGCACTGCCAAGCCCCCCAAACCAAGTCACTGAACAGCACACCTACACATCCTTTAAATATCCCCAGGGATGGGGGCTCAGCACTTCCCTGGGTAGCCTGTTCCAATGCCTGGCCACCCTTTCAGTGAAGAAGTTTTTTCCTAAAATACAATCTAAGCCTTCCCTGGTGCAACTTGAAGCCATTTCCTTTTGTCATATCACCTCTTACTTGGGAGATCTCATTAAAACTTATCTGCTTGTTACCTAGGAGGTCTCTGTGTTGGCTGGATGAAAGGAGAAATACTCCCACCACAGGGAATGGAAGCTCAGGAGTTCCCACACCGAGAGCAGCAGTCCTCACCAGAGCTCAGATATCAGTTTTCAGTGGTTGGCTCTGCTTTTCCTCCCAGGCAGATCTCTGCAGAGTGCTTCAAAATTGGCTGTTTAGGAGGGGGGAAAAATAGGTTAGCCAAGTTTTTTATCCAGACTTATCTGATGTTTTTGCCTGCTTTGCCTCTTCCTGACTTCCTTCTGCTAAGAACACAGCTGCCTTTGGACTTCTAGGGGGAACTTTTATGTAATGCTTGAAAAGGAACTACAGAAAAGTGCCTTATTTTTAAAGACTCAGCCAAGAAGACACATTATTGCAGCTTCTCCATCCCCACTGCATGCAGAGCTGTGGCACCAGGCCAGCTCTGCTCCTCCTTCAATTTGTTCCCAAATCTGCTGGAAGAACCGAAGGATACTTTGGTTTTCCATTGTTCTGGTTTTCCAGGTTGCTCAGAGAAGCTGTGGCTGCCCCATCCCTGGAAGGGTTCAAGGCCAGCTGATGCTCTGGGATGAGGCTCTGAGCAGCCTGGTCTAGAGAAAGATGTCCCTGCCCACGGCAGCAGGGCTGGAATGAGGTGATCTTTGGAGTCCCTTCCAGCCTGAACTATTCCATGCTTCTATGAACTCAAAGAACCCTGGAGAATGAATCAATAAAGGTCACTAAATACATAAAAACAGATCCCCATTAGCACATTTTTGTATTAAAACTAATTCTAGAAAGAGGGAGAAGTATTATGTGCATTTGCTCTTCCTAGCTCTCAGGTATGATTTTAGCTATCACCTAAAGTTTTAAAGTAATTTCTTTTAAAATAATAAATAGTATTAAAATATTATTTTTACACTGTTACAGAAATAAAAATTGGTGACAGTGAGGCCACGTCACTATGGAGCAGAGCCCCAGAAATCTATGACAGAAATTTTACAGGACAAGTCACTCCATAGTGAGTACAAACTTCCACATGAGCTGGCAGTTCAGCTCCTCCACAGAAATCTAATTAGGACAAACCAACCTTGGGCGTCAAGAATGGCAAGACAATGAGAGGCACACTGAGGACACGCCTTAATAAAATCACTACAATTTCCTCATCAAGTGAGAGTATGGATGGCTCGGGATGCAGATTCTTTCCCATCCTAGGAGTCCTCCAAGCTGCAGTAGATGCTTGGGGTCTGCGTATGGTAGTTTTGAAACTGAAGCTGCTTAATTCTGCTAGTGAAGGTTAACAGAGGTTCTTTAAATAATAAACAGGTTTATAAAGGTGCCAGTTGTCTCTGTCCCCACGCTGAGGTCAATGAACACAGCCAACGCTGTCTTGGGTCTGGGCTAACTCACCTTCACCCCTTCTCCACCAGGTGAAGTGCCACCAATTCCTCGTGCTGCCTGAAACAGCCCCTGTCAGCCCTGGCCAGGATTTGTGCCCTAACACCCCTTGTTCTGGGATTCCAAGGCACACTGCAGGACAGTTTTTAGGCTGTGTAAATGTAGCTCAGAGACAGCACAGTCCCGTTATTCTCAGCTCTGCCGGGGGAGGATTCACACCCCGTTGACTCCTCCTTTGAGCAGGACACTTTAAAGCCCTGTCAGCAGCAGCAGCAGGGTTCCCTAAGCCCTCCGTGCCTTTGTGAGCACCAGCTCCGGGCCGTGTAATCCCACGAGCCGGGGGTGATCAGCCACCAGCCGAGGATTTAATGCCGTGGCAATTACACCTGGCAGATTAGACTGGGGCCTGGTGACACGGAGCTGAGCGTGCCTGTGGCAAACAGCAGCGCGCACGGCTCAAGGCGGCTTGAAGCGAGAAGAGATTTCTCCTGTCAATATCCCACGATATTATGTGCTCTTAACGTTTCACAGACTGATGAGCCGCAGGATCTTTAAGAGGAGGAAAGGATTTTGAAGACTCCTGCTGCGAGGAAAAGATATCTGAGGGAAAAGGATATCCAGTGCCTCTGAAAATCCCGCAGGAGCAGGCTGCAGAAACACTTCTGCGTGCGTGGCAGTTAGAGAGAGAAATAAGTGCAGACAGTGTAGGAAGAAATGAATTCTAGATTTGATGTGTTGTGCTGAAGAGGATCTTTAGGACTTTTCCTCGTGCCAAAGTGTGTGTGGTGTGTGTGTGAACACGTGTGGAATGGGGATTGCTCAGCTCAGGTGACAGGTCTGGGGGCACAGCAGAGCCACGTGGTCAAGGGGAAGGTGTCCCTGCCTAAGTCATTTTTAAGGTCCCTTCCAACCCAAACCATTCCATGGTGTGATGAAACAGGAGGGCTGCAAGAGAGAGGAAGGATGATTTCCTTTGGAAGGATAATTTTTTGCCTCTCTAGCAGCAGGCTTTTGTTGGAAGACTTGTTTTGCTCTTACCTTGGCCTTGGTTGGGGGTGTTTCACCGTGCACAGAGTGCTAATAGCCTGGTGTACACATTGTTCTTTGGCACATCACCTGCAGGGAAAAAGCCTGCCTTAAAAAGCACAAAAAGCCCCCAGTATTTCTGCAACAGGAGCAGATACTCCTCCTCACCATGTTTGGAAATCTCCAGTAGGGATTTTTCCAGCAGATGGCAACAGCAGACCGGTTTGTAGAGCAAAGCCAGCCTTTGCAGGCTGCATAAATCCTGGCTGGGCTGTACCCAAAGCATCTTCCAGGCCTGCTTCTCCCACTCCTGGTATCGAGCCTACCCGGTACCCCAGGGTACTGTAAAATAGAAAAAATCAGTGCTGCAGAAAACTTCACAACAAACTGGAGCTCTGGGTGTGTTGGCAGGGCTTAAAACATACCTGCTGCATTTTAAATGGATGAAAATGATGTCTCTCCCTGAATAAACATAATTTCTCTCCTATATCTTTTTGAAAAATAATAATTCAAGGGCTGATCAGAGTGGGACAAACACAAAGAATAAAAAAACACAGTGCTTGATACCTGTGGAAGGATCAGGTGAGTTCCTCCTTGCTCTGCCCAGGCCCTGGGGGAGATGTGGGAGTGATTTTTTCATCATCATCACCCCTGCAACATCGTTTTTCCATCCAAATTTTGAGAGCGCTATTGGTTTTTTTAATAAACAGCAACATCGTTTTGCCATTTGCAAGTTACAGTATGAATGAACCTGGAAGACATAACACAAGATAAATTTACGTTTAGCTGAATGTTTGAGTCTTTTTCTCCAAAATTCAACCAATGTGTAGCTTTTCCCTTAAGCTGAAGTACAGGCCAGATTCATAGAATCATCCAGGTCAGAAAAGACCTTCAGGCAGTGAAAATGAGCATTTAGGTGTGATATGAAGCTTGGGGAGGACTGAAAAGGCTGTAAAACTCAACTGATATTCTTTAGAAATGAAGAAAATATGGAAAGAATTAGTTAACAATGAATCCCCTGCAGAAACGACACAAGGCACAGGTTGCAGGGGAGATGCCTGAAAGCCAAAGTTGTGCTTCAGTGGGATCTAAGGTGGGAATTCTGCAGAATGCCTGCACACAATTTTGTTTTCACTGGGATCAGTGAGCACTGCCCGCCCCAGAGCAGGAAGGGTCCCATCAGCTGTGTCTCAGAAGATCTGGCTGTAAAAAATAGAGGTTGTTGTCCCCAAGCACTTGCCAGTGGTCTGGAAAAGGGTGATATTGCTTCACAGTACTCTTGAGTTTGCTAAATGGAGGAGCTGCTCTGTCCTCTTCACTGACTGATGCTCTCATTTGTGGTGCAGGTGAAGGGCATCACTTGGCTGTGTCTCACCTCCCTGGGCATTTTCTGTGCAGGGAACTGCGATGCTGTTGTAACTTTTCTGCTCTCGCACAATTCTTCCAGAAAAATCAGTATGTTGGAGGGGAAAGTGCCTTCCCACTGTCCTAAAATCCTTCCTCACTCGTGGTAACTCAGGGCACAACCCCTGCACGTGTTGTCTTTATGTGAACTCTGTTTACAAGTGCTGTGAATAAACCCAAATCTCACTGAGAAAGTTCCTCTTGGCTCACATTTCCGTACAGGGTCCAACTATCACCTTGGAAAGAACTTTCCTCTACCAGTGGTAGGTGCAAAAGAAAAAAATCCAACATATGAATGCCTGCCACACCACAGCACACAAAGCTGCTGCTTTTAATGGGTTAGGCTGAGGGCTCTTCTGTTGTTTTTTTGCTCTTCTAATGAGGAGGACTGTGAGATGTCTTTGAACTGGCTACAGACATGAAAGATTTAATAAACAAGTATTCTTTATCCCATTTCTGTTAAGAGCTTGTCCTGACAGATATCTTCTTCCTCCTGAGGTTTAGACCACAGTTTGATCTTTTTCTCTTCCCTTTTTTTCCCGCCTTTAGCCCCTGAAGCATTTCACAACATGATGGGCAAAGGCCCAGCAGTAATTTAGACTGATGGAACACTGGAAATGTAGAAAAAGGGAAAGGCTGGAAATCACTGTTGCTCTCCCAGCTGACACTGCCAGGTCCTGAGGTCTCAGCCACCACAGCCCACGTTTCTGAGAGTGCCTGTACAGGGGTGTGTGCAGAGCTTGGGTCCTGCTGCAGCTTGGAGCCCAGACACCCACACACAGCTCCTGCCTCCCCCAGGACAAACCCAGCTCTCCCTGCTGCTCCTGTGCTGTGCCGTGGAGCAGGGAGGGAAGGAGAGGCACACAGGTTAGCACACAGCAGGGCACAGGCTGCCAGGTGCCACCCAGCTGACCTGCACCGAGGGGGAAATCTTATTTTTCAAAACTTTCCATCATGCCACACAAAACACTGGACCCTTCCAAATCTGGAAGTGATAGCCTGGCATGACGCCCCAGGTCATGTCTTACATAAAGAGCTATTTTTCTCCTGCACAATGCTCTATATCCTACTTTTACAGATATTCACTAAAGCTACCCTAAATCATAACAGCCAGGCCTCTGTGTAACTGTGCTTAACTCTTGCTTAGCTCAGGGCATCTTCCCATTCCTCAGGCTTCAGAAACCACTGAAACTCCCATGCTTTCCTGGTGGCTGCCTGCTTGCAGCTGCCCTGCTCCCACCAGCTGGGTCACCTGCCAGGCTTTCTACTGCACAGGGCATGGCAGCCTCCAAGGGGAGTATTTGTCTGTTTGAGAGGGGATTAAAAGCCTGAGGAAAAAAAAAAGCTGAGTGATGTTGTAGCTCTGAAGGTGCAAGAATGATTAGCCCTGGAGATGTGGAGGTCACCTGGTTTACGTTGAGCACAGATCTGGTCACTTCACCTGACTCAGTTAAACCTGGTTCAGCTGGAGAGCGACTGAGCCATTCTGACAGTGTTAGCATCACCGCTGATGCCTGAACTTGAACCCCAAATTTTACCAGAACAATTCTTCCCAAATTTTCTGCCAACAGCTGTACAGTGCAGCCCCTCTGCTGTTTCCCAGCTGCAGATGTGTGCCCATCCCATGGAGCCCCGAGGGTGGGACCCTGGGGAGTCCTCTGTGCTGACTTGAGGGGAACCTAAGGGTCTGATCTTGAATTTAAGGGCTGTTCTACCCAGGGCCAGGATTCAAGCTGATTGTGCAATCTAACAACCACCCCTCAGAGGCTTTAAATCCCATTACTTGCCTCGTTCTGTGGGGTTTATCCTAAAGAAACCAGGTTACAATTGTCCCTCCTCTGCTTAAAGCTTGGTGGAGTAGGTTTAGGTGGCCAGTTGCTCTGGGTTTTTCACTGCTGCAAGCTAGCAATTTGCCAGAAAAACTTCACATGACAAAACTTTTATCCCAAAAGTAATTTCGAGTCACTCTGAACTTCAGAGATGTTCGGTGACAAAAGCCAAAGAAAAGCTAAAATGGGCAGACTGATGCACAGCTACAAGGGACAGGAAGGTTGGACACTGATATTGAAATGTTCAGCCTTTAATCAGCAAGTTTATGTTTCTTATGGGAAAAGGAAATAAAGAAACATAAAGCCAACATAAGGCCAAGTGAAACCAATAGAGAGTAATTAAACTTGCATTTAGCAACACAAATAGCCAGTACAGAAAAGCCAGTGTAGTTTTTTCTTCAACATCTATCTGATAAAGACCTTTTGGCTGTAATGTTGACATTTTTGTGACTATTAACTCATTGCAGACTCAGCTACAATAAAATAAAATTTAAAAAAGCCCCTACTTTTAAGTACCAAATTCTCTTTACCAAAGCAAGTGTTTTACTGCTGTGTACTTGGGCATACTGAGCAGCTTATTTTCATTCAGAAAAATAAAATAACCTTTTCCAGTACAAAACCCCTCTCCAGCAGCAGAGGATATGCTGGCACTAGTGTAATTAGAGAGGTCAGGAATCGGGTAACACCACCAACAGTGCTTTATCTTTATCTACTGAAAAAAAGAAAGTTAAGTAAATGCCTTTAAAAAGTTAAAGCTGCTGAGGTTAAGCATTGGGGGGGTTGAGTGTGCTTTATTTGTGTGCTAAATTTATTTGCCTGGTACTGCATGAGCACAGCAAAACCTGCTGTTTGCCTGGAACTGATGAATATTCAGTTATGGGCAGCTCTAAGCACCAGACTGAGTTGGGACACAGTGCGTGGTAATATAATTTGTTGGAATAAACTGGTCTGCTGGAGAAAAATGTTTTGAAAGATTTTAGATGTTTGGGCAAAGAGCTGGCAAAGTCCCATTGTGGGGTAACCTATCATCAAATACTGGCTTCCAAAACAAAATCTGGCAGGTCTGAAGTTTGCCACATTATGTCTCCCCATCTGCTTTTGTAGCCTTTCCCTTCCTCAAACAGCTCAGGCTGTGCCGTGTTTTCCGTGCTGAGGACACAGAACGCTTTGCCAGCGCGCTCCTCACTTTTGGTTATTTTTAAATCTCCACAAAAGCTCCCGCTTTCTTCTGTAGCCAATGCCTCTTGTTTATGTTCCAGTTTATTTTCTATAAGGGGAAAAAAACCCAACAAATCGACTGCCTAGAAAGCACTGCAAGTATCCGCATTGTTCTCCTGCATTGTTTTCCTTGTAAAAAAGGAATTGTTTGGAACCGCAGAGGCATTGAGTGGCCTCCACTCACTCTTTTTTAACCCCTCCCAGCTCTCAAACAGTGCCTTTTAAACAGTGACCTTTCCTTTCCGTGAAGGCCAGCTTGTTATTTTGGGTTAGATTTCCCTGCCGATTGTTCTGCGTTTCCTGCCGCCTTGCTCCGCGGCGGAGCTGCCGCCGCCGTTCCCGCTCCCGCAGGGAGAACCAGGGTGACCACCCCGTGCTCCTCACCCAGCCCTGCTGCTCCTGGGGGCTGCCACGGGCTGAGCCAGACCCCTGGCAGCCTTTCCCAGCTTTGTATGGGGAGCCAAAACCCATCACCTTCTGATAAGAGCCACGGCTCATAAAATCCTTGTACACGTGGTGTCCTAACCATCGTTCAGATGCTCAGAAATGCAACAGCAGCTTCCTAGAACTGCTCCCAAAGAGCTTCACCCGTGGGTGTCATAGGAAGGCACACATAAAAACCTGACCTTTCCTGGGGAAACAGCTGATCCACTTCTCTGCATGGGAATAAACACCTCGTTTATACGCTGTGAGAGCAATTACTTGTCACCCCTGTATATTCTATTTCTTGTGACTGGTTTTTACTTAATATTACAAACCTCTTGGAAGGACGTGCAGGACCCATCCCTTTTCACACAGTACCTCTGCAGGACCTGAACAAGTTTGGGTCACTACAAAACGCTGAACCCACAAGCAAAAAGCATGAGACACATGTAGGATTGAGGGTGAGCCTTGAAATCAGCCCAAACCTCTAACACAATCTTCAAACAAAATCTTGGCTACCTGGAGCAGAGAGGTGCGAAGTCCACCCACTCCAGGGTGTCTTTTGAGAGAGCCAAGTTAAGATGTAAAATACAGATTCACCGTGCTGAAGAATCTCATCTCGATTTCTAGACGCTGACACTGAGCCTGGCAACAAGTCCTGTCAAAAATAAACTGGGACATCTCAAATACACTCAGCAGTAAAATATGTACATCTTGATTCCTTGAGGACTGCTGCAGGCCTAGGAATCTGGAGCTCTGAGCAGACAGGCTTTGTTTTAGGAGCAACATGTTCTGCTGCATTCAGAAGAAAATACCCTCAGAAATTGCAGCTCAGCAGGGGTTTGAGAGCTCCTTGTTTTGGTCTGATTTTGGGATGTAACCCAAGTGTGAAGAGATGAGGTTTCTTGATTTTTTTCTGAACGTGATGTGCTGCTTTTCAGCCAAAGCTCACCTAGACCCTGCCCTCAACTTGCATGTGCAAGGCATGGAGACAGTAAGTGGAGTTTTCAAAATACTCATTTAATTTTGAAGTTGTTTATATTTCAGAGTTCAAATTGAGACAAATTGTATTCCTTCACCCGAAATATTTGTAAAATTTCTCACTTCTGTTTCCTTCCCATTAATACCTTCCATCTGCCACTGACTGCATGAAAAACCTCAATGTCAAAATTTTAAGAAATGCTTTTCTACTTTTACATCTATTTGGTAATTTTACAAACTTCAAGTAAAGAAGAAAAAAAGATGATTCTAATATAATATTTTATCTTGTACTTATTGCATTAAGAGGTGTGATAGGAGGCTGAGATCCCGTGCTAGCCAAATTTGAATGCACTACACTAACAATATAGGTAAAGCCTTAAGTAGTAGGAAAAATAATAAAAAATGGGAACAAAAAGGAGAAAATGACCCTTCTACCAAATCCTTCAACCTTGGCAAATATCTACTGCGTTCAGAAAACAGAGTGTGAGACAGAAGGAAGGTGACAGAAAGCAGGAAAAACAACATCTGAAATTTCAAAATGTTTTCTGAAGATCGAAACAAGATGAAAATTTAAATTTAAGGGAAATATTTTGGTGCACCAAATACTTTTTATACAAAAGTCTCTATTTTGCAGGATAAATGTTTAAGACACAAATGTTGGCCATCTGTAACTGCAGCAGTGAGCATGGCAGCAAGATGGAAAAGGTGTCGTGGCAAATTGCCTCGCCTCCCTCTGGAGTGCTGCATTGCAATGAGCTGGCCCCGGGCCCAGAAGCAGCAATGCCATATTTGTGTTGTGGGAAATGCAAGGTGCTCAGGCCTGGGAAAAGACCTCTTCTTGTGTCCACACTGCCTGCTCCAGAACTGCTTCAATACCACACTTCTCACTGCATCCACAGTGAAACATTTCCTCGTCTCTATTTCTGCTCATAGGCAAAACTTTGCCTATAAGTAGAAATAGAAATGAGGAAATGTTTCACTTTTTTCCTCCTTGGGAGTAATTTGGGCTACAAATACAGCAATGATTATGCTACCTAGTAGGAAAAAGGGAAATAAATATGTATTAAGTGGCTCTGCTGCTATTTGTGTGGGCTTGTGTGTGCCTGAGCACAGGCAAACACAAACACACACATATCTTATGCCTACAGAATATTTGTGTGCGTTCAGTGGCTCAGTTCCAGTGCAACTACAAACACCCGTGCTCATTATAGGAAAATGTGTGGTTCTTATTTTAAAACTCCCTGAAATCTCTAAAAACATTGTGGCACCTGCACACAAAACATCTCCCCTGAGCTCGTTTTGTTGAGCAGTGTTTATACTCGGAACGTACGTGACACTGTTCACTTGAGACACCATTATCCAAAAGCCCTCCAAAGCTTATTCCAAACTAAAAAAAAAGTATTAACATCCTTCTTCGATCCCTCTTTTAACCAGTCCTTGCCACACCTCCTCAGCCCCTCATCGATCCCTCTCCCCAGAACACTTCTCTTCATCCCGCTAATGAGAGGCAGATTGATTTCCATCATTTCACCTTCCGCTGCCTTATTGATGCAGAGGGAAGGCAGTCACAGAGAAGCTCAGTCAGAGGACACTGATGCTCTGGGTTGCAAGGAAATTTGGGCTATTCTGATTTACACAAATCCAGTATCTTTCACCTGAATGATGAGGACTTTGTGAGAGCTAAAGCTGAATTATGAACTGATCAGAGCTGCCCGGCAGCAGCGAGTTTGGCCTTTGTTTTAAAATGAATGGCTGTCTTTACAGAGGCTGAGATTATCTGTTAAATGATTACATACCTACACACATGGCAAAAGATTAGCACCTTCCCTGCACCCCCCTGTCAGTGTTATTCTTGACGTGAGCAGTGAGAAACACAGCTGTTCCATTGCAGGGAAAGCAAAGAAAGTGATGTGGGGGGCACAACTTTCCACCAGTTCAAAGATTGTTCAAACAGCTCTGCTGCTTTTGCCTTTCTCTATCTCTTTTTCTCTTTTTCTTTTCTTTTTTTTTCCCCACATTTAGGCTTTAGTGTCTCTCTCTTTTCCCAGGGGTACATGTTAAAGGAAGTTCAACCGATCATCAGGCTATATCCCATTTCCCTGTTATTCCAACCTTGCTTGAAGAAATGATATATTTAATAGTAGCTAGGCTCGATCACTCCAAATTCCCCCCTTTTTTCCACTTAGCATTTATGATTTGTGATGGGCGAATCTCAAAAGATTACAAACTTGACGTGGATAAGCAACCCTCTGTTTGAAGTTTACCTTTCTATTTTCAGGGACCGGGGTCACTGCAACAAGTGTATGAATTATCTGCCTCAGATTCATGGGATCTGAATGACCAAAGACTCTGGCATACTTTAGGAAGAGGAATAAACTGATAGCTGTGTTTCCAGCTCACACTTTGCCCCATAACTGAACAGACCAAGGGGATTTATTGATTTTCAGTTGCATCAGGGGAAATGAGAGTGGAGGCGTCAGAGGATTGACTTTGGAGCAGGACTCAGATGCTGTATCCCATGTCAAGGCTTTACCCTTTGGATGCTCTGGCCAGACAAGGGGCAGGGGTAGAGATGAATGCTGTGAATGCTTGTACAGGTGATGTCCTTTCAGAAAATTAAAAGCGTGTACTCCCCAAATGGGCCAGTGACTGGAAGGCACCTGAATTTTCCTCTGGGCTGCAGAGTGCACTCTTAGCTCACCCTCCCTGCAAGACTCTGTTATTGTTACTGTGAAAACCTTAGCTGGGATTCTTCACTAGCACTTGGCACCACTTTAAAATCAACTTTCCATAAAGATAGATCAACTGCAAAATGGGCCTTGACTGTATTTTCTCACTGAGAATGCAGACAGATGAAAATCAAAGTCTAATCCTGTTGCCTGCTGTAGCAAAACACAATACAATGCTTATCTGGGATGTAGCATCTCTCTTTTTATTTATCTATTGTATATCTGTGTCTGAGACAAGTATGCTCTTGCTCTGTTTCCAAACAGAAGAGCATCACAGAAAATATTTCTGATGAACAAAACAAATGTTTCTACTTTTCCTGTAAGGTTTAACATCAGCTAAAAAAGAAATCTGGCTACAGACAACAGAAGGGTCTGACTAAAACTGGGTGGAGGGTTGATGGAATTTTGCTTTCTCAAAAAAGTTCTCATCAGGGTGCTCTGAGGGTTATAAGCAGGAGACAAAGCAGTTCACAAGATTTTTAGCTCAGTTTTTGCAGACCTGAAGAAGCCTAGCTGTAACAATTTTGGGGCAGGAGCTGGGTAAACATTACTGATATCGGCTACAGGTATCTAAAATGGCAACACAAAGGAAATAATTCCTCCAGTGCTGGCAAAATGGGTGCTGACCTTCTTTGGAAGGTCTGGCCTGAGAAAGTGGTACAATGCAAAAAAAAAAGGTTTCCTCAAATGGGTGGTACGAGGCTTGGGGAATGAATGTTTGTGGAGCACTCAGCCCCTGGTATGAAAAGGTGCTGTAAAAGTTCAAAGTATTATTGTTATGGCAGACTTACTCAGCAAGGCAGGGGATATCAAAGGCTTTCTTCTCGCAGCTGGCCCGGCCTTATCTCAAGGAACTGTTGGTGGGTGGTGATTGCTCTCAGGGACTGGCGATGACAGAGGAGGGAAGGCGCTGGCTGTGCTTGCAGGGCTGCTCTGGGCGCCCTCCTGGGCCTGCCCAGGCCCCGGCTCCTCCTTGGTGCTCTCTGGGGCACGCACACCCCGTTCCCAGGGAAGAGCCTGGGATGAAAACACAGAGCTCCGACACCTGGCTAATGGGGGCACCCGGGCAAGGCTCTCACTCCGGCTGGCACGTTGGGAAATAATGGATACAAATTGCTTCAGGCATTCAAGGCTGCTGGTCCCCCTTCCCACAGGTTATTTTTAGGCCCAATTAGGCAGATGAAATGACACCAGAATTAATTTGGGTACGCTCAAATGTCTGAGCTGGCTTTTTTTTTTTTTTTTTTTTTTTTTTTTTTTTTTTTTTTTTTTTTAATGCTTTTCTCTAGATAGATGGTAAATTTCTGAATTACAAGAAGCAGATAAAGGGATTTTTCTTCTTTCCCCCCTCCTCTTCTAAGTGATGTTCAAGCACTGAAAGAGTAGCTCACCGCAAATCTACTTAGGGCTGATTGCTGGGGAATTTCCTCTCGCCACCTTAAACCCAAAGCAAATAACAGAATAAGAAATAACACATATTCTTGGCATCAGGCTGCACAAGAGCTCCTCCGGGCCTGTTGCACAGCAAAAGGCTACCAACCCACCCATCAGAAAACAAAATGCAATTAGCTAATTCATTAGATAAATATTTTGGGTGGGGAGATATGAATTGGCTTATCTCTATTTTTGTTATCATTATTATTAGCTGCTGTTTGCTAAGGCTGAGGTTTTCAAAGTTGTCTTTCACATCAAGGAACCCAAATTCCCATGTTAAATCCCACCCTAAATTTTATGGTGATACCTTTTGCAAGCTACTGGGGAACACAAGCACGGAGGGAAATACAATTGCTGAGATAATATTCATGGCTGTTATTACCAGAATCTACGGAATAAAGAAAATATTCCCATTTATTTCTGGGAATATTCTATTCCCACGCTGTTTGAACATAATTCATACATTTGGGCTGAGATCTGTAAGTATTCTCCAGCAAAGCCCCAACCTGTGCAATGCTTCCCCAGACAAGGAACCACTGGAACTACCATGGAAAAGTCAAAACCTGACTGCTGGCTTCTATGATTATTGCATTTTCACAAACCCTTTCAAAACCTGAAAGCTTCCCAGTCCCCTGGAACAGTCAAACCATGAACAGACCCAGGCTTGCAGGCTTGGAGGCCTTTAATTAAAAACCCCTTCAATACATTGGCAGAAACGAATGGTTTTTCCTCTCTAATTAGTACCATTTATGGTATCACACACAACTCTCTCCTAATTTCTTTCTGAAGGCAACACATACATAATTTTGGGGCTCTAGTTTTCTTCTCATGTGTATCTCAGCACTAGGATGATTGGTGGCAGAGGAGTAATTAATACTTCCCAATAATAAAGTACAAATCTGGGGCAGAACAACTTAAAATATCGCCAGCTTCTCAATAGTGAACTGCTCCAAGATACCTTTATTTTAGACAATCCAGGCTGTAACCTCACCTCAAAATACTGAGGCATAAAAATTACTTACCTCAACCAAAGTCCCTATCCATTGAAAAAGCCCTTTTAAGTGTAGTTTTTAAACCTAAAGTCTTCATAAGGTGCTTGCCCTATTTCCTACCCTAGAAGGGTTTTTAGTTCCTGTGAATTCCTGCCTCCTCACCCACTGCCCTGGCTCACATCTAATCACCATATTCACCTTTAGAGCTCCCCCTGTGCTTTGCAGTGCATCTTACCATGGCCCCTCTTGAAGCAATCCCAGCTGATGGTGCTGAGACCCAGGAACAGAAAGATCTTCAGCCTGACAAAAATCCCCAACAACAACAACAAAAACCCCACAAAAATTAAAAACCCCACAATATATGTTAATAATATATTTTCAAAGACTTACAGGAGACATTGCCAACTGCTCTCTACCAAGATGTTAAGCCATGAGGAAAATACTGAGCTTCCAAAATGGCAAAAATGATACTCTCACAGGCAAAACATCAAGGGAGATTTGTTCTCTGTCCTTGTTTGTGGCACAGATAATGGATTCTTCGAATCCCTGTCTCTCAGCAGCCTCATAGCAGGACATCCCTGCAAGGTCACTAAAAGCTGAATCTCACAGGGAAAAGTCACTTCTCCCCAGTCTTTCAAGAAGTCTTTGTAAAAAGGGACAATTCAGCAGAGGGAGGGAAAGGAACACTGCTGTAAATATCTGAAAGGGTCAAACTTAAAAGAAAGTTGGCGTTTATCTACAATAATGTTGTGTTGACACTAGATATTAATGCATGAAAAATTTCCTGACTTCCCTAATAGAAATTACTCCAAAGGAGTAAATGCTTTGCTTCAGTCTCATTTTGTCATGCCCATGAACATACCAGAGATGAAAGGTACCTGGCTGAATTTGGGTAAAAATAGATGGGATTTCGAAAAGCGGGAAGCAATGCCTGGGAAAAGTCACCTACATATGGTCTTAATCATGCCAATGGATAACCCCCACATTACCCTTTGAAAGGTCATCTGATAAACACCAACATTGGGCTTTTCTCACAAACCCAACACCTAAAATTGCTTCAGGCTACTGTAATATGGCAGGAGAAGTTAAATTAGAAGCATATATTTGGTAATAGCACCTCTGAGAGGGAGTCTTCAAAAGCCTGTGCCCCCATTAAAGGATTAGAAGTCCAGCACACATATCAGCAACTACTCTCCAAAGAGAGAGAGAAACAGAACAGGAGACAGAAATCAGCATTTTGTTCTGATTAGCTTTTTTGATTGATGTAATGTCTTAATTACCTTTTTTTAAAAAACATTGCTGCAAGCCTGCCACTGAGGGAAGTACTATAAAGAATATCACAGTGAAGTAGAGCTTTCATGCTCTCCCTTATCTCTTGTGGAGCTGGGAGTGATCTTTCCAGAATATTTGGTGGTGAGACACACAGAATAAAGCAGTCTCCAAGCAGCTCATAGTCCGGGGTTCAATTGTTTTCAGGGGTACCCAATATTCAAGTTACAGACTTGGAGGTAAAAACCATTCAAGAATAAGAATGGGGTCATTAAATATTTCTGGAAATGTGTTAATTCTCTATGGAACAATGGAAGAGATATTAAAAAAGAAGCGGGGATATTTAGAGTCAGTGCATTCAAAAGCACTTCCTTGTTATTTGGGTATTTTCCCTTCTGGAAGCAGATCCTTTCAATTTTCCCTGAGTGCCAACATTTCGAGGTTATTTGCCCAAAAGGCAAATAGATCAGATTGTCCAAGAAATAAGGATGAAGGCAAAGGGCACACCCTAAGGACTGAAGACTGGCTGAGAAACTGGAGAGTTTAAGGTAAAAGAAATTCTCTGTCTCAAGGTCACTGATGATTTTAGGATGTCTTTAAATAGGGGAGAACACTCCTAACCACAGTCTTTATATTTTTGGTGGGGATTTTTTTGTTCCTGACTCAAATCTCAGGGCATCTCTCCATTTTCCAAGTAGAGACCTGAGTTATGCTCTGGCACTTGTGGTCTCTAAGAAAGGACAGATGGAAGTAGAATCTTGCTCTGATTTTGACAGCCTCTTGCAGCCAGTCAGAAAATTCTCTGCACATGGGTTTTCATGGAATTTCCCATTTATTTCATCCCCAGTTCCTCTTTTCGGTTCACAGATCAGGAAACAAAATTTCCTCTGTGGCGGCTCTACAGTTCTTGCCCAAGAACTGGTGATCAGGCTCTGCTCCTTTTACCACATTTCAGGATTTGTGGGGGGTGCAGCCCTAATTTCTGAATCTGTTAGAGGTGAGCAAGGCACAACACAAGTGGCCTTGCCTTCAAACAGACACAGTGACTCTGAACTCCTAAACTTTCTCTCTCTAAAGTCCTAAGTTATCCTCTTGGGTTTTCTCTCCTGGATTCATGAGAACAGTAGAGTAGCTCAATTAAATGTTCTCTCCCACCTCCCACTCCAATGAAGAGGAGACATTTTTTCCCAGTATTTCTGGGCCCATTTTTCCCAGTATTTCTGTATTTAACAGGTCCCACCCCCACGGACTCCTATCTTAAGAGCATACAAGCAGGAGCAGGCTGCTGCAGCAGGAATCCAGAAGCTGGAGCTGTCAAACCCAGCCTCATTAGATACCAAAGGGGCTAATAAAAGAATGGGTGTTTGTTGTATTTCTGGCAGGGATGGTTGCTGAAAAGCCTGGAGAGAAGGATCCCGAGACACCTCAGCCCCCAAGTTCCGATGGATGTAGTTCTAGTTGATCCACCTCCCTGTCTTTGTGCCTGAGCCACTTCCCACTTCAGGCCTCTGACAGCTGGACAAAGCAGGGTTTGAGCCGTGCCTTGCTTTAAGTAAGTGTGGAGAGATGTTTTCAGCCTGACCTTGCCAAATCAGACCCAGGCTGGGAGCGTTTGCTGAGGGCCAGGGAAGATTTTCCCACTGAATGGCAAGTGGCAAAAACTAATTCTATCCACAGCAAGGTGATAGAGTACTGAAGTGACAAGTGTTGGGGGAGATAGGAATCTACCTTATGATCTGCAGAGCCTTTAGCTTCATAAAGCAGGAGAAAATACTAATATATGTTGATTTGGTGCTGGTGGAGATAGTTAAAAGCTAATTATAAAGTATAATTAGAGAAACAGAAGGAATATATTTAACCACGCAGTGGACGTGTTCGTGATTATCCTATATTAAAGAGATAAGATACGGCAAGAGCAAAAGTGGGCTTTGTTTGGCTTTTTGTTCTTAAGTTCTCATATTTTCTTAAAGACCATCAGATAATGAGGTGTAAAAGCACACATAGAGATATACCATGGTGCAGCACTGAACAGAATATAATACCAGACAGCAAAAGTAAATCTTACACATTTAAACACTTTTGTGCAGTTTTCCTCTCTACTTTTTTCTCCAGTTCTTAAAGCAATAAAAACCCCAATTCAAATAATGGCAAACTCCCTTCAGGATTTTACCCAGGATTTCCATTCCATACAACAACAGTTCCCCTCCCTCACTTGTTACTCTGCTCTCTGTTCCTTCCCTCTACTCAGGATTGTTGCTGTGCTAAAAAATTATAATGTCACTGGCATTTTCCTGATCACTTTTTACACCTAGGACTGCTTTATTTCATATATTGCTCTGAGTATTTTTACTGCCCTGAGAAATGATTTTGCATGAGTGTGTCACATGTTAATGATAAATACAGTGGCTGATACCTCATAGAGTCAATAATGGGCCTTTTAAAATATTGCAGAGAATTTCTGTCCTGCTTTTAAACAGCAACTCTTCCACAATAATAATTATGATAACGATGATGATTATGATAATAATAATGTTATTCTCAGGGCTCTACCAAGTGTATCAATTTGTGCCAGAGATGGAGGGAGATGAATTCATCATATTCATGTCCTCCTTTCTCCATAGGAGTAGAAAAGGTGTGACAACAAAACAGGCTTCAAGACTTGCTCTTGAAGCCTCTTTTCAGCGGCCCTAGCTCATATTTGGGACTAGAACAGGGCAAGCAGCCAGGCACCTTAGCTTGTACTGCTCAGTACCAGCCTGGCTCCACATTTCTCTGTATCCTGGTAATGCTCAATCAGGCACGATTGCAAAGGGGAGCTTGGAATGAGGGAGAGAAAAATGAGATGTCAAATCTTGCATTTAGAGGATTTAGCAAAGCGTGTAAATAAGTTATGGCATTGATACCCTGACAGATTGCTCAGCCAGGGGACTGGAAATGGAAAATGAAAAGCGTATTGATTAAATAAATTAATTTTTAAATCTAAAAGGGGTTTCGGTAGATTAATAGCCTCTTACGCTGAATCCAAGATTTTTCCCCTAGGCAAAGCCTCAACATCTACACATGCTCAACTTCTCATCTCAGCCAGTGAAGCCTTTTTGCTTTACACGGGGGAAGCTCTGACCCTGATTTCAAGAACCACACCGTGTGCCAAAGGCCAGGAATCCCGGATTATCCTGCAGAAGTCAGCTCTCAGGCTACCTCCTGGCACACTAAACAGCAACATGTTCAAACATACCAGTGCAAGGAAAAGCCAAACGAGCCCTTGTTGGTTGAGCACACCCATAAATGTTCCTACCAGCTCCTGTGAGCAGCCCTTCCCGGCACAATCCTCCGCTGGCTCCCAGAGAAGTGGATTTTGTACTGGGGTAAGAAACCCGCTGCCCCAGACAGCAGGGTTTGCCAGATTTCTGGTAAGGGAGCAAGAAACAGCCCTTTTTGGGACTTTTCTCTGCAGCAGCTAGCTGAGACCAACGTTCAGGAGGTGGAGTGTGGGCTCAGGAGATGCAGGTTCCATGTCCAGGCCTGTTGCTGACCTCCTGAGCAACACCAGGCAGGTCACTTCATGCCCCTGTATAATGCACATAACAATACTGAGCTCCTCTGTGAACTGCTTTGAGTCTCACTGGGAGAAGAAGTCCATAACCCCCTGCAAATATTTCATGAATAATGAACTGCAGGGATGTTAATACATGAAATGTGTAATAACAAAAAGCCATTTGAAAGCTTAGTGCATGGCAAGTTAACAAAACATGGGTGAACTGGAGGTTCAACTCTCATAGTTATCCCTCTCATCTAATAAAATGGCTTTTTGAAGTCTGGACAAGTGAAAATGGGATTACTAATTGCATTTTACTCATTTCTGGATGGAAAGATTAATCACAGGAGCCAAGTGGGTTTTTTTTTTTTTTGCCCTTGACTGATTTCCTCTAAGTGGTCAGGGCCATTAGTAGAGGATGTATTAGTGGGAATCACTCAGCAATACCAGCTCTGTCTGAATCAGGCAAGAAAAGATTAGTCTTTTGCTTTTTCTGAGCTTGATCTTTTCACATGTTCAGCTCTTTCAAATGTGGATCAGGTTGATCCTAAACCCACTACGCCATCCTAAACCCACTACTATGTTTAACTCCAGAGCCACTTTTCCTACCTGAAGACCTAAGACTCAGGAGTGGGTCTGTGTGCCTGCTCAAACCCGAGGTGGAGGGAGGCTGACTGCTGTGGTGGGACTCTCCACGGCGTTGAGTTCTTCCAACAAACACGCCAGGCCCCAGCGCTCCGCGCCGCGGGGTGGGATTTGGCCGTGCGGAGGGCGGCTTTCAGCGTGCTCTCACATGTGGTTTGGCCACGTTGAGGCTGTTTCACAGCTTGCTTTTTCACATGTGGTTTGGCTGCAGCCAGGCTGATTTACTGACAGTCCTCACGTGGAGCTCGGCTGTGCTGTACTGAGGTGGGCCTGGCGGGGGTTTCGCTGCTCCTGCACTAAGACAGTGCAGGTCGTAACACTGGAGAACAATTTAGGTAAAGTGAGGAGTCAAACCCAGCCTGGCTCTGCTCCCTGCAGCGCCATAATAAAAATCCTCGAGCACTGTAATGCCCCAGCTTCCTCCACCACAACCAAGCTCTGCTGCCCCGGCTCCTGAACTTGAACATTTTCTGGTTTAGATGCAGGGGATTAGATGTAAATCCTTCCCTCCGTTTCAGAGGTGGGATCCAAATGGCTTCCAGCCACGTCAGCTGCTCCACCTTGGTGTGGGTTGAATGAACAGTCAATAATATATTACATAAAGAATGTGAATTATTAAACCTTTTCATAACCAGCCATCTACAACCAATATTTCTCCAGGCAGTTTCAGCTGCATACATTTTAAAGTGACAAAACTCCCAGAAATCATTCCCGACCCACACAAAACACTCTGGCAAACTTTAATGTCTGACTCTGAGGTATAAACATGGAAATGTTATTTTGATGCAGAGATTCAGGCACAACTTTTGTCTAGCATTAGCTCCTTTTGAAACATTTGTCCACAGATTGGCCCTTTACAAACTGTAATAACTTTTGTCTGTGTAATATTAATCAAGCTAATTGCTTTCAGAGAAATAGGATTATTCACTGATTTTTCAGTCTTGCTCTTCTCTCCCCTGTACATCTCTGGTTTTCATTGCCTGGATCAAAATTCCCATTACCTGCAATTTTCTTGTTTTATGCTTCCAATGCAAGATGGAATGAAAACCTTCCAGGTTTCCTATCACATAGCTGCCAGTACTGTTCTAATTTTGATTTTCCTTCCTTTTATGTGCACTAACTTAGATTTACATGTACACAGATTTTACATCAATTGTCTCATAACTTGTCTTGACTTTTGCCTATCAGGTCTCAAAGGAGATAAAGCTGGGAAGGAAAGTAAAGGGGGAATCACAGTTATAGTGAATTCACTTCCAAGAATCCACCTAGAGAGACAGATATAATTTCCAGATGCTATTGCAGGACTTAGCAACTTAACAGGGCATTAGGTGTCACTTAAAACTTTTAATCTCATACCAGGGACTGAGCTGCAAAAAGAGTCCAACAAGCAGAATACTGTAATAAAGTAGAGCAAATGCTACTCAGTGAGCAAGTTTTCAAGAAACAAACATGCTCAGCAGATGAATTAGAAAAGGCAGAACAAATCCTTTCACCTTTGCACAGTTCTTGACGCAGTAATCTGAGTGAGTCACCAGAAGAAGCAAATATTTTCTCAGTGAAAATCCGAAGGAAACTCTCCAGCCATTAATGCTTTGACACAGAGAGAGCATTCGATATTAAAAATTTTTAAATGTTGTCTGTATTCACTTTTTGTAAGTTCTGCCTTTTGGTGAAAGTGTTCTGCATCCAGTCCCACTGCTGTGACCTGGAAGAGAGCAGCATCTTCCAAGGAAGTTGCAGGACTGAGGACAACATCATTTGGGGATGTCACTGTATTTTACATTTTGTATTTTCCCTCAGAAAGCTTGGTAGTGCCTCCCTTTCCTGAGTTCGGAGTGGATTTGCAGAATTTCCTCTCTAAGGCTGGAAGAAAGATGAAAAAATAAGTTTAGAGGAGCATCTTGCTTTGTTGTTGTTTGCTTGGGTTTACTTTGGTTTTGAGGTGGGTTTTAGTGGGCTTCCTTTTTTTAAAACTTTGTTTCTGAATTCCACGAAATAAAATTTTTGATGATCTAAATACATCTCTTTTGGTTTCAGAACTGGAATTTTTTTTCAGTTAGCATTTATAGAAGCATTTACAATTTCAGTTCAGTTTTCATAAACAGATACAAAAATTCACAACAGAAAGTATTTTCATTGAAATTCTGACACGCTTTTAGTAGAAGAGATGCACTTTAGATCACTTTCCTTTCCAAACTTTTTTTTGTTTGTTTGGTAGAGTTCATGACTTGTCGTGCCACGGGGGGACACTGGAATTTAACAGCTTCAACCATGTTTCATTTATCTTTGTGATCTGCTGT
This sequence comes from Prinia subflava, assembly GCF_021018805.1. Classification (NCBI taxonomy): domain Eukaryota; kingdom Metazoa; phylum Chordata; class Aves; order Passeriformes; family Cisticolidae; genus Prinia; species Prinia subflava. The sequence continues at coordinate 107,889,222 of NC_086248.1, read as the reverse complement.
AAACAGCCCACATGGAGACACCCGGGCCATCGCACGGACTCGTAAAACACCGCAAGGAACACTGGCGAGGAAACCTGCACAGTCCTCTCAGACCAAATTCCTGCTTAAGCCTCTGAAGATAAGAGTCAAATTCAGCTGTTCCTTCTGCTAAAAAACGGCACCACTGGAGGCAGAAAGGCTCAGTATTCCCTGGAGGCTCCAGCTATGAGTTAATGCTTTCCAAACCCTTCCACGTGTTGGCTGAAATGAGCCCAGGGTTTCCTCACCACTGTTATCATATCAGTTGTAATCAGAGCCCAGCATCTGAAGTACAAGGATTTGTTTTTAAATTAACCACATATTGCATCTATTTGATCTGAATTTTTTACTGCCACTTGTTGATTGGATCCTCGGGAGATGGATTTGGAAGTTTAGGGAGTTCAAAATCAAGAGTTCTCTCCCAAAATCTAGAACTTCTCATTGTCTTCCAACTAAGAAAAGATAGAAGCCCCTTTAATTTATTAAAAAAAAAAAAAAAAAAAAAAAAAAAAAAAAAAAAAAAAAAAGTTATGACTTTTCCCTCAAGAACATCATTCCCATCTACACCTGCAGGAAAAGTGTTGATAGCAAGCTTGGGATACAGCAGAAGAGCTGCCTAAAACAGAAGCAAGGTTTCTTCAGCTTTGCACCTTTTGTGGGTTCTGCTGCTTTCCCTGCAGGTTTTCAGAGCTAATGAATGAAAAACTGGCCCCTTGTCCTCGGAGGGACATGACCTCAGCTGCATTTACCAACAGAGCAGGAGACATTTCCCAGACCAGTAGGACAGGACCATGCCCACGGTATGTCTATCCCAATATTTCTGTCACTGCTAGCACCAGGCAGCAGGAGGATGGACTGAGCATGGGGTATTGCTTTACAAGAGCCCTGCAGGTACAAAACACCAGCAGCCTTTCCCTTGGGAAGTCCGTGCTGAGCTCTGCTCTCCCAAGGCTGGTTCCTGTCATTCCCAATGACCTCTGTGGGAGCAGCAGATCTTGTGGCAGAGGTAGCTGGAGCTGCCTGAATTATTTCTTTGAATTATTATTTTTTTTAATGATTTCTTCTGCCAGCCCTTCCTCCCATCCTAACAGCACCTGTGGAGTCACGTTGGCAGCTGTTGGGAATGCTGCACATCGATGGCAAACATTCCTGCTGAGGGCAGAAGCTGGCAGCTGTGCAGGGAGGGACTGGCAGGTTGTGAGCAGACACCTCCCTGAACTGCCCAGGCAGTCTGAGATGTTTCCAGACATCTCAAGGGAAGGTAAGACAAAGAAAGTGCTGAGAATATTGTAATGAAGAATATTATTGTTCTCCTTTTATTAGAAATTCCCATTTTTCCTCCTTTTCCTTTTGAAAACAGACTAAAGGGTAGCTGAATGACAACTGAAAAACTGCCTTTTCCATTTGGGTGTGCCAGGAAAGCCCTCAGGCTGGCATCAGGGCTCTGCCATTCCGTATCTTTGCTAGCAAAGGATGCAGGGAGCAAAGGTACCACAGGCAAGGCTGAATCTTTCAACAAGGAAAAGGGAAAAGAAGAAGAGAATGAAGAGCAAATTCAGCCTTGGGAGAATGGGCATCCCTAATCCCTGACAGAAATAAATGAGGATAATGCTGTGAGACACACGGGCTGAACTGCCTGCTGCAGCGTTTCTCCAGCAGCCACTGCTCCACAAAAAACAAACCCCATCCAGGGAGGGTGAGCCACTTATGGAAACTTGCCAGAGGCACAAAAAGATTACATTTTCCTCTCCTTCTACCCAGCCAACCCTCCTGCTGGACACAACATCTCTGCACACCCACATACATATTGCTGCATGCAATTGGATGTATCACTGAATTCAAGTAACTAAACATCCACAGCATCAGAAGAGCAGCTCAGCATGAACTGGTGTTATGCACTGACCACTTCAAATGCTGTAAGGATACTGAATCCCAGAGCTCAGGAAAAAAAGAAAAAAAAAAAAAAAAGATGCCATGTCAGTAGATGGACTCAAATTTTAAGAGCTTCTCCTATTATTTTTCTACTCATTAGTGGCTATCGATTCAGTCTGTATAGAAATTACTTTTTTCCTAAGTGCTAAACCCTGCACAGGACCCTGCTGTCAATAGAGGACTTTGAAGAAAAGTGTCTTCCCTCACTGTTCCTTTGCCTACACAACTTGAATTTGGTCCCAGGACTAATTCTCATGTTGAAAAGAAGTTCTTCACATTTCTCAGCATTGTTTGAGAGTGAAGAAGGCATTGAGAAGGGATGCCCTTGTCTTCAGGGTGAGGTTCCTAAATTTTAATCAGAAGAAGAAAGGCTTTGCCATTAAATAATGTAAAGTGCAAGTAACTAAATAGAGGAAGGAATCAAGCTAGGAGACCAAATTTCTGGAGATTCCATAATAATAATTTATTCATTACTGGGGATAAGCCACAATGAAAGTGTTTGTAGATGTGAATTTTGACTAATATTTCTAAAAACTCCTCACCATCCTCTTTTTAATTGCATTGAAGAAAGAAGGATGCAGGAACTACAGAGCTGTAGGGACTGAGTAGGATCCAGGCAGTTACATGCATAAATTCCAAAAAAAGTCCTCTAGAGAGAGTTACAGACTCTGCCCTTTCCCCTGCTACCTCTGGCCTCATTAGGAGTTAAATTAGGAGTTAATGGAATCGTTACTGCAGCACCTGGAGAACCTGCAATGTGCTACTGGAGAGAATTTCTAAGTGAAGTTATGTACTGTGGTTCTTTAACCAAAGAAATTTCACAGGCTCCAGGCCCTCCTGTAAGGCACAAGAAAATCCCACTTACTGAATTTGCTTGCAAACCACCCTGTTTCTGGAACTGGGATATTATTTAGCTGGGCAATTACAGAATGATATTAGAGTTCCTCAGATAAAAATCAACTAGAATAAAATTCTTTGTTAGTGGCATTTTTCCTCCTTCTCTAGGTTTTCTCTTTTCCTATGATTTTTAACAGCAGTCAGTACTCATTATATTTTCATCAGCACTTAAGCCTCAGTGCTGAAATCTGAACAGGCAGCAATCTGCAGAGAGAAAACCCCCCACACACAGAAACACTGCCTAACCCAGCTGGAAAACTCCTGAGGCAAAGTAAAGAGGGAATCTAGGTGAAAAAAAAACCTGTCTGTGGCAGTATATTCTATTGGAAAATTCAGGTTTCACATCTGCCTTGGCCGGCTTATAAATAAAGCAATAAAAACAATTCAACAGATTGTCATCCAAGTCTCACCCAGTTGCTTGTGTTAGAAATTTAGCAGCATTAACAGAGAGTTTTTTTGACTGCTGAAGAAAACATCTCTCCCATGACTTACTGTGGTGTGCTCCCAAATAAGAACTCTGAACGCAGTCCATGTTCGAGGCAAAGAGAGAAATGTAAGTGCTTTAAATCAAAGCACAGGATTACTGTGCTTTGATTCAAAACTCATATACAGATGGATTTTTAATTTGTGAAAGCCCTGGACAAGATGCAACACGACCCTCCACAAAATTGTTCCTAGGCCTCAGTGGTGAACTCCTGATTATGATGGTTCCCATGCTGCATCCAATTTCAGTGCAATTTTGAGTGTGGCCTTCCAACAAAAATCATCATCTCAGCATGTTATCCTGAAGTACATCTTAATAAATCACAGCCAGGATTGAGGCTAAAGGGGGGAAGGGAAAACTTTTCACCAAGTTGTAACCAGTAGCCTTGAAAATGAAATATCCCTGCTAAAATCCTGCTAATTTTTCTCCTGTGAGCAGGCTACACTGAGTCTTGTAGATAAGGGAGTCATTGCTTCAATTGGATTAAATAGTTGCATCCAATTTGATTTAAATTCTGAAGAGCTAAACAAAATACCTTTTTTTAAAATTTTATTTAGCATTACAAGTATATTTCTCAGTTGGATGTCCTACTTTTCTCACTCCTCAACCACTTAGTCCTAATATATCATCCCTTATGCCTACTTAGATTTTATTTCAATAATTTATCATTTTAATTAATAATTGGTTAATAACTGTTCACATACTTTCTATATGGGGACAGTCAACCCTCTTCTGAAATGTTTTAGGGTTTACCATAGCCTTGGGGGATTTGGGTTTTTTTTCCCCCCTCACAAGGAGCAGGAGTAGTTTTTCTGTCATTGTGGAAGTGAATAAATGCACAAAGGCTTAAAAATGTCCTCTTTTGGCCATTGAGTAGTTCATCAATGCAACTTTTGAATGCTCTAATGCAAGATTTGAGACTACTCTTAATTTTGGGCCTATCAGATTTATGGGGACTTGCTTCTAGTCAGCACTGGCACCAGATGGGTTTGGCTCAGGGAAACCTTAGGAAAAGCCAAAGCCTGCATTCACAGAAAGGTGAAAGGAACACCTTTTTCTCTTTCCCACTTTTCTTCACTTTATAACCTTCTCTAGATTCATATACAGAAGTGTATAGGTTATATATTCTTTTGTCTCGACAAAATCTGTAAAAGAGAAGTCTATTGTGTCTGTAAATATCCTACCTTTTAAGATATACTACTCATAATTTCCAGGAGGTAAAGAAAGGGAAAGAAAAAGGTTGCTTTTCACAAGCAAGGGCAGGAAGACATAAAATTAACTGCCAATGCTAAGTAGAAGTGAGTCCACATAAATATGATGGGCCCAACCTGAGGGGTAGGTCTCAATTCTTACATTATAGGGTTAAAAAGTTGCATTGATAAGCAACTCCAAATATATGTAGGTAGGAGGTAAGTGACAAAAAATAATCCATGGAATTTCTAGTTCCTGGGCCAGGATAGAGCCCAGGTTGTCAAAAAGATTCATGGTGCACCCCAGTCTGGGTTTTACAGGCCCAAACTGGGTCTATTAACTTGGATCCAGAGCCAACAGTAGAGGCCAGGATGTGTAGGTGGCCTGATGGAAACACTTTCCCCACTGCTGCCACATTAACAGTCTGCTCCTGAGTCAGAGAGAAACATCCCACCCTCCCTGACCCATCCAGTGTCCTGCACAGAATTGTCCTTGGCATGTTCCTTGCTGCCCACCTCCCTGACAGCCTCCATGCTACTGTGTGGAATTCTCAAGAACCCTGTGAAATTAAGGCAAAGACTCAATGGGAGACAATTTTGCTGACTATGGTGAGCTTTTATGGCATCAGAAACAACCCAGGTTAATGTTTTTTTCTTTCTCCCTCTCTGGACATGAGCCACTCCAGAGCTTCTATCTGAATATTTGGTTCTCATGTATATTTATTTACTTAGGAGCGGCATTCCTATTTTTATAGCTTTGAGATTTTAATTTTCTTGTTAGCAGCATTAACAAGGTTCATGGCATATAAAGTGAGCTGTGGCATTTAAAAAATGTTGGCCTAATGTAACACCAGCCTTTTTTTATATACATGTTCAATGGCAAACTCCTACTGACAGGCAGAATGCATTTCTATGTCTGGGCAAGTTTATAGATGGTGTTCCCACCTCTGGGCCACGAGGTCACAAATTTGTTTCTGATTCTATTAAAGAAACACTCAACAATGGTAAGTTTGTGTGCTTCTTTTCTTTTTTCCCCTTTTTTTTTAATGAGGGGGGACTGTTTTACAAGATCTTAAAGATACTCCAAGGAATCTCTGTTGGCTGCTGGGCTTTTCACCCCTGTGCCCTGACCAAACAACACTGGCTGCAGTTTTGAGAAGCTCTGTCTGTTAGCAGCGAGACAGGACAGATTTTGGAGAAATCTTGCACGACTGGAAAAAGAACAGGCATTGTCGCTGTCCTCTATCCATGTGTCTGCCCTGCTTTCAGGGGGGTTTCATGGGATTTACCTCTGCAGCAGAAGGAGGAGCAGAAATTTCTGACTCACTGTCCTGTTGGCTGCTCCTCCTTCCTCAGCTCATCCTCGGTGTCACTCTGAGCACCTCAGCCAAAGGCTTTGCTGCCTGGCCCTGCACAGTGTGGCATGGAGGGAACAACATTCCTCCCTTCCTGCCTTCCCCTCTTTGCAAGGTTTTAGAGGCAAGGCAGTGAGAGACCAATGAAGGCCTTGGCATCACACACATTAATAAGGATATTTACTGAACTCACGGCGAGGACAAGCAGAAAGATGGATCAGAGGTGGCTGCTGTGCCCTAGGAAACACCAGCCCTGTTTTTTCCTGGAGTTAGTTTAGGTGTGTTCTCCTTTAGGCCGTGTGGTGGCTCCAGCTGCAGCTTCCTCAGCAGAAGCGTTCACTGCCTCATTTCACAGGAGAGGAGGCACAACCCAGCCTGGCCTCGGCCACCAAATCCCTGCTGGAACACACGCCCTGGGCTGTGTGGCTACAAACACACACAGCCCTGGCTCGAGAAGTGAGCAGGGGCCAGCAGAAAGATTGAGCTGATGGGGTGAAATTAGGAAAATGGGAGACAGAGAATGCTGGCGAGTTTGGAGGAGGGGGGATAAACTCAAATGTCTGTTGAAGGAATCCCAGCATTGTCCATTACTTACTTCTTTCTTTTTTTTTTTTTTTTTTTTTTTTTTTTTTTTTACAAAAAAGCAGAAGAGCAAGCAGCACAACCCTTTCTGAGGGATGCTTTGGCTTGTTGTGGTTAGGAGGATCAAGGCTGGGCATCACATGCCTCCACTGAAGGGAGATGCCCTGGAAAAAAGCAAGGAGCAGGAATTTCTAGGCTAGGGAAAAGGCTGATCATGTTGAAACTGAGACCAGGAAAGAGAATTTGCCTGCAGTGTCTGACTTTTAGCTACATGAGAGGACTCCAGGTCTATTCTTTCTCTAATTTCCTTATGCCCCCAAGGAAGACTTTGCTGGAAATTTGCTTCCATTTATGGGAGGACTAGGAGAATGAGAGCCAGGCTGTGACTGAGAATCTGGCAATCAGAAAGAGGGTTCAAAGGAGAGGAAACTGCTCAAGCAGGATCTGAGAGTGCTATTCTGCACTGAAAATTGACACCCTGCAAGTGACAGGCTGCCACTGCTGGTCATTCCATGTGGATATTTCTGCAAAGTGACAGTTCAGGAAACTCTCTGCAGCCTTGTTCCTGACTTTGCTCTGTGAAAATTGTCATCACCACAGATTCTTGTGGCTCAGTGGACTCCTAACTGGTATTTTGTACAGTATCACCTGCTTCAGATTCTCTCTTCCTCCATGATAACAACGGGTCTGGCTACACCAACAACCACAAAACCTTTACTGAACAGCTTTGCTCAGAGGAGATGTTGCTTCTCAACAAGTGCTTTCATTTTTCTGTGCTCTATTTGGTCACCTGAAGTATAATTGTTTATGATCACCATGAAAAATCTTTAATAAAACAGGTTTGAAGTGACCTTGCTTCCCCTGAGAAAGGCAAGTTTTCTTTGGCTTTGGTTGTCCAAAGATCTGCAATCTTCTGAAGGTTTTAAAGAATCCTGACAGAAATTCCCTTTAAATAAAGATGTACAGGTAGGGAGTAGGTATGCATCTCCCACAGAGCACAGGCAGTTCTTCACTAGAGCAAACAATCCACTTCAGTTCCTCTTATCTCTATTAATCTGGTTACTGTTACAAACCACTTGGACAGTTTACAGCATCAATTCTGTGAGAAAAGCAGAAGTGGGTTTAATGTGTTTGTATTTTGGTCAGAAAAGAATCCAAAATAGCCAAAATGGCTTGTCCATGGGAGATAGGATCAATAAGCCAGCAATGATCTATTCCTTTGCCCCACATTTAGGCTTTCTACTTTATTAAATAATGCAGATATTTTGATTGTTCCAGAAATGCTTTCTGGTGAAATGGATTCAAGGTAATGAAGAGCCTGTGACTTTTTGGGGGTTTTGCTGGCATTGTGACACCGAGAAGGAAGCTGATCACAGTTTCCTATGTAGAAAAATAGCAGATATTTACCTTTCATGTTTATCCCCACCTACAGGAGAGAATTTTCCACAAATACTCTGTGCCATTAGGCATGTTTAACAAACATGTCCTGCACGTGTGAGCCCAGTGCTAGAACAAGAAAGTGCAGTGGCAAACACTGCTACTCGTTACCCCCAGCAGCACTCCCTACAAAGCAGGGCTTTTGTGACAGTGCTGGAAGGCTCAGGGCACGCTCCTGGGAAGGAAGGAAGAGCACCAGGGCTGCTGTGCACATCTGGTTTGGGTTGGCTCCATCAGAGCACACACTGCAGAGCCCACAGAAGGGGCTGCTCTGCAGCACAGTAGCAGCCCTGGAGCGTGCTCTGGACTGGCTCCTCGCGGGGTGTAAATCACAGGAACTGCGCTGCAACCAGCCCAGCTGCTGCTCTCTGTGTCACCTCTGCTGTGGGACTGCCAAGGACCACAGTCACGCTCCAACGCCTTCCTAGAGACAGCCACAACCATGCCACATACATCCAGCCCTTCCAGCAGCTCCCCTCTGTGCTCTCAGGGATTCCCTCCCTTCCCTGTGCCCTTTCTTCCCTCCCTGCTGCCATCCAAAACTGGCATCACTCAGCATTGTGGCCAGGACACCAATTCTCCAAACTGAAAACATCAAAGTCTATCTCTGGTTAGATCTCATCCCAACCCTCCGAGTCTGTTGACTTGGAAAGTGAATAACTAATAAGGCAGCGTGCCATTGTTTTCTGTTTATGATAATGGAAATAAATTGTTGGCTCCAACTCAGGCACTGATTGTTCCTTTGATATCACTGCCAGGAAGCAAAATAAAATGGATTTTTAAAAATCACCTTTCACGGAGAGTGCCACAGGCATTTGAAAGATGAGCCTTTTTTCCATGTCAAAGGTTCTACCAGAAGTGCCAAATACACGAGAAGAAAAATTCAAATCCTTCACTATTAAAAAGAAAACAACCCAAAAAACCCAACAAAAACAAGAGCTCAAGAGAGAGTGTGAGAGCAGCCTTGCCTGGGCAGCAGGATGGCCTGGGTGGGCTGGCACACCACAGATGTCCTGAGAGTGCTCACGAGGGAGCAGCAGAGCAGCCTCCACGGTGAGGAACACTTCCTCAAGAATATAGAACACATCCTTTGCATTCTCCCCCCCAGTAAAGAAAGCACAGGTGGGCTGGATGAATTACTCTGTCTGCCTGGCAGCTCTTAAACTAAGAGACTCCAGGAGCCAAAAAGGCAGGGGGTGCTTTGCCCCAGAACTTGAACCACTCATAAATCTTGCTCGTGTGTTTCTTTCGTGGTTTGGGGTTTTTTTTTAAGCTACATGAAGCAGCAATTTCATTGCACCTGCAATCCCTCACAGCATTTTAGCACCTTCCCCTATTTTAGGGAATTTTAGGGGCAGGTTTTTTTCAGCTGTTTGAATTTTTCTCAGGGTGCTACCACTCCTGCCTAGCGTGTCAGGCATTGGCACCACTGTGGCACACACAGGGAGGAGGTTCCTCCTCAGAGTTTGGAGCTGGATGCAGATCTTACACGATCAGAGCACGGCGCTGTTTGGTTTTTATGACGGGCTGCAGTTTGATTTGGCTCGGGGCAGAGGATGGAGCAGAGAGCCAGATTCAGATCTCAGGCCAAATGTGGATTTTGTGTTTCAGCTACCAAACTTCATCATGGTTTGGCAAAGTTGTGTTCTCACCTGCTCACGCCATGTGGAGAACACCTGTGAGCTGCTGGAAAGGAGGCTGCTGGTGCTGTGAGAGGGTCCCAGCAGGAAAGCCAGGCTACAAGAGCTGCTGCAGGTGGACTGGGAGTGCAGAGACACTGGAACATGCTCAGAGCAGAAACCGTGGTGTAAAGAGAAGCTGTCAGGGGCAGAGTGCAGCCTTGTGCCTTTCCTCGGTGTCACGATTCTCTGAACATTTTCCCTTCTAGCACTTTTCATTTCAGACATTTCATTGCACAACAGAAACAGTATGACCTGAGAGCAGACCACAAGAAATAAGAATTATATCACTTTCTACAAAAGCCTGCTTTTGAAATAATCCCCACTCTGCCTCCAGGCAGCGTTCTTGGATATCATTTTTGGAAGAACATGTTAGAAGACCCTTTTTTCCATAGCTCAAACCAATCCCATAACTAAAATGGCAAAAGATCTGTGTGACAAACAGCGTGGCCTGCTAAACATTAAGGCTGTTTGACATAGATTTTAGGCCCATGCTTGGCTCAAAGTGCATCCTTATTCTGCAAAGCATTTAAGCAAAGGATTACCTTCGAGGCTGTAGCTGTGTCCCACACAATGGGGCAATTTAACTGGGGCTTTACGAAGTGCTTATGACATAGGTGCTGTTCTCAATCGAAAGGTTTGAAGGGCTCCCACCAAAGTGCCCTGGAATAAAGTAAAGACTTTTGATTGGCTTCAGAAAATATTCAGCCAGGTCCTAATTGTTATATTTATTACTAGCTTGTAACAGGATACTTAGAAAGAAAAAGGAAGGACCTTTTTTTCTCCAGATAGCACCACCTACTCTATTTCTGAAAATTAAGGGTGTGATTACTGACCCATAAGCACTTTATGATCACCCTTTGGTTTGAACTTTTATGAGTATATGTAGGTTTACTAACTCTAGCACTGCCCAGTAATTTATTTCCCAGGTGGGCTACGAAAGTCATCTGGAAGAAGGAAAAGAGGGTCTAAGGGCTTGCTGTGCAAAGGGATGATTGTGCTAGCTGGATTTTTTTGGAATTTGCATGGATGTGCATGGATGTTTTTGGAAACAGTTTTCGGAGGAGAGGTAAAGTTTTCTAACAAAATCAAACATTTTCCTTCAACCCAGAAGCGGTGGGTTGAAATTTCAAATTCTTGCTCATTTCATTGAAAGATTGATGATTGCTGCTCTTTTGAGGACAGAAACTGGGTTCAAAGGCAGCAAAAAGCTATTCAGACCCCAAAAGCTGCTGTGACAGAAGTGTGAAGAAGCTCTGTCTGTCTTTGCTACCCTGCCACCCTTCTTTGCCCAGAAGACAAACAACCTCAGGGGCTTTGCACAAACTTTCATGCGCTGAACAGCGTGACCCAGAGCTGTGATACCCTCAAGGGCAGCACACAGGTTCCAGGTGCCAAAAGGCAGCTTCTCTGTGCTCAGTGACTGCCCCTTTGCTGGGGAGAAAAGCTGAGTCTGTGACGCTCACCTGAGGCAGCTGCAGATGCTGTGGCACCCTGCAGGGCTGTTTGAATCCCAGTGGTTTAGCTGACAGTAGCTGGCACATCTGTAAATCCCTTGCTGAGCATTGATCTGCCTTGGCTGAAGAGACAGAAATTAAACATCAGACCTGAAGATGCAGTTGGCATCGATATCCTGGCACATGAAGTATTCGTGATATTTACAGGTCCCTGGAGACCAAGTACTACACTGTGCCATGAAAACCCAATATTAAATGAAATTTCTGCTTCTGCAGCTTCTGCTCATTCCACCCAGGAACTCCCTGGGAATACTTCAATGCAAAGAAAAATCTTCTTTGTTCTCTTAAAAAACTTTCTTTGGCAATACCTGTGAAACTTCAGGGGAGTGATTGCCAAGGAATCACCTCCTGGACACAGCACAGTTCAGATTGCTGCGACAATCATGCTAAAGTCATCTTGGTTTAACTTTAAAGCAGCACCTCCCTGAGGACCCCTCAATTTTGGAACGAGCAACGTGTTTCTGTGTTCTGTGAGAGCCTGGATTATTTTTAATCTTCTGGACATGTTACAAAGATCAATTTATAGTCTCACAGAGATGGTAAGGACAAGGGTTTGCAGGCAGACAAAATGGGGGTTGGCTGCTGCTGATTAGTGAATATTATTACTTCTGATTTTTCATGGCAATGCAGCCATGTCCTCTTAGCCCAGCAGAGGGTTTGATCAACACATTACAAAGCTGGGCAAGTCCTCACAGCTCTGGACAGAAGCACCAAAAAAAAAATACAGAAGATAATAACAGCAAAGCTTTCTTTTAATCTCTCTGTCACCAGTTTATATATACTATAATGAATTATGCCAGTGACTTTGTTCTGAAATTACTTGAACATGGAAGAGCATCTTGCTTGTAATTTTGAGACATACAGCTTGATACCATCTCCAGTATTATGCAAGGATATAATTTTCACTTTCCAATGAAAATATCAAGGACAGAGTTTGAGCAAAACTACAGTGTGTGCTTCCCATAGTGTTCAGCAATGTACAATTTAAAATTCTCCATTCATCCATGTTGCAGACCCAGCAGTTCAAATATTTATCACAGAATACAGCACAAATGTGCAGATTGAACCTGTACACATTTCAGAAACCATAAAAAACAGTGAGCAGATTTTTTTCCGGTTCTACTTAAATCTCACTTGAACCTTACTCAGTAAAGTGCAATTCCTGACACTTAAAGGGACCCCAGTACAATTCTTCCCTTAATTTTGGCAGATGAAAAGCAAGAACCACAGAGTTTTGTGTTATTTCCAACCAAAAGAGTCAAATGGCCTAGGTTTACCCAAAGTTTCACAGACACTTGTGCAAGAAAGCATGGCAGGGCACTTTTAGAAAATGCTGGTAATGTCCAGAGTTCCTCACTCCTGAATTTAAAGCTTTGCCACGTTTGTTTTTTAAAAAACTTCCACCGTGGTTGTTTTCATACCCTTGAAAGCACGGCCAGGACTTTTTAGACTGGATCACTTTCCAGGAATTACAACAAAGGATTTTAACTTTTGGAGTAGAGAAAGGGCTTTCTCTTTGGGCAACGTCATTCCTGGAAGTGCCATTCACCAGTGTTCCTTCCTGGGAAGTCCCAAGGGAGCAGTCACAGGAAGGGCTGGGATGAGGTGACACAGCACAGGTGGCTCCCAGGGCAGGTCCCTTGGTTGCCATTTCCAACCCCATGTTTGAAATGAGCCCTTCAGTTCTTGGAAAAGCCTCAGGGACACCAAGAGACATTTAGGAGGGTGGCACATCACCAGGCTATGCTCAAACTTCTGTGGAAGGTTACTCAAGTTCTCCAGCTCTACCTTGACTGTTCCTGTCCCCGTGGAGATGCCCAAAGTCTGGGGTGGTGGGACAAGGCCGCTCCCTGGCACTGGGAGCAGCAGGGGGGGCAGGTTCACTCCCAAAGCTTGCTCCTGATCTGAACCATGAACCAGAATGGAAATGCTCATGGAGGTCTGCAGAAAACACAAAACAGATGCCAAAGACTTGAGAAATACATACAAAGAATAAAAGTGACACTTTCAAAACCAGGGTCAGAAGCAGGAGCCAAACCAGGATTTGCTCACTTCCTCACCGTTGATTTATCTAGACTGCTGCTTCTTGAATTTAATTTTAAATCTTGAAAATTCATAGCCTTTCCTGGACATCTTTTATGCCATGGTTAGCACTCTGTGATGTTAAAGGTTTGACTATTAAAATAAACATCCCAGTTCCAGACAGTTATCTGACATCAGTGAAATGATGAGGTTCCTATTCCCTGAACACCTGTAAAACTTTCATTTTCCCTCTCCAACAAAACCAAGATGACCTTCTCTTCCCCTTCCCCTGATGCTTCTCTTCCTAAGGCCCATGGGGCTTTCTTGGCCTGTCTTAGCATCAAATCAGAAGGCAGATGGATTTTCAATATGATCTTTATGGTTAGCAGTACCCCCTTCTCACTAAAATACTGCAGATTTCTGTGGTAATTCTACTTTCAGCATTGTCAAAAGTATGCAAAAGACAGGCTTGTTACATGTGAACACAATTTAAAGGGATAAAAACCCAGAAGGGAGGTTGGATTTTTTTATGAAAGACAGAGTTTTACTGAGATATGGTATGGTCCAGAATTGCAACCTCCTATAAATTTTGGGTCTTCTCTTGTGGAGGTCAGTATGTTCTTCAGACGCTGAAAACAACAGCCCTTACTCTCACACTCCATCTCTAATAGCTCAAATCTTGCCAGTGGCATTTTAATTCCCTCAGTAAGAGCTCTGACAAGAGCACTCAGAGGCTTTGACTTCAGCTTGGCCCAGAGACCTTTCTTGAAAAGATCTTTTACACATTTCCCAGACTGGGCATTTTGAGCATCCGTGGCTGCATTAAAGAGGTGCAGACTCCAGTTCATCCAACCACAGCGAAAAACTCACTACCCCAAGCTGACACATCACCTCAGAACCTTGTTGCTCACTTTCAGAAGATTCATCCTTCCCCCAGAAGAGCATCAGAAAAACAATCATAAGAGTCCAGATCTGATGGCTGGAGCCTATCCAAAATCAGACCTTGTAGCCCATCTCCA